>NC_046312.1:26898011-28268370 GCF_009819535.1 Lacerta agilis
GGTGGCAGCCCTTGAAACTGACCCAGAAACTCCAGCGGGTGCAGAATACCGTGGCAAGACTGCTTACGGGGTCTTCGTCGTGGGATCACATTCATCCAGTGCTATACCAGCTGCACTGGCTCCCGTTGGAGTACAGGATCAGGTTTAAGCTGCTAGTTTTAACCTTTACGGCCCTATACGGCCTAGGACCCTCGTACCTACAGGACCACCTCTCCTGGTACGCCCCATGGAGGACCTTACGGTCTGCAAATAATAACACTTTGGAGATCCCGGGCCTCAGAGATATTAGGCTGGCCTCGACCAGGGCCAGGGCCTTTTCAGCCTTGGCCCCGGCCTGGTGGAACGCTCTGCCACAAGAGATCAGGGCCCTATGGGATTTGACATCTTTCCACAGGGCCTGCAAGATGGAGTTGTTCCATCAGGTCTTTGGTCAGGGCTCAGCCTGACTCCCCTTTTCTTTTTGTGTAAGAACTAATATGAAAGAGGCCTCCCAGCATTCTCACAGGCCCATATAAGGTTAGCGCAAACAGTTGGGCCGATGAGCACTTACTGTTCCCAACCCTAACCCTGCAGAAAGCCATCTAATTAGACTTCAATTTGATTTTAACCTGTTTTTAGGAGGTAATTTAATTATTGCTTGATTTTATACTAATGGTATATATCTGATGTTAGCCGCCCTAAGCCTGACTTCGGCTGGGGAGGGCAGGATATAAATAAAAGATTATTATTATTATTATTATCATTATTATTATTATGCCATGCCCATTAACTTCAATGGGTTTACCTTGAGTAGGACTAGCATTGAATGCCCACCTATGATTCTGGTCCACTATTCTGTTTTCAAGAGTAGTTAGTGAGTTGCCACTAGGAAGCCCATAAACAAAGTAGGAAGACAATAACTGTATCCTGCAAATCACCACAAGCTTTTGCCCCATTCACTGACTCCACAATGTGTACAGAGTAGTCTCAGCAGTCAACCTGGCCACACAGCTTGCTGTCTGTCTCACAAAATGACCTCTCCGTCCTTTAAAAACCCATCACAAATGGATTCAACCAGCACTCAGCCTGAGATATGTTTAAAAATCCATTTACAAAAATGGGTTCCATGTGGCTCTTTTTCACTCACATTATCTCCCAGAAGGTATCTCTTAATAGGAAAGCCACCAGGTAGCTCAGCCATTGGAAAGAGCAACTTTCGGTGATTACACAGGACTGATGCGTTTGTTCTCCAAACTGCAAATGTGAATGGTGGAGAGGAGGGCAGGGGTTTTGATTTGCAGAAAAGCAGAACAATAGATGTTTCCTATTTCACCTAATACCTGAACGATAGGATTCAACTGAAACTGACAGGGATGTCTGAAAATGCCTTGTTGGAGGTGCTGCCACTAGTGACTGGGTTGCAGGTGCAGACCCATGAAAGGGACTTTTCAGTGGCGGTTCCCCTTTGTGTAATGCCCTCCCTGGTGAGGTTTGTTTGCCTCTGTCATCACTGACTTTCAGGAGGAAATGGAAAACATTCCTGTTTACCCTGGCATCTGATGGCTGAAGGACACTATTCCTGGCACTTCCTGAGACCACCAGATGATGGAATATCTTTGACTGGTTTAGAATGTTTAACTGAAACTGTTTTAGATGGTTTTAATGTGCTGCCCTGGGCTCCTTTGGGAGGAAGGAGAGGATATGCATTTACTAAACTCTTTAAAAGAGAGAGAGAGAGAGAGAATAAATGAAATTCTTTTTCTCACAATCCATCTGTAATGTAACTCACTATTATTCTACCACCCAAGGAAAACAGAGAGAGCAGTCATCTCCTCCCTATATCCCTAGACCACTGCCATTGCATTTTTATCTCTGATTATTGTCTCCGTGGTGAGTCTCCTTGGAGCTCCAAAGTTTGCAAACATGGGAGTGGCTCCATATCCTCCTCAGAACTGCAGCTGCCAGAGGACTCTGCCTCCAAGGATTCTTGGTCTGGGGCCACAAAACCCTGCATTCTTTGTCACTGAACTTCTGCAGTGATGAGGCTGTCGTACATGTTTTAGACACCTGTGTGACCAGAGTTCCAAATCACACGGGGGGACTATGAAGTCTTCTCTCCAGGCTTCCTCTCAGCCTGGTCTGGAAGCTCCAGCTGGGGCAGAATGCAGCACCTAGACTGCTTATGAGAGCAGATGGCTGACAGCATGACCCCTCTTCTAAAACAGCCTCACTGGCTGCTCATATGCTACCAGGCTCATATACAAAGCCCTGAATACATTGGGTCCAGGATATTTTAAGGACCACCGCAACCCCTTATTTCCCAGATCAATCATTGATATTTTCTCAGAGAGTCTTTTTACATGTTACAGAGGTCTGACTGGCCTCAACCAGAACTTGGGAATTCAGAATTGCTGGCCCCATGCTGTGGAACACTCTTCCAGCAGAGATTTGGCAGACATCCTCGCTTTTGACTTTCAGGCATCTCTTGAAGGCGTTTTTATGCTGACAGGCCTATGTAGTAGTTAAAAACTTTCTTGAGCAGCCATTCATTGCAATGAATGTTCTGTATTGCTTTTAAATGCCCCTCCCCCATTGCTGTACACACCCCTGATGTTTTGCAAGAGAGTAGTATATAATTCATTTTATGAATAAATATAAATAAATATAAATAAGCAGAGCAGGTTTCCCTGCTTCAGAAGTTTAGCCCCAACAAGCACGTCTCGACTTTCTCCCCTTGCATGTTGGGGAACACATTCTGTAGATCCCATTTGTTCCAGTGGGGCTTGCAGAAGAGAAATTCCTGGTGGAAGGTGCCCTAAATACATTGGGTGGACAAGCAGGATTAAATTACAGCAGCATTCTGCTCAAGTCTTGCTTCATTATTTCAGATGCAAAAGGGAGCGAACAGTAAATACATTCTGCTTTGCAGGAAATTCCTCCTGCCACTGTACTGTATCTTGGTACATGCAAAGCATGAAACAGACTTTGTTTTGAACTCACTTTCCCTTTCTCTTTCCGAGATTTGCATTTTTAAACTAAAGTTTCTCCTTGTAGCTCTCGCTGTGTTCTCTTTACCTTGAGGGAACAATAACGGAGCCCTCCTGTGGCTAATGTTAGCACTAAGAAATTCCCACGATGGCCAAGGAGAGAGACTGTTTAACCAAGCTGGAGCAAGTGTTTCTAGTTTAATGGAAAAGGAATGAATTCAAACACACCTCCGCTCTGGGTTAATTTATTTAAAATAACACATCAAATGGCACAAAACTAATAGAGAATTTATGTGCCATTTTGTACAGTCTGAGTTATTCATAATGCTTTCTCATGTAAAAGAAAATCGTATCAGATTAACCTAAGGCACAGAAAAAGCAAAGTGCCCCAGCAATACAAATTGTGATGATCAAGAAAACAACTATATTAATAGTATTCAATTGTACTTATTCTCTCACTATGTACCGGTATTTCAGTTGCTGGTGTTTACTTAACACCAGAGCACTTCCTCTGAATGCCCGTTTAGGGCTGGTAGAATACTGCTCTTTGTACTGAACATAGCAATTTTGAGTAGTTTGCATTGAGCTATTTCATTCTGAAAAGTATAGTAGTAGGCAGATACTGTAGAATCAAAGATATACAAATTAATGGCAAGAAGGTGAGTTGGTCACTGGCATGGCACCAGACCAGAAATCTTTGACATCAGCCTGGGGTAAAAGATGAACCCACCCCTTGATCCATCCCATGTGGAGCCAAGGATACCTGAACCCACATTTCTCTGAGCCTTGAGGAGATATTCTTGCAGTTTGTAACCCCAGGGCCTAGAAAAAGGCAACAGTTTCAAAATAAGGCACTGACACTTTGGCTGACCAGATGCAGTATGCAAGGGAGCGGGGTAGCTTCTAGTCAATGAATACTTAGTCCAGATTATAAATTTCTACCAGTCCCCCCCCCCCCGGAAACTGCTGATACAACTTGTATGTTCTGTCTCAGCTGCAGGTTCACTAGCAATGATTATGAAACCCACTCCTTAGTCCCTCTCCAAGGTGCCAATTCTGTCTTGCCTCATCCCACCTTGCCTAGAATTCTGGGATTACTGACCTCCCCCTTGCTTGGGCCATCTTGGTGATGCACATCCAAGTGGATCATGAGAGCCATACTGCTGTTAACTTTCTACCTCTTTGAGGAGGTATGCCTATATTTTCATTGGGGAAATGCTGGAGGGCAATGCATATTTTGAAACCAAATTGGATACTCAGTGCCAGATTCAACAATTCAATGTGTATTTGGCTTTAAGCATGTATTCTACAGCCCATTGAAATCAGGCAAATGTATTGCATGCTGATGACGGCAGCCAGTTTGCAAGATAATCATCATGGCAAATGAACTATAATTGTTAGAGGGAGATCATCATGAACCCAGAGTCAAAAGTGTTAGAGGACAAATTTCCAGTGCTACCATAATTCCATATTTAAATGTTTGGTTGCTTTTCAAGTTCTGAACCAGGCCCCTGTCATAAGAGTCACTGAGGCATTCTGTTGGTTGTACTATCAAGAGAGTATATCAGAAGAGCCACAGCCAGGTAAACTATTCAGAGATGAAAATGGTGCCCATGCATTTGCCTCACAGATGAGTTGGTCAGCTGTGCGCAATGTGCCACAGGACAAAACTGGTGGCAGTTCAGTTTCACACATGAAGAGGGCAGAGCAGGGTTGCCAATTATGTAGAAGTAGTTTCCTAAAAATAAAACAAAACATACAAAAGATAGAACAACATAAGAAGAGCCTTTTGGATCAGGTCAATCTGAGCCAGTGTGGTGTAGTGGTTAAGAGTGGTAGACTCGTAATCTGGGGAACCGGGTTCATGTCTCCACTCCTCCACATGCAGCTGCTGGGTGACCTTGGGCTAGTCACACTTCTTTGAAGTCTCTCAGCCCCACTCACCCCACAGAGTGTTTGTTGTGGGCGAGGAAGGGAAAGGAGAATGTTAGCCGCTTTGAGACTCCTTCAGTTAGTGATAAAGCAGGATATCAAATCCGAACTCCTCCTCCTCCTCCTCCTTTTCTTCTTCTTCTTCTTCTTCTTCTTCTTCTTCTTCTTCTTCATCATCATCATCATCATCTAGTCCTGCATCCTGTTCTCACAGTGGCCTACCAGATGCCTGTGGGAAACTGGCAAGCAGGACACAAGCACAAGAGCCCTCTCCACCACCCAGTAGCTTCCAGCAACTGGTATTCAGAAACATTACTCCCTCCAATCATAGAGATGGACCGCAGCCACCATGGTTGTAGCCTTATCCCACCTAAATTTGTCCAATGCTCTGTTAAAGCCATCCAAGTGGGTGGCCATCCATGGGAGTGAGTTCCACAGTTCAACAATGTGCTGTGTGAAAAATTACTGAAGAAGGAGCTGGAATCCAATACGTTCCAGTCATCCAAAGGTGCGGTGTATGAATGGGGCAGGCTATGTGTGGTGTTCAGAAACTTGTTGAGCCTATGAACTCACACTGTGCATTAAAGAGCATCAGGATAAGGTCTTTGCAAAACACAGAACCTTACAGATTCCTCACACGACAGTGACCATGACTGACAGCATTTTCTCCTCCCCTACTTTTTATTTTGTTTCTCCTTCCACAACCAAAAATCTGCCAGCAAATTCCTTTGGGGATTAGTAAGGGCAACTTCTATATGAAGCCTTAGTTTTGTCTAGCACATGCTGCTCTTTCACTGGAGCAGCAACAACACCCTGGGAAATACATCCTTGTTTGGATTTTAGCACCTCCATAACCTTGTGTTATCAACAGCAGGGACCAGCCAATCACACTCCCCCCCCCCCCCCGTCACAGTCTTCCATGAGTAACACCCTCTCCAAGGAGCGGAGGCTGCTAAATTAATCATAGCGGCTGCTTTTAGACTGGAGAGGCGGAGATGCGCAAGGTGCTTATCTTGCTTTCCTTGCTCTTCAAACATCGCCTTGCATAGGCTTCCTGCTCATGCTTGTTTGCATGCTCTTCTCCTCGCTCCCTGTTAAGGAAATGGTCAGAGACAAAGCACCAGTCTCGGTTGGGGCACTAAGTAATTGTGGCACCGTCCACTGTGAAGAATCCCCAAAGGATCTGAGTGTGAACATTAGAAACCGTGTCGCTAGTTGCTCAAAAGCAGCTACCTCCAGACGGGGGACAAAACACTTTAAAGCATTCACGACTACTTGAAATACAAAGGGGGGGGGGCAACACTGCACTCAGCTAGAACTGCCAAGGGTGGAGAAACCTGTGATCCTCCTTGGAGTTCCATCATATACGAGAAGTGCTGAGGACTTCAAACACTATCAGCCATCAAGGGAGAAATCCTGAGCACAGACTGCTCAAGGTTGAGAATTTTTGTATCCAGAAGTTTAAACACAGCAGCAGAACCCTTTTGTGGTTTCCTGGTGCTTCCTATATCTGTATTTTTAAAAAGAATTAGTCTATACTGAGGTAAAGCTTGAAGTATACCAGAGGTATCCAGCATGGGCTCCTCCAGATCCCTTCCTTCCTGATCATTGGCCATCCTGTCTCAGGCTGATGAGGCTTGTAGTCTAACAACATCTGGAGGGCCATAGATCAGCCACCCTGATCAACACATCCCCTATAGCAGGGGTGGCCAATCC
Organism: Lacerta agilis; assembly: GCF_009819535.1. Taxonomy (NCBI): domain Eukaryota; kingdom Metazoa; phylum Chordata; class Lepidosauria; order Squamata; family Lacertidae; genus Lacerta; species Lacerta agilis. The sequence continues at coordinate 26,904,626 of NC_046312.1, forward strand.
CAAGAGACTGCGATCTACTCACAGAGTTAAAAACTGGCAGTGATCTACCCCCTTTTGGGGGGTTCAGGTCAGAGTTGCTGAGCTTTTTTAAGGAAGGAAGGCCCTGTTTTTGGGATACAGGTCAAAGTTGTTGAGCTTTTTACAGGGAGGAGGAAAGCAGGGCTAAAATCATGAGCTTTTTTTTAGGGGGGCCAAAGTTGTTGAGCTTCTTTGGGGGGCAGTGATCTACCAGAGATCTACCAGAGATGTCCAGTGATCTACTGGTAGATTATGATCTACCTGATAGTAAATATGGAGAGATCCAGTAATGGGGTGATGCAACCATGATATGGGGAGGAAAGTAGGCAAAAACAGAGGAAGAGGTGGCACTCCATTGCATTCTTAGCACCTTCTCCACTCCAGCACTTGACAGGGTTGCTATGACTCCTATAGACAGCAGAGATTTATAGCAGGAACTGAACTATTTGCAGTCTTAATACATCTCCTATGTGATCTTAATTATGCATCAATCTTCCCCAGCTGGAGGAAGAGCAGGGAAAATGTGGCACTTGGGCTCAGCAGAAAGGACAAACTAGTGACAAGGAGAAAAGGAGAAGAGAAGGACGCACCCTCAGCCCAGTGATCCACACCAACACCAATACCCACACGGCTGTACCCCCTGAATTCTACTCAGATAAAACTTGCTGACAAGTATTTAGAATTAATACTAGTGCTGCTTATATTCTTTTGAAGGCAGCAAGATGCACAATTCAAAGGAAAAGACAGGAACTAAAAGACAGGAAGCCATGAGGTAGCAGAACAGAATGAAACCCTGTTCTGAGATTTGATCTAAGCAAAGTGCCTAGAATACACGGGAAACTTTCCACAGGGATATTAATCCTTGTCACAACCATAAAAGACCACTGGTTATGGCCGAATAGCAATAAGAAGTTGTTGAAGGTCAACCAAGCACTTATTTGGCTGTATCAGACATGCAAAGTAAAGTTCAGGTGGCAAGGATACATATATGATTTTTTCAGGGTGACTTTGCACACAATGCAGAAACTTGAACAGAGGACAGTGAATTGTCAAAGCCTAAGCATCTTCTGGAAGCATTGTAATGTATTTTATCTGAGGTACCTTTTACTTGCCAGGAGTAATCCGAATGAGGCCAGGGATTTCGGCGTCCTTGCATGAAATGCAGATAAGTTTGTACACCTTTGTTTTAAACTCTCAGTCTCAAGCAGAATTATATATAAATACAAGAAAGATCTTCCATGGATATTTTTAAACAACTGTTCCTAGGCCTACTGGGATTTGCTGAACAGACAATCAAGTGCCTGGATGTATTCTTAAAACTTTATTTCCTTCTCCCTGCGCCTGCTGTAGGATTAGTGTGTGTCCTATCCGACATCTTGAACGGAGGAAACAAGATCAGTTGCCTTGACTTTCTCCTTCCTAATTGCACTCTTTTATCCCCTAGCCTAAAGCTGTTGTGTTTTCAGTTTCAAGTGCTGATAGCGAGGATAAGCCAGGAGGAAGGTTGAAATCAACGCCAAAAATAAATGAATCTGAATTATGCTATTAAAAAAGAAAAGAAAAAAAGGATCCTTGTGAGCATATTATTCATATGCTATTTGCTCCCCCCTCCTTTCCCTTTTGAAATCAAAATGCACATTTAGAGGCCAACTTAGAGGATGCTTTTTAGACTCCAGACCACCCCTTCCCCTCCTCACTGGCATCTCCCAGCCCCCAATGTGCAGGCTGCACTAACAAACAGCAAACTAAATAGGGTAACTGCAGCCATGTCACGACTGACACTCAGGTGCCCTTAGGCAAAAGCCAGGGATAATCCCAAAGGCAGGATGCAAATGAAATGTCTCCTCAGCTCTCAGGACTTAATGTATTTCATCTTAAACATTTACATTAACAGATGGTCCCCTGCAGTCCCATAAACCTGCTTCTGAGTTCATTTCTCTGTCACTCTTGGCCCTGTTCATCATTCTGAGGGGAGCAGAGAATGTCATATGGGGGTTAAAGTGGAACAAACAAAGGGATGCAGGTGGGGGGGGACCTGTAAAGATGCATTTGACCCCTGTGTGTGTGTGTGTGTGTGTGTGTGTGTAATAACAGTTCATAAAAAAAGGATGAAGGCAGGGAAAGAAGGAGGTTAAAAGGGTTGACTAAAACTGACCAGGGCGTTTTTCTTGCTGAGCAGTTTAGCCTGTCACTTGCTTAGATATATGGAGGTCATGTGTTATGGCATGGGTGGGGGAACTTTATCAACCCAGGGGCCAGTGTCCTTCTGGGCAACCTTCCATAGATCACATGTCAGTGGTGGGTGGGGCAAGAGAGAAAAGTGGGTGGAGTATCAATGCTAATTTTACCTTTCTACAGTAAACAAGTTTTGACACAAACCCTCTCCATTCTTCATCCAGATGAGCTTTATCAGAGCTCAAGGAAACATTCTGGCCTGGCAAAAACACTTGGGGTATGAACCAGGGCCAGTGAAGGGTGTGGTGTCTGGGGAGGGAGGAGAGTCCTTTGGCCACCAGGCTTGATGTTCCCCACCTTTGCGCTATGATAACTTTATGAAGTGACCTTTCCTCACGCCAAGTGCCTGAAAGTCATTGTCAAATCAACTCAGCTGAGGTTCACTTCTTATGTTGCACTCAAAGTGGATCACTACTCGGGCGACATTAAAAACAGCAGGTGAGGTGAAAGCCCTGTGAAAGCATTTCTGTCTGTGCAACTGGACTTTCTCTCCATGCACCCCATGTGTACCCCAGGGTTTCATTTCAGATGGATTTCACCAGAATTCAGTTCCGGCATCTCTCAGATGGGCACCATTGCCATTATAAGAGAACAAGGTAGGTGTTCATGGTGAGTTCTGGCACCTCTTTTTCTAGAAAAATAGCACTGCGCACCCCCCAAAAATGGTTCTAAGAGTATCAGTAGAACCCCCATAACAGTGTGCAGGTGGAGGAGAGTGGGAATAATTCCATTTGGAAATGCTTGCCCGAACAGAACACTTGTTATAGTGCAATGTTGAATTCCATCCAATATCATTCCTAAAAATCTTCAATACCAGCCAGGTTCTTTACAAAAACAAATAATCAATTAAAACTATCAAACAACTTGTATTTCAACTATCCATACAATGTCATTCTCAATGTCTAACAATTCAATTTACTAGAACAGACAATAGCGTTCTAATGACTGCATTAAATGACAAATCAAAATCCATTTATCCAAACCATCAGTGTTATAGGACAACATGAGAATGCCTCCTGGGTGTGTGAACTCCTCCTATCTGCTGCTCTCCTGTAACATTTCTATACTACGTCTATGATCTCCACCTTCTCCACTGCTTGTCCCTCTGCTAATATATGGAAATGCAGCAAAGAATAACAGCAAGATTAAATTAACCAAATAGGTTGCTTGCATATATGGAATTTATAGCACAATTCTGCATTTCCTTTGTGCAACTTCCAGGAGTAGTGGCAAGTCAGGATACTCATAAGCTTGGCTCAAGATGACTACCAAAATGATACTCTCATATGCTTCATGGATTCATTGATAGGAATGGTATCAAGTAACAGGATTTAGTTAGTTAGAGGGGAAAGCAGCATACTGCCCCACATCTTGATTCCATTCAAGTTATTGTATTTAAAAATATATATCACTGGTGTCTGACAGAAGGGTTTAGCTAAAAATGCATAATTACTACAAACCTTCTCCATCTGGATGGCACCCAGGGGGGGAAATGCACAAGCAATTCCATTCTTGCACTCAGCTGGAAACTTTAAAATGTTTTTTTTAAAAGAAAAGAAAAGAAAAAGTGACTCCATCACTTTTTCAAAAAGCAATATATTTATAAAGTGCTCCTACAATGCCTCAAGCAGTGGGATAAACTAGCACATACTGTGGATATTTGTTATGTCCTATACTGTCAGGGAGTGGTCTGAGGAGGAATGGTGGAAGCTGCCCCCTCCTCCTCCTGCACTTCAGAGGCTGCAGAGTGGAGAAGCTGGGAAATATTGATAGAGGAGCAGGAAGAACCAGGCGAGAGACAGCTGACAGGTGCAGTGTCTTTAAAAGGCATTCCAGACCCCACTTCTCCCAGAACCCGGCAGCCATGGAAAGTTGGAGAACAGAAAGCTCAGAGGCAGAAAGCGCAGATCAGCCAACATAAGGATGACATGTAATAGGAGAGACGGAGGGGGTGGGGCTTAACTCGGAGCAACACCATTACTGCAAGAAAGGCACTTTTCACTTTGAATAAAGGACTTGATTAAGAACTCTTCTTGTTTATCTAATTCTTTGCTGCCCACCATGGGAGGGATCAGATTCCCTGAAGCCTGACATCTACATCTGATCTGGAAATTGACACACTGTTTTGATTCAGGGCAAGGACCAAAGAGCCACCAGTACAAACTCTTGAGGTAAAACAGAAGGATCTGCTCTTTTCTCCTCAACAAATCTAGAACATCATATGTCTCAAGGAGAGAACGTTGAAGACAAGGGGCAGGCAGAATCCATACTCTACAGGAAGGTGGACTACTGAGCTCCAGATGTTGTTGCATCCAGCATGGACAATAATAAGAGATTATGAGAGCTGTAGTCCAGCAATTCCTGGAGGGCCACAAGTTTCCCATCCCTGCCCTTCAAGGAAGACACACCAAGTTCTCTGGCTTACACTTATTTCTGTTCACCATGTATTTCTTTCACTGACCTGCAAATTCAGCACCATTTAAAAAAAAGAAAAGAAACACAGCTTATTTCAGAGACAATCTCAGCCAATAAAGGATCATGTATATAATGTGATAACATCATGTTATTTTAGAGTTAAGGTTTTCCTGTGTGACAATTTCACAAGATCAATTCACAGTGAGGGCAGGAAGTATTGCCTTCATTCTGAATAGGCTTTCTGACAATGTCACATAGCCAATAGGATTTTACTATGTAATGTGTCATGAAAATAAACCAGAGGAAGGGCAATGCTTTCTGCCCTCGCTTTGAATGGGTGGCATTACTTTTCATTTTGACCTCCCCCAAACAATCACCAAACTGAGGATTATGGGGTGGTGGTGGTGGTGAATTTTTCATGAAACGCACCCCATTTTAGCTCACCCAGTGAATGCAGTGTGAAAATGCAGGCTGAGTTACTTACGCAAGTGAAAGTTAAGTTTGTGGTTTTCTCCCCCACCCTCTTTTCCCTTCCTGAGAATATTAATTTGAATGAGTATCAATTAGGATACTAATTCAGCAGAAAGACAGAGACACAAAGCAAAAGAAAGAGTGAGAGCAGAGCAAGCAATGACTGCAAGTGATAGGACCCAGGGGAGCTAGCAACACAGATGTCAGGAGAATCCATTTCAGAAATTGTGCATAGAGATACAGCTGTGTTCTAGTGGGGAGAGGGGGGAAAAACAGGTACTAAAACCAAGGACTGAAGGAATGTGAAAGAGAACATGCTGCCCTTGCAACTTGTCACATAATGCCCCCTAAAGGAGCTCTTCAGAGATACAACAGAAGGCAAAGAGACAAACAGGGCAGTCCTAGCCATGTCTCCTCAGAAGTAAGTCCTAGTGAATTAAGTGGAACTCGGGTTAGGATTGCAGGCATGACTTGGCTTGCATGTGTGATCTTGGGCTTTTCCTCCTGCTTTATATGGTACACTCCACCACAAGGATAGGGGGAAACATCAAGTCGAGTGCAAGACATCTAGCTTCCGGGAACGAAGGACAAGATGTCACCTCTGTCATGTACAGACTGGACTGGTGGTTGAATCTTGCTTCAGCACTGGTAATGGGATAGCATTGCATCAACACTTGTAATGGGAGAGAAGTTAAAAGACCCTCCCTCGTGGAAGCAAACCCCAAATCTGCCCTCACTGCTTGGCACTAAGCACCCCTGCTATCACACATAGGGATCCCACAGCAGACTGAATGACTGCACTTTCCTTCTAAACCAGGGTTCGGGGTTGTTTTTTGCATTATATATATCCACACACCCCCAACCCATCAAAATACCAGGTTCGTTTTTTAAAATAATAATAATAATAGCAGTAATAATAATGCAGAAAAGCTATTATGAATTTCACACCACTACTGAAGATTTCATTAGCTGTGCCTCTCACCGTTCTTTGGCTCAATCTGTTCTCACTGGCTGCACAACTGTGGCCACGATCAGACAGTGGCTGGCTTTCCACAAGGCACACACATCTAAGCTGCAACACTCAGTGCATGCTGCAGGCTTGGTCCTGGCTATCGATTACTCCTGAGCAGCACATAGCTCCAGTCCTATTTGGCAGAAAGCCAATGATATCAGATATGGTAAGTCCCCCTCACCCACCCATTGCTTCCTCACTCTCCCTTTAATCATAAATTAGTTAAGTGCCTGGCAGGTCTTCATCTCTTTTCCCCTCCCACCATCTCCCCTTCGACTAACGTGCCAAAGCACCATAATGGTTCTTTGTAAACCTAATTGAAACAAATGCTATTGACCCAGACACATTTGCAAGTAAATCTAGTTGGACCTCAATCAGGGAGCATGTGTTTGACACCAAATTATGCTTAAGTGCTGCAGGAAGAAAAATGGGAACGTGTGCTCCAGCTGATAGCGAGACAAAGGAAGGACTTAATTAAAGGCCTGAAAGATAGGCTGCTGGGTCCAATAAAGAGAGATTTGGGAGTGGGAGAAGCAGGATCCCCTTCACAGGAAAAACTCAGCTTTCTGGAGGGGTTTTCCGTGTATGTTCTCCAAACAACACCTTTCTAACTATGCCTTCCATCAAGGCCACCGGGCCAAGATGAAAATCTCAACTCCTGGTAATGGCAGGGTTGGGAAAGAAAGAAAACGGAAGAGTCAACCTGACTGCTGCTGAAATTGCTATAAAAACTGCAATTGATTTAGATGGGAGCTGGATGGGTCTGCAAAGGAGAGGCTGCAATTATGGCTCTAGCCATATCCTGTAAATTGTTAATCGATTCAGCACTTGATAATTATCCACGTGTTATAGAAAATGAAACAAACAAACCACTGAGTGTCAACAGAACCAACTGTGGTAAGCACCCAGATCTATGGTCCAGTAACATAGGAAAATGGAAGAAATGGGGAAGGGAAGAGGGTGTAATTGTTGGGGACTTGGAGGGATACACTGTTGCACTTTTTCAAATGTTTTGCTGCTGAAAGCATTTCTGTTTGCCTGATGGAATTATCTCCCCTCCCCCCGTATTGTTCTAGGGGTTCTCTTGACTACCCCAGAGCCAATTTTGGAGGTGGGACAGCCAGGGGATGGAGGAGGGAAGCCCTATCGCACTAGCAAAAGTCCTTGTCTGAGCTTCCACTACTTATTCAATTTAGAACCTACTGCTGACATGACTCCTTAATGATCCATTATAAAAAGAGGAGCAGGGGAATAGATATGGTCTTCGTAACCAAAGAAAATTATTCCTGAAAAAAACAGATGAACCTAAGGCAGATAAGACTGATCTATTTTCCCAGTTAAGGAATAATATTTTCACCAACAGACAGATGGTCCCATTATAGTCTCCATACAAGCAGGTGGCAACAGGGGCCAACTCCTGATTCACTAAACTACAGGGGATAAGCATGGTGAAAGCAAATTTTCTTCTCCTTAGAGGTTCTCTTAGATGCAATCTGGGAGTGCAGCTATTGGCATAAATCTTCAATACGAAAGCAAGGGAGCCTAACTGAGACAGGAAGGTGATGCTGTAAAAAAGGGTCTGCTTTTCACGGTTTCCAGAGGGTAGCTGTGTTACCCTGTTACTGCAAAAAAGGGTGTGTGTGTGTGCACCTGCTCATCTTCTAATGAGATATAGGCTGCCAATGGGCGGCAGTGCCCTTCTGCCTCTACAGAGGATGAACAGGTCAACCTCTCTAGCCAAAAAGAATAAATGGACAGCAATCTGACCTCAGAAAGAGCACCATTCAGTATCAGAACTTTTCAGCTTCCCAGGGCATGGACCTTAAAGTTAACGTTCTTGAACTTCAGAGGAAAATTCCTCAGTGAACCTGCTGAATTAAATTCAACTTCCCCACCTGTGGCCTGAATTGAGATGATGGTTTTTAATTGGAACATACATTTTAATTAGCTGACCAACGCCAGGATGTTTGCATCGTCATAGACACTGCTTTGTGAATGGTCACGGTAATCACTTTGCATACATTTCATCTTTAATGTAATTATCATAGGCTGGGTTTTGGGGGGGTGGGTTGGGTAAATTGCATTTCCTCATTCCCCAACTGGGCAAACTGCATCTCATTATTCCCCAACTTCAATGCTTATACCCCCCCCTTTGTACACAGGGTTATATATAGCTGCCAAAATCGGGGTAACATTTTATATGGCTAATGAATTGGACTCTAGTCTATGAAAGCTTACACCTCAATACATTTCTTAGGTTGTTTTTCATTAGGTTACCTTTGGTTTGCTATGTGAGGACACCACGAGAACTGCTGCTTATCCACCCTTTATACTATGCCTCCAACTCCTCATAGTATACCTGCAGGATATCAGGGAAAGTAAAAACATTCACCATTCCCTGAATCAGGGATGTGAAATCTCAGACCTGGGGGCTAAATATGACCCGACAGCCTCTGTATCTGGACCTTAGGATTTTGCCCAAGCCACGCTTCTTCTCAGGCCATAGCCCCTGATGAATAGGTCATACACACACCCTTTCTTGCAGTAACAGGCTAACACGGCTACCCTCTGGAAACCGCTCCTTCTTAGGCCATAGCCCCTTGCCTGCCCTGCTGTGCACCCTCAATGAATGCTTTTGCCTAATTGGAATGGGTCCTTAGACTGCGTCTTGCTTTCCTGGATGGAGGTTGGAGGTGTGTGTGTGTGCGCGCACACGCTTATGTGTGGAGGCTCACAGAACCCTCTGACTTACGCAGGGCTGAAAGGTATTGTACAAAGTCATGAGTCATACCCATGTAGGACATGGGTGCAATTTCTCGTTTCTTCTTTTTTGTGTCTTATCTTATTCTGTGCACTTGTAATTTTGTACTTTATTTTTCAATAAAGAATATATATACATGAGCCACACTCAATGCTCCAGCCATGTCAGCCTCTCAGAACTGCACCTGAGAACCACGTACCTCGTGGCAATCCAAATAGTTTTGCATTAGGAGCAAACTTTGCACACTGTGATCACACACTACAGGATACAGAAGGACAGGGTAGCACCTGCCCTTCCCTCCCTTAAGGTGTTAATAATGATGATGATGATGATGATGATGATGATAATAATAATAATAATAATAATAATGTTTGTTATTTGTACTCCACCCATCTGACTGGGTTGCCCCAGCCACTCAGGGTGGCTTGAACAAATACAAAAGCACAATAAAACATCAGACGATAAAAACTTCCCAATAAACTTGAAATGCACGCACAGCCCAAGTTCTGCCATGTGCAGCGTCCCAGTGAACTTCTACCCCTAATCTGTCAGCAAAGGACCTGATGGAAATCAATGCTTTTCCTTGTTGCTGTCTGCTGGGTTTGCAGTGAAGCAAAGCTGAGGGGTCTTATCTCCCACACAGATCAGTAGATACGTTGCGCCTGTGATGTGTTTGTCTGTCAGATTCATAAACACAACAAGCTACGCCAGCGGCGATGCAAAGCGGAAGGGAGGGGGGGCGTTCACATGGTTCACAGATTGCAGCACACAACATCCATCAGTCCAAACAAGCCAAACCGCAGCCCTCCATAGCAGCGGGCATTGTGGGCTGTGACTGTTGCCAAGGCTGGCCTGAGTGACATCCATGCAGATTGTTCCAGTTCCAACGTACTGCCAGAGGAAGTGCCTTCTACCCAGCAGCATTAATTCTGATGCAGAGAATTTCTCTACCTACCCAAAAAAGCATGCTCCCCTGTAGTGAGATCAAGGAACATTGCACTAAGAAACAATCCCCAAATAGTTATGGTCAATGAATAAAATCAACAGAAAGCAAAATTCAAAATAATATTTCACAATTAGAAAAACAGAACTATTGTTTGTTTATTTGTTTTTTTTAAAAAAAAATAAAAAAAATTCTACTGAATAATTGTAGAGCTGGAAGGAATTTCAACGACCATCTAGTCCAACCCCCTGAAATGCAGGGAAATAATAAAAAGATCTAAGCTGTTTACATAAATACAATAACATTACAGTTATATTCAACAAATGTTCATAAAATCTGGGTAAAAACAGGAGAAAACAATATGTATCACAGTGTACAAAGCAGTGTACACTGAGCAGTGTACAAAGCAGATAATTAACAAATCAGAAGTGAAAGTACAGGAAAGCTTGGGTAAAAACCCAAGTTATAAAGAGGTGTTTCAATATTATTGCTATCCCTATCTCACATATCTCGGGAGAGGAGAGTGCTCTTGGGTTCAGATCCTGCTTGTGGGTTTCCCATAGGCATCCAGTTGGCCACTGTGAAAACAGGATGCTAGACAAGATGGGCTACTGGATCTTAGCCTACAACACTCAAGGTCTGGTCAACCTACATGTGTTGCCTTTAAATGTGAACTCAATTGAATTCCTCTCACTTTCTTACTTCCTGGTCCATTTTAAATTCCTTTTTTGATCTTCCCTGCTGCATTTACTGCTCTGGGCGCAAAAAAATCTGTTGGCTTCCCTGCCAATTCATGTCCAAATGGAAGGCCCAAATTACAGGTTCAAAACCTTATGGTGCATCTTCCCTCTGACCCACCACCCACACATACATACACACACTGAAAAAGCCCCCCCCCCCCAAAAAAAAACTCAGTTACAAAAGTTGCAGTTGCCCCCAGCATCAGAATGCAGTGATCTCAAATGTCATAACACAGATACATATGGTATGGGATTTCTTAAAGGAAAATGATCTCCAAAGCAATCAAACCTGCACTGGGAAATTTAGGAAAGCAAGTCAAATTACCCAACAGGAAAGAAGCAAGTTTGTAGGATTAAATGCACCAAGCCTTGTAAAATTCGCTGTGGAATTTAATGAGCATATTAAGACCCCAGCCTCTGCTGGAATATTGGCACCTGTGGGGTAGTGCCAGCTCAGAGGGAGGAATAATACCTGCCAAGCCACCAACACCTTATTTTGCTGCTGTGAAGGATAGCTTGGCAAACTCCCAACCAAGCACTTCCACATCTGGCATATTGGAGAACAAGAGAACACATACCAACTGGGTAATGCTCAAAAAGATAAGGAAAGAATGCTATGCCTATGCCATTGCGACAAGCAGTGACAAGAAGAGGAAACAGATTTTAAAATCCCTGTCGAGAAAACTCATTAAATGGGAGCAGATGCAATAATGAATACTTGTCCAAAATTAATATTAAAAAGGGGGGAGCAGGAATATTCCATGCAGACGTTATGCTGTGTCCACACGCTGAGATGACACACTCCTGGCTGGCTTTGCTCCAGGACTGAAAGGTTTAATGACACCCTGCCAGTCAGTCTGATAACTGCTGAAAGCCCTAAGTTGCGTACAAATGGGATCCTGAGACTGGCTGCCGGATCCATATTATAGGCTGTGCTGTAAAGCAAGGTTGCTCAATGATGTACAAATACCTGCAGGATTCAAGGGCACTTGTCCACTCTAAAATGCACATAGGGGCATGCACACATACACACAGACACACAGCTGCCTTATACTGAGTCAGAACATTGGTCCATTGAGCTAACACATGAAGGATGTCTCTAACCCTAGAGAGAGAATACTTTGTAAATTTACGCATGTCGTACCTCCCTCTGCAAGATGCACCTTCCAGACTGTAGTATGTCATAAGCAAAGAGCATGAATAAACAAGATTCCTGATTCCAATAATGCAGGTAGAGGAGCCTGTAGGGAAGCTATGCAGAGAAACAGTCCAGAAGTTTCAAGGAAGTAAGTACAGCCCTGTATTACACACTTGGGGAGGGGAATCCACAGGGCCACTTCTTAAGAAGCATGTGAATATTATTAGGAACTAGCTGATCTGATCTTCCTGGGAGGCTCAGCTAATTGTTCCATGACCAATGGATGGTCACCTGGTGTCAGCGTGGAAGTAGACCTTCTTGGTGGGAGCACTCACCCTTTGGAATGCATTTCCCTGACCACGTCAAGAGGTGGAGACAAGAACAAGCTTTAAATGCCTCCAAAAATAGATGTTTACATGTGCTTTCAATTTTTTTTATTAATTACTTTTGCTTACACAGCTCAGTTTTATTTACACTTATATGGTCCTAGTCAAGTGCATTTATAACCCACTCAGATGAGAGTGCTTTGTTTTGTTTTTACAATCAAGTGATATATAAATTTTGCTTCAAAAATAGAGAAAATATTGAATTGCATTCAGTGCTAGTGAGCTTTATTGAATAATATTGTGTTGCGATTGCACTGGTTTCTCATTACTTGTGCTTAGCATATTATATGTGAACCACTTAGAGATCCTGCTACATAAAGTGGCATATAAATTGTATATATAAATAAAACATTTTTTTTGAAAACCCAACATTTCAAAGGAAAATGATGGTGTTGACAACATTTCCAGCAGGTGTTTTTCCTAAGAGCCAGTGTGGTGTAGTGGTTAAAAGCGGTAAACTCGTTATCTGGGGAACCGGGTTCGCGTCTCCGCTCCTCCACATGCAGCTGCTGGGTGACCTTGGGCTAGTCACACTTCTTTGAAGTCTCTCAGCCCCACTCACCTCACAGAGTGTTTGTTGTGGGGGAGGAAGGGAAAGGAGAATGTTAGCCGCTTTGAGACTCCTTCGGGTAGTGAAAAGTGGGATATCAAATCCAAACTCTTCTTCTTCTTCTAAGCAGGATGAGTCTCAAAGTTTCCCAGGAGGGGTCCGAGTTTCTTTAACTGCTGGGCAGAAAAAGTACCATCGAAGAAAACCTAAACATCCCATCAGTGTGGACTTGGGTGGCTGAACACGAGAACTAGTTGCTGCTGATATATTGGAAATACTAGTAACTTTTTAAATTAATTTCAATCTTTCTTTTATTAGGGAGGAAGAAGGAAAGGGAGGGAGGAAACCTCTCCCTCCCGGTTATAATACAACTCCCAGATTAACTTTTCTTACAGGAATCCAGAGGCTTGTGTGAATTATTGTTTTTGTTACTGTCAAGGGCATTATGGAAGCTGACGGGCGTATTAGCAATTTATAGGCTGCCCGGCGCTATCCCAACTAACAGTATCATTTCTCATACAATACTATAACTAATTAAAGGTTTGTCACTTGGGCCATAATTTGGTGCGACATTGGTTTACTGAATGTGGGGGGTGGGGGGCGAGAATCAGAAGCAAAATAATACAGAGCTTCAAAGAGGGATGTGGAGGAGGAGGAGGAGGACAGACAGCAGCTGGTCCTGCTTCTGCTGCTCTGAGAAAGAAAAGGAGAACAGGGGAGACGGGGTCTGCCGGCTGGTACCTGCATGGACATCACCTTCTGCTCTGCCCTTGCGCCCCAACCTCTTCTGCTTTAGCCATTAATTAAGAGAGGCAGAGGCTATCACAAAGTTGTACGCAGAGGACTGGCCAGGCAAAATGAGCATAAGTGCAGAAATCAGTGCTGCAGTTGGCTTGGATTTCTTATGTTCAGCAATGGTCTATAAAGGAGGTTTCATAGGATACTCCTTCCCCCCTCCCCAAATGTATTATAAATAAAGGAGACACACTGGCTCACTTGTTAAGTGCTTTTTTGGCAATTAGCTTAGTAATAACAAAGCTCATCTCTCCAGAGGGTGTCCCTGGATAGCACGGCAGTTCCTGAGTAAAAATGGAAGAAAGGAAGCTGCAGAACTCCAAGACCCTGATTTGTAAACCACAATGGCCACATTTTAAAAGTACCACAAACAAATGGACTTCATAAGGAGTGAAATGGCACGGCACTTAAGAGCAATTTTGTATATTTCCATGGCACTGTTAATCTGGCGGCAACTGAAATAATTTTCTGAGGCTTCAATTATCTTTCTGAAATGCAATTAAACAAGGGAAACCCATATTGACATTTTACAACCATCTCCCATCCAAAAAATGACTCCTGGCCATCTTATACAGCCAATTTTGGGTGCAAATCAGCCAAATATATACCACCAGACAAGTTCCATTTCGTATTTGTTAGAGAATGATGGCTCTGTACAGGTGACTAACTCACCATATAGTAAGGTTTTCCTTCACGGATTTGGTCAGTTGTCAATATGCATCAAAGGTATGGTAAGAAGGGCCATTGCTTAGTGGAGGAAAACAGAATTTGCATGCAGGAATCTGCAGGAAGGGCTGGGAAAGACTCCTGCCCAATGTCCTGGACAGCCACTGCCAATTGGAGAACACAGAATAGAGCTAGAGTATTTGGTTTTCCCAGTAATAATGTACGGAAGTGAGAGCTGGACCATAAAGAAGGCTGATCGCCGAAGAATTGATGCTTTTGAATTATGGTGCTGGAGGAGACTCTTGAGAGTCCCATGGACTGCAAGAAGATCAAACCTATCCATTCTCAAGGAAATCGGCCCTGAGTGCTCACTAGAAGGACAGATCCTGAAGTTGAGGCTCCAGTACTTTGGCCACCTCATGAGAAGAGAAGACTCCCTGGAAAAGACCCTGATGTTGGGAAAGATGGAGGGCACAAGGAGAAGGGGACGACAGAGGATGAGATGGTTGGACAGTGTTCTCGAAGCTACTAACATGAGTCTGGCCAAACTGCGGGAGGCAGTGAAGGATAGGCATGCCTGGCGTGCTCTGGTCCATGGGGTCACGAAGAGTCGGACACGACTGAACGACTGAACAACAAATTTGATATAGGGAAGCTTCCTGTGTTGCTATATTTCCCCCCAGCCATGAATTCTAATGTGTGCCACAGGTTGGTGGTCTTATCAAGTAGTAAATCTTTCCCACATTAATTTGGTTGCCTGCATTAAAAACACTCAGGGCTGATCCTGCCATTATGCAGAGTGAGGCAACCACCTCAGGCAGCTGAGGGAAGATGAGACAGCATGGTGCTAGAGGAGCTTGGGTTACCACCAGGGACATAGTGTGTGTGTGTGGGGGTGGGACTGCCAGGGCAATGGCCCTGGGCACATTTTTTCTGGTGGACACATTTGGCTCCTCATGCTGCGCTGCCAGCCCTGCACAGCTTTGTGGGGCTGGAATTGAGGGGTGCATGGCTGTTGTGTCCTCCTCACACTGCCCTCTCAGCCCTGAGCCACTTTGCAAGGCTGGGATGATCCAAGGGCCGCATCAGCCAGCCAGGCTCCCCCCTGCACAGGAGGAGAAGGGGGTGCAGCACAGCCCCACTTGGCTCTTGTGGGGGTCCGCTTCAGTGGCATTTGTGGTGAGGGCTGGGCTGGGCTGGTTGGTCCCGTTCACTCTCCATGTCCATTAATAAAAAATTAATCCCAAACTTTATCATCCTGTTGCAGGCTATCAGTTCCTCCCACTGTATGGATTTGACAGAGCCTGTCATTTCACATATTATATTATTGAAGAAAAAAATCAAATCGCATTTGCTCTCTTAAAAGCTATAATATGATCTGCTCCCCCCCCCCATACCATCTTAAAGAAACGAGTCAGTTCACTCTAAGGCCATTTAACAAAGAGAACAAAATGACCAGGATCCTGTCATCTCTTGATCATTATCAGCTGCTATGATTAAGCTGCTCTCCAAACTCTTGACAACCAGGTTCCCTCTTTTGTCAATGTCTAAAGGCACATGCACATTGGGATACTACTGTAATACAATTTCTACCCATGATATCAACTGAAAAGCCTCTCCTACTCATCTCTTATTAGTATTTTTATATTTTTTTTGCCAATATGCATTGCACACATCCTTCTCTTTACAGCCTTCCAAAGTCTGCTGATGGTTAGACAATTCATTTGCCAACATGTGGCATATTACATCAAGCTATTAGGAAGCTGCAATCTGACTTGATTAAGTCACTAAGTGGCTGATAGCAGCAAGGGTCCCATTGTGTAGGGATGAAATCTTCCATTTATTCACTTCTATGAGCATATGACTGTGTCAGAGTGGCCTGTTCTGAGAAGCATTAGACCACCACATACCTTCTTCATTTAAGCATTTACTGCAACTGCCTCACTGTGAATTGAAGGCTACCTGCATAAATGTTTTCCATGTAAAGCCTCTGGCAATGTTTCAAGAAACATATAATTCAAGGAGCATATAAAGACCTGCCTGACCTCAGCCACTGACCACAGAAGGAGCAGCTGTAGGGAAGGAAGGGCTGAGGTTCAGTGGCTGAGTACATCCTTTGCATATAAAAAGTTCCATTTTCAATCTGCTATTAGCCAACAGCAATTGGGTGTATAGATCTAGATCTAGAGTAAACTGACATAATCCTGAAGGCACCCTTGAGAGTTCTATTATATTTTATATTTTAGTGGGATGTGTGAACAAAAAGATATTTAACAGAAGCACAACTCCCAAGAGCATCCCACTGGGAAAAGCCTAGCGCTCCTCCTCTTTTGAACTTTTTCTTTTTTTAAGGATATGGGATAAATGTCAAAATTTACTTATGATATTCCTGCTTATGGGAATTAAACATATCCAAGGTGAATTTGTTCAAAAGTTATAATCCCCCCCTAGTTCTCT
The DNA here is from genome assembly GCF_009819535.1 of Lacerta agilis. Classification (NCBI taxonomy): domain Eukaryota; kingdom Metazoa; phylum Chordata; class Lepidosauria; order Squamata; family Lacertidae; genus Lacerta; species Lacerta agilis. The sequence goes on from NC_046312.1 coordinate 26,921,213, forward strand.
GGAGCAATCCCCCCCCCCGCCTTTTAAGATTTTTTAATTGAGATTTTCCAATAATACATTAAAATTACAACTCTTGGGCGATGAATTAAGAGAAGCCATACATCCTAGTTCATTTATGATTTTTTTTTGGGGGGGGGAAGATCTGTAAAATGTTGAAGCTGTATTGCTGGACTTTCCAAAGAATGTGCAATGATTAATGAAGTTAGTATTAAAGATTTTGCAATTCACCATTCTGGCATTATCAAGTTTCTTCTAGTTTTTCCTCCAGCCACTGTTTCTTCTTGTATTTGGGTTATGCCTAATGGTTTTCTTTGAAGCAACCCACTTTGAGAGATGATCAGAGTGATCTGAACATGGGCTAGAAGCATAGAGCAGCAGATCCTTAATTGCATTCACATCCCTTTTTTACTATGCTAGCTTTAAGCTTCTGCGAAAGAGTTGTAAATCTCTTTCCAGGAAATGGTCTAGCCTAGGAGCCAATAGATCTATGGCTGCTCTAGCTATGCCCACTACCCCATTTTCTGGACTTTCTTTGGGCTACTGCTGGTGATATCACCTCCGACAGTATCTTCTCACCAGCCAGCACTTTCAGCAGACACAGCAAGGATCCTCTGCAATAGCAGAAGTGAGAAAACTGCCCTTCCTCACTCCTTTCCTCACCCACAATGTAAGAGACCACCCTATCACTTCTGGGATGCAGTTCCGTCAAATAGAAGGCAGCCAGAACAGTGGGAGATGCATGTTTCTCCACCCATGACATATCTCCAAACCCCATCTAGGCCATAATCTACCACTGGTGTATACAATTCTGCATGCGCCTATTTAGATGGAACTCTTAATGCCGGTGCTGCATGATGACTAGCAACATGGAAGATAGCTAAAACTTATCAGATGGTGTGGAGATCCAGGAAAGCATAGGTGAGAGGGATGTGGTAAAGTTCAACTAATCGAAAAGCCAGAGGCCACAGAGGTGGCGGTTATGAACTGCTACTTGGGAAGTACTGAAGTGACTACCACAAGTGGGAAATTAAATTCTCCCTTGCTCCAGACTCAAAAGAACAAAATTCAACTCAGCTGCAGATTCCATGGCTTCACGGTTGCACCCAAGATTTCTCTTCCCATTTGTTCAAAAAATATGGATGCAGCACATTAAAGATTCATCCACACAATCCCCCTTTGCCCTTGCTTCTCCCTTCCTTTCAGAGAAGCAATCTTCAAATTATTAGCTTTGTTTGGCAAATAATCATTGCCATCTATAGCAATTACGGCAATGCCAAATTCCCCTGCAGGGATTGCCGAATCATCTGCACCCCAGAAACTTGTTTGGGTTTAGACATCTTCATTTTTCTACTCTGCATTGAATGCACACACATACAGTATGAGAAAGACAGAGAAGCAGACAGGACCAAGGTAGAAACATACAACAGAGACAAAGGAAGAAAGAATAGGAGTGCATTTGTATTACAGTATTACAAACGCTTTGATTGCTCTAATTACACCTAAAGGAAAACAAAACTGTTTTCCTGGTTGCAAGCGCATGAATAATTAACTGCTGAGGAAGGAAAGAACGAAAGACAGGAAAGCTACAACAGCCTAACAAAGCCAAGCTGCAGGCAAATCCACCAGGAACTGAGGCCTGTCATTCTCTGCTTGCATTTCAATACATTTGTGTGAAGGTGATACTGAAGGTTTTGGCTTCACCTCCCAGTCCACAAAGCCTGGTCCATGGCTCTCTCATCTCAGGCTATGACTGTGCAAAGAAGAAAATGGATGTGTGGCACATCTGAAATATGGGCTTCCTCATATAAGGCAAAGGGCATAGTCTGGAGGAAGGTGTCGGGACAGACAGCCCTTAAGCCCAAGTGGGGGCCTGGCATATTAATCTCCAAGGGTCACACCCTCTACTGAGCTGTTGTGTAGGCAGCGAACTTGGCATGGGCTCCTTTGGGAGGAAATGTGGGGTGTAAATCTAATAAATGAATCAGTAAATAAGCACATGGAGTGAAGATGGGAGTGCTGGGCTCCAAGCCAGGTGGAGTTTAATGCTCTGCTCTCCTCAGTAAGCAGTACACAGTCAAAGACATATAGTCAGGTTCAGATAGCAATAAAGGGCTCAATTAAGAGACTGAGCTGTTTCTAACACATCATCCAACTCCTGGGCTCTGTCCATGGTCCTGAAAGATTTACCACCCATATTTCCAGGAATTCTAATATTGCTTGGACCCTGTCTGTCTCTTTCCTGCTCTGCTCTTTGCACTGCCATATTTGCATCCTCCTGACTTGCCTGTGACATTTGTTTTGCCAGAACAGGACACCAGTATCACAACAGCAGACTCTGCTCGCCCTGCGCACATTCTGAGACATACATGCTACGTGCATATATGTGTAGGTACATTGCATGCATGTGGTGTGGCAGAATGTTGCTCTCCTGCAAACATTTGGAGTGCCCACCCACCTGAAAGAGGTTTTTGCAAATGTTTTTGCCTTCTCATTACTCCCTTCCTTGAACTCTGCCTACCAACAATGCTCACTTACTATGCTCAGCCAACACTGGAAGCCATCTTTCAGTTAGAGCTGCTGCGCAAACATTTTTCTACTGTTATTGAGGTTTGTTTGCTGGATTTTAATGAACTGCATGTGCTTTTTATTCATTTTTTTAAAAAACCTATCTTTATGCTATTAAAAAAGTTGTATGTGGGCTTGGATACCTCTTTTGTGTAACACGCAACTAACAAGATGAGGAGGAGGAGGAGGAACAATAACAATTTCCATGCATCACCAACAGGCTTGTACATGATAAATCCCTGAGGAATTGAATCCAACATGCAGTACCTGCAGAGCCATTGTCCTGGTTCCCATCTTTTAGAAAGCAGGTTCTTAAACTTGTTGAGCCAATAATCTGATCTTGTCAGGAGCAGCAACTTATAGTATGATATGAATAATGAAATTCCTGGAAATACAATGGCTAACTTCTGAAGTAATGGAGTGAAAAAATAAATGAGTGTCAAGTTAATAACAATTCCAAGGAGAAACCACAGCTTGTGAGAAGTTTTAATTATGATTCCATCTATTTTTATTGAACCATTGTAGGGCGACTGGGGCAGAAAATACAACCTGATGCAGATGTGCAAATGGAAACAGGAGATGGATCTATCCTGAATGTGGGGTTGAAGGGGAGGGGTGCTCCTTGTTGCAAAGCAGTAAAAACCCTTCCTAGCAATTAATCAAGTGATCAGAAGCCTCATTTCCCCCCTCACCCATGAGTTCAGCTAACACTGGCATGACATTAAATAACCAGCGGCTAAATAAAGCAATTTCCAAATTATGGATGTTTAGCAAAATAAATGAACATGCTCAATAAGAAGTGAGGCTGACAAGAGAGAGGGAGAGAATTCATGTGCCTAGTTATTTATTTATTTCACCTCTGGAAATAAAAGCTTTGTGGAGTTCAAAGCTGCAATTGCTACATGTGCCATGATGGATTAGCTCTGGTAAGCTGAAATAAACAGCCATCTGTCTTCTTGCCCACGTTGGTGCAAGCTTACTGTACAGTGCATGGAGACAAAACACACACAAAAGCCCCCTCCCCCTTACAATTCAGAATCTGGGGCTACGGTTGCTGATCCATTGCAAAATGACCTGCGGTCCAAATGAAACCAAATAATGGCTTGGAAAAGCAGACTGCTCCCTGCCACTTTGTTTTTCTTTCCCAATCCCATGTAAAAACATATATTTCATAGATTCTTACTACTTTGGGAATATTGCCAGAAACCAAATGTTTTCAAAGGGTCATGAAAAATGAGCAGGTATTTCTTAAGAAAGCATTTCACACATTCTCCTCCTCTCATACAATTCCAAGTGTTGGTTTTAACCTACAAAGCCCTATATGGCTCAGGGCTCAAATACTGGATGGGCCACCTCTCCTGACATTATATTATATTCATCACCTGCAACCGTTTTCCATATGTCCCTAAAGAGGTCTGGAAGGTAGAACCATATCCCTAGCCTTACATGAACTGTAACAACCTTCCAGAACCAAGTTAAGACCTTCTTCTTTTTCCAGGTGTTTGAAAGGTTCTGCTGTGTCATCATGCCTCATATACTGCTGATGTGCTATTGCTGTTGTTGGTGTGATTTGTGATGTTACTTTTCTTTTAGTTTATTGGTAATAACTAAGCTATTAATTTTCTATTTTGATTGTGTCCATTAGTCAGCTAGAGACTGTGTTTCTATTAGGCAATAAAAATAGTAATATTAATAGTAATAGTAATAGTAATAATAATAATGCAAGCAGCGGATGGGTGAACATTGTGCAACAGAAGAATCTAACACAATGGTTGTGCTAGCAGAAACTTGTTGCACAAGTGTGCAATCTATTGTTTCACCAGCAACCTGCTTAGGTACCATCTCATGCAACAATGTACTCCTGGTGCAAAATATTTCACCAGTTGAACAAGCATGCTGCTAAGTGACTTTAAATTGGAGCTACATTGGATATAACTCAGAGATTCCATGTAGCACAGAGGGAGAGAAAGCAAACAAGATGTTCTGTCATATTCTATTGCTTCTTTACAGGTTATCTTTGACTCTAAAATCCCTTGCCCACCAGGAGATCACTCTAGCCCAGCACTGCATTTCTTCAATCACCTCGAAGTAGCAGCCACTGCAAAGCACATGTCAAGAATGCTACTTAAGATATAGGCATGTCATCAGTCTCTCCCTAGGATGAAGCTGACACATTATCCAAGGAGCATATCCCACAAGCTGTGCAACACTGTAGATATATTTATGTTGGGGGTGGGGTGGGGGCTTAAAAGAAATCCTTCTTTTTCCAAGATCTGAAATCTAAAAGACTTTGCTGGAAGAAGTGGTCTGATACACAGATATTGAGAAAAAGAAAACTCTGCACCAGCTTCCCTCATTGGGTTGCTAGATGTTATTGGACTCAGCTCTCATCAGCCCCAATCAGCATGACTAATGGTTGGGGGTGATGGCAGTCGCGGTCAGAAAACATCTGGAGAGCACCAGGTTGCAGAAGATGCTTAAAAACCAAGGATTCTGCTTTGATATTAGCTGAATTGCATGAGCCATGGATAATTCCAGACTTAAAGAATTCCTGGTTGAAAGTCAGAATGGGAAAGATTCCTTTTAATTTTCTTGCTTCTGAGCTGACTTTGGTTTTTAACCCTGACATCCATTTTCTGAAGAAGAATAACCTATCATAGGCAAACTGCTGTTGGAATCAGACATTAGGAAAATACATAACATTGTCTCTGCACCCAAGCTTCTCTGGTGGTCACTACTTCACTCTTAAGAACATAATGTCACATTAGCAACAATCCATCTCCAAAATGATGCCCTGCCTGGTTGGTTGTGGGATTGGAATAGGGATAGTTGGGTCAGTCTAGTTCCTGCCTATGTACATGTGTTCATTCATAAACCTGCTCTGCCACATTTCTGCAATAAACTGTGGCATTTTTTAGTGATGGGAAAGAAACACGAGGCCAAAGCAGCTGGAAAGAGAAGCTGGCAGTGGCACTTGGCTACCCATTTAGCTGTAGCCCATTTTTATAGCTACATTCCCATAGTTACCACCTTTTTGGTACATCAGTTCATAGAATCATAGAATTGCAGAGTTGGAAGGAACCAGGAGGATCAACCCTCAGCAAGGCAAGGATCTTTCGCTCAATGTGTGGCTCAAACCCACAACCCTGAGATTAACAGTCTCATTCTCTACCAACTGAGCTATCCCTCATGCACTTACTTGTCTTTCCATGCTTATCTTCCACTTATCTTTCTTAGGGCCCCTTCTCTTATTCCAAAGTGCCTCCATACAATGTAACTCAGGCCATTCCCTGAAGTATGTGTGCCAGGGGTCACACAGAGCATGCCATATCATCACTTGGTACAACCATAGTTTTCCAATAAAAGTAGAGGCACTTTTCCAGCTCCACCCCTACCTGCTTCTGGTAATAGCTGCTGCAGCTTTGCCTGTCAGAGGCACTGGGTCATGTTAAATCCTCCTGAGGGTTGTCAGAATGTCCAGTGTGGTGGAGTCTCTTGAGACTCTGTAGCACAGACCAAAAGGATATATCTCTTGCTGACCTTCCTTAGTATTTCATTTTTTTTGTCTCACCTTCACTGCTTTTATGTGACCTAATGGCCCAGGGCTGTGGTTTTACTAATGACTTTTCTATACTGAAGCCACAGATCGTGGAGCACTTTCAGAGAGGTTAGCAGACTGGAGAGTAATTCAAAAGCAAAACAAAACTAGCAGTAGAATTTCAGCTTCTCTGCCCATCTCATCAGTGTCTCCTGATTCAAATCTAGACAGATTACCATCATACAGTGCCTAGAGACAACAAAGCAGAAGTAGCGATCAGACATAGGACAGAGCATGTACACATAAATGCCACATGCATGATCTTGATATTGCTAATATATCTTGATAGAAAGCAGACTGCTCCCATATGGAGTCAATAAGGTCTGCTTGTCAAACGAATATCAGCTATCTGGGCCTAAATATGGATGCTCATTCTTCTGTCACATTGAATGGCTACAATTCTCTTTGCCTTAAAAAAAAGGCACATTGCCATGCAGTATGCTGTTAAACGGCTATTTGGGGGTTGCTAGTGGAGTTCATTTGGTCCCAGGGCTTTCCCACTGCCACTGTTCAAAAGATTGGAATGCTTTTGAGCAGGTACAGAATGCCATTGGAGTAACAGCCTCCAACTATTCATTATCTGGGATTTAAGAGGGCAAGGGGGACAATTATTATTATTATTATTATTATTATTATTATTATTATTATTATTATTTTCACTAATATTTGCATTACTTTGCCCACTTTCCCCTAATGTACACATTTTTAAAACTGGAGTACCATACCCCAAAAATCACAAAATACTTAATTTCTCCCCCGTCCTTATCTGAGTTAGTTATTCATCCACCTAGCTTAGTATTGTCTACACCAGCTGGCAGTGACTCTTCAGTATTTTGCATAAGAGGCCTTCCCCAGCCCAAGCTAGTAATGTTAGGGATTGAACCTTGGACCTTCTGGATGCAAAGCATGTGCTCTCCTGCTCTTCCCAAGACACTCCAGGTGCTAATGAAGTATCTCAGTCAGGAAAACCTGCCAAGTTTGTTGGCAGACACCTACTGGACTGTCTATTGCCTTGCCAACCTCTGTATTCTACGACTAATTCTGGATTGCAGACATTGGGAAAGATGTATCATCAGGTCCTGTGCAGAAAATGTCAATTGCCAAGGAAGGATGGATCTCTGCAATACATGCCAGTCCCGGCAGTTGCCCAAATGATGTGGCTAACGGTAGCAAGACAGTCCTTCAAAGGTTGCAACAAGGAGAGGTGGAGGGCAAAGCTGCAATAGACGTCAGGTCTACTGGAAGGAAACGAACTGTGCAACCCTGTAGGTTTCATTGAGTTCACTGAGAATTCATCTCATGTAAGAATGCAGTCTAAGCAAGACAAACTTGATTATGGCTATAGTATATGCATTAAACAATATTTGTTAACTCCCATTTCATTTTCTGCTGGTCTCTTGATTTAGCAGAGTCCCATTCTTAAAACGAATCCCTAATTAGCTTTTATGATAAATGGTATATTTATTTCCAGTTACTATTTCAGCAGCCCTAATGGAGGCTTGTGCAACAGCCAAAAACAAACCAAAAGAGAGAGCGAGAAAGAGAGATGCAGGAGTTTCGACCTGACAGGTTATTTTGCTGCAGTAATTAACCAGGAGTTAACAAAAATACATTGCTGCATTATTTATTCCTAGCTCAGCATTGGTACTTCTGTGTGTCCAAGTGACTTGGAAATACTTCCACTTAACCAAGAAGATTTGCAGTAGTAAGATAATAAGTTCATAATAGTACACGGCTCACCTTCCCCCCCCCCCAAGAGTTTCCATTAATGGATCTGAAAGTGTAATGGGAACTGTTTATTACCTGCTGAGCTACGGTGGGAAATGCAACAAATATTTAATGGATGTCCATTTATTTGCTCACCACAAAAATGTAGACATTTCACTTTAGATGGTAAGGTCATAAGCATTTGAGGCTTATACAAGCTCTGTGCAGACTGTCAACCAGGGATAAGATGGGAGGAAGGCATAGGTGTCCACTGTCCTTACCCATGTCACCAGGGACAGTTCTTCTTTTTAAAAAAACAAAAAAACTTGCATTTTCAAAAACAGGAACAGAGGGCATATTTAACCCCCTCCCCCCATCCCACTTACAGCTTTGTACCAAATACAGCATATATACATATACCATATGACTTCCCTTCCACGCTTTTCCTGGTTCCTTTGCTTTTCTACTACTATTATGTAATGTAATGTTTTTAATCATCCAATTTGTTATCTATTAAATACTCTATTTCAGCTCTGCTGCATCTACTCAAGACCTGCTAAGCTATGTATTTGTTTATACTGGTTCTTAAAATATTCAATAAACATTCTCCATTCTTCCTCATATTCCTTATCTTCATTTTCTCTTATCCTGTTCGTCAGACCAGCCAGTTCAGCATATTCGAACATTTTACCTTGCCATTCTTCCTTAGTGGGTACTACATTTGTTCTCCACCTTTGTGCCAATAAAGTTCTAGCTGCTCCCCCCATCACCAGGGACAGTTCTATCATTAGGCAGAATGAGGCAAGCACCTCGGGGGGGGGGGGGAGCAGAAGGGGCCACTGGCAGCAGACCCTGCCTATTTTTCCTGAACCTCCTGGCCATTCCTCTCTGGAAGACACAGCTATGCATGCCACACAACCTGTCATTCACTTCCTAAACTAGCCTGCTTCCTCAAGTGTACACCCCATTGCCAATGTCGAAGGGATATTAAGTTGTCAGTCCAGTCCACATCTGTATATGGAGTAGGGAGGGCACCATTTTGTCTTTCACCCCGGGCAGCAAAATAGCATGTCTCCTGCACGATTCTAACCACACCACCCCTTTCATACATTGCACAGCAGATCAAATGTCCACATGGGGCTACCGAGTCTGACCATTGACCATCTATGTTAGTATCTCTGACTTCAGGCTAGCAGGGCTCTGTTTCTGAATTTTCAGACAGCAGTTCAGTAACGCTTAATGCCGCACCATCTTGTTGTTGTTGTTGTTCAGTCGTTCAGTCGTGTCCGACTCTTCGTGACCCCATGGACCAGAGCACGCCAGGCACGCCTATCCTCCACTGCCTCCCGCAGTTTGGCCAAACTCATGCCAGTCGCTTCGAGAACACTGTCCAACCATCTCATCCTCTGTCGTCCCCTTCTCCTTGTGCCCTCCATCTTTCCCAGCATCAGGGTCTTTTCTAGGGAGTCTTCTCTTCTCATGAGGTGGCCAAAGTACTGGAGCCTCAACTTCAGGATCTGTCCTTCTAGTGAGCACTCAGGGCTGATTTCTTTGAGAATGGATAGGTTTGATATTCTTGCAGTCCATGGGACTCTCAAGAGTCTCCTCCAGCACCATAATTCAAAAGCATCAATTCTTCGGCGATCAGCCTTCTTGATGGTCCAGCTCTCACTTCCGTACATTACTACTGGGAAAACCATAGCTTTAACTATACGGACCTTTGTCGGCAAGGTGATGTCTTTGCTTTTTAAGATGCTGTCTAGGTTTGTCATTGCTTTTCTCCCAAGAAGCAGGCGTCTTCTAATTTCGTGACTGCTGTCACCATCTGCAGTGATCATGGAACCCAAGAAAGTGAAATCTCTCACTGCCTCCATTTCTTCCCCTTCTATTTGCCAGGAGGTGATGGGACCAGTGGCCATGATCTTAGTTTTTTTTATGTTGAGCTTCAGACCATATTTTGCGCTCTCCTCTTTCACCCTCATTAAAAGGTTCTTTAATTCCTCCTCACTTTCTGCCATCAAGGTAGTATCACCATCTTACCTCCCCACAAACAAATAAGAATCCATTTCCAATTAATAGATGCCATCTAACCTCCCTGCAAACATTATTCAGGATGAAAGCTCCAGGTCGTCTGGAAGTAAGGTTAGTTTCACTGAACAGAGAATGGAATGGATATCTCAAGAACTGTCTCCTCCCCTGTGAACAGGCCCTTGTGACCTAATCAAGAGCAGGCCTGTTACATGTCCTCTGCCCTGTTAGGTTTGGAGAAAGAGGCATAGAGAGTCAAGCCTTCTTGTTAATAGCAGCACCCAAATTGCTGCTCTCACTACTCCACATGATCTAGCCATCCACCTCTTGGTGTATATCATTTGAATGCAGGTTTTATGGCATCGCTCGCTGCTCCCGGTGTGTGTGCCATAATTTTTCCTGCTGTGATTTTAGTCCTTTGTGTCATTGCTGTGCATTTTGTTCTTTAATTATTGTTTCACATTTTTTATTATACCTGGCAGTAAGCTGTCCTGGAGACCTCTTCGGGGCAGGAGGGCATAAGAGAGTCACAGTTTAATAAAATAAATAAACAGAAACCCGCCTATTACATGAACATTCTGAAATGCACATTGACAGTACCATAAAAGTAGCTGCAATGTGCTGGGAAGCAAGATCCACTTATCAGTCTACAATTCAGCTTTATTATAAAAGCCTACTAATACACACCATAGCTCATTCCAAATAGCTGCTTAGTCCATTCCGAACTCAGAAACCATTTCTTCTTTTTCTTATTAGTTTCAATTAAAAGGCGGACCTTGCAGGAGCTTAGCTCTAATGGCCAAATATATTTGTCTACATTTTGGTAAACAATGATACAAGACTTTGAAAGGGGGGGGGGGAACACTCGGGTACCATTGATTCCATACACAATGAACCAAATGAATGTACACATTAATTCATATAGGGTCACAGGAAGCTGCTCATATCAAGCCAGACGATTGGTCCATCACAGTATTGTAATTGCTTCCCTGGGTTTCAGGCAAGAGACATTCCCTTCTCGGCCTGGAGATTCCTGGGACTGAGACTTGCTGCATGCAAAGCAGACGCCCTACCACTGAGCTACAACCCTTTAGTTATTTATAAAATTTTCCCCTTCTTTTTGCATAGGTTTCTTTTTAAAAAAATAGTAAAATCCATTCTGGGCTACATTTTGTGTAACTTTCTGCTCTGCTAAACAACTACAAGAGCAGCACGTTCATATCTTTTTTTGTTTGTTTGTTTGTTTGTTTGTTTGTTTGGAGTGTGACACTGAAAAGTTGTTACATTTGGTAGCGTGAAACAACTTTTGTGACACTGTTAAATAATCATATTTATGGTGCAGGCATGTCAGGAGCAAATCCCACTGAGTTCAGTGGGGCTTATTTCTAGTTAAGTGGTTATAGGATTGCAGTCTTTATGCACCAGATAAAGCTATAGTGCTGCTGCAAGGAGGGAAATAGGGAAAGCTGGGGAACTTGCAATAAATGTGTTAGAAGTGGGGGGTCCAGGGGGCTGGATGACACTCTGCTCATGCAGCAGTGTCTCCCCTTCATCTTCTCTCCCTGGGCATCTCCAAAATCTACCACAGTGGGTCCCCCAACCTACTTAAAGTAATTATCCACTTTTTCTCTTTGGGAGCATCCCACAAGCAGAGTTCTGTTTATGGAGACTCTAGATCCTACACATTTACGTAAAAGGTTTTCACTAGCAAGATTTGCATCCCCAAATTACAATCCTATACACACTGGTAACAAATGTTTAAATCTTACTCAAGTCTCTGGAGCTGATGCATATACACTTGCAACTTAATAGGATTTTGTCCTATACATTGCTATGCATAACGATGGCGCTCTCTATGAGCCATCAAAAGTTAGCAGCGACTGAATCTAACTTGGCCACAAAGTTTCCATTCCAGTCAATGAAATTCAGACGGGCAGTGTTGCGTCTTGATGTAGTCAAGGCTCACTTTCGTAACACAGACAGACAAATGTCAGCAACTAATTGCCTGTGAGTAAGCCAAAAAATGTAGACTGCTAATTGTAAAATGAATCACAAAAGTGTTCTACTGAAGGCCAATTTCAAAAGAAAAATGAAGAATTTAACAAATGATGGTGATGATGGCAATCACAATGATACACGAGTTTTCACAACTTTTATCTCCTTTATTCCAAATACTGGGGTTAGTGAGTCAGAGAAGTAGGACTCAACCCAAATCTTTCCTTAAAAAAGCATATCACCCAAACCAATTGTGCCATACATCTATTTGCTATTTAAAAGTTACCTACTAGCTTGATTTCTGGAGCCTCCATCAATTCCCATGGGCCTTGTATCAGATAACTTCTCAATGGAGTGCCCCCCAAATTTCTTAAGAAAAAAACACTGTTACAAGCAGTGCCTTTAAACACTTATAATTGGCCATGGTGCATTAACATAACATTTGCTATGCCAGCAAGTTTGGCTTTCTGCTGCGTTTCCTGTATTGTGGTTTTATTGTGTATGTGTAGCTGTGGCTGTGTTTTGATTTTGATTTTATGGGCCCGCATTAAGGAAAGTTGGAGCAATAAAGCATGATTGATTGACAATGTGTCTCAAAGCGTGACACTGCACCAAAGTGTCATGTTACCTATTAGTGCTGCAAGTCGAGAGAAATTTCTTTTCCTGTGCTCCTTACATCTGTCTTCACACAGGCTGCAAACAAACTTTAGAAATTCATTACACAGAATATTTTGTGCAATAAATGGGAGGAACCAGAGATGATGGCATTTCCCTGGGCTTCACAGAAGCAAATATGTTGCCATGTTTGAAGGGGCCCAGGGAAAGGTGATGTCCTGGGTGCCCCATGCTACCCTCGCTGCCTCTTCCCCCCACAAAACCCACCCTGCCAGAGGTCCCACTGTCCTTTTAAAACCTTTGCTTGGTGAGGGGACCACTGTTCACCCTCCTCACCACCCAGTGCTGTTATTCTCCCATCCCTGGCTGCTCCAGAAGTCCATTTCATGCGGCTCAATGTGGTGCCTTCCATAGTTCCAGTTACAAGTATGTAGCCGTGCTGGTCTGCCATAGTCAAAACAAAATAAAAAAATTCCTTCCAGTAGCACCTTAGAGACCAACTAAGTTTGTTCTTGGTATGAGCTTTTGTGTATCTGAAGAAGTGTGCATGTACACGAAAGCTCATACCAAGAACAAACTTAGTAGGTCTCTAAGATGCTACTGGAAGAAATTTTTTAAATTTTTATTTTGTTTCGACTACGGCAGACCAACACGGCTACCTACCTGTAACCAGAAGTCCAGTTGGCTTTGCAGCTCCAAAGATGGCCTTCTGTTGGCTGAACTCGCTGCCACTCTTGCCTTGGGGAAAAGATATATTAAAATGGTGCACAGCTGTAACCTCAGCTTCCTGGGAGGCATTCTGCTTCCTACATGATGCAGCTTGATGCCAGCCCCATCTCTGGCTGTGTTTGGGGGCAGCTTCCAAGCTCTTTTTAACATTCAGCACTTCTTCATTGCACAAATGATTATCACCTAAGGCTTGGCAGGCCAAGCTATTTGTTTCCAGGTTGCCTTTGCTCTATAAACCAGCAGATGGTTTTACAGCTTAGGGCCGGAGTGCTTGCATTAACCTTTCAAGCCCTGCTCCGGCTTCCCTTTTACTAGAGTCCTGCTGTAAACATTCCTCCCCGCACTGATTCTCACCTTGCCTCTTGTTCTCTCCAGCAACCTTTCCCCTTATCCTTTTATTAGTCAACCCACTGGTAATTTCTTTAAAAATTATATTTCCTGAGTTATGTCTACTGCTTCATCATGCTTATCTCCTCCCTCCCTGCACTCTGCATGGCTTGATCTCTTATCTGGTATCATGATTGTGATCTCAGTCCTACAAGTCTATTTCTAGGTCTTAATGATTCAAAAAGCCAGTGTCTCCATTTCTCACTTAATTGGGGGTATTTGTTTATAAGCAACTGAGCTCAAACAATGAATGTTGCCATTGTCTGACTTCCCATTTGGGGGTATTCCACAGCCTCACGAATCGGTCACTGACATTTATTCCAGCCTTCCTTCCACTAATGTCCAGCATGTGCTTGTGTGTGTAAATCACATATAGCCATTGTGTTACCTTCCAGGTGATGTCGACTACAGTCCCACCTGCCCCAGTATGCATGGCCAATAATCAGGGATGATAGTTGTAGTCTGCAATATTTTGAAGGCAGTATATTGTCTCCCATGATACTCCCCCAACATACACAGTTTCAACTGGCTACTGGCTTGGGCTCTGAAATCATCTTTATAGGCTCCTTCTAATAAAATACAATCATAATGTGGGACAGGATGTGAGGCTACAAAACAGTTGTTGTGCTGCCACCATCTATTTCATTACTTTGCACCTAGCTGGAGGAAGTGTGTAGTGAGCTGCTTAACCAGAACTATTTTTTTAAATAAAATCAGTAATTTAAATGCCCACCCTCAGCCATATGTAAACATTTTCCTTGGGAATTCATAAAAAATAGATAAGCATTTGGCAAAACCTTCTTGCATGTGAAATTCCTATATTCAAGTCACTATGTTAGAGGATTTTTAAAAGGAACCATAGAATTAATCTGTGCAGGTGTGGGGAGAGATCACATCAGAAACAATTAATATACAATATATTAAATATTTTCTGACCTACTCTCCTTTGTATGTTTAATTCTGTTGCAATAATAATAATAATAATTCCCCAGCCACTCTGGGCGGCTTCCAACAGAACATTAAAATGCAATAATCTATTAAACATTAAAAGCCTCCCTAAACAGGGCTGCCTTCAGGTGTCTTCTAAAAGTCTGGCTGTTGTTTTTCTCTTTGACATCTGGTGACATCTGGTGGGAGGGCATTCAACAGGGCGGGTGCCAATACCGAGAAGGCAGTATAACACAGTATAACACAAAAGCCTCCTGTTGTCCTAAACAGACACAACTATGAATTGCTTGTTGTCCCACAATTTAGAGTGGGTAATTTTTACTATTATCAGAATTTTCCAGGTACCGGTACTTTGAAGCCATTTATCCATTGCTGGCAAGCTTGGTTTCTTCCCATATTTTACAATCAATATCTCTGGGCATTGATAAGCAGGTTGTTTATCAAACACTGATTTATTGCTCAAACTGTCCCAACAACAAAAACACTGGTTTTAAGAGTACAATTTCTCCTGTTTTCTCTTTGATAATTCTATCAATAGATTTCCAGAAAGTTCTTGGGTGAGATTTAATGAAGTTCAATAGGGTGTCTGCTTGTGTAACACGGCTTCTCCTTTACTTCCCCCGCAACCTGGGTCCACCTCCAATCTGTTCCAGAGAGTTGGGGGCCCTCCAAAACAAATCTGAGGGTGGGATGGCACTGGAGGTGGGAGAGGAGGAAGGTGAAGTCATGCTGAAGTTGTTTTTTGTGCAAATCATGTTAACAAATCATGTGATTTGATCTTCGTGTCACCAACAACATGAATGGTGTAGGCCTTTTTTTTTTTTTGGAACACACAATTTTACTATTTAAGTGACATATGTTTACCCAGGGAAGTCCCATTTGATTAAATGTGGCTTATTCCAAGGTAAATAGGAATAATAATAATTATACCCCATTCATCTGGCTAGGTTTCCCCAGCCACTGTGGACAGCTTCCAGCAAAATATAAAAAATAGGATTGTAGCCCTCATACAATTTCCTTTTGACCTTACTCGCAACTAGCATAAATTTATCTTCTGACTTCCATACCAAGAACAAACTTAGTTGGTCTCTAGGGTGCTACTGGAAGGAATTTTTTTATTTTTTATTTTGTTATAATTCTAACCCATTCTATCTAAATTTCTGTTTTCACCATGTGTCTTTGATAGTTTACAATAATAAACAATATAATTTCATCAATACAACATCAACGAAAAAATAAGCAGTGTAAAAACCATCACACAGATGCTACTAAAACATTAAGTAAGAATGGGATAATTTTCCTTTCACATCTCCCCAAATGCCTACATGAATAATAAGGTCTTCAATGACCTCTTTAATGCTAGCACTGAACATGTCTATCATACTTCTGATGGCTGAGCATTCCACAAGGAGGTCATCACCACCAAGAATGTTGTGTGCCTTCTGCCACTCAATTTAACTTTGGATAATTCTGGCACACAGCAGAGCCCCATCTGTTGACCAAAGTGTGTTTGGATGTTCATTTGACACTCGTGGGGCATTGTAGCACTGAGAAATCACTGCTTCTCTTGACCCACTTTATTCTTCCACCCTACAAGATCCCTTGATGCTCTTGTGATACTTTGCTGAATAAGGAAGGTTTGGGTTCATAACATTCAACAGATGCTGCAGAGATGTACAACATGAGATAAACTCAAACACACTTTTTTCATAATTCTTTTAAACATGAACAAAAAAACTACTTTGCACACAAGTGCAGCATGCCCAAAGTGAGGTGCAAATGGCATACGTGAAGATCTATCTGCTTTATTATTTACATATTTTCATTCATGTATGCAATATATAGATAGATAAACACACACACACACACACACACACACACCACCAACAACAACAACTTTACCTTCCCTTTCCGATTCTCAACTTATACGGCCGCAAACCTCCTTTGCTCACAGAAAATGAATGTTCAATTCTTAACACCATATTAAGTTTTATGTGCACTAAATTTCACCAGAGGAGAATAAACAGTTTGTCTGCTCTCCATCTTTTCATTCTGCATTTTTATGCCTCGAGGTTTTTGCTTGTTAGACTCTAGGGGTTAGGGAAAAATATTCTGAACAGTTTTACCTGGATAAACACCCTATAAATTACAGATGATATTTATTGGCCTCCTAGGAAAGTCACTATATTGGAAATAGCGGGAGGGGGGGATAACTTTTAGATAGACAGACAGATACAGTTAATAGATAGATGCTCCGGCAATACATATCTATATCTACCTATTATGTCCTCCTTCCATTCCCAATGCTATACGTGACTTTAATTAACTTGTCTGCCATTTGGAATTCTAGTGGGATACAATGCAAGCAGGATCATTAAACCCAATCATATTTTCAGCCTCGCCTGATATTTCACTAGAGCTATTCAAATCAATTTACCCAACAGAGACATTTGTCCCTGGCCTGTCACCACGGCCCATACTGAGAGTCCTGCACTTCTTTATCTTTTGGCAAGGCCATCATAAGCAAGCGACACAAAGGGTGATGTATGGGAACTCAAATAAGTTATAAATCCTCCATCCCTTCATCAGCTGTCAAACAGAGAGAATTTACGCCAGCCGGCCTTGGCAACGGCTGCCTGGCTATGCTTAGAGAAAGTCAGCTTTAAGATGACACACACTTGGAGGTGAAGAATTTCTCCGCATTCAGAATCCGGGTGCAGGAGGTCGGATAGAAGAAAAGGAAGTAACCTCGGTGACAGACGCACACACACTATCCCCCCTGGGTGGTCTTGCAATATGAGCATGACGGCACAAGCCACAACAAGCACCCCCCACACAAGTACATATAAAGGTCATGATAATTTGCACACTTTGAACAGAAGAAGGAGAGTTCAGAGCCTTTTGGTTTGACACCAGCATCTCATATCTGTTAGGAATGGCATATAAAAACAACAAGAAGCTTATTCTAGTGATGGGGAAATCTATCAGCTTTGGTTTCTTGCCTTTTCTCATTTTTCCACTCTTAAGTTCACTTCTCTATACTATGACAACTGATTGCTTTTTTCTTTTCTTTTAAAGTCTTCATGAAAATACATCTGTGTTCCTCCTAATACACCCATTTTTTATAAGCAAGCTTACTTAATATATACATTTTTTGCAAAGCAATTTCCCCCAAATGTAAGGCATTTTTGCACATTATTGTCACTGGTCTATGCATTT
Organism: Lacerta agilis; assembly: GCF_009819535.1. Lineage (NCBI taxonomy): Eukaryota > Metazoa > Chordata > Lepidosauria > Squamata > Lacertidae > Lacerta > Lacerta agilis. Next base: position 26,939,004 of record NC_046312.1, read on the forward strand.
TTATGCACACTTTACCCTAGTGTACACATCGCTTGGCTAGAGAACTGCATTGCAAAATTGGGAGAAGTGTGAATTTCAGAGGTATGGCTGTGTTTTGGTTGACATATTGCTTCAAAAAGTGCAAATTAGGTGGGTTCACCTTCAAATGTGAACTGAATCAAATCTCCCCAATCCCTAGCATATTCTCTTTTGTGATTTCCAGGCACAAAAAGAGCGCTATCCTTAAGGCATTGTGGGAAGATGCAAATGCAATGCCCCTGATCTTCACAGGATGCAGAACTGGAGACATGCCATGCCTGTGCATATATGATGGATAGAGATGAAAGCAGCGAGGACAGAGAGTGTACTGTCAGCATGACAAAGAACATGTCATGAGCACTGCCGAGCATGTTGAGCAACAGCTCAACGCCATGTGCAAGAGCAAGCTGCGATGAACCCCACCCCTCAATTACTAAAATCGTGTCCAAAAGGGTACAGGGGTGAAACCAACCCCCCTCCACTCGGTTCGCCTCAAAACAAACCCCTCTTACTTCAAGGACTTATTAGTAATGAGAGCCTAATTCCAGCTTTCATGGCCCGGTATCCTCAATACTCTGGGTTACTTAAATGGACAACCTCTTGCCTACAGTAAAGGGCCTCACTCAGCTCGGATCCCCACTGTATCAATTTGCCTCCCCACTCTGGCAACTTCGTGGCACTCTAGGTTTTCACCATCTAACACTTTTCTGTGTGACTCTAGGACACAAACTATCACCTCCCTTTCCTCAGGTTAAGTTTTGCCCTTTCTTGAGTCCACACCTCTGTGAGATTTGATACCCTGCTGGACCAATAATGACGATTCCTCCTTGGCACCAAAAAGAACTGAACTTTATTTTCTTGAGAACATAGTTGATTTAAAGATTCATGCATTCACAATCTTAGTTGTAGTAATACAGAAACATCTTTCAATTTATAGTTTCATGTTAAACTAATCCTAACCTAAACCACCACTATCCTGTCCCCACACCCTTCTTCTTCCCTGTCTCCACACACACCCTCCCACTTCTCAACTGTCAAAACGGCTGTTCCCTCCTTTTAAACCGGGGAACGCCCCGCCCCCCCCAAAGGATGAGCTGTCATTTAAGTTGAAGGTGGATTAACCCCTTCTGAGCCGGGAGGTAATAACTCCTCCACCCTAGGGCCAATCCGTCACACAAGCCCCTTAGCATTTCGAAGGGGAACGGCAATACAGTGGTACCTTGGGTTAAGAACTTAATTCATTCTGGAGGTCCGTTCTTAACCTGAAACTGTTCTTAACCTGAGGTACCACTTTAGCTAATGGGGCCTCCCGCAGCCGCTGCACAGCTGCCGCACGATTTCTGTTCCCATCCTGAAGCAAAGTTCTTAACCTGAGGTATTATTTCTGGGTTAGCAGAGTCTGTAACCTGAAACGTCTGTAACCCAAGGTACCACTGTAAGGGATAAGAAAGGATGAACATGTGGTTTCTGCCATTCTCCTATTATTCTGTGCATTTGCTCTACCTCATAAGCTTCCAAAAGTCCAAGTAATTATGAATCCCAGAATGTGGGACTGAAATTCAGATGAAGGGAACATTGGGAGCCTCATTAAATAGCAAGCTAGTCAACACTTTGAAAAGAGTGCTAAGGAATACAATGCAAACTGGGGAAGAATACTTATGCTAGGATGTGATAACACAGGAAGCTGCCTTACTGTATATCTCATAAGACCTTTGCTCCCTCTGCACTGACCACCACCAGCTCCCTAGGCTTTCAGATAGGAGTCTTTCCCAGGCCTACATGAAGATCCTAGGAACTGCACCTGGCACCTTCCGCATGCAAACAGATGCTCTACCAATAAGCTATGTGTCTTCCACATATGTGAAATAGGATGCTAATTCAAAATGCAGAAAATCGTATTCTGAGAAAGGTTTTGCAGGCAAGTCATTTTTAAATGTGCATATGTTAATTCATCGGTACAGGTGCAAATTTATAAAATGTTTATGTAGTTTAAACAGAAATACAATGCATCTCACCTTTGTGGGGAAGACAGTGTCCTGGTGATCTGTGAGCCTGCTCAACCTGCTCTAGAGATGCTCTTGACAGACATATCCAAGGCCCCCCATTCTCCCTTCTCAGGGCTCTTATTTTAAATGTGTACTTTGAATGAATAGCCCTTCAAACAGAGAACTCTTTGAAGACAAGAACTGTCCTTTGTAAAGCCAGCCAGGTTGTGAGCTGGGTTTTCTTATTACCTGATGATCTTCTTGACTCACTGCTGGCCCTGATCCAAAAAGGCTTTGTGGGAAGCTCTTCGCCCCTGCCCACTTAGGAAGAGCTGACCAAAGGCCCTTCTAGATCAGCATCCTGCTCCCACAGTGACCATCCAGATGCCTATGGGAAGCTCACAAGCAGGACATGAGCACAGTTACCCTCCCCTCACTTGCGGCACCCCACAACTAGTGTTTAGAGGCAGTATGCCTCCAAGAGGGGAGGCAGAACATAGGCATCTTCACTACCGGACAGCCACTGACAGCCTCATCTTCCATGAATTTGTCTAATTCTCTTAAGAAATCCCTTCTGCTGCCGATGCTTCCTCCCATTACTGAAAACAATGGCTTGTGCTGTTGGATAAACTGAATCTAAATTCAGGGCAGCTTCAGAGTGGGTCTCTGATGCAGCAGAAAGGAATAATTTGGGAGGGGGAAATCCTTGGTGTACACGTGAAAGCCTGCGCACATACTTAAAAAGAATTGATTAGGGAGTGCATTAAGTACAAATATTTGGGCTGGAGCAAGGCAAAGCATTTTTTGAGCTTTGTGTTACCATTGGCACCTTCCTTCCCCCCCCCCTGCAACTTGCTTTTTCAAAGACACACACACACTCATCTCTGGGAGTTCAATAGCATCATAAAACCCACAATCTTTTCTACCCTGTGCACACATCTCATTATCCATCCTTAGTATACATCTTGAGCAATGCAATTTACTTCAATGTCACCAAGAGAGAGATGCTCCTCTGGGACTGTCATTACCATAAACCACAATCTGCTGCCAATTTATACGTCCTTATCCGCCCCGTATTTTAACTTCTCTCTAAATGATGACAAAGCGCTTTGTGGGCCCCCATCTCAAATGTTGCTTTAGCAGCTCTCCCAAGTGCCCAGTTCCCCTCTTCCATGAGCTGCCTCTTCATCCCAAAACAACTCACTCTGCATTTGGCCTCACTCCAGATTTGGGGTCTTTCAGCTCCAGCTCCTTTCTTCTTTAGCTATTGAAGATACTCACTGTTGCCTCTTCCCTTTCACTGCTTACACAGGGCAAAAGAAGCCTGTTTCCTTAGCTTGTTTTAGTTGAGTAGCCTTTTCCTCCAGTGAGATTCCAGAAAACTCATAGCATATTTTGTCCCAAACATTACCAAAGAAGTGGATGGAAGATGACTTTAGACCAGGACCAGCATCATTCATTGCTTTTGCACCCTAATGGTCTATTTCAGGCTGTGCTCTCACAAGAGCACAGCTGGCAGCCAGGCTGCAGACTCCAGGAGAGTGGAGAAAGGCCTTTTCCTACCTACTGCTTTCATGTCTACCTTTCCCACATGAGAACTATTATGCTTAAATGCTTAACCAAGAATATTTCCAGCCTGCAATTCTATAGATGAAACCCTAAGGAACAAAAGTCTTGGTGGATCAATACTGTGCACTGCCTCTCTCCTTGGAGATTTCAGGATTGTTCATTTTTCATTTATTAAATTGTTGTCTTATTCTATGTCCAGATGAGCCCCCCTGCCTTTGACATTGTATTGTATTATGAGTTCACAACAATAAAACAACACAAGGGGGGGGGGGAGCCCTACCCAATACATATTGGCCCATAAATTCAACATGTTGTTGTTGTTGTTTAGTCATTTAGTTGTGTCCGACTCTTCGTGACCCCATGGACCAGAGCATACCAGGCATTCCTGTCTTCCACTGCCTCCCACAGTTTGGTCAAACCCATGTTAGTAACTGTGGCGTTTGCCCCTTCCTGGGGAATATATGAATGTGCAGGAGTAAGTAAAGGGTTAAGTGGCTGACCCTAGGTGGACCAATAAACAGAGGGAGGAGGAGCTAGGGGCAGCTGAACAAAGGCAGTTGGGGTTAGTCAGTTGGTGTTAGGCAGTTGGTTAAGGGCAGTTGACCGAGACAGTTGGTTGGTGGGTGGGTGGTGATTGTGAGGGTTGGTGGTGAGGTAGAGTGGTGAGAGTAGGATCAAGACAGGGCTGAGATAAGAATAAATATATACCAATGTAACTAATATCTTAAGTTTGTTGATGTTTAAAATAAACACTTATTATTTTGTTCAAATCCAAACCCTGACTGTGACAGTGATTACCGGGGGGGGGGGTCCTGGTTGGTGGCAGCGAAGCGCTGTGGTGGCACAGGGATCAATAGACTGTGAAAGGTCCGGGGACCCTGTGTGATCGCCACAGTAACTAAATTCAATATACACTACAGCAATACAATATAGTATATACAATCCACATACAAAAAGCCAGAATCATTCCTCAAATGTTTTCCGAAGGAGGAAGGTATTTGCCAGCCTTCTAAAGCTGTAATTCTATACCCACTTATGTAGTGAGACCCACTAAATTCAATTGGACTTACATCTGTATTGCACCGTAAATTCACCAAACTTCATTGGGGAGGGAATTCCACAACACTGGTGCCAGCACTGAAAAGGCCCTATTCTTTAAGTTACCTCCATCTCTTTTTCTTTTTCTGGAGCAAGACTCTCTTCATCACCTTTGGTGATATGGCCTTTTGCTATCTTGCTTCCTGATACTAACACAGTGGCCTCCTAGTCAAGTTCTAGATCTTTGGCATGGATTTGAGGGCTGATTGTGATGTCATTGTAAGCCTATATGATGCATGTTATGTGGTCACATTAGCATATGTGCCTGCTTCACTACAAAGGCAAACACTTGTGGAGTCCCACTTCTCAGTATTTTCTGAATGCCACAAAACAGACATGTACCAAACCACTTATCACACATACCATTTTAAAGGGGAGAATTGATATTTCGAAATTATACTCCACATGTAATGCAAATGCCTGCTGGTCCTACCGACAATTTGGTGAACTCTGCCAGCTTCATCTTAGCATCTACGTGTTGAGCATAGATGTCTTCAAAGGACATCTACATGTGATCAGCTGCTTGCATGTAAGGTTCCCGTTTGCATATGTCCAACTCCCATCAGTTCCAGCCAGCATGGCCAGTAGTTGGGGATGATGGGAACTGTAGTCCAATAATATTTGGAGAGCAACAGATTTCCCATCCCTGAATTATATGGCTGCTTCCTTGTTTACCCCCATGATGTGACTGACATGTAGCTCCATCTTCCTTCCTATGGCCTATCAGATGTCCTGATGTACGGAAACACATCACAAATAATTGACCAAATTGCTCCATTTCAGATAGCCATCAGAGGGGAAGATTCTCAACAAAGTTTAATGACCCACTCTTAAATCCATTCAATATTAAATGACAATAAAATGTACAATTTCAGATCTCTTCGTTGTGGTCATTTAATAATATATATATAGAAAAATAAACAAAACATTGTTACCAGCACATGTCAAACAATCAACAGTCAATTCGGTGAAGAGGTTTTGTGTCTTTGCTATGCATTACCCAATGCACAGGACCATTTAATTGCTTATAATAATAGTTACTTGGTTCGTACAATCAGTGAACTTGAGGCTAGTCACATGGAAAGTAATGCACCCCACAACCCCATCTTCCTAGGGAGATAAGGAATGTTGCTGGCCGCCCAGAGTGGCTGGGGAAACCCAGCCAGATGGGCAGGGTATAAATAATAAATTATCCCCATCCCCATTCTAATCTCTATCTATCTCTATCTCTATCTCTATCTCTATCTCTATCCCTATCCCTATCCCTATCCCTATCCCTATCCCTATCCTTATTCTTAGACCATGCCTAAGCAGTTAGGGCATCTGTGTCACAGTGAAAGAAATTGTGGTTCTTTGGGATATAACCTTACACATCTAGTTGGTTGCATGTTTCAAAAGATCTGAAAGAAAAGCTTCAGCAAAGACATTATCATTCTAAATCCGTAATATATGCATCCTTGCATCACACAGTTTGGAAGCATTGATGTTGGATGCTGCTCAGGACATCTAAAGACATGGCAGCATTTGAAGCCATCTGCCAGTGGCCAAGTGGGCAAATACTTCCTATATGCCCGTGGTTCTCCTTTCCTTCCACTGAAGCATTAGGGAACCATGCTTGCTGCAGACTGGGAAACAGCTGCTTCTTTCTAACCTAGAGGCAGAAATAAAGTTATCCCTCTATTGTGGAAAGTCTGCAGAGTCTTTCTCGATGAAAAGGTGACACAGATGTATGTGATCATTATCAAAGTGTGATCACATGTTCCCGGAAGGCAACTGGGCTCTGGAGAATCTGCTGTTTGCATCTTGAAGAGCCTTCCTCTTCATACAGAATAGTGTTAACACAAGTGCAGAAAGCACCTGTTTTCTTTTTGGAGTGAGGGTGCCCATTTTTCCTAACAATACATTATTGCACAAAGTGGAGACCTGGGAAGAAGAAGAAGAGCCTGGCATTTAGCAGATCACTCCACACCTGGGCTTAGCAAAGAGACAGAGAAATCTCATAATTTAAAGGCAGCCAGAGGAATACGAGAAGCAGACAGCATGCCGGGCAGGAGACTGTCTCTCTCATGTTAACATCTGTCAAGGTAGAAGCTGCTGCTGCTGAATAGCAGCTCCCTTCAGCTTGAAAAACCCTTACATGTCACATGGCTTTAAAGCTAAGGAAATATACATATTGAATGCCGTCTGGAAAGGAGGAAAATAAAATTATTATTTAAGAGTTGCAGCCAGCATTTAAAATTAGATTTTGGATAGGCTGTTGCCTTAATGATGATCACAGATATAATCAGTACTATTTTTCTAGAAAAAGAGGTGCCAGAACTCACTACAAACGCCTCCCTCATTCTCTTAGGGTGGAAATGGTGCCCACCTGAGAGGAGCTATACAGCTGAAAAAAAAATGTGCTGGTTATAATGGCAGTGAAAAATATTCTGAGAACCTAAAGAAAAAGAAATTGACCTTTCCCCCCTGATTCTGTGTATATGTGTTTCCAATACTCAGCTTTTCTTTCAGGTGAATTTGTTGAGATGACTGCTCATCATAAATTACCATTCTCTTTCTCCACAAATGTACTTAATGATGAAGAAGGATTCTCCCCATTTCTGGTAAGAGCATTTTTTTTACTCTGCTAATAAGAAATCAGACAGGCACTGTCCCTGCCAAGTTCCAGATGCCTAGTTAAAATGGTTTTATATTTCAGGAGATCTTTGCACCATGAATGCTGTTCTGATGTTTTATTCTCCAGTGATTTAATTCATGCTTTACATTCTGTATTTTGTACATTTTTTTATCCTTTGTAAGCTGGTTTGAGACCCAGGTGAGGTGAAAAGCAGAATATACTTTAATAAATAAAGATGATAATTTTAAAAAGGGCTGTCCCTCTTTTTGGAGCAAGGAGCTGACCCACGGAGGCAACAAGGGAAGAAGGGATGGAGCCACAGCTCTCAGTCCCCAATCCATTCTGTGTTTAAGGCTAGTGATCATTTTCACTAATAATTAAAGAAAAGCAAGCATTCAATTCAATACCATTTGCACAGTAGGACCAAGCTGCCATTTTTTTAAAAAAATTGCCTGTTTGTTTAGGCAGAACAGAAGAGAAGGTGGAAGGGTATCCAAAGGAGACCACATCTCTCTCCTTCCAAACCGCAGTTTTGCTTCGGAGCAGGAGCTTCGGAAATCAAGAAAGCTCCCCCTCCCCTCTGCTACCACCCGGTTGTCGCTTCCTCTCAGCTGTCATTCCCCAAACACCAGCCATTTATACTGCAGTAAACAGTACATTAGCTCCCAGACAGTTCTTAATCCGTCATTCCTTTCGTTAGGATCCACTCTGTCTACTCAACAGATGAGGCTCCTTGAAGTGCCTCCCTTTCTCCTAATGAAGTGGCAGGCAAGTAACCTTTCTCTTTGGCAGAGCTCTGGAGTGGCGCAGTACCACTGCACAAGCATCGCCTCATTTAACCTCCTGTTTTCTTGATCTCCCTCCCTTTCTCTCTAGCCCTCCCCTTCCCATTACACTTAACGCCCTATGCTGGTGAGATGTTTGACCCTGACATTCCTGGAGGGCAACATCCTCCACCAACATTATCCCACCATCTGCTCTGAACTGAACTGCTAGCTACTGGGGTTTAGTTTCTCAGAGCTGTTCCATCCTTGACCTCTGCTGACACTGAGCCTGCCTGATACTGGAGAGGTGCTTGGGCTGCACAGGGGACAATTACCCCCTGAGAAATGCACAGTGATTTCTATGAACTGCAAATAAGTTGCTTTTACCCACAGAGCTGGCAGAAGCAGCACCCCTCATTCTCTAGTATCATAAAGCTGGCACTCTGAATAACACCATTCATAGAATCATAGAGTTGGAAGAGACCACAAGGGCCATCCAGTCCAACCCCCTGCCAAGCAGGAAACACCATCAAAGCATTCATGTTTCACAGGGAAAACACTACTAGAAACTAAACATTTCCCCTAATATTTCACAGGTAGCTTTTTTGTGCAACTGAAACCCATGGCTTCTTGACCTGTATGACCAGAGGAAGCAACTGGTTTCTATGAGGTGCCCTCTAGATGTTGTAGAACCACAGCACTTATCACCCCTGACCAGTGGCCATGCTGTAAGGGGCTGATTGGAATTACAGTCCCACCCAAACGACACCACTTTGCCTACCCCTGGCTGATGAAATGTGGTCATTTAGAAAGGTAAAACACTACCATTCTTATCTCCCCTCCATTAATAATTCCTTGTCTCTCCTTTCTACGTAAGAATAAATATGTCCAACCCCTTCAGACATTCCTCAAAGATGTTCATGATTTCCATTTAGCTAAAGATTGTGATTCAGAAGGCTTCTGTTGCTGTTTCTGAATGGGGATCATAGTATACATTCAGAATGGAAGCCAAAGGGAATCACAATGTGTAACAAACATGCTGACAAGAGAGCCAACAGTATAACAAAAGCAACTTATCCTAATATCCACAGTTCTCCACTCTTAAGCACACAGTTGCACTTGACGATCCTTCCTTTTATTTTTAGCCTCTTGCATTATGCATTCAATGAGCTGCCGTGAGATCTTGGGATTAACTTCTTCTAGAACACCTCTGTTGCTAATCAAACTAACCTTGGCTGTTAATTCACACATCTTAGTCACTTTTCCAACCTCTCTGCACCTAATTGTTCCTGAGAACAAACTCCTTGATGACTCTTGCCCTCCTTCACCCTATTATTTTTCATATTCTGTTGGGAGCCACCCAGAGTGGCTGGGGTGTAATAATAATAATAATAATAATAATAATTATTATTATTATTAGTAGTAGTAGTAGTAGTAGTAGTAGTATTATTATTTTAACAAAGTGGAGAAAAATTAATGTTCATTACTTTTTTCTCACTGGTGCGTCTTTCCATGCTATTGGCTGTGTGTGTGTGGGTGTGTGTGAATTTTCAGCTGTTGCATGAAAACACACATTTGTTGCATGGAAGCCAGATTTCTTGTCTCAAGGTAATGGAGAAAGGGAGAGAATCACACTTTCCCAGTACTCAAATATTTCATCACTGGGGCAATGATATTTTCCTGTCCACTCACCATGCCACTACCAAGACAAGTGTGTTCAGTGCTACTGAGCAGTGGCGGAGTAAGGCTCCGCGGTACCCGGGGCGGCAAAGGAAACGCCCCGGGGGCGGGGCGTCGTGACATCACATTGTGACGTCATGACGCTCCGCCCCCAGGGCGTTTCCGGGGGTGCCGGCGCCGCTTCTGCAGCCCTCTTTTAAGCCGAAGAGCTCGCTTTTAAGCTCTCCGGCTCAAAAGGAGGCTGTGGAAGCGGCGATCCGATGACAGAGTGTGCCTGCGCGCGCAGGCGCACTCCGTCGTCGGGCCGTGCGCTGCCGCTCCCAGGGTGACGGATGGAGCGGCAGCGCGTGGGAATGGTGGGAGGGGCTGCCTCTTGCCCCCCCCCACGTGCCGCCGTTCGCTCCGTTGCCCCAGGAGCAGCAGCACCGCACACACCGTGCGCTGCTGCTCCCGGGGGGACGGAGCCAGCGGCAGCGCGTGGGGCTGACAAGCGCTGGCCCCTCCTGCCACTCCCCACGCTGCCGGTCACCCCGGGAGCAGCAGCGCTGCACGGACGGGGTGCTCCCTCGGCCGTGCGCTGTTGCTCCTGGGGTGACGGAGGGAGCGGCAGCGCTTGGGAATGGCGGGAGGGGCTGCCGCTTGTCACCCCCATGCGCCGCCGCTCACTCCTGTCGCCCCGGGAGCAACAGCGCACGGCCGAGGGAGCACCCCATCCGTGCAGCGCTGCTGCTCCCGGGGTGACCGGCGTTGCCTGGGGAGTGGCGGGAGGGGCGCCGCTTGTCGCCCCCACCCGCCGCTTGTCGCCCCCACCCGCCGCTTGTGGCCCCTGTCGCCCGGGGGCGTACCGCCCCCAGCGCCCCCCCCCTAGCGACGCCCCTGCTACTGAGACTATTGTGAGAATATATAGGATGAAGTGAGCATAATGGTCTTGGCTCCACTGGAGAGAGTCCATGACATCACTAGCAGCCAGTGTCAAATCCTCTCCTCTGTGCTACCCCATTCTGTGTTGTTGTTTCCCCCCAAACTATTTGATGACGTTGATTTCTCTCAATAATGCTTGTCTCAAATTATCCTTTATGTAGAGTCTAGACATGGGAAGGCAGATGCAGACCAGGATTACTGGCCCATCCACAACACCATACACTCTGCTGTCCCCTCCTCTGATAGCTGAGCATTCATTCAGGGCCATGCAGAAGCCTATGCATATACAGCAGTACACCCATAGGCTTCACTTCATAAATGTTCATGCTTAACCGACAGGTATCAGGGTTAGTGCCAGTTGGGTATCTAATGATATGTATTTGAGAATATCCTAAAATACATATTTTTTTAAATGCAATGTGGTATGATTTTTGAACCAAGAAATGCTCAAAACAATTTAGAGATGTGTGTAACAATTTAAAAGATGATGATGCCCCAGTCTGTGCATCCATGTACGTTCTGATTCAGGTGAGAATTAAGTCAATTGGCTTTAAAATGTGGACTGAACATAATTCTGTTCTATCCCCAACTGCCAGGACTTCTGAAAGCTGCAGGTGTGCCGTAGCCACACCTATGTCAAATGGCTCATCTCTCAGGGCTGTGTTGGTCTGATGAAGATGACCAGGCACAATGCAATTGCCTGCTAAACTGCAGCTCCATCTTTACTCTAAGTACAGCATTCACAAGAAGACATTTCAAAGGCATGAACTGCCTCCATAAAGAACTCATGGCCCCAGCTCTGTTTTTACAGCAGTTGTCAGCTCTGAATCTGGAGTGGGTATGCACTCTTGTCTTCCCCAGATTATACTGCCTAACCCAGAGCTAAGTTATTCGGCTGTAAGAAGCTAGTGTTAATGGGATAAAAGGATGAAACACTGCAGCAGGCTGGATGTTGTCATCTCACTGTACACCCAATTACACACCACCCAGAGCTCAGGATCACTTGGACAATGGGATTAAGTCAAAATGAGCAGGGGGCAGCTGACACTTGACCAAACAACCCTCCTCTACTCCCCACATCTTCTGTTGTTCATTATAAATGACCTATTACTGAGTCTGAGGTAATGCAAGCTCCGGTCAGGGCTAACAAAGACGTGGAGGGTGAGATCCTGTTTGTAGTGTGCAATCCCATTAGGGAAGATTAATCACCTTTTAACTTGCAATTCTGCATCTTGGCTTAAACACCAAGAAGGCAGGGAGAGAAACATCCATCACATTAACCAAACAACGTAGGAAACACTTTGCAGCTGATAAAATACAGGGCACTGAAGCAGCAACCAGGTTGGTCAGAATAACGGACTTTGTTCTTGGGGTGGGAGACCAGGAGAGGGGAAGTACACACAGTTGGGAGGTTATCCTCTTCCCAAAATGAAGTATGGCAGGTCAAAAGCTCCAGGTGACAACAGAGTCCACTGTGGCTAGATTATGCACAAACGAACACTAAGTAGTGCTGGAGTGCAATGAGCCTTGAGGAGGTCACCTTGGTGCTTTTGGAAAATACAGGATCGTCATTTGGCAGCCATCTTCCAAGCATCTTCAGCAATGTCATCAATGAAGATGAGCTTGAGGCATAAGAAGAAATAGGACAAATGCTAACAGTTGTCCACTAGTAATAAAATAGGCAGTTTTTGGTGTATCACACTTGTCTGAATCTCGTGTGTGTGTGTGTGTGTGTGTGAGAGAGAGAGAGAGAGAGAGAGAGAGAGAGAGAGAGAGAGAAGAAACCTGCTTTATAGTGGGTCAGACTATTTGTCTGTCTAGCCCAATATTGCCTAACTGGCAGTGGCCTGCCAGGATCCTGGGCAGAGGAGCATCTTTTCGCATCACCTTTTAAACTGGAGATGAACCTGGAGATTTTTGCATGCATAGTCTATGCTGGAGTCAGCAATCTTTTTCAGCTGTGGGCCAGTCCATCATCCCTCAGACCATGTGGTGGGCTGGACTACATTTGGGGGGGGGGGGAATGAACGAATTCCTATGCCCCACAAATAACCCAGAGATGCATTCTAAATAAAAGGACACATTCTACTCATGTAAAAACACACTGATTCCTGGACCGTCCATGGGCCAGATTTAGAAGGTGATTGGGCTGGATCCAGTCCCCAGGTCTTAGGTTGCCTACCACTGGTCTATGCTCTATTGTTGAGCTTCTGGTGAAGTAGTGAGGAAGGTTAGCAGTTTGGTGTTAATGAGGCGGAAGGCATTCCACTATATTCATCTCACTTCTGGCTGGGGATTATTTTTTAATCTACCTTTAGCATTTCAAACCATACGGCTGTAATTTCTCCAAACCTCAACTTCTGCTTTTCCACTCCCTACCTACTGCTTTCCATTGTTAGGTGAGTTTCCATAAGTTTTGAAACAGACAGGCATAGGGAAGTCTGAAACTGTGGACTAGCCCTGCCCCAGATTCTGCTCTCCTTCCAATGATAAAAGAACAACCATTGCAGCATCTCCCCCAATTGATTGTACTGCTTCAGGTAGCCCAGGTAGAACCATAGCCTTCACCAGCTCCCTCCTTAACCATCCCAGATTCTAGCAGGAGGCCACCTGACTGACACCCATTTGATCCTGTGGCCCTGTCCTTTACAGTTTTGAGGTCTCAGAGCTGTCTGTCTTCCACACCCCACCATTACTAGGGTTTCCTTATTTTAAAAAGTAAAAAAACAGGACACCCAGAAAGCACCACATTTTGAAAATTTCCCCCAGACATCAATTCCACCTTTGAAATCCTGGTAATGTCTGGGAAAATCCAGATGTATGGCAGCCCTAACCATTATTGTCTCCTGTGAAGAGCACAGGGATGTACAGTTGCTCTTTTAGGGTGGCCACGTTGTGGATCACATCAAAAGGGGACCATCATGCCCCCCCAAAAAGGATAAAAAAGACAAAGATATGCATAAAAACTACATATGCTAATTTATGACAGCCATCTGTCAGGAATGCTTTGATGGTGTTTCCTGCTTGGCAGGGGGTTGGACTGGATGGCCCTTGTGGTCTCTTCCAACTCTATGATTCTATGATTCTATATGCACAGCTGTGTAAACAGTCCTATCTTGTCTTGCACTACTCACTGGAAATCCTTCAGCCCTTCAGCCCTGCAGGGTCTGGAAATATGATACAGATACCCTGCTCAATCGCCCAGCAAAGGAAAGGCAAAGGTTCTGTTGGCAAGTCCTGACATCAATTCCACTAGACTTGCCCCCCTGCACATTCACAGCAGCTCACCTCCATAATAGTCACTCTTCTAATATTCCCTTATTCCTTTCCCGAGGGGAGATGAATGCATTTGTTTATTTATTTATTTATTTATTTATGCATGCATGCATGCATGCATGCATGCTGCACGACAAGAGAGTGAGAAAGAGACTGACAGTCCTGGCTCTGACTGACTGTAGCCTAATGCCCAATAATTGCTTCAAGCTGACATTGTGAAACATAGCACAATTCCATGCCTCTTATGGTGCTTTCATCACAAGGGGAAGCAGCCCACTACAGTTAAAAAACAAACAAACCAAAAATCCCTTCTCATCTCAGGCGAGTGAGATCCATTGTGATCTAATTATTTAACCATTCCCTGAAGTGCCATTTCTTGGACAACATTACAATTGGGTGGGAGGAGGGTAATTTATTTTCCAGGTCACTGCAGAATATTTTCTTTCATTCTTAAATATTCTTATTAACAAATTCTGTCAAAATAAAAAGTGTACTATATTTCACTTCATTTTTTAAAAAAAATTGGGGGGAGGGAATCATATATAATTTAATAAACATTTGCAAGTTGAGTTGTCAGAACCAGATTACATATGATTTTAGGAAGTTGTCTTATACCAAATCAGGTCATTGGTCTTTACCTTAGTATTTTCCACACTGATGGTCAGAGGTTATCCAGGGTTTCAGATGGGAAGTCTCTCTCAGCCCTACCTGGAGATGCCAGGATTCTGTGCCAAATTTAAGAGGCTACATAGCATTACCCCCCAAAATGCATGTTATTCTAACAGAAAGGTTAATGGAAGAAGAAATATTGAACATTCACATCTGCAATCCAACAAATTGCAACCTAACAATCTAGCTAATATAAAATGTTGTAACACTTGAAATTTATGGGTTTCTTGAGACCCTAAATCATAGTTTAGTGGGTTTGTAAAACCGGCCACTGGTAGCTATTGGCCAGAATAATTATATTGAACCTCCAGCTTCAGTGGCAGCATTTATTGGAAAACCAGTTGCTGATGAGCCACAGCATGGGAAGACTACCTCCTTCATGTCTTGCTTGTGGGCTTCTGGTTGACCAATGTGGAAAACAGGGGGCTGGGTGAGATAGATCTCTAGTATGATACAGCAGAATTCTTCTTATGCTTTTTGCAAAGAGAATGAAAAATATGCTCACAAACAGCCCTGAAGCTCTGAACACAAAGTGAATATCCTTAGCAAAAATACCATCTTAGATACTAGCCTTTGGTGTTAGTGAGGTATGGGCTGTGGCCAAGTTTTTTCTGGCCAACATGCTGTCAATATCCAGAGCTAGCCTGAGCCAGCCCTGTTGTAGTTTAACATCCTGAAAGCTTGAGTTCCCTCCCACATATTTTCCCAGGTCTACATCTCTCATTAAAAGTCTTCACTGTTTATTTTATCTACTCTTCTCACAGTAATGTATTTCGGGGTATGTAGAGGTTTCTCTCTCTCTCTCTCTCTCTCTCTCTCTCACTCGGGACCTGATATAGAGTAGTAGATTTGTTGGTTGCAGAAATGCTTAGGTATGGAGGATGAATGTGTTCACATTTCAAAGCAAACAGACCTAATTAGCCAGTCTCATACTTAAATGCAGATTGGAATATAGCTATCCATTGGATTACACACTTCTCTGAATTTTGCAGCCCAGTTTCGGTTGAAGAAATTTGCACAAAAATGCAAAGATGGATGGAATAGAGCCACAATACAGCAAAATACCACAAGTCTCCAATTATCTCCCCTTCCAAAGGAAGCCAAACAAGTATGCACAGCTCCTGGAACTTCTCACCACTCAGGGAAGTTTAAAGTGTGTAAAGGTGTGAAGATCTCCTTAAAACAGCAACTCAAATGCTAGCCAATCCCTGACTCTTATCTGCAAAGGAATAACCAAGAGACCCTGATTGAACAATACATCAGAATACTTTATGGATAACTCTTCATAGGGTGCTGTTCTAACACCAACAGACGCTGCCAGCGGGAGTTTGCAAAGCAGTGGAGCCATTGCTGAATCCACAGCCTTGCTACTTATAGCAGACATGGAGGGAGGTGGAGGTGGGGGAACAGGAGGGGCATGCTTGTATTAAACTTAATATCATTGTGAAACAGCTGTGAGACCAGCTCAAGGTTCAGCTGGTCTCAGGCCATCTCAGCTCAGCCCCTCACCCTCCTCACACCCTTTTCTGGGGCTTTCTGCTTGACCCCATTGGGCCTAGCCAGCGGGCCTCTGTCACCCTGCAATGCAGTGGCAGAAGGGGGAGGCCAGCACTGACAGGAGTCTGGCTCACTCAGGAAGGTTGGGTTTAGGGATATCTCCACTTAATTCAACCCTCCTCCAATCCAATCTGGCAAAAGGGGTTTGGATTGCTCTGCCCAGGACCATCTTGGAGAATAAAACACCAATGGAAAGGCTGCCCACCCCAATGCAATTTATGCATCCTCATTTATGTTCCTGGTAGATGGCCTTCCAAAAGTCTTTGCATCGGTGAGGAATGTTTCATGATACGGAAATGGCTCTTAGACACTGGGAAAATCACCAGCTTAATCTGACCAGGGAAGCTTTGCTTTGTAGCCAATGTGACGATTATTATTTCTATTACTGTATTATATTTATATCCTGCCTTTTCCCCACTCTGCCCATGTGTTTTTGATCTTTGCTGAGAAAAGAATGGTCACATTTGCCCTTCATGACAGTAAGCCAGGATTCCTAGCCTACTTTGCATCTGCATGTGACCCATTCACTCCTGATTGCTCAAGCAGGTAAAACTAATCGGAGAGGGGCATCCTATCATGAGTGAACCTCGGATCCTGGTTTTGGCTCCCAACTACAAATCCTAGTTTAAAGACTCCAGTTTACCATTCTGGCCTGTTTCAGGATACCAGGCTTACCAGCCACAAGGAGCTAGTCCTTCCTAGTTAGTTTTACCCACTCATGCAAAAGGAGGAGCAAAATGACTGAATGTAATGCTCCTTCAAAGAGAGCCAAGATAACCCAGAATCCTGGCTGATTGTGAGGTGCAAGTGTGGCCAATATGAAGCTAAGAGGGGGGGGAGTTTACTTTTGTGTTCTCTTTTCAGACAATTAGTGGAGACTTCAAACAACTTGCTAATGGTGACTCCATGATGGAAAGCTCCCCTCCTGCCCCAGTGAAGATACATTACATGGCATTTACTGTGATTATTTACAGCAGAGCCTATCAGATTAATGGTTGCCCACTGGAAAACTGCAGATTCAGGACTTCAGGTCCAAATGAGTCCTGAAGCAAGTATGTAACCTTTGCAACAACTATGGAAAGAGAGTCATTATTTAAAGCAATGCTGTCAATTTAGCTTAGGCTGTGAAATTTCAGGAGGATTAAATAAAGAGGCTGCTTCTTAAACAAACTTGAGGCATCTTTTCCTTGACTATGGACAATGTTTTCGGCCTCCAAATGAAAATGGGAAGCCCAGGCCATAAGCAGAAGGTGAAACTAGCCACTAGAAAGTATAGGGAAGGAAGCCGTTAATGGAATAAATCCACAAACCTTTAAGTGGCACAAGTTGAGTGCTGAACTGAATGTTCAACCTCCCAAATTTCTCATAATTCTTTTTTTGGGGGGAGGGGGGCACCCCATTTGAACATTAGAAGCACTAGACATTCAGGTGCAAGGATATTCAGGTGGGGATAGTAACATTTGCAGAATATACTGTCATGTGGTCTGAGGATTTCTTTCCCCATTCCCCTTTTTAGTCACTTTAAAAGCAAAGACACAGCTCACGGGGTGAGGGGAAGGTGGCCATCCCCCTGGGCTGCCCATGGGGGCAGCAATTCACCCTATTTTGCCCCTGGCGGTGATGCTATATAATCACCTAGTATCTTTCGGGGGGTGTAACTCCGGTATTTTTTCAACGCACACAAGGTATAAGGGATCTGCATATAAATTTGTAAGATGTACTACTTCCACCTGAGAACCTTGCAATTTTAATCACACACACAAACTAATAATAATAATAATAATAATAATAATAATAATAATAATACTTTATTTATTTATACCCTGCCCATCTGGCTGGGTTTCCCCAGCCACTCTGGGCAGCTTCCAACAGAATGTTAAAATACAATAATCTATTAAACATTAAAAGCTTCCCTAAACAGGGCTGTTTTCAGATGTCTTCTAAAAGTCTGGTAGTTGTTTTCCTCTTTGAAATCTGGTGGGAGGGCGTTCCACAGGGCGGGTGCCACTACTGAGAAGGCCCTCTGCCTGGTTCCCTGTAACTTGGCTTATCGTAGTGAGGGAACAGCCAGTGGCTGCATGTAGATGTTGAAAAGCATGGGGGATAGGACAGAACCCTGAGGCACCCCACAAGTGAGAACCCAGGAGTCTGAACACTCATCCTGCACCACCACTTTCTGAACACGGCCCAGGAGGAAGGAGCGGAACCATTGTATAACAGTGCCCCCAGCTCCCAACCCCTCTAGACAGTCCAGAAGGATGTTATGGTCGATGGTGTCAAACGCTGCTGAGAGATCCAGCAGAACTAGGAAACAGCTCTCACCTTTGTCCCTAGCCCGCTGGAGATCATCAACCAGTGTGACCAAGGCAGTATCAGTACCATGATGAGGCCTGAATCCTGACTGGAAGGGATCCAAATGGTCCGCTTCTTCCAGGTGTGCCTGGAGTTGTTCAGCAACCACTCACTCAATCACCTTGCCCAAGAATGGAAGATTTGAGACTGGGCGATAGTTGGCCATATTGGCTGCATCTAAATATGGTTTTTTAAGAAGCAATTTAACAACCACCTCTTTCAGCGGGTCCAGGAAGGCTCTCTCACAGAGAGAAGCATTCACCACCCTGTGAAGCCCATCACCCAGCCCTTCCCGGCTAGCTTTTATAAGCCAGGATGGGCAAGGATCAAGGAGAGAAATTTGTAGATTTTTAAAAAAACATTTTAAAAAGAACTCTGCGCTGTTCTAAGTTCTCCTAAGCAGAATTTCTCATCCTCCCTCCTTGCTTCATTTAGAACACGAGTGGGGAAACTGTGGCCCCTCCAGGTATTGCTGGACTACAAATCCCATCATTCCTGATCATTGGCCATACTGGCTGATGAGTGTTGAAGTCCAACAACTTCTGGAGGGCTATAGGCTCCTCATCCCCCCTTTAGAAGAAAGGTCCTATAAAAGTGGGGATGACCAGCTCACTGATTGTGCATTGTAGATGCTTTCCAGGATGTCAAGGTTCCATTCTAGAATGCTCAGGAAATTCCATCATTCCTTGTCCTTCCTTGCCTTTTGAGGTTTCAACATTCACCAGTGTACCTGGGAAGGATAACCCAAGGATCAGAGAGATGGGAGGTGAGAAACTGATAAGCTAAACTTCAACTGCTGCTCGCTGTGTGTTCTTTCATCCATGAATGGACAGCTTTGAATCCCCATGGCTGGACCTAAAGCAATACTCATTGGAGCAGAGCAAAAGCAGTTCACTGTAAGATAAACACCATCCCTTTCTCTGCTCTCTCTTTCTTGCACTCAGGGTGACACATTTTTAAGCTACACTCAGTGGACATGTCAAGACAGGATAGCTGTTCTTAATGCTCCCGAGGAGTCGTGATGCTATTTAATAACACTGTTTCCCCAAATGCAGTTTCTCATGCAGCCTATATCAGCTTCCTAAACTGTCCTAAGTGATGGCAGAACCACAGGGTTTTGTAAGCAAGGAGGGGAAATGAAAACTGCCCAGAGCCAAATAGAGCTTGTGATCTTGGAAAACCTCTTTGTGAGATTAATTTGGAAAGGAGGGGTGGGGAGAAAGCAGCAAGAGTGAAATGGATTCTTCTAACTTCATTTGTGGTTTGCTCTTTGCAATCCACGGGTGTATTTGTTTGTGTGGTGTCTGCATGCATCTGGTTGACTTACAGAGCCACAGCACCATCTAGCGGGGTAGAAAAAAGGAAAACAAGACCATTCTTTATTCTGCCAAATGAGTGAGGTGCGAGCTTTTTGACTGCTCTGATTTTCCATTGGGCTGAGAAATAGCTCCATTACATCAGTTCAATTTTTACCCTTTTTGGGTTTACAAAAAGAAATTATTCATTTTTGCTCTTTTATAGAAGAAACAATAAACAGCTTTCTATTTATAATTGCCCAAGCTCATTACCGCTAATATAAACATTGGGAGCCTATGCAAAAATAGAGATGTGTGGGCAGAGAACCATCTGCTGAGTATGCTGCCTGCCAGAAACTCTATTCTGCCTATGATAGCATGAATTTGGAGGTCTTGTGTGCTTAAAATGGGCTATGCAATCACACCCCAAACCCAATGATTTTAAGGGGGTAGAGAAAAAACAGGCACCATTATAATCCAAGCTGGTCTTAAAGAAGTTTATTACATTTTTCCTTGTCAAAAATACTCAGTATCCCATAATTGAGTAAATACCTGGAAGGTTTTAGTATTTCCCACTGATAACAAAATGAGGAGAGGCTGATTTATGTCACCAAATAACAAAACCATTTTAATAGTTAGAAAAGATAAGTGGCACAGTTCTCACAACCTCTCACAGTTCACACATGGGAAATAATAATAATAATAATAATAATAATAATAATAATAATAATAATAATAATAATTAGCAGCATTCCTACACCTCCCAGAGCATAAATTTAGGGCTGCTTCAGGGGCTCAGTCTTTATGAATTCTTATACAAACTGACCTGATTGCTATTTGCCAGATTTATGTGCAGATCAGAATTTACACAAACACAAACACACACACACACACACACACACACACACACACACACACACACGGGGGGGCATATTTTAAGGGGAAATGCATTTAAAAGTAAGTATTTAAATATTATCTTTGTGACCTCAAGATGTATCAGACAATGGCTAATCTCTCATCAGTTGAGAACATGCTGTGCATGCAGCACGTCCCAGCTTCAATCTCTCATACCTCTAGTTAGAAGGATCAGGTGGCAGGTGAGGTGAAAGACCTTCTTCTGTCTGAGATCCTGGAAAACTGCTGCTTTGTCAGGATAGACCACCCTGGGCTACATGGAGAAAGTGTCCCCTATAACACGGTGGCTCTATGTGATGGCAGCATTTTGTAGGCTGATACTAATTTGACCTAGCTCTGTTTTATTATTTTCTGTGATTTATATTCTCTTTATTTGCTTTTTAAACTACTCCACACATTGCTTTCTTTAAGGGGGGGGGAAGGTCAGTCAGAAAAAAAAATGCCAAATGAACAGAATATTTGGGCTGGTGATGCTGAGGAGATCAGCAGGTGATGCTTCTCACAGTATCAAAATCTCTAAATCATTTGCCTCTACTTGCTAATGTACACAGATCCAGCTGCTGTTAAAGGCCAGGTATGGTCTTAAAGTAGCCACTTTGGTCCTAGTTGGCAGGACATTGTCCAGAGACATTAGTTATATATATTCTCTCTCTCTCTCTCTCTCTCTCTCTCCTCTCTCTCTCTCTCTCTCTCTCTCTCTCTCTCTCTCTCTGTGTGTGTGTGTGTGTGTGTGTTAGAGGTAGGCCCTCTTCAGTATTTTGCACTCTTCTGTTCACTCGAGGAAAGATCTGTGGCAGATGAACTATAAAAGACACAGATGCTTCCTAGGTCCCTACCAATCACATGACTGATGGCCTGTGATGCCTGTCATCCATCTTCATCATTCACCTGAGATCAGCAGGGCAGAGATGTAGCAGTTGGAAGGTCATTTAATGCAATTTGGAGGCAAAAAGGAGCCGCTATGACAGATAGTTATGAGAAATCAGCAAAGCTGACAAAGACTTTTATTGGGCCAAGCGAGGCAATTAAGTTAGAAGCACAAGCAAAGGGAAGATGAATTGGACCCCTGACCATGTTTCTGTTGAGATGACGGCCCATGTCCATTTGAAAAGAACAATTTATGCTTGGCAGGTGCATTATTGATACCAGAGCCGAGCAAGTTATTTTAAATGTGGAGCTGGCTTCAGCACCTTGGAGAGTTCATAATGCTAGAAGGCGGTCTGGGAAAGAGAGTGTGACTATGGAGGTATTCAAAACCAAAACCCAACTCAAAATCAACTCCGTATTATCCCCTTCTTTGAGCCCATGATGAAAAATAGGATGGCCTAGCTCCAGCTCGGACAAAATAGGGCTTTGCTGAAATATCTAGGGAATATCTACATCCTTCTATAAGATTTCCTGACGTCTGCAGGCCTTGCTAGATCTGTGAAAATATCTGTTGGCACTGGATTCTAAAAGCAAGCTTACACCAGTCCTCAGAAGCCTAAATACTTTCTGCAGCCTGCATGAAATATTATTCCTCCTCCCTACCCCTTGGTTGGTTCTTTATTGATGCATTGATGCTATACTGATGTCTGAAGTCAGTATAAAGAACTCTCAATGCTGACATGCACCAAAGACATGATTATTATTAGAAGTATCTCAATTAGGAATGGGTGAACCTGTCTATTTCTAGTTCATATCACTTTTGGATTTTTCTTACCTGTAATTCCATTCCACATTAATCTGTGAATCTTTTAATCCTCTACAAATAAGTATTCAAATACACATTTAAATATCTATTTTTAGCAGTTTAAACTGCCAAGAACTGTGCCACAGCATCAAGAGAAGTGCAGAAGCCAGTGGATAGTTTTGATCTCTGTGTTAGTAAGAGAGATGCAGATCAGGATATTTCATACAGGAGATCCACAGGGATCAAATTATTCAAGCATCCCCATGCTTGACTGGATTAGCTTAATGTGGAGCCTTGCAGAAACAAGCTCCCTCCTTTTTAGCATCTCTACATGAAAACTTGGATGGGGACATTACCATTATGGTAATACTCTGCCTTCATAATCAGAGGCAGCAATATTTCTAAATAACTGTTGCTGGGAGATGCAGGAGGGGAGCATGCTCTTGTGCTGAGGTCATGTTTGCTGGTTTCCCACAGGTATCAAGTTGGACAACTGTGAGAATAGGATGCTGGACTAGATGGGCCATTGGCTTGATCAGCAAGCTATTCTTAGGCTCACATTAAAAATTATGTCATAAGAACCTATCTTATTTGTACTTCCTGAAACAATATGAGAATGGAAACACAGCTATCTTTCAAAATAAACTCTTATCTGAATATTGCGGTGCAGTTTTCAGTGCAAAAAGTTGTACACCTTAGAAGTATGCATCAGAATGCATACAGTAGAGAAAACTAATATACAAAAATGCATTACATTTAAGAGGAAATTGCTTGCAAAAATGTATTTATTAGGAGAAACATGCTTTAAAATGCTGGTTATTTTTCATGAGCACTTCCTTATTTTTAAAAAATTGCAAATGCATGCAGAATTGTGGCTAACTGAATTTAAGACTGGGCAACTGAAAAGCAGAGAAATCAAAATTGATCCACCATCCTGACCTTCTCCAACAAAACTAGCAATTAGCAAAACTATATGTCTCCATGTGTCAAACTGATTGCTGGTCGAACTTTAAAGTATCACAAGAGAAATCCCAGCAGGAGTGAAAGGTTTGGGAACTGTTTAGTTTAAACTTCCTATCACTCAGTTCCTGGGCCATCTGGTGGCAACTGGGAAGAAAAAGAATAATTATTAAAGCAGTTGAGCTTCCTTCAGTATATTTTATGAAAGCGCTACTAGGGTAAGCTTTGAAAAATCCTGCTCTTGCTTATGCAGTTATTTAACATTACTGTCTATGAAACACTGGCATTTACACAAATCACACCAGCTCCATATAATCAAAGCCATGTCAAAAGCACAACCAATGACGGTTATATTGCTTAAGATGAGAGGGCGGGGTGTCACAGTTTTTAATGCCAGGAACAGAGTACTTCTGAAAATCAAAACTGAGTTATAAAGGAAACCTGCCACTTCTAATCAATACAGATCTCTGCCTCAGGCTAGAGAGAATGACATGTGACAGACTTGCTTGCTGCACTAAGTGAAATATTAGGCAATCCGGTGAGTGTTGTTCTATAGCTGGTAGGGGGAACCTGCAGAAGAGGAGAATATAGCCTGGAATATGGGTGACTGGCCGGCTGGAGATTCACACCCCAGTACCCAATTTCAGATTAATTGTTGAACCAGTGTCAGCAGTGGAGTTTGTGCCAGATTGTGAACTGGAAGATGTAACAAGGGTGTGTCAACACCCAGCTCAGGACAAAGGAGTGCACTGCAAAGGTATCCATGCATCATCAGTCAGGTACACCAGGTTGCATTCTCAGATCCTTATGAAGTAGGGGTGTGGACCATTTTTCTAACCCTGCTCAAAAAGCAATTCAGGCCTGGAAGCAGGATTCTCCAGAAGGGTAATCTGAAGCAACTCCACATAGAATAATCACATACATCCCCCTGGCTCCTTTAACACACTCAGAGATATAAAGTCTATTTCAGAAGTGTCTACATAACCCACCTAAATCTTCCTCTCAGGAATTGTTATTGAGACAACTGAGTTTAAAATTTTCATGTTTTTCCCCACAATGCTCCACAGCTCAGCCTATTGAAACAGCCCCTGGATAACAACCTTGTAACATTGCTGAGATATGTCTCCATGCACAGCTAAACTCCACTGGAGATCAGTAGGCAGTCATCTTCCAATGAGATAACAATCAAGAATATGAGCCTTGGCTTATCCTTTTAACCTGCTTCTGTTTTTCTTCCATCTGTCATTTTTTTTTAAAAAAAAAAGAAACACACACACACAGAGTTTCTATTTGCAGTATGGATTTATTCAGCTCACCACAATGTCTCCATCAAATAAGGCTTCTAAAGGATCTTCAAAGATGACTGCTGAACTTGCTTCCATCCTAATGATGTCAGTGGATGCATGAGACCATTGTACATGCAGACACAGCATCCACATGTTTGCAGATTCACATGGGCACTGATACCACCAGGGGATGACTGCAGTTCTTGTGTCGAAAGGTTGCACACAACAAGCTGCTAAAATGACTCCAATCAGCTTAGCCATTTCCATGTTGGCTGAGGTGACAGACAGGAGTGGCAGGAGAGAAATCAATTGATTCTACTAGGGAAAAGGAGTGCACAATTCAGGCACAAGGATCAGATTTGCACATACTCAAACACTGATGCATAGCAAAAGTCTATCATAGAGTGGGGAGCTGTTGTTAAAACTTCACACACCCACAAGTAGCTAACAGTGGCAATGTCTGGAAATTAACTTACATTTCAGCTCCACGACTACAATCTCATGTGGATCTAGGGACCATTCCTTCTTGGTTTCAGGCTCCGTTGGGAGCAGGGGTGGGAAATTAATTAATTAATTAATTAACTTAGCACCCGATAGATGTTGCACTCCATATCCCATCTGTTCCAGGAAGGTTAGGGAAAATGGAAAGTGTGGTCAAGAAACATGGGTAGCACCACAGGTCACCCTCCATTGCCCTAGATGATATAAGAATTTACTACTCTGAGGGGATAGGGATCTTTGACATTTTATTTCACTTATCAATCCTAAGTAAAGCCGCAACAAATTTTTCACCCACCAACATTTGGGAGATAAATGTGAAGTGGAAAGAAAACACCACCTGTTTGCAGCTGCTTTTTTCCCTGACTTGTCATTAAAAAAAAATGCAAACAAACAATATTTATTAGAATTCCAGCACATGAAATATTAAATGCAAAACAGTCATTCTGTACCGCAGGAGTGTGGTTAGCGCTCCATCAGCTGTCTGATTCATCAGCTACCCCCTTGCGATTTCTAAGCCATTTTAAAATATGGTATTTGTGAGTTAATCCCAAATAATTATGGGAGTTGCAGGAAGCAAGACACACAGCTGATCAGATCTGGCTATGTGACAATCACACAAAGCCATATCAGAGTGAGGGCAGCAAGAATGCCATAATGGCACTATGCAGGTAAATCACAGTGAGGGGAACTATTTTGTTTGGTTTCACAAGCTTTGCTGAAAAATTACTGGGATGGAGGAGGGTACGTTATGTAAAATGTGCCCCCCCACACCCCCAGCTCCAGCTTAGCTGTGTTGGGCAGATGGGTTCCCAGAATGCTCCTCATTCATTCTAAAATACAAATATCCCCCTTCAAGTCATCATAATTTCAATTGAACTTCCTTTCTACACTTGGGGCTATGAGGAGTATAGATTCAGTGCAGAAAAGAAAAGCCTAAAATTAGTCAATTCCTTCTGTGTCTTTGGAAGTATCTCTATTTAGTCTGGCTCTCAGGGGATATTCATGCCACAGACTTAAACTACAGTGGTACCTCGGGTTAAGAACTTAATTTGTTAACCTGAAACTGTTCTTAACCTGAAGCACCACTTCAGCTAATGGGGCCTGCCGCTGCCACTGAGCCGCCAGAGCACAATTTCTGTTCTTATCCTGAAGCAAAGTTCTTAACCTGAAGCGTTATTTCTGGGTTAGCGGAGTCTGTAACCTGAAGGTACCACTGTAATTTCAAACTCATTCTCTTCTCCAGGGAACCTGAGAAACTGTAGTTCTGCAAGAGGGGCAAAGAGTCTGTAACAAAGAATTCTCGGTACCAAACCAATCCAGAGTTCTTCAAGTCAGGCAAATATACAGCCAATATACATATGAAACATAGATTGGGCCTTAGTACCATGAGGAGAACAGGTGAGAGGGAGGAGAAGGATATCCTTTAGAACACTGATAGGGAACTTCAGGCCTGGGGAGGGGGCAAATGAGACCTCTATTTGGCCCTCAGGGCTCTTCCAGGAAACACCCCTTGCACTTAAGGCCAGGTCCCCGAAAAGCCCTTTTTCATGCTTTTTCAATCACCTTTGCCTGTTTGGAACCTGTCATTCAGCTGTGACAATGCCTCTCACTTACACTGATGTGTGGGGTATATGTCAAAACCTCTGACTTCTGCACAGCTCAGATACAGACTACTGGACGAAGGTAAGCAGCTGCTGCTTCACTAACGTTCACCTCTGCCTCTGCCCACTCCATGGCATGCAGCACCTAGAAAATTGCCCATGAAGAAATGTGTCCCTTGGGCTGAAAAATTTCCCCATCTCTGCTCTAGAGAGCTTCCCTCAGGTTCTCTCTGTGGACATCTAACACAAAACATTTGGAAACCAACTCTTCTGACGTTGATTCTCATTATTTTTAGGGCTAATTCATGATCCCTGAGGAGTACACAAAACAATATGTCAGGCGGACATGCTTCCATACAAGCTCTTGGTCTGCATCCCAGCCTGATGCTTTGCAGTTGCCGAGAGGTGTTTCGGTGCTTGCTGAGAGGAACCTAAAAGCTCCTTGGACAGTTTCCACAATGGAAGACATTGCTCTTGTTTGGCATGCAATGCTACAAAACACCAAAAGCACACTTCTGTATGAAGGCCGCTGCGAAGACTTGGGATGTGAGAAAGGGAATGAAAGCTAGTGGAAATGTGAAGCAAAAGGCCACTTCCAATATTGCTCCTGGGATCTATAAAAGCCACACCACATTTTAACTTTTGCTTCTTATCTAGGTAGAATACAGAGTAGTAGTAGAGGGGTGAGGATAGAATGTTTTTGAAGGACTGCAGGAATGGCACAGATTGGTGAAAACAGAGATACAGATAGTGAGTGTGAAGCAAACAGGACTGAAGAGAGTAGGATAGGGTGTGTCCTGGCCTCCTGAGCTACAATTTGTGTAATTTGAATTATATCTCTTTCAAATATACATACCAAGTCTTTCCACTGAGTTTGCAAACAGCACTGAAGACTACTACCAGGTAAAAATTAGCAGCTTACAAGTTTATTCATCAACAGCTAATGATACATGTGGATTTATTTCTTGCACCCCATAACCCTTTCATGCATATTGTTTTGATCTGTAAGGTAACAAATTGAGCACATTAGAAACAAATGGGTGGTAATTAAATAGTGGCAAAAAGGGGGCTTTTGCTAAAGCAAATCAAGTGCCAGTGAAATGCACTGGCAATGAAACTGCAGAGGGCCACCTCACCCGGGCACAATGTAATTGGCCCCAATAGCAACAGATACAATTGTAAACATTCACCTTCTCAGTTTGAAAAGGAGGCAAAGCTGACCCATTTGGATAACCCTTGGGATGCAGAACGTCAGACATTACCAATGCAACACAGGAACTGAAAATGCAGGCATCACAACCCCGCCAAAAAGTTAACATTAAGGAATCTAGCCTAGAAGCTTATGTGGACACACATTCAAGAGAGAGGTGCAATTTGTTTTTCTTCTTGGCTGAATGAAAAAACCTCTTTTAACAATACTAATCAATAATGTATTGCAACCTATAATTTGAACATACACAGAGACAACAAAAACGAAGGAAAACTAATCAATGACCACCTGACTGATGTAGCAACAGACATCTGTTTGGTGTTTTACTGTTTACACATGAGCCCCTTGCAGGTGACTGATCTGCTGCAAGCCAGGAACTCCTGGTCATTGGTGCAAGAGTGGTTTTTAAAAGGCCTCCACATGGTCATAGCCAACAGGAAGAAAAATGGCATATCCATCTGTGATCTAACTGCCATTTCTAGGTATTTTTATTTAAATATTCGTAACTTACTTGCATCAGTAAGTAATGTAGAACACATACTGGATCAACAGTGAAATTAGACAAAAGCTTTCCTAAAGTCAATACACATCTCATGTCACATCAATAAAGCCACAAATCAGCACTTCATTGGTCTTTGCACTAAATGGGATATTGGGCAAGTTGCAGCTAATTATGCCAAGGCTACCTAGATAGACTAATGCCCCAGGGCTAATCCACATGCTACCTGTTGCTACTTCATTTCTTCTGCCTTCTGGACTCACACATGGAAGAAGAATTAAAAGGGTGCTGTTGACACTTGCAGAAACTTCCAAGGTCAGGAAAACTGCAGCAGTAAACCAAAGCATCTCTGACCATAGAGGCCAGTGCAATTGTTCCACGGCAGCAGTTCAGACACGTGAGTGAAGGGAGAAGGAGAAGGAAGATGTATTATACTAAGCCCCTAAAATTTTCAGTGTAACTCATCAAGATCCAGTTTAAATAAGCCTAAGCTAGTGGAACAAAATATCACCAACTCCATGACGTCTGGCTGCCTAGTTTACAAGGATCCATTTCTGCACTATGAAGTTTCTCACAATATTATACCATCTTATGGCCCATTGTGGACACATGACAATACATTACTTGCCAGCTGTGTTTGCACAGCATTTCCACTCTGGTCAAATTAACAATACATACACCTCTGTTAGCATCTGAATCACACTGGCACTCAGGACAGCAAGGAACTTGTGCAACATCATTGGAAAGATGCTATCCACCCCAGAGTGTGTTGGAGAACTGTAAGAACAAAATCTGCCATTGCAAAAAGTCCAGTCCCAAACAATCATTTGCAAGCATAACACAACCAAGGACATACCTTTTGCAGATCTCAGCACGACAGGTTTAGAGCGATCATTGTGAACTTACCTTTCTCGCTCCTTTTTGGAGATAGCCTCCTACCACAACCACTTCTAAAACATCAGCACAAGAATGCAAGAGATACCTGGCTGTTGACAATTCAAATCTGCTTTTCCTTGTATGAGTGGGGCCACTTTTGACACATTGCTCTTTAAAGACAAGAGCCTTTCTTTAGAACCAGGTCTTTGATGACCTCAGCAAAGGCAGGAGGGCCAATATAAAGGACTTCAGTGCCTTCCAGCATTTTTCTGTGACATTTTCTTTATAGTCTTTTTAGTGCCTTCTCTAGAAAACAGGCATGCTTACAGCCCTCCCTACATGATGCCTGCATACATAACATGTGTCTTATGATGCACATTTTAAGGATCAGAAGAACCCCCACGAGTCACTTTCACTCACATCAATCTGCCCTCCAATTGCCCTATATGATATCCTATCTGTTGATTCCTGAACATTAAGGAAGTTCTAATTACAGACTCAGAAATGAACTTGTTGACAATTTAAAGTCTGTCTGAATTCATTAGTGCCAATGGGTTCTGTAGTGCTTTGGAATCATGTGGCCCAATTCATTAGAACCCAGAAAGGGCATGATGTCACTAACCCTTTTAGATCACTCCACAACACTTATTTAAATACAGCTTCATAGGTCCCAGGGTTGCATTTTCTGTTTAAAGTGGTTTCCTAAGAAGCATGCCATTGCCTATGATTGACAAAGAAGTATGTCTCACAGGGCACTATGGGGCAGATAAGT
The DNA here is from genome assembly GCF_009819535.1 of Lacerta agilis. NCBI lineage: Eukaryota > Metazoa > Chordata > Lepidosauria > Squamata > Lacertidae > Lacerta > Lacerta agilis. The sequence continues at coordinate 26,969,097 of NC_046312.1, forward strand.
GCCATGCAAAAGTCTAAAATCTAAAGGGAAGGGAAAGGAAGAGGACAGACAGAATCTGTTTCCAGACAGAGCTTAGGGCATATGATTGAACTATGAATCTCTGCATAAAAGACAAAGGTGGGTATAATTCTGTGCCTATTGATATACATCTGACTGCACTGCATTTGATTGGGATTTTAGAACTAGCTATCTATACATGCATCAATTCACATGCCACAGAGCAGCTGGAAGATTGCAAGTTTTAACCTTCCCCGATGCAGGGAACACATGCATGTGCATAGAAAACTAGCTTATGAGGAAAAAGAATTCTAGGCCAAGTTTTTCTCTGATGTGCCAATTTTTGACATGTGTGAAGCAATTTGTTTTGTTTATTTTAATAGGGTGCAGAAGAGATGCATCCAAACAAATGATCTCTCATGTGCAGTCCAAATGGTATCACCCAAGGGGGAAAGTGTGTCACACACGTCTGCTGCATGTGTGGATCAGCATCATATTCTTGCTCTCCCAATGATTCGCCCCCCAACACACACCTTGGGTTCCCCCACATGTAAAAATTAGTGCGCCATATCATGATAGTTGGAGTGACCAAATTGAAAGCAAGATTTGAATGACTTAAGGATGAATATACCACATTTTGGGATCCTAGATTTCAAGAAACACAGCATTACTGCTCCCTCATAATCTTCTATCAAGGCTCATGAAACACCCAGTTCCCATCTTAAACATTAATGTGGTAAAGTCACCACAAGGTGATTTTAATGTGTCATTTTTGCTTGAAGAAGACATCTTCTGAACGTCATTATGAGTTCTGTGGGGAGAGTTTAGCTTTCAATGGATCTCCAGGACATGCTAACTCATTCTCACTATACAGAAGGGCAGTCAGAAGATCCACTTCACAGTGATTTTTCCATGTCAAAGATGAACATGAAAACAGGACCAAAGTCCAGTAGCAGCAGCACCATGGAGCCACCAATAAGTGACACCTTAGCACACAATTAGCAACAGGAAATTGTGGACATCATTTACAGAACAGAAATGCCTCCAACAGTTCAATTTGATATCTTTTCAGCTACTGCAGCCACTTAAGACAAGACTAGGTACCGGACACTGTGGCTGGAAAACTTTTAAGAAGTTAATGTACTTCATTTAGTAAATCTCTGATTACTGTCTAGCACACACAGTACCGGACACTGTGGCTAGAAAACTTTTAAGAAGTTAATGTACTTCATTTAGTAAAACTCTGATTACTGTCTAGCACACACAGTTCCATCTGGATGCTATAAAAAGAACATCAATAGCCCCCTTTCATTTCATTTGTCTTTAAATATGAAAACAGAATGCACTCAAGCACTTTCATATCAGATCAAAGAGAAAATAATTATCCTACACTTCCTTCAAGTAATCTAGCTTTTAAAGCTAGTTGCCTAGCAAGATGATGAGGCAGCTCTGACATTAGGATTCACACTCAGTGTTAAGCTACCAAACCAGACATCAAATGCCTTCTAGGTCCTTGCAAAATCCCATATAAAAAGCTGGTACTCACGATCATTGCATTGGTTCCCAGAGTAGGAAGTCATGGAACAGTCACAAATGAAGCCTTCCCATTGCTGGATGCAGATGCCTTGGTTGGCACAGGAGTCTTCTTGGCAAGTGGTGCTCGGTCCTGGGATGGGATAGTGAGGAAAGCAAGAAAGAAAGAGCAACGATTGGAAAAGAGTCATCATACAAGACCATTATTTATTGTCATCATGCACCAAAGAAGAAAAGGAAACCAAACACTTTCCCCCCCTATTTCATGGACATGCAACAGAAATCCAGGACACACAGAAGACACAGAGAATTGCACACTCAGCAACAAACAGAAAACTGTGGCACGCAGCAGAAAGAAGGTGTGGAAGGTAGCATATTCCCTCTTAGGCAGGCTCAGAAGAAATGTTTATAATAACTGAAGTTTGCCTCCCCCACCCCATGCCAAGATTCACCATAATCATCCTAGCCTGATTCTCCAAGTTGTCTATTACTTGCCTCCTCATGACTACTTTTCATCAAGCATGGGGTGTTGTTTGGGACTCCCAATCATTTCTTCAATGCAGGTTGGAATGGGAGAAGGGAACTGACAGCTCATTTCTCTAGTAAGTGTCCACTTTATCCAAAGACCTATCAGCTGGTCTTTGAAAGGAAAATGTTTGGTAGGATCTGGTGCAGTGTTAGCTCCTGCTCTTTGTTGGTGCCTTTGACCCTACCTCTTGACCCTTTGTATCAATGCAATTTATTTTCAGCACCAGAAATATGAGAAACAAAAATTGGGATCAGTGATTGGGTTAGTCCACACACAGGTAGAACTGCATAGGAAACCAAGGGGGTGCAAATATATTCCTTTGATGCACTAAACCACTCATATTTTGAAGATCCATTTGTAGACTGCAGGTAGGAACCACTGATTTTATGCTCATTTGCCATAGGAGATCAAGTTAATTCCCCATTATTATTTAATACTGTGCTTCAGTTCCTCTCCCTTAAATACAACAGCAAAAACTGTGGTGATTTCAGGATGAAGAACACACTTTTTGACTTGGTCCAAGCCACTGAGCCATCTGGGTGTAACAAATTAACAGCATCCTCTGAGATTCATCAATCAAAGGGGTTTTTTCCTCCTTCACTGTTGTGGAAGGAGGTGAGATCTGCCATGCACAAAACAGTTTGTTTTGCTATTTTACCAAACTCAGCAGATCTGAAAGACTAGAAAAAATGAACTCTCCCTTACGACCATCAACAGAGAGTTGCATTTTGGATCAACTAATGAAGAAGAAGAAAAACACCCAGCAGTTTACACTTCTGTATTTTCAACAATGCTCTCGTATCCATCAAAAGAACAGTAGAGGGATTCATTTGGTATACTACTGACCAAGAAAATGCTGAAACAAAAGCAGGTGTAGCAGAGACTTAATGGGCTGGATCCAGAGTTCCAGTGAGTGGAACTCTGCTGGGGGGACACTCTCACTGGAGGAATGGTGGAGGAAACTTCCAACAATTCTGAGGGAGGCAGTTTTAGTCAACTCCTCCTCCCGCCCCAAAGCTCCTGAGAATCTGCTCTGTGGAGTTGAGGTACCCTCTGGAACATGCTGAAATAAGCAAGGGGCTGCAGTAGGAAGCAGGGACTTGCCTCCTTTACTGGATTTCAGTTCCTGGCATTTGATCCATGCTTTCCCCCGTGCAAACTATTCTTCAGCCAAGGGCAAAGAAAATTCATCAAGTGATGAGTTCAGATGGGACAATGAGATTAACTTTACTTGTTGACATTCTGCTTCTTAAAAGGTAAAGGTAGCCCTGACCGTTAGATCCAGTTGCGGATGACTCTGGGGTTGTGCACTCATCTCGCTCTATAGGCCAAGGGAGCCGGCGTTTGTCCACAAACAGCTTCCGGGTCACACGGCCAGCATGACTAAGCCACTTCTGGCGAACCAGAGCAGTGCACGGAAATGCCGTTTACCTTCCTCCCAGAGCGGTACCTATTTATCTACTTGCACTTTGCCGTGCTTTCGAACTGCTAGGTGAGCAGGATCAGGGACCAACATGGGGAGCTCACCCTGCCGTGGGGATTCGAACCACCCACCTTCCAATTGGCAAGCCCTAGGCTCTGTGGTTTAGATCACAGCGCCACCCGCGTCCCTATTCTTCTTACAGGGCTGTGAAGAAGCAGAGGAGTTCCGACAGTGGTGAAGAAAACTAAACCTGACTTCCCAGGCCTAACCCCTCACCTGGTTCACACATGCAAGTAAAACTACTTGACTATTTTTCATTTGACACCTGGCAACTCAATGGGTAAACTGACTCCACTGAACAGCAACAATGCTGGGGTGAAGTTCAATGGGCTAAGGCCCAAGAACAAGCTTTTTTTGGGGGGGGGGGGGTTTCAGGAATGTTCCCCTCTAAAAAGAGGTGAACCTGATTATTTAATTGTACTAAAATCCAAGCTGTAGGGTACTTCAGAGTTTTCCCCTCCTTTGAAGCAGTGCCCCACATGAAAAAGTCCATCCCACAAGGGACCCTCTTAGTTAAAGTCTGCTTCACAAGGGGATGCCTTTTGTCCCCCAGCCCAGGAAAAGCCATAGCTCGATGACGGAACACATGCCAGGTTCCAGGTTCAAGCCCCAGCATCTCCAGGTATGGCTGTGAACAATTTCCTTCCTGAAGCTGCTAGTCACTGTAGTGAATACTAAACTGGATGGGTGAAGGCTCTGACACAATAGAAGACAGATTCCTGTGTTCCAGTGTTCCTCGAGGGCATCACTTCAAAGCAACCTCATAGCAAAGCGACAAAAATGGGAAACATGTTGTCCTGCTGTGCTTGAAAACATCAGCCTTTTGCATGTAAGTCCCTGGGAAACATGACTGGTTCCACTTTAAGCCTCTCTGTGTATGGCTATCTAGCTTGCATCCTTCTGTTCAGACAGGCAGCAGGCTGGCCTGAGTGGCATCCGCAGGATGGGAGTGGTTCAGGATATTAACACGCCAGGGGCAGGGGGAGATACAAACCCAGAGCTTCTGTCAGGATTTGAGCTGCTGTGTAACAATCCTCAGGAACACCTGCAGGCAACAGCAGTGCTACCATCTGCCCATCTGCAATGGCAGTTCTACCATCTTACAAACACAGTGCCTGTGAGTGATTTCGTCTAAGGAGATGGTCTATGACAGCAGCAAAAAAAGGAGGCTCCAGGCTTATAGGAGAAGCAGCTTTTGGATTTTACCCTCTTGCCGCTTTTCACAAACAACACACCTGTTTCTCTTTTATGGGGGCATGCTTTGTTGGATTTAATTCAAAGCAGGTATTCTCTGGCTGGATTCTACTGACATGAGGATTTTCTCCATGGCTTCTCTGCTAGGGAGTTAACTGCCACGTTCATACACACTCACACCAATGACCAAGAGGAAGCAGCGTCCAAAGATAATTTAAATGAGACTCCACCTTAGATTCATCCTACTAGATCAGCTTTCCTTCTAGTACCTTGCAAGTTATAATTTCACAACTCAATGGGATTTAAGGGAGGATTATGTGAGGTGGGCTGGGGAGTAAAGATGGCATAAGCTCATATGATCTATGGGCTTCTCCAAGCAACCTGTTTATGGATCACTCATCCTAATTTGCTTGTGCAAAGCTTATGCAGAGGTTAAAGTATGTTAGGTCTCTATTGAGCTTTTGTTCCGATTTCTTAGCAGGGAGTTGTAGAACAATGAGTATTCCTTCTGATTTGTTTTTGTGGTGTTTATAAACTTCCCTGGTCATCATTTGTTCACTCTCCATCACTTTCTTAACCATAAAAAGGTCTCTGTGTTTAAGTGTATCTGTTATGCTAGGGAAACATAGTACTTTAATACACCAACTCTGCAAACTTAAAATTAAATCCACATGACCTTTATTTTATTTAAGGAGCTGGATGCATAATTTAATTAAGTAGTAGCAACTATTGCCAGCTGGTTCACTTCAACTAAATTCTTCTCAGAGAAAACCCATTGAAATAAGTCAGGATTCCCCAAACTCAGCGCTCCAGATGTTTTGAGACTACAATTCCCATCATCCCTGACCACTGGTCCTGTTAGCTAGGGATCATGGGAGTTGTAGGCCAAAAACATCTAGAGGGCCGAGTTTGAGAATGCCTGAAATAAGTGAACCTAAATGAGGGCTCAGCCACACCTCCCTTTGTCCTGTGATTTCTTCTGTGACTTCTAGGCACAGGTCCTGCAACTTTCCTCAGGAAAACCCACTGTTTACCACTGAATTGGAACAAATGCCAATCCACAGAAAACTCAGTTCTTGTTTGCTCTGATTCAGCAGTAAACAGTGGGAAATAAACAGTGGGTTTTCATTCCCCGCCCCCATCCCAGGGGCTATAAGATGGGTCAGATCTACCTTTCTAATGCTTAAGCCTTTTAACTTCCAACAGGAAATACAAACTGGCTCAGCTTTATTTAGTTACAGCCTGTTTGATGGACAGAAGTTGAGTTTCTGGATCATTGTGCTCGCTTCACCTCTTTGGCATTCCCCAAGGAAGTTTCATATGAGGACTAGAGACCGGTCTTGTGGAGAATTCTTCTTCTGCTATTTCTGTTCCTCGCTGATGTCATAATTCCCCTGCCTGTGACACTAGAATCTTGGCCATGGCAAGGGGAGTGTCACAGGGAATGAGGATTATGGAGGAGAAAGCAAGAGGAGCCCACCAGGGCTTTAGATGCCAAAGAAGTCTGTTTTCATGCACATGACCCTTCAGGTAACAGCTGAGGGCAGAAGCAATGGAGATAGGATACATAATTTATGTTCACTGGGAATGAGAATTGGCAATGAGTAACATCTTTCTCAAGCTCTCCACAAGGTGTCATGAGCTTCATTTTCATTCATGGCATTTCTGGTGCCATTTAACAAGATCCTGCCCGCTTAAAAAAGCTTTAAAATCTTAACGCTTAATTGTGCAATCACCGGTATAGATTTCAGATGAGACTGTTTATAGGTTTTAATTTATGAAAAGAGTGTTTGGTTGCTATCATTTAAATCCATCCAACCAATCTCTCTCCCCCACCCCTGTATCCAAATCTCTTTCTTTTTGTTTCAGGGGATTTTCTTTCACATTTTAGGGAAAATGAACTGGCTCTCTAGAAGGTTCCTCCCCCCCCCCCCAACACAAATGAAGTAGAAAATAATAACCAATGAAAGATCGTCTGCCTAGAATAACTGGCATTTACTGCACAGTTGTTGGTCTATACCAATTATCCCTACAAAAATATGTACACTTGATAGAGGAAGTGACTCTGTGCATTAATTGGTATGTTATCAACACAAATCAGGAAACGAAACTTTTTCTATTACTCTCTCTCCTGGCCCAGAAAAGCCTTGCTTATTCAATGTTACCTCTTATACAAGTATAGGTTGTTTTCAAAATTGTGCAAGAGGAAGGTAGCTCATTCAGCAAATTGTTGTCTTCACCTCCTCCCTCAGCAGCAGCAGCACCCCCCCGAAAAGCCTCTCCAAAGGGTGAAGCAGACCTGCATTGTGATCTGTCTTCCAGGTCTCCAATGTGTGTATAGGGGAAATTATCTAAAAGTGGGTGGAGTTCCTCCACCTGATTTTGGCCTTTCCCCTCTGCCCCATAGCAGGCATGGATGACACAGTGCACAATATTTGGTCAATACCCACCTTGATCTCTGAAGGGAGAAGCTTTTTGGGAGGTAGTGTGTGTTGAAAGGAGAGAAGGGTAAGGGGAAAATCCATTGCACAAACTCACTTTCCACTCTCATAACAATGGATGCAACCCTATAAAAATATGGTGTCCCTGCACTGTCTAAAGATTGGGGAAATGTAAATAATAGGGATGGAGCATGCAATGTCAGAGGAGGCTGCTCGGGCATGTAGGGTGGAGCGCTTAGGGGCGGGATGAGCCTCCCATAGGGGCGGGGCAAGGGGGCGAGCCGCCCTTAGGGAAGGGGGTGCACCACAGGGCCTCCAGAGTCTGTCTACCTCCTCCCACTCAGCCGCCCCACAGCTGGGGGGGGAGGCAGCGGGAGGACCATTTGGGCAGCGTGGAGCCTGTGTACGCCCAAACCACCACGTGTCTCCCAGGAGAGATGTGTGGCTCAGGCACGCTGCAGGCCCAGCGGTGAGTGCTGCCCGGCATTTTGTCACCCCCCTCAGTGGTGACACTCGGGGCAGTCCGCACCCACCATGAGTGGATTTGATTGTTATGCAATGTGTTGATAAGGATGAAGGAAGTACAAGTGTCTTCCAACAGATACGGACAGTTAAGTTCATGCCTTTGGTTGAGCAAAGATGCAAACATTGATGGACAGGGCCGAGGCAAACTAAAAGGTTTGGGGATTTTAATTAACACTTACTATATAACTTAAAGCCCATTTTCTTTGTTGGAGGGGGTGCATTTCTATAAAATGGGATGGGAATATTTTTCTGCTCAGGAAACACTGCCCTTGCTCTTAACTGGCTTTGTTTACCATGAGTAAAATTAGCAGATACCCAGAACTTATTTGCTACAGGTGAAACTCGAAAAATTAGAATATCGTGGAAAGGTTCATTTCTTTCAGTAAATCAACTTAAAAGGTAAAACTAATATATGAGATAGACTCATGACATGCAAAGTGAGATATGTCAAGCCTTTGTTTGTTATAATTGTGATGATTATGGCGTACAGCTGATGAGAACCCCAAATCAACAATTTCAACTTTGGGGTTTTCATCAGTTGTACGCCATAATCATCACAATTATAACAAACAAAGGCTTGACATATCTTGCTTTGCATGTCATGGGTCTATCTCATATATTAAACTCCAGTAGCTAATGAAAACAATTGCTTAAATAAATGGACTTTTCCATGAAATTCTAATTTTTCTAGCTTCACCTGTACATAATGCTGTGATCAGGGGCAGATTTTGGTAATCTTTCGTAATATGGCATCCTGTGCAAAGTCAAAATTGCCGCACCCAAGTGGCACATAAATTTCTAATTATCTTTAAATGTTTTAATAGTTTTTATTGATAATTTAATTGTTTCTTGTAAATCACTTAAGAGATTTTATTACAATCAAGTGATATATACATTTTGTTAAGTAAAGAAATAAATAAATGTGACTGGTCCAAAAAAGAAGTGCCATAATTCAAAATCAGTGTCTGGGCAGCACACAGAACTGTGCTGTCAGCCAAAATGTTACTCCTGGCTGGTTGGAAAGAAAGAAAGAAAGAGAAAGAAGACCTAAAAGGAACACCCCTGCAAAGGAAGATAACTCCAAATCCCAGTTGTATTTTTCAACATTCAAACTTGGTGGTGTGCTTCACCTTTGAAAGCTAAATCAGTTGGGGTAGGTCACACAAATGCAACCCTACAATATTTATTTAGAAGTCCCAATAAAAACAGTGAGTTTGACTTCCAAATAAGCAAGAATAGAATGAGCCAGGTCATTATTCAAGCTTATGAGTATATATCAAAATCAGGCTGTCCTCAGGAGGGTAGATGAGACTAAAGGGGTTCAAAATGTCTAGTTATAACTCCCCAGATACAACTGCAGATTTCTCCCTCTATTAAACAAAATCATACATACCTGCCTTTTTCTGCTCCCTTTTCCCTCACAACAATATATAACAGTTTTGCATAGGCCATGCCTGTAAAAGGATGAGTAAGCTCTGATGCCCCTCCCATGGCAAAGTGAACCGCATAAAAGGGAATATGTCTGGATCTTATAATTGCAAGGAAAGCAAAGAGGGGAGTTAAGTGTGTGATAAAAAGGAGATGTGTACAACACTCATCAGAAGTGGAAACGGAAGGAAGGAAGGAAGGAAGGAAGGAAGGAAAAGGCAATTAAAATGAGGAGTGTTAGAAAGGTATAGTGGGCAAGTCTTTCTCCACCAGACCTCCCCATCGTCCAGGTCACAGCAGCACAGAAAACAGCCCCTCAGATCTCAAGGGAGTTTCAAGTTTCCACGTGGACTCAGATATCCAAACCTATACAGCAAAGATTGGTTTCCTGAAATTAAGGTACCTCTGCATGACACTGTCTGGCACTCAGAACGACTCAGAAGAAGAAGAAGAGGGGAAAAAAACATTTCCTCTTTTTATAGGAAAGAGGTGAGGGTCCTAAAACAGCCTAATGGAAATGTGTAAATGCTCTGAAGGGCAGTGGTCTTGACAGCAGGTATTGTGTAGGGTTTTTGAATGTTAAGCCTATATAACAGCTCAGCCATAACTGCCCAATTACCGGTAGGTCAAGTTGCAACTCTGAGGACTACCTCATGCAATACCCATTTCAGACACAGAACATACTTACACATCAGAAATAGCTTATAGCCTGTGTGTAGATCATTATCTATGTCCATCACAAAGAGATAAATCATTGCACGGACACAAGACGGGAAAATCTGGGAATCTGGCCAAACGTGGCTTCCTGGCACATGTCCCGAAACCAAATATGTATTTCTTGGAATCTGATACTTTCATGTTAGCAGCATCACTCATCATGTCGGAAATGAACGAGATTCTTTTCTTCAACAGCCATTTTTAACATCATGGGGGCTTTCTTGGCATCCCAATCTCTCTCTCGTTTTCTCCATCATTTAGTAGGATTGTATTTTTTTCTTGATTTTATTGTCTTAACTCCTTGCCAACGGCTTCGACAAAGCAGTGTATAATTATTAGTAATAGTAATAATTTTGTTGCATTTTTGATTATTATCCTGCTTCATCTTTGGTTTAAAAATTATTTTAGCAGATTAGATTTAATCACTTCCATCATTGCACCTCTTGGGTTTCCTTATATTGCCTTTTCTTTTCTTCTCTTTTCTTTTTGCTGTACACCCCCCCCCCCGAATCTTCCTGGAAAATTTTTAGTTCTCTAGACTTTTGTGTCATCTCTATCAAGTCTTATAATATTATTAATCAAAATGGTAACTGGATAAGGATAATAATAAAGTAACTGGATACTAAATTATGCCTTTTGGTTACAGTACATACACAAGGATCTTCACACTTGCCAGTCTTCATGTGTGTTTTGTTCTCCACTATCCAGAATAACTTTATCTAGAGAAAACAAGTTTTATGCACCCCAGGAGAGTCTTAATGAAAATCTTAGGTGAACATGAAAAAATTGTCCTTCCCACCCTTATCCTTACGTTTTTCCAAAACCCATTCCAACAGAAGAAACCCAGTTTTTGATTGTGCTTACCATGTCAGCACAGCAATTACAGAAGGTTTCTGGTGTTGGCATTTAAACATCTTAGGAACAACATTTGGCTTCATTCATTAGCCACCAACATTAAATTACCTTCTTTACTTTGCTTTTCCTCTGATTTTAGTTAATGAAATCCATCTTGCCCAGCTGCAGTCTCCCGAAGTCCATTCTACTCTTCAACTTTGGACTTTCCCCCATCCACAACCTTCAGTGTCTTTGTTACCCAACATGCATTGATAACTGGTCTGTATGACATCACCAGATTCCTGTTTAAGAAGCTGGGCACAAACTTTTAACAGTGCCTGCCAATGCTGCTGCCCTCTAAATATTTTGTACTACACCTCCCATCAGCCCCAGCCTGTCTGGGAGGTGTAATTCAAAATGTCTGGAGGGCACCAGATTGTTGAAAGCTGATCTAATGCATGGAACAGCACAAAGAGGTCACATTTCACCCACTTCTCTACAATATTACCAGTTCACACTTCAAGTTTAGTATGCAAAAGCAAAACCACAGATACCAAATGCTGGGAAAGAAATGGAACTGGATTTGGAAAGTGAAGTAAAGTACTGTGTGCTTGCATTTATGTGCAATAGGGTTTATATCTGTATAATTACATTTGAGCTCAGAGTAAGTCAGTTATGCATCAGTTTACGTTCCTTTCTCTTGGCTTTCCAAAGTCTGCAGAACCACTGATAGAACCTGCCCATTCCCTCTCATCTCTGTTTGGAACTGGGCTGCTTAATAACATAGTAAGAATGAAACCATGCACATATTCGCTTGGAAGAAGGTCCCATAGAAATCATTGGGCATATGTCTAAGTCATAATAGAATGCAGTATAAACTTCTCAGTCCTCCAAAGGACCGATTCACATTTTTATTTCAGTAACCAGACATCTAGTGCCATTTTTTGTTAACCCCTTATTTCAGGAAATCAAGCTATGCAGTTATGGATACTCTTAGAATGAGATACAGTCAAACCTCTTAAGCTACCCCAAACCATACCTGGACATTTCTCCCCCAAATCCTTGCCACCCCATTCTCCAACCTAGCAGGTTGTGGAATGCTTGCTGTACCCATTTGGCTTAGAGATGTGACTGCATCAAATAATAATAATAATAATAATAATAATAATAATAATAATAATAAGGCTCTAAAGGTTACATTAAAAAGGCATCTTTCAGTCCAAACTGGCAATGGAAACAAAAACCTTCTCTACCTTGCAGGTCAGCTTTGGTCAACTCAACTTTGTTAGCAAAAGAATGGAAAAAAGCGAAAACAATAAACCAGAGGTTAGTAAAATGGCAGATAAAACCGGGGTAACATCACTAAAAAGAAACAAACAAAAAACAACTGGAATAACCAGCACAGCCCTTATGCACACTTAAGAGATTTGGGAGGGGTGACGCCACCAAAGACAACACACAAGACATATCAGGAGAGAGGCAGCCATATGGGCCTCAGTCCATCACTACCTGAACAACATCAATCCAAAACAGCAGACAACATAGCACAGACTAGGGAGGGGGGAGAGTAGACACATTTCTGAAGCACAGAACATCAGATGGAACATTAACGGCACATGATTCACCAATATTCATAAATGAAGCAGCAAACAACAGTGTTTCATTTCCCGCGAGGAGCCTCCTTATTCCCCAAGAAAAGCCTAGAGTCAACTGGAATCGAATTAAGTCAACATGGCTGCCAGTGAACCAATCTGGGTATTTCCCTCTGTGATATGCACACCCAGAATGGAAAGACAAAAGACTCCTTCCTCAGATCACCTCTCCTCACAGGGGTTTTCATTTCTTTGTATTTTAAAAGCAAGATAGACAGTCCCATGTACATGGCAACGTTTTCTCCCTTGTAAGATAGCACAATCACCAATTGTGGAAGACTCCATCTATGGGCTCCTGCTTACGGAATCCACTGTGTTCTGGAGGAAGTGAACATGATGGTGGTCACTGAATATGCAGGTGGACATTGCCCTGTCCACTTTCATATGTTCTGAATTCTACTCTGTTCCTGGATGGTAAAATGGCAGCTGCAGCTAGGAAGATCTTTGCTCACCTGTCAGCTCTATCTTTTCCTGGGTGTAACAAGAAAGTTTATGATGTAGAGATATTTCCTTAGTACTAAGAGGTTGGCAGTTTCAAGGCTGCTAATGTGCCTGCCTATTATTGGCATCAGATGGGTCCATTCCCACCGGACGCCCCCCTTCTGCAATTGAGCCTAACTGAAACCAGTCACAATTCAAAATACTGGTAATCACCTTAAAATCCCTAAATAGTTTGGGCCAAGGAAACTAAAAGGACCACCTGTTCCAAGACGATCCTTCTTCTCATTGGGATCTGTTGAGAGGACCTTGCTACAAAGGAATACTTCTCCCATGCCTTCCACCACTGTAACATTTAACACTTTAACAGCCAATAGAGAGCAATCTTCATAATGCTTAAGAACTTGTTGCTTTGATGATATATGAAACCTTGAAATGGCAATTACTTCTCCTTTGAAACTACGCTCTCTCCATCTCTTGACCAACACAATTAAGTATACTGATGAATATTTTAAAGGGACTTTTGAAAATGAAAGAGAAATATATCATCTCCACCACCTCCATAACTTCTTCTTTTTCCATTTAGCCCAATGATCAAATCAGTGGTATAGAGTCAAAAATACATTCTCTTATGAGCCAAATCCTAGACCAAGTGCTAAACATATTAAGGTCTCTTATACATATCTAAATTGCAAAACTGGGGGGTCTCCATCCTCAAAAAGCCTTCTGTGCATTTTCACAAGATCTAGTCAACATGGTTCCCTCCAGAGGTTGCTGGACTCCAACTCCCAACAGCCCCAGCCAACATGGCCAATGGCCATGGATGAAGGAGGTGCAGCCCAACCACATCTGCAAGGCACTAAGCTGGCTGCCCCAATCTACTAAAATACCATAGCCTTGTACAGACATTACAATTAGGGCAATGTAAATATGTGAGGAGAGACAACAGAGATATGTGGACTAGCTTTGCCTCTCCCCTCTCCCCAGCAATTGCCATTTCAGTCACCTTCCAACCTGTGAAAGATAAATTATCTGAAGGGGGGACTTTTTGTATCCACAGAGACTTTGTGCACTTTAAAACCCCTGGAAAATCATGGATCTAACATATGTAGGGAGCTTCCATGGATATGGAAAGCTTCCTGCTTCAGAAAGTCACCTTGCATGAGTGGGGAGGATGAGAGAATACTGCAACAACACCATGGCATTATCTTAGATAATATAGGGTTATCAATATCTTTAGTATTGGGCACAATAATGGTGGTGTTCTGGAGAAAGTCAGTGTTCTTTGTTGGGTTCTGATGACTGAGTAAAAAATGGGGGTTTGGTTTCTCATAGCTGCCCTTTGTGACTCATGACTTTGTTGCTCTGAGAACAAATAATTTCTCTGGGCAGGCTCTATTTGCCAAAGTACAGTTTGTGCATTAAAGACTGAAGGGTGGTCACAATGGAGATGGTAGTGATGGTGGAATGCCAACAAATGACGGATGACATAAGAATGAAGTCATAAACAAGCAGAAGACACAGAGACACACACACTCACATTCACACTCACACACACGAGTTACTCATTACATAAGGTCTTAGTTCATTGCACTTTTTGTTCAGGATATCATCTAAAAATGGCTTCATTCAATGCTACGTTTGCTAGGGGATTATCAGCTGTTAAAACCAATGTCCATGGACTCAGTAAGTTGCACTTGACCTGTCAGATCAACAGAGGAGGGCTGGGCGGATGCTTTCTTGTTTATTTTGAAGAGAAGGTCGGTCTCATTTTCTAAGCTTTTCTTCTTCCATTTAAAGGTAATATTATTCTTGCCAGCGAGAAGATTGATTCCATTCCTTCCGAGGGCCCCAACTACAAAATGTCAGCACAATCCATGCAAGGTGCTCATTTCTCTACAGAGCTGTTCTCAAAAGCCACAAAGTCCTGAACTCAAAAGATGCAGGCAGTAACTGGGTGGCTAGTTCTTTCTTTAATTTTAAGATCTTGCTTTCTCCTGTGTTGCTGAAGTATTCCAAATAGACATTTGAGGATGGTAGAAAGCTGGTAGCTCAGTGACAGAGCACCTTCTTTGTAGGCAGATGGGTTCATGTTGAACCTGCAGCATCTCTAGGTAGGGCTGGAAATGTCCACTTGAGAGCCACTGCCAGTCAGTGCAGGCAATACTGAGCCAGGTGAACCAGTGGTCTGACTCGGTAAAAGGAAGCTTCCTATGTTCCACTGTAATTTGATTTCTAATTTCTCTGCTATTTGTCAATGTGGGGACAATTGTGCATGGTGGTGTCTGTACATTTTGTAAATTTATAGCTGGGCAAAAAAGAAAAGAAAAGAAAGTTTATCAAGCATCTTAACTCTGAAATAGTTAACTTGAACAAGCCAAATTTGTTAGCACCAAATTTGTTCCGTGCCTTCCGCAGACGCATATATGTGGCCTCTTCACAGTGTATGTTTTGCATTGAAAGGAAGATCTGGTTTTCCCAGCAGACATTTAGATGTTTTTTGTTTGTTTTTAAGTAGCAATATCTGACTTGTGGCTTCCAACTATGTTGCTATTTTGTGCATTATTTATTGTTCTTATCCAGCTTCTTCAGACTTTCCTGTTAGCAACAGATATGGTTGCTGTCATTTCCTGCTGGTTTTCTATGTTGTGATAGTTATTTTGTATTTCATCTGCAGTATTTTATTTTAGGAGTTGATGTTTTTATCTGGTTTTACTTATGTGAGATGTTTGGGGTCCATCTCAATGAAGAAAGTCAGGATCTAAGTTATTTAAATACTTATGTACATGCATAAATGAAATTGGTCCAGCTTCCCCCCTCTCGTTTCCAGATAAAATAGTGATTCCAGCAGCCCCTATGGCCCCTGGAACTCAATGGCAAAGCATCCACATTGCCTGGTCCCAGGTTCAATCTCCAAAATTTGCAGGCAGAGCTGGGAAAGAGACCTTGTTCTGAAAGCTTGCAAAATGATTGCTAGTCAGTGTAGATGCTGCTTTTATGGGTGTGTTGACTCCCCTAAATCTCTGGGTCAAATGGGTGCTGAGTCTAACGGATGTTGGAGTGTAATCAATGCATGGTGTATTACGATGGACTGCCAAGCACTGAATTTAGCAGTGTCAAAGTATAGGCTCAACCAGTTTTTCCCGTGTGCAGGAAGCTTCCTGGGAGAAGGTAGGCCATTAGCAGGGAACAAGGACAGGGAGATGGGCTATCAACAAAGCAAAGACTCTGAGACAGCCAGAGAGTGGGAGAAGCCTCTTCCTGAGCTCTGAGATAGTAAACAGAGACAAAAGGAGAGGAGAGGGTTTAGGATTTTGAGGGTGCATGGAAGTGTCCATCTGCTAAATGCAGCGAGCTGGGGAGGGGGTGTTGGAGCACAATGTGGGCTCCCAGCCATGGGAGAAACAGGACCCTCTTGGAGTGTGGTAATTTGATCCCCTCCCTTGTAGGTTTGGGTTGTATATATATATCATAAAGACACCACAGTCTCTGCTGTGCATCATTCACAAAAGGAAACATGGACCTTGGGTGAGTGCATTTGGAATCCCTGGAATCTCATACCACTTGGCTTGGACACTACTGGGCTGGATTCCTATATTCCTACAATAAACTGCTGGTCAAGCAATCTTCTTTGCTATAACCGCTTCTGTTAATATGGTGTGTCTGTTGTGACTAAGTCATTTTCTTATGTGGCTGAGAGTGCTCAGGTTTTTATATAACTAATGCCAAGAATGTTATGATTTGAAACAGCCTTTCTGCCTTAAATGCCACTCGTGATGATTATGTCATCCCACAGCTGAATACCTAAGGGCTGTGTGATAAACACCAGCTAAGGCTTGGATTCCTCACAGCTGGATGCAACAAAGCCCTTGGCTTTGCTAAAATACCTTTGCAGGAGCATCTGAGCTGCCTGCAAAGCACTGATCAAACATTTAACAGGATAAGGAAGTAGCTGCCCAAAGCTTCTGTGTCAACTGCTGAAAAAAGGCATTGTACAATGAATTCAAATCCAAAGGACCATCCACAAACTCAGTTCTTTCTTAATTCATGCCTCAAATTTTCAGCTAAAGATTTAAACCCAGGCTGGGCTATGCACAACATTCCTCTAAAATGCCCTTTCCCCCCCATAGTACTGGATGTGACAATTTATGCATTAGGTGGTGATTTTTCCTCATCTATGCTGTCACCTTCACTAGCTGTTCTCTTTATTCTTTAAGATTCAGTGTAATATTACTGAGCACAGCTTAAAAGACACAAGGAGCAATCTTATGCGGAACCAGATCAATGGTCCATCTACTACACTATATTCACATCGGTCTTCCCCAACCTGGTGCACTCCTGGTATTTTGGGCTGTAAGTCCCACTGCCCCTGATCATTGGCCATGCTGGCTGAGACTGATAGAAGATGTAGTCCAAAACATCCGATTGGGTTGGCTGATCCGCACTGACTCGTGGGGGTCTAAGGCAAAGGTCTTTCCCAAAGTTGCTGCTTGAAACTTTTGAATTGAAGTTGTCACTGACTGAACCTGAGACCTCATATATGTAAAAACAAGCATTCCACCTCTGAGCTATGAACTCTGCCGCTTTGAGCTGTGCTTGTCCTTTTAAATATGGTTAACATCAATTAAAAAGGAAATTGGGCAACCAGGAGGATATCTGAAATCCTCCCGGTGCCAGAAAGTTAAGTAATCAGTCTTCCATAAAATTATATATATTTAAGAATATTAAAAGCTCATTATGAGCAGCCAGAAACTATTCTAAGACTCTTACAGGGACCCATCTCTCAAAAGGAAATGTTGTGAGCCACTAAAAGGATTGTTTTAAAAACCCAAGTGCAAAAGGGGGCCTCTTCTAAACATAAAAGCAATGTCCAACATCACATGAATGGCCATGATTATATTTCCCTTTCTTTCTCCTCCCACCAGCACATCCCTGAGTCCCCATGTGCCCTTAGGGGTCTCCCAATACTCTAGAAACTGCGGGGGGGGGGAGAAGAGAAGAGAAGAGAGGGAAACTCAAGTTATGCAAGCAAAAGTCCATCGTGTAAGTGGACTGACAAACCACAGGATGTAACCCAAAGAGTATTTTCTTTTTTCTGAGGACTCAGCAATGGCAGCAATGTTCTGTTTCTTTTGTTTGATACTGAGAGATTATCTCCTACCTGCCTTCTTCACAAGCCTTTGTCTGTTCAAGGACAAGTGTTTTCACAAAAACCTTATCACCCAGGTTTCTCTTTCTATACCATTCTACATCAAAACACTGCACAAAAAGACACTGTCACAAAGCAGTATGTCATTTATTCCAAAATCATATAAAATTTGAGACTGCTGGTGGGGAACACAGTCAACCGGCCATGGGATCCACAGACTCTCAGAAAGGCCAGTGGGAGATTACCCAAAACATACAGGAACAGACCAATAAAATAATGGTGAGACATAGAAAAAGTATAATTTGGCACTCTATAGAATATGAAATGCAATTGTGTGCTGTACGGCAACTTGTGGAGTCCAATGCAGGGAAGTAATGTTCAAGACCTCTTTTTTTTTTACTCCCTGTCATTGCTCTCTTTGACCAAATCACAGTGCAGAAGCATTTCCAGCTGTCTCCCTGTAATAGACACAATGCTTGAATTGGTCCCAGGGATGTGGTGTAAAAGAGAACTTGGTCTCAAAGAGTGACGATGTCTTTGCTAAGGAGGTTATCCAAAGCTTGATGTTCAGGTGCAGATCTGGACTGTGGCATACGACTAGACTCTAGCAGTTAATCAGAGCTGGCATGGGGCCAGTAGGGCCCAGCATGGGAGGGTGGAGCCACCCTTCAGACACCAACTTCACTGCAGCTTGCCTGTGCAACAGTGGAGCAGGACAGTGGGAAGGTGGGGGTTCTGCAAACACAGTGGTGGGAGCATGGGTTGGATTGGTTCTGCTGGCGTGCCTCTACAGTACTGACTTCAGCACTGCCTTGAGCCAGTACCACCCAGGTGAGCTGCAGCAATGCCGTGTCAGGAGGACAGCTCCACCCCAGCACACCGGCTGCTACTTCATGATGGGAAAGAAAACACACCACTTGATGTTTATGTGTGTTGTGTGATCTCAATTTCTATGTGGATTGCTTTTGTGTTGGGCACCTTCTAAATGTTTGTGTGTCTTCTGTTCTGGAGAGAGACATAACGTATCCAAAAAAAGGAAAGCTACATTACAACATGGAGTGTTTGACAGTCACCTCTCATTTCTTTTGCACATCCAGGCTGGTTACAATCGTGGAGGCTGAATGCGGATGGCGATGGAGGAGGAATGTCACAATGAGCATCTATGGAGGAAATATGTGGTGGCGATGCAAAGAGCAGCATGGAGGTAGGGAGGGCTGTGTGAGAAGGATTGGCATTTTAGGTAGGCTGTACCTTCACATCCACGCTCAATCTGGCCGCTGCGGTGAAGAGCATCGTTAATAAGATCTGGCAGGCGCCCGTTCAAGTCCACCGATGCCAGGCAGCCTTGAAACCCATCGCGAGATGCTACCAACTTGGGGAGGTTGCCGTACATTCCTTGAACCAGGCCAGCAATGTAAAGATCACCTGGAGGGAACCAAGCAACAGGACAAAGGAAAAGGTTAAGGCAAACAGTGGAGTTATGGGGTTGCATCCAATGCATTCTGCTCATTCAATGGGACTTCCTCTCACACTCCTCTCCCCACATGAACAGGTGACTGTGGGGGAGGGGAAGGGGAAGCCTGTTTTGCGAGTAGAACAGCAGCACAGGATATAACCCACATTGTGCCCAGCAATTAGGATGCATTCAGACGTGGGGAATATTGTGTTTGTTTTCCTGATTATAATGCTATAACAATGTCCCATTACTGAATGTTCTTTTCACACGGCAGTGCCTGTTGCTTTGTGGAACCGTGACTCTTTGACCAATACACCACCGTGTTGCACCAGATTGCTCCCAAGGATGTATCAGCTCTTCCATTAACAAGCCCTCTTGGATCCACTCGTTGAGATTTGTGGTTTCCCCGCAAAAGCAACTTTGTGTGTGAGCCCAGGAGAGGCAGCCTTGTGCAGGCTCCCCAAGTACCTTTCATGACATTGAAATGAGCACTCTGGGCATGTCAACTTCAGCACCTTTGGCCCTAGAAAGTGTTTCTTCTTCTTAAGTTTACTAAACAAACAGCAAAACACGCACCAGCGAAAAGATAGAGGGAAAAGCTGCCCACAGAAGAACAGCCTGCTGATTTGATTTTCTTCTTGGTAGTGGTGCCTGCCCTGTGGAACGCCCTCCCATCAGATGTCAAGGCAATAAGCAACTATTGTACTTTTAAAAGACATCAGAAGGCAGCCTTGTTCAGGGAAGTTTTTACTGTTTAATGTGGTATTGTGTTTTAATATTCAGTTGGGAGCCGCCCAGAGTGGCTGGGGAAACCCAGCCAGATGGGCGGGGTATAAATAAATTATTATTATTAGTAGTAGTAGTACAAATGATTGTCTGTTATAGAAGTAGGGAGCTATTTTACTCAGCGTCTAGGAAGGAAAATGCAAAATATGAATCAAGACAACTTTCAACATATACCCAAATTTATGTACACTAAATACAACTGTAACAGTTTTAGCCATATCTACCGGTATATGGCTTGAAAGACCCACTGGAGGACAGGACACACATTGGTGAGGGGGAAAAACTCATGACAGACAGACTGACTCATGAAAGTCTAGCCCAGTGGAAAAGTTCTAAGGTTCTTATATTCGTTCATTTTAAAAGACTGAGGCTTGGATTTTGAAAACAACTCATCACATGTAAAAACTGTTCTTGAATTAGAGCATTTCAGACTGCAGATGAGAGATCACACAATTCACTGCTCTCCCATATAAAATCTGCCTTACAACTAGCTGCCAGAGTAAAGGGGGTTTGCCCACCATTCTGTTTCACCCGTTAGTATTTAGGAATGGGAGAATCCATTTTAAATGGATTTATACACAGAATGTGGTAGTTCCAGCCTGTTTGTGTTTTGTACATACTGAACTGTCTCTTGTATCAAAGAATTCAAGTTACAATAAAGGATATTTATGTGCTGGTTACTTTAGGTAACCTGGAGTGTTTATCTGTATAATGCACATGTAATATTATGCATATAATAATGTGTATAATATATGGTAACTGTTTGTATCTTTAGCGGAACACAAAAAACCTTGCTTCTCATTTAGATCAAGAAATGAGATGAAAATTTGAAGGAGAAGAAGAAATCCATGTGGATAAACTAAAAAACGATTCTTTTCAGAAAATTGCATCCCTGCTAGTACTGCATGTGTAGAGCACTGTGTGGTATGAAATTGTGTGTGTGTGTGTCTTCTTGAGGAATTTCAGATAAGAATTTAGCTGCCCTCCAAGTTTCACAGTGTGCAAGGTTTGGATGCGGTTCTCATCTAAAAAAAAAAAAAAACCTTATCAAAATACATTGATAAGAAATGCATATGCAAAGTACTGTCCATTCCAAATAGCACCTGGCTTTTAAATGTGGATGGTCTCTCCAAGACCTACCACTTAATTTGTTTTTGATTGGAATTGCCAAGGATTAAACCTGGTGCAAAGTGGTGCATCATGAATACAAAGAATATATTCTACCTGATCTGGTAAGATCCAGTTACTTACCCTTAAGGTCAAGGTTTTTGGCACCATTGATGACCTGAGTTACAACCCTGGTGTCCACTTTTAGGCTGTGGGTGTTGCTGTTGTCTCGGGAGATGACTACATTGTGCCACTGGTTGTCATTCAAAGGCCGGTCACTATTGCCTTTGATGACATTAGGTCCATTCCCAAGGTCAAACACGTAGTGTATATACCTGCAAATGACACAAGTGCCTGCTCAGAAGAAAGCCCAAAATGAAAATGAATTAATGGCTAAGACACAAAAAAGATTCAAAACATCTGCAACAGTCTGCTCTAATTTTCTAACCAAAATTCCAGATGGTCTAATTAGTTGTCCATGGTCAAAGAGCAGAATAAGAAGCTTGGTCAGGACAGGTCATATTTTATCCAACTTACCTTCTCAGGAGAAAGAAGAATATGAATTTATAGTCAGACTAGTGATGGCACAATTGCCTACATGAATTGACCAACCTACTCCCAGAGACAACGTAATATCTTACTTACCCCTTGACCAGCTCAACTGCAATGAAATCATTTCCATCACCACTGTTGAAAAGGATGAAGCCATCAGCAGAGGTTGTCTTGAACTGGAAGAAGAGGTGCATGGAGGTGTAGGCCTGCAAAGTTGCCAAGCTCAAGTAGCTGCTCTTGGTCTTGAAGGTGACAGGGTCGGCAATGATGTTGCGCAGCCCAAAGCGGGCTTTCAGTTCACAGTAATCAATGTCACCATTCTTGCACAAGTCAATGTAGAGAAGGCCATTGAACATGAGGCTCTGGAGGTGGCCAATGAAGCTGGAGGGAATGACAGAGATATAACGCTTCTCTGTCATTATCCCAGTCTCAATATTGTGGAATTCCAAGCGGGTGTGGTCACCAACCATAGTACCTGAGGATCAGAAAACAGTAAATAAAGCTGAAAAAATGTTCTGCGGCTAATAGGACTGGTAACACGAGGCCTGCATCCAAGGTATTACTCTTGGTTAAGGTTTCCAGTACTAATGACCATTTTCTGCTCTTGCCTCTGTACTATGGAATGTCCTTCCCTTTTCCATACATGAAGCAGTCACCATCAGTTGCTTCAGGCATCGTGTGTGTGTGTGTGTTCACCAGGCTTTCTCTAACACGTAAGATCAGACCTGGCTTTATGTGTTTCAACTCCCTGAATTCGTGTTTAATGCAGTTTTTTATGCTTCTATGTGGTCTTATATTAATGCTTTATTAGTTTTATGAGGTGTTTTTGCTTTAATGATATTATTTGTTTTGTACTGTACACCACTTAAGAGATTTTAAAGAAAATATCAGATGCTTTATAAATACTTTTAAAGGGGAGGAAATAAGTTATAATGTAGTGTGCGTGTTACTGCTGCCAATGATCTTCTTTCCCTTTACTCTTGGTGGGGGAAAAAGTTTTGCAAACTGGATGAAAGACCTGAGTACTGGGTTGCCCATTCCACACAGCCCAAACTGGGTTGGAAATAAGTCTCCCAGGGCTTGTTATAGAGATAACCTCAATGAAAGCCTGGGTAAGCTTAAAAGTGCAATGGAATCTCATCAGCACTCCATATATCTATCACCTGCTGCAACTACCAGAACCAGAAAGCCGCTATTTTTAATAAGCATAAAAAATCAAGTTTACAAATTAAAATGTGTCGTTTGGTGAATGCCCCAATCTATAATGTGCTCCTGCATTTACATTAACCTCCACAAATATCCAACTATACTCCTTCTTTAATCCTTTAGAAATGACATGTTCTTAATGACAGCTCAGTCAATTTTTGAAATTTGGATCAGAAAAACCTGTGTATGTTTTGCCTTCACAATCCACTATTTATTACTTGAACTGAAGTGCTACACTGTATGCTGTGTGATGTTATCATGCTTTTAAAAACAGCATACCTCAACTCCCAATAATATATAGTAATAATATAAGCCCATGACATTGCATGGGAAGGCTAATACCTGTGTTCCACAGGAAAGTCTAGCATCACTTAGTTCCTTCCTGGTTCTTATTATCACTGAACCAAGGTTTGGCTTAGTGTACCATCTGATCAAGGACTCAAGGCTGAAAGTTTTTTGCTCTGCTAAGTGTACCTGCTTTACAGACTGGGCAAACATTGAGCTACTAAGAGATATGGGATACAAGACTTTGGGGAGTGAGTAAGCAAAGGGAAAATAAGGCATGGATGAGCAGCTGGTTGGTGGGAAAGCAGTTGGTTTTTTGGGAAAGTAGGATCAGGCTCATATCTCCACACAGCTCATTGGGCCAGACACTACAGTGCTGTTCAGGTGTTTAATCTGAATAAATGATTAATCTGAATAAATGATGGGGTAAGCAGGACAGCGTGAAGCAAGCCTCATTCCAACTGATGTCTGGCATAACTGGCATTAAACTGAGGTAATTGCTTTTTGCAGGGACAGGAACCCAGAATGACGTTATGTGCAATTGAGGCAGCCCCCTTCAAGCACAGGCCAATCACATCTTGGGCCAGGGAGTGCATCATCATAAAGGGCCCTTTCATGTGTCCAACCTGAATGCCTGAAAAGGGCTTACTTCTCAGCCCACCTTACAGGTTTGTTGAGAGTATAAAATTTAGCCCATTTTTCTCCTTACAGGAAGGGTGCAGGGCCAGCACAGCCATTAGGTGGGGTGAGGGAATTGCCTCAGGCAGAACCCCCTAAGGTAGCACCCTGGCAGATACTTTGCCTGCCCTGCCACATCTACTACTGCCCAAAGTCATGTAAAATCTTGCACAATTTCAGTGTGATCTCACTTGAAATTGGGAGGCAGAGGCACCAGGGTGGCGCATCCTGTTTTTGTTTCAGGAGCCAAAATAGGATGTGCAGCCCCTGGAAGGGTGGAATATGAATGAATGGTTTTCCATGCTACAGACTTCTTCAAAGACCCGTCTCACATTTTGGAATGTGCCATGCTCCACACTGGAGTGAAGGATAGGGATCAAGAGTTCCCTGGGACTGCCTACACCCTACAAAACTCAGCCTAACTTAAAGTAACTTATTGCTGTATAGCAGGGATGTCCAACAGGTCGATCACTGTCTACTGGTCGATTGTGGGGGGGTCTGCGGTAGATCGTGGTCAACTGGGGGACCCTGACCACCCCCCCAAAAAAAGCTGAAAAACTTTGGCTCCCTAAAAAAAGCTCAACAACTTTACAACTTTGGTCAATCTGATGGGTAGATCACTGGCAGTTTTTTTTCTTCCCCATAGTGGGAGTAGATCGCAGTGTCTTGAAAGTTGGACATGCCTGCTGTATAGAATCAGATCTTACAGATGCAAACAATTCAAAAACACTTTAGAAATAAATTGCCCTGCTTCTCAGTCTAAGGATTGTCAATTAAATTATCAAGGGCAAGGGGATGAAGAGAGGGAGGGGGGAAAGAAATGTGACGACAAAGTCATAAGAATGATAATGCACTCGAGAGTCATCCTGCTGCTTTTCGCAAGCAGAAATAGCTTTACCCTACTGTCTGATGTTATTTTGGTTATCATTTGGTCCTGCTCAGTGATGTGG
Source organism: Lacerta agilis (assembly GCF_009819535.1). Taxonomy (NCBI): domain Eukaryota; kingdom Metazoa; phylum Chordata; class Lepidosauria; order Squamata; family Lacertidae; genus Lacerta; species Lacerta agilis. The sequence continues at coordinate 26,994,037 of NC_046312.1, forward strand.
CAGGGGGTAAGGCAGAAGAAAGCAAATGGATAAAGCAGCCTCATTAACTTCAGATGGCAAATTACCTCTCAGTTTGGGCATAGCATGTCTCTATGCTGGTCTTTAATTATTTGCTTCTAGAAAAGCTCTAATTAAATTACTTCAACAGTATTCACACACAAACACAAACACACGCACACTCACAAAACTATACGGTTTCATTGTTAGATGCTAGAGCAGAGCCAAAATTTCACAGGATAATTCTCTCCCCCCGATAATATTTCTTTTTTTCCCACTCCCCTAGGAAAACATTCTCCACACTGTTCTGCAAGGGGAACTTTATTTATTTATTTATTTATTTATTTATTTATTTATTTATTTGGATTTCTTACTTACCATTCACCCAGAGCAAGTCACAACAAATTTTAGGAAACCATTTCGACACTGCTTTGTTACACATGCATATCTGTTTATTTATCAATATGCAGATGCCCTCCATGGTTATGTAATGTAGATGTTTATTTATATCCTCACATGCATGAATATTACTTATATATTTCAATATGTAAGATTAATTTAAAGTGGTTTAGGATTTCACATTTGCGTTCATAAAGCTAACAATTACGGACTCTAAATTCCATGCACACATTTCCCCCCCAAGCAAGCATGGCTGTGCAAGGCAGTGTGTGCCATCAAGCGGCTGTGCCTCAGAACTGCACCCTACTTAGCACTGATACTTTTCCAACATAGAGGTAGAAGACTGCAGTCCTAAACATGTGCACAAGATCGTCTTACGTAAAGCCAGTAATTTACGTTTCTACTAGATATTCCCGCAAAAATTCAATACTTTGAAATGATAGGGTGGCTATTTACACTCCATATTTCTCTCTCCTGCTCCATTTCACTCTATTTAAACTCTCTTCTTCACAAATTTTAAGCCTGCCACTGGGCTAATAAAACGCACACTTACAAACTTGGATTTTGGCCGCTTTATGTTTCAAATCTTTTCTAGGTGACAGGAAAACATCCTATGGGGCACAATCCAATAGTTACAGAATGCTGAGCCTCCTCCCTGACTTGAGAACAGTTACAAAAGATAATAGGGCATGTCTGGGATGTCAGAATTGCAAATGAATTAAGAGGTGCCATAGTAGGAAACCAGCACTGGCTGCACTGCAACCCATCTGACATCCCTGTCAAGGAAGTATGACAAACACAAGCACAGAAGCATGGTACCTTCTCCTGTTCCCCTGTTCCCACCACTGTTGTTAAATGGGATTGGTCTGAGACTTTGCCCTTGGTTCAGATGTTTACCGAGGCTGATTACCTTGTTCACCATGGTGGAGAAGTGAGCATCTCCGTCACCAAGCTAATAAAGTGTACGAGATTCAGATGTTCCATGCGCCTCTTTTCATGGAAGCTACTTGTATAATTTGGGATTTCTATGCTTCACATTACACTGTGAGCATAGTGTTAGGGACACTGGCATTGACTATTCCACCTGGGAACAATATTACTGGGTCCAAGCTTTGTCCTAATTATTGGGAAAATTGGGTAGTATTAAAGGAAAGGCATGGCCAAAGGTGAGAAGTGACAGAACTGTTATGTAACTTAGGTCTTCTGAATCAAAATGAGAAACCCATGATGAATCACCAACTCACCTTCGGCAACATCATCATCCACTGTCAGCTTGAGACTCTTTCCCCGACGTACCACACGGACTGTGTGCCATTCATTGTCATTGAGTTTCTGCCCAGCATAAAGGGTCTCAGGTCCTTTACCTGGGGACAGTGGCAAGTAGAAGCAAATTTTAAGGCCACATCTGTTGCACAGTAAAAGCCTGTCTGGTTGGAAAAGTCACTGAAATCATCTTGGTGTGATGATGGTGCAAAAGCTAATTTGTTAAAAGGTGGTACAAATTACATTTGCATGCCTTGCCCTCTTAAAGCTGAATGGGGATTGTTATTCCCTTCTCTCTAAGATATTCCTTACCGATCTCAGCCCACACATAGTTTCAGAGGAAGACTAAATGTTCCCTCTTACTTTACATTAGAAATCTTGACTGCAGTGCTAAAGGTTCATAAAACCAGTGGATGTGGATAGGTCAGTAGGAAACTGAAATGACAATGTTTCTGCTTTGAGGGGAAGGGAGAAGGAACCTATTCCTCGTGGAAAGTAAACAACTCTTCTATTTTCCCCAGTGATCATACACACCAGGTTGAGTTCTGCAAACACATCTCCAGACGAGGTCAAGCATAAATGAGCCCCAGCAATCCCAACATTACACTTATACTGAACAGCCTGGCTACAGATATTATCAACTGCACAATCATCAGTCCAAACTCCTCCCTCCCTTTCCTTTGTTAATTGGGAGTTTTTAGGTGCTTTCCTTTCTGTGTAATAAAAGACCAAGCATAGATCCTCGGGTAGACAATGCTCCTGAAGGAAACCAGCCTTGCAATTCTTTCTGACTCTCCATTCTCAATAAATGCAAATTTCTTGCAAATGGAAGTCCTTGTAGAATCACTTGTGGTTCAAGGGGTGCATAAAACACCCTAGACCACAGATATAAATGAGGCACATAATGCTCAAGCAGCATCAACAGAAGTTGAAAAGCCTAAGGTACAAGTAAGCTAGCAGAAGGTGCTGGTTCTAACGGAAAGCTGAATCAGGACTTTGCAGTAAATTGTGTTTTAAAGGTGGCTTCGAGTAAGATGTCATCTCTGTCCAAGAAGTAATCAAGGATAGCAGACTGAGCATAGCTTTACTGGCAAACAAACACCAAGAAGTGGCTCTAGATAGATGGTTTCCTGGCACGGTGCCTAGATTAGAATGCTCAAAGTGGAAGACTCCCATTTACAGAAATATATTTGGAATTAATTGTGTCATTCATGTAGTAAATGCATTAGTCCTGGATCTACTTCAGTGGTTCATTGGGCAAGTTAGGATAAGTGTAAACAACATCCTGCCATGAATGAAAATCTATCCTGACATCGGTGAAAAAGGCAGCAGATCTGGCTTGGGCATTTTAAGGGCAAAGAAATTCAACTTTTCTTCTTCATTTTTCATTTGAAAAAAATATATATTTAGCAAATGTATTTTGTAAGAAGGCCCCTTGGGACTAAAGGTGTGGGAATTCAAGCCACACAAGCAAGAAAACAAAGAAAGCAAAATATTTGAAGTCAGTGGAATCGATTGGGATGAATGCAAGCAGAGTTTAGTTGTCTCTATTATGAAAGGACATACAAGATTTGTAATTAGTTTCAGCATACAGGACTCCTTACATAATTGCAACAACCTGGCAAGTGCATTGGGGATGCTTCACAACATGCCATGTAGGGGATAAATAACACTCAGGGCACAGCTGTGGGTGAAAAACAGGCCAAAACTTTTATTGACTATAGTGTGGAAAGCAGGGTTGGCACGGCATTGGGTCAGAATCCCCTAGTCCCCTACAATATTCAATCTGAAGCCCATTACATCATCCCAGCACTCCTGCTGGAGAATCCCATGGGAGCTGACCAGCATATAAGGATGATGGTCTATATTATGCTCCTGGAATCCCGCTGATAACCTGACATGAGTGGCGTCAGGCCCGGCCCACCTCAGCTTGGACTGAGAACTGGTTTACTTGAGGGTCCGCCTTATGTTTAGATCCTACCCAATGACATTTCTGCCACAAGCGTGGGTGAGCTGTCAAAAGCTCACTACTGGCCGCTCCTATCACTGCAACCAGTCTAGCACTCTGGAGCACAGATCTTCTAGCCACATGCCATTGTGTGCCTCTGAGAGGTGAACCCCCCTCAAAGCAGAAGTTCAAGCGGTTTTGCCATTACTGATGGCTAACCCTGAGACCACCCTAAGTTGCCACAAAGTCCATTAATTTGCTGCCTAGGTGCCTATATGTGGTCTCCACTCTTGAAGTCTCTGCAGCCATGCTAACCACCACAGGGTCATGTTGGAAACATCACTTTCAGGCCGGTGAGAACTAGTGATGGTGGATCTGAATGGCCCTTTTAAAGATCCTGCAGGGCCCCATGAGAGGAGGAAGCCCACTAAGATCCCAGACAGGGGAATCAACTACTGCTACCCCAGTCATGGCAGCATCCATGCCACCCCACAATCTGGCTCCCACTTTCATCCTTTGCCGGGCCACTGTTATAGATGTGATACTCTGGAGACCATGCTCCTTCTCAGTATTCCATATAAAATACATTCGTAATGCAGCTGGGGCCAAATTTTTACACTGGTGGCAGCTAGCAAAAAAAAGGAGAATGATATGGAGATTTTACAACCATTCTTCTGTGTTCAGCCAGCTTTGCTTTTCTGATCAGAAACAAAACTGTGTGACTTCTTTGACTTTGATAAGCAACGACAGGCTGACATTCAGCAGATAAATAAATAGCACATTGGCACCTAGTTGCACCTTTGTACATGTCCACATGACCCGGGGTTCTTTCTATCAGCGTGGCAGCAATCCCATGCTTTAGGATCAGGGGTTTTTCCTCTCAAAAGATACTGGGGGAAATAAATAAATAAATAAATATGCCAGCTACTGCACCATTGCTTTCTAGAACATAAATGCATTCAAAAACAACAGAAATTCAGAAATTCTAAACTAATAGCCCTGGGGTGAGGGAGAAGAGAGAAGGGATTATTCTGCCTTCAAAGGCTTTCTGGCTATTTGTGGAATATTATTTGCAAAGAGCTGATTTTAAATCATTTCAGATTTATCTGTCACTTCTTTCTTCTTTATCACCAGGCTTTGTTGTTCTTTTTTTGTTTTAGTGGCTGTTGTTTTTGCTCTCCGGAAGACATCTGCAGCGGGCTTGGGGGGGGGGAGCTGTTTTTCATCTGTGATCACCTGCTGTAAGTTCCTGCTCAACACCACCTTTCTCAGCATTACATCACAACTGTTTCCACGGAAACAAAGTCTAATAGAAGAAGCAGAAGAAGAGGCTGGAGTAGCCAGCCCAGGTGGACTGTCAATAAAAGTAAGAAACACCTTGCAGCCTCCCCCCCCCCTCATAGATAGTTGGCATTAAATAATGAGTGGAAGGGGGGGTGCGCGTTGCCCTAGAATGAAGCTGAACTCCTGGAGACACTTTCTATTTTTAAATGTTTTTGATGAGATGGCAGCTGGTCGTTAGGCTCTTCCCCCCCCCCCCATTTTTTTCTTTTTGGTTGCTCATTACTTAATTTTTATGAGTGAGTACAAATAAGAGGCAGAAAGATTAGCATATAGCAGAAAGCAGAATAATGAGAATTGTGCTTTAGCCATAGATTAACTACTAAAATGCTGGAATGAGGGTTGGAACTGCTACTGTTGTCAGAGGAGCTTTCAGCTTTGAGAACATTCTATGTCCTTTGGGGTGGCCTCCAAGATTCCTGCCCTGGAATCTGTCCAGCCAGATGAGGGAAAGACAGCAGACCTGTTGGTTGTTCTTAGCAAAGGTAACTACTGAATGTAATCCCACCGAAGCATGTCTCTAGATGCTTCCACATGGCCTGTGTATTCAGCATTCATCCTGATTCATTTTGCAGGGAGGTTAGAGAAGGTTGGCATTTTAATGAGTATTCAGTCTGATTTGTTTGCAGTGATTGTCAGTGACATTGCATTAAAGTAAGTGTTATCCTGCACTTTCCAGGGCATTTTCATGCAACTTTCCTTATCTCAAAAAAGTCCACTCTTGGGGAAATGGGCTTTGTTGCACATCTGAAAACTTGGTGTGTGGGTTTGGTTAACAAAGAGCTACCCTGGAAGCAAGAAGAAGAAGAAGATATATCATAGAGGCAGTGTTCCAAGGGACAAGTGAAAAAGAAAATAAGACCAAAAGGAAGTATAAATTACCCCCAAAGATAATGATCTTAGGGGGACATGTTTATGTGCCAGACAGAAAACTCCCAGTCACACATTTGGATGTGCCAGTCTATCAATTTGTGTGCCAAGCAATTGAAATGGAATGAGCTTTAAAAAAATGGCAAGGTTGAAATCAGTCATCTTACTGACAAGTTTTAAGATTCATTGGCCTCTTTGGTTTAAATGTTTGGGGACAAAGAAAGCATCCTGATGTGGGTCTCCTAACTGTTTGCATGAGTGTCTGCATGCACACACATGTATTCATGTGCAAATATCACTGCCTATTGTGCCTGCCTACTCTACAGATGGGCGGGGTACAAATAATAAATTATTATTATTATTATTATTATTATTATTATTCATAAATGTTAATGAAGTAGTCTATGGGACTGAATATAAACATCGGAAAGGCAGTTCCTTGAGGAGCATTGAAATGCAAAGAACAAATAACTCACAGTACATTGTCACTAGCCAAACTAACATAAGTACATACACATGCACACACATACAGGGTTTTGCTCATATGCAGGTTCTAGATATTCCTTACCATACCACCAGAGTTCTTGCAGCTAAAGGAAGAGCACAGAGGGTGCCTCAAATGGCTTTCCTTAGCCTTGCTCTTATTTTCCTTACCTGTGTGCTGTCTTGCAGTCCTTCCTTGGAGGAGTAATTCCCATTTAATATAACTGCTGGTACTTACCATGCTATCCCATTACCGTGAGACTGAAATACTATACCCCAAAAGTGTTGCTGGACTCCCATCAGACCCAAAAAGCATCATCAATGGTCTGGGGTGATGGGAGCTGTAGTCCAGAAAGTTCTGGTTGCATGCAGAAGGCCCCAGGTTCAATCCCCAGCATTTCCAGGTATGGCCGAGAGAGAACCCTGCCTGAAATCCTGGAGAGGAGCTGTCAGTCAGTGTAGACAATACTGAGCTAGATGGACCCATGGCCTGACTCTGTATAAAACATATTCATTTGTTCCTATGAACATAACTATGCTCCATGAATGACAGCGGTATTTACAGACATATAGAAAATATTATGGAATCAGTTGTAAGGAGGGAACATTGGACTGTGGCAAATGCCATATCTCTAAGACACTGTTGGTAAGCAACAGAAGCTGAGTTGATAGTGGATTCCCACAGCCTAAGTGGCCAAGATTTCACTTTCTGTTGTGGTAGATACAGAATCATAGAATTGTAGAGTTGGAAAGGACCACAAGGGTCCTCTAGTCCAACCGCCTGCAATGCAGGAATCTTTTTACCCAACATGGGCCTTAACCCCAGGCCCTAAAATTAAGAGTCTCATGCTCCACCGATTCCCTAATCTTCAGAATGTATTCAGGTTGCAGCTTTTCAAAATCAATCATTCATTCCCTCATTCAGGCCTTGAATGGCCAGGACCCAAATCTGTATTGCCACCCACAAAACCTGACTGTGGCCTGGTTTGCACATCACACTAAGCCAAACAATAGTTTAGCATGAACACATGAGTTTACAGGCTCCCAGAGAGGAGATTGTGGCTGCTTTGCTCATATAACCAAGGTTTGTTCTTGGTGCATGGCTTGTAGTTAGTTTGGAGAGGGATAATCCATGGGCCCAGGTTTGAATGACATACTAAGCCAAACTATGGTTTGGCCTCATATAATGCAGCAGCAAAATGACAATGAAGGAGTGAAGCAGCTGCAACTCCCAGCATGCTCATGTGTCCATGCTAAGCCATAGTATGGCTTAATGTGATGTGCAAAGCAGTCTACTATAAGCAGTGCTGTTTTTCTAGAAAAAGAGATGCTGGAACTCACCATGAGCACCTCCCTCGTTCTCTTAGAATGTCAATGGTGCCCACCTGAAAGGTGCCAGAACTGAGTTTCTGTGAGTTTCCCCTGAAAAAAAGAGCTGACTATAAGGGAAAAATAAATAAAAATCCACCAGATTGTGGGTAGAACAGTTGTATGAATCTACCCTTATTTTTTCCCATGGGTACTGCTTCCACTGCTGCAACTTATTTAATAGTCTCTTTCAATAGTGAACGGAAGACACATCAAACATTTTAAGCTGCCAGTCCTTAGGGTACGGAATATGTTTTGTTTCTAGAAATTCAACTGAAAGCTCCCTTAGAGATTTAATAATGAAAAATGGAATGGAAACGATTTCCTAAATTACATCTGTGAACAGTAAAGAGCCTATTTAATTGTATGTTTTATAAGCATATGACTTTTAACAGTGTCACGTCCACACCATAATACTTGTTATGGTATTAAATGTTCCGAGTTTGTAAAATCTATTTTAAAAATTGCCCAGATGTTCGCTCCAGAGAAGCAGACCCCTAAGTGTATTCTTGTACAAATCATCAAGTATTAAGAACCATCAAATCAGGCTTGATGGGGAGGGGGGGAATGTCACGCTCTGATAACAGCTGAAATGGAGGCCAAGAGGTTTGTGGACAGGTGGATGTAATTTCGGAGTCTCGTAGCAATCCCCAGTCTTCTGTAGAGACAATTACTGCCAAGATCACAGCATACATTGGATCTAAATTCTACCTGTCCCTTCCCTCCATCTTAAGCCACTGTCAATAACTCTTTCTGGCACATGACAAATGACATGACTTAACCCAGGTGGACATTAGCAATTCAGAGGATATCACACCACTGCACACTGTAGGTGACGCAAAGCAGATGGCTTTGTTTTATAGAAAGGGCACCCTGTAACCAAAAGAGAAAGAAAAATGCCTGAAACATTGCTGAATGTATTTCTAAGTACCCAGAAGAAATGAAAGTACCATATGCAAGTGAATTTATAGTGGGTAGCCTCTGAGATTGGCCAAAAGGCTAAGGAAACTAGTGCTATGCAAAAATAAATAAATAAAAATTCTCCTGCAATTTTTTTTTTTACCATCAATTAACCCAAAAAAGAGAGTTGCTTTTGGAAATCATCAAAAGGGAAAGAACATTTTGGTGAAATAATCCTGAGTGCAGCATGGAGTATGTGATGCCTACCTTACTTTAGAAGTAGTCTAGGGATGTTTGTGAATGTTCTTTCTTAAATTCTACAAATCATGTCTCCCTTGGTTTGTACACTACAGCCTTCCCAGGTGCCATGCTTCAATCAAAGCCCAGGGGAAGGCATCACAAGGTAACTCTTCCCAGGAGGCTTTTTCACATCTGGATGCATAGGCAGCTAGGGAGGCACTAATGTGCTGGAGAAATTTTTAGTGGGAAGAAAAACACACACATATACCACCCATGGCTGCCACACAATGATAAGGTAAGCTCAAAACCTCACACTCAACAAATCTCTAAAGAAATTATTGAGTGTGCTAAGATTGATGCTGGGGAAAAAATGGAAGACTGTTTTGCAGGGTATGAAAACTTTTGAGAAATTCAAGGATAGATTTCTGGAGAGCTCTAATCAAAACATAGAAATTTTTAGCACAAGGAAGCACAAGAAAATATGACTGCCAAGCAGAACTACTGCTTCATCACCTAGGGCCATCAATTAGCTCTGACAGCTAGAACCACCAGCCACTCATGACATGTTATTATTTGCTGCTGACTTTTATGCTGCTTTCACACACACACACACACACACACACAACCTTGCACCTGACATCAATATACACCAGCCCCACCCCAATATCCCCATGCATACAAATTATGGCACCATCTACTCCCAACCAGTTCTCTTATTAAGTGGGAAGGTCTTAAGGAAGCATCTGCATGTAACTTGACGAATGTGCTTAGAATCATAGAATTGGAAGAGACCACAAGGGCCATCCAGTCCAACCCCCTGCCAAGCAGGAAACACCATCAAAGCATTCCTGACAGATGGCTTTCAAACATCCGCTTAAAGACCTCCAAAGAAGGAGACTCCACCACACTCCTTGGCAGCAAATTCCACTGTCGGACAGCTCTTACTGTCAAGAAGTTCTTCCTAATGTTTAGGTGGAATCTTCTTTCTTGTAGTTTGAATCCATTGCTCCGTGTCCACTTCTCTGGAGCAGCAGAAAACAACCTTTCTTCCTCCTCTATATGACATCCTTTGATATATTTGAACATGGCTATCATATCACCCCTTAACCTTCTCTTCTCCAGGCTAAACATACCCAGCTCCCTAAGCCGTTCCTCATAAGGCATCGTTTCCAGGCCTTTGACCATTTTGGTTGTCCTCCTCTGGACACATTCCAGCTTGTCAGTATCCTTCTTGAACTGTGGTGCCCAGAACTGGACACAGTACTCCAGGTGAGGTCTAACCAGAGTGGAATACAGTGGTACTATTACTTCCCTTGATCTAGATACTATACTCCTATTGATGCAGCCCAGAATTGAATTGGCTTTTTTAGCTGCTGCATCACACGGTTGACTCGTGTCAAGTTTGTGGTCTACCAAGACTCCTAGATCCTTTTCACATGTACTGCTCTCAAGCCAAGTGTCACCCATCCTGTATTTGTGCCTTTCATTTTTATTTTATTTTTGCTCAAGTGTAGTACTTTACATTTCTCCTTGTTAAAATTCATCTTGTTTGCTTTGCCCCGGTTCTCTAATCTGCTAAGGTCATTTTGAAGTGTGATCCTGTCCTCTGGGGTATTAGCCACCCCTCCCAATTTGGTGTCATTTGCAAACTTGATCAGGATGCCCTCAAGCCCATCATCCAAGTCATTGATAAAGATGTTGAATAAGACTGGGCCCAAGACAGAACCCTGTGGCACCCCACTAGTCACTTCTCTCCAGGATGAAGCGGAGCCATTGATAAGCACCCTTTGGGTTTGGTCAGTAAGCCAGTTACAAACCCACTGAATGGTAGCATTGTCTAGCCCACATTTTAGAAGCTTATTCACAACCAGGAATCCTAACAACAAAGGTTTTCTGATCACACAAAAGCTTCTAAGTGCAATCCCTTTACACCTTCGTTCTCAATATGGGAATGTTGGCATGGGGCATCCTACTCACATTTTCAATCCATTATTCAGGCATAATGACAGGGCATGACTATGGACTGATCCCTTAGAGCTGCCAGTTCAGAGTGGCTGCTGAAGTTGTGCTGCTTCCAACAAGTTGATATCCTGTTCCTTGTTACTGCCCTATGGCCTTTTGTGCCTTGATGCCTGAAACTCAGTTTTGTTCTTAATACACCACGTGCTTTGCAACATTATGCATTAACTATTGTGTGGTTGCAGATGACTCCTGATCTAAGTCCATGTTGCTAAACTGGGGAAATTTAAGATGTTGCCTAAGCTTGGTAGAGGACCACAACCCTCCTAACAAAATGGCAAATAAAGGCACTGGCAGCATTTTGTGCTAGAAAGCAGTTCTTTGGTAAACAGAACAGTAACATGGCTAGGCGAGGGTGGTGGAGGAAAACAATACAATTCATTCACCATTTCCTGTCTTTAATCTTAGGAAATATCCCCATGGGCTCAATCTCTCTTAAACAGTGATACATCATGACATATTTTACACTGCCAGCTACAGCCTTGCATAGTGGATAATATGCAGTGCCTGCCAGTATTGCCTTAGTCGATGTGTTTACAAAAGTGATTTCCCTAGGGAGTCAAGCGTAGAGGGGGGGAAACTCGATCTGTTCTATCTTATTACATATCAGTTGACACTGTCTATTGCGGGCTCTGGATACTACAATGTAATATGGGAGCAAAGGCCTAGCTCCAGCCGCAAGAAAGCACACACACCATGGTGTTTATGTAACATCAATCAAGTAAGATTCTTCACAGAACTTGACAAGAGCAGGTGGAATTATTACAAGCCCCAGATCATGGAAGCAGTGGGGAGAAATGCCAAAAGTTAAAACAGTATAGATTTAGAATGAGCATTTGGCACAGCTGAAAATAGATCCATTGCCTCTGTTGTGTGTGTGCATGTGCACATGTTCTAAGGATCATAGTGTTGCCTAGATGAATCTCAGTCCATTCACATTCTTTGGAATGGCTTTACATCTGCTGTTATTGTACTTTAGCCATAGACCCATAAAATTATACACACACACACATCCCTAAGTCATTGAGCATGTTTTTAGGACAGCTATAAAATGCCAGGAACATTAATTGTGCTCTAATTTATTATCCCATCTCCCCCTGCTGCTCCTGGCTACTGCTTTGTTAATTTCCCTTCCTATCACTTCTTTAATAAGCTTTCCCTATTAATGTGTTAAGAGGGAGTTTTAAAAAAAATTCTCTTTACTGCATCCTTGTGCCTGACTGTTATGTCAAGGAGGAACTTCCTATATTTTTGATTAATATTTTACAAATAAAAGCCACAGCTGCCAATAATAGGAGCATAGCTTCTGCCAAGATGTTACCTATGCACAGAGATCAAATATCCTTGTGATAGTAACACAAGGAGACATTGCATATGGTATAAAAGTTAGAGGCTCCAGCCGTGTATATTCAAGGATCTTAAAACAATTTCCCATGTTGAAAATCAGAGGGTTCCCATGCCAATCCCTATAACTATCACATAGATTTGGTTGTGTAGCATTTCCCCTTTGGTGCTGTAAGATATGGTGAGGCCCATCAGGTCTTCTCATTTGGTCCGCCAAGCCGTCTTGGCCAAACCAAGCCCACCTGTTGTCAGATGTGGGGCAGGTAAAGGTAAAGGGACCCCTGACCATTAGGTCCAGTCATGGGGTCCCTTTACTCTGGGGTCATCTCACTTTATTGGCCGAGGGAGCCGACGTTTGTCCGCAGACACTTTTTCTGAGTCATGTAGCCAGCATGACTGAGACGCTTCTGGCGAAACCAGAGCAGCGCATGGAAATGCCGCTTACCTTCCCACGGCAGCGGTACCTATTTATCTGCTTGCACTTTGTTGTGCTTTCGAACTGCTAGGTTGGCAGGAGCAGGGACCAAACAACGGGCGCTCACCCCGCTGCGGGGATTCGAACTGCCGACCTTCCAATGAGCAAGCCCTAGGCTCAGTGGTTTAGACCACAGCACCACCCGTGTCCCTTGGGGCAGGTAAAGAACTAGCTAATTTAGGGAGGCTTGCTTAGCTCTGTGTGCAAAATTCTGCAAGCCCCAACAACCGATTGTGACATCAGGCCATTATGCTGTCAGGTTACTGACAGGTGGGCTTCAGAAATGGTGCTACATGAGGCAACTTCACAGCATTTCCCAGATTTGAAAAGCAGTAGAGGTGGGAGAGATGGAGATGGATTGATGGACTACAGGACCTGCCTTTCACTATCAAGTGATTTGGGAAGAAAATGAAAATTATTGATGAAACTTGGCAGGAAAGAACAGCACGCTTCTATCCCATTGCCTGAATCATATCCGGTGAATGGAATTTCCAAAATTCTATTTGTCCCATGATTTCTCGTCAAGGGTCTGGAAAACCCAGAGTTTATTGTTGAATTAGATGAAACGTCAATCTGCAGAAAACCTGACTGACATTTGTTCCAAATCAGCAGTCAGCCACAGGTTTCCTGGAGAAAGTTGTGGGACAAAAGGCAAACAAACAAACAAATAAATAATCCTCTCAAACTCCTGACTAGGAATCATGGAACAAACAGAAGTGTGGATGGGCCCTTAGTGTAGTAGATGGGGGGGGGGCTGTGGCTATTCTACCACACATCCAACTTTGTGGGTCACCATGCCATCACAAACTTCCCCTGTGTGGAGTAGAGCAAGTGTAGCTCTGATGTGAGCACATCATGGTATAATGAATAAACTAGTCCCCTGTAGATTCTATGTGCATGGTTCTTCACACATTCTGCTAAATGTTTTAAGTAAGGGACAGTTCTGGCAAAGCCCACTTTCTCTGATCTCATTCTCTGCTACATGGAATGGGGCTCTTCCCTGTCTAAAAGGCAGAAGAGAAGGTTGGGAGTGTGGAATGTTAGGTAAGGGTGGGACTATGAGTTTGTGGTTTGTTTTCTGCAAGTATGTAGTACGTTAACAGTGTGATTCTATGCATGTTGACTCAGAAATAATCTGCACCGAGTCTAATAGGGCTTACTCCCAGGTATGTGTGCAGCCTAAACTTTTGTTTTAATAGCAACCAGTCACACACCTATAATAATATAGTTGAAGGAAAAAAGAAGCACAGAATAATAGATAATCTGCTAAGGGCACTGAGCATGAAAGGTCCTACCCCTCTCTTTGAGAAGGAGAACTCTGGCCTTTTGTTTTGTGGCTCTGAAATTACTGCCTTGTTTTCTCTAAAGAGGACATATTGACTGGAAGCAGGCTGAGCATGGAGTTCTGAGAAATTAGAAATGTATTTCCAGGAGGAGGGAGCTTTAGCTTTTTAATAACTTTAGCTCTGCTGTGAGCTTATCGAGACATTAGCTTCCCACATTCTGAGTTAGGCACTGCAGTTCTCAGGCAAGAGCACAGAAGTGCTCAAGGGAAAAACAGGCACCAGTGGAGTCCTTTATTCAGGATGGCTAAGTTGCCTGCTCCAGGATATGGTCATTTCCATGACAGCTGCACACATACAGCTGTCTGATGCCACCTCTTAGAGCAATTTTTGGACCAGCAGGAGGTTGAGGATTTGTTTATTTGCTAATGGGCTGGTCAGATAGATCACAAGTAAAAAACTATAGACCAATTCCCTTATTAAATGTGGATTACAAAATATTTGCTAATATTCTAGCAAGAAGACTTAAATTAGTCTTGTCAGAGGTCATAAATGAAGATCAGGCAGGTTTTTTACCTGGAAGACATATGAAAGACAATGTCAGAAATGTTATTGATATTTTAGAAATGCTAGAAACTAAAAAGAGTTGTAAAGCTGTATTGATGTTTATTGATGCAGAAAAAGCTTTTGATAATGTTTCATAGAGTTTTATGAAGATGAATTTACAAAATATGGAGGTTGGCAAAAAAAAGTGTTAATGGTATTGAAGCGATCTATTCTAATCAAAAAGCTAAAATTAATGTTCATAATGTGGTCTCAGAGGAATGTAGAATTGAAAAAGGAACCAGGCAAGGATGTCCTCTTTCCCCCCTGCTTTTTATTTCGGTCCTGGAGGTACTCCTGAACATGTTAAAAGACAATGAGGAAGTGAAAGGAATTGTAGTAGGGTCAAAACAGTATAAACTAAAAGCCTTTGCTGATGACTTAGTGCTGACATTACAAGATCCTGAAACCAGTGCTAGTAAGGCTCTGGGATTGATACAAGAGTTTGGACAGTCTGCAGGTCTGAAACTTAATAAGAGTAAAACCAAAGTGTTGACAAAAAATACCTCACAACAGATGAGATTTCTAGATTGGAAACCACCACAGGTTTGAACTTTACTAAGAAAGTGAAATACCTTGGAGTAAATTTAACTTCTAAAAATTTGAATTTATATAAAGACAATTATGAAAAGATATGGAATGAAATTAAGAGAGATCTTGAGATATGGTCAAATTTGAAATTATCTTTGTTAGGCTGAATTTCCGCAGTGAAAATGAATGTATTGCCAAAGATGTTGTTTTTGTTTCAAGTATTGCCTATTATTGAGAATGTGAAATGTTTTAGTGAATGGCAAAAGGTATTATCCAAATTTATATGGTGGGGGGAAAGCTGAGAATTAAATACAAATTACTAACGGATAGTAAAGAAAGAGGCGGATTCTCCCTACCAGATTTAAAGTTATATTTTGAGCAGCATTTTGCTGGCTCAAGGATTGGTTTATGTTGGACAATATAGATTTGCTGGATTTGGAAGGCTTTGACAATGTGTTTGGCTGGCATGATTATTTATGGTATGATAAGATTTTGGCACATAGAAGGTTTAAAAATCAAATAGTTTGGAAAGCATTGTTTAATGTTTGGAATAAAGATCTGCTCGAAAGGAAAACACCTAGATGAATCTCTCCATTGGAAGCCAAGGCACAGAAAAGGTTAAAAAATGGAAACCAAGTGGTTGAAATATAGTGACTTACTGTTGCAAGAGGAAAATAAGTTTAAGTTAAAGTCATACGACCAAATTAAAGATAAATTAAATAATTGGTTACAATATCATCAGATTAATGAAATGTTTAAGGCAGATAATATGAATACTGGTTTTCAAACTGATAAATCCAGATTGGAAACCGAATTGTTGGAATGAAAGACAAAAAATCTTTCTAGAATGTATAATTTACTGCTGGAGTGGCACACGAAAGATGAACAGGTTAAATCTGTGATGATTGATTGGGCTAAGGATGTGGGGCATAATATTATGTTGGAGGATTGGGAGAGGTTATGGAAGAAAAGTTACAAATTTACTGCATGCACAGTGTTGAAGGAAAATATGATGAAAATGATGTATAGATGGTATTTAACCCCTGTAAAACTTGCAAAAAAATGTATCATACATCAGATAACAAATGTTGGAAGTGCAAAGAGAAAGAAGGTACCTTTTATCATATGTGGTGGGCGTGCCCCAAGATAAAGGACTTCTGGGAAAGGATTTATAATGAATTGAAGAAAGTGTTAAAAAACACTTTTATTAAAAAACCAGAAGCCTTTTTATTGGGAATTTTAGGGGATGAAATCCCCCCCCAAAAGACACTACTTTCTTTCTGTATGCCACAACAGCAGCAAGAATTCTTAATACCTTAAGGAAGTTATATTAGATTCTCGGTATGTTGTATGAAATGAATTTAATAAGATAGATGTTAAAAAGAAATAATTAGATGTGACTGTGGAAATGAGACTGCAAAGTACAGTCATACCTCGAGTTGCGTACGCTCCATGTTGCGTACGTTCGACTTACAGACCTCCGCGACCTGCAAGTCCTCCCAGGAGCGTGTGCGATGCGCAGGTGCGAGCGGGTGTGCAGAAGCATTCTGCGCATTTCGCGCATGCACAGAAGTGCAAAAACTCGTGAACTTCCGGGTTTCCCCCCCCGGGGCATTCGTGTTAAGCACGCCCGTGTTACGTAGCGCGATCCGGAACGGATCGCGTGCATAACACGGGGTACCACTGCAGAAAGGCAGAGAAATTCAGAAGGTGGAAATCGGGGGAAGTCACTCTGAAAATGTTAAAGAAGAAAGGTTAAGAAGATATTAATTTTCTTCTTATGTTTTGTGTTTATAATGTTAAGTTGCATATGTTTGTTGTGTTTTGTTTGTATAGTTGTTGAGAAAATGAATAAATATATATTTTTAAAAAAGATTATTGCTTTGTTTATTATTTTAGTACTGTTAATGTTGTTCACTAGAATTATGCAGTTGGTATGTCCCCCCCCCCCCATGGACGTTTGTTATATGAACTATTAATCCAGAGGATGCTTGGAAAGCTCAGTTGGTTGCAGCATGATGCTGATAATGTCAAGGTTGCAGGTTCAATCCCTATGTGGGACAACTGCATATTCCTGTATTGGACTAGATGATCCTCAGGGTCCCTTCCAACTCTACAATTCTATGATTGTATTATTTCCCCCAATGTTATTATGTACAGTATTTTTATTTTTATATTATTTTTGCTGAAAGTCAGGTGACAAGCAACTAATTAGTGAGTGAGTGAGTGAGTGAGTGAAGCTGCAGGAATGTTGTGAAATGAACATGACGAAAGTTCTTACAACAGAACTGGCAGCCCTTTATGAAGTCATAAAGTGACTCATTGCATCAGGGCTGGGCAGCTGCAGTCTGCTCCACCATCCCTGAAGCTTTTTCATCAGGGAGTAACCACTTTACAGAAATCCTAGCAGGTTGTAGCCTTCCAGGTTGTAGGAAGGAAGAATTCCTTTAAAGTTGCAACTGTTTGTCCATTTTGTGTTCTACTAAGTTGATAAAATGGTTGGTTTTTGGTTATAGTGATTGTTCTGACCACAAGGTTCAGCCCAGGGATCTGGTTGCTAAAGGAAAATGAAACCAAGGATCTAAAGGGAGAAAAAGAAAAGCTTAACAAGCTGGGGTGGTGGAAGAAAATGCAACAGGACACTGTACTAGCCTTTGGACTGGGGGAAAAACTGGAAGTGAAAATGTGTATTATCGGTAAAGCTTGTAGTTAGAGAAAGAGTAGTTGAAGACGTCATAAGTGGTAGAATTTGGGAGCACAGATGGTGCACCACAGAAGAAAAAGGCCAGGAGAAAGATGCAAATAGACCTGAAAAGTTAAACGGAGAAATGAAAATTGGTAAGTAATTGGCTTGGTTAGGGAAGCAATCTTGGCTTATCTGGATGTTTTCCCTCTTGTTATTTTTATTAGCTCTTCAAACTGTTTATAAATCTTTTTAAAAAGAGCATTTTCAAAACCCATTATCTTGTTGCTCTACAAGAAGCTTAAGTAAAGACTGAGTTCATTCATTTGACTTTAAATGTACCTGTTTAATGGAGGCAGAAAGGAGGATATGTATGTATGTATTTTATTTATTTATATTTCAAGTTTCTCCCGGTACAGGAGCCAAGGCACCTCACAGCCCAGGCAGGCTTATATAGGAATATAAAGCCTTTCAGATAGCCTGGACCCAAGCCGTATTGGGTTTTGAAGGTCCATAACTAGTCTTAGAAATGGACCAGTAGCCAATGAAGCTGTTGTAGCAGGGAGTTTCTGTTCTCCCTGTAACCTGCTCCATTTAGCAATCTGGCTGCAACATCTTGGACTCATTTAAGTTTCTGAACTTTCCAAAGGCAGCCTGACACAGAGTGTTTGGCAGTAATCCAAATAGGATGTAGCTAAGTCATGTTTCACCGTGTCCAGATTGGACACCCCCAGGAATGGGCTCGGCTGGCACACCAGTTTTAAATGTGCAAACACATTCCTGGCCAAAGCTGAAACCTGGGCATTTAGGCTCAGGGATGAATCCACACCCATACCGTGAACCTTAATCTTCAGGGAGAATGTAACTCCATCCAGCCCATGTTGAATCCCTATCCCCTGGTTGACCTTTTACTGACCAGGAGCTCCTCCTCTGTCTTGTCTGGTTTATGCTTCAATTTGTTCACTTTCATCCAGGCCATTACTGACACCAGCCTCTGGTTTAGCACCAAAACAGTTCCCTCAGATTTAGATGGAAAGGGGGGAAAAACAGAGTTTGGTGTCATCCACATAGCGGTGGCACCAAAGCCCAAAACTCCAGACAACCTCTCCCAACAGTTTCATATAAATGTTAGCTACCATGGGGAACAGGACAGAACCCCGAGGGACGCCATATAGACCAAAGGCCAGGGCATCCCCAGAACCACATTAAAAACCTAACTGGAGAACAAGTATTGCAGGAGAGTGCCTTGCTTCAGAGTAGCAGCATGCTTTAAGAAAGCTGAGAGACCAGTATACTGAATTGGATCACTGCAAACCTCAGTGACGTCATCATTCCTTGGCCCTCTTGCCTACTTGCTGCCAGAAAAAAACTCTTAGTCACTGAGATGTGCCATTCAAAGTACCTGCAACTCAAGCATACTTGAGTCACAGAAACACCTGAGAGCATGGTGTGAAATGACAGCTGCTCAGCCACCCACTTACCATAATACTACCATCACCACCACTAATGTCTTGGCGCTGCATTCCTGACTAACATTCCCAGGCTTGCCTCCCTCCTCCCTGATCAGCCTTTGTCCTTAACTCTTCCGTCTCGGAAAGCCCTGCCATGGGGCTTTTGTATAAACTGTCAAGAGCCCTTAGAGCGGATTCCCTGGCCTCATTAGTCAGCCCTGGGGTAGCAGAGGATGCTGACAAATCTGTGGAGTCTGCAGTGACATTCTGAGGGACCGATGTAGGTTTAGAGACAGCCAAGCAAAAAAAAAAAAAAAAAGTAACCCAAGGCAACTTCTGTGGACTCATTTGAAATTCAAATTTATACATTGCGCTGCAAGATTCATTTCAGTGAAGAAGTGGTTTCAGGCTATAATGACCTGGATTTTTTATTTTATTACAAATGTGTGGGCAGGGTGGCAGGAGAGGCTGGCATCAAGACAGTGTGTTCATGCAAACAGGAAGCAACTGTTCCATCATAAAGAATAAGAAAGTGCACACAGGAAATGTTAAAATCCTTCACTTTTACCTAACTTTAACTTCATTATTTTCCTGTGGCAAACAACAGATTTAGGCTGGCATAAGGAATTGCTGTCCAGGAATAAGGAACTCGGAGCTCCTGAGTTGGGTTAAAACACAAGGCACCAATGTAAATGCCCATGCTCCTCCCACAGAGGCCTTCCCTGGCAACCTGAGGTTTCCCTCTCCATGCTGAAATTAGGCTTGAAATAAGTATGCTATTGTAGCTTGAATAATAGGTTGCAGTGTGTGCTTGGCTGTGGTGTATGTATTTGGTGCCTGCAACAGTTTCTACACATTGAAATGTGCCCACAGGCCTGAAAGAGCTGGCAAATTCTGAGTTAAAACCTCACTGGCTCATGATTATGCTTCTATTCTTTTTACTTCTCTGCCACTCTTCAGGCAATTACTGGGCATGTGGAAGCCACAGTGGAAATTCCCTGCACAATGGCACATGACCGATAGCCAGCTGGCCACAGCCATACAACTGCCACATCCCACATTCATCTGTTTGAGAATTCCCTTAAAGTGAAACAGCAAAGCATGTTGACCAGCAGGCTAGAAAGAGCATAGATTTCCCAAGGGTTTCCCACTGCCCACTCCTGGAAAGGGCTCAGTGGTTAAGTGAACAGCCCCCGGATCAGCCTGACTTTTTCCCTGAGTCATCCAAATGCTTTCCATAAAACAGGACACCCTCTAAAAGGTTGCTTGACAGATACCTGTCCAGTCTCTCTAAAAATCCATGGAAAAGTGAACATATGAAGCAATCTATTCTACTGTTCACATCCAAGACACACACTATGTTCTCATTCAATACTTCTGCCTGGCTGGAATGTGTCCATGCATGCAATAATGCCTCTTGCTTACATGGATGGAAGATGGAGGGATGTGTGTATGTGTAAACCCCTGAGTTTTGCTTTGATGGGATACAGCCTACTATACAAAGGTAAGAATCACATTGGTTGTTCTGCCCACCAAAAGGGGGGCCTTCTGAAGAGCTGTTTCTAGTTTGCAAAAGCCTCAGAAGCAGGACCTGAGTGCAACAGGACTCTTCCCAATTGTGATTCCCAGTGCTGGATGTGCACCACAGCTATCATGGTTACTCTTCACTGATTGCCTTATAACCCCCCATTAACTTGTCTAAACTCCTTTCAAAGCCATCTGAGTTACACTGTTCCATAGGATTCCAGAGTCAATTCCATGCCCTGGGTGAAGAAGTAGAATCATGACGGAATAGCAACTGTATCCTGAAAATCTCAGAAGGACTACAGCAGGCATAGGCAAACTCGGCCCTCCAGATGTTTTGAGACTACAACTCCCATCATCCCTATCTATCAGGACCAGTGATCAGGGGCGATGGGAATTATAGTCTCAAAACATCTGGAGGGCCGAGTTTGCCTATGCCTAGACTATAGAAAGAGGAAATCCAGAGGACCAGGAAAAGCAATCAGGACTAAGGAATACGAGTACAGAATTTGGATAATGTTTGTCCATACTGGGATCTGCACTTTTTATGTGGGGTCTATGGCCCCTTTAAGAGGGATGGAAGCACCATTCAAATCAGGATTTTAGAAAATCAACATTTAGGATGCTAGCTTCAATCCTTTACAAGGCTGCAGTAATCCTCATCGAACCTCCCATCAGCTCAGAAGCCCCATTCACTGGATGCCAATTCCATTCTTCCTATGAAACGAAGTGTAGATTTATCTGGGGAAACCAAATTCATTTTCCTTCCCATCAGCTAGAATAAGCAGAATCGACAGATACTTCCGCCAAAGCAAATGTGAGCAGTGAGAGTGGAACGGCAAATTATCTGGATGTTCATTTGCTATCTAAACCTGTGGTGGCTTGAACCAATTAGTATCAAGTGCATCACACCTAACATCTCTCCCATCCTAACCCAAGCAGAAATGAAGAAGGAAACAACTGGGAAAGACATTCAAACTTAATTAGGTACCAGTTGATAAAGACCACTTTCAATGCCTCAATAGTCTGAAAGCTCATTGTGCATGTGTTTCTGTGGATGAGTCAGCAGGTTTGGTGTAAATTAAGCATTTAGAGCTGTTGTCTGCCCCCATCCTTTCTACAGTTAAGATCAAACCATTGCTTTCACACCTCAAAGTCTATCAAGATCAGGTTCTCAAGGGCTTGTATTGCCACTGAACAGTTTGGTGAATGTCACCAAAGAAACCAGCTCTTTACACTAACACTTCTGGGAAAGGAACTGGATTCTCAGGCTTCCACATACCCTAAATATAAAACATTGTAAAATTGTACTCTTTGCGAAAGAAAAATATTGGAAGAGCAAAACAAACAGGAATAGCTTTTTGTAAGATGCTCTCTTCTAAAAGGTAACTGTTTACTTGTTTTTGGATAAGTGCAACATTCATTTGTTTATTTAAATTGATATCCTGCCCATCCTCCCCAAAGAGCCAAGGATGCCAAACAAAAAGTGATAAGGCAATAAAAACAAGTTTTAAAACATTTCCAATACAGACTAGGAAAGATCTCAACTTAAGAAGCCTGTTGGAACATGTCTGCGAATATAGAGAGCAGTCATTTTTGAGGCCATGACCATTGGGAAAAGTGCCACTGCACCAAAGAGAATAGCTAGCAATCACCAGTGATTGGCTTTAGCTCAAGGAAGGGCTGTAGTTCAGTTGTAAAGCACCAGCCTTGCATGCAGAAGTTATTTGGGGCAATCCCTGGCATCTCCAGGTAGGGCTAGGAGAGAATCCCATCTGAAATCCTAACAAGCCTTTGAAAGTCAGTGTAGATAATATTGAGCTTGATGGACCAATGGTCTGACTCTGTGTAAGGCTGCTTCCTATGCTCCTAATAGTACACAAAGTGTGTGTGGGAGGAGGGCTGCAGCAGGGTAAAGAGGAAAGGGAAATTTCATCATATCATCATATGAGTGGAAGTGCATCTGCATGACACTGTTGAGTTCCATTGGAAAGTCCCACGTTTGCAGTCAGATGTATGAGAGCATCCAATGGAATTCAATGGGTATTTGAACTATATTGTGTAGTGGGTCCAATATTAATCATTTTACATCGTATTGTATCATTTTAATACATTTTCAGGGTTCATTGTAACAATACTCTTCTGAAATGAAGAAAAAACAAAAACAAGAAGATTGATGAAATAAGGGGCCTTTAGCTGCCGTTCATACCTATTCTCCATTTGTTGAAAAAGCATGAAACAAGTTTTAATCCTGGAGATATCTTCCTATATTGACTGGAGAACGGTTTTGTTGTCTACTTGTATTGTCTGGATAATTTCAGTGATTTGTATACCATGAAACTTGCTTGCTACCATACAGTCACTTGACCACATAATATATTCACTAAGTGGGTCCTATGACTTTGTATGTTAGTCGCTGAATGCATATGAGGCCAAGAACTTGCTGAAGCCAAGCAATACTAGGTCTAGTCAATGTCTGGATGGGAGACCATGGGTGGAATGCAATGCTGTCCCAGCAGCACAAACACTGCAGATTGCCAGATGGAACAATCCCCCCCTCTCCACCCACTATGAGCTGTTCTGGGGGTTTTCCTGGAAGGGGGTCAGGGGAGGAGAAGAGGGAAAACCCATTTTGCAAGCAGATGCCTTCGTGCAAGACATGTGCTGATGGGACTCGTCAAGAGAATCCCGCCCCATATGTGTGCCACCTTGAGTTCCATAATGAGAAAAATAAGAGGAAACCAAATAAAAGCTCAGGAAACAGGTCATGCAAGATACTCCAAAGAGCTGCTGCTAGCATAGCTAACAGAAAGCTAAACGGACAGTCTGGCCCTGGTATAAAACATCTATCTGTGCTCCTACAGACGGCTGCAATCAAGGGATGAAAACCTTTGACATGGCCTTATAACCTAATATAAACATATGAAGCTGCCTTATGTTGAACCAGTCCATTGGCCCATCAAGCCAGTACTGCCTATTCAAAAATGGCTCTCCAGACATTCAGGCAGAGATCTTTTACTTGAGATCTTTCAACTGGAGATTGCGAAGTGAACTTTGGATTCTCTGCATGCAAAGCTGGTACTCTACCACTGAATAGTGGCTCCTCCTCTCCGGGATACATTCCAGCTTAGTTTATCACACTCTCCTTACCTAAACCTTCTTCACTGGAAACTATGCAAATAAATCTCCTATGCCCCATCACATATTGCCGCCATGCACAATTGAGCAGCTGCTGCACCTTTGGCCATGAATGAGGTGGTGCCTTTCCTTTCTACTGCTCACAGGAGCACAGTGAGAATTAATTCACTCAGCACTTAAAGCAATAAAGAGCATATAAATATTAGTGTTTATACATCCTTCGTGGGGTCTCAGATTCTGCTGACAAGCCAGCTGTGGTAATGAACGCTCCCCAATGTGCTATTATATTTAGATCAACATTTATTTTGGGAAATGTGCATGTAAAAAGCCTTCTCTGAATGCCTGAAGGTGCTAAAGGCAACATTTATGGCCTCTGTCATTAGAAAATCCCAAGTGGCAGGGGGAAAAATAGGGGGAAATAATAGCATGCTAAATTCATGGGGTGTCATTCAACTAACCACTACTGAGAGGAGAAATTAATGAACATGACTAAGTTAGGTCAGAAAATTTCAGTGGGTCTATTCTGAATTTTAAAAAGTCCAATACCACCTATTGACTGCTGTGGTCTACGGAAACAAGCTGTAAAATTGCTTGTTGGTTAAGGACTACCTTTGCTTCAATGTACTGTACAGTTTTCCATAGCCCTTTCAAGAGCTGTCCCGGTAACATTTGGGAAAGATTGGGACCTAGAGAATCACAGAAGATGACTCCAATCCAGTACTGCAGGAGTGGCCAATGCAGTTCCCCCCAGTTGTTCCACTAAAACAACCTGGCCACTGGCCTTTCTGGCTGCAGCTTGGAGTCCAATACAGTGGTGCCTCACAAGACGAAATTAATTCGTTCCATGAGTGCTGTCGTATAACGGAAATTTCATCCGCGGAGGAAGCGCGGTTTGACAAAAAAAAACGCAAAACGTTTTCGTTTTGTGAGTCACAGCCATAGGAAACTTCATCTGGCGAGTCACCCTTTCATTAGCGAATGCCTTTCATCTAGCGAGTTTTTCGTCTAGCAAGGCATTCGTCTTGCGAGGTACCACTGTAGCATCCAGGGTAGCATATTAGCAACTCCGGCTGCACTGCATCGATTTGTAAGTTCAGCTGTGAATTTGTATAATTTCCTAAGACAGTGGTTATTAAATTTATTATAACCAAACCTCTAAAAAATAATTGTCCTGCCCAATTTTTTGGAAACAGACTTGATTGACTGGATAATAAATTATCACAGAATTTCAATCCTCACCTTGAGAAAATTCAGCAAAGCGGCCTCTGTCTGTGCCTTTTGGGGTGCAGTTATGGTTCCTGCTTAAATAATTTATTATTGTTGTTGAAGGAAGCAGTGGGCCTGGTGTCTGCTCCTTCATAGTCTCTTTGCATGATGCGTCTTTCATCCACCAGTATTATAATTATGATTATGATTATTATGATTATTTGTAATACTGCCCTTCATCTGAAGATCACATCGTGGTACACAACATCAAAGTACAAAATTAGAATATGAAATACTAAAAAACAAAAACAAAAAACACACCTCAATAACCTCCCTACCACAAAATACCCTACATTTTAAAAGCCATAGAATGTTTAACCAGCCAAAGGCCTGGTTATAGAGAAACATTTTTGTCTGGCACCTAAAGATATGTAATGAAGGCACTAGGAAAGCCTCCCTGGGGAGAGCACTCAAATTATGGGTGGAAGAAAAGCCCTGTTCTCATGTTGCCACCTTTTGGACTTCTCTTGGAGGGGGCACGTAGATGATGATTGCAGGGTTCAGATCAGTTCATATGGGGAGAGGTGGTCAAAACCAGCATGTTGAATTGGGCAGAGATTGGGGTAATATGCTCCTGCCCTAGTGGGCAACCTTGCTGCTGAATTCTGCATCGGCTAAAGTTTCCAAACCATCTTCAAGGGCAGCCCCATTGCAGTAATCTAACCTAGAGGATACCAGAGCATGTCATATCAGTCAGGAAATCCCCAAGGGCTGTTTGCAAAACAATTAGATCCATAAGCCTCTAAGGGCAGGATCGTCCTCATAGGTCCCCTGCTTCTGCAGAGGGAGAAAGGTGCTGAAATCTTAAATTTCAACAGGAAGTGATTTGACCATGACAAAGGACTTGTCAGTTTTCCCCACTTTCAGATCACCTTCTTCTGCCCAGCTGAGAAAACAAGGTGTGACCTGCCACGTAAATTGGGTCAATGGCATGTTGGGACAACCCCAGGGTCCTCATGAAGTCCGAAGCCACCTCAGAGCTAACCACTTCAACATGGATGTTGAAGTCTGCCAACACCAGCAGTCTGGGAGTCCTCAACACCACCTCCGAGACTTGCTCTGTCAGCTCAAGCAGGGAGATGGCTGGGCAGCAAGGCAAGTGGTAAACTAGCAGAATCTCCAGTCTGTACCGATTACCCAATGCCAGGAATGGACACTCTGCACCCTTACACATCTAGATAGAGAGCCTGGGGGGGGGGAGAGAGAGAGAGAGAGGAAGTCTCTATAGACTATGGCAATTCCCCCTCCCTGACCAACTCTACAACTAATTAAAAAAAACCAAAACCAACCATCCATCTTTCTGTAATCACCTTAGCACATTTTTTCATATGCTGAACATTATGCAGTGGTGTCTCTAAAGGGCCAATGTAATGACAATAATTTCCCGTCATTAACCTCTTGCTTGTAGTGCTTCTGAAAGGATGGCTAGAGAACCCTGAATGAGCTGAAATGTTTAATAAAATTCAGTCTAACAAACAATAAAAACGAATGTCTGTTACTCGGTAATCAAGCCCTACTACCCATTTTGAAGAAAGATGGACATGCTTAAATATGTTGCAATGTCAGCTTCGGGCTACAATGCTATACTTGCTGGCCTGGAAGTGAGCGCCACTGAACTTACTCGTGAGTAGACATGCATAGCACTGCAGTGATAGGGTCTGTCCAGACATCCCTTTTTATTTTACATTCATTATTATGTGAGTTATTGGGGAGACTATACACGATCCTACTTTCAAATAATATTTGAGGCTGCCCAAGTTTCAAGGGGGACATGCTGCTTTTTTCCCAATCAGTGCATGTCCCCTAGCTCTGTGCTCAAATCTTGTAACTTTGTACATCACAAATGTCCTGGATTGCTTCTCGTCTCACTTTTGTTATGCTGCAGAGCAAGAGTGACCATCCCGGTGGCAATATTGCTGTGACATTGGGGGAGCATCCCAGAACAATTTACAAAGCAGAATTAAGTTGTGGATGGTCCAGCATAAAACCATCACTAATGCATTATGACTGCATCAACTACCTGTCACAGAGAAATTCAGTCTGCAGGGGCTCTTAGTGTGTCACTGATGTTCCTGGAGGATGCTGAATGGGACCAGCTATGTGGCTGAACATCATAGTTAGGCTGCAGTCCTGCCTACACTTGCCCTCTGACAAAAACTGTGACCTTGCTTTATATCATTTGCCTACTCAAAATCCCATAAATGTGCATGTGTTAGAGCATGTCATACATTTACATACAACCACATAACAGGATCTCTATACTATTCCTTTAAGATTATTTAAAAAAAAACACAGCATGCACAAGCTGAAGTAGTATTTGATGCCCGAAGCAGAAACAGAAGCAGGTAACACCAAGGTTACAGGTTTGATCCCCATATGGGACACTTGCATATTCCTGCATTGCAGGAGGTTGGACTAGATCAGGGGTGCACAACCTGTGGCCCTCCAGATGTTTCTGAACTACAACTCCCATCAGCCCCAGCCAGCATAGCCAGTGATCAGGGATGATGGGAAGTGTAGTCCAACAACATCTGGAGGGCTGCAGGTTGTGCCCCCCTGGAAAAGATGATCCTCGGGGTTCCTTTCCAACTCTACAATTCTATGATTTGGAGGAGGAGGAGGAGGAGATTTTATCCAAACAATAAATTGCACCAAGGTCAATGGAAATTGGGTGTCGCTAACCACACACTGCTTTCAGCTAATCTGTTTATAACATTTGCCCAGGGGCAGCTGGGGCAGAACTCTCTAAGCAAGCGCCAGATGGGAGCCACCATCTAAAATTCCCAGAGCCTCGTGACAAAAGAAAATGGCAGCTCCTAGACCCACTTGCTCAATATGAGGGGACCAGGGCCAATTTCCATGCAGGTGGACCTTGCCAGGCCACTGGACTGCTGGCAGTTACCCAAAAGCATTGGTGCAGCTTTAGACTGAAAAACTCAAAGAGTTCTCTTTAGCCTTTTCAAAGAAATTAACTTGTCTGTCACAATTTCACCACAGCTCTAGAATCACCATGTTCCAGCCCTTATGGCCTTACAGGGTTTAACAGAAAACATGTCCTTGCCACCGAGCTCATAGAAGCGGCAGACAGTAAGTGAGAGAAATACCCTCCGGTGCGCCACCGTGGTGATAACTCTCCTGCAGTGGAATAACCGAAGCAATGTTATAAAACAGAATGTATATTTCAGTGAATTAAATCCCCTCTTGACTTACTCTCAGCAGGAAATAGGACTTCGGTGCAACACTACTGATACTCTGGTGCCCTCTGGCGGCTAGCAGAATACAATGCAATGATGATTCAGGAAATCTCAACAAAACTCATATCCTATTCGTTTTAATACATGTTTTAGTCAGCACATGTTTCAGACCTGTACTGTGCACCTTCGTAACATTTAAAGCATCAACAAAATGTTGACATCAAGAACCCTGCCTTTAACCATCTCAATTCCTACTTCACACACTTGAAACAAAAAACAGCCAAACCACTTCAAATGTTGCTCTCTCTTTTTAATGTGTACACTACAAAGACGTGTGATAGGAGGAGTTTGGATTTGATATCCCGCTTTATCACTACCCAAAGGAGTCTCAAAGTGTCTAACATCCTCCTAAGCATGCATTTTCTACATAGTGAATGAGACATTTATGTTTTGGCAGTAAGGAGACATTTACACAGTGGCTGTGTGCCCCATCTCCGCAGCCCCCATGCTTGTTGAATCTGTGTGGCTTAATTCAATATGGGACAGCAGACTCTGCTGTGGACAAAAAAAAACAACCCTAGTTTTCCAAGAAGAAAAGAGTTTGGATTTGATATCCCGCTTTAACACTACCCAAAGGAGTCTCAAAGCGGCTAACATTCTCCTTTCCCTTCCTTTCCCCACAACAAACACTCTGTGAGGTGAGTGGGGCTGAGAGTCTTCAAAGAAGTGTGACTAGCCCAAGGTCACCCAGCAGCTGCATGTGGAGGAGCAGAGAAACAAACCCGGTTCCCCAGATTACGAGTCTACCGCTCTTAACTACTACACCAATTTTTAATGGATAGCATAGCAAACTGTTGTGCAATTTTTTTCCCAATGGCAATGGCAGCTAGGAATAACAGTTCATTTTTTAAAAATAATATCACATGATCTAATACGCAAACACTCTAAACTAGGAATAAAAGTGCCCTACTCTAAAAAGTTATTGTGAAGGGACCTCTAGTCCAACCCTGTGCAGTGCAGTAATGTGGTCTCCCACCCAATACAAAACCATACCAGACACTGCTTAACTTTGCAAATGTCCTAGCAGTATTATTGCTGCACCACAAAGAAGGACGTATGTAACGCACTTCTCTTTCGTTTTCTCTTCTATTAGAAAAATTATTTTTCCCCCACCCCCAAGTTGCAAGGTTATAAACTTGTTGATATTCTTTATTCCTTTCTTTGGAGCAGTGGGGTCTGCTTTTTTGGGGAGGGAGGGGAGTTACTCCACTTAATAATAATAATAATAATAATAATAATAATAATAATAATAATAATAATTTTATTTATACCCCGCCCTTCCCCGCCAAACCGGGCTCAGGGCGGCTAACACCAATAAAATCACAACAAAAACATAAAACAATTCATTAAAATAGTGGGGTGTTGAGTGGCAACGCTTTGAGTGAAGAAGATCCCAGATACAGTCCTGGGCACCACCACCGAAAGAGGCTTATGTGACGTGAAAGACCTCCGTCTGTGATTTCGGAGAGCCAAAACTAGATTAGGCATGACTTGGGCATATGGACAAGAAGTCTGACAAGGTAACTTCTATGATTCCAGTTTATAGTGGCCTCCCTGTGTATTTACTTAACGTACACTGGCTATTTAAAAATCAGAGCCTAATAAGAGCCTGTTGGACCAGGCCAGTGACCCATCTAGTCCAGCATCCTATTCCCACTGCAGCCAACCAGATACTTATGGGAAGCACACAAGCGGTACTTGTTTACAACAGCACTTGTTTTCCTTATTTATTTACAGCTTTCATAACCAGGATTGTAGAAGCCATATCACTGCTTTGCTTTCTGCTTTATGTGCAGAGCCATAGAATCTGGAAATGTATTTTTAAAAAACAAAACCTCATATTCAAAATGCTATAGCCTGCAATCCCACCTGGAGTGTGTCCCATTGAATTCAATGGAACAGACTTCTAAGCGGGCATGTGTAAAATTGCACTCAGTGCTACCGTACTTCTCACAATCCACTTAACTAGTCAAGGGTTAAGCATTCTGAGAAACCTTCCTACGTTGATGGATGCGAGAAGTGAGGTTACAGGGAACCAGGCAGAGGGCCTTCTCAGTAGTGGCACCCACCCTGTGGAACGCCCTCCCACCAGATATCAAGGAAATAAATAACTATCTGACTTTTAGAAGACATCTGAAGGCAGCCCTGTTTAGGGAAGTTTTTTAATGTTCGATGTTTTATTGTGTTTTTAATATTCTGTTGGGAGCTGCCAAGAGTGGCTGGGGAAACCCAGCCAGATGGGCAGGGTATAAATAATAATAACTTCTTGTTGTTGTTGTTACCACCATGATGGCTGACATTTCACACAACTCTTCACAGTTACAATTACTATTTGATAGAAGCTGGAGGCATAAAGGCACCCCCACCCCAAAATTATCATAGAACTACTTTAAAAAATATTCTGGGTTTCCCAGCAATAAAGAATCTTATATTTTATTACAATCTGTAAAAAAAAAAAATTGAAAGTTGCTAATGCCTCACTCGCTTGCTTCCACTCTCTGGGCTGGCTTGGATGTAGGACTAAGCTATGGTTTAGCATTATGCAAATGAATCGCATGAGCTCAAGCTCCCAACTCTTCCCCCTCACCTTCACTAGTGCAGCTGTGAGAAGGAGACTAGAAGCATTGGCGTCTACTTTTAAATTAAAAATAGCTAGCTGTTACGTCTGAACTTGGGGAACCACGTTCAGTTTAAACCAAGAGTGGGAAACCTATGGCCTCTAGATGTTGCTAGACTTAGGTGTCACCAAGGAAGGGGAAGGGGATCCTGGCGACTGATGTAGCCATGATTAGTACACACTGGCACAAGCTGAAGATGGGGAAGGGGAGGCTGGGAACTTGAGAGATACTCACAGGACACCAGAGGACGTTGTGAGGCAGCCGGCAGTTCAGGGAAGCCAGGGGAGGTAGACAAAACAGAACCAGACACAGCGGGCTCTTGAGGAGTTGGGAACAGCAGAAAGTGCACTCCAGGAGACTGAGGCAGGCAAGGGAACACAGCCCAGCTTACTAGTGGACCAGGTGGAGATTGTGGGGCTCATTAGGTCTGTGAGGAAGCTATGGTCATGCAGCTAGATTAGGCTCAGGGATCACTTGCTTCATCTAGTTGAGAGGCACAGCTGCTCAACTGGGGCAAACTTCAGGTGCAGCAATCAAGAGTGGGAAAGATAAAAGGGAAGCAAAGCAGAGATTCTCTGCATCTGCTCAACTTTCTCTGTTGATGGACTGCTGCTTTGGAAATAGTGCTATCAATGTCTCCCAGTGACTGCAGTATGTCTCTGAACATCAGTTGCTGGAATACATAAGAGGGAAGAGTACGTAGTGCTCAGTTCCTTCTTGAAGGTTTTTGATAGGCAACTGCTTGGCTGCTGTATGTTGGACTAGATAGGCCTTGGAGTGATCCAGCAAGGCTCTTCTCACGTCCTTACATGTGTGTATTTTTAATGTAATGGGGAACTCTGATTAGTTCAAATATGGGAGCAAATGCTTCTGAAATCTTCCTCATGGCTACACTAGAGGAAGAGTATCCAAATCTCTCTCTCTCCCTCTCTCCCTCTCTCTCTCTCTGACACACACACACACACACACACACTATATATATATATATATATATATATATATATACACACACACACACACACACACACATACATATACATACTGCGTGTGTGTGTGTATCCCCCTCAGTAGGTGGGTTTTAGTCACACAATAATGTGTGAAATGAGGAGAAACATAGATAAAAAAAATATTCACCCACTATGAACATTTAAAGAAATAACATCATTCTGAATTAATCATCCAAAATTGACCACCTGCTCATTTACTTTCTATTTTACTTTCTGAAGTGGCACCATTGACATCACATGCACTCAGTGATGCCATAATGTAGCCAAATCCATGTGGTTACATAATGTAGTTATATAATCCAATGATCAAATAGGCAGTAAAGCAATAGCAAGTAGGGGAAACAATACTAAACATGACTCCAAAAAATAAACATTTCCATGAATTATTATTCTAGAAATATTTTGAGTGCCCTCTAGGGCTGAATATTTCCAGTCCATGCCACTTTTGCAATTGTAAGTCGAGTTTCTGACATACTTCTGCATTAATCTGTAAAAAAATTAAAAAACCTGCTCTCAAATGTATATTAAAACCCACATTTACATGCATCTTTTTGAATGAATTTTCTCACAAAATGCACATTTCTAAATGGATTTTATCTCAAAACACACATCAATTTCTAGACAAATCTTATCTCAATATATGCATTTTTGTAATGCATTTGGGGATAGGTTTGTTTTTTTTAAGCCGAGAACTGCAAAATTAAGAGAAAGTGCAAATCCAAAAGGCAGCTGTGTTCTAATCTACACATTCGTCGGCTAGGTGTTTGTATCAGGTCAGTTTGTATCTGAATTCACAAACACCGAATACCTCCAAACATCTCCAGCACCTCACCATCACTATTTTTGGTCCAATAATCGAAGTGAGTCCTGTAGCAAAAGTCTCATGAAAAGAAAAGAAGAAGACTTTAAATCCAACTAGATAATAATCCATGTCTCTGCTATATATAAGGGTTCCCAAGGCAGTGCAGGATGTTCTAATGCACACAAAGAAATGACTCATAATAGTTGAATTCCACGAATGTAGTTCAAGAATATTGAATAGCTGAAATTGCCTAATAGCCTAACTGTGAAGTCACTCAGGAACTCTGAATAGCCCTGAATAGCAAATCTATGATACAGCTCAGAAGCACTAAAGTTCTGGTTTGTGAATTTCAGGGCTGTGAATTGTTCGGGAACACAGAAAAACTCAATGTGTAACTGGTCCCATAGCCTCGTTCAGAATATCTTATTCATGAGCTTTAAGGAAAGTGAAGCACCACAGAGTTTACACCTGATCCATATCACTATAAATGTTCCCACTGCTACAGTGATTCTCCCAGAGTCTTCCATATGTAGCAATGTATGGCAAGTCTTTTCCCATGAGGATGGTATTTGCCCACCTGGCGCCCTCCAAGGGTTGTTTTGGACTACAACTCCCATCAGCTCCAGATACCACAACTAATGTCTACTGTAGTCCAAAACATCTGGGGGACACCAGCTTGGTGAAGGCTGCATAATGGTATTTAGGTAAAAGAAATCTAACTCAGTCTCAGCTGAGGATAGTTTGCAGCTGTTAGATACTGCTACTGCATTACAATGACTGTGTGTACACCCTCACTGAGTTTCTGTCTGGCTGGGGTGTGTCTTTGAGAATGCCTCTTGGTTACCTGGTTGAAGAGGCATGTAGCCTTGTGTATAACATGTTGCTTTGCCTACTTTTGCCTCCAGCTCCACCCACCCCATGCATGTGGCTAGCAACCAAGGAGAAATACAATTTTGTTTGCATGCTAATGAGAAATTGCCTAATTTGCACTTCTTAAACCAATGCATGAACTGAAACACAACAATCCTTTGAAACTCACACTTCTCCAAATTTTGCAAAGCAACCAATCAATATGTACAAAAATGCATCTATTGGGGTGAAATGTGCACATTTTAGTGAAAACAAGAACACATTATATTCGAGAAGTTTTCTCCCAAAGCTTTGAACATTACAGTATATAAAAAAAAATGTGCTTTTTAGGAGAAATTCCACACGCTGACAAATTTAAAACATTTTGCAAATCTGTGCTGGAATCTGAAGAACTAAATTTAAGATTGGAAAAATGAGAAACTCAAAGAACTGAAATTGTCAGATTAATCCATCCCTACATGTGGCCACCAGCAGTGGCATAGCGAGGGAAGTGCCATAGGAGCCATGGCCCTGGAAGTGCATTTTTGATGGGGCGTGAAGCAGCCCCCCCCCCGCAGGCGCCCACAGTGTGTTTTGGACCAGCACTCCTCTCCCAGTGTCAGAGGAACCAATGCTCACAGAGAGGAGCACCAGGCTGGGCCACACTGGGGGTGCCAGCATGGGGGCATGTGCTTTGCACCCCCTCAGTCAGCTGGCTGGGCTCCCCCCTGCACAGGCATGTGGCACCACCCTCCCCAGGTTGCAAGGCTGCTGGGAGTGGCGGCGGCGTGGGGACCCAGAAGCCATGCACCCTTCAATCCCAGCCTTGCCTTTGCTGGTGAGGGGTGCATGGTTGTTGCACCCTTCTTGTGCCACACTCCCCGGATCCGAGTCTTGCAAGGTCGCTTAGGGAGGGCGGTGTGGGGATGTGGTAACCATCCTCCCTTCAATCCTAGCCTCCTGTGAGCCTTGCAAGGACTTGGATCCAGGAAGGGCGGCATGAGGAGGGCACAACAGTCATGACGCTTGGGGCTGGTGTTGCTCCAGTGGCAGCAGGGGCTGGGCGGGCGCAGTGAGCTCTGTTTGTCCTCCATCCCTCATCTTGCCTCACCCCATCCCTGGAGCACGTGGGAGCGCGCACAAACACGCCCGCCCCAGGCAGCATGGAGACACACTCGCCACTCATCACCAGAAGGCTGCCCCAGATGGGAACCTAGCCCTCAATCTGAAACAGGCTTCTACCTCTGGAGTACAGCGATGATCCTAACTGAAGAATAATACAAGTTAGAACTCCCAGGCCAATTGTCACTGCGAGTTGTTGTTTTTTTTAACCCAGAAGCACTGCTTGATGACAACACTCTCTTCCCATCTCCCCCCTGCCCTTAAAACACTTCTGTAGGCATGTAGCCCACTGCTGTGCAAGGACATTTTTGAACCGGGGCCACAGCTTACAAATGTGTCTCATCAATAGCTGCTTCACCTTAAGGAGCATAATTCTGTTTCATTAATACATATCCTCAAGCATACCCTCTTGCTTAAAGTGAATACAGAAATATCATTCGCAGACTCTGGGACAAGCATTACAACAATGCTTGCTGTCATAAAGATAAGATAAAATGCCAGATCTGTAGACTTTAACATGGTAAAATACACACATATGCGCGCGCACACACACACACACACACACTGGTATTTAAAACCTAAATCCATGTAGATAGGCTGGTAGATTTCAAAGGAAAACATCTCCGTGCAAACATGCTTAGTTGCAGCATCCTAATGCAGTAGGCCGTTTACCACCATTGCCGGCCCAAAACAATTTGGCACCTGAGGCAGAATCCAAATGACACCTCCCTCCACACCAGGGAAGAAGGGGTGAGGGAAGAGGCAGAGAAAGATGGACACTGGGATGTGCAGTCCCTGTGGATCCTGCTGCCTGAGGCGGTCACCTCACCTTGTCTCATGGGTGGGCCAGCCCTAATGGCTGTGGTAGTTTCTTCAAACGCATTTATTTATTTATTTACTTTTTAAAATGATATTGCTGCCACATGGCATGGCATACAGGTCACAATACAGGTCTGCTCTAAGGAAGACAAGACACCATTTTGATTCACAAATGACTTGAATGCAGGGTCATTCTAGGGTATATTTGGGGGTAAAAATATGGCAGCCACCACAGAGGTATGGTGGCAGCTACTGTATGTTCTCTTCACACAAAAGAAAATGCCCTGGAAAAAGACAGAATTGGCATCATTTGGGGGTCGAGAGAATGGTGGTTAGCTAGCCAAGAACAGGGCTGTGTAGCTGCCTCTGCTGTTGAATCTCAGGTGGGAGGAATATACTGTAAATTTGTTGCTTTAAAAAAAAAATGTTACGGAACCTTTAAGGAAGCAGTCTTTAAAACTGCAAAAGGTATGGAATGAATTTTGTTGTGTGCATCACTGATTGATTTATTTTGAATGGCCTCGGATTCATAGCTCATGGAGGGGGTCACAATATTGGGAGCAATTAACTATGGCCCTAACAAAGAGTGGTGTTATCTTTATACTACAAATGTGTGCTTCAAACTTTATGCTTTCCTGTGTGCTTTTTTTTATATAAAAAAATAGGTAATTACCTGATGTGTATGTTTTTTCCATAAGATGTTTTTTTTTCTATCTGCAGATTTCCCAGTTGCTTGGAGAAACAGCCTCATTTACTATTCCTTTAATTGCTCCAGGGACACAATAAACAACTCATTAGGTTGTCAGCCTGTCAGGGAGCATGTTAATGTCTTTTACAAGTGCCTATATTTTACTGTCTGTCAAATTCAACTTGTCAAATTCAATAGCTGCTCTTGTTTAAATGAAGGCAACATCTAATACTGGCATGCTCTTTGCGTGACCTTCATTTGGATGGGGACCAACCAAAGAGATTGCCATTTTGTTGAGAAGAGAGTTGCAAATAGGTAGTGTCACTAAGATGTAACAGGAAGAAATGCGGTGCCCTCTGACATACTTCTCCCTCTATAAAGCATTATTTCCCCAGTGCCCCCTTTCCCATGGTCCTATTTTGGAAAAGGAAGTGCAATGTGACATCCTACTTCCACTGCTGATATTGTACCACTTCTATTCTGCTGCCAAGGGGAAAAGGCAGTGCCTGTATCATAGTTCTCTACCTAGAAAGGATTAGACAATGCAGGGAGGGTATAGCTCAATGGCTATTGGCCAGAATAGCTAAACTGGGGATGGGGAACAGGCAGCCCTCTGTATGCTGCTGGACTACACTTCCCAGCATACCTGACCATTTACTCTGTGGGCTGGGGCTGGTGGGAGTCTAACCATACCTGGAGTGCCACAGGTTCTCCACCCCTTACCCAAAAGTAACCCCCATGTACAGAGTTATTATACTACTAAATACCAGACACTGGGGATAGTAACACAGGGAGTTGTCGTCACAAACATGCTCTCCTTTTAAGTGCTCAGAGACATCTCACTGACCACAGTTAGGGCACTGGGCTAGATAGATCTTCAGCTAGAACCAGCAAAGATGCTCTTCACACTTATTTATTACATTTATACCCCCCCTTTCTTCCAAGGAGCTCAATGAGGCACACATGGTCCCTCTTACTCCCCATTTCATTCTCACAACAGCCCTGTGAGTTAGCTTAGGCTGAGAATGAGAGACAGGCCCAAGGTCTTCCAGTGAGCTTCATGGCTGAGTGGGGATTTGAACCCTGGTCTCCCAGGGTTCTTGGTCCAGTACTCTAACCATTATACCACATGGTCCATCTTATATAACGTGGCCACACTCTCCAAGTAGAAATGTATCCTATGGTTGGAGTACAAACATGGGAGACATTTGGGAGGTCATCTAATCTGTCCTGCTCAATCAGGATGCATCTACAACATTCATGGCAGATGGCTGACCAGCTTCTGCTTGAGTAGATTAAGATGTTCCTCCTAATGTTTAGCTAAAATCTCCTTCCTTGCAACTTGTACCTATTACTTCTGACTTCTGGAGCAACCGAGAAAATGTCTGCCCCAGTTTCTGTATGACAGCCTTTCATACACTTGCACACTGCTATCATGTTTCCCCTTGATTAGCTCTTCACTAGCCTAATTGTACCCCTCTCTCTCTCTCTCTCTCTCTCTCTCTCTTAAAAATATTTTATTTATAATTTTTAAATTTATACATTTCAATAATTTTATAATCATTTTAATGTTTCAAAACTTGACTTCCTTCCCCATCTTTTTGCGCTTCCTTAAACATATTTTTAATATTTTCTGCATATCTAAATTAACTTAATTTGCTCATTTATTCATCTACTTTAAATATATACTATTATAAAACTGCAGGTTATTACAATAGTACCTCTCTCTTCTGACTGTTCTTCCACTGGAACTGGTTAACCACTTCTGATGCAAGTCATCATCTGCCACCATTTCTCAAAATTTAATACCGGTAATTTGTGCTCTCAAGTGTGCAAGGATATGTGAATTTTCACATAAGTGAGCTTGAAACATCACTGGGTATGCCTGCCCAGCTTTTACACCTTCCACTCCTGCATTGGCACACTTGGCTCACATTTATGACACTAGATGCCACTTTACAAGTCCATAATAATGTTTTTCGCCTCATCTTCTACATATCTCTCCTTCCCAGTACCACCTGATGAAGAAGCATGAGTTTTCTGAATCTACACCATCCTATCAATGTATACAATGACTAAAGGTAAAAGGTAATGGTAAAGGACCCCTGGATGGTTAAGTCCAGTCAAAGGCTGAGGGAGCCGGCGTTTGTCCACAGACAGCTTTCTGGGTCATGTGGCCAGCATGACTAAACTGCTTCTGGTGCAACAGAACAGTGACGGAAACCAGAGTGCATGGAAACACCATTTACCTTCCTACTGCAACAGTACCTATTTATCTACTTGCACTGGCACGCTTTTGAACTGTTAGGTTAGCAGGAGCTGGGACAGAGCAAGAGGAGCTCACCCCATCGTAGGGATTTGAACCACTGACCTTCTGATCGGCAGGCCCAAGCGGCTCAGTGGTTTAGACTACAGCATGCAATGTGTGCACAATAACATAAGAAGAGCTGGATGAAGCCAAAGACCCATCCTACTCACACAATGGCCAACCAGAAGCCTATGGGAGGCCAACAACACGGCCTGTGCTGGATATGCAAACTTCCAGTGCAGGGTCTGCTCATTCATATCAGTGCCATCACCACCACCTGCAATAGCAGGATAATTGGATGCTGTACTGATGTAAGTTACTCATGTCCCCTTTTCCTTCACATCACAGTACTAGGCCATTCCAGTGTGTCTGAAACCCACAATTTCAGGCTTAATGTTTATATCAAATGGAGGGGGGTGTCTCCTCCCATGTTGTCCACTCATCTAGTTTCAGGGGACTGGGGAACACTTGTCTTGAGCTAAAGGAGGTTTTCTGTATTAAGAACCCATTGGTTTTAATTGTACTCTCCAAACTATTATCCCCGTTTTATAGTGCAGAAAAGCTACATTTATGATCAGCCATGGAAAGCTCAGTAAAGAAAATGGGGGGGGGGA
The DNA here is from genome assembly GCF_009819535.1 of Lacerta agilis. Classification (NCBI taxonomy): domain Eukaryota; kingdom Metazoa; phylum Chordata; class Lepidosauria; order Squamata; family Lacertidae; genus Lacerta; species Lacerta agilis. The sequence continues at coordinate 27,033,244 of NC_046312.1, forward strand.
GAATCCTGTGAATGCAACAAAAGGCTGGTACTTCAGTGCCTGATTCATTTTGGAGTCTCCTCCCACAAAAAAGCATGTTTCTTCTTCTGTTCAGGCAAGTAAATAAATATTACCTTTTCCCTCAAGGGATACATGTCAGCCCTGAACTGTTTTCATGGCTCTTCCCTACTGACATGATTTTTGAAGGATATATATTTAGATGCTCAGAAACATTGTTGTTGTTCAGTCGTTCAGTCATGTCCGACTCTTCGTGACCCCATGCACCAGAGCACGCCAGGCACGCCTATCCTTCACTGCCTCTCGCAGTTTGGCCAAACTCATTAGGACAGTGAAGTAGATAGATCTCCAGTTTGAGACACACACACACACACACACACACACACACACACAAATACATAGAGTGAAATATTGCCTAGAGTATTGCAAAAGATGTCTTCAACTATATCACTGTGTTTCACTGTGATAATGGGCAAGTCAACTCAAGTCCTTGCAATAGGAATGATTTACAGAAGATCAGCTCCTTATTGGAGACCACCTTTCTTTGAAGTGTACTCAACTGGGACTGCCTATAGGGAATTGTCAATACTTTTGAGATTCATAGCTCTCAAAGGTAAAAGGGGCCTTCAGAAGCAGCCACGAAGGGTTAGGGTGGTCATTCCTCTGTGCCCCCCCCCCCCAGGTTTCATGTGTGGTTTGAGTGGCTCAGGAACCAAAGTGGAAAAATACTGCATTCCCTTTCACTGTACACAGCAGACCACAAGCATTATTTCAATTGCAATAGAGGACATGGAAAGGGGGTGAAAGTCAATAGGCCACCTGAAATAGCACCCTTGTATGAATAGCCCTTGTGAGGCCTAGCTAATTAGGAGTGCTCGAGCATTCAGTTCAGTCTGCATTTTAAAGAGAACTGATCCAAATTGCACTTTCTGGAGATATACGCAGATCAGAACATGGTTATCCTTCAATTTTCAAATTTCTTCAAATTTTGCATTTGAGTTCTTGTCTCAAGAGAAGTATTGCTATGTATATTAAAGTATGCATTTTAGAGTGAGATACATATGAAAGAGCATTCTGTGTGAAAAGTATGTATAAAAATAATGCAAATATTTGTGGGTTTTTAAAGGTAGTAATTGCAGAAACCAATGAGAAAGGACACATACAAAAACTAACATGGGCCATAAATAGGCAGATTCATCAGTTACTACTAAAAAAAATAAAATTGAGCCTGCTGCTAGGGATGGGGCCGAGGGAGTCAAATAATAACTCCACTATCCTGGGGGGTTGGCTTTCCATTTGCTTGTCATTCAGGAGCTATATAAATTGGTTCCCTTCTTTCCTTTTCCTTAGAATTGCCTAACCTCTGGGCTAAGATAAGAATGGCTGACAGCAGATGAGTTGCTATTTTCCTTTGGTCCCGACTACGCACAGAAAGGCTTGAACACCTTGTTTTGCTCACTATGGAAACCTTATTTTAGCTAAAAAGAAGAAACAGGTTATATTAATTCCTGGCATAGATCATTGCCTCAGTTGTCAAAAACACGTTGAACATTTATATGAGAAGGCTATATATAAGCATTCGTGGTTTTCTTTTGTTTTTTTAAAAAGCAACCCCATGACTTATGTGCAGTTAACCTGTGTGCATTCCGCTTTGCATGTTTTGCAAAAAAGGGGGGAGGGGGAAGGGAGTGGGAGTCTGGGAAAAAGGACTTTGGCAATCCCACTCACCATTGAACCCAGTGTGTTTTGACAATATGCAATTTTGGCTCTAGGTGCCAACCCCGAAACATAGTTTCGCCTTTGTGCATTCCTGCATTCTATATGTTTCTCATCTTACCTTTATTTCTAGCATTTTGAGAGTTGCTGGGCATTTCCCCATTATTTTTTCATTCCCTCATACATTAGCTAAGCCATTGCCTAGTGGGAATAATAGCTAGGTCAATGGTAGAGTGCATGTTTTGCATGTATCTGGTCTCAGAGATATCCTCTGGTGGTACAGGGACCCCTGGCAGAGGTCAAAGAAAGTCCCTATGCCCCAGGCCTTGGAACGTTGCTGCCATTCAGAGTGGTCAAAACTGCTGGAGGGACTGCTGGGCTGACTCCATCAAGGGCAGCTTCATATGTTCATTGTCAGAGGGACACTGGTAAACAACTGACAGGCAGGACTGAAACAGACATTATTAAGATATCAGCTTTGCTCTACAGACACTGTCAGTGCGTAGTTTCCAAAGGCAGAAGTGCTCAAATGGGCTTGGAAGGTAATGCTCTCTAATCTCATGTGTCTGGACAGTAAGTGGTAATGACTGGTAATGAAAGAAAGATATTGTGGACATGTTTGAAAGTCCCATTGCTTTCTGTTTTTAAAAACGTTTCTCAGGGTTGGGTCTCAGGCTCAGCTTTGGAATACAGATATAGGTATATAAAAGGTAAAGGGACCCCTGACTGTTAGGTCCAGTCGTGTCTGACTGGGGTTGCAGCGCTCATCTCGTGTTACTGGCCGAGGGAGCTGGTGTACAGCTTCCGGGTCATGTGGCCAGCATGACAAAGCCACTTCTGGCGAACCAGAGCAGTGCACGGAAACGCCGTTTACCTTCCCGCGGCAGCGGTACCTATTTATCTACTTGCACTTTGACGTGCTTTCGAACTGCTAGGTTGGCAGGAGCTGGGACCGAGCAACGGGAGCTCACTCCGTCACGGGGATTTGAACCGCTGACCTTCTGATCATCAAGCCCTAGGCTCTGTGGTTTAACCCACTGACCAAATTATGCCATGGATGTGTGTGTGTGTGTGTGTGTGTGTGTGTAAAAGAGAGAAAGAGAGAGTCACAAAGAAGTCACTGTAAGAGAAAGAGATGGAGAAATGGCAGTGTGCTGCTTAACCAACTAACTAACTAACTAAATAAATAAATAAATAAAGGACATATTCATGGGAGCTCCAAGAAGAGAGGAAGGCAGCTGGACTGCTACCAAAAAATAGTTGGATGTCCAAGTAATTACAATTTGACAGTTAAACTGAGAAAGTAAAGCGGGGAAAAGGAATTGTGTGTGTATGTGTGTGTGTTTTTCCCCAGCACAAAGCTGAGAAAGAACAGCAAACGGCAGGTCTTTGTGTCAAAATTGGTATTTGAGAGCGACCTCTTGCTTCTCTTTAGAACAGAATAATCCTTGAGAGCATCAAGCAACAAAGAAAGCAATTGTGAGCACTATTCCAGGAGCCTGTCAATGGCCTTCAAACAAAACAACCGCTGAATTTCATAGCTGCTCTCAGACACATTTTTCTCTCACCTCAACGAAAGCGCCAAGCGCATAAGTATATAGAGGGAGATGCTAAACACCGTCCAAAGTATTAAAGTCAAGTCACAAGCAAGGCAGCAGCAGCATCAACCAAGGAACAGCCAAGGATTTAACATGGCTCTACTGCTGCCCTCAAACTTTGAGCCTTCTTAAACCCACCTAGAGACTGATTTACTGCTGTGACAGTCTATTAACTTGGAACATTGCTGAGTTAGGGCCTCCTGCAGGGACACATACATATAGACTAAGAACACCCTCATAAGACCAAAGTGAATGAAAGCTGCAGATTACTCTCCCCCCACCCCCAATCCTTTGCTCACATTATTTTCTATGGGCAAAACACAAACACAAACTTGGAAGTACTTTGAACTACATTTTAAAAATTTCATGCACAGCATAGCACTATTAAAATCCAATAGGACCTGCTGAAATTCTGTTGAGAGGTGCAATTTTGGATATCCTGAACACGACCTTCTATAGCAGGTGTGGATTTCCACAGTACTCTCACCAAAGAATGGTAACAGGATATAGTTCATTTCAGAAAGTTGTTTCAGTAGCAGTTATTTGATCTCCACATCATCCAACTACGTTTTGCTGAAGAATGAATACTTTATACGGGTGAGTGTGTCAATCACTCTCAAAGGCCAAATGTGAAAGAGGGCACCAATACAGTCAGCTGCAGCTGAAACAATTTTGATTTTTGAAAAAATCAAAACTTGTAGACGTTTCAGATTTGATCTTGGCATTCAGTTGCTTTGTGTCACCTCTTGATGTTACCTGAATAGTCAAAGTAATTTATACAGCAGTACAAAAACCACCACCGATAACTGCTGATTAACTCTCAAGTACTAACACTGACCACCATTGCATATTAGCTGCCAAACATACAAAAAAAAATTGTATGTCAGATACAGTGGTACCTCTGGTTATGAACTTAATTCGTTGTGGAGGTCCATTCTTAAGCTGAAACTGTTCTTATCCTGAGGCACGCTTTTGCTAATGGGGCCTCCCGCTGTGCCCACACTTTCGTTCACATCCTGGGGCAAAGTTTCCAACCAGGAGCAGCTACTTCTGGGTTAGTGGAGTTTGTAACCTGAAGCATTTGTAACCAGCAGCGTTCATAACCAGAGGCACCACTGTATAATATTTGATGTTTTATTGTGTTTTTAATATTCTGTTGGGAGCTGCCCAGAGCGGCTGGGTAGGTCCAGCCAGAAGGGTACTTAGTTACTTATAAGTAAGTAAGTAAGTAAGTAAGTAAGTAAGTAAGTAAAAATAATCTTTTAAATGAATAATATCATTCAGTGCTGTTGGGTGATGATGATGATTTCTATAACACCCTCCATTCAAATATCACAGGGTGGTTTACAATATAAAAACACAAAAATGTATAACAGTAACAAACAAAACCATAACTCCCACAGTTTAAAACACCATAGATTGTTCAGTTAACCAAATGTCTGGGAGAAGATTAATGTTTTTGCCTGGTGCCTAACAGTATGTAACAAATGTACCAGGTGAGCATCCCTGAGGAGAGCATTCCACAAATGGGGAAACTGCAGAAATGGCCAGTTCTTGTGTTGCTACCCTCTGAACCTCTTGTAGAAGGAGGCACATGAAGAAGGGCCTCAGATGATGATCACAGAGTGGTTGGTTCTTATGGGGGAAGGCAGTCCTTGAGGTATTGTGGTCCTGAGCCATTTAAGGATTGAGAGGTCAAAATCAGCACATTGAATTGGGCCCAGAAACTGGCAGTCAGTGCAATTGGGCCAGGATTGGCATTATGTGCTCAAATAGTCTTCCTGGTGAGCAACCTGGCCACTGAATTCTGCACCAGCTGAAGTTTCTGAACTGTACTCAGAGGCAGCCCCATGTATAACAGGTTGCAGTAATCTAACCTAGATGTCACTAGAGCATAAATGACAAAAGTCAGGCTGACCCTGACCAGATAGGGGCACACTACCAAGATCAAAAACATGAAAAGCTTCCTTATACCGAGTCAGACTATAGACCCATCTAGATCAGAATTCTCTACACAGACTGGCAGTGGCTCTCCTGAGTTTTCAGGTAGCAGTCTTACCCAGCCTACCTGGAGAAGTCTGGGATTTAACTAGATACCTTTTAAAGCAGCCTTCTCCAGCATGGTACCCGCAAGATGTTCTAAACTTTGCTCCTATCAGCCTCAGCCAGCATGACAAGTGTAAAAGTAGGGTGGGAGCTATAGTTCAAAACATTGGGAGGCCGCCAAACTGTGGTAAGGCTGTTCTAGAGCATCTACTTTACCACTGAGCTACCAGCCCCTCCTTCAAATAAAACCAAATATCCAATAGTGAAGGCAAATATCACATGCTGAGACTAAATACCAGACATCATTTTATGCCAGACACAGAATATTCAGACAAAAATGTGGCAAAATTCCTTAAAAGCCATTGATCTATTGATCTTTCATGAATTTGTCTAGTGTTACTGAAGCTGTTCTCCACTTGCTCTTCCCACACATTGCTTTGTCTCAGTCCGCTGGTGAATCTGTTCCATTGATTTGAATTGATTCTGGGTTCTCTGTTGCTTAACTACCTTACCTTCTAGATTCTCATCTAACCTGGCTGGCCTGCCTACTATGCCGACTAAGTATCACCTTTCGCAGAGTCAGTGTGATGTTGTCATTCCTAGAGAAACTGACCTCTCAATACATTCACTGCCGCAGACTGTCTATGAACATTCCATGCTGCTGGTTCCATTATTACAACATTAGAATACCTGTGAACATTCCATGGAATCTCATTAGCTCAGACCATTGCGCATTGCAATATGGATACTGTGGCCCAAACAGCATGCTGTCATGTGACTAATGACCATCACTTAATGCCTATGACTGGCTGGTGAGTTAAATTAGGTTTGCAAGAACAACCACAAACCCCAGAACTTGAATTTGCAAAATCAACACAGCTGTGTTTGGTTTTAAAGGCTGTAATTGTCAAGCAAGAAAGGCAACAAACACGCACAACTACAGCAGTCCCACCCTTTCAAAGAACTGTCAGCAGAGCCTGAACATTCAGTACCATGGCTATTTGCTAACTGAATGGATGGTCCAAAGAAAAATAATTGACTAGAGAGAATTAAGAGAGGCGCTGCAACAATAGAACATTCTAAAAGGACTATCACAACGAATGACTGAGGGAGCACAGCATAATTAGAAAAGGAAAGGACATTTGCATGCTTTACATATATATAAAAATAAAGTTACTAACAAAAGAGAGGGAGAACAATTATTCATTGTATTCTGGTTGCATGAGAATCTAGCTGAATGATAAATCAGAAGACAGGGCATTTCCACCTAACTACATGAACCGTTAATAGCTTCTCTGAAGGTTATCAATGAATATGGAAAGTTTTAATAATAAGCAAGACGATAATATAAAATTGGGCTATCAAATCTGTTTAAGTTGCTTATGTGTCCAATAACAGAGACAACTCTGATTTTAACTTTCTGCTTATTATTGCCACCCTACTTGTGTGACAGAATAATACCTGTTAGAATCTAAACCCATTACGACTGAACTCATCACAGCACATGATCTGGATAAGATTAATAAAGTCATTAGATGTTGATGCAAAATCTCCTTCAAACACCCCACATTTAAAAAAAGTTGGTTTACATCCTGCATTTGTGGTAGTTTAGCCATAGATGTCTGTAGTTATTATCTACTACACAGGGACAATTCATTTATGAATCTGCCTTAGTAGTACAGTAACTAACAGCAATAAAATAATTTGTGTACAGACATTGCCTGTCATTTAAATGCTAAATCAACAAATATGCCTAATGTGTTTAATCCCCTTCCCATTTTCAAACTGAACATCATCAGCTTTCCAAATGCAGAACATTTTCCTAGTTCCGTAATTTGTGTCCAACACATTTAAAATAAATATTGCTGTGTCATTTACAACGTAATCCAAAATCCAGCTGCACTTTTCTCAGCTACCTTTCATAAGAACCAGACAGAGAGACAAGTAACAATTAATATCTGCTCTAAGAGGAAAGAGTGGACCTGAATGTCTTAAAACAGGGGCAACCAGAGGTGCCAAATTGAATAAAATATTGGGGGGAGGGCAGGTAAGCCCCGCCCCACATAACTGATCACATGACATGGCACACACACACACCATTTGAATGGAAATGCCCATCAACTTTAGGAGGACAGCCCCTTCAAATATTTCATTGGGGAGTGAAAGGACCTTGGTCCCTAGTAGTTGGCTTCTATGGGGGCAGCTAACATTTTGGGCTGCTGAGAATTGGAGTCCTGGGCAAACAAATGGAGTGAGTGATCTCAATATATTTGTGCAATCCCTCTTTCCAAGACTGATCTCCATATATATATGCGAAGAAAAGACCAGTACTTCCTTGGCCCCTGCAATAGACCTTTGAGACAAGAATGTCTCCCACTGGTGATTGGTTTTTGTCCCCCAGACAGTGTTTTGTTGGTGGGGAGGGCATCCTTAAAAAGTAGCCCCCGTGCAAATGGATGGATACTATACCTCCATCCATTTGCATGAGAAGTTCTCTAAGGCTGCACCCAAAAATAGTAATATTGGAGGGCAGTCCCATCACCATGAGGATGCCCTGAGGGATTTTGTTATTTTTTATTTTTTTTGAGCCTGAGAGTAGGTTTGTTCGGTACCACTGTGGAAAATATCCTGTGGAAACCAATGGAAATTATCCCTGTCTGTTTGCACAGAGACAGATTTCAGAGCTGGAGAAGAATTCTGGGCTTCTTATGCTCCTATTCTCTTTTGAGGCAAACCATATCACTCCCCTAAAGTTTGTTTCTGGGTATGAGGCCAGGGAACATCATCAGCATATCAAAACATGGAGCATCTGGTCACCATGTAATTTTATTATAACAATGCCAGGCAATTTATCATCATCCTCATTTACTTTATTTTTGAAAAAGTTATCTAGGCATGATGATACCATTTAACAAAATTTTGCATGATGGTTCCTGAGCTCAAGGAGCAAGCCTCTGCCTACATTTGGATACAACTGGAAGCCCTGTTGGATGAAGATGTCAGCCTGGCCCTTTCAAAACTGATTTTAACCACTGATTCCAAAACTTTATAAGGCCTCTTAGAATTCACTGGGCAATTTCTGCTAGTTATTATTATTTTGCTTACAGAGAGTGCAGTAGATATTCTGCAGATATTCCTGTTCTTTGCTTCAATTATGAGGGCTTATCACTTACCAGATTTTTTTTTAAAAAAATGAATTCTATAATAACACAATATGAGTAAGTTGATAAATTTACCAGTACAGCTGGATTTAAAGTCGACAATAATCCTATTATTACATTTACCTTCATAGCCCGGACTTCCTTGGAAATCACAGTGCCAGATCTAAGCAGAAACTGTTTATTTTCCACAATGAAAACAATCTTGAAGCATACACTCCTATTTTCTTTTTAAAAAAACATGCTTCTTAAGGCATCAAGATTCCATTTAGATATTGGAAGGACTGCGGAAGGTTCTAAATCTCATTCAGCGAAGAGGCTGAGAGCATTATCAATGTTTGGAAAACAGGAAGTTGCTTTCAGTCCATTGGTCCATAATGGTCAATATTGTCCACATTGACTGGAAATGGCTCTTTGTCAGGGACTGGGCAGAGAAGGAATGGTGGAGACCGCTTCCTCAGCCTGACCCTTCCAGAGAAGAGGAAGACCATTTAGATTTACAGTAGGGGTTTGAGGGAGATCACAGCTCAGAGGCAGATGAGGGGGAAAGCTGGGAAATAATGGTAGAGGAGGAGGAGGAAGTGGAAGCACCAGGAGGGCAACAGGAGGAGAATGAGGCTGGAGACAGCACAGGAGGCGATGTGAGAGCATCTTGGAAGGGATGAGAGAGACTGATGGATGCAGAATGCCTGAACTAATTCACATTCCCATCCAAGACAAGGTTTCTCACTTAGAGATACTTCAGGTACCATTTGTGAGTAAGAAAACCTGTGAGAAATCCATATAATTGTGCCGCACACATATTATTCCGAGAGGGAAATTTATGCCATCTGATAAGACCAGACTTCGGTGTATACTTTCACCAAACTATGGTTGAAAGACTTGGTCAGAATAAAAAAAACAAAGCAAGGGTATTTTAAACAGTGGTAATTGGGACTAGGGATAGGGAAGAAACTAAATTCAGTACACTTTAAGAGGCGAACGTACCAAATTTGCACTTTCCATAACAATGTGCAAACCAAAACACAGCCAACCTTCTAAATTCACTCCCCCCCAAAAAATTTTTTGCAATGTACTTTTCCAGTCAAGTAATGTGTTCAGAAATGCATATACTAAAAGTATGCATGAACATGCATATATTAATGAAAATATAAACCAAAACGCATTATCTTAAGATTGTTTAAAATGTGTGTATTTGGCAAAATTGCATACAAAAACGTGCATACTGTAATGGGTGAAATTCGTGCTAAGATGCTGCTGTGAAGGTTTTTAAAAAATTGCAACTGAGGTGGAGATGCACAGAACAGAACTTGTGACTAGAAAAACAGAAATTGAGAGGAACCGAAACAGATTGACAGGCTCATTCCTAATTGCAGCAAAAAGGCTGCTGTATGGATTGTTGCCACTATTTAGGATTCCAGATACTCCATTTCATCTTCCCTCCTACCCTCCACTGCCAATAGTCAGCATTCCACAGCTACTGAGCACACCCACTTGTCATTGGACTGTTTGCATGTCCCCTCTTCCCCTTAGACAGTCAAGGTTTTTTTTTTTCTTTAAAGACTTCTGCAGACTTAAAACACTACTGATCCCTCCTTCCTGTGCATCGGTGGGGCTGCTTTGGCTACAGGTAAAAAGGTAAAGGACTCCTGAACAGTTAAGCCCAACATTACTCATGTCTTGAATATCAGAAATGAAAGGTATTGATTGATTGACTTGCAAAATCTCTATACTGCCAAGGAAAAAAAAGATAATGGTGGGTATGATAGTTGGGTATATGCTAAATTAAACTAATCCTATATTCCACTGCCACTGTGGGAGTCTTGAGGGCGTGTTCTTTGCCATCCTAGTTACTCAATATAAAAATCTGTATTTAAACGAAAGAAATATTTTTTTTAAGAATGCGTAGATTCCCTAAATTTCAATCTGTCATAGTTCCAACATTCCAAAGCTTTTCAGTCTATCTGAATTCCATTGTAGAAAGTTAGAAATGGAACAAATGTTCCTGGTTTGGAGCACATTTTTATTTTTATTTAATATAAAAAGAATCATGCAGTTATGCAATTTTCAAAAGGTGGTTGATTATTCCATATGGTCAAAGCAACCAACTGGCACTGCAGATCAAAGTTTGGCTGGAGGGCCTCTCTCTCATTTTACTTGCTGTAATCAAGACAATGCCGTTAATTCAAGAGGACCTGAGGCACGTTCTTACCTTAGACAGACAGACATTGTTTGAATTAAGCAAAGTGCTGGATTTTCCATAGCACTGCTGGAGGAGAGAAGCATGAAGAATACACCGTCAATACTACCTACAGAATTATGAATTGATTTGGGCTGGTAGTATTCTGCTACCCTTACAATGAATTTTCATTGACTAAATGAAGCTGTAGGATACCCATAGGTCTACTGTAAGCAGCAGGTGACTTGGTGGTTTGTCAGGCTTATTAATAACAATAACGGCAGTAAGATTGATGATGGTAACAGATAGGTGGAATCTGACATAGCACTAAGGCAATTTTTGCACTAGCAAAAGGACTTCTACTTGCATAGCGCAATGTTCTGCCCCTCTGCTCCTGCTCTGTCCCTCCTAAATCTGTTCTAATGGTTTCCCCAACCCTCTGGAGCAGATTTAAGGAGTGCACAAATGGAAATCCTTGCATTGAAGGGACTCATTCGTGGAATGTCACTTATTATTGTTATGGTTACTGTTATTATTTCTCACCTTTCCTCCAAGGAGCTCAAGGTCATGTACATGGTTTTCCCCTTCCCCCTTTTATTCTCACTACAACCTGCTATGCTGAAAGATGGCAGCTCGCCCAAGGACGCCAAGTGAGGCTTGTGGCTGAGTGAGGATTTGAGAACCCAGGTCTCCCTGGACCTACACTTTAACCATTAACACTACACTGGTACAAAAGTCACAGTGCAGGAGACCCCAATGAAGGAGGCCAGGACAGAAACAGAAGCTATGGTAGAGTCCAGGATTGTGAAGTCTGTAATTTCATTAGGGAGGAAGCAGTGGTGGACCTCAGGGCCTCAAATTTCAGCAGCGCCCTGCCTTGGGACGCCTCTGCCTTTTGCCTTCCATTCTACCTCATAGCTGTGGTGCCCCCGAGGGTCTGCACCCAGTCTAACTTGAACCAGTCGTGCTCCCCTAAGCTGTCTCTAGAGGCAGGAAGAGTGAAATGATACCTGTCATGCTTTTGTGCTTGGTGAGCAAGAAAATGTCCTGGATGCTGACATGAAGTGAAAGCAGAGAAAAAAGCACAATGAAAAATTAAGATGTGATGGTTTGGGGCCAGGCCATGAAGATCAAGGGATGGGGAGGGCAACTGTGAAGCAAGATTTCTGGCTGAGCTGGCAAAGATGATTAAGCACAGAACAAGATTTAGCAGGGAACTGGAATAATGTGACATTTCCTCCAGAGCAAAGGTAGCCAACAGGTAGCTTCCAGATGTTGTTGGACTACAATTCCCATCATCCTGGACTAGTAGTAATGCTACCTGGATTTTAACAACTGCTGGAGGGCATCACATTGACAAACCATCTTTCAGGAGGATGTGGTGTCTGGGCTATAATGTTTTTCCTAATACAATTTTTTAATATGCTATTTTCATTAACATATGCTAGTAAGCATATTTTTGCACACATTTCTTGGCTAAGGAACTGCATTGCAAAATTCAGAGAAGTGCAAATTTCAAAGGAATGACTGTGTTTTGGATTGCATATTGTTTCAAAAAGTGTGAATTTGGTAAGGTTTACTTTTAAATGTAATCTGAATTGAATTTCTTCATCATCCCTAGTTATAAGGCAGCATCCTGCCATTTTGTTTCTTAGAATTATAGAACAGTACGGCCAGAAGGGTCTCCACGGGTCATCTAGTCCAACCCCCTGCAATGCGGGAATTGCAGCAGGAATCACATATCAAGTCTTTTGTCCATATCATCAACCCTCTCCTAGAATAATGAAAGAAACATGCATATTCAAATTAGCCATCTACATGAGAGTATACCTATATTGTTCTACTTCTGCATCTCTCCCTCTCCCTCCTCTCTCTCTCTCCCACACACATAGAGAGAAGAGACATTATTAAATATTGCAGCTGGCATGGAAAGCTGCTTGCCTGAAATAAAGTTTATTCCTGAAAACAAAGTGCTTGTGTACTTTGAACATCAATGCCATCCTATGAATACCACATCACTTCACTGCCCTATAATCTCCCTCAACTGGTAGAACACAAATCTGTCCTGTAAACTTGCAGAGTATAATTCTGCCACCTGAAAAGGACAATTCCACCGTGATTTATTTCCTTAAACATTCTCATTACATATGCACCAGCACACGCACACACATACACACAAATGGTTAGCAATAAAAATGTTTTAGTACTTTAAGCAAACCCAGCTGGTTCATACAACAAAATTATATATTTCAAACTGCATATTACATCCATTCTCCAGTTCTTACCCACTTTACCACTATCTGAAAAATATGCACACAAAGAAACATAATTTGTGTTATTGTGTGTGGTGAAAGCCCAAGGCACAACAGATGCTTGTCCAACTCTCCTGTCCCTCATACATGCTTATCGTTCTTTCCACATAACTAGTCCAAAATCACAGAATACAGTGGTATCTCTGCTTACGTACTTAATTCGTTCCGGAGGTCCGTTCTTAACCTGATACTGTTCTTAACCTGAAGCACCACTTTAGCTAATGGGACCCCCCCCCCCACTGCTGCTGTGCTGCCAGAGCATGATTTCTGTTCTTATCTTGAAGCAAAGTTCTTAACCTGAAGCGTTATTTCTGGGTTAGCAGAGTCTGTAACCTGAAGCGTATGTAACCCGAGGTACCACTGTACACCCAATCAAATCTAAGCCTATTTGAATCTCCCCAAAGCACTTGGCAATGCACAGCCTTGAGCTGCACATTTTAAGGATTGCAACCAACATTTCTTGTTCTTGCACTGCAGCTGCCCCTCAATGCCTGAAAGTCTGCACAGGTTAATGGGCCACACGGGTTGGGAATTGCATTTGTGTGTGTTTGCTGGGGCGGGGGGTACAGAGAAGCAAGGCAATCTGAAGACATGCTGGGGCTGGGGCTTACCAACCACCCTGCAAGCAGCCAATTCTTCTAGGCTACTCACAAGCCATGTGTCCTGGAGAGCCACTGCCAGTCAGTATAGACCAGTGCTTCTCAAGCTATCTGATGTGGTGGAGTGGCATTCCTTTTTTATTATTAAAAATTTATTGGATTTTAATAATAAACATACACAAAATACAAATACAAACACTACAAAAGCTACAAAACAAAATACACACAAGCAAAACACTTATTTATCCATCCTTATCCTCTTTATAATCTTAAATTTGGGACTTCCTCACATCCTCTCTTCTGCGTTCATTTCTAATCCTCTTTAGTAACTTTGTAACCTTGTAAAATCTACTTTCTTACACCTAATCTTAATCTTACAATTATAATCAACATATCTTAAATCTTATTCTTATCAAACAAAACATCAAATTCCACATCTCAACCTCTTTTATCCTCTCTTGTCTTAACTTTGTTATACTGTAGCCTATATTTCTTCTGATTCCAATTTCAAATATTAAAAAAATCACATCTTATCAAATACCTAAATGTTTCTTCCAGTCTCATACACCGTTTTCCCTCTGGTTTCGGAGTTCCGTGGTCAGCCTTTATAATATCCCCTCTAAGTATTCATCCTTTACCCCACCCCCATCCTGTCCATCGCAACCCTTCCCATTACCTTTCCCATCCCCCACAAGTCCCCCCCCAAATTCACCCTTTCCAGCTTCTTCTTCTATTATTTCCTTCATATTCAGTTTTAAACTTAGTATTCTTCGTTGTAGCTTCCTCTCCTCCAAATTGTAGCTTTCTTCTTGATAAGTAGTTGCTCTAACATCGTCATAAAGTATCTCTCCTCCACTCTCAGTTATATATTGCATTTTCCATGATTGTTGTTCTCGAACCCTTGGGCTCACACCCCAAGGGTTCACTGTACTGTCCAGACTATGGGCTCCCCGCCTCTCACGCCAAGGGAGCCTTTCTTGTTTTCCAACTTGTGTATCCTCCTCTTCAGAAAATTTCTCTGGATCTGCATCCTTTCCATCGAGTGGGTTTAAAAAACAGTTCGCTAAAGTAGTTCCAATCTGGGTAAACCTTGTCTATAACTCTCTGCTGAAGTAATTGGCATTCTAACAATAGCCAGTAGCCATCTTAACTTGACTTTGATGAATTCCATATGTTGCGTTTTTACTTAAAATCTTAAAAATCTTATCATTCCGGCTGCTTCAAAATCTTTCCAAGGGTGGGGGCCTGTTAGTATGTAGGTTCATATATTTTGAAATAATTTATGGCTTTCCCGCCCTCTCTGACTCTGGTTCGCAGCCCAATCTCTGCCCCAGTCGACTTCTAATTAGTCTATGCCATAAATCACAGCGGACATTCCAAGGAGTCGGCAGAGTCTCTCACAGAAGAAGAAAGACAACCAGCAAACAGGGGTGCTATTATATCGTAAATTCCTTTCCACACAGTTTGTTTCCAATCTCACTTGTTATAAATAGTGAAAACGTCTCTTCAAGGGGGTTTTGCCCATAGATACAACTGAGTTCCACAACAAAGAACAAGGCTCCCCCCCTTCCGTTCCGTCCCACATACTGATAGAATTTTACAGTCTTCTTTTCCTTATTCTTTCTTGTCTTCTCGGTGGCTGGATTATTTAGCGAGATACCTTTTCTCTTTCTTGTCCGAAGCAAGTCCAATTTTTTTAACCAAATTATTCATTTAAATTATGGAACTTGAAAGCAGGAAGTGATGTCAGGGAGAGCCAAAATTCTCTCGGAGGCTTTCCGCCACCCCCCCGCTCCTCCCTCCTCAGAGTTCGGAGCAGGGTTAATGGGTATCGCGGGTGAGGCAGCTCTTCCCATCCCCTGGGAAGATTCGGGAGGCTGATTTACTGCCATCTCAGCCCCTAATTACCCTGTGAGATTCGGAGCGATGTTGTTGTTGTTGTTCAGTCGTGTCCGACTCTTCGTGACCCCATGGACCAGAGCACACCAGGCACGCCTATCCTTCACTGCCTCTCGCAGTTTGGCCAAACTCATGTTAGTAGCTTCGAGAACACTGTCCAACCATCTCATCCTCTGTTGTCCCCTTCTCCTTGTGCCCTCCATCTTTCCCAACATCAGGGTCTTTTCTAGGGAGTCTTCTCTTCTCATGAGGTGGCCAAAGTACTGGAGCCTCAGCTTCAGGATCTGTCCTTCTAGTGAGCACTCAGGGCTGATTTCTTTAAGAATGGATAGGTTTGCTCTTCTTGCAGTCCATGGGACTCTCAAGAGTCTCCTCGAGCGATGTTACTATCTACCATCTTCCTCCCGCTTTCAAGCGGAAGTCGATCAGATAGTTATTTAAATCCATACCTGAATGACTTTGTATAGCAGGAGTGGGAAGCTTTCCCCAGCCAAATGGCTGCATTCCCTGCTGCTCAACTTTCCAGGGGGTCACGTGCCAGAGGTTTGTGGGGCCAGAGGCAAAGTGGATGGAGGCTTGGACATAGATTTTACCTGCATACACATTCACACACCATTCTCTATCCTCTATCCAGGCAACAAAAAGTCATTTTGCCTCTGTGACCTTCTCCTCCTTCACCACATCTTTGTCCCTCCCACCCTCCCCACCCCAATGGCACAACTGTTCCTCCTCACCCAGCCTGCGACGAACCTCCACTTCAGACTCTCCCCTCGTTACTAAGTGAATTTTTAATCAGGTGTTCTGGGTCAAATTACAATGCACCCCACCTGTCCCTCTGAGGTCCGTCTGTTATTTCAATCCCCTTTTATCTAGAATCTGGGGATCCCTTAGTAACGGGAGTTTTCCGGTCCAGCGGCCGTGACAGGTTATATCCTCTGCTCAGGGCTTCAGGGGTTAACCTCTCCTTTGCCTACAGTTCGGGGTCTCTCCTTATTAGATCCCCTCACTATACCAGTTAGCTAAGCCCTCTTAGCAACTCTGTGGCAATACCAGGGTTTCCACCCGCTAGCCCCTCCTGAGGGAACTCCAAGACACAAACTATCACCCTTCAGGTTAGTTTTGTCCTTTCCCTGAGTTCACCTCCTCAAGAGCCTATATAACTCGCTGGACCAAATGAACGACGGTATTTTCTTTTTCTTTTTTTAATAAGAATTTATTGACATTTTCATAAAAAACATATACCCACACCCACACCTACAAATATAAAACAAATACAGATATTGCCATGATTCTTCTTCTTATTCATATACATAAAGAAAAATTTCTATTTCTGAATCTTGACAGTTGACTTCCCCTGCCTTTTCACCTTCGGTTTTAAGTCCATAATCTACTTTAATAACGTCTCTCTAAAAATTAAATTCATTTAAAGAAACAATCATCTTAATCTATAATAGCTGATAATAATCATCTTAATCTTTAATAGCTGATATTAGCTAATAATAACTAATAATAAACAATCATCTTATTCTGTAGTAGTTAATAGTAAATCCTTAAATCTTAACAAATTATTCTTATAACAGATCTATACTAACTTCTTCTATCCCTTATACTGCTGCTAATAACATGAAATTCCAAATATCCCTTTTCTTATTAAAAAAAAAGAACAAAATAAAACTTACAGTCTTCACCCTCCGATTTCAGATTACCATAACAGACCATTTAGATTTTACACTTAATAATTCACCCTACTCCCCCTCTGTCCATTGTCCATTTCCATCTATCACCGGAACCAATCTTCCAATTTTCCTCTTTTCTTATCCATCCACAGATCCAGACACAGTTCCCATCAGACCTTGCATCGAGCATCAAGGTACACATCTCATCTTCTTTCGGCTTCTCCGCTTCAATGTTGCATTCTTCTTCTATTTGTAGAAATCTTGATTCTTTGTCCCTTACTCCCGAGCTCACACCTCGGGGGCTGGATATAACAGTTCTTACCGTCCCGGGGCTGCCACCCCCGTAGGACGTGTATTTTTCCCGGAGTCGCCCTGTCATTTCTCTCCATCCTTCAAACATCCCTTTCAGCTCTTTGCCAAGGTTTTCTTCCATGGTGTCAAAAACTTGGAAAGCCTCCTCTGTGGGAAGCAAATTTTTTTTCATGTCCCCACTCAAGACCTTCAATTTCCGATTAAGCAGTTCCAGCTTCAAGATAGTAAGCCTTTGTTCATCCGTTAGTCCAGAGTTCAAAACAAGTTCAAAAACAAAGTCCAACATGTTGAGAAAGGGGATGGGTATCAAATTTCAGTTTCTATTTCTATGTTCTCCCTTTTGTACCAGTAGTTTTCCACTTCA
Source organism: Lacerta agilis (assembly GCF_009819535.1). Classification (NCBI taxonomy): domain Eukaryota; kingdom Metazoa; phylum Chordata; class Lepidosauria; order Squamata; family Lacertidae; genus Lacerta; species Lacerta agilis. The sequence goes on from NC_046312.1 coordinate 27,051,100, forward strand.
ACTCAAACTTTTTGCAGCCATTTTCCCTGAAACCAGGGCGCAAAGACCAAAATTTTAAAAGGGGATATTTTCCACAAACTTGCTCCCCAAGGGGAGATCTAAAAAGTCTCACTTGTTAAAGTTCAAATACTTTGTAACCATCTCTGTAACAGCAGCCTCTTAAACTGGTTATTTTCTTTCCCCCGAAGGGAGGGAGGCAGGCTTCCTTTCCAAACGTCCCCCGGATCGTTAATAGAACACAGAAAGTAGTCCAATCAAATACTCACGACCACCGGGTTTCTTTAGTTCCGAACATAACAGGTAGAGCTTTGACGCTCGTCGCGGGGGTGACCGCCGCTTTGCGTCCCGGTTGGGGCATGTCCCCTATAGCCCGGCTCCGTTGTCCCTTCACCCCCACTCCCCCTTTACAGGGGGAGCGAGGGAAGGGTTCAGAGCCATAATGGGCACAGCCGGGGAGCCCGGGGTGCGGGACGCTCTTCCCGCACCTCACCGGAGCCCCGCTTTGCGGTAGCGGGGCTCCAACCCCCGGGACGGACTGGGTCGCCTCGCAGCCGAGGCAACCCACGACCGCTCCGCGATGGCGTCGCCGCCGGAAGTCGAACGACGGTATTTTCTTAGCTCAACAATAAGAGGTCTTTATTTCTTACAGAACACAACGGTTTCAGTGATGGTTCATAAGCTTGGTTTCATAACAGTCTAAACTCTTTCTTTCAGCAACATATACACATCTTCAATGATCCTAACCTAACCTAACCTAAACCTAACCTGGCCCCACACCCTCCTTCTTCCAGTCACCACTCTCCTCACACTAACGGCTCCTCCCTCCTTTTAAAGAGCGGAATGTCCCGCCTCCCAAGGGGTATCTGCCACTCAAACTGGGTCATTTTGCCTCTGTGACCTTCTCCTCCTTCACCACATCTTTGTCCCTCCCACCCTCCCCACCCCAATGGCACAACTGTTCCTCCACGCCCAGCCCTGATGGTGCAACAATGCCTCAGAGTGAGGGACACTAGGGCAACAAGGCAAGTCTCCTCCAGAGGATTGTAGGAGCATTGCTACTGCTGCAGGGGCTGCAATCCAACACTCACTTATCTAAATGTATTTCCACCTGAACTTAGTGGGACTTCTCAAAACTGAGAGAATGGGTGGCAAAATGGCAAACAAAATTCAATGGGAACAAGTGTAGAGTGCTGCATGTTGGTGCAAAACTATCTTGCTTTCCCGTATGTGCTCACGGGGTCTGAACTGGAAGCGATTGACCAGGTACAAGACCTTGCAGTTGTAGTGGATAGCTTGATGAAGAAAAAGGTGACTTCCATGCTACAGATCATTAGGAAAGGAATTAAAAATAAAACTGCTAGTATCATAATGCTATTATACAAATGTATCAGGCAACTTCATTTGGAATACTCTTATCAAAAAGAATGTAGATTTCAAAAAAGGTTCAGAAAAGGGAAATGAAAATGATCAAGAGAGTGGATCAATTCCCCTAAAGAATTGTAAATAAAACAAAACAGAGTGCAATTGGGGGGTGGGTTAATGTGCAAAACAAACAAACAAACAACAACAACAACAACCCTGTTGAGTAAAACTGCAAATATTAGAGTTGGAAAACAGGGTCCTGGCTGGGTTCCACACCATAACAATCAGTAGTTTAAGGAGGAAATAAATTTTCCATAATATTATTAGTGATATCAGGGATATGATGGCAAGCAAAATCAGAGTGCTCGGTACTAGAGAAAATGGTAGAGGGTGTAAAGGCTAGAGGGTGTAAAGAGAAAATGTAAAGGCCTTTCTTCAAAAAAAGCAGAAAATGTGGACATTATGAAGGTCCATGAATATTTTTTTCTTAAATATGAAGACTGGGGACTTGTTCAGAGTTGTGGTAGTGATGGGGTGTTTAACCTTTCCCTCCCGTACTGTTTTCCCGATCCATTTTTCTGCCCACAATGGGCAGGGTAGGTAGTTAAAACAGCTTTGGGAGTGCAATTCTGATCTGTAATCAATACACCGGAAATGGTTGAACACCCTCTTCTACAAAGAAAGTGGCAGCTGCCCCTCATAGCTGTATTGGGGAGGGAGTTGTTGTTATTGTTGTTGTTATGGTCAGGAGATTAATCACAGATTTCCTACATAAAATGTAGTTGGGCCCCTGTGTTATAATCTCCTACACACCTGCCCCACATTCCTTAAATAAGGACAAAGTCATTGATACAATGCACAAAGAATGTATTATACTTATGAAGAGAGGTTCCTTCTCAAGCTGTCTACAATCTTTGACTAGACAGATTAATATTAATCACCTACCTACATGCTGGGAAATGAATGCTGATTGTGTGGGCAGCTACAGATTAAGATGGTTCCTCCTGCTTATTCTTAGAACGGCTGAAACAGTAAGATGACTATTTCCAATGCTTGAGCACAATTGTGCTCAGCAGATAAAAGGCAGGAGGGAAGGCGAGCTGAGGGCAGACTGCTGCTACATTGATTAACAATGCCTACTAGTCTCTAAGTTTGTGAGACAACCAGTGATGCAATAATGACATCAATGATGCAATAATGACAGGTAGACAAACCCACTGGTTGAAAGGTTAGCTGAAAGCTAACAAGCATAGTAAGAAGCATAAACCCAAGACCAGCTCCATGGACTTTATTGAACTCTCCTTTGAGATCGAATTGATTGATAATACAGTACTTCTATCCTTCTATGTGGATGGCAAAGGATCCATCAGAAGATAAGGAATTACTTTGGGTACAGATAAAATTATGATATTCAGAGTACACAGCCATTAACACAGAGTGCACAAAGCTGCTTTGTACCAAGTGTATTATTGGGCAACTATTATCTACTGCAGTCTTCCCCAATCTGGTGTCTTCCAGATGTTGTAGAACTGCATCTCCTATCATCCCTGCTCATTGACCATGGTTGTGGTCAATGTTCTGATCAAAACATTATGGCCAAAACATGTCAGAGGACCAGGCTGGCAGGCGAAGGCTGGAGTACTGTGTGTTTACAACTCTCCAGTGTGTTAAGCAGATATCATTCCAGTTCTGCTACATGTGATTATTTTAATTGGGGACTGAACATAAATCCCACTGAACCCAAGTAAATGTTCTAAAGAACCAGTGAAACAAATTTTCAGGTGGGAGGAGGAAAGAGCTATTTTATTTAAAAAAAACATTTCTTTTTTAAATACTAAGTCAATGTCATGGGTTTGTGTTTTTTAGGATTGTATCATAACTTCTCACTAGCTCTAATGTCACCCATAAATTTCCACTTCCTTTGAACTCCATATCAATTTTGTGCATTTCCATCACAATAGCAATGCATGACTACTTCAATCATATGTGTTAGAAGTGGGCCACAAACACTGTTATTACATACAGAGTTAATATATTTGGAATGCCAAGTTCTTCAGAACATTGCGCCTTTTAAAAGTGCCATATTAAATATAGAAAACAAAATAATCTGTAAGGAGAGCAACTGCACTGGAGTGACTAATAACTTCACATCAACAATTAATTAGTGCCGACATTTTCCTCCTGTGAAATGTCACCTTGATGCCTACTTAGAGATGTATTTTGAAATAAGCAGCTGAACAGCAGCCAACCACATTTGCCGCATGTAGATCAGCCTGTCATTCTGCACAGATTAGCCAAGGTACTGCATCACTAGATGGTGCTCATTATCTGCCAGATTTGATTCACTAAACATTAGAAGGTTATTAAAAACATGCTTTACAGAAGCAACACAACTCAGCTAGATTTATAGACACAGATATTTAGGTTGCTTTGTTCTTCTCCAGTTTTATTAAGTTGCACCATATGTTCTTAAAACATAAATTTAGAATGATGTTTTGAGAGAGAGAGAGAGAGTTCCAGAGAGGTAGACACATGTTTGAAGAAACTAGTGTCAATAAATAGCACCCTTTCTCACAATATACAGAAGGGTAGCACCTGATAACATTTGCTTTCTAACTTTTTGAGTGATTCAACCTTAAACTTGTTCCCTGTGACACTGAAAATCTCATCCACTGACCTTGTTTTCTGAAACCACAGTTTCCTTGCTTGGATCTCTATTCAAGACTTTGTAGGGATGAAAATCAGCAAGTTCAAACTTCAGAATGAAAAGGGGAAAGGAGACGGCGTCTTAGGAAGTGAGCATTTTAATAGCGTTATTTCTGCCAGTGAATTTATATGCTGTGGAAACATATAAATTCATGTGGAAACATGAATATGTTGAACCTTGTAAGAAGTATAAAATCTAGAATCTTCTGCTTCTGTCAGTAAGTATTGTATAATACAACTAGTGCTATAGTTGGGGTGGGGTGGGGAGGGGGATGCAGTCCCAGGACTTTCTCCAGAGCAAGACTGATGACACCATTAGCTGCAGTGCTAGGAATAACTGGCACACCATTTTTTTCCACTGGCAAGTGAATGAAGTGAAAGGGAGGCTTTCAGGTCCTTTACTTCACACTGGCAAGATAAGTGGCAGCACTTGTTTGCAGGATTGTTTGCATCTCTAATTAAAAGCTTAAGGCTACATTTCACAATAGTAAAGAGCTTTTCTTAAAGCTCAACATGTTTTGCAGCTTTAACCCACAGAAGCAAGCAGGACTGAGTTCAGTGCTACTTACATCCAGGTCATTATGCACAGGACTGCAGTTACACTACAAAAAAAGAGTTTAGTATTTATGGTGCAGCAGGACTCCTTCTTGAAATACTATTATTCTTCCCTCACTGTTGTAGTAAAATGTCTTTAGTCAGCTGTCTGCATGTTTGGATTCTTCACTGATTACCTACCCATCACCCTAAGGTCCCCAGAGGGCGGTCACGACATTAAAACACTATATTAAAAACACTTTAAAAGAAGTTACAATCACAAAAACAAGGTGGGTCCTCAAAATATCAAAAAGCCAGTGTCAAAAGCCAGTGTGCAGAGGTGCATCTTCAGCATTTCCCAGAAGATGTATAATGAAGGTGCCTGATACACCTCTGAGGGGAGTTTCACAGCTTAGAGGTTACCACAGATAAAGCCCTCTACTGGGCCACCACCAAAATCTGAAGGTAGAAGAACTACCAAAATGATTCCCTTTGTCAATCTCAGCACCCAAGAGGTTGTGTAGGGAAAGAGACAATCTTTCAGGTATTTGGGGCCTGAGTCATTTAGACCTTTAAACACCAATGTGAACACCTTAAATTTGCCCCAGAAACAAACAGGCAACCATAGAATCACCGGGTAGAGATAGTACGGACACTGAGGGTCATCCAGTCCAACCCCCTGCAATGCAGGAATCTCAACTAAAGCATCCATGACAGATGGCCATTCAACCTCTGCTTAAAACCTTTCAAGGAAGGAGAGTCCACAACCTCCCAAGGAAGACCATTCCACTGTCAAACAGCTCTTAGCATCAGAAAGGTCTTCCTGGTGTTTAGTTGGAATCTCGTTTCTTGTAACTTGAAGGCAGTGGTTCGAATCCTACCCTCCAGAGCAGCAGAAAACAAGCTTGTTCCATCTTCCATGTGACAGCCCTTCAGATAGTTGAAGATAGCTATCATATTTCCTCTCTGTCTCTTCTTTTCCAGACTAAACACACCCAGCTCCTTCAACCATTACACATAAGGCTTGGTTTCCAGAACCTTGCCTTCCTCTGCACACATTCCAGTTTGACAGCATCCTTCTTAAACTGTGATGCCCAGATCTGGACACAGTATCCAGGTGTGGTCTGACCACGGGAGAATAGGGTGGTACTATTACATTCCTTGATCTAGACACTATACTTCTGTTAATGCAGCCTAGATTAGCATTAGCTTTTTTTGCTGCTGCCTCACACTGTTGACACATATTAAGCTTGTGGTCCACCAACCCCTAGACCCTACTAGTAAGCCAGGTGCCCCCCATTTTATATTTGTGCAGCTAGTTCTTCTTGACCAAGTGCAGAACCTAAGTGCAGAACATTTGCCCCCACTGAAATGCATTTTGGGCCCAGTTCTCTAATCTGTTAAAGGCATCTTGAATCCCAGTTCTGTCTTCTGTGGCATTAGTTACCCTTCCCAGTTTGGTGCCATCTGCAAATTTGATGAGCATCCCCTCAATTCCTTCATCCAAGTCATTTATAATTATGTTGAACAACAGCGGGCTTAAGACAGAATCCTTCAGTACCCCACTTGCCACTTTTTTCCAAGATGATGAGAAACCATTAGTGAGTACTCTTTGGGTTTCATCAGTCAATCAGCTACAAATCCAATTAACAGTTACCTCATTCAGCCCACACTTTACCAGTTTCCTCACAAGAATACCATGGGAGACTGTGTCAAAAGCTTTACTGAAATATAGACTATGTGGGTGTCTAGGAATGTTCAGTCAGTATAGCATAAGACTCTTAGTTTAAGGGTCAGTGGTTCAAGCCCCACCTTGGGCAAAATATCACTGCATTGCAGGGGGTTGGACTAGACACTTGTGGTCCCTTTCAACTCTACAATACTTTGATCCTTATAATCTTACATTCACAGCTCCTCACTGATCCCCCAAGCTTGCAACTATGTCAAAAAAGAAAAGAAAAGAAATGAGATTCTGGCATGAGCTGTTATTGAGAAACCCATGCTGGGTCTTAGTAATCGTAGCATCCTTTTCTAAGTACTCACAGACCAACTGTTTAATTATTTGTTGTAGGACCTTTCCTGGTATCAACGTGTGACCTGGGTCTTTTTTTTCCGATTTTGAAGATGGGGACAACATTTGTTTCCCTCCATTCTGCAGGGACCTCACCTATTCTCCAATAGTTCCAGTTACAGGTGGGTAGCCGTGTTGGTCTGCCATAGTCGAAACAAAACAGAAAATTCTTTCCAGTAGCACCTGTTCTCCAATAGTTCTCAAAGATTATGGACAGAGGCTGTGAGATTACATCCACAAGCCCCTTTAGTACCCTTGGATGCAGTGCATCAGGCCCTCGAAATCTGAATTTGTTTAAAGTATCTAGGTGTTCTATTATTATTATTGTTATTATTAACCTCTCTCACAAGTCTGAGCTCATTCTCTCTCTCTCTATATATATACATACAAATACATACATACATATATATATATATATATATATATATATATATATATATATATATATATATTCTTCCTGTGTGATTTCCCCTTTCTTCCATTTCTTATACATGCCTTTCTCAACTTTCAGATCAGCAGCCACACCAGTTTCTTTACCCATATAATCTTAATCTGCCTTCCATGCTCCAGGTTGTAAGTGTACACATCCTTTACATATAATGCTACTCCTCCCCCCTTCCTGTTCGGTCTGTTCCTTTTGAACAGGTTATATCCCCTCAATTTCTACATTCCAGTCATGAGTCTCATCCTATCCAATTACAGTAATGCCTATTAGGTCATATTTGCCATCCTGTATTAAGAGCTCAAATTTGTCTTGCTTGTTTCCCACTCTCTGTGCATTAGTCTAGAGACAACTGAAACCATGAGTCTTTCCCTCTAGCTACTTCCTTCTTGGAGATTCCAGCCCTTTAGCAGGTTTCTATAGTACCACCTCAATTTCCTGTGCATCTTTGAAACTATTATCCACAGTGGAGCTGTTTTAAAACAGGGGTTGTATCTTAATGGAACCTCAGCCAGGACCAACTGAACTTTCTGAGTCATCTTTGAGGGCATTCTTCTTGCAGGATATGGCTGTGGATTTAGGACTATGAGGGGATCTCATGATTTGCTCCTGCCTTCAACATTACCCCCATGACACTCCACAGTGTTAGAAAGACAGATACTGAATTTGTTCAGCATCTCTGACTTCCTTCAAAGTAGCAAGAGTACAGAAGAAGAGGTCACGAGAAATAAAATAAAAAAGTGGGTCCACTTCAGCTTCCCTTAAGGGTAAGGGGTAAAGAAACATGTGGAATCTTGAAAGACTAGAGTGCATTCTAGGACATAAATCTGAGCTGCAAAGAAAGAAGCACAACTGCTGAGTGAAGCAGCAAATCAAAAGACATATATTCGCAGCAGGCGAATATCACTGAGCCACTCAGTAGGGATGGGGGCTTTTGTTATTATGAAACAACTTTTCAAAAGTTCACATCTCTGACTTTCAGCCTGAATGCACAAAAGACATACACATACAAAGGAATAGCAAGAACCCCTGCTGGAAGGAGAAGCTGGTGTTCTCTTGAAAGCTCTCTCGTGACTTTCAAAGGATGACAGTAAGGAACTCAAAGGTATCAATCACTTTCACTGTGTAAAGCATTAAAGATCATGCTGAATACTTACAAAATGGGTCATTCAAAAAATATATAAAAAAGATTCCCCCCCCCCCAAGTATGGAGGGAAGCTGACATGTTGGATCAGAAAATGGCAGTACAGCACAAGATGCTGGACCTCCTAAGGTTAACAAGTGCTTTTTTCCACTCCTGTACAATGAACCTTAAGTGTGATCTTAGGTGCATTCCAATGGCTGATAACCATGCAGTAGCTGCATAAGTGCTTCTTACTTGAAGTGGAGAAACGCTCACCTTTAGCTCCCAGATCACACAGTCAAATCCTATGTTACCACCTCTCTGCAGCAGGGGTGGGGGGTGGGGGTTAGAATAGGGGTAAGACAGAGGGATGAGCATTCAGTGGAAGGGCTACTAATATGTAGAATATGTAGCAATATTGGGGAGTAGCAGAAACAGCTCACCAGAGCATGAAACTCCACTGCAGTTGCCATCACGGCAGAGAATGAAAATGTTCTACTCTCGTATTTCATTTTGCAGGTCCCCCAGTGATTGTAATAAGTGAAGATTCCAATACTGGGTGGAAAAGAACAGTGCTTTGCAGCTCTGAGGGCCAGATTCTAGTGATGTTTCTAATGCATTTACCTGGCTCATAATGCTAATCTCTCTGGCTCACAGTGCTTTCATACATTACAAATAAGGTGTCATCTCCCAACTCCTACAAATGCTTGGAATGTAAACCAAGCTTCTAGATATGCTCAGGGAACCCAGGCAGGGAACCCAAAGATGTGGATTTGTCAAGGGTGTCTGAGTATTCACTACAGTTGTCATCAGGTGCCTTGGAAAGTATATGGCCCAGAACTCCTTGCTTCTAGGCTACTGTTATGGGAACACTGTAGGGCAAGCTCATGCAGGATCAGTTTCCAGGGTGTCTAACATCCCTACTGCGTTCTTAGGCACATATTTGTCCAGGGCCCCTAACAGTTTCAGGGATGCTGCCATTTCAGATGGCATGGAGGCTTCACATAGAGGTTTTTGCCACCAAGTAAGTTTTGGATGGAATCAAGAGGGCAAGGAGAGCTCAGAGGCTCATGGGTACAGTGTGTGTGTGTGTGTGTGTGTGTGTGTGTGTGTGTTGGGGATGTAGGAGGACTGTGTACACTGTCACACTCCCAGTTATTGAGTTGTGAGGAGTTTGCCCATCACCACTCCCAAATGTTCTGTCATGAGTTGTGCTCATGCTGATTTGTTTTTTCCACATCAGTTTTACATGGTATTTTGTTGGAATATTTATTTTTCTTATTTCTTTAAACAATTTCCACCCTGTCCTTCATCACTAGGCAATATCAGGTTGGGTTACACAATAAAAGTAGCCAATAAAACGCTAAACAGCATTAAAACCTTTAAGAAAACCTAATATGCTTATTTACAGTATAAAAATAGGTCCTCTTTGTTATTCCTTCCCCAGGTGAAGTCCACAAATCCCTGACTTGAGAAAGGGCCTCTTGCTGGTGGCAGCTGGGTGTAGGATACCCTATCTCCTGAGGTAAAGTTGAAATTGTAGAATTGTTAGGTTTCTTGGCTTATTACTCATCAGGCCAAAGAACGGAGAGTGGGCCTACTCAGTCATTTATGGCCTTTTCCTGAAGAACGCTGAACTGCCAGTGGTGGTTGCTGGTGTGGAAACTTTCATTGTCATTGTACCATGTGGTTATCTGCTCAAAAATACTGCAGTGGGTATATACAGCTACCTCTGAGCATCACATGAGGTCAGGGACAAGACCCAACCCTTTGAGGGGAGTGTGATCCTGTCTACAATAGTTAAGTAGGGCCAGTCAAAATATTCTCTGGATTTGACTTAGGGGCAAAAAAGTGGACGAGATGGGCATGGCTTTTTCTGTGTGTGTGTATATATATATATATATATATATATATATATATATATATATATATGTGTGTGTGTGTGTGTGTGTGTGTGTGTGTGTGTGTGTGTGTGTGTGTATAGAGTGCAGGTGAATTGTGTGAAAGTCGGGTGCTAGGAAAATGGGTCATAGATGAAGGGTGAGCAAAGGAAAGCAGAATGTGGTAAGTTTGTGAATTCATATTCTGAGGGTCTGGGTATAAAATAACATGGCACAGAGATTGGTTGCAAGTGATCTGGTTCTCAGAATGGGTTACTGACCCAGATGGCTATGTTCTACCTCCACTGCCGGAGGCAGTGTGCTTCTGACTGCCATTTTCTGGAAACTGCAGAAGCGGGGAGAGTAGTGCTGTTGAGCTCTGGTCCTGTTTGCGGGCTTCCCACAGGCATCTGGTGGGCCACTGTGAGAACAGAATGCTGGACTAGATGGGCCATTGGCCTGATCCAGAAGGATCTTCTTATGTTCTTATGAGCCAGAAAGGCTCTAGGTCTCAAAAGGGAGAAGGAGAAAGATCCAGAACCCAGGCCATCTTTGTCTACAGCTAATGGGTCAAAAAGCCAGTTAAGGTTCACTGAGCTTTTCCCACCTGCCTCCTAGATGATCAAAGGATCAAAAATTTAAACTGGAGGCAGGAGGATGGATGAGGAAGTTAGTGAAGCCTCTCACCCTAGGTAGGAAAATGTAGTGCTCACTAGAAAAACTGAGATGATGTGCGCCACAATTCACAACCAGGGGCTGTTTTTCTTACCCGCATGCACAGACCCTGGATGTGACAACTACAGGTAACTGTAGTTGAGGAGCTCTTAAGAGTCTCCAAAAGGAAGGATTTTTTGCTCCCCGCCACCCCGCACTACTCCCTCCTACCATGGAATATATGAAGGGATTATAGAGTGTGAATTAGTTCTTTGGTAGACTGCTACTGAGAGAACAACGAAGTTGGCTGCATGTGTGTCTCTGTGTTAATAATAGGCAGAATATTATTCTATTAAATAACTTCCATCTCCCAATACACTGCCTGTCTCAACATCAAAGCTGGCATGATGAATGTGTATATTTATACCTTAACAACTGGCTGGAGACTTTAAATGGGTTTTGTGTCCCCAGCAGCCACCCCACTCCACGCACCACCTTCTCCTCCTCCTCTCTTGTTTAAACTCAACCTGTAAAGCTTTTCCAAAGAGCAATTTTGATTGCTGTAGCCTCTGAAGGATTTCTCTCCCTCCATTCCCTTATCCCGGAGGGGAGGAAAGGGCACAGAAGAAAAGTGGCTTTTCGAGTCCTTTATGTTTCAACTTTTTTAAAAATAAATTTAATAAAAAGGCCTAGGAGTGCTACAAAATGAAAATGAAAATAGTAGTAATGAAACGCACACAGTCTTGCTGAGGGTAATATAACTGCCAAGTTTAACACTTTCCAGGAAGAGGAAATTCCTAACTGGATACCATAAGATCTGACATACATGTTGCATCTTCTTCTCTTTCTCTCTGAAGTCTCTCCAGTGCATAAAAATTAGATGCCACAAACACATCATTTGAATGGCAGTACGTGCAACATGCTCCACGAAGAGACCCATATCTCACAAAGTCCTTTCCTCTCCATGCTAATTGCATGCATTAGCATTCAGACAATACGTTTGTTCCTATTTTTAGAGAAGAGGCGTGATGAGCAAGAGAGCATCTGGACAATATACAACAAAGTTTAAATCTGAGCCAGAGCTCACTGGGCCTTAGCTGCAGAATCTGTTTCCACACCAGCACTCAACCCTGGAATGTGAAAAGTAGCAATGGAAAAAATAATGCCTTTGAACAGGCACAGAGTGTACACATCTACTAGGAAGGGAGGAAGGCATTGCTCCATTTTCAATATGTCTCAGTTTTACATGCATTTAATCAGAAGTCCATTCTGTCTCCTTTTTTAAAAAAAAAGATTACACAAACACACATTTAAATTATTTACATTTTCTCTAAAATGTACATTTTTGAATGCATCCCCTTTTCCTAAAGCATATACTTTGGGACACATTTCCCTTAAACTACACATTTTCCTATTAATTTTCTCTTAAATGAGATATCTTTATGTGTTTTCCCTAAGATGTGCATTTTTGTACACATTTATGAGATGAGAACTGCACGGCAATGTTAAGAGAAGTGTGCATTCTGGAGGATTAACTGCATTCCTTTTAACTAGAGATGCAAAGGATTCGACCTGGGGCTTTGGCAGGCTGTGGTAATCACACATGCTCTGCAACTGAGCCACAGTCCTTCACCCACCCCAGTGCAACCATTTTCACACCCAGCTCCTATGCATTTTGTATTAAGAGAATATTAGGTATTCCAGGACAGAAGACACCATTTCCAAGCAGAGTTGATCCCCAGAACGGGCTGTAGCTCAATGGTAGATACAAAAAAGTCCCAAGTTCAATCTCCAGGCAGGACTGAGGAGAGATCTCTGCCTGAAATCCTGGGGAGCTGCCACCAGTCAACCAGTGTATTAAATACTGAGCTATAAGGACTAATGGTCTGAATTGGCATAAGACAGCTTACTAAATTCTTAATGTAATTGAACTGACATTTGCTTTCACTGCATATATTTTAACTTTCTTTGGCCTCCATCAGTTGACAAACTGTGTCAAAATGGCAGGAGACAGAAAATGATGGGATGTAACTACTCAGTACTATGGATGTATGTCCGCTCCACTTAACTGTGGGGAAGGGTTGCGGTCGGCCGTGCGGCCACCCACTCTCCTCCAGGGGCACGGGACATTGTCCCGCATTACCCAGAGGGTCCCGGCCATGTCATCAGCAGCCGGCCAATCGGCTGGCTGGGGGGCGTGGCCAGGACCCATTTAAACAAGGGCGTGAGCCAGGGGACTTCCTCTTGGCTCGCTTCCTCTTGTGGCGGTTGGGGGAGGGGAGGCCCAGCCATTGTCTGCCCCTCCAAGCTTAAGGGTATTCCGTTAAAGGAATCCGGGGGTGTGGATCTTGTCCGAGGCCTGAGGCAGGGTTAGGGCCATGCCACGACCCCTTCGGGAACCCAGGGAGAGCTCAAGTTGGTTTGCATCAACGGGGCTCCCCTTACCAGTGGTTTACCCTTACCATACTTACTGCACAGCGGGCAGGAGTCAGATATAGTCTGGTCTATCCAATGCCTAAGCCAATTACTGCTCATATTCTGTAACCAATAAAGTTGTGGCCAAAATTTGCCCAATAACATTAACCATATATTCTGTGTCCTGCTGTCTTTATTCATCTTCGAGGGGGTGGTTGCGGGGTCTTAACATGCAACTATTTCCCACAGGTTTATAGAGAACCACCATTGTAAAAATCAAACATGAGTTCCAGCTATCATAAGGGGCAGAAAGCAAAGCATTTATTTTAAGATTTTTATACACAACTCCAACTGGATTTAAGTTCTAAGGAAGGGAATACAGACTTAGCAAATGGACACTGATTTAGGTTTTCTTAATACAGAGAGCGCAACTTTGTGTATCTCTCCTGTGCACCAAAATCCAATATATTGTGAGGGCAGGAAGAGCGCTGCACTCTGTGAGAGATAGCAAGAATCAAACTTGAATAAATCTTCTGGAAAAACTACTCACTCTACTTGTCCCTTCAAGGCATTGCAAGCATTTCTATCAGAGCTAGCCACTGGGCACTAAAAAAAACATCAAGATGATGAGATTGGCCCCGCTTGACTAGGTCCTCCTCAGTGCCAGGAATTCCCTATAAATAGTAAAGTGTGCCAGGAAATGTATTCTGAGTCTATATGGAAAGCTCAGGTATACAGGGCACAGAAGTTCGCCACACCTGAATGTTTCCTCCTGGAGGTCATGATCCAATCTAGAAGTGCACGGTTAATAACCCTTTATGCAACATATAAGTTTTCATGATTCTTCACTAGCACTAGTTAGTCAACAAGTACTTCCATTGTTTCAAATACATTTTGTCCATCTTGCAGCTACTTCTTCTCCACCCCATCCATGGTCTCAATTTCCCAAGCTGCCATTCAACCCAACTGGTTGGGTGACCATTGTGATTTTGTTAATATATTTCTGTGACATCATTGTATCAGATGTGGCACTGTGATCTCATTGAGAAAACCATACAGGCCACATTCAAGCCAGATGAATCTACTGTCTTGGCAAATAAAGCCAATGGGTGTGGGGGCAAGCAAGGTGCAGAGGCAATACATTTGCACTGAAAACCAGGCATGATAAAAAGGGGGGTTGCTTTCTGAATCCATGAATATGAACACACACAAAAGTAATTTTGTCTCAACCAAATCAATATTTAGCTAATATTGGAGATGGGGAAACAAGACATCTTTGAACATACCCTGACTGGTCTTTCCCCAGTATTTTTATCTGTTTTATCTGTATTTTTAGTCGCAATGGCCTGTTGGCTACGTGAATAAAGTTTGATTTGATTTGAACATACCCTACCCTACATCTTTCAAGGGGGTGTCCTCCTGTCAGGGAACTGCCACCTGGCCCGCTGATGGGAACGGAGGGTCCTTAGCATACAGAGAGCCCCGGCGCCCTTTGAGCAGCAGCACCAATTCCAGCGCAAAGAGCAGCCACACCTCCAGTGGGGAGGAAGGGGAAGGGGCCAGCCAGGAGAGGAGAGGGCTCGGGGATGCTGCTGAGAGCCCCAGCACCTCACTTCATCCGGCTGGTCAGAAGGGAAGCACGCCATTTCCGGTGCCCCAATTGTGCAGAGGGGTGGAACGCAAGGAGGGTAGGAGGAGATTTGGGGTGCCAAAGCTCTTATGCTGGGGAAGGAGCCGGAAGGGGCCACTCCCAGATTCTGCCAGTGACTGAGACAGACATGCTTTTCATAGCTCTGCACTGTAAATAGTTTGCACAATAAAACTGCCAAAAGACTGTTTGGGTTCCTGCTTCATTACTCGTAAGCACCATCACACAAACCTCACACCCCCTTTGCAGCTTAGTGTACAATACAGCATGCTAACCTTTATATCTACTTTGCAAGTGCAAATGTTGGCTCACTTGGAACAAGTAGCGGAAAAGGGAAGACAGCTCAGTAAGATCTCATGGTTGCTTTTGGCCATTAATTAGAAGGGACAATAATTGGAAGAAAAATAGTTTGCCACTCCCCTTTGATGTCTAGGATGCTGCTAAAGGGGCAACAAACTCCCATTGTTTGCATTCTGCTTAACAACATAAAATTTGCTAGTAACCACAAAACATCCATTAAACCAGGGGTAGCCCCTCCAGAAGAAGAAGAAGAAGAGTTTGGATTTGATATCCCGCTTTATCTCAAAGCAGCTAACATTCTCCTTTCCCTTCCTCCCCCAAAACAAACACTCGGTGAGGTGAGTGGGGCTGAGAGACTTCAAAGAAGTGTGACTAGCCCAAGGTCACCCAGCAGCTGCATGTGGAGGAGCGGAGACGCGAACCCGGTTCCCCAGATTACAAGTCTTCCGCTCTTAACCACTACACCACACTGCCTCCAGATGTTGCTGGGCTACAACAGCCACCATCCCTATGTGGGAAATGCAACAGCAGAGATTGTTCAGTGTATAACTCCAGGGTTAATGCTGTTCTCAGGGTTAGACAAAACCTGTTTTCTCCCCCTCAAATTATGCCGTTTTTGTTCAGTTTTCCTGTTTAAAGCTTCATCGGGATTTCTTTTCCCCTTCGGACTCATATCTGCATTATTAAATTGAATTGGCTAACACCCTGTGCTTTATGGGAATTGTATTCCAATAACATCTTCATGACACCATGGAGGCTATGTCCTGTACTACAGTATCCCACACAATAGAACTACCTACTTATACTGTACACTACAGGAATCTACACAGGTCTTAAAGAAAACCTCCATCGCTACAGTTTCCAGTTGGCATTCAAATGGATTTTAAGTTCTGAAAGGTCAGTCATGTGAAGTGGTAATGTAAGAAAGGTATGTAGAGGACGGGATGGCACAGCTAATCCTTCTCAGACTTGCATATCAGGAGAAAGGAAAAGAGGTGTCTGCTATACAAAGCAGCAAATAGACCAGGGTAGGGAACATTTCCTAATTCCACTGTGGGCAACCTTCTGGAGGATGTCATGGGTCAGCATGGCCAGAAGCAAAGGCAAGCCCCACACAGCTCTCCAGCCTCTAATCAGGCAAACAAGAGGCATCATCACAATTCAGGGACACATTCCAGCTAAGCAAAAGTACTCAAGCGGCTGCAAAGCAGGGCCACTGGTGGGTGTAGCCTGGCATGGCCTACTGAGATTCCTGAGTGCCAGAGAGGCCTGGAAAGCCTCATTTGACCTCTGGGCCTGAGGTTCCCACCTCAACTTAAGATTTCCAGAGGCAATTTTTCAAATAATGGGAATAACTTCTTCCACTAGCAACATCACTGTAGTGGTTCACTGTACAACCCCCACAAACAACGCACAAAGGTGCTGCCATCCACTGACAAATATTGGTTTTCTCTGCAGGCCACCCAAAAGGGCTGCCCCCATAGGCTCCTCGGCCCCTAGGAGTTGGCTCCTATGCTATACAGGAAATTCCACACACACCCTTTTCATTTCATTTAAACAAATAAATCTGTCCACTCCTATGCTGGTGGGAAACATGGGCATGCATTTCCCCCCAAAGGAAACCGTTTTTAAAAAGAAAGTACTCAAATATTAGCATGTCATCGTCTGACCCACAATGGGCCAAGATCCTCGCCCCAATTCATTGCAGTAGAGCCAATGAGGTGAATAAACGAAGGGAGCAAATGACAGAGGAAGGGAAGCTGCTTATGCCACTCTGAAAATCTTTGCTTAGACATAGTAGCAGTTACCGGTACTCTTGAGGAACCTGTTTACATTCACTGAGCAGGTGCACAAGCTTTTGAAAAGTTCACTTTCGCACTTGGGCAGGCTTGGAAAGCATGTGATCCCATGCCAATGTTACTAAGACACTACAATCACGTCTTAGTTTTTACAGTCTTAATCAAGAAGTAGAAAGGGAGGCTGGTGGCCCTTGGTAGGCCATGTTTGGCTCAGCGGGCCACAGGTTGTGCAAGCCTCGTCAGTGTGGATGTTACTGTAGTAAACTCCCTTGAGGATGCTGAAATTGGAAAGTCACATGCTTAAATGAGGGCAGAAGAAAAATGCACAATGGACAACAAGTATGTGAGTAGAATTGGTTGTGTCCTGCTTGTTTCATCTTGTGTCAGTCTCCCTTTTAAGCCTAAAGTGACTCTCATTTAGGGCTCCATAGCATATCTCATGGTGCTGAACATGGTAAACTAAGAACTACATAATATTTGCTTTAATTAATGAATACAGTCCTCAGAACTATTGGTAACTTAAATCTAATTTGCTTGCTTTTGTTTCTGCTCCAGAGTAGGTGATCTGAGGATTGCAGTATACAGTGTGCCATGAAAACTTCTTTGGGGAAAACATACTTATACTTAAATTAATTGCAGTGTCAGGGGATACAATGGAGGTGCCTTATGTCAAACTGACAGTATACAAGCCACGACTAAGAGACTAGCTCTTTTATATAAGTGCTGCCCTGGAGCAAAGGGTCTATGGGAATCTCCTGTCTGCAGAAAGTTTCAACAGAATTGCTTGTAACTTCCTGAGGATGCTATGTGGTAATATTCATTACACCAACTTCAATGTCTGCAAACCTTTTGCTTATAAGAGTATTATCAGCAAGGTAAAGATGGTATATTTGCTACTTTCATAACATGCTGACATCCCTTGATCAAGTAGGAAAAGTAAAACTTTTTTACCAAGACAATCATAAATACCCCCCGCCCAGTACTTTGTGCTTTCTGTGAGCTATATTTAAAGAAAGGAGAAATGTCAACTTAAAACTGTTGTGCCCATTTGTGAAAGTGGACCCTGTGTACAAAAGGACACTGGAAGTCCATTTTAGATGCCCTACTGCTGTGAAAACATCTCCTTTACTGTACAAGAGCTTCAATTTAAGTAGCTACTTTGCTTCCCTGTTGATCTGGAAGTAGCAATCTTTTCCTCCCTTGATTATGCTCCCCCCCTTTTTTTTTTACAGAACCAACTTCTCTTAGAAAACCTGAAATGAATTCTACACTGCTTAACTGTGCAGACATCCCAGAAAGAGAAGAATATTCTGCTTACAGTGCCAGGTTAACATATATATAACTGCAGATCCTTGCATCATTATTGTAGTTGCTTTATGTTATTGACTTCCCTTTAAAACAATCCAGAACTTTCACAATAAACTCCCAGTGAGGCAGCCATGTTAGTCTGTTGCTGAGTAACCAGCAAAGAGTGTTGTGGCATCTTAAAGGCTAGCAAATTTATGATGACATTAGCTTTCATGCACTTTGTGCCACAGTAAATATGTTAAGTCTTCAAGGTGTAACCCCCCCCCCCAAAAAAAAACCCTTTTTTGTTTTAGTGAAAAACTGGCATCACAGAGGAAATCAGTCAGCAAACAACTATTGTGATCATCATCAATGGAATTACCATCCCAAAAAGAAAACATTCAGCATGGAACTCACTTTAACTTGTACAAAATATATCCAGAATATGCACCAAAGACTTCAGAAGCACCTACAGGCCACATTCAACTCCTTCCAACACATATTAATCACAAGAGCAGCATTACCTGTTCTTTCCAGTGCACCAGGCAGGCTGACTAACCACCCTGTGTGGGAGAGCCATCTTACCTGATTCAGGAGCATCTTTCCACTGCAAAATGATGGCTGCATTTCATGCTGCTTAGGTTCCTGATATAAAATGAGCATCGGTGGAACAGATTAGAATCCTACTGCATTGCTTGCCTACTGCAGGGTCCAAAAGCAAGAGACAGCTTTGGAATTAGAGATGCAAAAACAGCAGAGAAATAACTTACCTTTCAACCTATTAGTAGGAAACCTGTTTTGACAAAAAACCATTGGCAGAAGGATACCCAACATATATCCAAGAGTGACTATGCTTTTATTTCTCTTTTTGTTAACCAGGATGTTTGTGTTTTAGCTGAGTGATATGTTCCCCCTCCCCATCATTTGAATTCACACCAGCAGCTTTGGCACTGCCAGAAACATTTCTGCTTTCAGTTTTAAAATGAAAACACTGGTGCTATGCAACACAAGAGCGAAATTAATTCAGAGACGCACAGGCTGTATTGCATAGCTGAAGGAATGTTCTAACCACCTGTTTATGAGCAAAACTCAGTCATAAAACCAGCTGTGAGCAACAAACAGCAATGACAAACAACAATTTCTCACTCCTTCTGAAATGCATAATGGCATCTAAATCACACAGCATCACAGGAGTACTCTGCAAGGATGAGACGATTGTAATTGACATAGCTACCCATATGCCCTTCTCCACTACGTGGTGTGTTGTTGAGCTATAAAACTGGTTGTGTTTAAGAGAAACAGAGCTTTTAAATCCCAAGGTGAGAGTGGAGACAACCATGGACAGATTTCTTACCCTTCCGGCGCCTAGATTGCCTCTCCGAAGAATGCAAGGTAGGATTTATAACCTCAGACAAGCAGTATCCACTGCCATACACTGAAATAACACTGTCAAAACATTTCACATTCATATTGGAGGATAGGGTTCAGACTGGAAAATAGGTGGAGCAAAGTACAGATGAACAAGGAAAATGTGTTTAGGTGGTTAGAGGTGAAGGCAGTGAAACCATCCAAGGTGTACCGGTATATTGTCAGCAACCTACCCGGAAAGAATCCAACTTACCTGCACATATTGAAGACCCATAATAAGGAGAAGGCAGTGGGTTTAACATGGGAGAGGGAAGGACATGCTTTGGTGGTGAAGCACATGTTCTGCATGCAAAAGGACCCTAGTCTAATTCCTGGTATCTACCTAAAACACTGTACTTCCGGGTTCGGAGCAGAGCGCAACCCGAAAACACGTAACCCGCAGCGTTCACAACATGAGATATGACTGTATAGCTTAAAAAAAGAGAAGCATTTGAAGTGGTAGGGCAAAACATGAAACATGTACTGAACCCCCTAATAGTTATAGACCTTGTATAACCCATATTTGGACATTCAGCATTAAACATCTATAGCACATATCCTGCAGCTACATAGAAAGAAGTTGGGGAACTTAAATAGTTCTTCTGCCAAATTTCCAATTACTCAACAACCATGTTCAGTCATAGTGCACTGGTGAATGGGAAGGCAGGCTTTTAAGGGGTAGACATGGAGGTAAGCCAACATATTTACTATATTTGTGGGGGGGGGGGCGCAGCTCAGTTTCTCCCAACTAGATCGAAAATTCTTTCTAGTAGCACCTTAGAGACCAACTGAGTTTGTTCCTGGTATGAGCTTTCGTGTGCATGCACACTTCTTCAGATACACTGAAACAGAAGTCACCAGATCCTTAAATATAGTGGGGGAGTGGGGAGGGGTATTACTCAGAACTAGGGTATTACTCTCCCAACTAGGGTTGCCATATTTTGAAGAACAAAAAACAGGATGCTATATGACTCTTTTTAAATACCCCTACTATATGGAGGTTATAGAAGCTGGGGGGGGGGGAGAGAAGGAAGGAGAAGAGAAGAGGAAAGCAAGTCTTCAGCCACCAGTTATAGCTATGACTCATCCAGAATGTATAGCCAGAGACATTTTGGCAAATTTTAAAAGTCCACCTGGACATAAATTTTACCCCTCAAAAAGAGGATGTGTCCTAGAAAAAAAAGGACACATGGCAACCTATAAAAATGTGGGGAAGCTTGGTATTGTTGTAACCAAACCAGGTTAAAATCAGGGGTAGCCAATGTGGGACCCTTCAGATGTGGTTGGACTAGAATTTCCACCAGCTCCACAGCAACATGTGAAGGGCACCATGTTGATGAGCCCTGGTTTAAAAAGGTCTGGCTGTGTTATCAGATCTCAAAGAGTTCCATCTGACCATCATAATCTTCATCTTGTCATTTTGATTCCAAAACCTTGTATGGTTCACAGTGACAATTAATTTTATCAGCAGAGGTACCAGTGGATACTATGAACCAAAAATAGTGCCGATTAATACTCTATGTAGACACAATGCGCAATGTTCACATCTTTCTTGGGAACCTGGAACATCAGCCAAACAAAGTGACAACTGTTAAGGCAACAAAGCATAGCTCACAACCTTTCCAAGCTGTGTGTTGCCCTATGTTCTAGATTGGAACAGGGGATAATTCGATTCCATTTGAATTTTAATGCAAACCTATCTAATTTGCACTTCCTCAAACAATATGTAAACCAAAACACAGCTGTTTTTCAAAATTTGCACTAATCTCAATTTTGTGCTACAGTTATCTCATGGAAAATGTTGGCAAAAACGGATAGTACAGTGATACCTCGGGTTGCGCAGTCAATTCATTCTGGGGTGCCGTTCGCACCCCGAACAGTGCGCAACCTGGGTGGCGCTTCTGCGCATGTGTGAACTGTGCAGACTGCTTCTGCACATGTGTGAACCACACGGACATGCACAGAAGCGTCCGCGCTCTGTGTTGCACTTCCGGGTTAGCGGAGTACGCAACCCAAACGTACGCAACACGGAGCGTGTGCAACCCGGGGTATGACTGTATACCTAAGGGAGAAGTGTACATAAATGCATATATTAATGAAAATAACACATGGAAGTACATTATATTCAAAGGGCTTACAAAAAAGTATAGACCAGGCAAAACTGCATACAAAAATGCATATTTTAAGAGATATGCACCTCAAAATGTTTATGATTTTTCACAAGGACTTTAAAAATCCACAAACCGATGCAGGAATGTGCCAAACTGAATTTAAGATTGAAAATAATGACAGACAGCAACCAAAATAAACAGATTTGTTCATCCATAATTCTAGATAAGATGTATTCAGTGTGAGGCCCATAGCCTACACAATAAACAATACAACTCTAGACTCCTTTCTCAGAAAATCTACTCCTGCCACCTTTAAAAATAAATGGTTGTTTCCAATGGAGTTGTCCTATTAGTGCGACGCAACAGGACTTCTGCACATCTACCCGCATACCTCTGTGCACACCCTACCAAGAAAAAAAAAATCTGTTCTGATGGGTAGAGGGTGAAATCCCAGAATAGAATGGGGGATATGGAGGCATGCAGGGAGAGAAAAAATTGTTGTGCAGGTGAAAGTCCTTGCCCTAATGGGACAGCTTAACTGGATAAATAAGTAAGTCAGCAAATACAGTTTAGACACTCAGTCATGCTTCCCTTTCCCTACAAATATCAAAAGCTACTTCCAAAGAGAATCAGTAGTACTAGCATACCATGGAAAACTCAGTTTTACATGCTGGACATTTAATAAACAAAACAAAAGCTGACACCCCAGAGAGCCGTCTTTCCCAGAAGAGACTGGACGCTCCATGACCCGATGTGCCTTCAAACTAACAAGTTACATAATATGACAAGCCATCAATCCATGCAAATGTGCAGCAGCATTGATCATGCCACACATGAATGAAGTATTATTAACCAAAGCACTTCAGGGAGGCAATGCATAAAGGGAAAACAAGCACGGAGAAACCCGGGAAACTCCAGACCACTATCTAATACACTCCCTTGGGCCTTACAGACACAGTCAAGCAAAAGGTAAATGAACATTGCAATTGAGATTTCCAGCAGAGTCAGAGATCATGTTGCAAGTATCGGAGGAGAGAAAAACCAAGACAAAACATCACTCTATGGAATAGTTTAGGTCCATAGCTCACTATAGCGCATCTGCCACATGGAAGCAACTTTAAGTTACCCCACATTGTAGCTATCTTCATGCAGAGACCAACTAAGTTTGTTCTGGGTATAATTTTTTGTGTGCATGCACACTTCTTCAGATAACTGAAGAATACCTTCAGATATGCAGTATCTGAAGAAGTGTGCATGCACATAAAAGCTTATACCTAGAACAAACTTAGTTGGTCTCTAAGGTGCTACTGGACAATTTTTTATTTATATCAACTGCATCAGACCAACACAGCTACCTACCTGAATCTAGATTCATGCAGAGAGTGGACACTAAACTCTTCATGTGAAATGACTCACCATACAGATTGGATCAAACCACTACAAATGTTTTTCCCCTTCCTTCCTTCCTTCCTCAGTAGTCAGTATCTCCAATGGGACTTCCTACCAAGTAAGTATGCCTCAGCCTCCTAAAGCCTTACATACTATTTAACGCCACAATCACAGCAGATTATATTCACTGAATATGCCATATGTGTTCTGGAGCAGTAGATAAGACCTCAACTTTCTTCAGTGAAAGCAGTCAATTCCTTCAGAAGAAGAGAGATGCAGACCACCAACTGTCTGGTCTCCATGCCCAGTTCTATTTGAACAGAAAAATGGGTACCAGCATATACTGTAGGACATGATCATGGAGTCAGATATTGGTGACAGCTAGGATGCAGAATCTGCAGCTATGGTTAGACTCAAAATCCTATCAGCCCCAACCATCATGGCCAATGGTTAGAGGGTTGTGGGAGTTAGCAAAAACTGGAGACCACAGCAAGATTCTATATTTTGTATCCCTTCATTGGTAGACAAATATCATAATATACTGAATGGCAAAACCTGGTTCCTAGTGGATACTGCTAGGAACAGACAAAATAAGGGCTATATATATATATAGAGAGAGAGAGAGAGAGAGTGCGTATAGTATATTGTATTATACTATATATAATATAATATAGTATAGTATAGTATTATAGTATTATAGTATATATAGTATATTATAGAACTGGATATGGAATAACTGATTGGTTCAAAATTGGGAAAGGAGTACGACAAGGCTGTATATTGTCTCCCTGCTTATTTAACTTAAATGCAGAATTCATCATGCGAAAGGCTGGACTGGATGAATCCCAAACCGGAATTAAGATTGCCGGAAGAAATATCAACAAACTCAGATATGCTGATGACACAACCTTGATGGCAGAAAGTTAGGAGGAATTAAAGAACCCTTTAATGAGGGTAAAAGATGAGAGCGCAAAATATGGTTTGAAGCTCAACATCAAAAAAACTAATATCATGGCCACTGGTCCCATCACCTCCTGGCAAATAGAAGGGGAAGAAATGGAGGCAGTGAGACATTTCACTTTCTTGGGTTCCGTGATCACTGCAGATGGTGACAGCAGTCACGAAATTAGAAGACGCCTGCTTCTTGGGAGAAAAGCAATGACAAATCTAGATAGCATCTTAAAAAGCAGAGACATCACCTTGCCAACAAAGGTCCGTATAGTTAAAGCTATGGTTTTCCCAGTAGTGATGTATGGAAGTGAGAGATGGACCATAAAGAAGGCTGATCGCTGAAGAATTGATGCTCTTGAATTATGGTGCTGGAGGAGACTCTTGAGAGTCCCATGGACTGCAAGAAGATCAAACCTATCTATTCTTAAGGAAATCAGGCCTGAGTGCTCACTGGAAGGACAGATCCTAAAGCTGAGGCTCCAATACTTTGGCCACCTCATGAGAAGAGAAGACACCCTAGAAAAGACCCTGGTGTTGGTAAAGATTGAGGGCACAAGGAGAAAGGGACAACAGAGGACGAGATGGTTGGAAAGTTTTTCTTGAAGCTACCAGCATGAGTCTGACCAAACTGCGGGAAGCAGTAGAAGACAGGAGTGCCTGGTGTACTCTGGTCCATGGGGTCACGAAGAGTCGGACAAGACTAAACGACTAAACAAAACAATTATAGTTGTTTCAAAAGATACTAATTATACATAAGGTCAGATTAAAGAGCTGGACCATAAAGAAGGCTGATCGCCGAAGAATTGATGCTTTTGAATTATGGCGCTGGAGGAGACTCTTGAGAGTCCCATGGACTGCAAGAAGATCAAACCTATCTATTCTTAAGGAAATCAGGCCTGAGTGCTCACTAGAAGGACAGATCCTGAAGTTGAGGCTCCAGTACTTTGGCCACCTCATGAGAAGAGAAGACTCCCTAGAAAAGACTCT
The DNA here is from genome assembly GCF_009819535.1 of Lacerta agilis. Classification (NCBI taxonomy): domain Eukaryota; kingdom Metazoa; phylum Chordata; class Lepidosauria; order Squamata; family Lacertidae; genus Lacerta; species Lacerta agilis. The sequence continues at coordinate 27,076,166 of NC_046312.1, forward strand.
GATGTTGGGAAAGATGGAGGGCACAAGGAGAAGGGGACGACAGAGGATGAGATGGTTGGACAGTGTTCTCGAAGCTACTAACATGAATTTGGCCAAACTGCGAGAGGCAGTGAAGGATAGGCGTGCCTGGCGTGCTCTGGTCCATGGGGGTCATGAAGAGTCGGACACGACTGAACGACTGAACAACAACAACAGATTAAAGAAGCAATACTGTGAAAAAGGTGCTCTCTAATTTGAGATATTTACTTGGTAATAATATGTGATGACAGGAGTCGGACATGACTAAACGACTAAACAACAACAACAACAACAACAACAACAACAACAACATATGATGCTCAATACTCCTGCCTATTAACAACTTGGGCTGGGTGAGGGGGACAGACAACAGAAGATTATGGGTTCTCTCTTTAAAAAACCTCAACCTTAACAAAAAGCACTAGGAGGTAAACCCTAATTATGTGAGCAGGACTGATAAGCATAGCCAAATGCAGGAAGAGTTGGCTACAAGTTTCACCTGTCCCTATAACTATGGCCATTATCAGGATATCCCTAGACAAACAAACAAATGTATCTCGTTGAGAGCCCTAAAACAGCCAAAGCATGGAAGAATTGTGCACTCATCTGGAGGCATTTTGGAAGATTTCACCGAAGCTAATCACCTGTCAGCTGGAGGTGCCCAAAGAGGCAACTAAAACTAGCTTGCCTCTTCAGCCAGGTGGTCAGCTGCACTAAAAACTTTCAAAAGATATGCACTTTCCCCTGCCGCTGTCAGGGATTGTGACCTTTCTCTGTAAACCAAGGCCAAATAATTTAGAGCTTAAGAAAATAAAACCAAAAAGACAAAAACTTTAAAGCTATAAATAAACAGCAACAATAAAGGTTCTGTTAATTTTAACTTGGGAACTTTGAAAAGTGGGGTGCAAGGTGACAGTCGGCAAACCAGAAACACAACCCAAATGCTCAAAGATGGGAAATTACAAGTGTGTGGAAAAGCAAGAAGCAAGGTGGCATTTAAAAACTGACAGTCCTTACAGTGAGAGGAATAAGTTAGACCCAAAGGCCAAAACAAGTGAAGGGGACAGGTGTCAAAACACACATTATTTTGACCTTTGTATTCAACACAAAAGTGTTCTAATAATTAAAAAGAGTGATCTCTTGACAGCTTCTATTGCGTAATGCTTTTACTCTATATTTTTGCTCATTTCAGCAGTGGACATGCTGTCACCGACATAAAGCCACTGTTTAAAGCAGCTTCACGGTAGCCTAAAAGGGACGGAGCAGGGCAAGGATTGACTGAAGACTAAATGACTTGTATGGGTTCTACAGAATTCTTACACCTACAAAACACAAACCGTATCAGAAAGAAAGGGAAACTGTCAAAGCAACAAGTGATTCAGATAGCTCAGCACTCAGCAAACTCAAGCCTGCAGTGGGCACTGGCTAGCCTGATGCAGAAATCTGTACATACAACATAGGATTGCTTAGCTGATTTCAGTGGTGGAACCCAATTTCCATGGGTGGGGAAAAAAAATCATCTACTGTTCCCACCCCCTTTGTCAACAGTGAAGAAGGCAGTAAGTAAAGGGAGGGTTTTTCTTAGCTGTGGAGGTCTGGCAATAGAACAACCTCCTCAAGAAGATTTGTCCAGCACCAATGCCATATTATCATTATTATTATCTGAACGGCCTTTTAGCCTGGGGGTTTCATATGATTTATCAGTATATTTATATATTTGTGTACTTGACTGGTCTTTCTCCAGTATTTTTATCTGTTTTATCTGTATTCTTAGTCGCAATGGCCTGTTGGCTACGTGAATAAAGTTTGATTTGATTTGATATCATTATTATCATTATTATTATTAGCCAGGAAAGACCCTTGCTATTTACTCAGACTTTAAAAAAAAGTTCCTGGGTTCCTCTACACACAGACACACACTAGCTGTATTGTTATGTACTACATTTTTAATTAAATTTTTAAAGGATTTATTTTGGTTTTAAACATTGTCCTTGGGCAGCTTTGAATTTATTTCATGAAGAAAAGTGGAGGCTTTTAAAAGCATAATTGGTACTTTAATTAATTATGGGCTCTACGGTGCCTTGTGTGTCCTCTTTTGGGTTACGGCTTGCGCAAAATTTGGCTGAATCAAGATTGTGAATACCCAGCTAAATGGATGGTTGGTACATTGAGCTCTGGCACAACAGATCACCTGTATTCCCCCCCCCCCACATCCCCCAGTGATTGACGATCACTGCCAAAACTGAGAGCGCCAACCTTCTGCTTGGCATGGAGACTTTCTGTACCAGGACATGCATTTTGCCTCCATCTATGCATGAGAATTTCTGGAGCAGGGCCAGAAGTCATCCCTACCTAGTTATGCCACTGAAATCGGCTGTCTATCCAGCATATAAGAAATCCAATTTCCAAGATTTCAAATCCAATTTCTGGCACAGGAGGGGCTTCCATTTAATTTGTGTATGTAAATGCAACTGTTTCTCAGCTGGATGAAAGGCTGGTTTGTGCTATGGGTAACATACACAGATGCAGAATAATTGCTGATATTATAAACCTTTGATACCAAGCTGCTCAGTGTCGTCCCCCCTTCCTCTCTCCTCTTCTTTCTGCATTATTTACTGCAATTCCAGGGGACATAAAATCAGCCACTTAGAAATCAAGCACTGTTATTTGCACTGCCATGAAATACTGAGAAACAATGGGCTCCTTCCAGACAATCAGTTTATGAAGCAATAAATGCACAGTTGTTACTAGTTCGTTGAAACATATCCAGGTTTCTCCAGTCAAGGAAGCATTTCTGTTGGGGGCATGTGCCTTTTCCAAGGACTCAAATGGCAATATTTTTGGGAAGGGAAAAAAAATAGATTTCTCCACAAGCTACTGGGCCCATAAGCGCCATGCTGAACGTGGCTGTATACGTGTCAAGGGCATTTCATGTATAATTGCCAGTGATACCACAAGAGACAAACAGCTCCCCACTGCTGTGCTATTTTGTGAGCTTTTATTTTTCTAAATTATCTTATTTTTAACATGCTCTGCAGGTGTGCAGTCTCCCACTGTGCCCCCACAGTGCTGGAGCACTCAGAGATTAAAATAGCAGAAAGGCGACCCCATCTACCACCTTCCTACATTGCCCTGACATTTAGGGAATTTTAAAGAAGGTGGGCTTTCCGCTCTGAAAACTTGGGAGGAGGGGAGCTTGTGTACTTCATGAACAAGCCACGCAACATCTCCCTTCTCGCAATACCCACTTGTTTTTCCATTTTCTTGAAAGTGGGGTTGTTGTTTTTAGAAGCTGCAGTGATTCCAGAGTTCTATTTTCTTTTCGGGCGGTTCTTTAAAGCCTGCGTGCTGCTCCTCTCCTCTCCAACAGTATCATTAGAGGTGTATCGTTAGAGATGTAGCAAGGCATCCATGGGAGGGAAGGACTATTAGTGGTTTTATGAAATTTAATTACAGCTGTGGATCATCTATAATCAGGCATTTTGATCCTTAAGGAGGGGCGGCAACACTACAGGTGCCTGTAATGAAATTATATTGGCCCCTTTAGCTTGCAAAGTGCCTTCCGGAGGAGGCAATCACCATAACAGAAAGGGAGGTAGGGACAGAAGTACTTAACCCTTCTCCTCCGCAACCGCTTTACCTCCAACACTTCCCCTCTTCAGCTGCTTTCACCCCCATCCATTTCCTAAATCCATGTTTGCTGCACAAATATCTGGCTAGAACCCCTCAGGGATAGGAAAGGGAGTTCTTTGAGACAAGAGGCCAGTGGGGAAGGATTAATTATTCATTTCCCCAGTGCAAATTATCCCCTTCCAAGGGTCCTCCGTAAGGGAGAAGGGGCTGCCAGGGCTTTTTCACACACAGCTGAAGAACAACATGGTCATGGATTTGTCATGGTTTGGCGGCCACAGCAACACTGACTGCCAGGCCCCAATCCTCCTTTAAGATTGACAAGATACCCATGTCCCACCTATAATGGCTCTGAGGAGGAATCTAAGCTTTGGCAGCAGCTAGGCACCATCTCTCTTTTTTGGCTGGTGCTCCTCCCTTGGCCCTTGGCCCAACCAGATGTGGCACGCCATTTCCCTCTCATCATTTAATATAGCACTTCAAGATAAATGTTTGGCAGAATACCTAAGTGAGATATAAATACGCTTTTTTTAAAAGGGAGATTTAATTCCTAAGCTCCATTAGTGAGCGTTTAGCACATTCCCTGAATCAAGAAGGCATGTGGGGTGGGAAGAGAGGCGAGAGAAGGGCTCCACACAGAAGTCTGCATGTGAAGATCTTTACAAGAATGTCTGGGCCCAATGGAGACGGGTGATCCCAACATACCACACCAAACCGCTTAGCAGCAGCACAGGTAGTAAAATCAGAGCTGTGGAACAATCCCCTGACCCCCAACACCACCGCTGCTTACCTCGCCAGTTGCACAGGTAGGACCCATCAGGTATTCCTGCACCTGTGGGACTCCCACCTGCCCTGTCCAAGCTCCATCCAAGTAAGCAGCAACAGTGAAGATACCGAGTAGGGCAGCTCTGCCTTATGGAGCTTATTTATTTAAATAATTTATATGCTGCTTAACAGCCATAGTCTCTTAGCGGTTTACAAAGATAAAACACAACCAATAGACATCGGTTAAAACTATAAAAGTGAGCATCAATAGAAATGCACCACTTTTGGCAGTTTTGCACAGCTAGGGAAGTCTCAAGCTGGGCTTGAGGGAGTTGGCATTTGGTGGGTGGTGGCAGTCAGTCTGGAGTTGTCTCGGTCCAATTTTAAACCAAGATGGGAAAGAATTTGGAGGCTCAACATGGAGGTGGAGCTCCTGAAGCTTGTAACCAAACCCATGGCTAGCAAACTTCACTGACATTGCTAAGGAGAACCCATCGTATGTACATCTTTCTATTGTAGTGGGAGCAAATTGTTTTTCTTGAGCCCAATAGGCAATGCTCCTTTTCAGTTGCAAACCTAACAATGTTCTCTACTGCAGTCTCTGTTCTGGGAAATGCGTATTGCATAATGAGTTTGTTTTTGTAATGCTATATCTTTTGGTGTACAAATTAAATTACATCAGCTACAGGTAGGTAGCTGTGTTGGTCTGCCATAGTAAAAAAAAAATTAAAAAAAAAATTCTTTCTAGTAGCACCTTAGAGACCAACTAAGTTTGTTCTTGGTATGAGCTTTTGTGTGCATGTGTGTATCTGAAGAAGTTTGCATGCACACAAAAGCTCATACCAAGAACAAACTTAGTTTTTATTATTTTTATTTTGTTTTAAATTACATCAGTTTGTTTTCATTATTTTCTCCCTCCTTGGCAGTCAGTTTTAAACATTCCCTGTAAGTTCACTTTTTAGAGGTGGAAACACACTACCCCCATTTCTTCAATGATACTGCAACAGTGGCAGTGGTGAACTTGGGACAGGACTTTGGGAATGTGCCACAGCTCTGTGGCAGAGCATCTGTGGTGTGTGTAGGAGATTTCAGGTTCAATCCCAGGCATCTCTAGGTAGGGCTGGAAATATGTCTGAAATCCTTGGGAGCAGCTGCCAATCACAGCAAACAATACTAAGTTAGATAGGCTACCGGTAATGGTCTGACTTGATGCATGTCCCTAAATTCAGGGTCTCACTCAGCAGAATGAGCAAGAGGGCCCGAAACTCCAGCAGTGCTGGGTTACTGCATTTTGAAGTGAATTAATACATTTTAACATTAAAAGATGCTTCCCCCATAAACCATTCAACCCAGAGACCTAATGCCTTCCTAAACAAGCATGAGATGTGCATTTCGGTGCTTGAAGCTAGGGGTGGGGGTAGACATACAATACAAAGAGGAACAGAGAGAGATTATCCAATGCTGTGTGTCTGGCAGAGTATAAAGGTTGTGCAACAAAGAAATACAGCACAACAGCTCTGCTAGGGAAACATGTTGCATAACACCTGATCCTTGTTGCGCAGCTGATAGTTCTTGTGTAAATTGTTGCACAACAACCTTTGATAATGTACTTGTGTTTTCCCTTGCAGAGCAAAGTATGCCACTAAGTCACTTTAAGTTACCACTACATTGGATACAGCCCTTACTAACAAAGGATTTTAAAAGAATATGTTCTGAAATGGTAAGGCATTGGTGCAGGAGAGGAGTAGCCTTGTTTGAGTTTTTATATGTATAAAGGCAAAGTTTTTATATAAAGGGCAAATTAAGCATTTATGCACTAGAGTAAATAACTGCTCAGACAGAAAAGCACTAGAAATTCAAAAGCACATATACAATTTACCAAAAGGTTAAAAGTGCACCATTTGTTGGATAGGGAGGTGTACCTTTTGGCTTTGACATCCATGGGAGTGCAATCTAGATGGGTGCAATCTCCTCCCCCCCCCTGCTAAAGGGTTATAAGTGCACCAACCATATCTAGAAAAAGACAAAAAAAAATTGTCTCTACAAGCCTGGCCTCTCTCCTGTTCTCTCTTCCTCCAGTATCGACCCCCTGCTACACTGAAACCTGGTTATTGTATTACAAATATTTTTTGCCATCTCATGACCTTCTCTAATCTCCCCACACATACACACACCAAAGAAAATCACCATGGGCAGGATAACCGTTACTCATTAAGTATTCCATTTTTTTATTATTTCTTGAGTTGTCTAGGGAAAGGGGGGAAAGGCTGTGTTTCAAATTCTGCATATAACCTTCAGGCTCTTTCATCAACTTGGGTGGGGTTGGGGAAATCACACCATTTCTCATAGGAGCACAGGGAGCTGCCTTATATGGGTCAGGCCATTGGTCCATCTAGCTCAGCATCTCTCCAGAGTTTCAGACAGGGAATCGTTCCTAGCCCTTCCTGAGATGCCAGGGATTGAACCTGCAGCCTTCTGTACAGAAAGCAGATGCTCTACCCCCTGAGCCAACGGCCCTTTCTCTCAAGAATGCTGCTCTTTCCCCTGCTTACCATCAGCAGAGTGGAGATGCTTGCTCTTCTCCATCGCATGCCAGGCTTGCGAAGGAGCCAACACCAAAACCAAGGTGAGCTACTGTGTGCTCCAACACCATCCTACTTATTAGGCTTTATCCAAGCAGTAGAAAAATGACTGTCTTTCACCCAAAGCTGTCTCTGCTGGGCCCCAGTACATACTTTCCCTTCCTACCAATAAAGGGGTATAGGAAGGAGAGCACTTGTTGTAGTGTGAAGCTGCAGCGTACTTCTGTTTCAGTACTTTTAAAAGATGCCTGCTTTTATTAGTTTGCTCTTCTGCTTTTGACCTTACAGTTCTTTTTACCATTGGTGCTTCAATTACTGAATTTTGTATGATTAAAAAAACAACAACAACCTGTAAACTGCTAAAAAAAAGTGTGGGTGAAAGCTAACACTGTACAGGCAGACTTCCACTCCTACAAGGGGGCTTCTCCTTTCCTCCCCTTTGCAGCCCTCTGTGCCTTCTTAAATCTGCTCCAGAGGGTCCTCCAACCTTCTGGGGCATGTTTTGGGGCACATGGGGGAGCTGTAAGGGGGGGGGAATGGAAAGGATGGTTCTGTTGCATTAGAGGAAGTATGTTCTGGTCTGTCCCGCCATCCTATAGAAATATAAATACTATGGGCATAGTAAAAGCCTCTATAAGAACCGCAGCTCCCATAATACTCTGTGATCTGATTGACACAGCTATACCTAAGTGGAAATGCACAAGTGTGCAGGTTCCCAGAGAAGAGATGGTGGTACTGCCCCCCTCCCCTTAGATTTTTTTTTTTTAAATAGATCTGAGATATCCCGGTTGTATGACTTGCTGTTTATGGAATCCCAGAAATCACTCGTTCTTTGTTGGCTACTTCTCATGAGACTTTAAGAACACAGCAGTAAGTCTCCCAGCAATAAGTCTCATGTCTAAAGCTTTACTGTGCAAAGTTTACAACCGCAGAATTTTTCTAGAAAATGGCTTCTGTGCATTTTCCCTTGAATAGATTTTTACATGTTTTCTACTGTTTTGTTTTCATGTACCTGTGTCCTAAAAAAAAAGAAAAGAGGAAAAACCATACTATTTTCTTTTTTAAAATAGGAATGGCAGCTACTATAGGGATGATTGTGGGAGCATAAAGCTTACCAACTCTCATCTAGAATTTATACTGGTTATAGAAATTATACATGACAAGAACTCAATAGATCACTCTAGCGTCTTCGATTAATGTTTGAATTGTAAAAACTAAGCAGTAGATGGCAGTATGGGTTAACAGAAAGGCTTCATTTTAAACAATGTCTATAAAACATCTTGGTAACATAACCTGCCTGTTAAGTGAAAAAGTACAAGGAGCAAGAAAGACAAATTTTTATAGATTCGGCCCAGTAACTCCTGGATGCATAGGCCAACTGTAAAGCAGCACCTGGTTTGTAAGAGCGGCTGCTGACGGTCCCTTTGCAGGAAAACTAGTTGGAGGGTCTGTAGGTCAAAAGAGAAAGCCATGGCTGTAATTTCTGTATGCTCAGATAAACAGAGTAATACAGGGCTGAGAATGTAAGAGAAGGAAAAACTGCCTTAATGGGTCGTAGCACTCTGAATCCAACAGAATCAAACAATTATCAGCCCCTGGGATAATCACATGCAATCAACATTTGGTAATTAAAGGTATGCTGGGTTTATCTGTCGTGGCTAAAAGCTACCGGCTGTGTTCGAATGCCATGGTTAACCATGGTTCAGTGTGATGTAAACATGCTGCGGTGAGTCTTGGATCCATGTGCTTTCTCCCACATTGCCACAAAGAGGAGTTTAGAAGCTTTCATTTCCACTTAAAGTTAACCACGCTTTTTGTATTGCCAGACGGGCAAATTGTTAACATCGGTTAATATTCTGTGGTTAACCTTAACTATGGTTTCTTTACACAAGCCAGCTTCAGAAATTATGTTTTGAAGTTGTCTTGTTTTAAATTAACCGTAGTTAAGGTTAACCACAATTTAGCAGTCTGGACAAAACAAACAAACAAACAAAAACCACCCCATTTTTCACTTCTATGCAAAGTCCCTGGGAACGATAATTTTTTACAACAACGCCATCTGCATACAGTAGTCTGCTAGCCTGTCTCATTCCTATACAGTAGTTGAAGGAGGGAAAGTGGGCACACATTACAATGTATCCATATAAAGATGCAGTTAAGTAAAACATCTATGCCTTTTGAAACTCCACTTCCATCTACAAAGTCTCCTGTGACTGATAATTCACTGTCCCCCACTCCCAGAGGTTACTATTTGCATTTTTAAAGACACGCGCTTAAGTGCAGACACATTTAACATCATGCCTAGTTTGGTCCCAAGAGAACCTTGATAGTAGCAGTAAGATATCATTTTGGGACTCTGAGGCATTCCCTAGTTGTCTCTTAACTTCCAAAGGAGGAAACGTCACAATTCCCTTACACCTTGTTTCATTGACTACTGAAACAGAGTTTTTTCTCCAGAGATTAGATGGTTTTCCATTCTGTTTTATGTAAACATCTTTCTACCTTTCAAAACCACTAAGCCATTCATTTTATTGAATTGTGGATTTATGAGCCATCCTTCTAAAACAAATATTCAAGGTGACATACAACAACCCCTGCCAAAAGAAAAGAAAAAAAACATCTGGACAAAACCAAATAAAATTATTTTTTAAATCACCACTTCCTTAATTATTGGTGTAAACAAGGTATAGTAGTCGTTCATCCTTTGGGGCATCTGGTATTAAAATACGTTACATAGTCCCATTTTCCTATCTTGCTTGTAAATAATTTATTATATTTTCTTGCTCTTTTCTGAATACACTCCAAGTTGCCTTAATCTTCCTTAAAACATGGAAACCTACACTGGTCCCATGTTACCAGCTGAGACTTAATCAGTGCCAAAGGGGGGGGGGAAGTATGTTTACTTCTATGCATGTCTTATACATTCTGCTGCTCAGTGCTGGATTAACCAACCCCATAATGAACCCTTTTTGAATCTGTATCTCACAAATTCAAAGCCTCTCTGCCTGCACTCATGCAGAATACAAAAGCAGGTCCTTCCATCTCTGAAATAATATGTTGTTGCAATGGAAAGAAAATGCTCACACTATCCCGCAAACTGGCACTATTCCATCACTTTGATTTGGTGGAATAAAAGGGAGTTTCAAATGCCTATTCCATGTGTTGAAAGAATATAGGACAGGCAGTGGTGCCTGGTGCCTGCTAGACCTTGGGGAGCTGCTAGGAGGTCACAGGAGTGTGGCCATGTTGTTCTCTCCCTTCCAAAGCTACTGTGGACACTTAGGACTCAGTTATACAGCTGCAAATACAACATTTTAAGTGCATTATACAAATGTGACACTAGCTGGCGATGGTGAGCTTATGGCAAATCTATTTTTCAAAACGCTTTTTTAAAAAAAGTATTTCCACAGTGATATATATATATATATATATATATATGTGTGTGTGTGTGTGTGTGTGTGTGTGTGTGTGTCTAGATTCCGCCTTAGAATCATAGAACTGTAGAATTGGAAGGGGCCCAAAGGGTCATCTAGTTCTCTGTGTGAAGAGCTTCACCTTAGTGGTAGTAGGGCAGGGGTCAGCAAATTTTTTCAGCAGGGGGCCAGTCTACTGTCCCTCAGACCTTGTGGGGGGCCGGACTATATTTTGAAAAAAAGTATGAACGAATTCCTATGCCCCACAAATAACCCAGAGATGCATTTTAAATAAAAGGACACATTCTACTCATGTAAAAACACACTGATTCCCGGACCGCCCGCGGGCCGCATTTAGAAGGTGATTGGGCCGCATCCGGCCCCCGGGCGTTAGTTTCGTAGGGCTTCCAGTTTTCCAGCCCAGTTGTGAGGCCTCAGTGTAGCACTGCCTTGAGGAGCAAACTGAACATGCTCAGAACTATACTTTTGGATTAGGGTTGGCCGAGTGCTACTTATACCTTATTAACAGAAATGCTTGCAGAGCTTCTCTGAGTTCAAATAAAAGTATAAAATGTATGGGGGACAGGAAAGAGTAAGTGGCTTTGAGATTCTGGGTGATTTTTTAATGGTTTGACATTTTGTGAGCTATCCCCATGCCCCTCGCAGGCATATGAAAAGGGCTCTGCATGCAAGCTTGTATACTTATGTAGAACACCTACATGGGGAAAGGGGGCTGGTTAGTTCAGGGTCCTGCCCCATACGAAGGAAGCTGTGCCTGTGCAGAGGTCCTTCACACACAGGCCAAACCCATTACTTTCATTAACTTTTGTGGTGTGATGCACCAATCACCCATTTTTGAGAGCAAGGAGATAAAATTCAAGTGGCGTGCAGTTAGTTAGATTCACTGGGGTGGCGTGGTGGCAGAAAGGGGTGGGGTGGCTTGTAATGGATGTCTTTGAGAGCAACCAAGTGCTTAATGAACAACTATGCTCCCATTTGCTTGCTGAGGCAGCGAAAAGAATCCCAGTTCATCCCTATCCAGATGATCATAGGGCATAGTAAGCTGTCCTATAGTGAGGCAAGCCATTGTTCCATCTAGCTCCATATCGCCTATATGCTGACAGGCCAACAGCTCTGCAGAACTTCAGGCAGAATTCTGTCTCAGCCCCACCAAAAATGCCAAGGATTGTATGTGGGACTTTCTGTATGTGCTCTACCACTGAGCTATGGCTCTTCCTCTAAAATCCTTCCTTTGTGCTGTTATCACTAGGAATTATTGCCAGAAATACCTGAATGTTAAAGTCAGATCAATCCATCCATCGTCACAGGCAAAGTCCTAGTTCATCATCTCATATATAGTCCCGCTGGGACCATATAACACCAGTCCTAAAGGATCTTCACTGGCTCCCTGTGCATTTCTGAGCACAATTCAAAGTTTTCATGCTGACCTTTAAAGCCCAAAACAGCCTCAGCCCAGTATACCTGAAGAAGCATTGCAGGGGGGTTGGACTAGATGGCCCTTGGGGTCCATTCCAGCTCTACAACACTATGATTCTGTGAGCATCTCTACCCCCATCGTTCAGCCTGGACACTGAAGTCCACCTCTGAGGGTCTTTTGGCAGTTCCCTCACTGAGAGAAATGAAGTTACAGGGAACAAGGCAGAGGGCCTTCTTGGTAGTGGCACCCTCCCTGGAGAACATCCTCCCAATAGATGACAAGGCGATAAGAACTACACAACATTTAGAAGACATCCGAAGGCAGACCTGTATCAGGAAGTTTTTAATGTTTGATGTTTTATTATGTTTTTATATGTGCTGGAAGCTGCCCAGAGTGGCTGGGAAAACCCAGCCAGATGGGCGGGGTATAAATAAAATAATCATAATCATAATAATTATAATGGCTGATAACGCAGTTGTTCCGCATCAGAAGTATGTGACCTTGAAATTGATGAGAAATAATGGCATCAGGTAGAAAACTCAGGAAGTGGGCAAGTCGAAGCGAGGCATTTACAATGGGGGCAACAAATCCACAGTTACACCTGAAATAAGAGCATGGCCTGAATGCTGCCTGAGGCTGAAATCCTATGAAAACATACATAGGAAGGAAGCCCACAGCTCTCAGTAGGACCTACATTTGAGTACGCATGTACAGGAGCAGGCTCTAAGGAACTTGTAGAGAGGAAAGAGGATATGCCTTCAAAGTTACTAATTATTCCGCACAGAAAAGAGAGCGTGCCGCTTAAAGGACGCAGCTCATAGCTTAAAAAAAGCAATGAGTGGGTGAGCAATTACCAAAGTACTCTTTGGAGAGAGCAGCACAGCAAGCAGGAGAGAATGCAATTAGTGCCTCTTTCAATTTGTAGCTCCCTCATAAGAAAATGTCCCCTGACCAACATGTCAGGGCAAGGGAAGGAAAACAGAGCACCTGGGCAGATTTTTTAGGCGTATAAGTGGATACAATTTTTGAAGCCAGAAATAAGGTCTGGTCGATGAATTTACTAGTGGAACACGCCAGTAGAAAAGCAAATGGGGAGGGCCATTCCTCAAGTATCTTTTCTTTATGGTTGCCATTTGGCAAACAATGAACACTCCAGCTATCAGAGTATATCTGTGGGATATGAACAAGGTGCCTTATGTTAATCGTGCTATCTAATTAGCAGTGCTTCGATTACTTTAATGATTACATTATTTTAAATGAAAGATAAGAGTTGAGACATAGGGTAATAAAGCCCTTTACACATTATCTACTCTCTGATGTCCTCTTAATACAGCAGAGCATGTTCTATTTATTGCATCTAAACACTCTGGGCCCCTCCATATGTCCTTCGCATTGTGCATTCATGATTATTTTCGCTCATGATGGTATTGGAGCAGTTACACATGATCCCGCTTTCAATACTGTTTGTGTCTGCAGTCGTTTTTGGGTGGACATACTGCTTTGTTTTCAAAAAGTGCATGTCCTGTAATCTCCTGCTGAAATTCTGTCACTTTTCATACCACAAACGTTCCAGGGTTGCGGTTGTTTATCCCACTGGTTGTTGTTTATCCCACTTTTGTTGTGGTAAAGTGCAAGAGTCCTACTAAGGATGGCAATAATGTGGTAACACCGGGAAGCACGGCAAAACAACAAAGAAAGTGGAATTATGTGTGGATGATCCAGTATAAGTTCATAGCTATTGCAGTATTCTTGAGTTAATGACATGATGCAGAATACACCCCAAGGCACCCAAGTCTGGGGGAACCTTCTGTCCTTATGCCAGTTTGTGAATGTGCTCTTTCAGAGGGAAGGGAACCCGTGGTGTGTTGGACAACCCTAGCCTGTGAGATCCTAAATGCCTATGCTGTTTTCCAACAGGCTCAACTGACTGAACTTTTTAAAGATGCACACGTAGAAAAGTTTCTTTTTATTTATGTGTTTAGTTATTTATAGGGTAATTCTATGTGTATCCACACTTTTGTAAGTCCCAATGAGTTTAGTGCTGACTATGCCCCACGTTTTGGCCCAGATGGACATCCAAGGCAGTTTAAAATCTTGAAAAATACCATCAAATTCATAATGTAAATACAACCAACCAAGGAAAAGGAGTGCAACAAGCAAACAAACCCTAGAGCCAGATGAAATAAAGTTATCAGGAGAGAATCAGCTTGTCTAACTGTGATAGCAGCACTAGTTGGGTCTACCTAGACACATACCTAATTTCCCATAATGCCCATGATATGATGCTATATCAGCAGCATTGCAGTAAATTGCAATCCAGTCACCCAGTGCTTCTCAGAGTGCTGAGTCAGGGAAATATGAAGGCGACTCAAGCCATGCATCAGCAATGGTCCTTGCAGATAGGACTGGCAAATACTCAGATCTAAATCCCTGGAAGATCACTGCTAGTTAGTGTAGGCAATACTGAACTATATGGGACCAATTACCAAGGCAACTTCCTATCTCGGATACGATTTAAGACTAGGGCACTTGCTATTGGATAAAAAAAAAAAATCCAAGAGCATGAGGAACCTTCCAGGCTCCTTCAGTTCCCATGAGTGCTGAGATGCAGCACACATGGTGGAATATACTTGTGATTTTCAGCTTTTAAAGAACAACCCAAGAAAACAGCTATTTTTAGCAAGAATCTGTCCACTTCTTCTGTGACAGGCAATATTTAAATTATAACCTTCCAGTCTTTAATTTGCAGCACCAAGCAACTGATGCATAATTTAAAAATATAGGGCCAAGCTGTTCATTTTTGCAGCCGAAAAATAATTCGCACTTTGAATACAACAAGCTTGGTTTTTCAAAGTGCAGGAACATAGCAGTTAGCTGTACAACACTAATACTCATTCTCTGAAAATGGAAAACCCCAGCCAAGAAACACCTTTCTCTCTCTCTCTATGTTGTTGTTCAGTCATTCAGTCGTGTCCGACTCTTCGTGACCCCATGGACCAGAGCACACCAGGCATGCCTATCCTTCACTGCCTCCCACAGTTTGGCCAAACTCATGCCAGTCGCTTCGAGAACACTGTCCAACCATCTCATCCTCTGTCGTCCCCTTCTCCTTGTGCCCTCCATCTTCCCCAACATCAGGGTCTTTTCTAGGGAGTCTTCTCTTCTCATGAGGTGGCCAAAGTACTGCAGCCTCAACTTCAGGATATGCCCTTCCAGTGAGCACTCAGGGCTGATTTCTTTAAGGATGGATAGGTTTGATCTTTTTGCAGTCCATGGGACTCTCGAGAGTCTCCTCCAGCACCATAATTCAAAACATCAATTCTTCGGCGATCAGCCTTCTTTGTGGTCCAGCTCTCACTTCCGTACATTACTACTGGGAAAACCATAGCTTTAACTATACAGACCTCTCTCTCTCTCCCTCTCTCTATTGGGTGGGGGGGGGTACTTAATCAAAGCTGCAAGTAGGGTTGGGGGAGAAATTCATCCTTCAAAATTTGCAGTTCTCTGACTTTTGCAATGTAGCTCTCCAGTCAAGTAAGGTGAGCAAAAAAAGGCACATTACTAAAGGTAAAGAGTGCATATAAATTCATATATTAGTAAAAATAACATACAAAAATGCATTGTTTTAAGAAATACTTATTAGGCTTGGTAAAAAAAATGTATATTGTATAAAATGTATCTGTATTAGGAGAAATTTGCACTAACATACATAGGGATTTTCATAAGGATTTAAAAAATAATAATAATTGTAAACTGATTTGGAAATGTGGAGAACTGAACTTATGATTGTAGAAGTCAGAAACTGAGAGAAACTGAACTTGACAGACTCACCTATCCCTAGTTATCTACTGCTGGGCTACATCACTGATCATTGTGGAATTTCAGTCTCATATCTAATAGGCATGTTGCAAGCATTTCATCAGAATGGGGGCAAACACAGCCCTCTTCCCCGGGTTGAACTTACCCCAAACCTACAAGCCAACTCTACCAGCACCCCCTTATGCAAGGCTCCCCTACAAAAAAAAAAAAAAAAAAAACTTTCCCGAGGGCATGAAAAAGACCAAAGTGGTGGCCCCTGCTGGACGTGTTCTGAACTGGCGCTGTCTTCCACTAGGGACGAAGAGAGCAGCTGTTGCCTCTGCCTTCCACCTGTCCCATTGTAAGCTTTTAAAACCCCCATGATCTTGAATCCCTTCCTGAAATTTCGATGGATATAATTTTAACATTTTGTACATCATTGGGGCAGGGAAAGGGACAGGAGATGATGAATACTCTGTGAATATTGGCTTGGAATGCTGACATTGGCTCAGCCCCTTTTGGGGTGAACACAGGAATGTTTCTGCTTTCAAAGTATCCAGCAATATTCAAACAGTCAACGCATCTTTCTCTATTTGCACACCGTGCATAATTTTATACATCTCTTTCATTTTCCTTCCTTACCTTTGCCCTCCCAAGCTAAGTTAAAGCACTTGCTACATCCCTTGATGAAATAAATACACACACACACACACACCAAATGCAGATCTTGGGACCACAGTAGGAACCCATGATCAAATGACCTTCCTTTCTCCCTTTCCCCTGCAAGGATAAATGCAACCGGAGGGAGGCGGTTTTTATTGGCCTGTTGTGCTGGGGAAGGAGGTTAACGCTTCTTCCACCCTGCTTTCCGGACCCAAATTACATGCACACAGCGGTCATTTGTCCCACAGGTCAAAACAAACAGATGGCTAATTCACACCTCTATGTTTTACCCCATGGGGGAAATAGCAGCTGTAGATTGTGAAACTGGCAGGGGGGGAAGGGTTAAAACCTTATTCCTCCGGTGCCACAGCCCTGAACCAAATCTCTGTCCATCATGTGGTTGCAATAACCTGTTTCACTGAAAATGCAGCCAAGTGAAACCCAGATCTCCCGCCATCATGTCATCTGGCCCTTGGTTTCAGATACTTAGCAAAACTAACCACTGACTGCACAGCATATTTATCAGAAGATTTTGGGGAAAAGTTACATTGGTCTGGTTCACAAATCATGCTAAGCTAAACCATGCCTTAGCACAAGCATGCAAGCACAGAGGCTCTTGGAGAAGAGATTGTGGCTGCTTTGATCCTTCCCAGTCTTTCTGCTGCTATGCTCCATGAAGCTAAGCTGTAGTTTGGTATAGTATGCTGTCAGATCCCAGGCTCATGGTTTAGCTCTCCTGGACAAACCATGAAGCATAAGCCATATCTCATGGTTATACCTCATGGTCTGTCTGAAAAGAACCAAAGAACAAACTTGGCTTGGGGTGATGCAGTAAGCCAAGCCAGGCTTAGTTCAGCAGAGTGCAGAAGAAGAAGAACCAGGGAGGAACAAAGTGACTGTGATTTCCTTAGCATTCACACTAAGCCAATGGTTTGGCTTACCATTATGTGTAAACAAGGCCATTCCCTGGTATATGCCATCTCAGTACAAATGAGCCTCTTGCTTCTTTGCTTGGGGGTATTACTAAATTCCTATAACAGATTACCTGTTTTGTAGTCTGTGCTACTGCTGAGAGTTCTAATATTTGCACAGTACTCCTAAGGACTAGCATCCTCATATACAAGCTTTTCTCGAACACCTGGCCTACCAGCGGAATTTTTATTTTAAGTGTATAAAAGCCTCTATTTCACCTAGAAAACAGAAATATATAGAATGCATAACTAATTCAGGGACACTTCCCCACGTTTATAAGCTCTGATGCAAATAGCCACAAAGAAGCGTGCACTAGCAGCTGAAATCATGAAATGCTGTACCTGAAACTTACAACAAAGGTTTGCTTGGAGAAAGCAACACAAGGTAATAGCAACCAGCTTACCAGACTATTTATAGAGCAATTTCAGCTGCCCAGCTCTCCTCTGACTGCAGGGCATGCAGATCAATAAAATGATAAAAAAGATTAGACAGCTGAGGAGACCGAGTGAGTGAGTGACACACTTGATGGATGGATAGATTCGGAAAAGATACACAACCATCTAGTGCCATTACAGCTGATAAACTTATTGATAGATGTGCTCAGTTCCTACATACCTACAGTAGTGCATATTGGGAATATGAACATAAGAGTCTGCATCCTGTGAAGCTACAATGGGAGAATTCTAAAGAGCAAAACCTCAAAGGAGTCATATGTTTAAAAAGCAGCCCCATTCTTGCCCCCTAAAAGCAGGATCCCACTGCAATTGTCACGTATAATTTGTTCTTTTCTATTCCAAAGCTGCCTTCCCTCCTTAGTGCTTGGCATGCTCAGATCAGCACAGTAGCTGTCACAGCTTCACCACTGTTTGGCATTATTTGCAGAAGAGCAGATAACAATTGTTCTTGAGTTCCTTGCAGTCTCCAAGGCAAAAGGGATTAGCAGGCACCCAAGCAATTTGCTAATCCAGCCTTCTTCATCTCAAGGGACAAATCCAGTCTACTACTACTACTACTACTACTACTACTATTATTATTATTATTATTATTATTATTATTATTATTATTATTATAAAAATACCTTTAAAAGATCTACATTTATGACATATATCCTTCCTACTATCCCTGCTCCAAAACATCACACTCAATTGATTGCCTTCCCCTTAATTTTAGCATCCATCTATGTAAACATAATTGGTAGTTGACTCATGTCACAATCCATAAATTATGTTGCTTTTCCTCCTCCAGCTTCTTGTTTCAAATTTAAGATCTAGGTTCAGGCTCCTTCTTTACAACAGAACAACACCTTTTGGGTAGCAGCACCAACTTTATCAAATGCCAGTGTACCTATGAGATCGCCTTACCCCCATGTGCCCACCTGACTGCTTCAAGCAACAAAATTGGCATTACTACATTTATAAGAAGTTGGTTGCTTAGTATGGCAAATCCCTGCCTTCACTGCTAAAAAACATCCTATTTAGACAAGGCTACCTATCTGTAGATGCTTAGGAAGTTGAGGTAATTTTAGTATTTTAGTATTTTAACTTTTGTATGTTTTGAAGTAGGGTTGTAAAATCTTCTTGATTTTGCTATTTTATCTTCTTTATTTTACTCTTTTGTAAACCACTCTGAGGGTGGTTTTGCTTTGCTTTGCTTCATTTCATTTTATAATCAAGAAGGATATAAATTCCCTTTCTAAAACTCTGGGGAGCTGCTGCCCATCCTTCACCAGCAGGTGCCAAAGTGGGTTATGACCATTTAAAATCCAGAGTTTAAAGCAGTTTAAACGTATTACATTCACAAGAATAGGGTGGATCGTGAAAACACACATCTCACGTGTCAAAGGGAAGGGTAAAAATATGCATCTTCAGCATTTTCCAGAAGAGTATAGGGAAGAAGCCAGACCTGTCCCTATAAAGGAGACAATTCCATAGCTTAGGGGATGCCAATAACCCCATTAAAATAAATGGATGACTAACACAAGTCAAATGATTTCAGTGGGTCTATTCTTTTTCTTCCAGTGGGTCTATTCTAAGTATAAAGTGGTGGGAATCACACCTAGAATGACTAGAGATGTTGCAGCAGCTGTGTTTGGAGGACTGTGCCCTTAATCTATTCTATGTAGTGGCGTCTGAGTGTTACATGGTCACCTCTTGAAAAGTCGGTGCAAAGTTTAGTTCATAAGTTACTGGAGTAGCAGTGGAGCTGTTGTTTCATGGACCAGTCCCACTTCTGGAGAGACCATCACACAGGTTCACTAATCTGTGTGGTTCCATCCCACCTTGGTGTTGTCAACCATGGGGAAGAGGTGGCCTAGGAGCAAATCGTGTCATCGGGACCACCCGATGGTTAGCCCTATACTCATTACCATGGTGATGAGGGACTGGCACAAAGGGAACTAGCCCCAATGCTGCTGTGTTAATGTATTAATTGGCATATTATTATTGTTATTGTTATTGTTACTACTACTACTACTACTTTTAATCCAGAGCAAGCTGTTTTTGTAAATATTTGCATGTCAAGGCTCCCAAGACACCCCCAGGAGAATAAAGGCACAAGGACACAGAAATTTAGGTTAAATGTTAATGGGCAAAATTTAGGCCACAACTTTACTGTATTGTTTACAGAATGTGAGCGGTATTGGCTTAGGCATTGGCATCAACAGACTGTATCTGACTCCTGCCTGCCTTGCAGGAAGTCTGGTAAGAGTAAACCTCCAGTAGGGGGAGCCCCGCCGATGCGGATCGACTCGAGCATCCCCTGGGTTCCCGATGGGGTCAGGGCATGGCCCTAGCCCCTCCCCAGGCTTCAGACGAGATCCACGCCCCTGGAATCCTTTAACGGAATACCCTTAAGCATGGAGGGGCAGGTGATGACTGCATCTCCCCTCCCCCACACATCGCTATTCTAATGCTAACCACCAAACCTTACAGTTGTGATGATTGCAATGAGGTACGTGAAAACCAAGTGGCTGGTGCCAATTTGCCAAGTGGAAAAAGTCCTACCAGGCTCCTCAATGGCGACCAACCAAAGTCCATAACCTGCCCTCACGCACAAAAACCCAGACCTTGGAACGCTACATATAAAAAACTACCTACAGCCATACACACACACACTCGCCCCCACCACTCTCACGCCACCAGAAAATTAGAGCCTCATTGATCAGCACAGCAGTGCACAATCTGTCATTCTTGCCCGAGAGGAGGCCAACAAGGAGCCCAAACAAAGGGGCTGGCGCCACATGGAGCGAGGTGAGGAAGGACACTGAGGCGGCTGAAGTGGAACATCTGCGGTGCGAGGCTGAAAGAGGAAGCCTCAGAGTCGAGCCAAAGCTTAAATCGTCCCTGGGCACGTCCTCCAGGCGAGCTGATTAGCCGCCTGGCATCCTGACGTGGCCGAGGTCTCCCCCAGTGTGACGCAGGACACTGTCCCACCCCAACGCTAAGGGGTGTGGCTAGGGGGCTGGACCGCAACCCAGCCCCACCAGGAAGTGGAGCCGACTTGTGATAATGTCCTTATGTTGTGCATGGTGACAGGTAGACACCACCAGCTCACATTTGGAATTGGAGCCAATATACACAGGCATGAACATCCCTGTAGTTATGTTTTCATTTGTATTAGTTCTGTTTCCATAACTACCTCCAGGTTCCGCAGGACATTTATCAATATTTGGATTCATGGAGGAGCCTTGAGCGGGCTCTCAATTACACTGCTGTAAAGCAGTTTGGGGTAAAGTTTTACTGATGAATCTATGCACAGTTAAATTAAAAGCTTGCACAGTGGCCTTCCTGCAATCATCTACAGGAATGAAAAAGACACTGGGAAGTTTAAAATGCATAGAACTCTGTGCAATTATTACCACTGAACCATAGAGCCTATTTCAAAACTATGAAGCAGATTGTGTGCTTTTATCATCAAAAGAAATCCTAAATGTGGTACTTGCTATAAGGTGTTTAAAACAGGTGTCTTACTGAACTCACAGAAGTCACTAGGAAACCTGACAGGATGTGTGTTTTGAACATTTCAGCCTAAAGGAATATAATGAATCTTGCTTGCTAAAGAACAACAACCACCTGTAAGATTAGATTCCACTGCTTAATGATGGTTAGCACCCTTACTTAAAGTTCAATTATGTTCCCTAAATATATTATTATTATTATTATTATTATTATTATTATTATTATTATTATTAGTGGTGGCTGTGCTGTTATTTTAACTTTTGTGGTGAGTAAAATCATTAAAAAAAATATTTTCTAGCTGCTTGAAAACAGACACAGAAGTACCAGTGGTAGCAGTTAATATTTATAAGTACAGATAAATACTGATAAGCATTTATTGAGAAGACTCTTGTGCGGGTGGGGTGTGTTGGAATGATTTTGTTGGGGGTTTGTTGCTGTTGTTTTTGTATATTTTAGATCTTGTTGTGATTTATGTGGAAATGGTTCAGCTTGGTTGTGTATTTTTTAATGTTGTATTTATTGCTTATGATCACTTATGTTGTAGTTATGTATTTCTTTTCATGCTGTAAGCCGCCTTGAGCATGGTTTCAACTGGCATGGAAAGCTGGCATGCAAATAAAATTATGTATCTACATATATGTATGTATGTGTTTAAGTAAGCCATTCTGTGGGTGCTTACAAACGCCGTCGAAACAAGCAGCTAATGGCCTTCCTCTTGTGCAACAGGGCTTCCTCCCCTCTCTTCTACCTGTGCACCCATGACCCCCAAAATTATGTGGGGGATCAGGAAAACCACAAGAATAGCATGCAGGAGTTGGGGATCATTCCATCAGGCAAGTGGATAGGCTTGAGCAGATGAAATGTTTGTAACAGTACAACACTGAATTCCACCCAATGTTACTGATACTCTGGGAAGCTTCTGGCAATTTCCCTTTACCATCCTCACACATGTTCACACTTGGCAAATAAATACATCTCTTTAAATTAATCTTCCTTTAACTGAACAGCCTAATTCATAAAAAAACGGAAAAAAATATAGTGAATTGCTCATAAACCAAAGCAAAGCATTGCAGAGGAAAACAGCTAAACAACAAAAGACCCACGCCTTCTAAATGGAAGGTGGGGAAAATGCAATAAGAAAGATCATTTTCATGGTGGCAAATATCTAATTTTCATTCCAAAACATTCTATTGAAAGGGTCTGTCAGAATGATTGCACTTCTGCCACAACCATGAAAAACTATCTCACTATCTCCTTCTGCACAAGCAGCAAATAGCAAAATAATATGAAATGTTCCATAAAAAATCAGTTATTATTCATTTGTAAGTAATGACTGTGTCAGAATAGCAATGAAAAGTTATCTGACATCACATCTTCTCCATATATATATCTATATATATAAAACGCAAGTGTCTCTGCATCCAGTCCCTGTGTCTCTGGGTTTGCACTACTGAGCATGTGCCCCACGGACACAGGGATTGGAGCAGAGAGATCGGGCCAGGAGCAGCAGCGGCAGTTGAAATGGAACGCTGGCGCTCCAGAGGCTGAAGGGATGCCGATGTTTCTTTTATTTTGTAAAGTCTGTAAATAGTAACTTATGGATGCTAGTTGCTTCAATCAATAAATACTGCATATAGTTATCCAGTGAGTTGCTGAGTTCCTGCGTTGAGCTGTCTAGTCAATTTCACAACAGCCAGAAGCTTCCAGAAAGGCTGCGTCTAACTCTGCTGTGTCCAGGAATACGTTATACTCCTGACACTAAATCCCAAAGGTTATGATTGTCTTAAGAAATGCAACCTTGGCGTTATCAGCACCAGGATCTAACCAACTGAGCTATCCAAGCTCATCATTTCCTAAAGATCCTTGCACCTGAGATGCTGCCACACAGCTCTGTCAAAGGCCCATTGGAGCCCTGCAGAGACACATCTTCCTTCCAGGAAAGGGTAGCTGCATCAGGGAGGACTGACGCTGGATCAAGCCCACAAGTTGGGCCAGAACTTTGGAGGGCATTTGGATGCCACTCAGAATGGGCTCAGAATTTTCATATTGGCAACAGCTTGTTTCCACCACCACCCATTAAAAAAAACAAAAACCAGAAGAAAAAAGCAAAGCAGGGCACAACACATGGCTGAAATGATTTATTCCGCTTAGTGGGGTAGGCACTGTGCAAGTCTGGTACCATTGTGGTATGTCCTGGACTAATGGTTATCAAGCTGAATCTGCTACTTAACACTAAAAAGAATCTGTGTGATGTGTAAATCGGTGCTTGTTGCAATGAAATAATCAAAGCAGGAACTGTTACAGTTTTAATCCAGATTCAGGTAGGTAGCCGTGTTGGTCTAATGCAGTCGGAAAAAAAAAATTGTTCAGTAGCACCTTAGAGATCAACTAAGTTTGTTCTGGGTATCTAAAGAAGTGTGAATGGACACAAAAGCTTATACCCAGAACAAACTTAGTTGGTCTCTAAGGCGCTACTGAACAATTTTTTAAGCTTTAATCCAGCAAGGAACCCCCTGACTTTACAACAGGGCACAATAGATGAATGTACTAGAGCAATAAATATATAAAAAATGACTAATTCTAACAGCTAACCAGTTGCTTAACAGACAGAAACCTCCAGACCAACTGTTACTATAAAAAGGAATCAAGATATGAAGTATGGGTAACGTCAGCAGAGTATTGCAGCATTGCTCCACAAACATCCTGTGCCAGGTATATTACATAGAGCTATACCGTTCTACTAACCATTTGTGCCAACTGTCCAATTGCATCTTAGTAATGATTTGCCGATGCAGACTTGCATCATTGCTAGTAAATTAAGTTTTCTCTCAGGGCATCAAGAGCTTCCATACCTTTCTTCAACTCTCCCAACCCACCTAAAAAGAAAGAAAAAACCCTCCGCTGTGCAGCACAGCTGAACCCCCAGGGCCTTGATAACGTACAATGATGCAGCATGCTCCACACTGTGGAGTTGAGAAAAGGAAATAAATGCTCCACTTGCATTTTAATTCTGACGTTGGATTGGACTAGGGATGGGGGAGAAAGCATTTAAAGGCAAACCAAACTCACCAATACATGAAACATGGCCATCCTTTGAAATGTTTACATTTCTCAATTTGGCAATGCAATTCCACAGCCAAGCAATATACAGAGAAATGCATAAACTGTACTAGCATAGTCCACAGAAATGCACAAATTAGTTAAAATAACATACAAAAATACATTATTTTACAGGAAATTGCTTTGCAAAACTTGTATATTAGGTAAAATTATAAAACCCACATTGGAATGCTGATGAATTTTCCTGAGAACTTTTTTATTTATTTAAAAGAAATCCCAAATTTATCTGGAAATGTGAAGAATTGAACTTATGACTGGAAACACAAGAAATTGAAAGAAGCATAAAGTGACAGATTTGCAATCCCTCAATTGGACTCAGTGTATGGCTTCCTCAGCTCAGAGTACTACAGCGAGGAATGTTGGTATAACGCTGGTAAGTGTACTTAGGCTTGCAGCCTTACAAGTATGAAGCAACCAGCAGAGAATCACATAACTAGCTTTGGATTTCTGCTCCTCAAATAATAGCCCTCTGTCCACATCATTGTATGGCAAAGCACAATTTAGGCTGTGACCCTAACCCCATTTACCTGGGAGTAAGCCCCTACTGAATTCAATAGAGCTTACTCCTGCACAGCTGTGGTTAGGACTGTGCTCTGTTTGATGACTGCAAAAGCTATCTTTCTTCCCCCACATCTTGAATAATTATTCATTTATTTGTTAAATAAATAAATGCTTCCTAAAGAGAACATTCCTTGCATTTGTTTCGTTTTACTGCTGGATTTATGACTGAGCAGACTACAGTATTTATTTATTTGTTATTTTGAGAACTACATAGTGCCGCACAAACTAATATTTAGCTTTTATGGTAAAACACTTGAATAGATGTGATTGACAATGAACCGTCTCAGATACTGTATTGATATACATCTTGGGCAAATTCTACTGTATAAAATAGATGTTTACAAAAAGAGACAACAGGAAGCAAGCAATTCCTTCTGCTGAAATTTCAAGAACACCTGTCTCTTTAAATAAGGATTCAAAGAGCTCTTTCATTCAGTACAAGGCTGTTTCTCAAAATACATTCAAAGGCAGAAGCAAAACCTTCCAAGCTGCCCCTTGAATGCAAATGCAATGTGAAAACTACATCTATATCAGCAAGAAAAAGCTGTGTGCAGAATCTTTTAAAAGTCTGTAGGCTGTGTGGGTCAATAGAAGTCACAGAAGCATGATGCAGGTAGTGTGATTAATATAATTACTATAGTTCAGTAAAACATTCATTGCAGATTAAAACTATTCCCCCTTCCACTCTCCCCCCTATGAATTAATCAGTAAAATGAACTGAAAGGCATACGGCTACAGAGATATCTCAGCTACGATATGCATCTCAGCTACGAGATCCATCAATGTGGTTTCCCTGTTCCCAGATTGGATGAAACTGAAACTTAAAGAATGGCTTATGCTTCCATTCTCTTTAGGGCTTTACAAGTAACTGACCAGCATTTTGAATCAGGCTTTTAAACAGATCAAGAGAAGAGCTAGTGAAACAGATGTAACAGTAGCCTTATTCAGGTATATTACAAGAGAGTTCAGGCAGTAAGTCAGCAGGCAGCTGTGCTGTGCTAAGCATCCATGCATAAATGTTTGCGAGGGGAGGCCTTCAGGGAACCAGCATTTTCCACATTCCACATACCTTTCAAACCTTGCACAGTTGAGGCTCCTTTGCATCTACTGCTGAACCCGGAGAGGCTGCCTCTCTGCAAATATTCATGCTGCACGTGCAAATGTTGGGGAAAGGCTAATTAGCACGAGTAGCCCCAGAAAATAGCTTTTTGGTGCAGCATGGCCTTGCTCATGCACTGGGTGAATTTGTGAGTAAAATGCCTGAATGGGGCTCATGA
The DNA here is from genome assembly GCF_009819535.1 of Lacerta agilis. Taxonomy (NCBI): domain Eukaryota; kingdom Metazoa; phylum Chordata; class Lepidosauria; order Squamata; family Lacertidae; genus Lacerta; species Lacerta agilis. Next base: position 27,102,359 of record NC_046312.1, read on the forward strand.
AGCTGCATGATCTGAACAACTGGCGCCAGTTCAAAATGCTAGATGCAGCAGCCGCTTTTGAAAACTCTTAAAAGGCAGCTCTACTTAAAGTATGCCATTGTAATCCACCCCAATGAAATTAAGGCATGTGGAAAACTGGCTGGATCCCCTTTATCAAAAAATGAATGCATGAACTTAAGCTGCACAAGCACAGCTTTTTTCATTGTTTCTTCACATGATTTATATTCCACACCTTCAGCATAAAATTGTATTCCCAGGGTGACTAGCAAAGCAGCAAGAATCATTATTGTCATCTAGGGTCAGCTATTCCAGCCATAGGAGAGCTGGGAAACAGAGTCCACCAGCTCTGCTGTGACAAGCCAGTCCCACCAGGTCCCCTCTTCCTCCACTGTCATCTGGGGCAGTCACTCCAGAAGACTGCCTCAATGGGGAGACAGGAAGCAGGACTCATTTCAGCTGGTCCTTATAGGAATGACCTCTTCCCTCCCTGTTCCTTTTCTCTTGTGCATCAAACCCACCCCACCCCACCCCAATTGTAAGCCTGTGACTGAAGAGTGGGGTACAATATGCTCTAAATAATAAATGTACAGGAGGCAACCATCTTAGGCATGTCCAATTGATGCATGGTCGCTGATGTGCGGGTCCTTTTGGACCCAGAAGAGGACAGAATAGGGGCATAACGGGGCAGGGCAGGGAAGAATGGGGGTGGGACAAGGAGGGGAATCTAAGAAGTGCTTTTTCAGTAGTGGTCTGATCGGTTCCTTGAGATCTATAGCAATTGTGTCCTCTACTAAAGAGGTGATATAATATGTATATGTATTATTATTATTATTATTGTTGCTGTTGTTGTTGTTGAGTCATTCAGTCATGTCCGACTGTTCATGACCCCATGGACCAGAGCACGCCAGGCACCCCATCCTCCACTGCCTCCCGCAGTATGGCCAAACTCATGCTAGTCGCTTCGAGAACAATGTCCAACCATCTCATCCTCTGTCGCCCCCTTCTCCTTGTGCCCTCCATCTTTCCCAACATCAGGGTCTTTTCCAGGGAGTTTTCTCTTCTCATGAGGTGGCCAAAGTGTGTGTATGTGTGTGTGTATCTGTTCATAAAGCAGTCTTTTGTCTGCTTCAATTTTTTTTTAGAAAGGTGAAGGTCATGAATTATGAATTTCTGATGCCAGAAATGGAAAGAAACAATAATCCCGGCAAACCAAAATGCTGGACTATGCCGAAATGGGAAAACTAACTGGGAGACTCAGGAACCAAGAAGGCAAGGACTTTAAAAAGGAACGGGGAAAAATTATAATTTACCTAGGAGACCATTGTAAGAAAATTAAAACTTTAGCTGGACTATAAGAATCACTTGTAAAGTAACGAAGATTATGGATAATCTGGAAAAATGGAAATGGTGGAGAAAGTACTGATAGGTAGTTTTAATTGTTGTAATAAGGACCCATGTAAAGGGATTGTGGGGGACATCATGAGATTCAGCGACTATCACAAAATGATTACACAAACTGTTTGATTGTAAATTTGTATTTTTAAAAGGAAAAAAAATTCAAAAAAAGAAAAGAATAATATATACTTTAAAATGAAATGAATTTCAGCACCTCTAAATTTAAGATGAAAGATGGGGTATGTTTTCAACAAATAAACTCTTTGAAGATACAAAATGTGATAAAATACTGTGAATGTTCCTATCTTGTCAAAATCCTAATATTCTTTTGAAACCAAGGAGAGATTCACAAGCCCTTTCTTATATGGTGTAGATCCGCCACTGACATGCAACCACTGGGTGGTTGTCCAGAAAGAAATGTGATTCTTGGACTGGAAAATATTTCCCCACTTGTGATGTAGAAGTTCAATTAAAAAAATAAGGGTTGTGGAATGCTCAAATATTTCGACACATGTCAAAGCATGTCTGAAGCATTTTAAAATGAATTAACGAATACTGGTGAAGTCCGGACACCTAAGGAGATGGAGAGTTTCTGAACACTGCACAAACATTTTGTCAACTTCCTACCCTGTTAGAAAGTATAACTTGCAACTATGAGCAAGAGTCACCTTTGAAATCAAGTTTTTAGTGATTGGATTAAAAGAGCTGCTTGAAAAGGCGTTGGTGAAATGATAAGTGAATTGCAGGAAATAAGAAATGTCACTCACAGAGTTCAGCAACCTAATGAGACTCTGCCAACATATTATGCAGACAGTCTCTGTAACTGGCATACCGGTATACATTTTCCAACCAAGGAACAGAATGGGGAGCGGGATTATTGGAGTTTAATAAGTGTGTGCATTTATGCTAGAGCTGGGTGCAAATTTTCTACCCTACTAGTGATCAGAAAAAAGTACGGTGAGGGAATTTCACCAAATTTCTTCACGAGGAGAAATTCTCCAGCAGTTTTTCAAGCTTGGGGCTCACCAGTAGCAGTGACAACAGCACAGCTTCTTTATCTTTTTCCTAAGATGTGTTTCTTAGCAGTGGTAATTACATTGGCAGTTTAGCCACTATATTATATCATTCAGAATGCCTAGTTGACATTTCAGGGCATTGTGGGAAGTGGGTGCCACCCCAGTCCCCCAAATGGAGAGAATATATGCCCTTTTTCTAGGCAGAAAAAAGGCAGGAAAACAGAAATTTTCTCAGGGGGGGGGGGAAACCTCTTTTGAGAAAGACTGGTTTGCCACTATGCAGAATAGATGCATTCACTCAGTCTTATCCCATTTTACTCATGCTATAAGACCTCAGTATGGGACAACATATATCTACCCATGAGAATACAGAAAGACTTTGCTATGATGGATGTGGTGGTAGCTGTTGAAGAACAAGACAAAGCCACTAGCTAGCACTGTGCAGAGATGCTTCACTCTCGGGCCTGCTCTTTCACCTCAACATGGACTCCAGGATTTTTGTGAACCCCCCATGGTGTCATGGGTGGAGTGTTCCTATGTTGCATATACATTGGGGACGGGATGCCGAAAACAACAGAGAAGGGGACATGGTTTAAAGCTTCACCAAGCAATGCTAGCCAGCTGCCTGTAGCCCCAGTGTGCATATCATTTCTGTAGCGATAATGACCATTTCCTACATCAAACGGGGTGCGCTGTTGAAGGGCTGGAAAGGAATTTCCCTGCATTGGCAGGTTTTGCCTTTCCCGTAGCAATACGTCACAACTTTGGTGGTTGCAGGCCTTGGGCGGAATCCTTTAGTCATCTTCGTAAAGGGGGGGCATGGGGCGATGACCCCACGCCCCCACTGCGGCGTTGATACCAGGGTTCCCGTTAAAGGGGTCTTGGGTGGAGGCATTGGCCATACGCCCAGAGGTTGTCATTGCCCTCCCCCTCCAGCGGTGGCAAACAGGGAGGTGGGTTATCTGCTTGAACATTCTACTCATGTAAAAACATCAGGAAGGCCCCACAAATAACCCAGAGATGCATTTTAAATAAAAGGACACATTCTACTCATGTAAAAACACGCTGATTCCCGGACCATCTGCACTCGCAGGCCACATTTAGAAGGAGATTGGGCCGCATCCAGCCCCCGGGCCTTATTTTGGGGACCCCTGCTATAGATCCTGTACTAGCTTTATTGTCAATATTTTCTGACACAATGAAAAAACACTTTCTAGAAATACAGTACCTACTCATTTTCTTATGGAAGTTGCTCAGCACTGCAATCTGGGAATTAACTATGGTGGCTAAATTGACAGAACACAATAGGCAGGCTAGCAGAGTCAAAATGCAGAAACCTTTCTCCATTTCCTGGTACCCCTTCATTGTTTAAATTATTTAAATTACTTCCTCTGATTTCACAAAGGCCCTTGCGGTCAGATATAATTCCTAAGTACTTATGGTCACTGGTTTGATAACAACATAACCCATGATTGCTTTATTTTACCTCACATTATGCATTCTTTCTCAAGTGTGAGAATTTACAATTTTGGATGTCATATCTGTAACCAAGTACTAGGAAATTTAATTAATATACAGACAATAAAAATAGAACATTCAGAGAATGTCTCTCTTCTTTGGTGCAATGCCAAAACTGATGAGGCCTCTCATATTTCAGTGCGGAGGAATTATTACTAGATGTAATAAGTTCCTAAAATTATCACTCATCAGGGTTCAGCTGCCTCCCCAGAATCTCAAAAAAATTAAACCTCAGTGCTGAAGTATATTGTAAACAATATATAACCTAATGTCAAAACCTTTGGGCAGCATTCAACTACCGCATCCCATCAGCACAAGGATTTGTCCTTGCACAGTGGGACATTTTTCCTCTCCCATGCTCACGCTGCACCCTGCCCAAATCTGTTCCTAGGGGTTGGGAAAACCCCTAAAACAAATTTGGAGGGTGAACAGGGTGGGGGGAGGCAGAGACTACTCAGTTGTACATAGAGGAATCCTCACAATGACAAAATGAGATACTTAGCACTACACTACAATCCACCCATGATGTCTTTCTAGTTCATCTTTTATGAGAACCAATATGTTTTTGGCTTTCAAACAGGTGAATCCTGTTGGATTCTTAACAAAATCCCATCTAGTCCAGCATTCTGCTCTCACAGTAGCCACACAGACGCTGCGGGGAAGCCCACAAACAGAATATGAGTACAATAAGTCTCCTGTTCATCTCTGCCACTGTTACCGGAGGTAGTATCTAGGCATCGTAACTGGTAGCCATTGCACTGCATGAAGAAGGAATTCATTTTGTCTATCCTGACAGCTGGTAACCTGGCAGAACAGAAAGAAGGGATGGTAGCTTTAGGGCTATGGTGGCACCCTCTCTTCCAACCACAGGTTTGCTCTGTTCGGAGCTAAATTTCCATAAAGAGAAGCTGGGACATAATTTTGGTGGATGAGGCTTCCTGCCATTGTAGCTATCCTTCTAAAACTTGGCAGAATTCTTTCCTAGGGGCACCTCTCCAATGTATGCAATTTTCATTAAAAAAAATCAATGAAACAATAGCAAGGATAAATTAATCATTAAAAAGCCACCAAACTATAAATGGTTTTCTTTTAAGAAAATTACCGTGGTTGACATTTGGCAGTATTCACCATCTCAGAAGGGGAATGGCATTCACACAAGTTTCCTACAATTCTACCAAACAAATTATGTAGGGGGGGGGGAGGTACAGGTGGTTCCTTTTTTTTTTAAGGAACACACACACACACACACACACACACACACACACACACACACCCCAATTCACAGTGCCCGGCAAAGGGGAGTGGGGCTACACATATTTGTCCAGGATTTGACAGTTTCCATTTTTCAAAATCCTCTAAGCTTTTAGGACTCCCTCAGGTGGGTTTTCAATTGCATCTTCTTCCCCTTGCAGATTCCCATTTTCCTCCTCAGCACTTTCAATAAAGGTTTCCCTCACAGGGTGCTTAGTCTTTTTGGGTGGCATTTTCATAGAGATAGGGGTTCAACAAGTTTATCAAAGAAAAGAACGTTTCTCTCCGACTGTTCTTTCAGGCTAGGCTCTCCAAGACTATGGTCCCAAAGTCACGCCTAAGGTTCTTACTCTAACCTCTCCCAGCGTACTTTTTTGTGACCACAGCCTAAGCCCTTCTGCCCAAATAAATTTTGAGATCTCTAGTCCTTAAATTCTTTCTCAGCCTCGCGGCTACCAAGAGCCTCCACAATTACACCCTAGGGTCGGGTAATCCACTTTTCAGATTTACCCTCTCCCCCTTCCAGGTGTATTGCTACTCCCCATCCAGTCACTAGACTTTCTGATCCCACCGCTGCGCCACCATTTTTGTGGCAGTCCACTCCAACTGCACAGAACCCCCAGACGTTTGACGGTCATTGGTACCGGCACCAACCACTGGTTAATTACATGCTGCCACCAACCGGTATATGCCTGGTAATTGCTTCACTCACTTCAGTCAGGGATAAGGTTGGAACAAACTGTGTTTATTGAAGTTCAATACATAAGCATGTGGTTCCCAAATGAATAGTTCTTTTTTAAATCTTTAATAACAGTTCCTATACCGGCCTATACCTACAGCTTCTAATCCATTACAGTTCCAAACTATCTCTCCCTTCCTCTGACCTCACTACCTCTATCTTACCCTCAGACTATCTCCACTGCCCCCTCTCAGAACTCCCCGCCACCCTTCCACAAACCTCCCAACAACCACCCCCAGACTACCCCGGGGTGGGTTTATATAGCCCTCCTAACTTATTCCTCTTATGCCTGCAAATTTCATTCACTACTGTAAGAAAGGTGGTGAGGTGGTTATAGCTATAGGCTTATTCCCTCATGGTAGTCAATGGGAAGTCAATGCAACATTTCTGTTTTTCTGAATTGGGATTCTGATTTGTACCCAAAGCTGCAGACTCTAGCTTTATTAGGAACAGAAGAAGTTAAAGTCTCGCTGCTACCCCAATGAGGGCATCTCCGCGCTCCAAGAATGACTCTGGAAACTAAGGGATATTCCCACTGGGGCAATTAGTCTCAAAGTAGAAGGGTATGCCACTGTGCTGACAAAACAAAATAGAAAATTCTTTCCAGTAGCACCTTAGAGACCAACTGAGTTTGTTCTTGGTATGAGCTTTCGTGTGCATGAAACAGTGAAACTGAAACAGTGTATCTGAAGAAGTGTTTCTATTTTGTTTTGACTATGGCAGACCAACACGGCTACCCACCTGTAACTGTGCTGACAAAAGCACTCTAGTTAGTGTTCAAACTACTGCTGCAGCTCTTGTTGTTCTGCAGTTTATGGAACTTCTCTCTGCACAGAAGTATGGGTGGCTTCAATGTGCGGCCAACTTTTCCTAATTGAAATATATTATTTTAGAGAGCTGTTTTAGAATTAATCGTTTTTGTACTCTGCTGAAATTGCTATTGCTGTTTGTTTAGTTGAACTGGCCTATACATTTTCAAAAATAATAATAATTTTTGTATTGCTCCTATTGTGAGTTCTGAATTGCATTAGGTTTTTTTTTGATAATGCAAGATGCCTTGAGTGGGTCATGCTCCAAAAGCACAACCTATAAACAATTTTGCAGTATACTAGCTGTCCCTCACAGAGACTGCACCAACTAAAGTTAACCTCAGTGTAACATAAGAGAGATAGGTTTGAAGAAATTACCCCAGGTAGCTTATCTGAAATAAATATTGGTTATGGGTGTGAATTTTTAAGGTTGCTATGTAGAAAAATATCCCAAAAAAGTACATTTGCCATTATTTAACTAAATTAAACACAACTTAGAAATGAAAACAGTAGTTGATGGCCAGTGAATCACTAATTAGCAGAGGAAAACATTTAAGAGTGGAATCAACTACTCTCGCAGAAACTACAATTTATCCTCTCATCCCACTGATTCCTCTCTAGCTTTGCTGGGGAAAATCAAGGAAAAGGATGGCCATTTCCAATAAATACTGACATCAGTTGCTTCCAATTGACATTTTTTTGGTCATCAGCACCTGGTTCTGCTTCTGCGTCTACATTTAGAGTGGTTGAAGGCAAACAACTCAAGAGGCTCACTCTGAAAAGTTGCTAAGGGGGTCTAGACTGCATGCAGCCTGGAATACAGTAAAAAGGTGGCAGCTTGAGTTGATCTTCCCAAATGGGCCTGATAGCATACCAGAGGAAGCTTTGCATTGATCCTGCCTTGTTTTGTAGACATTCTATTTGCCATGCTGTCACTGGCAGGTAGCAAAGAGTGTCTTACAAACACTCTGAGAGTGAAGCTACCAATTCTGTATCTTCTCGGTGCTTTGGGCCATCTGTTTCTCCAAAGAAGGTATGTGCTGGTGGCCTGGAATTAGTAGCTGCTTAGCCTACAATCCTAAGCATGCCTACTCTAAGTCCTGCTGAATTCAATGGGGCCAACTTCCCGGTCAGTGTGGAGTTAGGATTGCAAGCTTATTCCAAAACTTCTCCATGAGGCAAGCATGCCAGCAGAACCATCTCATCCCTGTCACCCTTCCTGGTGTGTCCTGCTAAAAGGCCTTCAGAAATTACTGAGGGAAGTAATGGCATTGACACAGGCCTCTCTGATTCCTAAAACAGGTCAATTGGAACCAATGGGAAAATGTCACCTAAGCAACAGCAGCCACCCAGAGAAGCAACGGGCATGAGAAATTAATAGCTGCTCACAATGCTTCTTAGCCAATATTCCTACCCCATTTACTTGATACATGGAGACTCATGAATATTTGCCAGGAAATAATGCTCTTAAGCATGTCAAGCCCAAATAAAATTAAGGCATCTCTCACCTTCAGAAAGCACACTCTACCAACTCCCCCTGGAGCCTGAAATGCCTCCTATAAAACTTCCCCTGCCCCCGCTATTTTGATTTGAGGTGGGTCAGTTTGCAAAGCCAAATTCTGCATGATGTCACTGGGATTTTGTCCATCACTAATAACTTACTTGTAGGTAATTCAGGTGTGATAAATAGAATAACAGTGCATCTGAGTTTGTTATATATTCAGTTTTTACTTTTCAAGAAACAGCCAAAGACATGGTCCTTTATTAAACAAACCTTGGCTATCCCAGAGTTAGTTGCATTATGTTGGCAATCAAGATCTTCTATATTTGCATATATCAAACAGGCTTCTAAAGACAGCTTAGTGTAATTTACTGTATAGTTTACAGAGAATAGGGTTTGTGGTCTACCCTTCTTGTTTCGTATCTGGGAATGGTGCCCAAAGAGCCGTCAAAAGCGAACTCAAGCATCAACAATGTGTCATAAATTGTATGCTACTCAGAAGTAAGCCTTTGATATGAAAAAGGAGGTTATCACTTTGTAATAGGAATATCAATATCGATTTCTTTAAACTCACTGATCAATCATATTTTTGCATAAAGCTGGGGAAAGGTTGGGCTGGAGAGAGAAATGCAACACTATCTGTCATAAATGCATTGGCAAGAACCAATTAGAGAGACCACTGGAGATTTGTGTTCCATGTCTACTCACATGATAAATAATTTAGAAAGTACTTCCTCTCATAGAGGGAGGCTCTGCTAATACAGAAAGATGTCAGCATGCTAACAGGTTCTTAATAGGCAATTAAAGGCAGGCCTATGTTTATAGTAAGTGCCTCTTGTGGTACCAGTTAATTAGCATGATAAAATCCTCATTTTGTTTCATGCTTCCTGATGGTTCTTTCGTTTGTATTCATGAGAGAAAAGGCATGGTAATTTACCCCTGTGAATGCTAGCGATAATTAAAAATGCAGAAAGTGATTTGACCCTTATCCACAATAAGGCTCAGGTGCAACAAAACCCATAGGAAGAAGAAGAGCTACTGCACCTTAATGAACTACAGACAGTTTAACATCACAGCCAACAACAGTGAAGTACTCCTGGCTGGGGCAGGAAGAACAACTTGACAGTTTTTATTAGGCCTTTTCTGACCTTCCATAATATGAACATGACAGGGGTCATTGCATTGAATGTTAAAAACTACATTCTCTCACAACTGACCTTAAATATATATTTTTATTGAAAATGTGATATTAAGCTCCTCATTTAATTATATGCAAGTATCTGTAAGCAAATCCTGAGGGGCTTTCTTCTTGTTTATTTTCCCCATGGAAAAACTGGTGAGGATGTGCAAAAACGGAGCACTAAGTGCGCATGTGCACACACCCTTAACCATTCCACCATTCCAAATTGGCCCTGGGTTGCCTTTCCCCTTCCTTCTTCTTACTACACATTCTTACATGAAGGTGCATGTTTACTGAATCCACGGTGTATGAAAAAGGGTAAAAATTCAAACTACCATCCATGGCGTACTTAAATAAGCTTAATATATAAATAAGTCATTTCCTTTTTATCAAAAAACCTACTTGTAGATTATTATCAATACACACATCCAAACATAGCATAATAAATAGAAGTGCTTTTGGAGAAGTTCACAGTGCAATCCAATGCATGTGTATTCAGAAGCAAATATTATTGAGTTTAATTAAACTTCCTTCCAAGTAAAGGGGGTACAGCTGCCTTCACCAACTAACTGCACTTCCAATGTTTTGGATGACAACTTCCATTATTGTGGGCTGGAGCTGGATTCCAAAAAATCTGGAGAGAACCCAGCTGGCAACGGCTGCTGTATAGGATTGCAACCGTATACAGTGGTACCTCTGGTTAAGTACTTAATTTGTTCTGGAGGTCCGTTCTTAACCTGAAACTGTTCTTGACCTGAAGCATCACTTTAGCTAATGGGACCTCCCGCTACCGCTGCGCCGCCAGAGCACGATTTCTGTTCTTATCCTGAAGCAAATTTCTTAACCTGAAGCATTATTTCTGGGTTAGTGGAGTCTGTAACCTGAATAATATGTAACCTGAGGTACCACTGTATTGCAATCCAATACACACTTACCTCGGGAGTAAGTCCCAGTGAGCTCAAACAGCAATTACTGAGCTGAGTGATTAGCCAAGCACCATTAGTCTCCTTTTGCTAACCATTGCCCTGCAACAAATAAAGCTAATAATGTTTGCTTTATTCCTTTAAAATTCTCATATTACAGAAACAACCTGAGGTTTTATACCGTGACAGTATTCAAGTACGTGTTTTGTTACCAATTTTCTACAACTCTGGGTGTGTGTTTTTTGCATGTTTGTGACACTCTCTTTGATTGTCTTAATAATTTAAAATTTGATTTTCTCCCCTCCTCAGTATAAAACTGCCCCCTTCTAGTTCATGCTTACTACTTCACAGTGAAAGGGGAGGAGGATGAAGGAAAGTGAAACATATGGTGGAGGAGAAAGTGAGAATGGCACTTTCAGGGAACATGAACAAACCACCAATCAACAAGATGAAACACTATGCGTGTGTTTCCTGCATTCCTTCAATATGTTAACAGAATAAGAAAAATGATAGCTAGAGCCTTACCTGTTGGACATGCAATGGAGCTCTCACAGCCAGTATGCTCGATAGACACAGTAGGAGAATATTCAACTTCCTCATGAGTGCTATCCGTTGAGTATGACTCTGTTTGCTCTTAATAACACAGACCAAGTGCTCATTGTTTAGTTAATAGAAGTGATTGCATGATCTGATATTTCAAGTAGCCATTTCCCCAAATTTCTTTGCCAGAAAGTCCCATAATGACTTTCAGTATAAACTAATTATTGACAGTCTAACCTTACTTCACTCCCCCCCCCACCATGTAGAAAAGTAGGGGGGGATTGTCAAAGATATAATTTGATTCAGGTTTTATTTGAAGCCCAATCTATGAAATCTGTCCTTTCTTTTTTTTGGGGGGGGGGTTGCAAACCAAAATACAGCTATCCTTTGAAATTCACACTTACTTGAATTTTGCTATGCTATGCAGTTTGCCAACCAAATAATTGTACAAAAATGCATCTGCTGGGGAAAGATGTGCATAAAAACGAACATATTGGTGAAATTAAATCAATGGGCTTGCAAAAAATGAGTGCATTTGTCACAATTGCATATGAACTGTGTTTATTAGGGGAAAAATCCACACTAAAATGCTAATGAATTTTCATGAGTATTGGGAAAATGAGAAACTGAGAGAACTGAAACAGACAGATTATTCCCTCCCTGATCAAAATCATAATTATCTATGTTCCCAGCTACGTGTAACCAACAAATATCTCCAAGACTACTCCAAAATGTGCACTTCAGTGCAAAAATTAAAAATTAAAAACCTGCATCTTTGGCTATTTTCTCCTCACATTTCTATATTTTTATTTTAATGGTAGAGGGAAAGAAAGAAAATGAATATATGCACAGGGGTAATCCCTGGAGTTCTGGAGTTAGCCTAGAGTTCTCAAACTATCGGTACTTTCCATGCCTTTGTCCTCCTTCATTTAATTATGTTTCTGTTGAATAATGGAAAGAAGCAGTTGGACTAGGCCACCCCAGTTGGGAACAAGTATGTTTAGAGTCCTGAATAGCTAGATCCTATGAGTTGTAGCATTATTATTATTATTATTATTATTAAGTATATAAGCGGCTATTTTAAAATTATTATTATATTCCAAAAGTGATATAGATGCGAACGTGGTATGGGACGCAGGAAAAGCGGTAATCAGAGGCTTTTTCATCCAACAAAATGCCTACCAAAAGAAGCAGAGGGAGAAGAAAATACGAGATCTAGTGGAAGATTTAAAGAAGAGAGAAAGGGAGCTTAATCAGAAACCAGAAGATGAAGAAATAAAAAGAAATATAAAAATACTGCAATCGCAGTATTCTATGTTAATTAATGAAGAAATAGAGTGGAAAGTGACACTTATGAAACAGAAGAATTTTGAACAGGCTAATAAATCAGGAAAGCTTCTGGCATGGCAGTTAAAAAAGAGAGAAGATCAAAGAATAATTAATAGGATAAAATTGGAAGATCAAACTATAGTTAACCCCAAAGAAATCCAAAAAAGCTTTGTGAATTTTTATAAGGACTTGTATAGGGAAGGAGAAGAAACATCGGAAGATATTAGAAATTATTTAAACCAGGCTGATATACAAAAAATTTCAGACGATCAAAGAAATATACTAAATAGCCCAATCACGATGTGTGAAATTCAAAATGCAATTAACAGTGCCAAAAGTGGGAAATCGCCGGGACCAGATGGTCTACCGGCAGTCTACTACAAATACTTGGAAGATGTGGTGGCGACTCCACTCAAAAATATTATGAACAACATTATAAATGGGGGGAACATCCCAGATACGTGGAGGGAGAGTTATATTACTTTAGTTCCGAAACAGGGAACGGATCACCAAATAATATCCAACTTCAGACCGATATCACTCCTTAACAATGATTATAAGCTATTTGCCTATATATTGGCTGAAAGAACTAAGAAGATTCTTCAAAAAATTATTCATAAAGATCAAGCAGGATTTCTCCCCGGAAGGCAAATTCGAAACAACATGAGAGTTATAATAAATTTGCTGGAATATTTGGATACCAGAATAGATAAATCCGCTGCCTTCATGGCAGTGGATGCGGAAAAAGCTTTCGATAATCTGTCATGGAAGTTTATGATTCATACGGTACAACAAATGGGAATGGGGACCAATTACTGCAATGGTATCAGTGCAATTTATAGGAAGCAAAAAGCTAAAATTATTATAAATGGCGACATCTCCCAGGAGTGCGAGATTAATAAAGGGACAAGGCAGGGATGCCCTTTATCACCACTGATATTCATATTGACCATGGAAGTACTTAATAACCAAATAAGAAAAGATAAGAATATTAAAGGAATTCATTTGGGGAGGAACTGTTACAAATTAAAGGCCTTTGCGGACGATTTGATAGTAACCACGGAAGATCCAAAAGAGAGCCTGGTAAGAACTTTGGACGTCATGCAAGAATTCGGCAGAGTTTCTGGCTTCAAACTGAATCATAATAAAACTAAACTTTTAGTGAAAAATATATCAACAAAGGAGAGGGATAAAATCGCAGAGGTAACGCAACTCAAAGTATACCCTAAAATTAAGTATCTGGGAATATGGCTAACGAATAAAAACATCAACCTCTTTGAAGAAGAGCTGTTGGCAAGGGATTAAAAAAGATTTATTATTATGGAATAAATTGAAACTCTCACTTTTGGGAAGGATAGCGGCAATTAAATTAAATATCCTGCCTAAGCTGCTTTTTCTATTCCAGACCATCCCAGTAATTGGGAAAACAACTTGTCTAGAGGAATGGCAGAAGGAATTATCAAAATTTGTGTGGGCGGGCAAGAGGCCAAGGATAAAACATAGAGTCTTAATAGATAGGAAAGATCGGGGTGGATTTGGTCTCCCCGATCTAAAATTATATTACGAGGCTGTATGTATGGTATGGCTAAAGGAGTGGTTTCTTCTTAACGATAACGAACTGTTAGATATAGAAGGCCACGACCTAAGGTTCGGCTGGCATGCGTATTTACAGTACGGTAAATCTGCTGTGCATAAAAACTTTACAAGTCACATCTTTAGGAACGCGCTATATAAAACTTGGGAGAAATACAAAAGATTATTAGAACCTAAGACCCCAAAATGGATATCACCCTTAGAGGCAAAAGCAGTCAAAAGAACAAATACGAAGGCCAGCTGGCTTACATACAACTCGTTAATAATAAAAGATAAGGGAGAGATTAGGTTAAGAGAATATGAGGAAATAAAAGATCAATTGGGTGGGTGGCTGGATTATCATCAATTATACGGAGTCTTTCAACAGGACAAAAAGGTAGGATTCCCCAGTGAACCAACAAAGCTAGAGGTGGAGGTAATAAACAATAACTACAAGACAATCTCGAAAAGTTACCAGCTTTTATTAGAGTGGGAAGTAATGGAGGAGACAGTTAAAAACTTTATGGTAAGATGGGCCCAAGATATTGGACGGCCTATTATGATGAGCGAATGGGAACACCTATGGAAGGTTAATATGAACTTTACAGTCTCGTCAAGTATAAAAGAAAACATGATGAAAGTTCAACATAGATGGTACCTAACACCTTTAAGATTGTCAAAGATATATAAAGGAGTTACCAGCGCATGTTGGAGATGTGGGGAGAGTAATGGAGGTATGTTCCATATGTGGTGGGCATGCCAGAAAATAAAAGCGTTTTGGGGACTGATCTACGATGAACTCAAAAAAATATTAGGAATTAATTTCCCAAAAAAAACCAGAAATTATGTTACTAAGTATAATGGACAAAGAAATACCAAAGAACCTGAGAGAGGTCTTCCTGTATGCCACAGCGGCTGCCAGAATCCTAATTGCTGGGAGGTGGAAGGAACAAGAGGTCCCTACAATCTCAGAATGGCAAAGTAAATTGCAGGAATTAGCAGAAATGGCCCAGATAACAAACAATATCAAAGCAGAATTTTCAAGAAAGTTGGGTTAGATATACGGCGTACGTTAAGAAATACAGCAGGGGGCAGATACAAATGATTGCTTTTCAGTAACCTTGGTAAAATGGAAGGGAAGAAAAAGGGAGGGCAAGGAATTTAAAATTCGGTACTGGTAGATAATGTAGTGTCGCAGAATGGATATAAAGAGAGATAAACATATGGGCTACACTCGTGAATGAGAGTTAGCCATGCGGACGGGTTCGACAGGAAGTCAAAGGGGGGTGGGCTTTTCTCCTTTTTTTTTTTTTTTTTTCCTCTTTTTCCTATATTTTTCTTCATTTTTTAATCTATTCTTTTTCCTTGGTTTATTGGTGTGTGTGTGGTTTTTTTTTTTTTTTTTCCTCTTTCTTTCCTCCTTTTTCTTTTTTTCTTTTTTTTTACACTTAGCCTTACATATGGGGTTGTAAATAACATAATAGGTTGGGTTTGATGGAGATAAATAAAAGGATGACTGAGTTTAAATGATAAACACCGAGAATAGTAACCAAAATGATAGAGGCTAATTTATTTGTGATGTACAAAGCCTTTTCCTTTACATATAAACAGAATGTATTTGTTATATTTGTATTGGTGTATGAGTATTGTAATGTAAAGCTATGTCGTATGATGCAATAAAGTTTATTAAAAAAATAAAATAAAAAAATAAAATTATTATTATTATTCATAAAAGCCCAGTCCAAACTTGTTTAAAAACTGTGTGTGTGTGTGTGTGTGTGTGTAAGAATATTTGAAGGAGAAATGTACTAAAATAATAAATATTTAAAAGCCCATGTAATTAAGCATTCATGAAAGCAAAATTATTTAATCGAATGCTGGTGCTCAGGAGGAAACTTGTACAAAAAAACATTTGATAACAATGAATATTTTTCCAGTTGGAGAAAGAATTCTGATAGTCTCTCCATAGATTCCCTGTTTCTCTCCTTGACCTTTTCCTATTAAGTGACAGAGATGTGGGCTAGTGTGGTGTAGTGGTTAAGAGTGGCAGACTCGTTATCTGGGGAACCGGGTCCGCGTCTCCACTCCTCCACATGCAGCTGCTGGGTGACCTTGGGCTAGTCACACTTCTCTCTGAAGTCTCTCAGCCCCACTCACCTCACAGAGTGTTTGTTGTGGGGGAGGAAGGGAAAGAAGATTGTTAGCCGCTTTGAGACTCCTTCGGGTAGTGAAAAGCAGGATATCAAATCCAAACTCTTCTTCTTCTTCTTCTTTGGGAGGGAAGAAAGCTTTGTTTCCCACTCTTAGCAGTCCTTGTTACATGCTAACAGAATCCTGGCAGCTGGGGATCTAACTGAAACATTTTCTGTGAATGGTAAAGTAGGATGGGATGACAGCCATAGTACAGTTCCTCACATGACACGCTTTCAAGCACAATGTAAGGAAACCATTTAATGCCAACTTCAACCAACTGAGCATTCTCCTTGGAAAAAAAGTCCAGGTGAAG
The DNA here is from genome assembly GCF_009819535.1 of Lacerta agilis. NCBI lineage: Eukaryota > Metazoa > Chordata > Lepidosauria > Squamata > Lacertidae > Lacerta > Lacerta agilis. The sequence goes on from NC_046312.1 coordinate 27,118,638, forward strand.
CTACTAGGTATACCAAGAGATATGAAGGTGCTATTACTGCATATATTTCTTACTCTTATTCTGGCCTCACATAATAGACACAGGAACAGGAGGAATCCCCATATCCACTATCAATAAGATGTGTGAAGGGAAGGGAAAGAAGGAAGCATTATTCTATGCATCATAGCTAAGTATTCATGTTTCTGTTGCAAACAAAAAATCAAGCATCTGTCATAACAAAATAGCAGGTCTGGAAAACTTTGTGTTTTTTTGCAGTTTTAATTTATCCAGAGAAAGTACTAGGTTTGGGGTTTGGGGGGCTATTGCTTTGGGGAACTGAGGGTTGCTCTAAGCATCAGCATTGCTTGCCTAGGGGGTTCCTTCCTAATTGTCTGTGCCTTTGTAAATAAACAAGATGCTGCAACAGGCCTGAAAAGCTCCCCTGGACCTTCTTGCTCAGACTTGCCTAACCGGATGCCCTCCTGAGGTTGTTGGACTACAACTCCCAACATCTCTGACCACTGCTCATGCTGGCTGCGGCTGATGGAAGCTATAGTCCAGCAACATTGTGAGGGCATCTGGTTGGGGAAGGCTCACTACTCAGGAGGGGCATGAAAAGCAAGATGGTAGAATGATCAATCTGAGTATTTATGAACTCCTCCCCATTCAAGAGCATAATTTGTTCTTTAATCTAATGTATAACCCCACACAAATAACGGATACCAATGAAATATCAGACAATGCAGTCACAGTTGTGGCCCAAACTATTTCTTTATTTATTGTCACAATAAAACAAATTTGTTGTAGTGGAGAAGTGCATACAGTACCTGTTATTAAAACTGCCTCTAAGGATATTTTCCCATGAAAGCGGAAAGCTACTGAAATACATTTTCAGTTCTTCCCATTCCCTGGATGCTCGTCTGTGAAGCTGGGAAATATAACATTTCATTTGCCCCTGGAGAAATCTTTCACACGCATTACATTCATATATAGAGCCATACTCAAATCCTCCCCGAGCTTCAAAATCTACAAAATCCCAAAGCATTTTCTTAAAGCGAACTGAAAAGAAGAAACAGTTTCTAAAATAGCAATGGAAAGAATGTTAATTTCTTTTAAATATATATTTATAGAGAACAAAATGAAACTTGAGGGGAAACTTACTGGCGTTACAGTTTATCCTGATACAGTCTAGATGGGGAAAAATAAATGAAAGATGAAATTGCATCCTTCAAGGTAACAGCTGCAGACATCCAAAAACAATCAGTCCACCCTTCCGGGGACAGACACATGCAAAGAGATGTGGCCATTTTATATTTATATACATTCTGTACAAACTCAGGAATGGCTGCATAGCTACAGTATATTCTACAGAAATATCAGAACCATGTCTCTAACCCAGAACTGTGTGTATGTCTCTGTGCATATGAGTGTATGTATGTGCAAAAGAAAAGAAAAAAGAGCAGAACAGAAAGAGAGAGAGAGAGAGGGAGAGAAAATATATATATATATACTACTATGTGGCAAGTTGGGGAAAGAGTGCATTGAATATTATCTAGTGATTCTGATCAATAACTGCTAATTGAAAATAGCTGATATGTCACTTAGGAACATATATTATCCTTCAACATGCCAGTCTTTCCCCCATTATATATATATATATATATATATATATATATATATATATATATATATATATATATATATACATACCTTCTAGGATTCTTTTAAGAAGGGCAAGCTTTACACTGCTTTTTTTTTTAATTACCCATGTGTCACCTCATAAATACATCACCTACACGACAGTATACCTAGAGTACTGGCTTGGAAAAATCTGCTGGTGCAATACTTAACCCTTTCCACCACTGTTAAGGACAGGTCTGTTCCCTTTGCAATAACCCAAAATTCTTTGGGAGAAGAAAAAAAAAATGTGTGCCATCACTGTTCTCCAAGATGAGGAAAGGGTTAACATAGTGCCCCTTGTTCCCTACCATAAAATGGCCACTTGCAAACAGCTAACCGCACGAACGCCCAGCCCAGATTTCAGTTCAGTTTGGAGGAATGGGGTATTTTTTTTATTTGGGGTGGGGGGGGCAGTTGCTACAAAGACAGACAGACAGACAGCCAGTTCTTCAGAGCCCTGTCTCACCTTTCTGTCTGAATGTTAGGACTGAATGATGCACCTACAACATTCAGGAAGAAGGTGAAATAGGCAGTGCAGAGGCAGGTCTGGTCATCTTTGCCAACTCTATATGCTTCACTCAGATGTTTCAGATAGTACAAATGGATAAAAACAAAGAAGGAAAAAGAACCAAGGTAATCCTGAAAACATGTTTTGCTTTTGGTACAGTGTCCCAAAGGCTGTGTACACATTAACAGCTTAAACTGCAGCTATGTCACTCTTTTTCTGAATTCAAATTGAAGCTGGTTTTGCGGGAAATGCATTAAAATGTAGGCTATAATAATAATAATAATAAAAACAGGATGCAAGACAGATAGTGAATTTCACTGGAGGGCTCTTAATTCTTAAGGTCAAGAGCCACTGTTTCACAGTCCCAGCAATCCAGACTATATATCATGTTATGTGTGGTATGTATACATAATGTTGGATAGCCAGAAACTTGGACAGTGGAGGATGCTGTATGTTTCAAGAATGCATGAAATAGAGTGGATGGTGCTACCTACTCTATGCTTAGTGGAACAAATTAATACCCAATGAACGGGACAGTCCTTCATATTAATGAGATAAAATGCATTTTTTATTTTGGAAAAAGGTGAGAGGAAAAGATGACAAGGAATCTGAGTGATCAGGAATAAACCAATCAGGAGAAGTGAAGCTTTAGAGAGTCTGTTTCCCAGCAGATCTTCTCGTAAGAAAATATGGGTTTGGTTTCGTGCGATTAGGTTTGTCATGTGTCGTCAACCGCAACAGAAAAGTGGGAGCAAACAGTCCTTGAGCATTTGGTACGATCACCACACAGAGGTGGCTATATCCCTTTTGCAGATGTGTGCTGGTGGCATGAGATATCAACATAGATAAAATGTGCTTCTATAAACAAAAATCTTCCCAAAGCTGGGGGAGAGGAGGAGGATGGTAAGGAGAGAGAGAGAGAGAGATTATCTCTGAGCTCAAATGGCTGTGCTTGGACATCCCGCTAAATAAAACTTGAGTGCGGTAAGAATGAATTCGGGAAAGCCTTAGGCTTGTATACACAATTTAGAAGTTTAACACCTGAATCCTAACTGTTGTTAATCTCAACTATGGTTAGTTAAAACAATTCAGGTTCAGAAACCATAGTTTGAAGATGATCTGTTTCAAATAAATCATAATTAACCACATTTTGCTAGGATTGGACAACATGAGAAGCTAGGGTTGATCTAAAATTGAAGCAGAAGCTTCCATAGTCTTCTTCATGTCTGTGCAGGAAGAGGGGGTGCGGGGAATACAACACCCTGAGGCCACCTTTGTTTTCATCATGCTAAACTATGGTTTAACATGATGTCTGAACTAAGCCAATGTTACGGTTATTAAAAATGGGTTTAAAACTGGAGTAAAAAGAATAGGCTCATAACACATTAATTCCATTTAAGGAACTTGTTTGAAGTTGCAGAAACTGCTTAGGATTCCCTCACCAACTGTTGTGTTATGATCAGCCTTTTCCTACCTCTTTTAGGTATTATGAACGGATTTACTTTGTTTAAGTTTGCCATTCTGTCCCTAGCTGTCATTCCTGATTGTCTGCAAAATAGAGCAAGCGCTCATGATACTTTCCCTTCCACTCTCTGGGATTCTCTGGTCACTCCTCATTGCGATTTCCATTGTTTGCTCTGACTTATAAAACATCTCTGTTAGGTTTATACAACTGAGATTATACCTATCAGGGTGTGCTATTAGCAAAAGTGACAGCGCAGAGGGAGGCGACGGCATCATCATTGGCATACACAAATTAAGAGATCTGGAGATGGATGTCAGCAAAAATTTTGATATTACAAATGTTATCAATTCTATTATAATTTTTATAATAAGTAGCCAAGACTTCCTTCGGGGAAATGAAGGAACATACATCATTGGGCTTCAGCGGGGAAGATAGCTGGCCCATGAATCAATCAAGCTTGGATATATATATGAAAGAAGCATAAATGAATGGCTGTCAAATCCAACGTGTCACTAATATTGCTCAAAAGGATGATGTTTAGCGCAGTGTGAGATTGGGAAGTGGAGATGACTGACCCCACTTCCCTGAAGGAGTCTGAGTCAAGACAAGCTAGCCATTGGTCCTGCCCCATGGCAGAAGCTTGACCGCAGTCCAGCAGGAGGGAAAGTATGGGAGAAGGGGTGAAGAAGTTGACTCATCTTAAAGCATGGGCCTTTGGCAGTACTGCAGTGCCAGCCAACCAAACCAGAATGCTGTGAATGAAGGTGGCTGTTTCTTCACAAGCGGTCATTCCTCATTCTCTCAGCACATGCTTTAACCTGCAGGGCAAATTCTGGGGCATGTGGCTCACTGAAGTCTCTCTCTCTCTCTCACTTTCTCCTCCCCCCCTTCACCTCCTCCCTCTCTCCTCCTCCTCTTCTTCTTTCTCAACAGAGAAGTGAGATCTCTCATATTTGGTTATCTACTCTTTACAAAGTCAGCGTCCAAGGTGTTGTGAGGTGTGTTGTTAAGACACAAAGAATGCTGCCCAAAGCTCCCATTTTGGGAAAGTCTAACTACTCCTTAAGTAAGCAGCATATAGATACAAGAGACTCTCTTCCCCCCTCTCCTCCAAATCAACCTAACCTTCCTCTCTGTTTTTGCTCAAAGGTGTGGTGTAGGTGAGAAGGATATGCCAGCCCCTGCAGGCTGCTCTGTACACTCTGTTCGAAGGGCTGTTTGCTGTGCGGGCCGCAGGCTTCAGGCCTTTGAAGGGTTGAATACCATCTTTTGATATACCATGACGGATGGGGTGTAAAGAAGCTTTTACGACTTGGATACACAGCATAAAGAGATCACAGAAAAGACCTTAATAAACAGACAACCTTTTAAGAGAAACCAAATGGAATTAAAATGTGAGGGGGACGGGGAGCAAGCACAAGAATATTTTATACCATTCAAAACAGTCTTTGCCAATATGTATTTATGGCACATCAGATTATTCATATTCCAGCTATGTGATTTCCAGATTGTTTTTTTTTTTAAACTTACTTGCTAGTTTTTGACCATCTGTTAATTATGAGCAAGGCTACATCTATGATGTAGAACCTGTTGTGGCTCTTCAGATTTTGCTGGACTTCTAACTCCCGTCCATCCCAGCCAGTATAGCCAATGGTCTGGGATGATATGAGCTATAGTTCAATGGCATCCTGACTCAAAAACTTCTCAGAACTCTCTACATCATAATTACATCATAATGGTCCAAAGAACCATCCTCCAAAGTATTGGTGTTTGAACTACCTGAGATAGTAAACACTGTTCTTTTTTTTTCTTTTTTTTTGAAGGTGTCATATCTTACTTGTGTCTTCAAATCTATTGTATTTTTGGCTATTATTATGGGGGAGTATTTGTTTCAGAACCCAAGTGATATCTGAAACCTTTGCAGATCTTCACTACTGCATAATTGAGCTAATGCTCTGGAAGTCACCTTCAGAGCCCTGCAAGACTGAAGCTCCTTTTCTGCAGCAAAGCTAGAGTGATGCTGCAGTTATAGCAGGTAAGAAAAGAGACTTGAAGTTCTGGCTTATTAGAGTTTCTTTGTCCACTAAACTTCAGACGGGGTGATCCTTAGGATTTTCCATGCAGTGCATTTTAACATGAAATCTTAACTAAAAGTCTGCACAATACATTTCTACATTGAGACCATCTCCAACCATGTTGAATGAAAAGTGCTGAAATAAATATATGTGCATCCACTACCACTAACCCTTCCCCCTGCAAATTTCCATTATGTCTGAAGCTTTTTTAGATGAGTAAGATCATGTAAGGCTACTCCCAAACAACTGACATACATTCATGATCTTGCGAAGTTGTTAGGGAAGTCCTGAGAGGAGGACTGAAGGTTAAGCATTGGTGTCTCAGTCAGTTGCATTGTGAGGCTGGGTTTCCTATTATGAGCAATGGTGACCTCATGCAACATCACATTTGCCATCACATGACCTGATCAACAGAAAAGCTTATAGTGGTTATGAACATAGTAACATCTGGGGTTTTAACACAGCCTCTCAAGTGAGGCCCTCAGAACACGCAGCAGAAACATCCACAGCTATGGCTCATGGCTTTTCTTTGAGGCAGGGAAGTATAATCAACAAGATGTAAGCATTTTCACTTTCCATTAGTGACAGAGGAAAGAATATTGCCTATGCCAGGCCCCCCATCTCTTAATAATTGCTACCTTCTGCCAATGGCAGAAAATGAAGGCATTTGTTTTCTGGGAAACAAAAATGAAGCTTTTTGATTTCTAGAAAACACTTTATATGAATATGAAATATCATCAGCGAATGGACTGAGAAAAGGGCACAGAAGTTGCCTGGTTACAGCAGTGTCAGAGGAGAAAGCAGCAACATACTGAAATTTTCCTTTCAGTACTTTAGAGTGGATGACACTGAAGGAGCAGGGGGGCTTTGAGCCTAAAGGAGTGAACAGAGGTGTGGAGTCTCCTGTGCTCTTTGTATTGTTTGGGGACTGGGGGTGTTTTCTTTATGAGCAAATGCAGTATATTGTTCATTGTTATTGGGGCTGGATGTAAAAAGGTGCTACACATCATTCTAATACAATTTAATACAAGCATGCAAATATTAGGGGAAAGGATTAACATCCCCCTGTTCTGCAATCCAAATAAGTTTCTGTATCTAAAATTCTTTACATGCATACCTTGCCTTGGGTAGGTGGGTGGCAGGCAATCTCTCTGAATATATTCCTCCATTTAATTAGCACGTATTCATTTATATCTGAAATTCATTCCCTAGTTGTCAGCTTATTAAAAAAATGTTGTACAATATTTGGTAGCATAAGTCCTGAAAATTAACGACCACACTTCCTATATGAACCAAAAAGTCATTGGGTGATAAGAGGAATGCGTGAAATATAAAACACCGGCCTCTTAAAAACACTGTAGCTATATAGACCCTTCCCTCTATGGTTTTGTCATTTTTTGTCAAACACTTTTGACTGTTTTGAATAGTAATAGGCTGGATCAAATGAGGATGTGATTGATCAAAAGATGGACTGAATAGCATGTCTTACATAAAGCTAACCAGTTCAGGAACAAGAAAGGAAACTTAACAAAACAAAAACCAGACTTAAAAATCACACTACCCATAACCAGGAATTAACATAAAATCACCATGCAATGGTCACTGGAGAAATTATTTCTCCATCATTAATACTGTTACAGAATACATCAGCGACTACTTATAATTCAATTAAACCAAACCGGGGGGTGGGGGAGCAGGGAAGGGGGAGACAGACAAGAAAACAAAACAAGCTCAAAACTGAAAGCCGGAGGTGGAGGGGGGCAATCTCTGTACAATACCTAGATTGACCATGAGTTTGACACGGCCTCCATCCAGCTCTAGCCGCAGGGTATCAGCTGAATCACGGGATGTGGTGGCCATCAGGAGCCCGTAAGCCCGCTGAGACATGAAGCGGAAGGACACATCTTCTGCCTCTGTGTGCATGACCATCGGCATAATGATCTTCATGTACATGCTGCCGTCATAACTCAGAATCGATGCCTCTGAGAAAACAAAGAAAAGGGAAATAAAAATTAATCGCTATCAGCAATGTGCCCTCCAGATCATGAAGGATCCCTCAGTACTTAGAACACACCACAGATACATTGCTTCGCTATGCATTACCATATGCAAGTGGCCGCGAGATCTTTAATGGGAAGTATTGTTGTGTGGAGCTTATCGTGTTGCACACCGAAAACAACATGGAGGCTAGATCAGTGCTAGCAACGAAGCTTCCATTTTCTCCAGAAACTGGTTCCAATATAGTATATGCTACCCATTCTACCTGCCTCAGGTGTTAAAGATCTGCTTTCCTACAAATCAAGCTAATCTCTGCAGTTGGTCAATAGTAATGGTTTATTTAATATGGGAAGGAAAAGGGAGTGTAGGGGTGGGGTTCTTCATCATCATCTTCTTCTTCAAACACATTTAGTCAAAAATTACAATAGACCTTTGTCCACTGCCATAATATCACAGAATGATCACTCCAATCCTCAATCCCTCACCACGGTCATGTTGACTCGCCAAATATCCTCAAAAGGAACTACAAATCTGATTTACTAGACAGTTCACTTGTCTAGTGGGTGGTTCTTTGAAAAATATTTTAAAGTGATGTTGTTGTTTTATTTATTTTTTAAAAAAATGTTACTTCCATGAGCTTTGGAGTGAAGGGAAGTTAAAATTCAGATGAAACATCTCATTATTCTCATGCTTAGTGTGAGGACAGGAAGTTGAGACAAATTAACTTATGATGCCATGTACATCATAGGACATATTGCACACATAACAAAGACCTAACAATCACTAGTTTTTCAGTGGAAAGGCTTGCTAACTAAAGGCAATAGAGATTAGTTAAGGTGAGAAGACGCTCCATTCCACTCGTGGCCATCTGCTGCCAACTGCTCTGTGTGAAGGCATCCAGGAGAGATATAGTGGCAGGTTAAGACAACATTAAGTGCCTACTCTGGAGCCAAGTGAACTGCCCCTCCCTCTCTGGGTCACATGCTACCAAGTGTCCTGCAGAAAGGAATCCAGGAGAGAGAGAGGCAGTGGAAGACAAGCCTAGGAATTTGTTCTTGCTCCATCTGCACTGTTCCCTACTCTGCTGCAGGGCCACATCCATCATCAGCTGCCCTGTAGGACCAATTCCGAGAGACAGGAGGAGGGAGGTGACAATGATGATTGGAGCTTGTCTTGCCCCAGTTTTGGGTAGTTTTGGTTTATATGCATGGGTTGGTTGGTTTAAAAAAATGTAGCTCTACATTTTATAAAAAATAATCTCCAAGTTGACTGGCATCTGCTTTTGGTCAAATTCACTGAGTATGTGTTATCACATGGAGTAATTGCACCCACTCCCCGAATACTGAGATGATGCATACATATTGAATAAGCTCTGTCCCAATCTTTCTTAGCATTAACACAAAGATTTGCAACATAAACAGACAGCTGTGTGGGTACTGGCTGAGGCATGCCTGCAATTGTAAGTATGTATATCAGCACTATAGTGTTTTGCTGACACTTACACACAGTCATCAAAATTCTAGTCACCAAACATATTGTCTATCACTTTTAGTTTCTCTCAGTTTCTCATTATTCAAAACTAAAGTGCAATTCTATTATTTCCACATCAGTTTGCAATTTGTTTAAAAAAAGAAATCCTCATGAAAATTCACCAGCATTTCAATGTGAATTTCTCCTAATTTACACAATTTTGTATGCAGTTTTGCCAAACAGACACATCTGTGCAAAGCAGTGTTCCCTAAATAAATCCATGTTGAGATGTTATTTTTACTTATATATGCATTTTTATGAACACTTTATCAAATATATGCATGTTTGTACCTGGTTGGAGAACTGCATTGCAAAATTCAGAGAAGTGAAAATTTGGAAGGGTGGCTGTGTTTTGATTCATGTATTGTACGGGAACATGTGTGTTAGGTAGCTTTGTTTTAAAATGTGAACTGAATTGCAGCCAATTGAACTGATGTGTAAAGTAAGTCTGCAGACGCAGCAGTCTCCTCAGATGCACACAAACTATTGCTCCTCTTCACCTACACACCATTTGTCATGAGTGCAATCCAGCTGTGGGTCACAGAAGAAAAGCCGTGCTCCCTTTTCACAAGGTGCTGCTGCAGAGAAGCAAAGCACAGCATGCTAAATGCAATTCCAATCGCTTTCACTTCTGCACTCCCAATACTGCCGCTTCCAGCTGCTAGTAGAACAAAATGTACTCTATATTATACACACACTTTCTGGCTTCATGTAAAGAAACACAGTCGCGCGCACCTCCCCGCTCTTGCTGTGGATTGTATTAGGAAGTGAAGTCGAGCATGAAATGGCTCTTTTTGACACCTTCAGCTCGAATGTGCCCTGCCTGAAACTGTCTGTGCCACTGTCTGGGCATGTGTGTAGAGCTGGCAAGTATCAGTGCATGTTGTGCCAGTGAGCATGGGGATTAATTGACAATAAGAGGATCCAAATCCTTTCTTTATTTCTTTCTTTCCTATTTACAGATAGATAGATAGATAGCACAGTGAAAGCCATTTTGCTGCTTCGGAGATCTGAAAACATTAGGCAGCCCTTCGAAACCAGTGAATTGTATTGATAGGGGAGATGTGGTCCCACTCTTTGCTTAAGATGTATATTGATTGGTTCAGGAAGGATAGCCTGTGTGGGTTATATACAGCATTCATTGTTGCCAGAGATGTGTACAGATGGTGTTGCTAGATGTATGGTGGGGTAATGGTAGAGTGTTAGACTAGGACCTGGGAGACTAGGGTTCAAATCTCCTCTCAGCCATGAAGCTCACTGGGTGACCTACCTCACAGGGTTGTGGGATGTGCTAACAAGTTAAACTCCTTAGGCTGCGTTACACATTGATTTACAGTTTAAACATACCGGTAGTCATGGCTTCTCCCAAATAATAATGAAGAAAAGCACATTCTGCAACAAAACAGATTTTCTATGGGAGTTCTTTTTCATCCGAGTGCCCCCAGGGCCTGGCTACTCTTATGTAGCTAAGTGGGAGGGAAAGGAATATTGTTCATAAGCATTTCACACAGTCTGCATATATTTGCAAAGCAAGAAAAGAATTGCTTTCATAATGTATGATTGAGGCTACATCCACAGAGTTGTTAGGAGATCTCAGAGCTACATTTCTCAGAGTGATTTAACAACCAATCCCTCTCTACCAGGGAACTGTAGCTCTGCGAGGGAAATTGGGGTCATCTAACAACTTTCAGCACTCTTAACAAATGGCAGCTCCCAGGATTATTTTGGGGGAGGATTCATGATAGTGATATGAGTGATTTTAATGTATAGTGCAGATCTCACTCGCTGGATCATCACCTTGTTGTTGTGAGAGGGCTTGCACGTTCCTATGACCCTTGTGAGCAAAGCCGTCAGGAATCTCATACTCTCAGCAGGGTCACCCAAGGCGGTAAGGTCAAAGGGAAGGAGCTAGACAAAGAATGATCCAAAGAAGTCCTCAACAGCAGAACAGGTGGATGATAACAAGCGGTATGTTACAACGGCTGTGAAGGTGGATGAAGGCTGCAGCAGATGGGATCTACTGGTTCATCGTGACTACTCATGCCATTGGAACAGAGCCCTACTGCGAAGACTGTGCGTTGGTCAGCATGCACTGATCTACACACATAAAACAAATTCACGCACAGGCATCTTCCAAAAACTCAACCCAAACCCCAAAAGCCCCACAGCGATTGGCAAGTGGTAACGGGGGCAGGATCGTGAAATCTGGAAGCCCCTAGTCATGAACATGCACATGGGCGGTGGATACAGATTCAGTCGTTTTGACTCAAGGAACGAGGCAGTTGGGCAGCTGTATCCATGACTGAGCAGCCCTTTTTAGGATCCACTCTGCTCACCCCAAAAGGGGGAGGGGCTAGAAAAGGTGCCGTAAACATAGTCTGCCTCCCTTTTCCCCTGACTGGATTACGTGCCCAGTGGGGTCACCACCTTGCGGCCGTAAAAGAAAATTGAACTTTGGAACATGGAATATACGGACTTTGTCAGATAACACAGACAGCAAGTGTCCTGAACGCAGAACTGCCATCATTACAAGAGAGCTGCAGCATTTTAACATTGATATTGCAGCACTTCAAGAGACTCAAAGAACAGGCGAGGGACAACTGAAGGAATAAAAAGGAGGCTACACATTCTTCTGAAAAGGTCTACCTTGGGGTCCCCAAACTAAGGCCTGGGGGCCGGATGTGGCCCATTCGCCTTCTAAATTCGGCCTGTGGACGGTCTGGGAATCAGCGTGTTTTTATATGAGTAGAATGTGTCTTTTATTTAAAATGCATCTCTGGGTTATTTGTGGGGTCTGCCTGGTGTTTTTACATGAGTAGAATCTGTGCTTTATTTAAAATGCATCTCTGGGTTATTGTGGGGCATATGATTCCTCCATTCCCTCCCCCCAAAAAATATAGTCTGGCCCCCCACAAGGTCTGAGGGACAGTGGACCGGCCCCCTGCTGAAAAAGTTTGCTGACCCCTGGTCTATCTGAACATGGGGTAGGCTTCGCTATCAAAAACGACCTTGTGAAGCTCCTGTCAGAAGTCCCTATTGGCATTAATGAGAAACTCTCAACCCTTCAAATAAAGCTCACAAAAAACAAAATCGAAAATTCTTTCTAGTAGCACCTTAGAGACCAACTGAGTTTGTTCCTGGTATGAGCTTTCGTGTGCATGCACACTTCTTCAGATACCTTATTTTCTTTTGTATCTGAAGAAGTGTGCATGCACACGAAAGCTCATACCAGGAACAAACTCAGTTGGTCTCTAAGGTGCTACTAGAAAGAATTTTCGGTTTTGTTTTGACTATGGCAGACCAACACGGCTACCCACCTGTCACAAAAAACAGTAACAACAAAAAATAGTAACAACAGGTTACTTTTATAAGTGTTTATGCACCAACACTGGATGCCAATGAAGACATTAAAGAAATTTTTTACTCCCAGCTGGATACCGTCCTATCAGAGATGCGTAAGGAAGATAAAATTATCCTCCTGGGTGATTTTGATGCAAGAGTTGGGCGAGATTTCGATCTGTGGCCTGGGACTATTGGGAAAGAAGGAGTTGGCAACAGCAACCAGCACGGAATCTTACTTTTGACGATATGTGCAGCGCACAACCTTGTTATTACCAACACACTCTTTCAACAGAAAAATAAATTTAAAACGTCATGGAGGCATCCTCGGTCAAACCACTGGCACATCTTAGATTATGTTATTGTCCATGCTGAAGATCGATGTGATGTGCTCCTTACCAGAGCTATGATGAGCGCAGACGACGGCTGGACAGATCACCGACTAATACACTCTACAGTGGCTATCAAGATTATACCTCAAAGCAGGCTTCAAGGAAGGAAACCAAGGCGCAAAATGAACACTCAAGCCATTCAAGATCCCATTAAGTGGGACTGCTTCCAAACGACTCTTAAGGACCATCTGCTTTCAGAATTCCCTGATAACATCGAGGAACACTGGACCAAGCTAAAAACATCCATTATTGCACCCTGTGAACAAACTATTGGATACCAAACCAAGAAACACCAGGACTGGTTTGATTAGAATGACAGTGAGATTGAATGCACGATTGACAAGAAAAGGAAGGTGTTTCAGATCTGGCAAAGAGATAGAAACTGTGCCACTAAGAAAAAAAAATGTATGCCAACGCTAAGGCTGAGGTTCAAAGAAGAACCAGAGAACTAAAAAACACCTGGTGGATAAAAAAAGCTCAATAGATTCAGCACTTAGCCGACACTCATGATGCACAGAGTTTCTTTAAAGCAACAAAGACCACCTATGGGCCAATGAATCATGGCATATGCCCCCTATGCTCAGCAGATGGTACCACACTTCTAAAAGATAAAGAAGCTATTGCATAGCACTGGAAAGAACACTACCAACATCTCCTTAACCGCAACTCCCCCATAGCTGCTGAGGTCCTCTCACAAATTCCGCAAAAACAAGTTAGAGATGAGCTTGCATTAGCTCCAAATCTGGTTGTGGACAGCTAATAACCAAATGAAAAACAACAAAGCCTGCGGACCTGATGGGATACCTGCTGAAATCTTCAAAGTGGGTAGAATTGAACTTACACAACAACTTCACAATTTTGTGTTTTTATACTGTAAAGAGCCCTGTAATCCTTGAATGATGAAGGGTTGTTTAGAAGTGTGCGTGTGTGTGTGCGCGCGTGAACTATAAAACCACACATTCTCTGATATCTCCTGGTTGTTGCTGACGGATTCTACTCCAGTATCTTCTTCAGAAAATCAGTGTTTAGAGCTCATGTATGGCAGCAGACAGAGGAGGGAGAAGAACAAACAGCAATTCAACCACAGACTAGTCATGGCTAGCAAGCTAACTGGTGAAAGGATGAACAAGGCTGTTTTACCCTGTGCTAAGACATAACACATGTAATTATGGCATGGGTGTCCATAGTTAATTAGTGGAAGCATTAGCAGTATCTTCATTACTTCAGACTGGTCAGTTTTGCTGGAAGCCCATAAATGATCCATCATTCCACAAAAGAAGAAAGCAGGGTGGGGAGTGGAGATAGCCAAACAATGTGGATAAATAGAGCAAGGGTAGCCAACGTGGTGCCCATGTTGTAGTCCAACCTCTGTAGGGTTGGCTAAAGCTAAATTTGGTTGAATGGCAGAAGGAGCATCTGTAGAAATGTCTAGCATCTCCCTCATCTGTAGAAATCAGTGGTTTTGGGCTGAGTCTCATGGGTAAAAAGATAAATTGAGTCTTTTCATGTGCTTCTGTTTAAAAGTTATGACTGGTGGCTGTCTGTTTTCATAAAAAGAGCACAGAAGAGAAGACAAAAGGAAGGAAGAATGTATATGAACAAGGTATCAAATGTGTTCCCTGAATTTTTTCAAGTCTACCATTATCCTCATTGGTTTGACCTTAAAGTCAAAACCCTGTAAGATTCGGTATCTATAACTAGTAAGAACAGCATTAGCACTTGTAAGCCTGCCTTGGGACAAAATATGGTGTTCCTCTTTTAGATATTAAACTATCTATTTTTCCAAAATCCCTATATCTACAGCAAAAGGGAAATGTTATTAAATTGTTAGAACTTGGCATTATTCCTTTCAGGGCTTTACTCATGGGGGCAGGTGGGGGGAAGCAGACCAGAAAGGAAGGTTCAAGAACATTAGGAAAGGCCGTGGAAACATTTGCAGATGGAGGAAACGGTTGCTGGTAAATGTTATTACTAGCCCAGAGACGTGAGGAGCGGGAGGCTGTAGCCTTGCTGAATCTCGGCAGGCACATGAGGGAGCCAAAAGGGAGCATTAGAGCTCCTCCTGAAGCCTGCTCCAAATGTCAATCTAACATTTGCAGAAGTGCGCGGAACTGTTTTGAGAAGAAATATCGGAGGAGAAGGTCAAGGCTGGAAAAGTTGTTCAAAGCCAGTAAGCCAAACGAGAAGAACACCATGAGCTGAAATTGTGCTTTGAGAATCCATTCCTTCTTCCATAACTGTGAGGCATATGTATAAAGCCGCATTTAAGATGCAGAGAAAGGGCTTTCTCATCAGGTCAATTCTGATAACAGTTGCTGAGAATCGCAGGTGGGCAGGGTGCTATTGCACTCATGTTCTGCTTGCATGCTTCCCAGGGGCACCTGGTTGGCCACTGTGACAAAGTGTAAGGGAGTTTAAAAGAGGGGTAAGTCTCCACTGCCTGGCCTACCATGCCACGCCCCCCCCACCACACCCCAAAGACCTTCGGGGGCCCTACTCTAGCCTTGGCTGAGCTGGCTTCTGCTAAGCTGGCTGTGCCCCAGTTGAGCAAGGATAGGGCACTTACACCTGTGCACCTCCAGCTGAACCAGAATGGGAGACTCACCTGACTCAAACGTGGATCTACCTATTCCAGACAAGAACTTGCCTACTCATCCTGGCCAACCTTGGCTTTGGATTGTTTCCTACGAAATCTTATGAATTTAATAGCCTTAGGACAGCTCAAGCTACCAATAAAGAGCTATTTGTGGCTTTGCATGATTGAACAAATAAAGTAACGAAGCACAACAAACCTTGTTACCCAGGAGGGAAGTGCTACATTTGTATTTGCCAGAAGAAATTCAGAAGCATGAGAAAGACAGAGATTATAAAATTTGCCTTAAATGAAACAGCACTGCTTGTAAGCTAGTGATTTTTTTTTTAAAAAAAGTCTGACAAATAAATCAGCTTTTGGGAAATGTTATGGAGCAGAGCAGGCAGCAATTAGGCAGATAATGACAGCATTGCTAGCTTGGGGGGGGGGCAGTACAGTATACCATTTAATTTGGCGTTCCAAGCTGCACCTTCCAAACTTAAAAAATACAAGTTCAACTATATGGTGTTTATAACACCAGGAGGTGGGAGGAGGGTTCTGCACATCCCTTTCTTACCCCATCAAAGTACTGCCACTTTTCTCTTGCATAACTTTTGTGAAGCTGTAAAATTGCCGGGTGGCGACTGCCTGAAAGCACTTCAGACAAATGGCAATATTACTCTACAGAAGGGTATCATCAATAGGATAGTAAGTTGGGCCCACTGCAGCTTCTAATCAGCTCATCAATAGTGATGTGATGACTCTTTTTCTCCTTAAGTACAAGGCCAATTTGTTTCACAGCATTACTGCGAGGAGAATTGAAAGAGAGGAAGAGACATCTATTTTCTGCAGACCAGACCCGGCAGAAAGGCAAAGGACGAGATGCACCCCCTCCTGCAACTGCCCGCAACTGGCCGTTGAATATTACTTCAACACTGGCAGGAGCACAGCATCCTCCACTGCATGTGAGGGCAGCAGGTTAGCTGAGAGACCAAGGGGCAAGCCACCCACAATGCTTTCTCCTGCAACACCTGAGCACCACTCCCTACCCTCGCCCCCGCAACAGTTTCTGACACCTGAATCAGCCACCTCACTCTGCCTTATGGTAGAGCCAGCCCTGCCAGAGGCTAACAGTGCAATGCGGGCAGTGGTAATAGATGATCAGCAGCACATATATATGGCTTTCACGTATAAAATGGGAAACTTTCCCCAAAACAAAGATTTTGGGCAGAATATAATGAGTCCTGTCATCAGAAGCCCTGCGCAAGGACTTCTGCTTATGCAATGGGTTCACCTCCTGCAATTTACTTAGGGAGGGGGGTCTGAAGAACCTATGCAACAGCTCATGGGGGGAAGGAGAAGAGGGACAATGCTTGCCCTGACGCAATGATCGCCTTAGTGCAAACACTGAATTCCTCGCAAAGACTTTGGTCTTTGAATCAAGCCTCCCACCAGAGAAAGTCTCCCACTGCAGGTGTGAGTCAACTGATGAAGAGACACGTTCATCACTTCCTAACGCCTTGCAGATGCTGGATCTTAGATTGCCTCTGAGCATGTGCAGAGAGTATTTCTACCAATATTATGTGGCTATAGAAAACCTAGATAAGTCAAGAATTTGGGAGAAGAGTATTTAGGGAAGAATGTTCAACTCCAAAGTGTGTTTCAGCCTCCTTACCAAGCTTTACAGTAAGTAAGCACTAACTACAGCATTTGCTAAACAGATAAGAGCCACCAGATTCGCATTGGAAGCAATATGTAGTACAGGGGTTGGCAACAACTCAGCACCTGGCCCTTAAGAAAATAATACACACACACACTCTTACTTTATTTTATTTATTTTAATACCCAGATTTGGTTGCTAATCCCTATTAAAATAACATTTGGTTTAGCCCTATGTCAAACACATTTGCTGAAGGGGTTAAGATGGGAGGTAATTCCTTTTCTATTGCAATCTTGATGTAGTGAAGAATTGGTTCAGAACATAGTTATCCCTCAGTTTTCACATTTCTCTGAATTTTGTAATACAATTATTGGCTCCTCTCCTCAGTGCTGCATGTGATCTATACAGAGCACCCCCACATTTACAAAGTGTTTCCTTGGGAATGAAATGAATGAAGCGAAATTTCATAATGACTATGTGAGTTACGTATGTTGTGTAATATTACCACAGAGGACACAGAAAGAAATGACATCATTTTGGCAGAAGACGAACTGCAGTAGAATGGAAGCAGTGCTGCATGTGATGTATACAGAGCAGAAGGGGAAACAGTGCCTTCCAACAGTACCTAGGTGGGACTGACTACGTACAACATAGTGTTACTACAGCACTTCCAGGGAAATGGTACTCGTTGGCTAAATAAGCATGATTAACATTACATTGTTCTAAATTTCTTTTTCTCTTTTATCACTTTCATTTTTTTAATTGGTAGGGCTATGTTATTTATTTAGCTAGATAAATCATGACCCACCCATACATTTAGAATTTAACCGCAGGAATAACTCAGATGCACTGGCTGATTAATTTCATACTAACAGTGGCTTGTGGAATCCAGACAGCAACACCAGGATAAAATATTTCCTGTTTGAAGAATGCATGTAAAAGCCCCAACTTCAAAAGAAGGGGAACAACAGAATAACTGTCCAACCACACATTCAAGTGAGAAACTTGGCTTCATTACTCCAGCCCTGCTAGCCAGTTATGTTGAAGACTAGGGCCCCAATCCATGTCTAGTCACTTACTAAATGAACTTGTGCCCTTGGGTGGGGGTGCACATCTATATCAGATGTGTCTATAAAGTTCAATATGGACCAGACGAGCATCACAATCCACTTTGGGCACCCAGGAGAATTGGAGATTCTCTAATGTGCCTAATATATGCTTTTCTTCTAAACTTTCAGGTGTGGACTGGAATCCCCCTGCCACTCACCCTTGTACAAGAGGTTTGTGCTCACATGTTGGAATATTTGTCCTTCTATCTGACCCATGTACCATCTTGTAACGTCTTTCAAGAGTCCCTCAATTATCAAAAAGTAATTCCCCATGTACTGGGGGTGAGTGGGAGGGAAAACAAATATAACATGCCTTCTGGCTCACAGAACTTTTTTTTCATCATTATCTGGCTCCTGCAATGAAACCAAATGCTCATATAACTGAGGAAATATAACACAGTAACTCTGTGGATGCTAAAACACACCTGGGTCCAGCCAGTACTTGGATGGCAGACCACAAGAGAAACCTACAATGCTGGAAGAAAGGAGGGGTATAGAAGGAAATAAATATAAGCTAGATTCTGACATCCATTAATTTATTGGGTTTAGAAGGGTTTCCCTCTGCTCAAACTTATAATGCTATGTATATTCGATTCTGTTTCAGAAATCAGTAGTTAAAATTCTGGTAACTTTTCTTCCACCTACCTAGAGTCTTGTTCATCAATCATAGACCTAAACTATTTCACACCAGCTCCTTGGTGCTTTTGTAAAAGTAGCCCAGGGAGCTCATTATGTCAAGCACACTATATATTATCTTGCCTTTTTTTTTTTTTTTTTGATAGTGTACATTTTGCTAGAATGATCCTGATGGCTTCTCACCATAGTTTCGCTGAGAGTCCCAGATGCCACTTTGACATTGCATATTTTAAACAGACAGGAGACAGCATTTGGGCTTATTATCTTGACAAAGGTCAGCTGGTAAAACTGTTAGGTCTCTGTTCCTCTTTAGTGTCGTGCAATTCCAGCATTGCTGCCGAGCTGATAAATAAATTCAATCAAGTTTCTGCACAAAAGAAGCTCTGACAGACAAAGAAAGGAGAGGTCTGTGTGCGGCGTTTCATAAGGGCAATCAATGATTTTATCTCTCTAATGCAAAAGCATTAGCAAGGATTTTACCCTTGAGTGCCTTAACCTCAAGAGCATTCATTTTACCAGATCTGCCTCTATAGCCCCAAAGTGGCAGGACTCCATTGAAAGCACAGCATTAGGAACATTGATTACAAGAAATGGTAAACAAAAGGATGTTGCAGTGCTCTTAAGGGCCACTCATGGGGTGTGTTTACATTAAAAGCCACCCCTTCTTGAAAACCAGCAAACAAAATTACATGAAGCCTGAAATCATTCACTCCTTTACAACAGGTGCTGGATTTGGCAGATTTAATAAAACGATTATTGTGACTATCAAGATTATTGCCTGCTGGATCAGGCCAGTGGTGCATCCTGTTCTCACAGTGGCCAACCTGATGTCCACGGAAAGCCTGCAAGAAGGATCTGACCTCAACTCAGCCCACCTCTGATTCCTAACAACTTGAATTCAGAAGCACAACGCCTCCAATATTGGTGGCTGAAAATAGCTATCAGGGTTAGCAGCCCCAGATAGCCTTAGATGATGATGATGATGATGACAATGATTGAATTTTGTACATTAATAAATTTATGTGTATTATATTAATGTACAAAATTTATTCTTCATCATCATGATTATGATGATCAAGAATATATCTTGCCTTACTTAAAAGAAAAAGGCAACTTAAGAGGACAATTATTTTCATGGGGCATGGGGGAGGACAGCACTTCGTTATCATATTAGTGCCAGCACTGTGTTTTGGGGTATCCTGCGCAAGCTGCCCAAGCAGGCCCTCTTCCCTGAGTTGAACTACTTCCTCCTCAAGCTTGTTGGCGCTGCTCATGTGCTTGTGCCCTTCCTCTAGGCCCAATCTTCATGGCTGCCAAGAGCATAAGGGAAAGGCAAGTGTTGGCTGCTGGTCCTTCTCCTTGTGCTTCTCCCCACCTCCTCACCCAGAAAGTGCAATCAAAGAAGCAGCAGGCCCCATGGGTAGGCACTGCAGTGTCGCTGCCCCCCCCCCAAACAAAGGCAGCTCTTGATTCCAGTTTGCAAAACCCGGTTTAAACCACAGAGGAAACTGAAGCTGATTTCTTACTGAACTCTGCTGCTTGGATTCCCAAGGCAAAGCAGGGGATGGAAGGGAGGTGGAGAGAACGCTTGTTTATGGAAAACCTGCATGTCTAGAGCACTCTTTATGCACAAGCTTCAAAACAATACAGCAAACACTGCAGTTCCATGCTATGCTAAGGTCTAATATCTAGTAATTTTCACAACCTGAGTGAAAACACAACACAGGAAGGTGTCCAGGAGGAGCTCAAGCCCCTCCTCAGAACTGCTTGTGCCCCCTTTGGAAGAATCAGTTTATACTTCATGAATTACACGCCTTAAAGAGACTGGATCTGTGGTCCTATATCCTGCCTCAAACAAGGGGCTTCCCTGTCTGCATTCAAGCTTGAGACTTTCTCTCTCTCTCTCTCTCTCTCTCTCTCTCTCTCTCTCTCTCAGAATTCAGTGCATTCTACCAGATGTGACCTTTCCAAACAGTGGCGGCTGTGCTTTTGCATCCACGTTCCATATCGGACAACATCTCCAGCCCATCCATCAAAATGTCCAAGTGGTGATTGCATATCTTCATATGGAGAGGGAGTCAATTAAGGGTGAGTCATTAATGTGAAATCATTCCACTTCTCCCAAAATGAATAGAAGTGAATTGGCACAGTGTTGGGCCAGTGCCCACTTCTCAGTTGAACAGGAGTGGATCAGAGTGGAAGCACAGAGACAGAGTGAACTCATTTCATAGATAGCATCTCCAAGCCCAACATGGTAATTTCAAATTTTGGAAATAATTTCTTATGACAAATGAATCCACTTCTTCTCAGCCATTTTCTCATCAAGGCATTTCACTTCATCAATGCCAACAGTAACTGCTTGCCTTGGCAAAAAAACCCCAAAAACCCAAAGACAACAGAAGAAAAGAGAGAGAGAAGAATCAAGAACCAAGATGGGGCAATGCCAACTCTGAAATGGGACTCCTGACACTTCGTGACCTAGAGAGGCAATGGAGCTTGGCTCCAGCAAATGAGCTCAGGGAATTCAATGGGAGAGAAGAGAGATATGACGTTCAAGGCTAGTTCACACATTTACACAGAGGCAAAGCTAGGCTTACTTCCAAGTATACACTCTACAGAACGGGCAGCCAACAATTAGTCTCTGATAAGTAGACCTGTATGATGTGCATGTTTTTAGATGTGCTTCCATCACATTTTGTCTTTACAATATTAAATGTATACTTAACACGTCTTACTGTAAGTGCACCTCAGTTGTGGAAGGGGCTCCCCAGAAATCTAGCATCTGCACTGCAGCATTTTCAGCACCAGATGAAGACCTCCCCTCCGCTCAGGGCTTTTCAATCATCAATTTGCAACTTTTCTTTTCTTTTCTTTTTTAGTGCTTTTAAGATCTTTGGTACTGTTGCCTCCCCACTTTGTAGGTTGAAATCTGAATTTACTCTGTTGATGGTTTTATTCTGTTTGAGATTTCATTATTTTTTATTATTTTTTATATCTTTTTAATATATATATATAAATCACCCAGAGAACCTTTTGCTATTGGTTGGCATATAAATACAGCAAGTATGTTAAAAAAAATATATAATGCAATGTAATGTGTGAAGTGGCTTGTTGATTTATGTCCATATAGCCCAAACCTATGCAAGGCTGGCTTGGCTGAACTACATGGACTATATATTATGCAAGTATTTTCACAAAACATTTGAGCCTAAAAGTTTAAATCTTCCCTCCCATACCTGCAAGCACATATGGGATCATACTCCCAATCTTTTCAGCAAAGAAAAGGGAAGGCGCTTTTCTGAGTTTTCCTATACAACTCTTCTTATATAAAAAGCTACTGATAGGAATATTTCCTATTCCTATATATTAATTTGGAGCAGGGATTAGCACGGTAATAATTAAAACAAACATAATTATACTTATCCCTTCCCCTCTGAAATTAGATTAATGATGGTGATATTTCCGCACCAAAGCATGCTTCAGACATCATTGCCTGTGTCTGGACTAAGCAGAGCTGGAAGCACACAGCAAAGGGGAACAGGAATCGTGCGTGGATGAGTGGATTCATTTCTCCCCCCTCTCTTAATTCACATGGACAGATCTGAGAACTCCCACATAGAAAAGGAAACAAGGATACGTTTCAGTGCTGCCAGAGAAATGTAGGTGCACATTTTAATTTCCTTGAGAAATTATTCCATTCCAGTAAGCAAGCAGGGTGTGTTTGTGCCCTACTTTACTTTAAACAGAGATGTCCTCTATTTCAGTGTTTTTCAACCACTGTTCCGTGGCACACTAGTGTGCCGCGAGATGTTGCCTGGTGTGCCGTGGGAAAAATTGAAAAATTCAAGAGAATTACTTTATATATAGTCAATATAGGCACAGAGTTAAATTTTTTAACATTTTCTAATGGTGGTGTGCCTCGTGATTTTTTTAATGAAACAAGTGTGCCTTTGCCCAAAAAAGGTTGAAAAACACTGCTCTATTTAAGGGGTTGTCCAGTCCAATGCCATCTCAAAGATAAATAAGAAGGGAGAGTAGTTGTTTTGGAATTGCTCAAACACAAGAGCACAAGATTCTCAATCTCAGGGTCTGAGATTGTGCTCAAACACGGTAGAGCACAAGATTCTTAATCTCAGGGTCATGGGTTTGAGACCCATGTTGGGTAAAAGACTCCTGCATTGCATAGATGACCCTTGTGGTCCCTTCCAACTCTGCAAGTCTATGATTATGTGATTCTAATAGCCCTGAACAGGAGACTGAGCCAACACACAAGTCAATGGGTGTGTGTGTGTGTGTGTGTGTGTGTGTGTGTAGAGAGAGAGAGAGAGAGAGAGAGAGAGAGAGAGAGAGAGAGAGAATTGCAATGTTTGCTGACAATATATGTTCAAAATGTTCAAAGTTACCCCGATCATCATCAAGCCACCTTCCTTGTTTAGAAGAGCACAGATATCGACTGAGTACAGCCACGGATTTTCTGGCAAGGCGAAAGCTTCCTGTGCTGGACCACAATGAAGTTTACTTTTGGTGCAACAATGCATGACAATTCATTAAAGGCTCTGATGATCACATTATACACCCAGTGTAAAAGTTCCCTCCCTGCCCCCCCCCACATACTTGTGCTATATGAAATCAAGGATACAGAACCACAGATCATTTTTCAATTGTTGCATCACTGAAATAATAAAGATGGGTGGTTAGGCTTTTTAATGAATGTTTTATTGTTCTTTCATCCTCCCTAAATGTGGATTAATTACTTGGTTTATTTACAGTACATTAGGAAATTCAAAGGAACCGTCAAGCACTCAGGGTCATTTGCCAGGATATGCTTTTTCCTGCTCCAAAGCTGGAGGTCACTCCTGCTTCTTAAAAATATTTACATAAGTCTTATACAGATGTCACATGCAAGAAAGACAAAGGAACTTCAAAGGTCCAACTGAATGTCTTCACAGAATCATAGAATTGGAGAGCTGGAAGGGACTCAAGGGTCATTGAGTCCAACCCACTACAATGCAGGAATCTCAACTGAAGCATCCATGACAGATGCATGAGCAAATTCCATGATTTAGCCATGCACTCTGTGAAGAAGTACCATATTTTGCCTGCCCTGAATCTTCCAACATTCAGTTTCATTATATGTCCCTGAATTCCAATTAAAATAGCAGCCACCAGCAGTAGCACTTGTTTACTAGACCAGCTTCTTTGTCGCTGCTGTACTCAGATGCTTCAAGGTAAGGGAGGAGGAGGGAAGCCACCATTGCCAGAGGGACGGGGGGAGCCAGGAACACTTCACTGCCACTGCCACCAGGAAAGTCCACCACCTCTTGTGGGAATCTGTTCCACTGCTGAACAGGTATTAGTGTCAAAAAAAATAATCTGAATGTATAGTCAGAATTTCCTTTCTTGCAAATTGAAGCCATGGGTTCTAGATTCAGGTAGGTAGCCATGTTGGTCTGACACAGTCGAAATAAATAAAGAAAATTAAAAAATTGTCTAGTAGCACCTTAGAGACCAACTAAGTTTGTTCTGGGTACGTATAAGCTTTCGTGTGCACACAAAAGCTTATACCCAGAACATACTTAGTTGGTCTCTAAGGCACTACTAGACATTTTTTTTAATTTATTTTTTATTTATGAAGCCATTGGGTTTGAGTCCTACCCTCCAGAGCAGGATAATAAAAACAAAAACAAAAATAAAAGTAATTTTTTATTTATACCCCGCCCATCCGGCTGAGTTTCCCCAGCCACTCTGGGTGGCTACCAACAGATATTAATAAAGATAATAAAAAAGCAATAAAACATTAGACATTAAAAACTTCCCTAAACAGGGCTGCCTTCAGTTGTCTTCTAAAAGTCAGATAGTTGTTTATTTCCTTGACATCTGATGAAAGGGCGTTCCACGGGGCGGGTGCCACTACTGAGAAGGCCCTCTGCATGCTCTCTCCTCTATGTGACTATTTCTTCTTAGTCTCCTCTTTTCCAGGCTAAACATACCCAGCTCCTTGAAGGGCTCCTCATAAGGCTTAGTTTCCAGACCCCTCATCATCTTGGTCGCCCTCCTCTGCACACATTCCAGCTTGTCAGCATCCTTCTTAAACTGTGCTGCCCAGAACTGGACACAGTATTCGAGGTGTGGTCTGACCCAGGCAGAATAGTGTGGTACTATTACTTCCCTTGATCTGGACACTACACTTCTGTTGATGCAGCCTAGAATAGCATTAGGGGTTGGTGGGGGGTGGCTGCTGCACCACACTGTTGATTCATGTTAAGCTTGATGGTCCACTAAGACCCCTAGATCCTTTTCACAGGTACTACTGGCAATCCAGGTGTCTCCCATCTTATATTTGTGGAGCTGGTTCTTCCTGCCTATTGTCCCTATTGAAATTCATTTTGTTAGCTTAGGCCCCATTCTCCAATCTGCTATGGGCATACTGAATCCTAATTCTGTCTTCTGCAGCATTAGCTACCCTTCCCAGTTTGGTGTCATGTGCAAATTTGATGAACATCCCCATAATTCCTTCACCCAAGTTGTCTTATTTTGGTATAAATTGTTTCCAAACTACATCTTTAGAAAGCAATGGTACCTACAGGAGCACTTGTGTGACTTAGGATACCAGCAAACATCTGCCCATCTCCAAGTTCCCCTGTCATCCAAGGTGCACCTGGTGACTACTGCCAAGATATGGGAGGTGCCCACCAGCTGCACTTTCCAGAAACAACTGATGACATTTTTGTTTCCAAGCTAGATGAATTGGTCTCTGCCCTGGGTTTCTTCTTTGTATTGTTTTAAAATGCATTTGCTACTGTTTCCTGTGTTGTCTTTAGCTGTTTTGATTGTATTTTGCATATCACCTTAATACACATGTGGAAAACAATAAATAATAAATAAATACAACTGATAGAGGGATATTTTTGGTCCTGGTGCCCTGATTTTGGAGTGCTTGTCTTGCCAGAAAAGTTCATCCGGTGCCTTTCTTTATGCCACTTTAGCATCTGATTGAGGACTTTTACTCTTCCCAACCCTTTAATTCATTCTGTTCCATTTTCTCTCCCATAAGAATAACCTCACTAATCCTATGTCCCAAAACAGGGCATGCACATCTACATTATCCCTGCCACATGCCAGTTAAGCTTTGGTGTGGAATCCTCCAGGGACGATTCTGTTAGGATTCTTGCTCCGTGTTTGCAGTCATGGGATTGTTGTCTATCACATGACGGTGTATGTTTTCATTCCACAGTGTGGGAAGTGACGGAGACAGGATGTTTTGGTATTACTGTGTTCCGTGAAGTGAGACTATTGTCCTTTGTTCTTTCTCTCTTTGCTGTCTGATGAGAAAGAAGAAGGAGCTAAGTCAGAATGCTCCAAGTGTATTATATGTAAATAAAGTTGTTTAGCCAAATGTTGTGCTACTGAGGTCTGTTATGCAAACTGCAAATACTCTGCAGGATCCCTAAGTGTGCTGATGTCTCTTGGTATCAGTCGCTGTGATGTTCGGGCTGAAGAAAGCTTTAGAAGCTCCTGAACGACAGACCAGGAGGGAGAGAACTTGCCAGTCGGGCATGTGTCTCTGCCAGGGTCCTACACGAGAATAGGATGATCCTAACAGATTCCACAGACTCTCTAGCTTGTTCTCTTACTGAATAGCCTGGATGTTCTTAACACTGAACTGAAATGTAGCTTTCATGAAATGTACAATAATTGCTTCTTGTTCTATTCATGGTGGAAATAGCTAACAGTTTGCCATCTTTGACATGAGGTCCTTATACATATCTGAAGAATTTCAACACATAATATCTTTTCCCCAGGTTGAACACCCCAAGTCACAGATCGTTAGCCATCTTTATAGATATCTCATAAATTCTTCAATCTTACATCATATTTCTTCAATTGCAATGGTGAGCAATGAGTACAATGTTCCTGAATAGAGCAGTGCATATGTTCAGTTACTTGTACAAAGGATGGCGGCTTGGACACCTTTTGGGGGGGGGGCTATTTCACATTGGAGCCCTGCTATTTACATCCAAGGCCACCTGCCTTCTCACTTGCATCCCTTACTGGGGATGAGGGGATCACAGGCCTGGGATCATAAGAAAATTAGAAGTGACCTCTGTGAAGCCCACAAGCAATAACTCCTTCCTACTCATGTTCTGATATTGTTTGGAATTATCTTGTTCCACTCTGGGATGCAAACCTTAGTGGCAGCTATGTCCATGCAGAGAAACGTCCCTGAACACATATATAGGTAGGAGGCATTTTTGCTATGACTGAGCATTATCAGATGAGCACTATGAAGTTAGATTAGATGACCCTTGGGGTTCCTTCTAACTCTACAGTTCTATGATTCTAAGTCAAGAAACAGATATTATGCTGGAATAATAGTGCAAGGAAACATGGAAGGTATTGCTTTCTTTCACAAAGGGAAGATTAATAATACATGTATCTGTGAACAAATGTGTCCTGATATATCCACCAAACTACATCATCTTCCCAAGTAAAGAGATTGGTCTCCTATAGGTTAACTACTAAATAGCAAAGAACAGTGAAAAGTTTTTCTTAAGAAATGGGAAACACTGAATAAAATTTGTAGTCACATCTCAGACTCCCATTCCGCAGAGAAGAATTGGGAAAGGATGCTTGCAAATTTCATTTCAAATGCTCTCAGATTTTCTAGCTGTCAAGGAAGAAAACACAGTTGGGAATTGTCGGATCGATGAACTGCCTTGTCAGAAGGTCCAATCACCTAAAGACCATGAAATTATCTTCCCCAAATGCTGTAATCAACTCTACTATGCAATTAGGTGAAAACACACTTTGACACAGGAATGGGTAACATTACAATCCATTCATCTGAGAGTTAGCCACATTCAAAGACAAAGAGAGTTACTTCTATGAAGACATGTACAGGGTTATATTGTAAAAGCAGCTGGGATCCCAAAAATATACATCTCAGGTGTCAAAAGCCAGGGTAAAGAGGTGTGTCTTCAGCATTTGCTGTAAGCTGTATGATGAAGAACCCAGGTACACCTCTGTGGGGAGCTCCACAATTTAGGGCTGACACAGAATTATCTCTCTCAGCCCACCTCCAAACTGAGTTTATGAGGGCAGTTAAGCAACCAAGAGAGGCCCCCTCTGCTAATCTGACTGGGTCTGTAGGAAAGGAGGTGGCCTTTCAGGTATTGGGGCCTGAGTCATTCAGGGCTTTAAAAACTATTGTGAGCACCTTGAATTGAATGGCTCTGATTACCGGTATTCAGTTCTGCATCTCATTCAATCCTACTTTAGCTGATAATACATTTTCTCTGTGGTTTCAGTTTACTAGATGGTGCCCACCAAAACATTCACGAGAGCTCCGTCTCCTGGTATATCTTGCCCTTTTTAGAGTTTAATAATCTTTTGAGCAATTGTATTTCCAAGTGATATCTAGCCTTGCGTTGCGAGGCCCCATGACCACCCCATTCCCTAAGGTGCAAATAACTAGACAACGCACAACATATTGGTTTTGGGATCAAATAAGGCCACAATTTCATTCTCTACAGATGTGAAGGTTTGGCCATAGGCACTGAGGCAACCGCGCATGTCACTCCCGCTGGTCTCCTGGGAGGGTTTCTAAGGGTGAAGCCAATGTCAAATTGGGGTGTCCCCCAAGCGGTCCCTGATGAAGGAGTGGTATGACCCTAGCCCCCATCTGGGCATTGGACAGAAGCCACTCCCCCTGGATCCTTTTAACAGGATACTCTTACCCATGGGGGGGGGGCAGGCGGAGGCTACAACCTCCCCTCCAACCAAGACTAGGCTTACCAAGTGCCTATCCACCTTACAAAGTTGTGGTGATTGCTATGAGGTAGGCAAGAACCCCAATGACAGAGCCAGTTTGCCTGATGGGGAAAATTCCTGCCTGGCCCCTAAATCCGGTGACCGACATAGTCCACAGCAAGGTCGTATCATCCACACAAAAAGACCTTAATCTGAGGGAGGGTTGGTTGGAGAACCGGCACTGTGAGAGAGAAGCCGAAAGGCCCTTCAGGCCAGGCATTTATCCTTGCCCTGGGTGCGGTGCCAAGCGCAGCTACTGGTCAGTTGGCACTGTGCCCAGGGGAACACCCCCAAAATTTCTGCCACCATTGGCCAATTCAGCAGCAGAAGGACGATCTGGCCTACAATAGGCCAGTTCACAGGGGAGACCTGGGGCCTGCCCGCAAAACCGCCTGCCCAAGGGAGAATGAACTTAACCCACATGGTCAGTATCCTTGACTTGGACACCTTGAAGAAATGTCCAAAACATATTGAGCACCATCTCAACTAAGTCCTTCATTTGTAGACAGTGCAGACAGTCTTGAAAACAGCCCTTCCTTTTAGTCATAGAAGAGAGACAAGACAAGAGCTTTGCAACTCACTTCACATAGTAAATAATTTTGTAGCACTTCTTATTACCCTGTAATTTTATAGCTCCTAAGTTTATTGGATACATAATGGGCAGATGTGTGCTGTCATTAAAGAGCTTTTAGGAAATGCTGCAATAAAGGTACTCAGCAGATAATAAAATGGAAGCCGAAGCCCTCTGTTTACCACCACATAACCAACAGCAGATGCATTGCCCTTCGTAAGCAGCACCCAGCAAAGTAGATAATGAAGAACAGTTGGTGCCAAGGTTAAGCAGGGAGATTCAAGCAAAGATAGACCCTGTGTAAGTTTGGCAAACTATACAGGCTTCATAATTTACCCATTCCAAGGATTCAAATGCCAGTAATCTAGAATCATTTGCAGACTTTCTTATCAACAAATTGAAGACTTGCCTGGTTAACTGACTCACTTTTGACTGGATATCAAATAATCCGCTGATGATATTTATTGCCACATGGTCATGTGTACTTGAACAAGAATAATATGCAATGAGTTATCAGACAGCCTGCAAGAGCCTTACATGGTCTAGTTACCGGTAGGTGGCCAAAAAAAAAAGAGTCAGGTAGGTGAGCTTTGAGGATGGGCTCAGGGCTGGGACTGGGCAAAGACATAAACAGGAAACATTACTGCTCAAAAGGTCTTTTGGGCCATGGAGAAGTTCCTATGCCAGCTGCTGGTCTATGCATCCAATCTGGCTATATGAGGAAGTCATCAGTGCAACTGCCCCCCCCCATTTTAGACACTTTACTACACTCAACTTGCAACTTGCATGGGAATTACATTCCGGGGATTGTGTGTAAAGTCAAAATCCTTTATAGTTAGAACAAACCTGGAACTGCCCTCACACATCCATCCATACTTTTCTAAAGCTGGCACACTGAGTAGGCTTTGCAAGTCAACTATACACAGCCA
The DNA here is from genome assembly GCF_009819535.1 of Lacerta agilis. Classification (NCBI taxonomy): domain Eukaryota; kingdom Metazoa; phylum Chordata; class Lepidosauria; order Squamata; family Lacertidae; genus Lacerta; species Lacerta agilis. The sequence goes on from NC_046312.1 coordinate 27,148,891, forward strand.
TCTAGGAAAGGGTTTAGCATTTGCAAGCATTATAAGGAAAGCATTATTGGCGATTTACTGATTTGATTACAGAGAATTACATACAGCTCCCAGGGTCAGTTCTTAACACAGGCTTGCAGCAGGGTTTCCACCTGTCCTGTTCTAAAGGAAGTGGAGGGAAGGTCTGCAAGCTGGGCAGTGCTTACCAGGACAGTGTGCCAATAACTCTCTGTGCCTGAATGTAACACAACACAGGTCCACCCTTAGCTACCACTTGTATGGGAAAGGCCAGGGGTGTCCTGGACTGAGAAGCATACAGGGGTATGTTTGAGCTTCTTATTCTTCTCATAGGCACTATCCAGCAGCTGTGCCCTTTGCAAATATGTTACTCAGAACTGAGGGTAGAGAAAAACCACAAAAAGCAGTCATGCAAAGGAGACAAGGACAAAGTTAATGAAAGCTGAAGAACCATGAAAGTGTTAATGGTCTGACTTGTATGTTCTATCCAGAGAACCATGACATTTTAATGACTTAAAAAAAAGGTGGTGCTTCAAATAAGTTCTGAGGCAACTGGAACTGACAGAGTGATGGCACTGTGCTCCCAATTTGCCAGGGTTTTGCTGATATTGTTTTAATAATCCCAACTTGTTAATTTCCGAAGAGTGAATAGCTGGGGGTCAAGCTTAAAGGTAAAGGTAAAGCGACTCCTGACCATTAGGTCCAGTCGTGTCCGACTCTGGGGTTGCGGCGCTCATCTCGCGTTACTGGCCAAGGGAGCTGGAGTACAGTTTTTCCAGGTCATGTGGCCAGCATGACTAAGCTGCTTCTGGCAAACCAGAGCAGCGCACAGAAACGCCGTTTACCTTCCCGCCGGAGCGGTACCTATTTATCTACTTGAACTTTGACATGCTTTCGAACTGCTAGGTGGGCAGTTTACTGGGACCCAAAGCATTTGACCTGGAAGCCTGCCCTCTGATCTCAGATGTGTGGAAGCAGGGTTGTGCCAACACAGTGGGGTGGCAATGAAGCTCTGCACATACTCTGGTTGGGTCTGAATGAAGTGGTAGAATTTACTGTCAATGCAATGCTGGTCAATAAATTAGAAAAGCAACTCCCTGTGAGTAGAAAAATAGTGAAGCATGGCGTGGGCTAGGCTATGACATTTCTCCTTGAAATACTTTTAATATTTTGTTGCCTTTCTTCAAAGGAACACAGCTGCTTCTGCCTGCAATGTGCTGACCTCCTCTCAATTATGCTGCATGGTTAGACCAGGCCTTGGAGGCATTTTCATATTTACTACTGCATCCTGTGTGCCACAACTATATCCCTACACTGAAAGCAGGTTGTGGGGCAGCGCCCTGCCTCCAGTTAATCCCTGCACCTTGCTTATTTGTTAGAATCAATATATCTTCACAAAGGGGAGCTGTGGTTGGGATGTGCAGAGTATTAACTTCAATTTGCTTTGTTCAAGCAATGGTACATCGAGACAGCGAAATACATCTATGCTGCAAGGCCAGTGAATTCTCCAATGAACTGGTGTGCTTGTAACACGTATGATTAAAACTTTCTTCCCTCTACCACTCTAATTAATCAATTGCTGCTTGCAGGCTTAGCTGAGAAGCCTGGAAATGTATTTCAGGTGAAGTGTCTGACATTGCTTCCAAGCATCCCAAGGGTTCAGTACCCCATCTGTTAGATTTTCATTAATATTATGTCTTATCCACTTGCCCCAAAGAAGAGCATCTGACTACATCACATCGGGTTTGCATGCACAAAGTCCCACATTTAGTCCCCAGCATCTCCAAGTAGGACTGGGAATCTCCTTTGTATGAAATCATGGAAAGCTACTGCCCATGAGTATAGACAAAACACGGCTAGATGGACCAATGGCCTAACTTGGTGTACTACAGCCTCCTATGTTGCTATGCTTCTTCTAATCCAGAATGTGGCAGGTAGACTGGGAGTAGCCGCCAGCACCATATAGCATCGATCCTAAAGGATCTACATTGGCTTCCTGTTTCCGAGCACAATTCAAAGTGTTGGTGCTCACCTTTAAAGTCCTAAACAGTCTCAGCCCAGTATACCTGAAGGAGCATCTCCAGCCCCATCGTCCAACCCTGACACTGAGGTCCAGCTTTGAGGGCCTTCTGGTGGTTCCCTCACTGTGAGAAGTTTCAAGGAACCAGGCAGGGGGCCTTTCCAGTAGTTATGCCCACCCTGTTGGATGCTGTGCCATCAGATGTCAAGGAAATAAACATCTATCTGACTTTTAGAAGACATCTGAAGGCTATATAGGGGAGTTTTGATGTCTTACTGTCTTGGGGTGTAAAGCTGGGATTCCCTTCCAACTAGAATCAGGTTGCATATAAGTGTAAATAAACCTTCCATCATGAAGACACCACAGTCTCCTCTGTACCTCATTCCCAAGAGGAAACACAGACCCTGGGTTAAAGTGTGCCTGCAACCCCTGGAATCTCACACCACTCATGGAGATTAGGGTGGTGTGTAACAATATGTTGCATTTCCTTCAGAAATTGGCATTTCCGACATCAACAAATCCATCGCCAATATAATGAAACTGATTTGAATATGGTGCACGCTCCATGCTTCAGTCAGGGCTATGCTTGGGTCTTGTTTCCGGAAAAGCCTGCAGACTATGAGAAGGTGGCTTCACATCCGTGCAGAAACACACATCATCTCCATAATCCAGATCTTTCCGTCTGCAGAGCACCTTCATTAGCTTAGCCGCCACAGCTATTGCGTTCACCTATCGCTGCAGCTGCTGTCAGACTCTCAAGCAAATGAGAATCTGATAGACACAGACAATGCTAATTGCTCTCTAAAACTAAGCAGAACTTTTAATGCCACTGTGACTCCATCTGTCCTTATTCCACTACCAGCCCTCTCTTTGCACTCCCTGTCATCTGTAGAGCATCTCACTCACCCTTGTTTGCCTTAATGAAACTGACGCAACACTGTATGCCAATAAAGCCTTATTGCTTGTGCATTAGGACCTATTATTTTCATTTTTTATTATTAGTAATTGTATTTATTTATACTCCGCATTTTCCCCTGACAGAGACTCAAGGTAAGAACAACTAAAAATACGGGGGGGGGGGGAGAGAAGAGACATTTAAAAAATTAAACATTGATAGGATTAAATATCTCTCTCTCTCTCTCTCTGAACTATTAAAACCATATCAATAACTGCAATGAAAGCAACACAGCACCAGCCCTTTCATTAAAAGCAGTAAGTTCCCAAAAGGTATTCATTTGCCAGCAGAACAACAAAGAGAGAACTAGTCTTGCTTCTCTAGGGAGGGAGTTTTAGAGTCTGGGAGCAGCTATTGAGAAGACCGTTTCCTGCATCCTCACCAAGCATACTTGTGAGGGTGGCGGGATCGAGAGAAGGGCCTCTTCTGAAGATCTCAAAACCCAGGCAGGTTTGAATGAGAGGAGTTTTTTTTGGGGGGGGGTACCTTTGCTGTGTTAAATGTGCATTCTGTAGCTTATCTGCTCTGTAATGCTTTATTTTTCAATCTTTAAAATAATATTTTTTGTTTCCTGTTAATTATGTTGTTTTGAATCTACACTTCATATTTTATTCTGGATTGTTTTATTTCATGTTTTAATGTAGGCTGGAAACCACTTTGAGATATTAGTACTACTACTCCTACTAATAATAATAATCATAATGTCCTTCAAATAGCTTGGACGCAAGCCATATAGAGCTTTATATGTCATAACCAGCACTTGGGGCAGGGGGAGGAGAGAGTGGGTTACTGTTAGCAAAACAGGCATCCATTCTCTGACGCACAATTCCGAACATCCCGCCATGTCACTACAAAAACATGAATTCTCTGACAGTTTTTGATGGTACATTTGTCTTTTTGGGGGAAATAATGAGCCATGTTCCAAGCTAGGGACACACTGGGGCCTTGGGGTATATGTGTATCAAGCAAGACAGATGTTTCACAAGGCAGGGTTTCTTTTACTAATTACTCAATTTAGCTCTAGTTCTCATGGACAATTAGGCAAATTCATTGAGGGGCAGGTTCATGCCTAACACCAATGTCTCTAATAGCAAACTTGGGTAGCGGGGAGCAGCAACAGAAATGGAGCCCAAACAGGGCTGCTGTTAAATAAGGAGGAGGCAATGGCATGTGTTTGGGGGGGTTGTGGGGGGGAGGGCACTGTAATTTGCAGAAGCACCAAACAAACATATTTAAAATGTAAGGGAGCCAAAAAGTCCTCCAAAACAGCCCGAAAGGGTTTGAACATGCTCAGCTGGAAACGAAAAACAGAAAACCAGGGAGAGGATATAATATTCTAACGAAGGACATGGATGCTGTTTAACTGGAACCCTGAACTGAGGCACTTGTGCTATGAAGTGAGGAGGATACCCTGCAACATCTTGCTGCCCATTATTCATTTTATTATTATTGCTTATTGAATTTGTTACGTCGCTTTCTCTTGCCTAGGGCAACCCAAAGCAACTTACAACCAAACAGACAGACACAAAACCCCCACAAAGATACATTAAAACCAAGCGGGAGAGAAAGAAAGACATACATTAAAAACATCCCACCCTCTTCTAAAAGGCCACAGATAGTTAAAGGTCAATGGCCTGCTTATAGAGGAAAGTTTATATATGATGGTGCCAGGCAAACCTCCCTGGGGAGAGCATTCCACAAATGGGGAGCCACCGCAGAAAAGGCCTGTTCTCATGTTGCCACCCTCCAGACATCTCATGGAGGCGACACACGAAAAAGGGCCTCGGGTGATGAAACAGGGTCCAGGTTGATTCATATCACACTTGCAGCATAGAATCTCACACACAGAGACAGTAAATGTTGGGTGCATAGGGAGCAATTCAATGCCACACTGTTACAAATGGTCCATCAGCATAAGTATTTTGGCCTGCCCTCAAAGCACTCCCTTGTCATGGCTGGACCATTATTTTGGTGAAGTTTGGACTGGTGGTGTCAATTCCCTCCTGCAAGAGTGGTGGGCCTGTTCAGGTGGCCTGTCCTTGGAAAGTGAGAGAGGCTGATAGTTTCCTGGAACTAACTTAATGTTGGTTCTGCCTAATGTTAATCAGTCCTTCAGTGTGGCAGCACTGAACACCCTGCTCATATTAGGAAGGCAACTTCAGTGTACTGTTCTCAGATGCTGCTTAAAACCCTTTTTGTTTTGGCAGGCCTACCCAGGTATGTAAATGTACTTTAACATGTATCTCTCCAGGAGGCTGCATGTCCACACAGTTCTGGCAAGCCATAGTTTGGCTTACTGTGATGCACAAATAAGGCATAGCAGGATATCAAGTAGAGACGGGTGAATCCATCTATATGTCCAGCAAGTGGTACTTTCACATGTGTCTGCTAAATACATTCCATCTTGTGTCTGCATTCATCTGCAAATCTTTTTTAAATAAATAAATACACAGCTGTGGCAGTAGCATATCGAAAGGCAAACTGAAGCAATCCACCACTTCTCAAAATTGTTCCTTCTCCTTTCTTTCACATGGCTTCAGAAGCATCCTTGCAATAACTTGGATCAAAAGGACTGGGAATTTCCTTGGCTCCCAGAATCATGCAACAGCTTCCTGAGCTAAAGGCAAAAGGAACTCAAGTGTTCCTATTCCTTGTTTGTACACACACACACACACACACACACACACACACACACAATGGGCTATCAGTCTATACAAGAGAGAGAAAAGGAAAGATAGACCTAGGAGATCCTGCCAATGGTTCACAGCCAAGGCCTTGTGAGAGCATTTTAGATAAGATTCCATTTTATCTCTACTATAATATTACCAATAAATTTGCCTCAGAAAAAAGGAAATGGGAGAATTTGTGCTACTACTTTGGTTTGGCTTTAAAAAATAAACCTCAAAAATAACACCTTCTCACTCAATTCATTCTGTGCACGGCATCAGGAACAATACAAGCATGACAATAAATGGGACCGTCTGGAATTTGAACAGTGTATAGATCAAATGCCTTACATTTGCTCAACTTCTTCTCATTTAGCCAAGAATGGACGTGTCTCTTGATTGTCTGCACCAGAAATAATTGTGCCTCATATATCCCCAGTCAGACGCCTTTAAGTGACCAGTGAGACAAGACCATGGAGAAATGGCCCTGTGACACCTGCTGTACCCAGTGTATCTGAAGAAGTGTGCATGCACACGAAAGCTCATACCAAGAACAAACTTAGTTGGTCTCTAAGGTGCTACTGGAAGGATTTTTTTTAATTTTTTATTTTGTTTTGACTATGGCAGACCAACACGGCTACCAACCTGTAACTGTACCCAGGAAGACTCTGCTCATCTCTTAACTGATTCCCCTGTGGTACAGGGGAACGTCAGTCCTCATTGATAATTCATTTGGATCTGACAGTCAAATGTTAGCACCGGAACAATACACAGAAAGGGACAAAATATGCTCTTTCTCTCTCTCTCTTTTTCTTTCATGTGCATGTAGAAAACCAAGTTTAGCATGATCCTGCAAACCACCGTGGAATATTTTATCATTGTCAATAGTATGGTGCCCTCCAGATATTGCAGAATCCCAATTCCCATCATCCCAGACCATTTCCTGTGTGGGCTGGGATGGACCGGAGTCGAACTGCAACAACTTAAAGCACCTCAATGGCTACTCTTGGATGTACCTCGGGGCTTACAGTGGTATGTGAAATTCCCACAATCCTTTTCCTTCAGAAAGTATCAGAGGGATCATGAGAACCAGAGGCCATACATGCAATAGCTGGTAGACTTCATGCACACCCTGAATGTCCCACTACATGTGCAGGGCATACCACTGGAAAGGATCTTTAAAAGAATGGCTACACATTGGAGGCTGTAAGGGTTAGTCTGAACCGCTGTTTTCATATGTGGCAGGACTGTAGGGGAAAGTGCATTTGGGCTAAGTTAGTGTGCCACATAGTGTGGCCCAGTATAGCTCAGGACAGAAGTTCCCCTCTCTGGCTGCTGGACTTACCCCGCTCACACGTTCTCCCCCAGTAGCCAGTGCCAGTGCAGTCACAGATGAAGCGATTCCAGCCATCTTTGCAAACAGCATTGTTCTTACAGGGATAGCTGTCGCACTGCTTAGTGTTGTGCCGACTGCAGGATGATTTGACCCCAGCAGCGTTCTGCTGTTCCGCCAGCTGCCGGATGTTCTTGCTCCGCCCATCAATGAAGAGATCTCGGATGCAGCCCACATAGCCATAGTTCAACATGGCTGTCCAGAGCTCAGTAGGGAGGACGAGGCCTGCCCGGTTTTCAGGCAGTCCGCCCAGATACATGTCCCCTTCCAGATCCAAGATCTCACTCTCCCCGCTAGCAGTGAAGGGTGTCCGTCTGCTGTTCACTGATATGGTGCCTGAAAGAAAGAGATCACGTCAGCCAGCTGCCACAGTTGTGGCACAAGTCAAGTTCCCATGGCAGTTTGAATCCTGGTGAAAGGATGGGGTTTTGGCACAGGAGAGTGAAGATGTCAACTGAGACAAAACACAGCTGACACAGGAAACTTGTCCTGAAATGCTTTGCTGCCCTCTGCTAAGCCTGTCAGACAGCAGAGGCACAGAATAATAAAACTGATAGGTTGGAAGACAAACGAAGGACGTCCAACCCAATCCTCTGCAATGATGTAGGAACCTCAAACGGCTATTTTTGCATATAGCCTTGGAAGTCTTACATCAACAATCTGGCAGTCTGGCACAGGAAGATTTGGGAGGAAGAGCAAGTGATCTCTTTTAGGCTCATGCTGGAACTCAAGATCTCAAAGATTAATGTGAAATAACTGCATCACAGAGCACTGGTGCACCCCTAGCCCACAAATTTAAGCCCACTCATGTATAGGAAAAGAATGCATCCTGTAGTTTTTCAAATCACAGTGAGGGCAGAAAGAATACTAAGAAAGAGGGATCCATAGCTTGGTTAGAGACCATATTGATCTGCATGCTGAAGGTCCAGATTTCAGTTTCTGGAAACTCTAGGTATAAGGGAACTGAAATCCTGGTCTACAGACCAGGAGCAGCAGTGGATTGGGGTCTTCCCACCTTAGCTGCTACCCAACTGCTGACCTTTTTTCATGGGCATTACCATTTGGAGATTGCCCCATTGACATAGATGGGACATTTGGGACAAGCTTCTTCCTCTAAAGAGACCATAAAGCTACAGGATCTCCTTCTATTAAAATCAGAGTAATATTGTTTAAAATCCCATCTACTTAAAGCAGGAAAATTCAGCATAAAAGTAGCTCTGTCCCACTAAAACCACCTGTACTTTGAAGTGCTGAACTATGGTTGGATTCTGCACTTTCTAATCCACCCACAATACAGCATTATTGTTCCGTTGATTTCCATAGAAAATAGCAAAGCTTGTGAGCACACATGCTTCACATAAATGGCTTAATGAATACAATCATATAATCACTAACTGAACCCCATGTGGCTTACATCTGAGTTGACATGTATAGAATTGCACTATAAAATGTTCAGCTTGGGTTGGATTCTGCCTTGTTCCTTTTTCTTATGCTAAATGTTGCTACCCAGAGGCCAGATATCTGCCATATATGTAAGCAAGACTAAGAAGCAACGAATGCTGCTGATAGAATTTATCCTTGCAAGTTAATTAAATGCAAACCAAGCTACCCCACACAAAAAAATCAATTATTTGATTACTTATTTACATCCCCATAAAATGCTAGAATTTCTCAACAACAAGCACAGCTGTTGCAAACATGCTAATATTAAACTATAGTAGGGTTGAAGAAAAAAAATACAAATTTCTCCTAAACCCCAGAAAATATTTTTCTGGCTAAAAAAATAATATCTAAGTAAACTAGAGAATTCTGTACTATCTACTGAAGGTACGTTGTTTTGAAAAAGCAGAAGAATTAAATTCCAGCACCATTCACTCCATATTCAGTCTCCCTTTATATATGATTCCCAACTGCAGTGTGGATTTAAAAAACAAAAACTTGGAAGATGGAATGACATAAGGGGATACAAAAAAATAGAATCTCTACAATGAATATAACAGCAAATATTTAAATGTCCCATAGTACCAAAGGAATTGAATGCCTGCCCTAGGAATTTGCAACATCCCTCCCACCCCCCAGCTTTTCAGCAATAACCTTTGTTACTGCTTTTCTCAAAATCCCATGGGTGTTTCATCTTAGAAGGAACCTTAACATTCCACCTGGATTATGTTGCAAATTAAATCTGATGACAGTATAAGGATTTCCAAAACTCTCTTGTGAAATTATACTAGATTTATTTATTCCTGCTTCCCTTGAGATTCTCCAGATGCTCCATTTCTGGGGAAAACACGCGTTAGGAGGAACTTCAGTGGCAACTCTCTCCTGACATAGTAGTGATGGTGGCTAGGTTCAGAATTACACGGTTCAGAAATCAGCACCCCCAATGCTGAATATCCTGGCGCCCCTTCTAAACAGGACTCAAAGTCCTCTAAAGTTCAGCACAATTAGCAATCGGGTTTGACCATCTCTGGTTTCTCTGCCACATACCCTTCACTTTTGCACACAAATTAACAGGGCAAGAGCAATGGCAGTGGGACGAGGCTCTAGTGATGGGGTCATAGCAGCATCCCAGGTGCCAGGATTCAAAGGAATTGTCATGTCCAGGGTCCCTGCCCTAGAAGAGGAATTGCTATGTATTGTTATCAGGCTGACCAGCCGGCAGTTCCCCAGATTTGCCTTTCATCCTTTCCTGAAGACAGAGACATTTTTCAGTCTCTGGTCTCCAAGAATTCTCAGAGGTCAAAGACCAATGGTCTTTGATCCTGTTCTTCAACCATGGTAAAGGGTCTCTGTTTCTATAGTTGGCGGTGTACTATTTCCAGGAATTTTTTTCTACATACCTGATCTGCCATCTCTCTGAATATCAACGTGATACCATTCTCCATCATTAGCTTTCCTTTGAGTGGCCTTCACTTTGACTGTTCCAGAGCCCATGTCGAGAAGTAAGTAGAGGTTCCCATCCAAGAGTTCCACTGCAAAGAAGTCCACTTTGGTGTTCTTCTGGCTCCTGGAATCCTTCCTCTCCTGGGGCTTGCCATGGGTGAAGAGTATAAGACCATTTGGCTCCGTGGTGCGGAAGTCAAAGGAGATGGACCCCATGCGCTTGGTGTTCCACTTAGGCAGGCTAATGTAGGCCTCGGGTGTCTCAAAATTGATGGGGTCCAGTGTGGCCACGTTCTCACACATGAACTTCACCTCCCCATAGATTTTCATTTTTGTGTCACCAATCCTCGCCAAGCGAGACAGCTCCAGACGGATGTCGTTATTCTTATAAACAACCTGTCAGGGACAAGGGAAAACACCATACATCAACCCAGGAAATAACCTACACTTTGGAAATACGTACCTCTCAGGATTGGGGTGAGCTTGCATGGGATTCTAGGTTACGACTATGTTTAGGAATAACACTCATTGGCATTGTGTAGCATCCAGAGATCACACAAGAACAAGAGGCAAAATTCAGAGAAGCTCAGGCCCTCAGTGGTACTCCAGCTTCTTGGTTGTCCTTGAAGATGTCTAATCTCAGAGCTGGACCTACCTCCTTCTTCCTGCTCCCCATTCACCCTGCCTTCTAAGCATAACAATGAGCTTTACATCCCTTTTAAAAATGATTATTGAAGCTTTCGTCTGTACTGGCGGTCTCAGTTCAATCACTCTCTCTAATAGCAAACTCACTTTGTGAGTGCTGATGGGATGCTAGCCAGAAAAGGCTCACTGAGAAACAATATGTCAGAAAGAAATGGTAGTTATTGCAGTCCCAGTCACAGCACCCCCACACCCATGCAGTGTCTCCAGCTAATGTGTAATGAATAAACTCAAGTAGACAACAATTTGGGTCAAAAATGGCCACAACTTTATTGATTCCAGATGTAGGTGGATTTTGCACTGGGTATATATCCAACTTCAGCCCTCGGCAGAGGGTTGAAATGTTTTCAGTGTCGTACCAAGGATTAAGGCATCCCCAAGATGCCAATCTACTGAGGTGGCCAGCCTAAGGCTGCTGCTGGAAGCTCTGTGGCTGGCCTGCCCCATAGTCAGCTTCTGGACAGAGTCTTCCAACCACACCCCTTTAACAGGGTATCCTGAATACACCACTGGTTTGGTCCACCAGTTACTGTCAGCGCACTGCCTACACTTTTAGAATTGCCGTCTATGTTTTGAAGTGCTTTTCAATGTGGTGTTGGCCTGCTTGCTTCTGGTCCAGTTTGTTGTAATCCACTCTGGGATCAATACAGTGAAGGGTGGGCTTGTGAATATGATTAAGTAATCAATAAATATCAGCAGGCTCAAGGAAACCCCAAGGTTTGCAGAAGTACAATGAGTATTTCAGGGCAAAAATGGCCATGGGGGGGGGAAACACACTTAAAAAACAGGCCAGTGAGGACAGGGCTGGTCCAAGACATTTTGGAACCTGAGGCAGACCCCACCAGGGAAGAAAGGGTGAGGAAAGATCTACATCAGAAACAAGACTGAGAGCATGATCTGCTGCCCCTGTGGATTCTGCCACCTGAGGCGGTTGCCTCACTTTGCCTCATGGGTGGGCCCTGAGTGAAGACAGAGAATGTTTAGTGGCCATGTCTGTGATGGGGGGAAGCAGAAAAATAGAGGCAGTAGGGGAATGAAATTGAATGTCCTAGAAGCAGGGGTGTAAGGAGGCAGCAATTTCCTGTTTCCACCACAACTGGTGGTGCTGTTTCTGTTCTGCTACATTTTGGCTTCTGCAGTATTCATCTCGTTATCAGCTATGGCTGAAACGAACACAATTAATTATGTAATCGATTACATAATTAAATTCAGTGCATTTTAATAGAAGGGAAACACACACACACACACACCCGCCGCCCCTGTGCAAGAAAGTGAGAAAATAGTGTAATTATGCAATTTTGCGAGCTAAGATGGCCAATGATAGCGAATTGTGGTGATTTGTGCTCCAAATTCCATCAGAATTCCGCAGCATCCCTGCCTAGAAAAGGACAGGGCTGGCAGGCTAGAACAGGAGCGCTCCACCGTGCAGCACATTGTTGCTCATTTGTAGGCAAGCTTGAGAAACCCGATTCTTCTGAATAAGATAGAAACATCTGTGTAAGGCGCACAGGAAGTCCCACTGAATTTAATGGGACTCCCAGAGACTTATACAGAACACAGCAGCTGTGCAGCTCATCTTTACATGGAAATGAGTCTCTGTGAGACTGACTTTTAAGTAAGACTGGACAGGATGACGGCCTGTTCCAATGTGTGCTTTGTCCTACTTAGTTCAATAGGAGTGACTCCTTAGTATGAAGAAGAAGAAGAAGAAGAAGAAGAAGAAGAAGAAGAAGAGGAGGAGGAGGAGGAGGAGGAGGAGGAGTTTGGATTTGACATCCCACTTTATCACTACCCAAAGGAGTCTCAAAGCAGCTAACATTCTCCTTTCCCTTCCTCGCCCACAACAAATATTCTGTGAGGTGAGTGGGGCTGAGAGACTTCAAAGAAGTGTGACTAGCCCAAGGTCACCCAGCAGCTGCATGTGGAGGAGCAGAGACGCAAACCCGGTTCACAAGATTACGAGTCTACCGCTCTTAACCAGTACACCACACTGACTGGATAGGATTGCAACTTCATTGATTTGCAGGTTTTCACTGAAATCCTGTGCACATAGGAATAAACCCTCTTGAACACAGGGGGAATCACTAATGAGATCTGGGCTATTAGCCTCTTGCAACAGGGCTATAACTATGAACATTTACTTGGGTGTAAACCATGAAATTACTTGCAAGCAAGGATGGATAGGACCAGCTGATAGGAGGAGGACACTAGATTGTGCCATCTTCGTACACTAAAGACCAAATAGAAACTGATTAACAAAAAGTCCGCTCCCTCAAAAACAAAAACAAAAAACAACAACAACAACCCACCCCTGTGCCCTCAAGTCCCAAAGCACCACCACAATGCTTTCCTCCACTTCTTACGTCAAGGGTACTGGCATCTGCTAAGCCAGTGTTTTTCAACCTTTTTTGGGCAAAGGCACACTTGTTTCATGAAAAAAATCACGAGGCACACCACCATTAGAAAATGTTAAAAAAATTAACTCTGTGCCTATATTGACTATATATAAAGTAATTTTTCAATTTTTCCCATGGCACACCAGGCAACATCTCGCGGCACACTAGTGTGCCGCGGAACAGTGGTTGAAAAACACTGTGCTAAGCAATACTGACAAGAGGACAATATATTATCAAGCACCCTTACAAAGGCTTTGCTAGTCTCCAGCACATAAAGAATCTCATCTGTGTTATACAGTTTTGATCTTGACTCAATAAAAAAAATTCCTTTCTAATCAGATGGCTTTTCTCCATCCATCAAAAGAGCCTCTCTGCAATCAACTAAAGATGCAGAGAGGGAGAAAGTGAGAGTGTGCCACACTTGGCAGGAAGCCAATGTGCATTTTATTTCAAGTCTGGTAGAATTAAGAAGGAAATATTGCCTTGGGCACACTGGTTGACACGCTCCCTTGGGCAACGCCCATATGTAGTTGGCCACGAGATGTCCCCATTGCCTTGCACTGCACAGCAACGTTCCCTGTCAATTGTAGAAATATCTTCTCAAGATGGACTGAGTTGAAAGGAGGTTTGAAAAATGTAGCTATTTACCACTTGCTGCTCTCATTCCAGGGGCAGGAAGCTTTCAACCCCCTCAGTGTGGTCCCCCCCCCAAAAAATGGGCCCATCTCTTTGCCACTGTCTCTGCTACTCATTCATTTGCAGTCTTCCATTGGCTACAATCGCACCACTCCCCCCAGTCTGCATGGGGAGCCTGTTTATGTTGGCGGAATGCATAAACCTTTAAGGAATATACACAGAGCCCTGCTGCATCACACCAATGGCCCATCTAGTCCAGCATCCTATTCTTACAGTGGCCAGTTAGATGCTTCCAGGTCCTGAACACAACAACCAGCCACTCCCATGTAGTTTCAAACAACTGACATTTGGAGACAATGGAGGTAGAAAATACTCATCATGGCTAGTTGCAACTAACAGTTTGATCCTCCATGAATTTATCGAATCCTCTGTGAGTCAGGAAAAGTTGAGGAACCTGTTAAGTTGCCCCTTATATGAGCACCCTAGGAACAAGCTTCTTACATGAGTCTTCCAGTCCCTGTCAAACAGATTCACCCTGGACCATTGCCATCAAAGTAAACTGACGTTTTAATGTATTTTTAACGTTCTGTTGGAAGGCGCCCAGAGTTAATGGGGAAACCCAGCCAGATGGGTAGGGTAGAAATAAATTATTATTATTATTATTATTATTATTATTATTATTATTATTATTATTTGCTTTGGGAGGTAAGAAAATAAGAACTAGGTTCCAGAAAAAAACCTGAGTGGGCGGGATGCACCTCTGTTTTGTTTTCATGCCTTTTTAACTTATTGTGGAGGAGCAATGTGTGATTTACATTATATGTGTCAGGGGAAGGATTTTTATTTTTCTGTTTTCTTGTGATGACTATGTCAAAATGATTGTTCGTGTGTTCTATCTATACTGTGGTAGCCTATGGCTTTAAACAACAAAGCTTCAGTCTCCATCCTCTTTTAAAGACACCCAAGTTTTCCTGAGCAAATCCCTTGAGTTTCACGTCAATTTAAAAACAAGCTGTCTAAAACTGGATTTTACTATTCTGATGTTGGCTTGTTTGAAGACACAATTTTTATAATGGCTGACCATCCATTGTCTGTGGCGCCTGTCTCCACGATAATGCCCATGGCAGCTTGTGCGCTGCATGGTGCCCTGATGCTAAGCTAAACTGATGGGCAATTAGAGCAGAAGATCAATTATCCATACCTCTCTTATCTAAATGTCCTAGTTATCCAGATTCACAATATACACAAAGTATATATATGCAAGTTGGCATAATCCTGTGCAAATATCACTCCTATTCACCCAAATGTCTGAATGAGCAAATGCTTTTTGATAATAAAAAGGCTCCCGTGATGCTCCTATTCAAACAAATTAGGTTTTTAGTAATGTTTGGGAGATCGGTTTCCACGATCAAATTGTGCAGAGAGTGTGTGTGTAGGGTGGAGGAGAATCTCCCTATTGTAATGCTTGAATAGAAGGGAAATACGCTTCACTGTCTAAAGATAACTTTCTGGTGGGAATTGGTTTCGCTTTGGTCAGAGGAATATGGAATTCTGTTTATCAAGCTCCATGGTTAAAGGAAAGAGATTTGCTGCAAATAAATACAATAAATAACATGCACTCACCTTGATATGCAACTGTTACCTGAAAGTCTCCTGCAATACTCAAATGCCAGAATATGAATCAAAATAAGGAATGTAATAAAAGACCCCATTAACAGTGAAGTGTGACCAATGCCTGTAATTTCATGGTTCAGAATATGAATCTCAACAACTTGCAATGCTCACCTCCATTCTGAGGTGAGCATTATGACCTCATAGTTCCTTTCTGGCTCGGATTATTACCTGAGCCAGAGAAGAACTCTGGGCTCCCTGGCTGCAGTGGCAGAGACTGAAGGTCTTTCTTTCCCAGATACCTGAAATGATGAAACAAGCAAATTCCATGTACCAAGGAGTTTGAGTCATGCTTTGGCAACAGAGGCCTCCCCTTCCCTCTGCCCATACCTTGCTGCAGATGGGGGAGGCAGTGAGAGAGTCTCTCCTTCCCTTCCGGTCTCATATATGCTGGTGCCAGCAGGGAAGGGATATGCCCCTCTCTCCAGCTCTGCTGCCACAGCACTCACAGAAAGTTAGGATGGGGAGGAGCCAAGAGAGACATGGAGCTGTTGCCACCAAAGCAGCAGTCTAGTAATGAGGCTTGTTATTTTCTATTTCAAGAGATATATACCTGACCCTTCCTTCCAAAGGGAGCCAAGGGCAACTATCCAGAGATATAGTTATAACAATACCAAATACAGCAATGACATAACAAACCATAATAAAACAGCAGCAAGGTTGATGGGATGGGGATGACATTCTCAAAGGCCTATAAGAATAAAAACTTTCAACAGTGCAAGTGGCCCACAACTAAACAGAAATTGGGAGGCATCCCATAATCTAAAGAATGCCCTGTCTCGTG
Source organism: Lacerta agilis (assembly GCF_009819535.1). Classification (NCBI taxonomy): domain Eukaryota; kingdom Metazoa; phylum Chordata; class Lepidosauria; order Squamata; family Lacertidae; genus Lacerta; species Lacerta agilis. The sequence continues at coordinate 27,164,994 of NC_046312.1, forward strand.
TCACTATCTGACAAGCAAAAGCTACTGGCAGGACAGCAAGTAAGGCAACCTCAGCTCTTTTTTAAAAAGAGCACCCAAAAAAATTGCCTTATAGCAACTCAGTTCGCTGGTCACCTAGCTCAGTATCATCTACACTGACTGGTAGAAGCTGTTCGTGGTTTCAGACAAGGAACATTCCAAGTTCTACTTGGAGATGCTGTGAATGGAACATAGTTCCCTCCTGCATTCAAAGAAGATGCTTAGCCTTTAGTGATTGGGTGGGGCAGTCCTGGAAAGATGCTCTTTCAGATACTTAAGTTATTTAGAGCAGTGTTTTTCAACCACTGTTCCGCGGCACACTAGTGTGCCGCGAGATGTTGCCTGGTGTGCCGTGGGAAAAATTGAAAAATTACTTTATATATAGTCAATATAGGCACAGAGTTAATTTTTTTAACATTTTCTAATGGTGGTTTAACATTTTCTAATGGTGGTGTGCCTCGTGATTTTTTTCATGAAACAAGTGTGCCTTTGCCCAAAAAAGGTTGAAAAACACTGATTTAGAGGGACAGCAACCAATGAGCATCTGGAGAAAGGCATTTGGACCTGGGCGTGCTTCAGAAGATGTTATCAGGAGCATGACAGGACCTGATATGGACTAGTAAACATCCAATTATATTATATTCCATCATTTTAGGAGAATAGTTTAACTATGATTGCTTATGAATCAATCCCAAAGGGGTCACTCTCAATAATCCTCATTAACTGTGTTTACATAATGCTTTCGGAAGGTTGAATGTGAGAATTCAAGATCTGGTTTCTGAATAGCCAAGCTAAACTTATTGTTTCCAAAACTGGTGGCAAATTGGCAATCGCATTTAGGTAACTGCCAACGTTCTCCTGTGCAGTGCTGAGCCAAATGAGATTTCAAAGAAGGAACTGAAGTAGTCATCAAGGGAACAATCAGAACTTTGTTAGACTTTCTTACACTCCACTATACACTAACTTACAGTACACACCCTTCCCCAATTTTTCTGTTCTCTTTTTATTACTGGGGAAATCCAGCCAGATGGGTGGAGTATAAATACTACTACTACTACTACTACTACTACTATTATTTACCCCTACTTAAACAGAATATTCTAACACAGGTAAAATAAAAGCAATGAAATCAGATCCTGCAATATGTTGCAATAAATCTGTATTTTCTTGTTTTTTTTAAAATGCATTTTACAGTTTAGTTTTTTATTATTATTTTCAATTATGTATGAGAGAGGGCATCATGATTTTTTCAGTGCCTTTAAAGGTCTTATCTGGCCCTGTGCCTGAGGACAATCAGATCCCTGACACCTGTTGGAACTTTTTGTCTTGGGTTTTATGGTAGAAGTCCAATACCGCACCTGGGCCATTACATTATATTTATTATGCACTTGCAGCATGGACCTTCCCTTCACTGTGCTCTGAGGATTCATATATTTTGCGCTTAAAATCCGGAAACAATCATGCGTGATGCATTATGGATTTCTCCATTAAAAGAGGTCTTGTTTTAGATGCTTGCCTGTGTCTTGCCTGGGACAAATTTATGGGGGACTCCCAACCATATGTTGAAGTGTATTCCTCAATTACAGGAGCACCTCTTTTCTGGACGCTAAGCAGCCTTGAACAGTAGCTTTGCTTTACTTGTGGAGGGGAGGGTATTTAAAGAGAGGAAGGGAGTATTTAAAGAGAGGAAGGGGGGCATACATACCTTTTGACTTTCCAGTCCAACTAAAGACTTCTCCCACTGCGAAATACAGCACTAACAGGCTCTGTTGGGGGGGGGGGTGTTGCTGGCTACCAGCCCTGAACCGCAAACGTTTATTGCTGTATAGTGGATTGGGGGAAGTTTTTAGTGAGTGGTAAGGGGTGTGTGTGTGTGTGTGTGTGTGTGTGTGTGTGTGTTTCTTTTCTTTTTTCTGCCTACTGAAACATTCCCTAAGGAAAGATTGGAAACAAGAAACAAAACATAGTATGCATCCTTTTGATACTAATTTAAGGGGAGCCAAAGTTTTTTAGCTTCTTTGGGGGGAGCCACTGATCTACCGGTGATCTACCACAGACGTCCAGTGATCTGCCGGTAGATCACGATCTACCTGTTGGACATGCCTGCTATACTGTATATACTGTTTGGCACTCAAGCAGGCCAATTTCCCTTTTCCTTTCAACTAATTATTCTCAACATTCTGCAATTCCATGGTCAACATTTCATGTTTAGAAGTTACTTTTATTTTATTTTAATATACTTCTGCATACCCAGGCGGACCCTCAAGTATGCAGAAGACAGTTTTGGATACGGACATTTCACTTCATAACTGATCTGCCCGGGCTTCTTGTGCTCAGTATTTGAGGGAATAGTGATAGGTTTATTAGCATTTATAGCTGCTTAGAACCTTCATGTTCAGAAGCAGTATATCACTGAATACCATCTGATGCAGAGTAGTGGGGGCAGCCTACTGCCTTTGTGCTCTGCTTGTGGACTTCTCAGAGACGTCTGAACCTATGGTCTGATCCTACACGACTCGTGTGTATTTAATATAGAGGATGACGTTTTACATTATCTATTGCTACAGTGGACCTGAAGATTCATATTCTATTAGTTATTAATTAGGGTGATAGGTATGTCAGGGGTCTTTCTTGTGTTCATCCTTTAAGAAGGGTGGTTAGCATTTGCTTCTTTAAACCTATTGCTGGATGAGTATTTTAAGTTTTTGTTTACTGAGGTTTTTAATCTGAGTTCAATATCTTTGTTATTTTATTTTCACTGTGTAAATTGATTTGACTGATCAATGATTATGTAATTTCTATGCTGCTTAATATATTAAATATATATCTAGGAAGTGTAGAACAAAACTGAAGCAAGAACAGACAACTTAAACAAAATATTACAAAATTACACAGCCGCATATAAAAATGTTACATTAATACAAAGTTATTAATATAGCTAAATCAATATCAATTCATTTTCCTTCTGACACACCTTCCCTCAGCCTCTGGGTTCTCACTCAGAGGCCAGACAAACTCTCAGCTCACCTACAAAAGTCTCATAAGGAGACTTCCTGGAAACAGCAGACATCACCCTAGTCTCTCAAGGTGGCTGATACTTCCTCATTCAGCTGCACATTCCACACCCAGTTTAAACAGGTTTGTTGAGTTTCCTAGGGGCTCCAGAGGAAAGGACCCCCTCGCCACTCACAGCTCTTTCTTCACCCTGCATCCATTCTTTCTCCTGCTGCTGCTCTGAGACCCTTGAGTACAAAAATGTGACAAAATCATCACCATCTAAGATTCAGATGTTATTCTTTTAATGGTTATTGGTGCTGTTTTCATTTCAGTAGCTTCATTGGTGGGGCAATTTTCTCTTTGTTTCAACTGCAAGTTACTGTAACACTGCTTTTGAACTTGTGTACCTTGTGTATCCTTTGCACACACACACACACACACACACACACGCACACACACACACCCTTGGTATGTTATAGTATCAGAACATATATAATAAAGGCCTACCAATATTTTGTCTTGCCCCTTTGGATAATATAGGAAGGGCTGAGCATTCTCATTTTAAATTGTATGCCTGTATACAGTAATGGTCTGGAACATATAACTGAATTGTTTTGTCCAGCAACATCTAGGGCTGAGCTGCAAGGCATCATCCATCTGTTTTAGGTGGATGATCAGAGCTGCAGTAACCCAATCAAGTTAACCATTAAATAATACTAATGCTACAATTCTATGCACAATTACCCGGGAATAAGCACCACTGAACATAGTGAGTCTTACTTCTTCTGAGAAAATAAATGAAAGAATTGTACTGTAAGACACTACTATATTGTTTTGGTTCCATAAATCTTGTAGTATGGAATATAGGCAAAGAAAAAGAGATAGACCATTTTCTTTGGTCAGACACATTTCTGGGGCAACTGGTTTTTCTGGGACAACTGGTTAGGTCTGCTCAACGGAGATCTAACTGCATAATCCAGGGGTTTCCCAAACTTGGGTCTTCTGCTATTTTTGGACTACAACTGCCATCACCCCTAGCTAGCAGGACCAGTGATCAAGGATGATGGGAATTGTAATCCAAAAACAGCTGGAGACCCAAGTTTGGGAAACCTTAGCATAATCCTCTCTCTAGTTTACTCATAAGTAAGTTCCACTGCATTCAATATTGCTTACTTGGTAGTATGTATGTATTTGAGTTTAGGTACAGATCTGTGTTAATTCTCCTTGAATGGACGAAACCAATTTAACCAGTGCATTTCTGTGGTCTCTTCTAGAGATGGGTGACCATTGTTCATCCCCAAAATGAATCAAAGTCTTAGGGCAGGTATGCGAAAAATCTGGCCTTCCAGATGTTGCTGAACTACAACTCCCATCAGCCCAAAGGAACTCCCACTAAATGAAGATTCAGGTGGATACATACCTGAAGGGAGATTGATTTTGCTGCCTCTTAGACTAGGGCAGTGTTTCCCAAACTTGGATCTCTAGCTGTTTTTGGACTACTATTCCCATCATGCCTGACCACTGGCCCTCCTAACTAGGGATGATGGGAGTTGTATTCAAACAACAGCTGGAAACCCAAGTTTGGGAAACCCTGGACTAAGGGAAATCCTTCCTATTTCTTTGATTAGTCGGTCTTTCTCCTTGTTGGTTATCCCAACAGTTTCTGGGGCTTTTTTTTTTTTTGCTGCTGATTGCAGAGAGAAGAAGCAAAAAAATAAAAATTATCCTTTCTGTGTGTAAGTGAACTTTTTTTGTAACTCATTCCAGCACCGTCATAGGATAGAAAATTAGACAAAGGTTGGACAGAGGTACTAAGACAGAGGTAAACAGAGTGCTTTCGCCTTGCAACTAAAGCCTCCCCAGATCATTAGTACCAGAAGGCTTTACACTGATGGTGAAGAAGTAGCTGTATTGAGTATACCTGGTGATGGGCAATGAACTCTCAGTTGGGTTCCTCTTTCATTGGATTTCACTTAACTGAAGCAAGCAATGAGGGGGCAAGCTAATTCCAGAGAAGATGTTTTATTTAAACCCAGACAGTTCTTAACCAAGATTCACAGCTAACTGCAGAGAGCTGAATGAATCCTTCTTTTTCTTTCCCCCCCCTTTTTTCACATCTGTGTTCAAAGTGCCAAAATGTTGGTGAGATAACAACTGCTGGGCCATTTTGTTTCTTGTGAAGGAGAACAACAGAAGGGCCTTGTGAAAGTGAGGTGAGAAGAGAATGCCTTGATTTTGAACAGATTGCCCTGTAACCATAGAATCTTAGAGTTGGAATGGACCCCAAGGGTCATTTAGTCCAACCCCCTGCAATGCAGGAATCTCAGCTAAAGCATCCATGACAGATGACCACCCAACCTCTGTTTAAAAACATCCAAGGAAGGAGAGTCCACCACCTCTCGTGGGAGTCTGTTCCACTGCTGAACAGCTCTTACTGGCAGAAGGTTTTTCCAAATGTTCAGTCAGAATCTCCTTTCTTGCAACTTGAAGCTATTGTTTTGAACCCTACCCTCCAGAGCAGGAGAAAACAAGCATGCTCCCTCCTCCATGTGACAGCCTTAAGGTATTTGAAGATGGCTATCATATCTTCTCCAAGCCTCCTCTTTTCCAGGCTAAACATACCCAGCTCCTTGAAGGGCTCCTCATAAGGCTTAGTTTCCAGACCCCTCATCATCTTGGTCGCCCTCCTCTGCACACATTCCAGCTTGTCAGCATCCTTCTTAAATTGTGGTGCCCAGAATTGGACACAGTATTCCAAGTGTGGTCTGACTAAAGCAGAATAGAGTGGTACTATTACATCCCTTGATCTGGACACTATACTTCTGTTGATGCAGCCTAGGTTAGCATTACAGTGGAACCCCGGGTTACGCAGGCGATCCGTTCTGGGTCGTCGTGCGTAACGCGGGCATGCGTAACTCGAACGCACATTTAAAAAACCAAAAAAACCTGAAAGTCGCATGATTTGAGCACTTCTGCGCATGCGTGAAGTGCGCAGAAGCGTCACGCTCATCCGCCGGTCACACGCGCTCCGGAAAACACTTCCAGGGGGCGTGAGTGCATATCCCGAACGTATGCAACATAGAGCGTACGCAACATGAGGTATGACTGTAGCTTTTTTGCTGCTGCATCACACTGTTGACTCATGTTAAGCTTGTGGTCCACCAAGACTCCTAGATCCTTTACACATGTACTGCTAGTAAGCCAGGTGTCCCCCGTCCTATATCTGGTTCTTCCTGCCTAAGTGCAGAACCTTACATTTGTCCCTATTGAAATGTTGATTTGTGCCCAGTTCTCCAATCTGTTAAGGTAATTTTGAATTCTGATTCTGTATTCTGCTGCATTAGCTACCACTCCCAGTTTGGTGTTATCTGCAAATTTGATGAACATCCCCTCAATTCCTTCATCCAAGTCATTTATAAAGACGTTAAACAACATGGGCCCAGGACAGTACCTTGCAGCACCCCACTTGTTACTTTTTTATAGGATGACAAGGAACCATTAATGAGTACTCTCTGGGTTTAGTCAGTCAACCAGCTACAAATCCACCTAACCGTTACCTCGCTCAACCCACATTTTACCAGCTTCCTCGTGAGACTATCATGGGGGACTTTGTCAAAAGCCCTACTGAAATCAAGATACACTGCCTGTGTGTCAAAAGCATTTCCCTGACCCACCAAGTTTGTAATTCCATAAAAAAGAAAAAAAGAAATCAGATTGTTCTGGCATGACGTATTTTTGAGAAATCCATGCTGGGTCTTAGTAATCACAGCATCCTTCTCTGAATGCTCACAGACCAACTATTGAATTATCTGTTCTAGGACCTTCCCTGGTATCGATCTCAAGCTCACCGATTGGTAGTTACCTGGGTCTTCCTTTTTCCGCTTTTTGAAGATGGGGACAACATTTGCCTGCCTCCAGCCTGTAGGGACCTCACCTGTTCTCCAAGAATTCTCAAAGATAATAGACAAAGACTCTGAAATTACACCCACAAGCTCCTTTAGTGCCCTTGGATGCAGCTCATCAGGCCGTGGAGATTTGAATTCATTTAAAGTAGCTAGGTGTTCCCTTACTACCTCTTTTCCTATCTTGGGTTACAGCCCCCTCCTTACATTTATTCTGTTATCACCAGGTTGGGCATTGCTTTCCCTTTAGGGTAAGACAAAGACAAAGTAGGTGTTGAGTAGTTCTGTCTCTTCTCTGTCACCTTATGCAGCCACACCAGTTTCCCTAGATGCCTCCCACATTTCTTTCTTGTGGGAATTGTCTTCATTTGGGCCTTCAATGTTTCTCCTTTTAGAAACTCCCATCCTTCTTGGACTCCCTTCTCACTGAGTAATTCTGACCACAGGATCACACCCAGTAGTTCCTTCAGCTTTTCAAAATGGCCTTCTTAATGTCCAGAGCGTGTGTCTGACTACACTCAGTTTTCCCTTGCCTCTGTATCCTGAAACCCAGGAGAGCATGATCACTTCCTCCCAAGTTTCTGAGTATTTCCACTTCATCAATCAGTTCCTCCCTATTGGTGAAGACTGATATGTCAGCTGAAACCCTGGCTGGGCAGTGGTGAAGCGTGGCACAATGATGGAGTCACCATTGTGTCCACAACCCAGTGTCTCATGCTGATTAGAGTGGAAGGTGCGGAGTGGGCAAATTGCTGCCTGGAGCTAGGGTAACAATTGGTCCCAATGCCACAAAGTGCTGGCAGTGGTGCTGGCTCAGGATCCAGCTGATCCCAGGGCCAATCAGTTTCCACTTTTGCTCCTTTCCCTTTAAAAAAAGAAAAAAAGAAGAAGCCTCAGGTTGCTTGTAACAGCAGCAGCAGCAAGGCTTTCCCCAGCTTGGTTTTCCAGACCTCTCAGAGCATAATACCTAATCAGCACGAGTGAAGAGTCCAATGGCCCCGCCAGAGCACGTCTAGGCTGCAAGTGACACATCCCATTAATCATTCGGTCTGCTCTGGAATCTGTGTGCACAGAGCATGAGCTCAGATTCCTTATGGGGAATAATGTGGCTGCCTTTTGGAGTGTAGGGAGAAGGCAAGCTGCCCAAGATGCTGCTATCTGACTACGAGAATAGTTAAAGGGAAATAAGCATAATTCGAGCATCCAGATTGTGACAAGGCTTCCATGTGTTACTTCTTGGGAAGCTTGAGCCAGGCACTAAAAAAGCTGCATACACACAACACACATTTAAAGTACACAAACCCACACGCTTAACAATCCTGTGACTTGTAGTTTGTTAAAGGGGCTGGTAATTGTAGCACTGTGAGGTGTGACTCACAGTTCCAAGGATTCTTGGGGGAGGTGCTTTAAATGTATATTGTTTGCACAGCCAAGGACAAAATTGTTTATCTGTTTTGTTCTGTGCACGTTCCATAGCCTTTCAAGATAGGGCAGGATACAATTGCTTTGTTTTTTAAGGGCCAGGAGCACCTGCTTACTGGAATTGGCATATGCTCCCCTCTTAGAAGGGAAGAGGAAGCTACAATTCAAAACTGGCACAGCTCCCTGGTACTGCTGTCTGGCAGTCGGCTAACACTGACATAAGAAGGCAGCTGATTAGCTGGTTCTACAGAAGTAGCTCTGCCAACTTGACCCTTCAAAAAAGCCCCACTGGCCTATATTTCTAGAATACTCATGCCAGCACCTGCTAGACTGGGACCATTGCACATTGATTTCCTTTCCACGGGACTCATATTTCACAGAGCTTGCTTCAGAAGCTGATACAAAACTCTTGTCCAAGCTGTAGGTATATGTCACAAATAAAATTTCGCTAGCATTTCTGCTTGAATTAGCATTGGCTCTCTGTTGCCTTTTAGTGCCTAAGTAGCAGCTCTTTTGTCTCGGGCGAGTATTAGAAGAACTTTGCATCAGGCAGGATGCTTTGCAGTTGCATTTAACAGAGAAGTGTCCACAGTTTTCAGTGAGCTGAGTGCTCTGTATCTGTATAGAGATTCAGTGATTTTCAGCAGCAGGAGGAACAACTTGAGCACACTGATGGGTCAAATGAATATGCAAAGTAGTTCCTATGCTTCTCAGCTATATTCCATCTGAACCACCACTGAAATCACTCTGGCTTAATAAGCAATTCCACCAGCTCAAAAGAAGTATGAACGATTGTTGAAGCATATGAGCTCGAGGAGACTGTGTGGTTTGACAATTGTGCTTGCGTTTAACAATGCGGAGCACGGCTCAGTGAGAGAGTACAATATGCTCATACAAAAGGCTCCAGGTCCAAATCCTAGGATCCCTACCTAAAAAAAAATCTGTGCCAAAAGTGTCTTGCAGATCCTTGCAGCCTCGTTCTCAGGCTGAAAAATCTGGGAGTCACCAGGGGTCAGCAAGCTTTTTCAGCCATGGTCCGGTCCACAGTCCCTCAGACCATGTGTTGGGCCAGACTATAATTTGGGGGGGGGGGATGAACAAATTCCTATGCCCCACAAATAACCCAGAGATGCATTTTAAATAAAAGCACATATTCTACCCATGTAAAAACACCAGGCAGGCCCCACAAATAACCCGGAGGTGCATTTTAAATAAAAGGACACATTCTACTCATGTAAAAACATGCTGATTCCTGGACCGTCCACAGGTTGGATTGAGAAGGTGGTTGGGCTGCATCTGGCCCACAGGCCTTAGGTTGCCTACCCATGCAGTTTAAACCATTTTCAGGGGTGGGCTTGCATATTCTTTAAACTTATGGGCTGGTATGCAACTAGGTTTCAATCAGAGCAGACCCACTGAAATTAACAAGCATGACCAAGTTAGGTCCATTAACTTCATTGGGTCTATTCTTAGTTGAATACCACCCTATGTTTACAGTGACAAACAGCAGAGGCTTCTCTCTTCACCTGCTTCTCTTCTTTTTCTCTTTGGGAACGTATTACCCCACACTATTCTGTGGAAAGATGCTACATTACAATGTAGAATCCCCTGAAGGTTTAAAATAATAATTTAGTCCATTAAAGATTGAGGGGGTGTCTATGTCTCCCCTGTCCATCATTCCTTCCCTATCACCCTGCAAATGGGCTCAAAAAGTTCCATTTGCAACCACCAGCTCAATCCAAAAACATTCCATGTAGTTGAGCTCAGAAAGATCCCTGCCCGAGACAACCAGATTGCTGATCAGAAAATAAAGGGGCCTATGTCTGACCTGGTTTAAGGCAGCCTCATATATTTGTATATGTCCCCTCATTTCCCAGTACATATATTTGTGCACACAGACATGCTTTCAGCGGTGACTCACACATTGGAGCAGATTATTTAGCGACACTTGTGGTTGTGAATTCTACAACTTTGCAATGCAGAATAGGCACACTATGCATGCCGATACTCAAAGAAAATTATACAAGTGCTCTTCACATGAATGTGGTTGTGCTTGCATGCATGCTGACACAAGCCTATGGGTGCATTTATCTATCCCAGCTTTTCATATATATTTTCCATTTGGCACATGGCTGCCATCTCCATGGAATTGTGAACTAGTTGATTTGTGCCTGGAGTGGGTGAGATTAGTGCCATTCTCTTTTTGAAATGCATTCGTGTGGAAATTTTAACCCACCTCATCTTGAAGGTTCAGGGCAGCTATCAATAGTTCAAAATAAAACAGAGAAAGCATTGAATATCACTTAAAATACAAGACATAACCTACAGACAACTCAAAAGCTTTCACAATCCCTTAATATCTACATGTGTACATGGTGGGTCCTTGTTCCTGTTTAGTAAGAGAAGTGTTTTCTATTTAATGTTTTGCTGCCTACACTACCCCCTTGTTCCCAATGCAGACCTCCACTTTCCATGCTATCCCCGATGTAGATCTTAATTTCCCCCCACTCTTGTTCCTGATGTAGGGCTTCATTCACCCCCTCTTCCCTGGAGGGTGGGGAGGTGCCATTTTGTGTGTCACATCAGGTGCCATAATGTCCTGGGCCAGCCCTGGTTTCTAAAGTGTGGTACCATGTCCCTTCCTCCCATGCATCTTAGTCATTTCTCCAGTTTTGCACCTTAATTGTTTCCTTAAAAAGGAGGTACAGAAGCAGGTTTCTTCAGCTTCTTCTGGTGGTCCCTGCTTCTTCTCCATTAACATCTCTGGAAGTGGCATCAGTGGAATTACCCAACATAAACTCTAGGTCAGTGTTTCCAGTTTATCTTTTGGGAATTGTCAAAGAAGAGACTCCAAATTCTCCGATTTTATTTTTCTGTTGTTTTGCTGATGCTCAGCAGCCATGTGGTGGAGGGGAGTGAGAGGAGAGGTAAGGGAGCAGCTATAACCATAGCCTCCACTCTCCCCTTCTGTTTCTGTCAGGAGCCTGTGACATAGGAGGCCACCCAAGGTAGCTGAAGGATAGGATATTCAAAGCAAACAAGAGGAAGTCCTTTTTTTCAAATGGGGCAACAGATGCTAAGAGCTGTCCGTCAATATTTTATTCAAGTTGGCTCCCCTGCCGGGAAGTGTAGTTTGTTAAGGTTGCTGCGAATTGCAAGGAGACCCCTTTTCCTCTCACAGAGCTACAGTTCTCAGAGTGCTTTAACAGTCAGCCCTCTTCCCAGGGAACTCTGGAATTGTAGCCCATGCCTCTTCAGTCCCAGGCAGACAGGGAAAAGAGGATACTGGGACCCCGGTGGATCACCATACACTTCTGGTGGACAGTTTCTGAAGGTCTGCAATATACAGTATTATAACTTATTCCCTACACTTTTAACATTCCGAACATGGAAGAAGAGTAAGAAAGGGAATTTTCTTAGTGTTCATTGTAAACCTCCTTTAAACCTAAGAAAACTTCAGATACAATAGAAATCATTTAAGTGCAGCATTCATGGTGCTACTTTTCGGCAACAACACACAAAGGGAAGCCTAGATAAAAAGTGGGGTGGGGAGTGATGAAGGCCTCTTATTTGTCCTTAGAAATCTCTGTTGCAAAAACTGAGGGAATAGAAAACCTGGCAAGTAAAAAGCAGGGTTTAAATAGCTCTTTGTAGCAGCGTTTCATGTTAATACAGCGAACTGAACAATGAAGTGCATGGCGAGAGGAGATGGACAAGGGGCCTAGCAGGTGCTGCTGCCTTTAATGCCTATGATTCTCTGAAGTGTGTCTCAGTGGGCCAGTCCCTAATCAGCCCCCTTTTTTACTCAGCACCAGTCCACTGATTTGAGGTTGGTAAAAACTACTCCCTCCTTTTGAAAATTTCCAGGAAGGGACGACCCCACACAGGCTGAGAGCGCTGAACAGGGAGTGCTTTCAGGCAGTAATGATCAGCTTTCACAGTTACTTCTGTGGCTGCAAAGCTGCAGGGAAATAAACGCTGGAATCTCACTGTTGAATTTATCCCGTTGCTTAGAGATTCCTGAGCGGAAATGTTCAGGTTGAATGCTGTCTGCCAGTCTCAGGCTAGGCCTAGACAGGTTGAGGGGTGTGTTTATTGAAAGAGACACCTTGTTTCAGAATGCTGCCACTTCTAGCATAATATATAAAAGAACAATTAAAAGGGAATATAGAGGAATACAGCTCATTAAATTGGGGACGGGGGTATGTCAGCACATTCTCACTTTTGTCAAGAGTGTTGTAAGGATCTGAAGTAATCCAAAAGAGTTTAGGGCTGCTTCTCTTTCCCAGTGCTCAGCAGGAGAGGCCAGTGCCAGACCCTGGGAGTCCCTTGGCCCGTCTTACTGCTTGGCACACTCCTCCCTGGTCACCTGTCCACATGGCATGACATAGCAGCGCTAAGAATGGGGGGAAGTAAAAGCTTCTGCTTGACTCACTGCCACTCTCTAGGCAGCTGAGTGAACTGACTACAGAGGAAGGCGAGAAGCAGAGGAGCAGTGGTGACACTGATCAGAAGGATGTGGTCCTAGCCATGGTCTCACCTAAGGACCTCAGAAAACTTGGGAAACGACAGTTTGTTTTGATATTTGGTTCAGTCAAATGTGAACAACTACTTGTCCCAGCAGTAGCAAGCAGAGTGCACGTGCTTTCCTCACTTCTGCTGATTTTCAATATGAGCAACAGGACACTAGATCCAATGAAAAAATTAGCAAGGCGGATGGTCCTGTTATAATGGTACATGAGATCAGTTGCTAACTTGCTGTGGCATGGTTCCACTGATAATAACACATAAAATAGACGTGGGAAGATGGGGCTTTAGAAAAGGATGTGCAGAGGAGCCCTAAGTCAAACCAGGGTTTGTTCTTGGATACAGCTTGTGGTTTTTGTGGAGAAAGCTTAGCCACAAATCCCAGTGTGGACAACACACTAAGGACTAAGCCAAATTTGAGCTTTTAACATAATAAGAAGAGCCCAGGTGGACCAGGCCAATGACCTACCTAGTCCAGCATCCTGTTCTTATACCAGCTCACCAGATACTTGTGGGAAGCCAGCAAGCTGGACATTAGTACAACAGCACTCTCTCCACTTGTGGTTCCCAACAACTGGTGTTAGAGGCATATAGTCTGTGAGCTTAGCTCAGCACAGTCAAGGTTTAGGAGCAAGAAGGGCTGAGAGTCAACGGCATGGTCCTTTCCATTCATGTGATCTCACTAAGCCACAGTTTGCCTTAGCATGTCATATGAACCAGACCTCATCACAAGTTAACGTTCTTGCAGTCTTCTTGATGTCTTTGTATAATAATAATAATAATAATTTATTATTTATACCCCGCCCATCTGGCCGGGTCTCCCCAGCCACTTTGGGCGGCCTCCAACAAATACCAAAATACAATACAGAGTCACAAATTAAAAACTTCCCTAAACAGGGCTGCCTTTAGGTGTTTTCTGAATGTCAGGTAGTTGTTTATTCCCTTGACTTCTGACGGGAGGGCGTTCCACAGGGCGGGCGCCACTACCGAGAAGGCCCTCTGCCTGGTTCCCTGTAGTTTTGCTTCTCGCAGTGAGGGAACCGCCAGAAGGCCCTCGGCGCTGGATCTCAGTGTCCGGGCTGAATGATGGGGGTGGAGACGCTCCTTCAGGTATACAGGACCGAGGCCGTTTAGGGCTTTAAAGGTCAACACCAACACTTTGAATTGTGCTCGGAAACGTACTGGGAGCCAATGCAGATCTCTCAGGACCGGTGTTATGTGGTCCCGGCGGCCACTCCCAGTCACCAGTCTAGCTGCCGCATTCTGGATTAATTGCAGTTTCCGGGTCACCTTCAAAGGTAGCCCCACATAGAGCGCATTGCAGTAGTCCAAGCGGGAGATAACCAGAGCATGCACCACTCTGACAAGACAGTCTGCGGGCAGGTAGGGTCTCAGCCTGCGTACCAGATGGAGCTGGTAGACAGCCGCCCTGGACACAGAATTAACCTGCGCTTCCATGGACAGCTGTGAGTCCAAAATGACTCCCAGGCTGCGCACCTGGTCCTTCAGGGGCACAGTTACCCCATTCAGGACCAGGGAGTCCCCCACACCCGCCCGCTTCCTGTCCCCCAAAAACAGTACTTCTGTCTTGTCAGGATTCAACCTCAATCTGTTAGCCGCCATCCATCCTCCAACAGCCTCCAGGCACTCACACAGGACCTTCACCGCCTTCACTGGTTCTGATTTAAAAGAGAGGTAGAGCTGGGTGTCATCTGCATATTGATGAACACCCAACCCAAACCCCCTGATGATCTCTCCCAGCAGCTTCATATAGATATTAAAAAGCATGGGGGAGAGGACAGAACCCTGAGGCACCCCACAAGTGAGAGCCCAGGGGTCTGAACACTCATCCCCCACCACCACTTTCTGAACACGGCCCAGGAGGAAAGAGCGGAACCACTGTATAACAGTGCCCCCAGCTCCCAACCCCTCTAGCCGGTCCAGAAGGATGTTATGGTCGATGGTGTCAAAGGCCGCTGAGAGATCCAGCAGAACCAGGAAACAGCTCTCACCTTTGTCCCTAGCCCGCCGGAGATCATCAACCAGCGCGACCAAGGCAGTTTCAGTCCCATGATGAGGCCTGAATCCTGATTGGAAGGGATCCAAATGGTCCGCATCTTCCAGGCGTGCTTGGAGTTGTTCAGCAACCACCCGCTCAATCACCTTGCCCAAGAATGGTAATTACAAACTTGCCTTCATCTCAGATCTTTATTCATGATCCAGAAGCCCCTACCTTCTGTAGACAGAGCTAGTACACCTCTCTATTTGCCATAACTGTATTAAGGATCCAACTATCTGTAGGATCCTTGTCATCTTACAGATGGGAACAAATGGTGGAAGCCCATTACTAATGGATCATCTCCAGGGGTGCCAACTTGAATGAAATATGGGACACACACACACACACACACACAGAGAGAGATAAATCCCACTCCACATAATTGATCACATGATGCAGTGCATGCACACGATTGAATGGCAATGCTCATCAACTTTTTGGGGGGAGGTTCAAATATTTTATTGGGTGGGGCGAAGACCCATTGGCCCCTAGAATTGGCTCCTATGATCATCTCAGAAGAGAAAGTTTCCAAAAGTTAATAATAATAATAATAATAATAATAATAATAATAATAATAATAATAATAATAATAAACCCTACTGGATTTCATTCCTAAGAAGATGTTCATACCACCATTTTAAAATGAGGGTCTTCTTGGTGGCTGCTCCCAGACTCCCTAAAGAAGCTAGATTGGCTTTCTCCTTGTTGTCCTCCTGCCAGCAGGCGAAGACCTTCTTGTTCCAGTGCTTGGAAACTGACTGCTTTTAATGAAAGCACTAGTGCTGTGTTGTTTTGTCTTAAACAGATCTTATATATCCATGTAGTTTTAATTATATTAATGTTTAATTGTTTTTTTTTATTATTATTGCTGTTCTTATGTTTTTAGGAATTCTTGTTTTTATTTGTGAGATGCCTTGAGTTTCATCAGGGAAAAAAGAGGGACACACACACTCAATGGACCATTTCAGCCCCTTTAAAATATTCTACTCAGCAGTGATTTTAGCACAGCTTCGCTAGTTTATACAGCCCCCCTGCCCCCAATTTCAGGCAACTGGCTCTCACAAAAACATCTAATGGACTTAATTTGCTTTGCAATTAATGCTTTTGCTTCTTCCCAGTTTGGGTTCAAAAATTACCCAAAAGCTTCCCCGCAACACATGCACACACATCTGTGTCTTCAACGTGCCCAGGCCCTTTGCATAGGGAAAATGGAGTGCTGGCAGCTGGCTTGGGAGTGTGATATGCAAAGAGAAAACTGACCGGCCTTTCAAATGCTCTGGCACCAATCCTTGATGCTCTGGCCACCACCTTATTATAATAGCAAATGGATGCAAAACAGGAAGGCTGCTTCCCCAGCCAAGCCAACATCCGGTGCTCTGAGTGACAAATCATTGCTTTCAGCTGTGGTAGGAGAGGGAGTCTTGAGGACAAACATTTTTTAGTAAGGACCTTCTGCCAAGGTTATTGGTTCTAGTTGAAGGAAAATGTCCTTCTCCATTTTCCTCAGCAAGGAGCAGGGAGACTATAAACCCCAAACATTATCCTGAAGCCCGCAGGTGCCAGCAATCCAAATAAACGTAGAGCAATTAACAGAATTAACACAGCTTTAAATAGCTTGGCTCACCAGATGCAGAATCCTAGCAGGGTTCCATAAAACGTAAAGTTATTAGAGATTAAACCGTTAATCATCTGTTCAGAGAGTGGATGCAAAAACCATTCTGTCTGAAATGGCTAATAATCAGAAAAGGAGGCATGGATTTAATGGGTGCAATTACGCCATCCCAATTCTCTTTTTGTACTGTGTTCGCCAGTTACCATCTCAACCACTCTACTTCTTGCTAGTTTTACTCCAGTTGGGGGTGGGGGTGGGGGTGGGGGTGGGGGGAGGGGTTATTGTGGCCAGAATCCTCAGGTGAAATATGCCATATCTCAGGCCTGGCGTTAGCACCTGGCACAGCAGTGCAAATGCCAGAGGCTGATGCTTGCATCCCTAAACACACACACACACACACACACACACACTACATACAGTACCGTAAGGAAAAGTAACAGGCCAGATGGCCACAGCTGTTGCTATCTTCATAATCCCCAATGCCTCTGGGCTTAAGACTGTGGAGGGGGCTAGAAGCATTGAATATTATGGAGATGGGGCAGTTGCAACTGTCTTACCTAGCACTTTTCTTTCCAGCACTGGGCTAATGGAGTACTGAGCGACTTGACCTTAGCTTAGGGTCTGGGTTGGTGTGTTTTTTTTTTTTTACAAAAAAACACATAAAGGCAGTAGAGACTGGTCCAACTAGGATGCCCCAACAATAAGGATTAATACCCTGTCAGTATATGAAGCACCTGGGCTCAGCAATCTGCACTGGTTGCCAATTTGCTACCAGGCTGTTATGTATTGGGTTTAACACATGTTATGATTCTAACCAATCGTAGAAGCGTAGGTGGACGAAAGTTCTAATGGCAAGCTCTGTCAACTGCCAACTGGCAGTTCTTGTTGGGGCTTTCAGAGTGTGTTCTTGTTTTAATATGGGAGTGAGCTGTTGAATAAACGAAGTTACACTGGGCTTCTGATTTTTCCTGAATATTTAATATTGGTGACGAGGATGGGATTCATGAGCTCCCACTAGATACCAGAGGCCTGAGACTGCAACGCAGCACAGCCGCCTGCCGCCTCACAGTAATTGCAACAACAACGCCACGCTGGACTCAGCAAGAAGCCCCAGAAATGAGACCGCGCCTGCCGCGTTTTCGCAACCACCCATATTCGTACAAGCGACTACTTCAGGTCTGAGGATGGCCACCAGTCATAGTTGGCCGCCACCGGACTTCGATATGAGCCATCCTGCAGAATGGCCACAGTGGCTCCACCGAATAAGGAGCTACGTCCGACTACAAGGCTTCACTAGGGAGACAGACAAGGTGGGTGTGCTATTGACAGTGCTGGGAAGTTCCGCCATCACTCTAATGGAAGGTCTGATGGCACCCAGGGACATAGAGGCCTGCACTTTCGATGAGCTGACACAGGCTATGACAAGACACTTCGCGCCTCAGCCAACTAAGAACCACCGCCGCTACGACTTGACGCACAGAGTGCAACAAGCGCAAGAGTCAGTGAGTGAATACATCACCGCACTCCGGGCAATTGCGATGTATTGCCAATTCACTGACATCGAGGAACGACTTCTCGAAAGATTCATCACTGGCGTGCGAGACAGCCGTCTCCGCCGCAAGCTGCTGGCAAAAGATGTCATCACCATGATGGAAGCAATAAATATGGCCATAGCCTTTGAGAAGGATAACGCCCATGAGGCAGCCTACAGCCTACATGCCGAAGTGAGAACTCACCGCATACAGCGAGACCGGTCATCTTCAGTAGATTCCCACAATGAGGATGTCCACCGAGCTTCGGACAGATCTGACCGACACCACAGCTCCCAAGCTACAAGCACATTGTCGAACCAGCGATCATCTGACGCACCTCAAGGGACCTGTGCCAGCTGCGGAGAAAACCACGAGCGGCGGACATGCAGGTTTCAGGATGCCACATGTCGCCGCTGTGGGAAAACTGGGCACGTTGGTCGAGTCTGCCGCTCCAAGACCTCCGGAGCACGACCCAAGCAATGTGTCCATGAGGCCTACATAGAGGAGGAGTTACAGTCCACCTCTTCAGCCAGGGTACTGCAACTTCCGTCCCCGGGGCCAATAAGCTTAGGGTGCGACTCAAGATAGAGGGATCCCCGTGTACTATGGAGTTGGATACCGGCTCATCCTACTCCATAATATCTGCTAAGACCCTGAAAGAGCTTTGTCCTGACGGCGGTCCTCCTCTCCGCCCGGCCCCCATAGTGCTGTGGGACTTCCAGAGGAAAAGAATACAGCGAAAGGGTATGGGCACCTTCAAGGTCCAGTTTAAGAAGTATACCAAGAATTTGAACCTCATCATAACTAAAGGCCCATTCACTAGCCTTCTAGGCCTAGCATGGTTCGGGCCATTAGGATTAAGCATTTCAGGGCTTAATCAGATTTCCCCAGGGGCAGAATTTGAATCAATCTGCCAGGAGTTTCCATCAGTCTTTGATGGAACCCTGGGCCTGTACAACGGACCCCCGATTTCCCTACGGCTGAACCCCACAGTGCAACCCATCCGGGTCAAGGCCCGTAGAGTCCCGTTTGCGCTGAAACCCAGGATCGATGAGGAGCTTGATCGCTTAGTCACACAAGGGGTCTTAAAGCCGGTAGATTCGGGAACCTGGGAAACCCCAATTGTCACACCGGTTAAGCCGGACGGCTCAGTCCGTATTTGTGGTGATTACAAATGCACCCTGAACCGGGCCTTACAGGACCACGCATACCCGGTCCCAGTAGTGAACCATGTGTTAGCGACCCTGGCTGGGGCCAAGATTTTCAGGAAGTTAGATTTAGTGCAAGCTTATCAGCAGCTGCCCGTTGATGAGGCCACCGCAGACGCCTAGACAATCGTGACTCACAGGGGTGCTTTCAGGGTCAAACGCCTACAGTTTGGAGTTTGCGTGGTCCCAGGGTTATTTCAGAGCCTAATGGACCGTCTCCTTAAAGGCATCCCCGGAGTCACACCGTTTTTCGATGATGTGCTGATTGCCGCATCATCAAAAGAGGACTTTACCGCCAGATTACGGACAGTGCTCCAACACTTCCAGGCAGCAGGACTTAAAGTAAAGCAGAAAAAGTGCCTGTTGGGAGTTAGCAGTGTGGATTTCCTGGGGTTCCGGGTTGATGCGGACGGCCTCCATCCAGCAGAGGACAAAGTGCACGCCATTTGCGATGCCCCAGAACCAAAGAGCAAGGCAGAGTTACAAGCCTTCTTGGGACTTCTTAATTTTTACCATGCATTCCTGCCACACAAGGCAGCCGTAGCTGAGCCTTTGCACAGGCACCTGGACAAAAAAGCGCCATGGGTCTGGGGCCCTCGACAGGCCAAGGCTTTCAGAGGGGTCAAAGACTTGCTTGTGTCCAACTCAGTGTTGGCACACTTCGATGAAAAGCTCCCGGTGGTGCTGGCTTGTGACGCTTCCCCAGACGGGAGGGAAGTTCCAGTGGCTTACTTCTCCCAAACTCTCACGTCGGCAGAGCGCAACTACTCCCATATCGACAAGGAGGGTTTGGCAATAGTTAAAGGAGTCAAAAAGTTTCATGACTTCCTTTATGGTCGGCCTTTCACAACTGTTACAGACCACAAGCCACTCCTGGGACTCTTTGCGCCCGACCGCCCGACACCCCAGATGCTTTCGCCACGAGTATTGCGCTGGTCCATTTTCCTGGCTGGGTACCAATACTCACTACAGCACCGACCTGGGAAAGCCATGGGTCACGCAGACGCGCTCAGACGCTTGCCACTGCCGGAGAGCGGCCCTGACCCTGCTCCTGCCCACCAGATCCTGCGGCTGGAAGACTTACCTGACCAGCCCCTGCATGTGAAGGACATTGCCGCCGCAACCGCGAAGGACAGACTATTGGCCCGCGTCTCAGACTGGGTGGGGAGGGGGTGGCCCAGGAAGCCGGGTCCAGAATTTTCATGTTACACAGCCCGCAAAGATGAGCTGTCTACTCACCGAGGATGCGTGTTATGGGGTAGCCGTGTTATAGTCCCCACCCCGTTAAGAAAAAAAGTCTTAGAAGGGCTGCATGTGTCTCACCCAAACCAAACCAATTTATTTATTGCATTAGCCAGTAAAAGACCAGGCAGTAGCCTGACACGATTATGCAGAGAGTACAACAGTTAAAACAATTGGAAGTAAAATCGAACAGGTTAAAACAAATAAAATACAAATAAAAAGCACTAGCAGGCGTGACGACAGTGTCCATGTTGGGAATATACATAAGACTAAGGCTAAGGGAAGTTGGCCAAAAAGGTGGTCCTGAGTTTCAGGGCCTGTAATATGTAGATGGCCACTCCACGTGAAACTAAGGGGTTGGCATCCACCAGTAGATATTTCATGCGGTCATCGTCCCTGGCAATAGTCGGCGGGATTAGAGAGAGAAGCCTGGATCTTATTGAGGCATATAGTGGGCAGTAGAGGAAGAAGTGAATAAAGTCCTCTATCTTTCCATTGTTGCATGGGCAGAGTCGAAGATCCAGAGGGGTATTGGAAAATACACCCTGTAGGAATGCTGTGGGAATGGCATGAAATCGAGCCAGTGTAAAGGCCCTTCTCAGTGTAGGATCCAGCAGATCACTCAGATAGTGGGCCAGAGATCTAACTATCTTCACACGGAACCACGTGGAGAGTCTGGCCGCAATAGATAGTTCTTGATCAAGGGCAGCATCCCTAGCAAGAATCCAGTCGCGAATTTTGTCCTTGTCCCATGAGGATAGGGCTGCGAAGTCTGGAAGGGAGAAGCGGTGACAAATAGACTCCATGCCTCTTGACCAGGTGCTGCTGCTATCAGCACAGCTGTTGCTATCTTCATAATCCCCCAATGCCTCTGGGCTTAAGACTGTGGAGGGGGCTAGAAGCATTGAATATTATGGAGATGGGGCAGTTGCAACTGTCTTACCTAGCATTTTTCTTTCCAGCACTGGGCTAATGGAGTACTGAGCGACTTCACCTTAGCTTAGGGTCTGGGTTGGTGTGTTTGTTTTTTACAAAAAAACACATAAAGGCAGTAGAGGCTGGTCCAACTAGGATGCCCCAACAATAAGGATTAATACCCTGTCAGTATATGAAGCACCTGGGCTCAGCAATCTGCACTGGTTGCCAATTTGCTACCAGGCCATGTACTAGGTGTTGCTATTAGTATATAAAAGCCCTTGAGACCAGTATACCTAAGACACTGCCTTACCCCACGTACCCCCCACTAGTCTGCTTCAGTCACTGGAACGGGCACTGTTACTTGTGCCACATAATACCTGTTCTGCATTTGTAAGCACTCAATATTTTAGTGTGGCAGCACTTACACTTTGGAACTCCCTGCCTATTGATATCAAGCAAGTGCCTTCATCGTACTATTTTCAGTGCCTGCAAAAAAAATTAAAAAACCCCACCAAATTTTTCTTTAGACATAGCAGTAGTGGCCTTCAGGCTGGGTAAAACTCCCAATCCCTGTTTTAGTTCATGATGCACAGAGTTTTCTCCTTTGCTGTATTTCATTTACCATTTTTCTCTGTCCTTCTTCTTCTTCTTCTTCTTCTTCTTCTTCTTCTTCTTCTTCTTCTTCTTCTTCTTCTTCTTTAACTCTCTGCTATGACATTCAACTATTTCAGGTGTGAGGAAGTTTTGAACTACAGTTTCTGTCATCTCTGGCCATTCAGCATGCTTACTGGGGCTGATGGGAGTTGTAGTCCAACAGCAGCTGGAGGTAAAGAAGTTTCCCACACTTGTGCAATATTTTCCCTTCAGTCCATGATATGTGTCTGAGGTTCAGTCTGCAACCCTTCTTTCTCTCATAAAGTCTACAACAGTTGCTAACAAGTTGGGATCATCTTAAAAACAACAACCCAAATGCCTTTTTCAAGTGTCTCAGTTTGTCCTTCTTTGCTTTCATTCCACTCAGATCTGCTCTTTGGCACCCCCTAAGCTCAAAAATGTGTGTGTGGATCTTTGCCTTCACCAGATGCTGATGTATTTGAATGTTAGCTGCTGAATCTGCAATTAGCTCAAGTGACAGAGGCCTGGCTGTGGAATGCATAGTAACGGTGGCTTGTTTTATTACTGTCACTACTGCTGCCCAGATGTCACTATCACTGCTGCCTAAAGGTTCAACTGTATGTGAGATTGCAATAAAGAGTTGCAGTATGGAGCCCACATTTTGCAGCTAATTAGTCACACCATTTTCAAGAATACTCCATTCCTTATCCCCAGCCCTCCCTCCCCCAACATTCTGTATGCACTGAGTAAATGACTGTTGGAGTTCTCCCCTTAAGGTTCTTCTTCCCCAACAGGTTCCCCCCCCCCAATGTTTCTGAAAAATGTGCGGTTCCCCCAAACCTGCATATATGTCCCCTGTTATTGTGCAAAGGGTAGTGCTTTGGTGACATGAGGGGAAACGCCTAGGGAATGACAGTAGTTCTCAATTAGTACATATAATATCCAGTAAAGGAATCGCAGAATACTTGGTTGGGGAACATAATTGTCAAACAACAGAATGCCCACAGTTTGAAACATTTACCTCTTTGAGGCAGCCCATGAAGTTATTGCTGATAGGCGAACCAGGCAGATCAGCTGTACTGGGACTCCCACCTACGTAGAAGAAGTCGTCTGAGCCTAGCATGGTATAGTCCTCTTGTGTGTAGCCCGTGGTGGTGAGGATTCCATCCACAGAGATTGTCACCTGTTTGAAGGACACAATGGACAAAAAAAAAAAAGGAAAAACGGGGGAAAAAACAAAATTCCCAGCAATGACCTTACAGTTCTTAGAAAGAGCAAGTCATCTCCCCTACTTTTTGTGCAACTTTTCACACATGTTTTGCTGAGGTTTGTTTACTCGGTGCAGCTCAGTTCCATTTTCTGGTCTGCTGTTTTGCCCCTGTCCCTTCAGTTCCTCAGTCACCTGTGTTCAATAGCGCTAAAGCTGAGAAGAGCTATTCTAATCTGCCGCAATGGCTCCCGTTGTTTAACCAGGCCAGAAAATTGAACTGTTCCTCTGAGAGCTTCTGAGAGCTGATTTTTTTTTATTTAAAAAAAAAATGATTAATTAGCTGTTATTTGTAGTGATTATTGTTAGTTACGATTGTTAGTAAAGACACTAATGAAGACGAAGTTGATATATTTGATTTTGCTTCTTTCTTTCTTTTTTTTGCTCACATGGTATGGTGATAGTCATGCATTCAGGAAGGGAAGGGAAGGGAAGGGAAGGGAAGGGAGGGGTCTCACTTTCATTACATTATGGAGGAGCATGCTATGGGCCTACAGAGACAACCACCCACCACCCAGAACCGCAACTGAGAGAGAGAGAAAGAAAGAGAGAATATGATTTAACAGAAAAATAGTAATAATAAAAAAGAAAAAAGTCAACCACACACCAGCAAATTAGAGAAATAGGAGAAAAAGAGAGAGAACAAAAAAAAATGGCAACATGCACACACCACACACAGTCGCACACACCAAACTTTGACACACCCATGCGAGTGATATTCAAAGCTCAGAAGAAGAGAGAGAGAGAGATTCTGAAAGAGAAAGAGAGGGCTTTTTCACACTTGCATGCAGTTAAGGGGGGTAAAGGGGCTAAACTAAATTTAAAAAGAAAAGCCATCCAGACCTTACAAGAAAATGGGGTATAGGGCAAAAAGAAAGAAGAAGTAGTCTAAAATATCCCAAGCCCCATAACACATGGTGGGTGAAGGGAGACAGAGGGGGAGCAGGGTGGGGAGGAAGGGAGTGAAAATGAGGTGTGTTCTGTTTTACTAGGTTATTTGTGGCTTGGAAAAGAGATGGTGGGGAAGAGGTTGAGTCTTCCGGTATGGCGAGTGGGGACTGAGGAGGTGGGCATGCCATGCGGAAAATGTGCTGAAACAAACAACTGGCTGAGCTCCTTTTGGCCATGGCAAGTGGAAGGTTGAAGGGAGAGAAAGAGAGAAAATATATGGAGAGGAGCCGGCAGGAGGAAGAGGGTTAGAATTAGAAGCGGAAAGAACAGGAAATGCTCCGGCCAGTTTTGCCTACAACAGCTGTCACCAGAACAAAAGGATGAGGGGGGCGGGGGGGGGGAGACTAGCCTCACCACAACAAACTATAGGCCCTGACATGGTTGTTGAGCTAAAAACCTTCAGAGAATCCAAAAGAAATGCAGAGGCAGAATGAGAGAGTGCAAAAGAAAGAAAACCAGGAGGAAAGAGAGAGAAGATAGGTAGAAGAAGAGTTTGCAAAAAATACTGAGGGGTGGGAAACAGAGTTGGGAAAAAAAAATTAGGGGGGGAAATGAATGACGTGAAGAAGCCAATGAAGAAAGATGACCAAACCCCGTTTCCAGAACTGTTGTATTTGTTTGTTTGCTTCTTGGTGTTATTTTTTCTTAAAGAAAATGTTTGGTTTTTTTTTAAAGAAAAAAGAAAAAAAGAGGAAGAAAGGGTATTTACAGCAAAATCAAAGAAAAAGAAAAGAAAAAGGGGGACGGTAAGTATAAAGGGTCGGGGGGGGGGACAGGGTGGTGGGGGATGGAGAGGTAGAGGGAGGTAACACACGGCAAACCCAAAAAAAGAGACAATAAGAATGATATCTACCAGACAATGTAGTTTGTTTACCATAGCGTGTCCAATGCCTGAGTGCTTTGCGGAAAAGGGGGGAAGAAAGGAAATTAAAAAATTGTGAACAGAACGATTGTTAATTAAAATAACTAAAAGCAAAGATGAGTCGTTAGGGTGTTAGTACATTAGTCGGTTAGTAAAAATGACACATTGCATGAATGGTCTAGTGTTAGTCTTTCAAAAAAAGGCTTGGGGCGCCCGACACACACAGAGTGAGAAGAGGACAATATGAGCAGGACTGTCTGGGGGGAACCATGCCATATAGATTGTTAGGAGGAAGGGAGCTGCCTACCCTTCCCATTCTCCTTTTGCTGCTTCCTGCCCATCCCACCCCGAGAAAGTATATCAACGTTCCAACTCCATCCCCCCCCACTCCATCCCAAACTGCATCAAAATTATAAAATATAAACAATACTTACTTTCCAAAAGCCCATCAAAAATGTACTCCCCATCCATATCTCTCAACCCCACATAAATATATACCAGCATGAGCGATTCCAATCTTGCCTCCTCCCACCGCCCAAGCCCATTTCTCTCTCCTAGTTATGCCAGCCACTGTTACTCTCCAGCGCTGCTCAGTTATTCTAACCAACCGAATATATCTCTCAGGTGCAGGCTGTTGCTTGACGATTCCCTGGGGGTTGTCCTTCCCGTCCCCCAATTTCCAGATTTCTTTAAAGCGGCTGAACTGGTGACTCTCAGGAAAGACATACAGAACATGAGAGGTTGGACTAACAGAAACGATGTGTAGCTCACCTGCAGTACTCAGGAGGGTGGGGAGAAGCTTGCCTAATTGTGGAAGGCGTGGTGACTGCTTGCATCAGATATTTTGGGAAGAAGGGGGAAAGATGGGTAGAATTTAACATGTCCTTTTATGAGAGAAGGAGGGGAGTAGTATGTCTATTGCTCACTGCTATGGAGAGATGCAGAATAACAAGAGGTACAGAGGAGCAAAGATGGAGAGTCCCTTATCTCCTCTGCTAGCCTGTTGACTCTCCTGCATGGAATTCCTGGTCACCTATGTTTGCCTGGTAAGTTGCTTAGTGCAAGGCTGCTTAACAGGGTTTTGCAGTGTTTCATAAACCTGCCAAACGCCTTCGGCCAGAGACAACAGAGGGCGAGGAGAAAAGCTGTCCCCTTTTCCCATTCTGAAGCTGAAACACACTGAAAATGCCGGAGTAAGCCCACCAGTTACAAAGTGGACTCCCATGTGCTTTTAAAATAAATGACTGCATATCAGTTTAGTAGACAGCAGCTCCAGTATGTTGCATCTAGATTTTCAGTCAATATCTGTTTGGGACATAAGATGCAATTGCAATGCCATCATGCCCTTTCCCTTTGGATGATGGTCATTAATACTCAGGGAAGCCTTTCACTATGTACTGCAGGGTGTGTCACAATTATCCTTGTCCTTCACTCCATAAATGAAGAAAAGGATTATAGCAGGGCAGTTGCAGATGGTGCAGTAGGGCTGTGATGCTCACCTGACCTCCGGTTGGTCGCACTGTGACTGCTTACCAGGAGGTAGAGCGAGAGGCAGCTGTGAAGTTGGCACAGTGCAGGTGTACTGGTGGGAATGCCAGACAGGGGCACTGCCAGGGCCTTTCCACAATACCCATCTTGCTCCCTTCCTCCACCTTCTGGTAAGCAGCAGTGACATAACCAACTAGAGGTCAGATGAGTGCCACTGCCTCGCCACACAATCCAATATTGCAGCAGGGCAAAGGGGTCACCAAAGATTATGAAATGTTAGTAGCAAAACAAGAACAGATCCCAGTTTTTGTGCTGCCCTGCTCTGCCTGTTTCAATGTGTAGTAACTCCAGGGTGGGCACAGCAACCCCTATTACTAACCCTCTTCTGAAAGTGCTGGTGAAAAATATCAAAAATCCCATTCCTACCACAAAAATGTATCCCATTTGCTAATATTTTAGCAAATGTTACTATTTTAAAATAGTAAACTTTTAACAAGGTAAATTAACTGTGGAAACCTCAATGACTACTCAAGAAAAGCTCGGCCGTAAAGGGTGATGCTTTGGTGTTAACTACAAACCAATTTACACATGCAGCAGAATCATGTGATGTGAACTCTTGCCGTGGGGACCATTTCAGACTGCAAATGCAGGGATACCATATTTGAATGTTCAACCTAGAAATCTCCCTGCACACTGAAAACTGAAGAAGTGTGCATGCACACGAAAGCTCATACCAGTAACAAACTTAGTTGGTCTCTAAGGTGCTACTGGGAGGAATTTTTTTATTTTGTTTCGACTACGGCAGACCAACACGGCTATCTACCTGTAACTAGAACTGAAAACTAGAACATCTAGAAGAAAGGCTCTGGACTAGCAATGTCCTTGATGTGCCAATTTGCAATGCAGAGGGTGTTTATTATTTATGGTGAAGCACTGATCTCTCAAAAGATGTTTGAAGTGGTACAGTCCAGAAAGAGTTCTGCTATGACTGTGCATTGCCTATATTGCCTCTGTCTGACAAGTTGAAAGGGAGATCTTTATGTTTTTTAATTTTACATCTGATCTCCACTTCTAATCCTAATTGTCATCCTCCTTGAACCCAGCATTTTGAAGAGGAAGCTCTGGCATGCCTGGAAGATTAATTTTCCTTTGGCCATTGCCTGTCATTGTAGACCAATTCTCACCCAGCCTCAGAAAAAATAATATACACCATTAGCCAAAATGGTCAATGAAGCGGCGAGAGAATTTCAGAGAGCAGCCATTCTGAAAATGTCAAAAAAAAAATAATAACAAACAACATGGATAAAAATTGATAAATAAAGTTACATTTTAAAATTGTATTTTGAGGTGACAGTCCTTTACTGGACTGATGAGAATGTCTGAATGAAATGGGATCATTAGGCCCATCCACTGCATGAGGAATGAAATTTACATATGCATGTGTTCTAGTGGAAACAAACAAAACATTGCTTTCAATTGCAACCCAGCAGCCCGGTGTCACTTTGAGTAGAATTTAGCCTGACACCATGCTATATTTCTGCTTACACATACATACATCAGATCTGTGGAAGTAAAAGATTTGCAGTGCTAGAATAGGAAATGTATCCTTTCAAGTGTGGCATTCTTGAGAAAGTGGAAATGTGATCCAGATTTGGAAAACCAGATAATAACTACATTGTAGGAAGTTAAATGTAACCCTGTGCTAAGCAAAACCAAGAAAGGTTTATCTAAAAATAATGGATTAGCAGCAGGCCTACAGAGGAGCAGCAAACTCATTTGTCCCCCAGACTCTCTTTTGCAGTCTGCCGATTGAAAAACATCCCAGAGAGTTCTCCATATCTGCCTTCCAAATACACACACATACACACACAACAAATCTAAGGAATCATTACACCCTGAAAACTGCATGGAAGTAGTTTGAGGACAAATGTCCACAGTAAAAAGTAATCGGTCACTAGAGCAGCAGCATTAAAAAGGTAAAGGGACCCCTGACCGTTAGGTCCAGTCGCAGAAGACTCTGGGGTTGCAGCGCTCATCTCGCTTTATCATCTCGCTTTACTGGCTGAGGGAGCCGGCGTACAGCTTCCGGGTCATGTGGCCAGCATGACTAAGCCGCTTCTGGCGAACCAGAGCAGTGCACGAAAACGCCATTTACCTTCCCGTCGGAGCGGTACCTATTTATCTACTTGCACTTTGATGTGCTTTCAAACTGCTGGGTTGGCAGGAGCTGGGACCGAGCAACAGGAGCTCACCCCGTCGCGGGGATTCGAACCGCTGACCTTCTGATCGGCAAGCCCTAGACCACAGCGCCACCTGTGTCCCAGAGCACCAGCATTATTAGAGCTGAAACATGAAGTGACTGAATCACTTGCTCTGGTATGTACCTTATCTCTCCTATCATTCTTGATATCAGAGGATTGGAAGGAAGCTAATATAAGCAAATCTAATTAAAAGGTTGCAAAGGTAATCAGGAATCTACACACCAATGTGCCTAATTTTGGTACAGAGGAAATTGACAGAGGATACATTAAAGAGAGGGGGGGAGAGAGACTAAATGTGCAGGCAAACACTACCTATTAAGGAGGAAGCAAACATGAATGTCGCAAAGGGAAGCCATGCCTCAAATCTAACATTTTGACGGTCAATAAGAGATTAAAAGTATACAGTGACATTCTGCTAGTGTTGTGAATGTGAATTGCCAGACTGGTGCAGCAGAATAGGTATGCGCTGCCATACCAGAGACAAAAAGAGATGAGGTACAGTTGCACATTGCTATTTGATGACATAGAACTGGATTGGATAGGGTCAAAACTGGGTGTGGAGATGACACACTTGTGCTCATCCTAAGGGCATTTTGATCACCACCAAACCCCCATACACTAGTGTGAAAGCTAAAAAGGTAAAGGACCCCTGGACAGTTAAGTCCAGTCAAAGCTGACTATGGGGTGTGGCACTCATCTCGGTTTTCAGGTCGAGGGAGCTGGCATTTGTCGACAGACTGCATTCTGGGTCATGTGACCAGCATGACTAAACTGCTACTGGTGCACAGAGGACCATGGCGGAAGCCAGAGCACACTGAAACACTGTTTCCCTTCCCGTCACAGTGGTACCTATTTATCTGCTTGCACTGGTGTGCTTTTGAACAGCACCTTTATCTAGATGTATTAGCCGGTTTCCAACACTCAAGTGCAAACCAAGAAATAGAACTCAGGATGCAACTATGCAGATAGAAATAAGTGGCCTTGGTTCTCAATGACTGGAGTTAGACTGAAGTTGGGTCACCAGCAACAGAGTGCAGGGCTAGTTGTCACCCAGATAGTGTCTCTCAGTACAACTCCCGAGTTTCCTTCATAGGAACTAATGTCAGCTATCAACATATATGGAAGCAACAAAAGTGCTGCACCAGGGAATGACAATTGCAAGGGGGGCAAAATCTGTCTTTGATCCATGGCTGGCATCACTATTGCACAACCTTAAGCAGCTGCCAGGGCTCGCTGGTCCTGGTGCCCGTCTTGGCTCAACTGCCCCAGACATTTTAAATGGTGCACAGCTTCCCAAACCCAACTGGGAGGCCCTGGCAGGAGCAGGGGAAACATGGGAGCCCTCAAGCATGCCTTTATCCTTGACAATGGGTGGAAGGGCTCTCCCTGGAATGAAGAGGGAAGGGACACTAGCAGTCAGCTTGGTTTCCCAAGAATACCTGTGCCAAGCGCCTCACTGCCACTCCCCCTCTCCCTCTAGGTAACTGGCAGTGACACTCGGTATTGAGCAGCCAGGTGAGCAACACTGCCCCACTTGCTGCTACACTTAGGGGAGAAAAAGAGAGGTAGATGGGAAGATATGGCTGAACTATATAAGATCTTGGGTGGCCTGGGGAAAATGCTTATCCTTTTATATTATGCTGCAAGGTGAGAAGTAAAATTAATTTGCAGCTCTTCTGTAAATAAAGAGCAACATTACACACACACACACAAACACCCATTGTTTGTAGAACTCCCAGCCAGTAAGAGTAACACTTGGCAGTGAACAATGAGAGTAAAATCTTCACAGAAGCTAGGGGTACTTAAACTGCTAGCAGGCATACCCTGTGCTTTCATTCTAAATCTTAGCATATCTCAAAGCACTGGTAATAAGGCAGTGGATGGGAGGGACTAGGCATTTTGTTCCCTATGCAGAATCTGTTCTTGTTCTTGTTCTGTAGCTGACGTTTCGTAGTGGATCCGAGCTAGCTGATAGATGCTGAACCACTCCCTGCATCTGGTATGGCTTTCAATTACTTATATTCAAGGAGGAAAGCATAAAAAAGAAAAGGCTTTCACTGGCAATTACGAATCCACTTACTCATTTTTTTCCTCTTTGCAAACAGGGCTGCTGCTCATTATGAATTGCAATATGAAAAGTGAATCAGCTTTACAGATTGTTCTTCTGTAAGTATACTCCACATTAAATGTTGCTGCAGGTAAGATAATGATATTTATTACATTTGGAGCATTGAATCATTCAAGTATATCTCAAGTGGCACAAAAAAAAAATATTGCAATGTACGGGAAGGAAGGCATCCTAGGACCTACAGATCTAACGTTTCTGAAAAAGAAATGAGAACGCAGTGGCTGATTTTGCTTAAGGACTGCTGATGCTGGAAGGCTCTGGAAATTGAACCTAATTATGCAAGGCAATGCCCAGGGGGGGAAAAGATTTTCCTGGCCCCTGACTGTGATTAGTTAATGTCCTTAGGCATGAGGGTTATTACTTTCTATTAGTATAAACGTTCCCTGAAGGCAGCTTTTTCAGTCCATAAAGTTGCATAAAATTATTGGTGTTAACATTCATATGAGCAAGCAAAATAAATCGGTTATGTTTAGCTTGCATCAACAAGTGTCAGTCTGAATGTTTGCAATAAAAAAACAACAACCCAGCACTTTAAAGAATTAATTTGAAAGAAATAATAGCTTACAAGCTATTTTACACCGCATTTACCTAATCAAGATGATTTACATATACAACATAAAGTTCCATTTGTCATGATGTGGATGACCCCGTGGCCTGATATATTTCACCAGCTTTCAGAAGTAGGGTTATTTAAATGAATCCTACCTATTAAAAGTTCTTATTTATATTTTATGAGAAAGTTGTGATATTAAAGAGCTTTCTAAGTGAGCACATCACCTGATCTGTCTGCTTAGAAGAGCAACAGGTGAAGTTGCAAAAGGGCAACATCAACCATTGTAGAGCCTCTTCCATGGTAGCTTTGATTAGTAGGTCTTTTGAAGTCCTCACGGGGAAAAGTGGACAGAGGGAAAAGAAGCAACAGTGTAGATTCATAACGAAAACCAAAACAAAGAAAATAGGGAGATCTGGAAGAAGTACGGCCTGTTAAGTGTCAGGAGCGTAAGGTTAAAATAAGTAACTTGCACACACAAAATAAACTAAAAAAAAAGAGGGTGGAGAGGCAGAAACAAAGGCTTTTATGGACCCAGGTCACTGGGAGGTTCTCCTGCACAAGCCCTCTTGAAATATCCTTGCATTGGTTGCAAAAGGTTTTGCACAAGAGAACGTCCAAGTGGACTGGGTCCTTACAGCATTCGAGTAATGGTATTATGGAAATGGTTAAATCAATTAACAGGACATAAAAGAAGAAAAAAGGGAGCGGATAAAGCAGCTGCAGAAAACAGTCTCCATTCCTACTGTAATTAAATGCAACAAGAATATTACTGATAAGATTGAAATGTAATTAAGGAAATAATAAAAAAGAAAGAAAAGGAGGGGGAAAGAGCAAAGGAAAAGGGAGATGAAAGTAAAGTTAAGTCACAAAATCGTATTGTTAAATCAAATCAAGGGAGGGGGGAAGACAGAAAATTATTAAGTGGAAATGAAGATATTGCAATGAGGCTAAGTTACAGTAAATTAATGAACACTTGTTTTCCTTCTAGTTACTGTGAAAAGCTAGGATGCAAATGCTCGGCTGTTCCCACCCTGAGCCCCCGTTTATCTAACAGTTGACCTGTAACCACTGATCTACCCCAACCTTTGATTCAATAGAGAGGAACCTCCCCAGCATTCTCTCTCCTTCCCCATTACCTGCCGCAGGTTGCGCGTCACTTTAACGTCGTGCCAATGGTTGTCATTAAATTTGCCACTGACTGGCTCCACAATGGCCTCAAAGGCTCCGGACCCCAGGTTAATGATCAATGAGACTGCGCCGTCTTTCAGAGCCAAGTTGACGTAATCGGCCGACTTGCCCGTGTGTAGGATAAGCCCATTGCGCTGCCACGTCTTGAAGGAGAGTGTGATCTCATCGCTGCTGCTCTGAATGGGGTTCTGAGAGAGGTCATAGCACAGGTATTCGGAACCACGGAAGGTGGCTACATTCTCGTCCCTTGCTGCAGAAGAAGAAGAAAAAGATGCAGGCATTTGGTCAGTCTTGTTTCATGCAATAATAAAGCTTTTCAGAATTATTGTGACATTGCTCTTGTTCCATTGCAGCAGGTTTGCTCTCTGCCTAGCACTGCGTGTAAAAAGGAATAACTGAACTGGTTGCCTCTGGTACATAGGAAGTTGCCTTATTCCAAGTGAAACAACTGACAGTTATAACTGGCCTTGAACTCTCATCAGTCCCAACCAACAAAGCCAAAGATCATGGATTATAGGAGTCATGGTCCAAAACTCCTAAAATGCATCAGGTTGGGAAGACTGCTCTACACTAAGTGGAGATGAGTTTCTGGGGTTGCAGAAGAGAAGGGTCCAGCCCTATCTATAGACACCACTGACTGAACCAGTTGTATCAAAATACTATGCTTACCACTGGCACAGCCTTTTTGCAAAGATATGACCCATCTTTCCTTCAGACAAGGCTTTGCCTGGGAATGGAATCAAGGGTCTTTGCACTCAAAGTGAGAGTCATGCCTCTAGATCAGTCTATCAACCTTGTGTCCCTAGATGTTGTTGGACTGCAATTCCCATCATCCAATGGTCAGGGGTGATGGGAGCTGTACTTCAAGAACATTTGGGAACCCAAGGTTGAGAATGACTGCTCTAGGTCAACAAGTGTGGCCCCTTTTTCACCCATTGCAGAGTTTGTGATTTCTACTTTTCCAGTTACACAATGAAACATGTAGATTCACCACACTACCCCATCCAGATACTAATCACAATTGTTATTATGTACTCTGCACAATCCTTTCTATAATGTTTGCTATATATGTCAGGGGATCAATAAATATATACAAGGGAATAAATGGGAAAACGAGGAATGGCCACCGGAACCTACTCAAGCAAACCTCTTAGAATTCATATTCAATGAAGCCAGATCAACCTATGGAACTAGGCTGTGTCTTAGCAATTTTCCTGTGCAGAACCTTCCAATTCCATCTCTTTCAAGACCACCAGTTCTTCTCTTAACCATTTAACGAAGTGTGAAAACGTGGAAGATTTATCAGAGGTTAGTTTTATTGTGAAGTCGGCATTGTCTATGGAATCATCTAGCAGAAACTAATTAACTGCTTTTGATAAAATTGCTCTTTAGCCACTAGGGTTTTCCCCCTAAATTGACTAATAACTAAAAATCAATTATCTTGTCGGATTTCTCCCTGGTTTTCATTCATTAGCAAAGCAACATAAAGGAAAGAAGCCACAGCTACATTATCGAATAGGGCTGAAAGCATGGAGGGGCAATTCAAGATATACGAAATGGGGCAGAGAAAGGACTTTCTTGAAGCAGTAGAAGAACACTAGCAAAGATGACTAAGGGGCACCAGTGGATGGTGTGTTGGGACTGTGCCACTCACCTAACCTTTGTTTGGCTGAGTCACTGCAGCATACTGGGATGGAGAGGGGAGGGGAAGTTGTGGCAGTGAGGTCCGGGGAGTGCAAACATGCCAGTAGTAGCATCAGATTTCCTTCACCAACACATCTGTACCACACTGACCTTTCCAGCACTACACTCCTCCCCTCTCAATGGAAGTCAGGTGAGCAAAGCAGCCCAAGCATGCTGTCCACTCTACTAAGCAATGCTATCAACACTGTACGTTGGACCTGAACTAAGTTAGTTTCACTTAGGTCACACTTAAATCTAGGAGTCATATTTGTCCCATTGGTTTCAATGGTAACTGTACTGATTCTGGATCCACAAATAAATGAGAGGGATGTGGAATGGCTTGAAACAACAGCATTTTTCAGAGTCTGTCTGGATCTAACCTCATAAACCCTTGTTCATCTCGCCATACATACATCTGCATATCAATTAGCTGATGGTGAGCAGCGGCCAAACTAGGGCACATGAAACTCACTGAACGACTAATAACAATTTATGTTTCTTTTTCTCTCATTTAATTATTGGACATGGTTCACATCATTCTCATGAATCAGTGATTCACGATAAAGGGACTGGGCACAATGTCCTCTGAATGGCAATGGTGCAATCATTCTTAGGACCAATTCAACTATACTGATTTTTCTTGGAAAGGTTTGTGTTCTGTACATGCATATACTGTATACAATTCAGCACATCCACAAGGCACAAACTGAGGCCTGTATTAGCATGAAGCTATGTAGCCCAGAAGAACCACCACCAACAATTACATTTCCGAGGCAGCCAGAGTCAAGAGCTTAACAGCATTCTCCTCGCCTCCTTTCTGCTACAGCAATTTCCTGGCCTAGTCACTTCTGATCCAAAGGAAGGAAATGTGTTACAATCAACTCAGACACACACTCTATATACCTGCAGGTACTTCTGATCAAATAGCTAAAGTATGAGGTCAGGTGTCAAATGGAGTCATTATGACTAAGCCATTCCCCAACAACTGAAGATGTGTGAAGCATTGAATATACATTGAAAGGGCTGTGATGAGGGCAAGGCGAATATGAGCTCAATGTACATTATATGAATAGGACTCACAGCTTCGACCATTTATATGGAATTTAAGTGAGTTATTCAACGCAAGTGCCAGAAAGAAAGCTAAGCCATGAATCCCAATATTAACCCAGGGAAGCCATCTCACCATAGAGTTATGAAATATTACACATAAAATATATAAGATATTACATATACACGACTATGAGCACCACATAATGTTCATTCCACACCTGCAAGGAATCTTCCCTTCAGGTAACAGCACCAACATTTTGGACTCACTGCCCAGTGATATTAGGCAGGTGCAATTACTGTAGTGTTATCGATGCCTGCTAAAACCCATTTTTGTTTAAGAAAGCCTACCCAAGTGATGTAAATGTGAGATATTTTAAAATATTAAATTATTTAAAAACTGCTGGTTTTGTTTACATGTTGAAAAAGAAATAGGTTAGCTACAATTTTATTAAAAATTTTAATGTAAACCAAATTTTAATGGAAACCAAACATAATTTCATGTAAAAAAATTCCTTCCAGTAGCACCTTAGAGACCAACTAAGTTTGTTATTGGTATGAGCTTTTGTGTGCATGCACACTTCTTCAGAAGCACACGAAAGAGACAAACTTAGTTGGTCTCTAAGGTGCTACTGGAAGGATTTTTTTTTTTTTGTTTCGACTTCGGCAGACTAACATGGCTACCTACCTGTAACTATAATTTCACATAAACCAAGTTTGTTCTGAGAGTTGTTAGGAAGCCCCTATTCTACTCACAAAGTTACAATTCCCAGAGTTCCCTGGAAAGAAGGAATGACTGTTAAACCACTTTGAAAATTGTAGCTGTTTGAGGGGAAAAGGGGTCTCCTAACAACTCTCTGCACCCTTAACAAACTACAGCTCCCAGGATACTTTGGGGGGAAGCCATGACTGTTTAAAGTCATGCACGAACCTAGGGGGATCAGGGACTCTTGAGCCCAATTTTAAAATTTAATTAAAGATGCTTTATTTTCATTACAAAAATAAATAGCTATATACTTGAGATACGATAAAACAACTGGTTTTTATAAAGGCATTCTGGCATCATTGACGAGGATTGGCATTTTCCACTTCATTCTGTCTTTTAACGCTCAGTCCTGCCTTTGGAAACAACAGAGTTGATTATTTCAGAGACCTATCAACAATGACTTAGGAATCTTGTACCTGAGCAGTAATAGCTAGCTAATTTCAAATCTAACAGGGTATAAAGTACGCATCAGAGGAGCAAGAGCTCTGAATCACCAGTGATTTATTTGTAAGCACTGTTCTCTTTATCGCCCAACATAAAGGAAGACACAATCCATAGATCTTCCAGACAAGATCAGAAATAAAAAGGCACCAAGAGACCGATGCAGAAATTGTATTTTCGATTCCTACATGTTAGGTACTTATCCTACAAAGCAAACACCTTCTTTATATGTTCACAGGACTGGAATGGAATAGGCCGTTTAATCAAAGGCAGGATACTCCACACAGTACCTCACACCCAACAGGTGAATCAGTAAAACACAAACTACAGTGTGCCCCCAAATAAAGCAGGAGTTAAGAGATAACTGTGAGACACACACCCCAGGGATACATCACCTCCATACTTTTTTTAAAAGGGAAAATAGCCCTCAATCCTCATCCAACTTCTGATCTTGGATTAAAAGCTTTCTTCAAAGATCCCTGCAACTTTAATTCTTGTAGAAGCACCTTTGAGCTCAAGGGGCAAGATGCGGGAAACTGTCTTACAACGAAGTTTGCACTCCAGAGCAGAACATGACAAGTCACTCGCGTATGGGATGGGATGTTGGGATGTGAGAGTTCCACTCTCCACACATCTGAATCAGTATTGCAGGAGCTTCAAGTAGCAGCCAGAAATCTCCTCGATGCTTGCTGAATGCAAGCACAATTAACTAATGAGCTATGCATCATTTACTATATCAGAAGGGAAGGCAGAATGATTTCAAATGAATGTATGATATAATGCATACCATGAGATTTAGGAATTCTAAAAGTGGTGGTGCCACACAAACACACCCCTTTATTTTATTCCAACTTCACAAGAAAACATTGCTTGGAATTAGCCTGCACCTTCATTTACGCATGAGTGTGATGAATTAGAATAATAAATCACACAGCATGACTTTTATCACAATCCTAGTTTTCAGTTTAATAAAGAGGGTGTCCGATGATCTAGCATCAGATGACTGCCTCTTGGCAACACAGACACAGAGGACCGATTCTTCCACTTCATAAAGACAAAGGGAATATTCAACTTATGAACCTGCCCTTCATCATACTGATTACAGTTCTAAACACAAAACAACAATTTAAAAACAATTCATAGCATAATCTATAACAATATAGCAGGGAAACTCACAAACAGCTACTAGCCATATATTACCTTCTTCCAAAAGCCTGAATGGGGGGGGGGGATGTGTCTTTAAGCAGCACCAAAACCTAATAACTGAATTGGTGCCAGATGACTGATGAATGGGAAGGCATTCCAGAGATGGAGTGCCACCAATGAAGACCACTTCTCATACCAAACCATGCATTTTTCCTGGTGGTGGGACCACAAGAAGGGGGTTCCCAGTTGATCTTAATACATGAACAGGTTGGTAGCTTGAGAACATGTTTTTTTTTTTTTTAGGGCTTTATATGTCAGTGTATACTTTGGCCACCTCATGAGAAGAGAAGACTCCCTAGAAAAGTGCCTGATGTTGGGAAAGATGGAGGGCACAAGGAGAAGGGGACGACAGAGGATGAGATGGTTGGACAGTGTTCTCGAAGCGACTAGCATGAGTTTGGCCAAGCTGTGGGAGGCACTGAAAGATAGGTGTGCCTGGCGTGCTGTGGTCCATGGGGTCACGAAGAGTCGGACACGACTGAACGACTGAACAACAACATGTCAGTGTTAACACCTTGAATTGGGTTCAGAAGCATGTAGGCCATCAATGTGGATTCTTCAAGACCAGTATTATGTGGTGTCATCACTACATGCTGAAATTTGATCTAGACAATTGTCACAATCCATCAAGAACTATGAAACTCCCATTCATTTTAATGCGACCTAAGCTGATACGATTGCCTGTAGCCATAAGAGTATAAAAATTGTTGCCGTTGAAGGTGAAATGAAGTTTACCGAACTTACTTTGAATGTGGTGTGTACACAAACTAGTGATTTGCACATAATTTGCAAGTGGTAATTTATTACTCAGTTGACACCAGGCAGATGTGCATAAACATAGCTCTGAAAGTAGGCTGTTTAGCACATGAGAAACATTTAAATATTTCACCATATTTGTTAATATTACAGTAATTTAAATCCAAATCCTTAATCAGGAGAGAGAAAAGACCTGCAGTCGCATGGCTCCCTGGAAGAAACATGTGTTTACATAAACACATTAATACTAGAAGAACAAGGAGATTGAATTTATGTTTTTTAGATTCACAGAGCAGATCTGAAGCAACTCAACTAATGCTGCAATAGGCTTAACGCAAGGCAAGTTTTTCTAAAGAAGAATTGGCTGTGTTTCACTTTGTACAAATCCCTGCCCTAGATGGGGGATCCTGTACATGAAAAAGTTGCTTGGCAAACTGAGGCATTCAGCTGGTCTCACACTGTGACAACAGCAAATTGTACCTATCTAAACTCTTCCATTGCATTGATCTTGAATAAGACTTAGGGATCTATTCCACCCCTGCCTGTGCGTCAGATCCAAACCACAAAACTGTTACGCAGCCATGGGAAACTTTTCAACTGATTCATCAAATACTATACTTGAGCATCTTTGGGGAAGTATAGCTCAGACTTGATTTTTTTTTTACTAGCTTCTGATGACCAGGGTAAAGCCTGAAGAGTGTTACTTCCATCTTCTGCCTTGGCTAGAGCAGTGTCTTCAATCTTTCCAGACTCACCTTCAACTCCCAAACTGCAACAGGAAACCCTCCTTTAATTTCATACTTTATAAATTATTTTACCTCCTCCCATAGCAGTCCACACATCAGCATTGGTGACCACAAGTTTGAGGTGGTAGACAATTTTTTTTCTACCTGGGCTCAATCATAACCAACAACCTCTCCCTTGACACTGAGCTGGACAAGCATATTGGCAAGACAGCTATGACAATGCCTCTCCAAAAGGGTATGGTAGAATGACCAAGATGAAGGTCTACTAGGCTTGCATGTTGATCATGCTGCTTTATGACAGAGAAACATGGGGAACTTACACTCGACAGGAATGACATCTCATCACTTTCCACATGCACTGCATCACAAAGATTTTGGGCATCACATGGCAGGACAGAGTATCAAACAAAGATCATGTGCTTTCCTAAGCCCAAATTCGCAGCAGGCTCACACTACTGTATCAGCGATGTCTACGCTGGATTGACCATGTCCACAGAATGAAAGATGGCAGGATCCTCAACGATCTGCTCTTCGGGGAGCTGTCCTCAGGCACAAGGCCCATTGGCAGACCAACTCTGTGTCTGCAAATGGGATGTGAAGGCTGACAACATTAACCCCGCTGTGTGGGAATCCCTTGCATATGACTACAGTACCTGGAGACAGGCTGTGTATCCACAGCAGTGACCAGAGGGTGAATGACAGCTGGGAGGAGCACAGAGAGAATAAATGTCATGGTGCACCTATAGCAGCACAACTGCCCCAAAACATGTCTCTCCCATATTGGTCACTATAACTCTCAAATGGTTTGACTTCACCCTCCTGAAGGCAGACTCTTTATTGTCTCCCAAGACAGATGGATGCCAACAAGGTGCCCCACTTTTTATCCCCCTTCTGTCAGTATTTTTCATTTTATATCTCTCTCAAAAAACAAGTGTTGTGGCATAGTACTAATCAGCTTTGGTAATGCTGTCAGACTCCAATACCCATGAGCCCCAATCATGACCAGTAGTTGGGATGATGGAAGTTGTAGTCCAAAACATCTGGAGAGCACAAAGTTGGGGAAGGCAGGATTACAGCCTTACCTTTAAGAGCAGGTGGTAAATACCACCACAGCTAGACTGAATTCTCCTGAACATACTGGCTGATTTTATTTGCTTTCATCTTCCTCTTTCTTCTCCAACAGAACAAACAGGATCTGTCCCTTTGGTCTTTAACTCCTTCTTATGAACCAATGCAACCTATATGCACTGAGTTTATTGTGACATCACAGGTACCAAAGAATGACATCATTAGATCTATGTCACACAAATGTGGCAAAGGAAAATGTGTGCCTCTGATCATCACATACTGCACAGGGAACATTCGTTTGCCTTATTTTACTAAAGATATTATTTTACTAACCTGACAAATATATAGTTGATCATATATAATAGGGGCAAAAATGGCTGTTTACAAATTTAGATTACAGTGGTGCCTCGGGTTGCGGACACAATCCGTTCCGGGGTGCCGTTCGCACCCTGAAAAGTCCACATCCTGAGCGGCGATATTGCGCATGTGCAATATGAGTGTGTATGCATGCAAGTACACACACACACACACACACACACACTGTTCGCAGGAATCTCTCTGTCTCTCTCTTTGTGTGTGTGGGCAATATGACAAAATCAGTGTTTTGACAGGAGGCAATGACCTGAAAAAAATCCTACAAGATGCTGACCCAGCACAACAAAGGACTTAATGCTTTCCTAATTAGAAACATATGAGTAATCCATTTTAAATGAACACAACTAACTGCGTGGTTAAAATTAAACACTGCTTTGTGAGCTTTACAATGAGGTCAGTGCTCTTATATCTAAATACAGCCCTTTTTTTAATAATAAATTCCCTCATCGAAACTAAGCCAGTTGTAAGGATTTTGGAAACCTTTTGTTTACAGCTTTGTGACGTGAGATGTGCCCAACCAGTGGGGAAACAAATATGGGGGGTTGGGGGGGGGAGAGAGTTCAAGTGGTGAACAATGCCTGTACTTAGTTATAAGAAAGACACAATTTATAGTCTCCATAGCATTTATGAGGTCAACACCCTGTGTAGATGATGCTAGTCCATGATGATATAAGTAGCTTGTATGTTTTTTCTCTCTCTCCAACTTCTTACACAGGTAATATGACGGTAATGGGGGAGGACTGGTTGGTAAAAGTCATTTTATAAAGAAAACTGTTTGTGGCAAGAGCCCTCTGTCTGTCCTTGCTCAAGACAGCACGCTTGGTGAAGCAGCAAGTGTATAGCAAAAAGTGCTTTTGAGCCATCCCCTTTATAAGAGGGGTTAAAATCACACATACAATATTACAGTTTCACAGCCTTTCTAGACATTCAGATCCTGCTTCCCTGATGTTGTTCTCTGACAGCAGGCTGCTTTGGGAAAATGTGCAGATAACATTTGGCTAAGGCAGTAGAGTTGAGAAGGGAGGAGTGGTCATGATTCTCATGACGCTTGAGTGCTAAACAGGTTATACAGTTGATTACTTTCGCTGGTGTTGGATAAAGAACATCTGAGAGCATCTTGAGACTTAGCACAAGCTGATGCAATCCTCTTCTGCAAGGAAATGTAGCTACGAGACAACGATTCCCTGTGTTCTTCTGTGTCTTTAAGAAACACATCCCCCCCCCCAAACCTTTTACCTCCATGACAATATCCCAAAAGGGGAAAAGGAAAGGATAATGTCAAAACTAACATCGTACATCATAAATCATCATTTGGTTTTTATAAATGTAAAACATTGTTTTTAAATGGCTGGCTATGGCACATCTACATCTGGATTCTAACTGGATTATTTAGGAAATATACTGTACCCCACTCATTTTGTTGTTGTTTCTGCTGCTGCTGTTATTATTATTGTTATCATCATAAATGACCATGTTTCACTAAGAATAAAAGGGCTGCCATCTTGGCATTCTATACTCCAGCATATGTTACATAATGTGAGCTCGTGTGTATGCATTTGCTGGTGCGGGCATAAAATATGCTAGTCACCTTGTAAGTGCTCATTATTACATGGTGCAGACACTGTTTTTGCATGGTGTATGTTGCATCTCTGGGCTTCATGTGCCCAATCACCTATGTCTTAATGAGCCATATGTCTCCGCTTGTATAGGGAGCAGGTGCTTCTGGGTATAT
This sequence comes from Lacerta agilis, assembly GCF_009819535.1. Lineage (NCBI taxonomy): Eukaryota > Metazoa > Chordata > Lepidosauria > Squamata > Lacertidae > Lacerta > Lacerta agilis. The sequence goes on from NC_046312.1 coordinate 27,207,564, forward strand.
AGGGCATCTTTGCTTAAGCTGTGCTCGCAGCTTCAGTGTGTAGGCCATGGAGAGCTTTTATATACAGAATGGTATATATTTATTTAGTGGGCTGGCAAGTAGGTCACCTTGATGATTGTTTTGTCATGCTCAGATTGTTACCTGAAACAGCACAGGTCATGGGGCCAATGACCTCTGCAAGAATAGTGGAGTGATTAAAATACTCCTCCACCCCAGAGAGGGATAGATGCTATTGCTGTTTGTTTTTCCTAATGCTCTTGGGAAGCCAGTAAGTCTGTTCGTGCATTTCTATCAACAGCTTAGTTTATTATTGTAACAATCATTTATATCAGCCCTTGACACAATTGGTCCAGGGTGTCCTCTCTACACATGGCAGAGCTGCAGTGCACCTTGGTAGAGCAATGGGTCAAGGGCAATGAAGTTCCTGGGAAACTGATTAGAATACAAGATAGATAATGCACTTTGCCTGAACATATCTTAGAGCCATTATAGAGCCCATGATATGTCAGTGAGGTCAGCAGAGAGCTCTTTCTTCTCTGCCTCCATCATGTCTACCGAATATTCATGCAACAGAGCTTTTGTGAGTGGCAAAGAAATTATTACAGACTTCATTGCTGACCTGTGAAGAACTGCCAGAGGCCTACTGTGGGGACCATATAAATAATTTTCCAGGTAAAATCGGTCACGTTCAGGATGAACTGGGTCCAGCTATTTTGGCAAATCAATTAGCAGAGGTGCCAATGTACCTGCTTGTCCAATTTTGATAGGTAATGTTTAATATTAACTGCACCAGCTGCTTTTACATTTCAAAGTGCTGGTACTTGCCTTTAAAGCAGAGGTAGCCAGCATGGTGCCTCCAAATGTTGCTTGACTCCGACTCCCATCAGCTCCAGCTAGCTTAGCCAACAGTCAGGGGCGATGGTGGCTGGGAGTCCATGGGAGGGCACAATGCTGTCTACCCCCTCCCTCTTTAAAGTCTCAATAGTCCAGTGAATCAGAAGGAACACCTTCACAGCAGGTTTGCTTTGATCTGAAGGAGAGATCTTTTTCAATGTTCTGAAAGTGACGTGGGTTTGTTCTACAACAGCATGGGGCAGGGTGTTCTATACAGTTGTGGCCATACCCTTTCCTCTGAAACACATAGGGAGACTTTGCTGATTGTGGCCCTTCGGCTTTTTGTACACTTCCCTGCCTGAAGTACTTGGGCTTTGCTTCCTGAATTAGTGTATTTATTAAGCCTGTGCTGAAATCCACACCCTTCCAAAGATCCACCGCCACCCCCTGCAATATCAGGAGTGGATTTTCTGCTGTTTTATGGTGATGGTAAGGAATTTCCCTGACATTTGCAGGGGAGGGTTGCAGCTTAACTCACTATAATTCTATGAGTTGGTGGAGGGTCTTCCTTTTCTCATATGCCAATATACAGGATTCCCTGCTATGCTCAAACATAGAAGTATGTATGGGGCTGTGTGCGCAGCACATGGTTGCATGAAACCTGCCTGTACGCTCTTGCATGCCCTCCCTTAATATGATAAGCCATCGCTTCTCCTGCTTGTCTGTGTCTTTCCTCTGCAACAGAGCAGAATCCATGTCTACAGGGAGAGAGAGCTTAATGACTCAAATCCAATCTCCCGAACACCTTATCTGCCATGGACAGGCCTGTTTCTGAAAGCTGACCTTTACCACTGCATGGCGTTGGGTGGAGGGGGGGGAGGGAGGAAACGACTCAGACAACAAAAACAATTAACACAGTGTTTGACAAAATAAAGCCAAGGCAAGAAAGGAGGACTTTAAGTCTGTCTAGAGACTGCTATCAAATAGAGGATAGGATCAAGAAAAGAGATCTAATATACAGATCTATGGGATAGCCAGCTGGCATTCATTTCACCTCCATCCTCTGCCAGACCACAATAGGGAAGGAGGATGCATATGTGGCTACAATCCACATCTCGTTGAAGTTAATGGCAATACTCTAATTGAATCAATAGCTTTGGATTTCAGCTAAAGTGACATTGGGGCTAATACAGTAGCAGGTTAAAAGAGACAGAGATTTAAGAGCTCATTCACACTTCTGTTTAGTCCGATATTTCTTGTTTGTGCTGTGGCATGGGTGCAAGAGGTTTATCTTTTGTACTGTCACTTTACCCAGGAAAATTAACTGTTTACCACTGAATCGGAACAAACGTCAATCAGGTTTTCTGCAGATTGACTCCAGCCCACCCCCCACCCCCGATTCAGCAATAAACCATGGATTTTCCCAGGGAAAGTTGTGGGACAAAAGATTAACCTCTTGGACCCATGCCAAGAAGTCACACCCCAAATGGAAGAAATTTCACAGTGTGGGTGAGCCCAGAGACATAAGGAAGCCTTGTAATGCCTGAAAATGGCATTCATTCCATGCACAGTCCCAAATATACACAAGAACTCCTGTATTCCCTCCCTGGAGGTTGTTCTCTGTAGCACAAGCAAGCTTTCAGTTCAAAGGCAGGGGAAAGAGCACTGCGGAGGCAGCCCGAGATACCATCAGATCCAATTTCCAACGTCTTCACCGCGGCTGTGAAATCAGCTTCCTGCGGCACTGCCTAGACTGTTGCTCTTGATCAGATGCCTCCAGGGTAATAGGATCAAATCAAATGACCTCTTGAAAGGAGTGGAGGGAATGGAAAAGAAATCCCAAACCACAGGAAAGCTGGCTTTGTGTGTGTGTTTGTGTGTGTGTGTGTGTGTGTGTGTGAGAGAGAGAGAGAGAGAGAGAGAGAGGAAATTAATTTCTGTGGCAGGAAGAAATGGCCAGTGGAGTAAGAAATGAATTGCATACCCCCACCCCTGAGATCATAGATAGTTTCCCACTCCCTCTGGGGCATCATGGATTTCAGCGGCCAGGAAGAGAATAGTGGATGGTCTCAGGAGTATTGGGTGATACCGACTGCAGTCTCTATGCAGGATTAAGATATTCCACTAGGGAAGACGCAATTCATGTGTGTGTGTGTTTGTGTTTTAACAGCTTTTGAAAAAATGTATGCTGTTATTAACTACAGCAGTTGTTAAGCCTTGCATGTGCTCATCAACTAGTGGCAATATCGACTGTAGCTGGCCTCTAGCTGTGCAATTCTTTCCCAATGGAGCCAGCTAAAACAAAGACCATTTCCACAAATGTTGTAAAACATCTACTGGTTTGCACTGGTTTTTGAAGGTTAAGTTAAGCTTCTACGGGCAAGTTTACCCAGGCACATCATTTCCTTTTTAATAGAGCTAACCACACGTTTGAGTAAGCCTTCAGAAAACTGTCCTCTGGTGGCTTCCCTTCTACACTGGTACACCACCACCTCAAGCAAGTAGTGGTAGGTAACAGCAGCACTGTGATAGGTTCAGTTACAGGTGGGTAGCCGTGTTGGTCTGCCATAGTCAAAACAAAATCGAAAATGAAGTGTGCATGCACACGAAAGCTCATACCAGGAACAAACTCAGTTGGTCTCTAAGGTGCTACTAGAAAGAATTTTCGATTTTGTTTTGACTGTGATAGGTTGTGAGCCATTTAAATTCCCAATGCCCTGGAACACTACTACATTAAAGACACTGTGGGTAATTAAAATGGCGGGTAGCTGGCAGCCCTAGCAGCCTGGCATATGGAGCTAAGTATCCCCATTGGGCTCTACAGCCTCAGAAATAGCCCAAGGGTGCTGAGTGTTTATGCTGGACATGCTAGCAGTTATATTATTCAATTGGTTTTACTATTGGCTTTTAAAGGTTTGATCCGCATACCACGTTTGTTTGTTTGTTTATTATTTATTCATTACATTTAGAATCATAGAATTGTAGCACTGGAGGGGGCCACAAGGGTCACTTTGTCCCACCCCCTGCAATGCAGAAATCGTTTACCACGTCCCTAGAGTCACAGCCTTGTTCTTAGTGTGGCAAATACATCTGAAAGACATCTAAGATCCATGCCACTAAAGACTTTATTCTAAAAGGGCACAAAAGACCAGACTTAGTAATGACCGCTTTCCCATCAACTGGAGGCCACTCCACAATCCCTGAGACACCGGCAGAAGTTCCTGGTCTGCCTCCACACATCACAGCCCTTTGTGGTTTCTGCCAAACCTCAGCTCAAATGAACCGATCTGTGGCGGGGGGAGACGGAGCCAGCAGAGTGGACCGTGAGTGAGCAGTCTTCACTCCAGTCCACTCTTTGCGTAGTTACAGGGGCAGAGCCTACCTGAGAGAGCGCAGTCAGCTCCAGAGCTTCACTCTCCCTACCCTCCCTTTGTTTAATGCTCTTTTATTATGGGTTAACTTCCTTTACAGGTATGCGGGCGCTGCTACGGTTTTAAGATGGTTGCTGTTAAAGCACCAGGAAGGAATTCCCCTGCATTGGCAGGTTTTGCCTTCCCTGTAGCAGATGTCACGACTTTGGCGGTTTTAGGCCTTGGGTGGAATCCTTTAGCCTATCTTCCCCTAAATGGGGGGGGGGGGGTGAAGCGGTGCTGGGTGCCCCCTCCATGGCGGCGATCCCAGGGTTCCCCATTAAAGGAGATGAGTTGGAGGGGAGTCACTGGTCATACGCGGAAACATTGTCAGTGCACTCCCAAGTGTTGCGGTGAAATGGGGGCGGGCACTCTGTGTAAACAAACGTCTTCCAGAGTCAGCCCGCTCCCTAGACCAGGGGTCAGCAACCTTTTTCAGCCGTGGGCTGGTCCACCATCCCTCAGACCATGTGGTGGGCCAGATTATATATATATATATATTGGGGGGGGGGAGAATAAACGAATTCCTATGCCCACAAATAACCCAGAGATGCATTTTAAATAAAAGGATACATTCCACTCGTGTAAAAAACATGCTAATTCCTGAACCGTCCGTGGGCCGGATTGAGAAGGTGATTGGGCCGCATCCTGCCCCCTGGCCTTAGGTTGCCTACCCCTGCCCTAGACAGACCTGATTACCCTGATGTGCCTCAGATCCCCGGCTGGGGACTAGGAGAGATACACGCCCAATGCCTAAGCCACGGTCTTCTTTACATCTGAAAGTTTAAATAAAGTAGTGGCCAATTTAATCCCATAACACATTGTCATGAGTCATTCATTTCTTCCGGGTGGCTCTTAGGGTTGGGGGGGGGGGGCGGGTCTCTGCCTGGGCACGCAATAGGGAGACCATTATTATTTACAAGCAAGAAATAAATGTGCCAGAATAAGAACCTGTATCTTAGCAGTTTGTACTTCACTTGGTTTCCATCCTTGCAACAGTCTCTTACCTTGCAATGTGCCGCAGTGGTCCCCACATATTTCTTTATGTGTTTCCATATGCAAAGCATTCATTCATTCATTCATTTATCTTTCTCACACATCCTGCCTTTCTATCAGTGTGGAACCAAATCCCTCACTGGATCAAGGCCTGAATCTATAATAATATGATTGGTGTAGTTGATCTATGCCCTTATATTCTCAACAGCCCAATTCATGTGAGTGATTTTATCACACTTGCATTGTCATTTTACCCATCTGCCAACACAGCAAAATGACAAAATGACTACATTCTTATTTGTGGCTATGAAGTCCGAATATTCAGTTTGCATATATAGCATAATGACATTATTTATTTTATCCCGCAGGCTTTGTGAAAGGGATATTCCTGAGCTTGTCTCCTTTGTCACAGCCATAATATGCCACGGATGATTTGAGGTGATAGATCACAGGAATCCTGCTGGCTCAACCAAAGTGAGGCAATCCATAACACGAATAAAATTATTTTCATATCTTGATATGATTTATCACTATAAGCCTACTATCTCTATTGATTCAATAGACACTTTGCAGGATGGAGAGAACATTATTAAAACTCTGCCCAGTTGATACTGCTAGATGTCAAAGAGGAAAAACAAATAGAGTCACCAGCTTTCTTTGGACCGGCAGAGATTATTCTGATCCCAAGGCGCAATTCAGGTGCCATTCCATGTATGTTAAAATAATTTACCAGAAGAGTGAAGGCAGAATATGGTCCATCTTAAAGTACACATAGCACACCACAACTCCACTTCTGAGCTATACGTTTGGGCAATTATTGAGATTCTGAGTATTACAGCTTTAAAAAGAAGCTTCTAGACCTCATGATTATAATGGAAACTAAGAATGCCACCCATACCGACCATGTGAAAATGAAAGAGAGAGAGAGAGATAGAATGAAAAGGGGCATTCTATTTTTAAAATTCTGCATTCCATTAAACTGCCAATATAATTTGCCTTATCTTTATTTCATAAAGGCCAATAAACTGTTCTGGGAACATTTAAATTCCTCAAAGATTTGCTTGCACAGTGTACACACATCATAACAGCATTCTCCAACATCTGCACAACATTTATCCCAAACAACAAATGTGCCCCAGAGATGTCCAGTTAAATGACATTTCCCTACATAACACATTGAAGTATTTATAAATGATAAACCCCATAGCATTTCCCTCCTAGATATTTTGTTGAAGCACTGGTTGAAATCCAGTCAATTCATAAAACCCAGAGAGAAATATTGAATATCCCCGGATCTGAGTTCTTGAGCAGAAAAGGTTCCCTGCTGCAAAAGACACACTAGAACATAGGGAAGCCAGGATGAAATGTAAGGCAATGGAGCATGGCTAAAGCCCACAGCAGCCCTGCAGATCTTTTCTACTCATGTTCCCCTTCATGACTATCACACCTGAAGATGGCTTGCATGTGGACAGAGTCTGGAGTAAAATGCCTGGGAAGCACAACAAAAGACCTGTGTATGCATTATTAAAAAAAAAAAAAAATCCTCACTACATACTCCGGTTCATATTTCAGGTTAGTGCCACAACCATGGCCAGCACAGATGAAGGCAAATACCTATTCTAACGATCCAGCCTAAAGTCCATCCATCTGCCTACCAAGTCTGAATTTTAAAACAAATCCGAATGAGAAATATAGACTTGTTTCTCTTTGGGAAGATTCAGATATGCAAGACAAAACTCCCCACACAGTGACTCTATAATTTCCCCTTTTGTTTTGTCCTCTCCCCCCACCCCACCCCCGTCACACACATTTTTTTCTCCTTTAGCCAGGGTCTTGCAAACCTTCAAGTTCCCACAAGAACTGAAGCCATACACTCTTCCCTATAAGCTAGCACCTTGCTTATTGTTTCCTGTCCCCTTTTGCTCTTCAGATATCAGTAGCCACAGTTCCCTTCCATTCCCTTGTGCTGCATCTTTTGTAATGGTGAGTTAGTGTCGCTACAAAATTAATCCTCAAACTAAACGTGTGGGTTTTAGCAGTTATTTTCTTTGCTGTCAGTTCTGCTTTCCCGAGCTGTTTAGCATCCACTGCGATCCACACATATCTCTGATAAAGGAGTGTTTGTTTGCTGACTGCTCCATATTGATGTGTTTACAATGAAACACAAGCATGGATGGATGGGGAATAGGAAATGAGGGCCAGCAAAAAAAACTGCTATTCCTCCCCCACACACACACAACATGTACACTATATATAAGCGGTTTCGAATCACCCAAAAACAACTTCAAAGGGAGGAATTGCCCTTTAATTATTGCTCTTTCCTTATTATCTCTCTCGGCTATAAATATGCTTCTGATATTGACAATTAAATCTTCGGAGAAACAGACAGACATAGTCTGCATTTCCTGAAACTGGTAGCTGCTTTTTGCCAGAATCAGCTTTCCTTGCCGTTAGGTAAAAACCTGGTTACAGCGGCTTCAGAAAAAGCTATCCAAAAAAATCTATGGGACTGGATGTCCAATACAACACCAACATCTGAAACTAACTGCCCAACTATCTCTCCTTCCACATTTCTCCATCACAGACAAACTATTTTCCTAGGAAGAACCCAAGTTCTCAGCACTCTACCCATCTATGATCCCCAGCAACTTGTATTTATTTAGAAGTACACTGGCTCCAACAGCGACAGGATCATAGAATCACAGAACTGTACAGCTGGAAGGGACCTCCAAGGGCCATCTAGTCTAACCCCCTGCAATGCAGGAATCTCATCTAAAGCATCCATGACAGATGGCCATCCAACCTCTGCTTAAAAGCTTTCAAGGCAGGATAACATAGCTACTGTGGCTAGTAGCTGCATGAATTTGTCTAGTCTAGTCTCTTTTGAAAGCCTCTTGCGCGAGCAAATTCCACAATTTAGCTATGCACTCTGTGAAGAAGGGAATTCTTTTGCCTGCCCTGACTCTTCCAATGTCCAGTTTTATTAGATGTCCCTGAATTCTAATTAAAATAGCAGCCACCACCAGCAGCACTTGTTTACTAGACCAGCTTCTTTGCCACTACTGTATTCAGACGTCTCAAGGTAAGAGAGGCGGAGGGAAGCCACCATTGCCAGAGGGACGGGGGGGGGGGAGAGGCAGGAACGCTTTGGTGCCATTGCCACCTGAAATGGGTGGGGCTTCACTGCCACTACTGCAAATCGCATTCCATGTAGTGCCAACTTCTAAATAAATATGAAAACGCAATAGCACCAGCCAAGCAGCATGTGTGTCTATGCTGTGTGGCACTTTTCACAGCCATTATGGTGTCATTTCCCCAATGTGTATGTGCACACAGCAGTCGTGTATGTTTGTGTTAGGGGAAAAAGCTCCTTTCTTTCCATTCCCAGTTTTCACTCCATGGGAAAAGGCTGTCAGCAATTTCCTTCTGTCAACAGCTGGGAGATGGGGTTTTTTGCAGTTAGCTGCAATTTGTTTCAATTATGTGTATTAATCATAGCCTGTTCCTGATGGTATTCTTTTTAAAAAACAAACAAACCACAGAGTGTTTTTCTTTCTTTTATCCCCTGTTTTAATGAATAAGCCTTTTTCCTCTCTCACAGAGATGGGAGCCCACAATGCCATTTCCTGCTGCAAGTTTCAGGGCAATGGAAGTGGGATGTTGCAACAGCTCCTGGGATCAAACTGCTTGCAAGAAACTGAGCAAGACTGTGGATTTATTCATTTCTTTGTGAGTACATGGGGTTGGGATAACCACCTGGGCTGGCGAGGGCCACGTGGGCCTCTCCAATGGAATGACCACTTCCAATCTCTGCTGCTTCCACGAAGCCACGTAACGGCCCTCCCCTCAATATGGTTGGAAAAACTAAACATTGTCTCAACCACCCCATCACCACAATAATGCAAATTTCTGCCCTGAACATAGCTCTGGATCAACAGCACTATTTACCAATGCCCTCTGCAACTATGTTGACACTGCAGTTTTAATTTTGAATTTTGAATTTGTATTTTAATCTGCATTTTAAATTGATTGTTTTTATGTTTTTGCTGTGATTTAATTAGTGTTAGCTGCCCTGAGCCTGGTGTTTGGCTGGGAAGGGCGGGGTATAAATAAAAAGTTTATTATTATTATTATTATTATTATTATTATTATTATTATTATTATTTTAGATTATGGTGGCCAGAACAATCCCACCCCTCAATCTGCTTGACCAGAGGGTGTTTGGATGAGTGCTGCCTGGCTCTGCCAGCCTCTGTCACTGGGGGATTTCAGGTGTCAGTGGGGAAGCCACAACTGTAAGGACCGCCCCAAAGTGTCTTCCCAAACAGCAGGCAAGCAGATCCTACCACCAGTGGCATAGCCAATGGTAGCCAGTGGAACTCCAACACACTGGCGGAGGAAGAGGAGTGGGGGAGGGAGCGCACCGCACCCGGCAGCACAATCCCAGTGGGGTGCCATCACAATTGCCCCACTGCCCATGCTGGGCGCCACGCCCCAGAAGGTGGTGTACCACACCCCAGGATGCGTGCCACACCCCCAGGATGTGCACCAGCCCTGCCCCCACCTGCTCTCGGCCCCCTGATGCCAGAGCATGAAGCTCCGCCACTGCTCCAACCCTGCCCAAATATGGTGTTTTGGGTTGGAAGCAGCACAGAAACCAACACCAACCCTGCTACCAGCATATGACAGTCAAAGGACTGATTTGGGCATCTTTGTTGCACCAGCCTAGGAACTCAGAAAACAGGTATACTTCTCTGCCTGGTCTTCTGCCTTGGCTAGGGTGGTTACAGTGCTCTATCAATCCCCATCGCTGCTGGCCAGGAGGTTGGATTAACCTCTAAGCCTGCATTCCCCAAAGCCACTCTCAGTGGGGAAATTCACATATCCAAGGCAAGGCCAGGTGCTGTGACTAGGAACATAGGCCAACGGCCCAGTTTGCCTAGTTTCCTGCACTCACAGCGGCCAGCAAGGTGCCTGAAGAAAACCTGCGTGTAGGACCTGAGCACAAGAGCACTCTCCCCTCCTGCAGTTCCAGCAAATGGTATTCTTCTGAACACCATTCAGAAGAATACCAGCATAGCATAGCATAGCACAGTCATTCATGGCTATTAGTGACTGATCCGCCTTATTCCTATCTTCCTTGCTTTGTTTGCTCTGTTCATGAAGCCAGGTGAAAACCCTCTTGTTCATCCTGAGACCTGCTTCTGCTCCTTTTAAAATGCACCTGATTTTCAGTATTTGTATGTTTCAGCCATAAACCACTCTGAAAGTCTTTAAACTAAAGAGCAGGATAATAAAGAATATTATAAACAAAACACACACAAAAATAATAAACATCGTTCCTGTCGTTTTTACATTTCTGGCCAACATGCACATACCCAAACCCTTCAGATGGGATTCTAGACTTGGGGAGGAGTTGCCTTGTACATGCCATGCATCCTTCTTCCTAAGATGGAAAGCCAAGCTGCTCAAAAGAACTACCATCTTGGGGTGCCGATATGGACACAGGAAGTAGCTGTATACTGAGTGGGACTATGTGGTCCATCTAGCTCATGACTGGCAGCAGCTCTCCAGGGTTTCAGGCAGGAGTCTCTCCCAGCTTCACCTGCAGATGCCAGGGATGGAACCTGGGACCTTCTGCATGCAAAGCAGATGCCCTGCCACTGAGCTTCATCCCTTCCCATGCAAGGGAAACTCTTGCGTCTTAAAACCTGAAAGGCACCTGCCAGAGTGACTTGTTCAGAGCAAACAATGGTAGACATCCTAAGGGATGGTCAGGATGACACAAAGGTAAGTTGTTGAGCATCAGAGGACAGGTCAAGCTTTGACTACTTTCCCAAATGCTACTTCAGGCAAGGGACCTGCAAGGCAAGACAGGATTAAGGGAAGGGGGAAGAGAGCAGGCAAGAAAGGTATAGCAGAACTGAAGGGGAGGGGAGGAAACCTGGCAACTATCAGGTCGAAAAACAAAGACACATAGAAAATGGAGAAAAGATGGAGTGTGGTAAACAAAAAGGGGTATGCGCTTGAGAGACAAAACTCCATGATGGTGCAACGGTAACAAATCCTCACAGCATGACAGGCGTCTCCTGAAGCATTTCATTTCCCTGCAGCATAATGGTGTGTTATTGCCCATTATCTGTTCTGTCAGTGCTGAAGTCGATATTAAATGAGGGGCAGCTGCATTTAGCTGCCATTCTTCAGCCATCTCCCTGTTGCCATGGAGACCCAGGTGCCCTTTAAACACCCTCCCAGCAGCCGGAGAGCCACTTATCCAGAAATGGATGCCATGTGGCTGGGAGATCACCTATGTTATCCAACTGCATAGGCGGGACCACTCAGTGGGTCTTTCTCATGTTATCTGCAAGACCCACTTCCCAGAGTTTGGCCATTTCTGTAGGAAAGACTCATGTCGTCCCCTCCATGCACCCCCCCCATCCCCCTTGGTTAGACCATTTGATTAGAAATGGCTAACTAATTTATGCACAGCCCCAGATGCTGTCAGCAAGATGCAATAAAGTACTGTGGGGCACAGATCAAGTCTACCATCTACACTAGGCTTTCCCAGCCTACTGTACTACAGATGTTTTTGACTACAACTCCCATCAGCCCCTGTTAGCATGGTGTCAGTGGTTAGGAAGGTGGTAGTTGGACTGCGCAACCTATTCTTTTTTAAAATTTCTGTCTTTTGTAAATTACCAGTGTTTGAGTCTGGGGGCACAGACAGAAGTCCATGAGATCAGGAATCAGTTATGTGATATGGCCAGTATAACTTGGAGCTAAGTATCCAGATGTCCTCGCCCCGCCTTCCCTCCACAGTCAATTTAACTCTTTCCCCTTCCTCTAGGACATTTAGATTTCACCAGGATTTTTAATTACTCCTTGCCAAACTAATTCTTCTGAAACTGCTTAAATGCTAATCCTTAAAAAAACCCAAAAACCTATGATTTATTTATTCAGATAATATAATTTACAGAAAACAGCTTCCTATCAAAATTGCAACCTCTTGCATTCAAATGACCATCTCAAACTGAATATTGGCACCAAACCGCTGCTTTTTTGCTTTTCTCAGACAGCTTCTAAAGTCAGCATATCCAGTCACAATAGGATTTCAGAAACGACAGAAGAAATAAAGGAGAATGACAGACTGATAGCTCAATCTGATATGTATGTGGAAGCAAATCCTATCTATTTACATGCAGGCAAGTCTCCTTGGGATTTCTTCTATGGAATAATGTTATGGTATGCTTCTTGCAGATAAGTTCTCACACCCCAGTAACTAAGCAAACACAGGACTGCTTCTGTTAAAAAGAATGTAAGACGTAACCGTCAGAACGTACACCTGTATTTCCCGTGTGTCCTGACAGGTATTGTATTCACATATGAATCAAGTTACTTGAAAGAGCATTATTTTAAAAAAACAAAAAAATACAAACAAAAGTTATTTTAAAAGATCTAACAATATTTCTGGAATAATGAGATCTTGTCTGATCTCATCAAACATACACAAAACACAATAATGGTACAATTGTAATGAGCCCAAACGTATTTCCAGAGTTTTCTAAGAATGCTAAGGAAATGCAGTTAAGCTTTCATTGAAGAGGCTCCCCTCCCCCTCTTCAATATGTATCTAAGCTGTCCCAATGGAGAGAGAAGCCGGGAAGGAACTTAACTCTGTACAAATACTGTCTAATATTTATGCCTTCAAATTCATATAAATCAGCAACAATCTCTCATTTAAGAAATGTCTCAACTCATCACTCTTGAGTAATGGAAGTCCTGTGTGTGTCACCCACATGAGAGTGCTCCCTAGCTGTGAACCCTCAATATCACTGCTCTGCAACTTCAAACATATTTCCGTTGCATGTTCATCTTGTCAACAGGCAATATTAGCCATAACAGCTTAACCATGATTCCTTCCTGTTGAGCCCCTTCTTTACTCTTTTAGAAACAGCAGTAAAGCAGATGAACTGCAGGTGAACAAATATCTTACCATGTTGACCAGTACTGATTGGAAGACATTGCAGCAATAGGAAGCAGGTAGCTGAATAGGACTGAGTAACAATGGTTCAGTCTATATCCCACTATATCAAATATGTCAGCAATAGAGAATGTAACTCATATTTCCACCCTTTTTCAATATCTCCATGAGATCATAAATGACAAAGCAAAGATTGAAAAGCAAGATATTTCAGCAACAAAGCTCATTTTAAACTTAATTAACTGATGCATTAAGTGCTAGAACAGAGGCTTATGGGATCATAATATCAATCTATTTTCCTGTAATATCCACAACATGGGTACAGAGGATTGCTACCTCAGGCATTTTAAAATCTCCAAATCGTTTTGTTGCCTGATGATGGCAGATCCATGTCCATTGCAATGCCTTTGTCCAGAAAGCCAACTGAAGCAGAGAAATTGGAAAGTATTTTTTTTTAATCTGCAGATAGCTGAGCAAAACAGCACTAAAGAGAATGTCACAAAAGCAGGAAAGAACAGGGACAGAGGATTTTTTTGGGGGGGAGGGTAGGGGAGGGAGTAGTTAAGACCAGGGAAGTAAAGGACACATTTGTCACAAAGCAATTAGCCCAGCAGACACTCCAGGGAGTTTCTGTGGCTGCATCATTTGTGGGCAGATCTGGGTTGACATGTGCTAGAATGATATGGCTGTCCTTGGGCCTGCTGAGCTGTCCCCCAAAATGTTCTTAGCAGGAAACCCAAAATCTCTACTGAGGGAGAAACAAGACAAGGCCGCCAACCTTCAAAGTAAAATCTAATAGATGGATGGCATCATCAGCTGGCATTCATTCTGAAACAGTTTATAAACAAACTGTTAATTTGTAACGCTCCAGGAAAGCTCTGAGGTGAGCACTCCAGCAGATAAAACTATTACTTTGACTTTTTGTGTGAAAAGGAAACAAATGATCCACCTTTTTTTGTCTTCTCAGCTCTCCCCTCTCCTTCCATGCTCTACACAGTCTTTTCTTGGAAACAAAATAGCTATCAATTCCTGTCATAACTTCCTGTATCCATGCAATAACCTATCTAGAATATGGGTGCTCTTAGAGAAAATAGATTAATGGGTTTGACCTTCCTCTCCCCACAACAAACTTTCCAGAATAAGAAGGGACATAAAAGGGAAGGGAAGGCAGATGTATCTTCCCTAAGCTCATCAGCACAGATGTCACTTCCCCAGTTTGACAATGCTGCCATCACTCCACCACCTTGGATCCTCTTAAAATGGCAATGGCCTTGCTATTTTTTCAGCAACAGGAGCTCTGATAGGCAACTGAGCTGTTTTTGCAACATGGAGTTGCTCCTTGGGCATGCTTTATTTTGAGGACATTTTTTAATCTGTTTGTGATGGGGTGATGGAATTGTATGTGGTACCACAGATGCTCCATAAGCAACTAATGGGCCATCAAGCTTTTAGATGCATTAAAAAAAATCACAAACTCACAGGGAAATGTGGAGAACTGGATTTAAGACTGGAAAAATGAGAAACAGTAAAATCAAAATTCCCAGACCTATCCCTAAATGCAAGGGAAACATTTCAATCAGGTGTACAATGTGGCTCCTATGTGGATGCCATCTGGCCCCCAGAGATGGGCAAACCTAGCAAGGGATGCTGCCACCTCATATGCCACACCTGCACATTTTTTAATCTTTCAAGACTGGTGTGAATTAGACAACAAAGAAGCAGTTCCCACTTGGTTTGTTTTTGTTTGTTTGTTTGCTTGCTTGCTTGCTTCTGGCAACCAAATCCCATCTTTCTATGAAATAGTCATGGTCACTGCAGCCATATATAAGTTGGTCCTTAGTGTTAAGAAAATAACTTTCTGAAAGCAATGGAGCCGTGTGTAGCTTGCAGGGGCCAGCTATCCAACCCCTGGAAAAAAAATGCTTTGTGCAAGTATGCTTCAGCACTTTGGATGCCCCTCAGGTAAGGCACCTCCAGGGAAATGCCTGATTCCCCAGTGCTCTCTGGAGCTGCTCCTACTTCTAGCGAACCTCAAAGTGCTCAGCTGGCCTAGCTCAAGCATCAGAGGAACAAAGGGAGGTGAAGATCAGATGCCATTGCCAACGTTGATTACCTAAGCCAGTGAGCCATATTGCTGGTTGCCGACTTCAGTAGCCAGCAGCCTGCATGCTTCACTTTCCCCGTTTTACCAATATTGTTGATCAAAGCTTTGAGTAAAATCCCATTTCCCCTGCACACTTTAAAGGACTGGAAAGTATCCAGATGCTGCTGAGGTTTCCCTTGTCCCTTGGCACTTGCTGCCTCAGCCCTTTTTCTTCCTTAGATTAAAGAGACCAAATGGTTCATTTCAGAGAGAAAGAGATGCAAATTTCATGGCAGAAGAGAAAATGATCCCCTCCCTTGCATCATTTTATCCTCTGCCGTGAAGTTTGCATTCAAGAGTCCTTTCAAGAGGAGTTTGGGAAACCTGCCTAGCACAGCTGTGGGGGTTCCTGTTACTGCTGGAACCAAGCCCTCTCCTTTGGGGTATAAATTTTCTCCAACAGCCACAGGCTTGTGAGCGGCACAAGAAACGTGGAAGATCTTGCTGTGATCTGAAAGGGAAGATGGGGAATTTTATTAATCTTTTCTCTTTATCACTCTGCCTGTTAAACATAATTATTCTTCCTCTTGCTGGGCTCCTAGACAGCCATAATTAGGAATTATGGTAATGAGCGCTCACATAGCTGCCTGCACTTGTGTTCAAGTGTGTAACCCACAGAAATAGAAAGGAATACCAGTCAGAACACCCATCCACAACATGATTTCAAATACTAGTTCCCTAGATGAGATTTAAAGGTAGTTTTCTCTCTGGACAATAAGGTATGGCAGAAAATAACATTATCATTCAGTGTTCCCCTTATGAGGGAAACCCCAAGTGGCTTATTTATATCTGAATTGGCCCTTTTTATTCTGGAGGAAAGAAATATCAGAATATTAAAATTCCGAGCAGTCCTCATGTATTTGAGTGACCCCCAACAATGTATAAGGGTGAAGTTTAATTTTGCTTGCATTTTAATTTGAACTTTTTGAACCAATATGCAAACTGAAACACAACTATCATTCATACTTCACACATCTCCAAATTTCGTGATGCAGTTCTCCAACCAATCAGTGTGCACAGAAATGCTTATATCAGGGGAACATTTCATTCAAGTGTATTTATCAGTGTAAATAACATGCAAACTAGATCATTTTGGGGGGAATTGCTTCCAAAAATATGCATATTTGTCAAAAGGGCATACAAAAATAAATGTGTTTATTAGGAGACAGTCACACTAAACTGCTGACAAAATTTCACAATGACTTTATTTTTATTTTTTTAAATCACAAACTGCTAAGGAAATGTGAAGAGCTAAATTTAAGATTAGGCGAGTGAGAAGTGGAGAGAACCCAAACTGATAATCTTTACTGAAGAAGAAAACTTGTAGCCTACCAATCCTACCACAGCCCACCATGTATGTATGACAAACCACCAAGCACTCGATAAATCTCTTATTTGTGCCATTTGCCTGATATGGCAAAAATGGAAAATGCTAAGCAGCTGGCAAGCTGCTTTCAATCTGACCAGTCACAAGTAATGTAGCCCTCACATAAAATGGCCTGTGGGGTGGGGTGTGGGACTCTTCTATAACATAATTCAGGAAAATGCTTTACGATACCAAGAATTAACATACTCCAATTTGCCAGCTGCTTAGCAGCAGCTCAATTCAACAAAGCAAGCAGGAACTAATTTGTCAGAGGCCCCCAAAAGCATCTGGTAACATAAAGCAAGTAGATGTAACATCCCTGAAAAGTTTATTTGAGGTTCGTTAGTCCTATGCAAGCCCTTATGTACCTCTCATATTTGACAACATCCCACTCTTTGAGTGACCTGTACTCTTGAACCTCCTCTTAAACTTTCTAGATGATATGATTTTTCAAGTGGGAAATATACTGTGGTTACTAATTTGCTCAGTAAGATCCAAATGATGCTCTCCAAGGAAGTGATTTTTTTGTGTGGCCTATGATATGAAGTCTCCTCATATTCTCCCCCAACAAGGACCACTGTGGGTGTGGTCAGAAGCATGACTGTGTAGGTACACTTGGTTTTGAATGAATGAACCACAATGAACAAAATGAATGAACCGCCATTCATTCATTCATTCATTTTTTACAAGACAAACAAATGGGATGTATAATTCCAACCAGTACAAAACAGTTAACACAATAATTTATCCACAAGCAATTTAAAATTACCCATATGTTATTTTGCAGCAAATACCGTAAGTAGCTATATCAAAAATAGGAAAAGGGGATACATATATATCAAAAATAGGAAAAGGGGATACATATATGCTAAAAGCATAAAAGGGCAAGTTACAAGCAGGTAGACTGTCCCCAATTAAAGTTATGCAATCTGTTAAATTTGCCTACAAAATAGGAATACATTGTCCTATATATCTGAATCTTGATAGGTCTGAAATACTGCAAAATTCCCTGCCATTTGGATAGCAAACAGCAGCATTACAGACAGGAGAAGCCTGGCTGAGTCTTCCATTGAAATCAGTAGGAGAATTACTGGATTAATGCAATTTAAAACTGAATGGGGAAGTTGTTTTCCCTCTCACATACATGAAAAGCAATGCTATATTATTCATTACTTGTTTTAGATCTCAAGGGAGTGATATTGTAGTAGAGCAAAATTAAGGCAACCCTTTAAAATGGCAAACAAAGGAGAAGTAGCAGTCACCATCAGCAAAGCTATCATCTCAAACCCTTTGCCTGCCACATGTTTGGTTTTTGACTTTGTTGTGTATGGAGATGGAGGGTCTGGAATGCTTTCTAATGACAACGTGTCAGCCCGGTGTTGCTCCAGCTCTCCCATTATTTCCCAACTTTTCCCCTCATCTGCCTCTGAGCTGTGACCTCCCTCAAACCCCTATTGTAAATCTATACTGTCTTCCTCTTCCTCCTCTCTGGAAGGCTCAGGATGGAGAGGCGGTCTCCACCATTCCTCCTCTGCCCAGTCCGTGACATCTCTAAAGTTGTCCATCAGTGGGATCCTTTATGTCTAAGCCACATTTCTATTTATCTTCACCCGTGCTATTTGAGGAGGAATTAAAGAACCTTTTAATGAGGGTGAAAGAGGAGAGTGCAAAATATGGTCTGAAGCTCAACATCAAAAAAACTAAGATCATGGCCACTGGTCCATAACCTCCTGGCAAATAGAAGGGGAAGAAATGGAGGCAGTGAGAGATTTTACTTTCTTGGGCTCCATGATCACTGCAGATGGTGACAGCAGTCACGAAATTAGAAGACGCCTGCTTCTTGGGAGGAAAGCAATGACAAACCTAGACAGCATCTTAAAAAGCAAAGACATCACCTTGCCGACAAAGCTATGGTTTTCCCAGTAGTATGGAAGTGAGAGCTGGACCATAAAGAAGACTGATTGCCGAAGAATTGATGCTTTTGAATTATGGTGCTGGAGGAGACTCTTGAGAGTCCCATGGACTGCAAGAAGATCAAACTTATCAATTCTGAAGGAAATCAGGCCTGAGTGCTCACTGGAAGGACAGATCCTGAAGTTGAGGCTCCAGTACTTTGGCCACCTCATGAGAAGAGAAGACTCCCTAGAAAAGACCCTGATGTTGGGAAAGATGGAGGGCACAAGGAGAAGGGGACAACAGAGGATGAGGTGGTTGGACAGTGTTCTCGAAGTGACTAGCCTGAGTTTGGCCAAACTGCGGGAGGCAGTGGAGGATAGGCGTGCCTGGCATGCTCTGGTCCATGGGGTCACGAAGAGTCAGACACGACTGAACAACAACAATGCTATTTGTAAACATTCGTGGGCACACAGGCATGACTTTGTATTGCTAGGTGTGGATGAGAGTGTTCCACTGCAAACCACTGCCCATGTTGACTTTAAATTAAACTGTGTATAATTTATCTGCTGCAAAGCTCCCACATATAGAAGACAAATGTATAGATGTAAATCACAGTGGAGTCTGATAAGGCACTAGTTTGCTTCAGCATATTTTGTACGGTTCCTAATGTTCTGGTCCAGCAGGGCAACACATACTGGCCAATGTAAGCAGGCACACCAGAAGCCAATAATTTCCCTCTTTTATTTTGTGGTATGACAGATGACATGCACTTATCTGTACATTTCAAGAGATTCTACTGCAATTCTACAGCAATTAGGGAAAAGCCAGCATTTCTTCACCCAGAGCTGATCCTAACAGGCAAGCCTCTGTTCTGCAGTTTCCAAGGAAATGAAACTTAAAGCTATGGTGCTAATTCTTTCCTTTGCCCCATGGAAGGCTTGAAGACTTCTCCCCCTGTAACTAGCGATCATGTGGCTCTTCATGATAGCATTGCATGACTTGACAGTTTTACCTGCTGGTGCTATTTACATCCACACTAAGCCTGATCCTTCCTGTTAGAACTAGGTTTGCTTGCTTTTAAGTTTCACCCACAGCTCTGTCTAATGCTACAAGAATATTCCTTTTGCATCCATATCCTTTGATGGCTGCACCCTACCTTAGTCTGCAGATATTTTGGCTCATCAAAGTAAGAACAAAGACAGAGAAAATGGGCACCTCTGTTATGAGAAAACCTCATAAGGGGTTCTGCATTATTTCCTAGCCATGCTGATGGGTGGAATCTTTGCTCGGGATTTTTCTCTGCCTGTATCTAATTTGTCTCAGAAGCCTCACAGACACTTTTCATAGGCCAATGCTTCCCTTTAAACATGGGGAAAGGACTGAGGCATGCTGACAAGCTGCATCCTCGACGCTGCATCTCTATTTATACTGCATAACATTACCTCATCTCCAGCCAATCGGGGCTTGCCTTGCCTCAACACTCTCTCCCTTTGCCTAGTGCTACACCTGCCACTGCCACCGGAGCAGCCCACCGTCAGATCAAGCATGGGGGAGTACAGAAAACCTGTGGCTCAATAGTTAGTAGTTGTGGGGGGCGACGCATGAGGCCATGCAGTTAAAACAAAATATAAACTGGTGGGCTCTTGGCACACATTTCTTCTGCCAGCTGAACTGAAAGGAAAGCGAACACAAAATTTCAAGCTCAGTAACAAAAAGCAGCGCTCCCTTCTGCTAGCAGGGCCATTCCAGCTTCACTGCTTCATCAAAGTGTCTGGGAACAAGGTGACCCTCCTGTCTCGTGAGAGGCGTCTTGGAGAGGCGTCTGCGAGCTGCAGCACAAGTGAAAAAAGTTCCTGACAGGTTTGAAAGCTCCCGTAGGGAGGAAAGTCAGTGCTTCTTAAGCAGAGGTGAAACTAAATGGGCTTTATTACTACTGCTATTCTTGCAACGTGAAAATCAGTGTCAAAAATCCAAATGTCCTTTCATATATTTTGGCTTTGACAACAGTGGAAACAACCCAAAGCAATTGTGCACATTTAGGTTTTAATTGCTAGACACAGCTCTGTTCAGTGAGCACATGATGTAGGGTTGGGTTATTGCTGGGAACAGGGAGAAATTTGATTTGGTTCATATTTAAAGGTGAACGTACCTAATTTGCCCATTCCATAACAATACATAAGCCAAAACACACTCACCCATCAAAATTCACATTCTGAATTTTGCAATGCAGTTTCCCAGACAACGAACGTGTACAAAAATGCATATATTCAGGTAAAGGGTCCAGAAAAATGCATATACTAGTGAAAAGAGCATATAAGATGCATTATTTTTAGGAGAAATTGCCTTCCAAAAATTGGTATCGTAGGCAAAATTGCATACAAACATGTTTATATTAAGATAAATTTGCACTAAAATGCTGATGAATTGTCATAAGCACAACTTATTTTTTTTAAAAATCACAAACTGATCTGGTTGGCCACTGTGAGAAAAGAAAGCTGGACTAGATGGGCCATTGGCCTGATCCAGTAGCCTCATCTTACAGTTCTTATATGGAGAACTGATCTCTAGACTGGGAAAAAATGGAAAAGTTGGAAAAAATCTAAACTGACAGATTCACCCACCCCTCATTATTGCTGCACTTCAACTGGTACTTGTACTATCAGTGGCAAAAGTCATTCAAAAGCAATTCTCTCATGTTCTCCCTGTGTGTTTGTGTGCATTTTATAAATATAGATATAAAATCATACATTGCATTAGGTCAAGTGCCCTGCAGAAATTATTTCAGTGACTAGACATACATTATTTACTCAAAAAATAAAAAGCTTTCATTGTCATGCATCATTTCATGAGTATCATTCTGTGATTCATAATCTGAAACATTCCAATTCATGACATCAACATTTACAGTGTTTCAGTTTGGGACATATCCATTCATTAGGATGCAAAAGGACATTTAGTTTCCTAGTATTGTGCTACTGTCACTCATTATTAATACTAGATACAGGATGTTCTGAACCAACTGGGAGTACAAACAACACACACATGGGCCTTTGCCCAAGTTCCACCCTGTTAGGACAACAGAAAAATGGGAGATCAGCAGCCTTTAGTCCTGTCAGGAAAAAAAGGTGGTGTATAAATTATTAATTAATGATAATTCTCCTGAAGAAATAGAGTAAAAGAGTAATGGAATTGTAAAGTTGGAAGGGACGCTGTGGATCATCTAGTCCAACCCTTTGCAATGCAGGATTATGCAGCTGTCCCATACAGGGATTGAACCTGAAACCTTGGCATTATCAGCACCACGCTCTAACCAGCCGAGCTATCCAGGCTGTTCTAAATGTGATGCAGGCAGGTTGGATGCTGCCAAAGATCACTGTGCTTTTTGTTTTAGCTTTCAAGTGTATCAGCCCAAGTCCCAATCATGCACATATGTAAATTGAAGTGTGTCAACCACAGCTGAAAATTGTACATTAGTATCATTTTTTACATATACCACAAAACTCCCACAGCAAACCTGTTTGATTAAGGTAACCATACATATCCCACTGGTTACATTTATACAGTATAATTAAAAAGTGCTATATTTATATTTACATAATGAAAACTTGCAGACTGCTGAATGAAAGTTTAATCATTGACTTTTAAGGGATATACCTCATTCTACAAACCATTCAGGGCAGCATATCACAACAGCCCTTAGAGGTGGCTTAAGCTTAAGGTGACAATAACTTGTCAAAGACCTCCCAGTGAGTCTCATGACTGAGAGAAGATTCAAACCCAAATCTCCCCAATCTAACACAGGTTCTCTGTGATAACAGTGAATGAAGAACTTGTATAACCATAATGCTTTGCATTTATTTAGCATTTTAGAGCATTCTCGGCACTTCACATACATTATCGTGTTGTAATGCGTACGATGGTTTCCAGGTCTGTGTCTGAGCAGTTTTTATTTTGTCCTGGCACACTTCCCATGTTTAACCACCACCGACTAAGAGCAAATGGCAATCCACAGAAAACCCAATTTCCATTGGCTCTGACTCAAAGATAGAATATGGGTCTTCCTGGGGATGTGCCAGCAAAAACAAAAACACTCAAGACACGGGTCAAGACCTGGAAATGCTCAGGGGATTGAATCTATCTCAGCACCTACTCCTGTCCTATTATCACAGTACCATTGAGAGTGTCTTAACCTATAGTATACTATCGTGGTATGGGAGCAGCTCTGTAACGGATAAAAAGGCTTTACAGAGAATAATAAAATTTGCCCAGAATGTTATTGGGCTCCAACTACCAACCCTGGACGAGATCTTCACGTCTCGCTGTTTGAAGAAGTCACACAACATCCTGAGAGATCCCACCCATCCTGCTCACAAGCTTTTTGAACTGTTGCCTTCGGGCAGAAGATACAGGATAATGAAAACTCGAACCACACGCCTTCTGAATAGTTTCTATCCAAGAGCTTTGATTGCACTTAATAATGATCTCAGTGTCAGTAGTAAGTAATAGTAAGCAGTGAGTAGTAGGGAATGAGACAGGATCTTAGGTTATGCTATGCTTTTAATAGGTTATGTTATACTCTGGATTATGTTATGTTTTAATAGATTATGTTTTAATAAGGATGAGAGTGTTGGAGATATGTGCAAATGTGTATGGTAAATCCGGTCTTTGGGTGTTTGATTTTCGTTGTTGTGTATACTGTGTATATACGGACAATGACAATAAATAAATCTTAATCTTAGAAATGTGACACAGAAGGAAGTGTGGATGAGCCCTAAGCCACATTCCAATGTGCCCTTGGATAAAGGACTGGGGATCTGTTCCTTCCAGCACTATAGCTTCAATCTTAAGGATTTTCCTTGCATGCGAAGACAGGCTCCTGCAGATTGAGCAGAAAAGGCCAATAGTGGGTTCTAATGGTCAAGAAGGTGATTTCTGCATGTGCTGCAGAGGGAAGTGAGGGGCAGGTGGAGCTCGTCCCTTCTCCTCGCCCATCTAGGAGAAGGAACACTGACTCTAAACCTCAACTGCCTTGTGCCTATACTCATTCACGAGAAGAGCTTTGGGAGCAAACCCTGAAGAAAAATCCATACTCACTGCTTCATGGGATATCTTTGGAAGAAGAAAAGGCTGCGGAATAAACTGTACACAAATCCAGAACAGAGTTCCTAAGATGTTTGGGTGGTGCCTTATACACCTCCTTCCGGCTACTCCTGCAGCCCAGCTGGTGCCAAACATACTGTTCTGCTTTCCTTTGGACCACACCAGTGAGGCTGAGAGAGGAGTTTGTCGCCTGGGCGACAAAAAAAAAGAAGAAGATTTGTCTGAATACCCATTGCTGGAAACTGCAGTTGGGGAATGTTTTTGTGGCCAGGTCCTGCTGGAGGGCTTCCCATGGGCATCTGGATGGCCACTGTGCAAACTGCATGCTGGAATAGATGGGCCATTGGCCTGATCCAGCAGGCTCTTCTTACGTTCTTACCTAAAATGGCAAGACTGGGGATGCTTCTATATTATCTTAGGAAAGAAGAAGGAAAGGAGAGGCACTGCACAAAGTATTTAATATTATATGCACACAGCGGCAAGGTGGGAAGAATGACTACACAGATGCTGCATGCATACAATGTTAATATCTTCCCATATATCTAGAAAAGGGGAGGGTTGGCTTCGATTTCTGTGCCCCCCCCCCATTTTAAATGTGGCTAGACCAAATGCAAGAAAAATACTAATGAAGCAAGTAGGGAGAAAATCGGGGGACTGCCTAATCTGTCGCTTAAAAGATTTGGCTTGCCTTTATCTACTTGCAAATAAATTCAGCAACAAACAGCAACCTTTTAAAGAACTAGCAAGCCCCAAGTTAAAAGAGCCCACTAGTCCTGCCCATCTAGTCCTGCATCCTGTTCTCACAATGGCCAACCAGATGCCTCTGGGAAACCCGCAAGCAGGACCTGAGTGCAACAGCCCTCCCCCGACTTGTGATCTCCGGCAAATGGCATGCAGAGGCATACTGCCTCCAATAAGGGAAGTCAAATGTAGCCATCATGGCTACTAATAAGTAAATTGCACATGCTAAGGGAGCCAGGAAGCTCTTCCATTTAAAATGGTAATAAAAGCTGGCCAGTGCTGAAAGACTCAATTCAAGGTTTGAACTAGAACATATTTTTGCAAGTAATCCTGCATGGGCACATTTCCTCCATAAGGCTATTTTCTGCTCACCCTGTAGAAAGCCAGGTCACAACAGCCACAACAAAGGACCCCGCATGGCATCTCAGACCAATGCGTATTTATTATGCCATAAGCTTTTGTAGATTACAGCCCTCCACCTCATCAGCTGAATGTTGCAGGGACACTTTGGGCTACAAGAAGCCAGGCTAGTTATAAACCACAATCACGAAGCACAAAGGTAATAAAAACAACCATTTGTCAGACCCCCGTTGCAAACAGACACGGGCAGCTGCATTCCAGATAGAGAGCTGGGGAGGAATTCAACGTAGCGCTATGGCCATTGTTCTGTCAGTGCAGCTATTCAGCTTGCCAGATGGAACAATCCTCCTCTCCTCCCCACCCACCCACTCCTGTACTGTACTGAGGGAGGGGGGTTCTTCCAACCCCTCCCCAGAACCAATTTCAGGTGGATGAGGGTGGTGGGGAGAGAAGCTCTGTTGCACTAGAAGAAATTCTTGCATGGGCTTGTGCTAGAGTGATGCTCCTGTACAGAATTTCCTCCCAGGAAAACTACTGCTTTAGGGCAAAGACTGCTCACCCACAGAGGACCCTCTTTTCCCAAAGGCCCCTGCAAGGTGGGCCTTTGCTCCCTCTCCAAAGGCCTTCAAGGCCACTGCTGTGCAAACTAATGGAGCCATCACTTTCAATGGCTGATTTGAGAAACCAGGAGATCCCCACGAGCATATTAAGGTGGAAGGTAAACATCTACCCTGAAGCTGGTTCCAGTTCAACATCTCTGGAAACGTGGTTTTTCTCTTCCTTGATCCTGTTACCAACACATGAACTAATGAAGATAAATATGGTGTTTGCAATGTGAAGCACTCGCACAAACACTTATTATATAGCAATACCAGTATAGCAGTGCGAGTGCAATGATATATTTTCTTCCTTCCTTTTTTTTGTACTCATAAATCTGCTGCATGACAAGACTCCGCCAATGCCAAGTGTTTAGCAAACACACAGGCTGGGCAGCCACAATGTTACTTGTGCCTTGAGAAGCAGCTTTGCCAACTGCCACTCCTGGTTACACTGCTGAAAGTGCACTTTGATGTGCTTTCGAACTGCTAGGTTGGCAGGAGCAGGGACCGAACAACGGAAGCTCACCCCGTCGTGGGGATTCGAACCGCCAACCTTCTGATCGGCAAACCCTAGACTCTGTGGTTTAACCCACAGCGCCACCCGCGTCCCTGGCACCAATCATAGGAGCCAACAATAATAAGTGATCAGCTCAGTGCCTTTACAAGCAAGCAGCACTGCACTGAAGATGTTGAGGGCTTTCAAAATCTTGCTCAGTCAGATGCTTTCCATCTCCATGTTCAGATCCCTTGCAAAAAAAACTTGTACCCATGGGAAAACAAATACTCTCCAACATTTCATCAATTAAAACAGGCCTGGTGCATTTGTATTGCCTGTTCTCACATCAATATCACTAAATAAGTGGAGACAGATGGATCGGCCCATTTCCATTCTATTCCAGTTTTGCATGCATTCAATCATAGCTCCATTCCATTCTTTTTTTCTTTCACAGATTTAAAAAAAAACCGAAATGCATCATGGGGTGCACAGTTAGTTGTTCACACTTTCCCCTAAAGCACACATTTTGTATACATTATTTTAAAAATGCAATTATATAGGCTTTTCAATGAATTCCCCCTAAAACATGCACCATGGTGCACTTAAAAATATATATATATATCACAAAATGTGAAGATGTGCAAGCTGATTGATAGCTGTGCTCTGATGTGCATACGAGTCAGGTACCTGCAAAGTTCCTTTTAAAAGCAGACTGAACTAATGCCTCCTCCATCTCCACTACACTTGGTTGAAAGTTCTTTATTGCCTGCCACGCTTTTATTATGGAACAAAGCACCTGTAGCAGCAGCAAGACGCATACACGTTCACTCAGTGAAGTTGAGTTTATTTAAAGAAACAAAAGTAAACAACCAATCCTCTAGTCTGGAGCTCCCTGCTCTCACGACCTCTGGCTACTCTGTTGATGACTCATCTGAAACTTCAGGGTGGTTCCTCTTCCCTTTAAAACCTCGCGAGAACACCATCCTCTTCCACCTTCCCTTTCACTTGCACCCCACCCCTCCTGCGTTCCTCTGAGGTAAGACGAGCCGGTAAAGGCTCTGACAAACTGCTTTCAGAGAGATTCAGACTAGCCCTGGACTGAGCGCTTCTCTCAGTCTTATCTCCTGCTGTATCCACGACAGCCTGCTCTCCCAGCTCTTGGCAGCTGCTGGCTACTCGGCTGTAACCTGACAGCACCAGACACTGGATTCTGGTGATATATTGGTAAAATGACCATAGAAAGTAATTCACCAGACTGTTTAATCACACAATCTACAAGGCTATGCTTATGACAGAATAGTTGCAGGTCAAACACATTCAGTGACATTTATTGTCTGGATAGGTGGTTATGGAGGGATGGAAGTGAGGCAGTGCATGTTTTGTGTCCACAGACTGCATTTGCAGTAGTCAAGTTGTATCTTCCTATTCTTCAAGCCTGAGATACTCTAGCAGTGTGTGTGTTCATGCAAAGAAAATTATTCAGAAGGTGTGTCTTCTCCTACAGAGTATTTAGTAACTCCATCCAATTTTAATTTATTCAGCACTTAAGCTGCAAGTAGCTGCTGTAAAATCTGCCTATGGTGTCTACTTGCTGCTGGTGAAACATGTTCCCACTATCAAGCTTTTGCACCCCAGTTTCTAGAGCCAAAGCCTCTTTACTGCTTAGGCATATTAAATGCAGAGGTATGAGCAAATTTGATACATGGTGGAAAAAAGGCAGGTTCTCCATCCACTACTGAACTCTGCATGAACCCAAGTCCTCTACACAATACTGGTTTGGAACTGTGAACAGGCCCTAAGAAAAATGAGAACTGCAGCTTTGATCTTATGGGCCTTGCTGTTAAAAAAACAACAACCACTGTCCTTTGTTTCAGGGAAAACAAGGCTGTACATCACCAGGGATCACTGTGACCAGGTGGAGGAGGGCAGTTTCTATTCAGAGTAGGAGCAAGAACATCAGCTGCTGTTGGGCCCAAGTAAATGATAGACCTTTTTTGGTCTGGCAAGTGAAAGAAATAATGAGACTTTCAGCAACTTTTCTTTGATGACGCACATTTCTGCTTCACATTAGCAATTTCAGTGGCTGCATTTATCTGCAAAATTGTTTGCATTTCGAATTCAAAGCTTGCTGGTGGTTACATTTCAACTGGCTGATTATCTATTGTTAAATCTCAGTGTGTTCTGCAAGTTTAACCCATGAAATCAGAAGTAAGCACCAGTGAGTTTAATGACACTTACTTCCAGGTAACTCTATGTATTCTATTTTTAACAAGTTTAATCTTTAAGGGGTCCTGGGACTCCTTCTTGAAAGACTAGCCAACCTCCCTCAATGTTTTTTTTTTTTTTAAATCCTCCCTCAATGTTGTACTTAAATTTCTTTGCAAACCTGCCTGCCTGCCTGGGGGCATTGCTATGGACTTGGGGTTTGGGGACATGGATATGGGGGTGCTCAGGGTGAGCTTCAACATTTTCCAACACACCACAGATGGAAAGTGGCCTGTTGCATGGTACAATTCCCCCCCTCACCGTAAGACCTGGTTACAGGTGCCCAAAGCCCATCATAACAAGGGAGAAATAAGTCTGTTTCTTGGAATAAGAGCTTAATTTCTTCTCCATCCAGCAAAATGTACTGCTTTTATGCACTTTAGGCAACTTTTCAGAATATAAAGAACAAAACTCGCATCACAATTTTCAATATAAATTTTCATAAACACTCAGGATTGAAAATGCACACACCTCTGCTGTAATTAAGGAATAGCTAAATATTTCCCACTCACTGAGTTCACTACTAATAAAATCCCACGGCTGCTGCTGTATTCATATTGAAAATCTACCTGGTCACCTTCCAGGTCTCCACAGGTCACATTGGAAAGCTCAATCATCCTCCCAGGGCAACCTCAACATAGACTTGGATTTAGATGTGTGATTGTTTACCATATCTTTCCCACCTCCCTCCCTCCAACATAGTTTTCAACAATCTCTCTGGGTATAAATACCGGCTGGATCTGTGGGTGTGAACATTCATGTAGTGCTAATCAAATATGTTGCTTGACAAAGTCCTCTTTCTTATGATGCCTTCTGCTTCTCCAGAAAAACAAACTCATTTGTCTTATTTTACACAAGCCCTTTAAATGAATATATTTCAGCTTTATTTTAGAAGAAACTTATAAGTTTCCAAACTTACTTTCATAACACCACAATAAATGCAACTGTTTTAAGAATGACACACTGTCCAGAGAAAGTGGTTGTCTTAATCTGCTGCAGCAAAAAGAACAAAGCTGACAACAACTGCACTAAATACATTCTCCCCAAGGATCTGTTTTCTGGCAGATTTGAGACTCTGGTGTAGCATTTCCTTCTAGAATCAGAAAGACAGAAGCAGTCCCCCAACAAGTGGTTCCAGTCTGAAGCTGCCTGAGCATGCCCCAAACCACTCTGGAGGCACCAGGTAAGATTAGTTCAGTAACACCGAAACCTTTATGTTAGATGTTTCTCTACACAGTGAAATGCCTCTGTGCTTACATCTGTAGGTAGCAGTAAATGATAAATAATGAACCTGATTGCATACCATAATATAAAGCAAGTAATAAATTATGTACACCAGTCTCCTGCCGTATCTGCTGGGGCTTCGTAATGTGATTTAACAGATAACACACACTGCTTACCACTTAAAAGGTTTATCAAATCTGGAAGCTACATTCAATTATGCATTTGTGAGAACGCATGCTCGCTCAGATAGTTTCCCTATTTGAATCAATCAACTCTATCTGCTCTTGCAAAGACCTGCCTGGATTCATATTCCGGGCCACCAGACCATTCGGGGAGGAATTAAAAGCTAACGTGTCTCTGGAGAAGAGCTTGTTTCAGCCAACACACTTTCTGAGCCAAAGTGATAGTTCCAAAAACTCACCCAAGTAGAGGAGAATAAAGTTAGCTCCCAGCAAGGCAGGGTGCATACATAATACCCTAGGGGTATTGTCTTAGTTGAAATTATTTGGAACAGCCAGAAGCATAAAAAGGCCAAAGTATCAAGGAGAAGGTGGTGTTGGTGGTTATAGGTATAAATCTGCTAATAATAGAAACAAGAGTGTAACCAGGCACCCTGAGCCTTTCATTCCAGATCTGCTAGTTATTATACGCCTCCTATGTCATATTCCATGTTTGGGCAGAATCCAGTACATATGTATATAGAAAATATATATATAAACTGCTTGTTGTTGAAACTATTGATGTGCAGCAAAAGGCAATAAAAACCACTAGTATAAAACCTAAAGCAATAAAAAGCAGCATAAAATTATGCAAAATGCATTAGGTCTAGCATTAATAGCCAGGGAGAGCTTGAGCTAAAGGACACGTCTTCAGGAAATGTATAAAAACACTTAAAGGATGCTCAGCTACTCTGCAGGATTTTCTCCAGATATTATCCATGGTTGTTTTTTTTTTGGTTTTTTTTGTTCAGTGGCAACCATAACCACCACCACCACCACCACCAGCAGCAGCAGCAGCAGCAGCAGCAATGCCCTAGGACAGGGATGGAGCACTGGATCAGGCTGGTGGGCCAGATCTCTATACCTCTCCCACCCCTGCAGGACAAGTTTGACAGTGGGAGAGCCCCGTCCACCTGTCAACCATTGATACCACAATGATGTCAGGTGACCTGTTTCTGCCTGCACAAGTCAGTTATCAAACCATGCAGGCAGAGGCACAGCTTGAAAGTGCCCACGATTGTCTTTCTTTGAGGAGAGCTATGCATGGGAATTCACAAGACAAAGCCCTGTGCATAGTGCTCTGCAAGAATTGACAGCCAGCTGATTATCAAGCCTTGTGAAGCCCCATGCCCAGTGTTTCACAAGACCCCCCCCCCCAAAAAAGCCAGTTGATTTTCAGGTGTTGCAAAGCCCTGTGGATAGCACTCCTGAAATGGAAAGATGCCTTAAGCTGAGACAGGGCATTCCCCCATCTAGCTCAGTACTGTCTCCACTGACTGGCAGTGGCACTCTAGAGTTTCAGGCAGGAGTACTTCCCAGGCCTCCCTACCTGGAGACTTCAGTATGCAGAGCATGTGTTCAGCCATTGAAATATGGCTCTTCCATGTACAGTAAGTAGGGCCTGCTACTACCTTCCCAAACTATCCGTTGAGGCTGCGTGAGGCCTGGGCTCAGCATTCCCACTTCATTTCCACAGAAAGGACAATGGCATTATTTAACATATTAATTATTATAATAGCCTGCACAAGCCTAATATATGTTGAAATCTCCTCATGCTAAATTGAAAACTGACATTTTTACTTCGTGAATATTGCTTCGCCAGTGACATTTATTGCATGCCCCCCCCCCAAAATCCCATAGTTGTGAATGTCAGGTCAACAGAGGTACATTTGCTTTGGTTCCCCATTTACTTGCAGCTTTGAAGGAGTGTCTGTCCCTGTTAATTGCTATGCAAGATGAGATCGCACCATGTTAACCAAAGACAGTGCATGATTTGATTAAAAACCTCACCCTGCTAAATGGAGTTGGGGTTTAGCTGCTGCTGCTTCCTCACCCTTTCTGCTCGGCTGTTCACCTTGGTGCTACCAACAGGGTTTTAAAAATGCTGATATACATTAGTCGAACGCTTGGGAATATGCAAAGCTAACTCAGCATGTTTTACCCCCACATTTCATGACATATACAATGGGGCTTGCTCACTTGCTCACTGCCTTCTTGGCTATGTTCCCCTGAGCAAATTTCTCTTAAACAGTAGTACTAACTAGACTTTACGAGATGGAAGCACTTCAGCTTATTAGGTATATTGAGATTGGTCTTTTGCTAAGCAAAATGAATAGTCCTCTTGACCCAATACAGCCCTAAATGGCAAATTTCACGTTAGCGATCATTAAGAAAGGGTTTGAAGAAAAAGAACTGCCCATATCGTAATGCCTTTATGCAAGTATGTGGTGGTGTGACAACTCTTGGGGATTGTGGTGCTCGGTTCTGGTCACTGCACCTCCCCAAAGATGTTGTGGAGCTGTAAAAGACACAGAAAATGTTTATCAAAAGGACTGGAGCAATTATTCTATGATGAAAGGTTATAAGATTTGGGGTCTTGGGGGGGAAATCTAGATGGAAAATGTGGGTTTAGAGGGGGGGAAGATGAGTGGACAGGCATGGCAGAGAAGTATAAAATTATGAATGGTCTGTCAAAAGTAGATAAAGATAAGCTTCTCTCTCTCTCTCTCTCTCTCTCATAATACTAAAATTTGGTGGTGGGAGGCAGCCATCCTGTTAAGCTGTCCTTTTGTCAGGACAGACAAAGGTAAGTGCTTTTTCACACATGTTAAAATGAATCCAATTAAGAACTCTGGCCAGACGTTTTAACCAAAAAACATACATTTACTCGTAAGTAAATACAACAGTAATATCCATCCTGTTAAGGATTACAGTCTTAAATGAAAAAATAGTTTCACATTGGAAATTTTTCTTGAAAGTCTTTTAGAAATTGATGTCAAGGCTTCCACGATGCGTGTCAGATGTAAACCAGGGAGACCAGGACAGGGCCCCGTTTCGGCATAGATGCCTTCCTCAGCTTGTTTTTTATGATAGAAGTGTATGAAATATATATGGTTTCTATTTCTTTGATTCCTAAGAAGATATAGCGTCTTAGAAGAAGTTTTCTTGTGTTTTCTGACGTTTTCACACATGTTGGCATTTGTCTGCCTCCAGAGACAATGGAGTGTGCCTCCGGGGGTGAAATAAAACCACTGGGGAACCACAGTGCCTGCTATGGCTGCAGAGACTGGTAGCTCATAACTGCTGCCTCCCATGTTGTTTTTGGAGTGTTAGCAGCATCAAAGTGGCTTCTCCAGGGCGTGAGCCTGGGCAGTGTGCATGGAGGTCCTAGGCTGCCCAGACGACAAGACCCCCCTCTCGGCTTCCCTGGTGTGGTCAGAGCTATGCATTTGTCACCAGCTTGGCTGCAGTCCAAAGGCACATCTTGAACAACACCTTGTTCTCATAGCAGCCAACCAGATGCTTAAGGGAAGCCCACAAGCTGGACCTGAGTGTAATAATGGCTAGTAGGCAGCTTTGTTTATAATTTTGGAACATTTTTCACAGTTCCGTAAGGTATTGCAATAGTGTCCCCCTGAAAGAAATGCATTGTTCAGTGTGTATGTGTGTCCCCCCCAAACTAATAAAGCTGATTTTGTGTTTATCAGAAATATATTGTCTATTTTGTGATACCCCAGTTGCTTCCCTTAACAGTGGAATCAATCCTGGCTGAAAGAACAGAAATCCCCACCTCCCACCTTCAGCTACTGAGCCATGAATTCCAACATCTGTGTCTTGCTGCAATGTTGCTGTAATCATCCTGCCCAAGTGCTGAGCACCCCCAGTTCTACCTAGCCTGTTACGTTTTACATCGCCAGACCCTTCAGCAATATGGCTATATTAAGAAAAATGACCGGGACAGGTCACCTGGCAGTTCACAGAGGAGACCAAGAGGATGCTGGAAAAGGGTTGCGTACAGTTTGCGTCCATATCTTCTCAGAAGCCAAAGACGAAAGGAAATTAACACCACTAGGATTTAAGCGAGTGCAGCTCCATGTCGGGAGAAACACCATATGTGAAGTGTAATTACTTTTTTTTTTCAAACTCTGTTCATGTTTTACAAACCGGGACTGACACTTGAACAAAGAGCCTAAAAAAAGCAAGCAGGAGCTACGCAAAATAACGAGTGGTTTTGTTTTATTGCTGTCGCCTGTTCAGATACCCAGTTTATAAAGCAAAATGGAGAGAGAGAGAGAGAGAGAGAGATGGGGGCGGAAATCAGACGTGATCTCGGAGAGGAGAGGAGGAATAGCAGCTGCTGCATCCTTGCCAGCTTCCTGCTCCTCAGGGTCATGCCTGCCAGAGAATAAATAGTGACACCCGGCATGTACTAACATTTGGGCTTTGCCTACACAGATCTCAGACATTTTAGAGCAAGAGGCAGAGAGGTGAAAGGAGCTGCCTTGGACCATTGGTGGCCAACTTGCAGGAAGGACGCTGCAAGCAACACAGGCAACAGAGGCTGGCAGCAAACTCCTGGGGGCTGAGGCACAGTGCCCCCTTCTTCTTCTTCTTCTTCTTCTTCTTCTTCTTCTTCTTCTTCTTCTTCTTCTTCTTCTTCTTCGAAAAGGCTGCCTCACTCAGTGTTCAGAGGAGCCCCTATAGGATGTCAGGATGTCACACGTCATAATGCATGGCTCCCCCTCAATCCTCTGCATTGCACTCTCAGGCAGCTGCTGGGGCTCCATCACTATGGCAGGGCCCACCAATGGCACCTGCTCTGGGCTCTCCCTGTAAACAAACCTATGTATGCAAACGTAAGAAGAGTCTTGCTTGATCAGGCCAGTGGCCCATCTAGTCAGCATCCCATAGTGGCCCACCAGATGCCTATGCGCAGCCCGCAAGCAGGGCCTGAGTTCAACAGCGCTCTCCATTCCTGCGCTTTCCAGCAACTGGTATTCAGCAGGATAGTGATTCAGACAGTGGAGGTAGCAACAGCCATTTCCATTTCCCACAGTGCTCCTGCAACACACCATCACTCTGGGGTATTTGAATGACAGGCACTGGTGGAGATCCAGGAGCCACTGTTTTATTTCAGTGGCCCAGAGCAGAGGTAGCCAATGTAGCACTCTCCATATGTTTTGGACTGCAACTGCTATCAGTCCCAGCCAGCAGGGCCAATGGTCAGAGCTGATAGGATCTTCAGTTCACAACATCTGGAACAGGCACCCCCAAACTTGGCCCTTCAGATGTTTTGGGACTACAACTCCCATCATCCCTAGCTAACAGGACCAGTGGTCAGGGATGATGGGAATTGTAGCCCCAAAACATTTATACACACATATGATTCTGGGATTTATTTATAGTGCATATGGGAAACCTCAAGCTCAGGGGTCAAATGCAGCCCTCCAGGTCTCTCTATCTGGACCTCAGGATTCTCCAAAGCCACACCCACTTCAGGTCATATTGCTCTCTGATTCTGCTTTGCACCCTCCTTGAGTCTTTTTGCCTGTCTGGAATGTGTTCTTGAACTCTTGATAATGCCTTCTGCCTGCTTCGATGGATGGGTGGAGAAGGGGTGTGTGGGTGTAAACTAGCCCACTGTATAAAGGTAGAATTTGCATTCATTGATCTGCCCACTACTGCCTTGGGCCCCACCCAGAAGGGAATGCAGAAAAAAGTTCCCATTCCTGATTCACAGCGCCCTCAACTATGACTGTCAATGTGCGCTTTTCAGCACAGTGCCTCTAGCTTGCCAAAGCCACATTTGCACAACCGTCCATCACATACAATGCCCCTCGAACGCTCTTGAGAGTAAACACTTCCTGCCAGAAAATACAAGGTGCTGTTTAATTCAGACATGTCAGCTCTTCATTTTTTACCATTTGTGACACTGTCTGTGCAGAAGCCACTTGAAACAGTGCTTTATATCAAAATGAGGCTGTCCAGGGTTCAAAGCATGAGTCACTTACTATAGCCTGCAGTAAAAGCGCAGGTCTGCCCAGCTGAGAGCTGTAAGTAACTAATCCTTATTCTCTGTGGATCTTGGCACAAAAGGATTCATATAGCGATAAGTAAAACCATATCTGCAAATGTTATTTTGACGTTCTCGTTTTGACAGGGCCACCATGCCCTGTAGGCTAATAGTATAAACACAGCCCTCTCGTTTTGCTTGATTCCCCCCCCCCCCCGGGTCTATTAGAAGGAAGGGCAGTGAGCATGTCTCAGTTGCCTGGCAACTGCAGTGTGCTCAACCTATGAAACAAGGTGGCCAGCAAAACTAGGGGCAGGATATATGCATGGAGTGAAGAGGGGACTTATAGTTCTATGAGAGTCTTAGTGGGAAGGAGTCAGAGAGCACTCCAGGTGAAAGGTGTGGAGCCCATCTGGACTGTAGTCTGAATCTGGATAATCAGATGCAGAATCCAGACTGCAGGGCTCTGCCCAAGCCACACCCGCTCTCCCCAGGCCATATCCCTGCCTAATCACATGCTCTCTGCCAAACTCCATGGTTGGCTTCCCAGACACTTGCATTTGCCTTCCTCTGATCTCTCTCTCTCTCTCTCTGTTGCAAAGAAAATGAGGAGAATGAGAGAGGCTAGGGGGATGGGAGCTTGCGAAGCTATCTATGGAGTGCAAAACAAACAGCAGGGGTATGCAACATAAGGCCCAGGGGCCAGATGCGGCCCAATCGCCTTCTTAATCCAGCCTGCAGACAGTACGGGAATCAGCATGTTTTTACATGAGTAGAATGTGTGCTTTTATTTAAAATGCATCTCTGGGTTATTTGTGGGGCATAGGAATCCATTCATCTCCCCCCCCCAAAAAAAAAATATAGTCTGGCCCACCACATGATCTGAGGGACAGAGGACCGGCCCACGGCTGAAAAAGGTTGCTGACTCCATATCTACAGCATCTGAAGAAGATCTAGCACTGCCCTCTATAGCCACACTGGTGTCTGTCTACTTCCCACAAAGGATGGGCAAATCTATAAAGTTTGGGTTCTTGTACTTTCTCATTTTTTCCAATCTTAAAATTCTGCTCCTCATGTTTCCTTAGCAACTTGCAATTTTCTAAAGAAAGCTTCTGAAAATTTGTCAGCATTTTGATGCAAATTTCTCCCAATAAAAACATTTTCCTATACAGTTTTGACTAGCATACATTTTTTTTTTTTTTTTGGCAAGCAATTGCCCCAATGGAATGGAATGTGTTTTTGCATGTTATTTTCACTGTTAAATGCATTTATTTCACACTTCCCCCTAATAGATGCATTATTGCTTGGTTGGAGAACTGAATCACAATATTAGAAGTGCAAATTTCAAAGGATAGACGAGTTTCAGTTCACATATTGGTTCGAGAAATAAGACTTAGGTAGTTTCTCATCAAAATGCAAACAAAAGCAAATTTCTCCCCCTGTCAACATCTCTGTTGCTCTCTCAAGCATGTTGGCAGGCAGACAGGCACAGAGGGGGCCTGGGGGCCTGCCACTCCCTCATGTTGAAGCTGAAGCCCGAATGGCTCACAAAGGAGCCAGGTACCAAAGGTGAAGGACACAGAAAGTATAGATATGTACCAGGGCGACCATCTCCTTGCAACTCAGCACCTGCAAACAACAATGACTCCCAAATCACCAAAAATCCACCTTTGAAATCATCCAATGTGGGTATTTTTCATGGAGGGGGGAAATGCACAATAGCACCCTCATATTTCAACTCAGCCCTATACAACCATGAATCCCAAATGTATGATATCCTGACAATTATTCCCTCCCAACACGTTGTTTCAGTTGTATGCTGAAGATGCACCTCTTTACCTTCACCTTTGATACTTGAGGCACTTTTTAGGTCTCGCTCTGTTCCCGTGACTTTAATTTGATTGTTCTGCACTGTTTTTACTGTTGTATTTTAAAATTGCTGTGACCTGCCCTGGGACATTATGGGGAAAAAATACAATATTATTGTTTGTTTCAATGTGAATATGTGTGTGTGTCCACTCCTGGCATACTCTTGCCATATGCCCAGTTTGGCTTCTGGCCCCTGCTCATTTCCTGGAATTTTTGGAATCCCAACAAGTTCTGAACAAAGTAACGTGAACCTTAAAGGTTCCTCCGCCTTGTTCCAGGGGAAGGGGAGAAAACAGACATGTAGCAGGATGAGTCTGCATGGAATACTTTGGAGGCAACATGCCCAACTCCTGGGGAAGAAAGTGCAAGAAGACAGAAAATCTGTCTGGCCAAGCATGGTCCTACCATTTGGAACGCAGAAGAAAAGCTTGATCCATTATTGATGTGACAACCGTATCGTATCACTGCTCCGTCTTCCCTTCTCCAGACTAAACATACACAACTCCCTCAAATGTTCCTCATAAGGATTGGCCTCCAGACCCTTGACCACTTGGCTGCCCTCCTCTGCACATATTTGGCTTATCAATATTCTTCTTACATTGTGGTGCCCAGAACTGAACACAGCACTCCAGGTCATAAAATTGAACACTACCTCAAATGCCTGCTGGAACAGGAAAGTCTTAGGCATTTGCTTGAAGTTCAGCAAGGAGGCTGCCTGATTAATCTCATTTGGGAGAGAGTGCCACAGGTTTGTGCTCACTTTGCACATCAACGTCTTTTACTCAGAGGTATACGTTCCCTCTGCGTTTACACAGAAAAATATAACAGCATGCGAATGATTCAGGATCTCAGACAAGGGGCAATGATGGGTGAAACACCATGAAATTCCTTCTCTATAATCTAGAGGTGCTTGTTTCAGGATAGCACTCATGAGTTGATAACCCCTGAATCTAGTGTTGCAGAATCCCTATCATACTTTTTTTTAAAGTAACATTTATTTTATTAGTAGATCTTATGTGTGAACCAGATGGATTGATTTTCAAGTCAGTCTCTTACTGACTTGAAAAGTCCTTTGAAATGCAAAAGACTGCATGTCGTTGGTATTGTCACACCACATCTGTGCCTCCTGGTCGCTGGGAATAGACATGGCATTAAAACTCCATTTGTAACATACATTCCTGAAATACAGAGCATCCTTATAAAAGTCTGATCCATTTGATCCAGTAGATGGCAGGCGTGCACCTTTATAGAGCCTCCATCTCAGCCTGAACAGGCTTCAGTAAACTGCCTATTTTTTGCTTGTCCTTCTCCCAATGCCTTTCTCACTCCTTAATATGACCACTGTGCATACACCAAGAGCCAGCTCACATGTTCTATTGCAACTGCCTTTTCAATGACAGGAACTATCCATAATACAAATTGCATAACGTTTACACATAATATGTTAATCACAGACTGGTGGGTTCATCCACCTGTGCTCTTCAGTTTATAGAAGACACGGGGCTTCAATGGATGATAACTTCTCACAGAGTCCAGCCTTCAGCCGAACCCCATCCCCCAGCTCCCCCCCTCCCCAACGTCCACCCAATGCATCAAGGGGAGCAAATGTATCCAGCTCCTCCCACTGCCAGTACACATGGGGATGGATTAGCCAATTGCTGCCTATGAGCGTGCAATTCAATGTGTCATAGGTAAAAGCAACAGCCATGTTGCTGGTTTCCTAAGTGAAACTGGGAAGCTAACCACATGATTTCCATTTATGCACACTGAATTGTAATCACAAATGCAGCATTCCAGCAACTTGTGCAAGCAGAGACAGCACACTGGAGGTCTGAGGAGAAGCTGCATGCATTGGATCCAAGTTGACTTGGATCAGTGGTGAACAAGTGCCCAACCCATCCTTGCTTTTGGTCAACCCGAGCAGACTCTGCTCCATGCTGCCATGTGCTCCAAAGGTCACAGGAAACCCAGCTGCTGCTGCTGAGCTTATCCCAGACAGGTTGTTTTGTACTCAGAACAATGGTTACATGCAGCCAAGCTGGGAATATATACCCAGCATTAGGGACTGGGTTTTTAAAACATATCATTTTCAAGCACATGGCAGCACTGGGAATTTTCAGCCTGGGCTTACTAAAAACTGCTATGGAAAACATTGCATGAAGAAGTCATACATCTAAACTATGTCCACAGTCTATGACAAGCTGAAATGTACACTGGTGATCTCAGAAGCTGTTGTTGCTCATACAAATGAACTGTTCTCATGCCTGAAAAAAGCAGTCCAAGGCAAACTAACTCTCGGTCAATGCATGCACGTAAGCATTGGAACTGGGTCCTTGGCTGCATGGTCACCTGGAGAAATATGAAAGGATCTCAGGTTCAGTCCCTGGCATCCTACATTAAAGCAGTGGCAAAGCTGGAAAAGACCTCTCCCTGAGATCTTCAAACAGACAATACTCTGCTAAACAGACCAATGATCTGACTCGGCACAAGGTAACTTCACATGGTGATAACAATTATGGACTCCATGTATCACAAGGTGTGCACCTCTCCATATAGCACAGCACTTGTGCGTACAAAACAAGCATGGATTCTTTATGTGAAGCTCCATTCACATCTTTATATTAGGGCTATTAAAGTGCTGTAGTAACTGACTAGGAGCATTAGCTGCAGCCAGTGATACTAAGCTGGGCTTTGGTACTTCCTTGTTGCAAAGGAGAGAATCACAACTGTATGTGGTGAGGTGTGAAATAAATAACTGGTGCTGTATCAGGATTCTCCCTGATGGGGCACCCAGGGGAAGAAGAGAAGTAATGGAAAGACAGTCCCTTTTTGCATTACTGGGGGGGGGGACTTTCTTGGAAGCATGTGGAAGCAATAGGCAGTGACAGGTTTGTGCCTCAGGCTGCAATCATATGCACCTGGGAGTAAATCCCATGAAGATAAACAGATAGGATAGGATAGGATAGGATCAGGTTGCCAGTCACATCCATGCAGATTTTGAGACTCCCTGCCATATAATCACTATATCACAGTTCCTGCAATTCCAAAATTATCTACTCAGACATCTGATTGGCTTTCAACTTTGATGCTTAGCTAGTAGCCATCTTGGCTTATATGAATCAACTAGCCAGAGGAAGCAAGGGTCTCTTTGGGGAGCCCAATAATCCTTCCTACTGAGCTAGAAAAAAGAGTGCTTCATTAAAATAATTTCATTCCCAATGCAGAGCCAAGAATTCTCCTCTCTCTTTTGCATTAATTTATTACTAATAGTTATTCCTCTATAAAGGAAAAAAAAATGCTACTCATTGTTTGTTTATTTTTTAGAAATGCTACAGTATTTAAAATGCTACTGCAAGAGTAAATATCACCTCTGGCATATTTGTCCTGGAAGAAAAGAGCGCAATTTGGAATACCTAATTGAAATGTGCTACAGGAGATAAGGCCGGCTGCAGAGACTGACATTTAAAAGCAGGAGACACCAAACAAGACATGAAATATCACTGTTGCTGTCTCAAAGCAGAAAGCCACTTTCACAAGACTGAAGCATTCTCGCCCATCCGCTCCCTCGCTCCCTTGGCGCTGCAGGCAGGCAGGCCCAGCAATTAACCCCTTCCCTGTGCCAATGGGAATGGGTCCCATGCAAAAGACAAAGGGGCGGGTTTTTCATGGTGCTCAGCTGCCTACGGTCCAATCCCAGAAGGTCTTTCATCACCATAAGCCTGTGACAATCGCTTGGTTTTAATGTTATCGATGCTGTTGGATTCTATGGAAGGCACCCACACCCGCACATGTCAGTTCAGGGAGACACCACCATATCAGCTCAGGGAGAAGTCAAAACAGCAAACTTCCTGTGCTAGAACCCACCTAATATGCTCACTCTGAATTTAAAACTGGAGCAAAAGCATCCATCAGCTGGTGCAATCAGGTTGTGTGCTCCAACTGACGGAAGGGAAGGGGTTGTATACAGGATGAGTGGAAGCTAT
This sequence comes from Lacerta agilis, assembly GCF_009819535.1. Lineage (NCBI taxonomy): Eukaryota > Metazoa > Chordata > Lepidosauria > Squamata > Lacertidae > Lacerta > Lacerta agilis. Next base: position 27,248,839 of record NC_046312.1, read on the forward strand.
CCCAGATTTAAACTGAAGTTTGTGAAAAATAAATATGACAGCAGAATGGCAACAATTTATAGCACTTTTTAATTTTACAGACATCATCTCAACAACTCACATGATTCTGTATTTTCGCTCACAATATGCATTTTACAGTGTTTTACGATACATGCAGTGTTAGAAACTGAGCTTTGGAAGCTAGGAGCTAAATGGCACCTTAAACCTAGATAATGGATGCAACAACGGAATGCTTAGGCACGGGTTTTCTATAACAAGAATACAAAGCTGAAAATGAATGAATTGCAGCTAAAGTATTATGTTCATTTTGCACATGGTTTACTCTTTCCCCTGCCCACCACCCTTAAGAGGGTCTCCTCTCCAGTATTCAGAGAGTAGCTGGAAGTGGGGAGGCAGAAAAAGGTCCTCCTTTCCTTCCACTAAAATCTTAGGTGCAGTACTACTCAGAAACTGCTCAGAAACTGCTCGTGCTAATGAAACTCCCTGTCGCAAAATGCTGTGTCTGTGGCCCTCTAGGTGCTTTTGGACTCCAATTCCCATCAGCCCAGCCAGCATGGCCAGTATTCAGGGATGATGGGAACTGTAGTCCAGCAACACAGTTCAGCACAGACACCCCACTGTAGATGAACTCTGCTAGAATAGAGTTTGTTCTTGCAAATGCAGTGAGATAGAGGTAGGTTTTGATCAACAATTCATCTTCTAGAGTCTCCCCTTCCTCTCCTCCCACTAATGGGAGTTATCAACTAAATGGCGAGCCAGTGTGGTATAATGGTTAGAGTGCTGAACTAGGACCTGAGAGACCAGGGTTTAAGCCCCCACTTGGCCAATGAGCTTGCTAGGTGATCTTGGGCCAGTCTTGGCCTAACCTAACTTACAGGGTTGTTGTGGGGATTAAAGGAGGTGCGGGAGGTACCATGTACACCACCCTGAGCTCTTGAGGATAAAGGTGAGATATAAATTCAATACAAATGCAAATAATAAATAAACTAGTTCCATTGTGCAGCACTAAAGCAGCAGTAAAGTTCAGAATAACTGGTCAGTACTGGCAGCGGGGGGCGGGGGGAGATGTTCTGTAGCTCATCCCCAGTATTTTGGGGGGGGGAAGAGGAGGAGCAAAGAAATAAAAAGGAATCATCTCAAGTCCCAGCAACATGCCAGATCAATATAAAAACAATGTGTTATGGTTTACAATAAAAGAAGCCGCAATCGATGCAGATGGACTCTGTCGCTTGAGAAACTTTTACAGACTGGCAAACAGGCTCAGCCTCACTGCACAGCCAAGCAATTCTACTCTACCATATAATTAGCAGCATTACACAGCTGTGCCTGCAAGTGAAATTAATGCAAAAGAAGGCATTTGTGGCCCTTGCTCATCCTCCCATGAAGCCGGCTGAATGGCTGCTATGTACAAAACCAGATCCTTCTCCCTATTATGAAACAATAAAGGAACATGTGTATGCCATATATGAGAAATGTTAATGCTAGGGGAAAGAGCTAAATCTCCTCCTCGGTGCCAAACTCTTTTAGCAGATTTCAAGATACCAGAAGCAAAACGGTTCTGAGCCAGAAAATGAAATATCCATATCGCAGTGCTGGGTTGAAATCGGCATCTATGCGGGTTCCTCTAGGCCAGGGGTGGGCAGCCTCAGGCCTTTGGCGCCAAATGCAATCTTGTAGGCCATTCTGTCCTGCCCTTGGAACTCTCCCAAGGCCCCCTCACCACAAATCCCTGAACAGCCTTTTTCAGGAGTATCATGAATCATAGAGATGCTAAGCAATGTATTGGTCAGAACAGAACCCTACAGAGTTCCGCAGCATAACTGCAGCGTACGGCAGAGTCCACAGTACAACCTTCTGAAAAGAGCAATTCAGTTAGGGATGGAACCACTGGAACATAGTATACCCAATCCCCAACTCGGACAACTGTTTTGTTTGTTTTGTTTTTTTTTTTTTTTAAAAAAAAAGGTTCCTTGTCAGTTTCCAGGAGAATTAGCAAATCCATCCTCCCACAGTCATACACCCAGTAGCCAAAGCCACTTCAGTACCAAACTGAAGGCAGAAACCAGAGAATCAGTGCCACCCAAAAGTATCTGTAATTGCACAACAACCAGTTGCTTGAGTACTTTGCTCCCTGCCCCACAAAGGTTTATCTGAAACCAGCTGAGAGTTGGAGTAATTGCTGGACCCCATACAAGCATTTTGGAGGAAAGTCATCTCGTGATCTCCTTCAAGATTGCTAGGACTTCCCCATTTTATAAAGAGGCATTTATCATTCCCTAGACTCAGTTATTCAACTTACCACATTCTCTTATAATGGCAATGGCGCCTGCCTGAGAGGTGCCAGAACTGAGTTCCTGTGAGTTCTGGCTGGGGAAAAAGCCCTGTGACTACATGAGTATAGTCTCTACACTGAGCAGCAGTGACTTTCCAGCATTTTAGACAGAGGCATTTCTACCTGGAGAAGAACCTGGGATCATCTAGATGCAATCGCCCACTGAGCTAAATCAATCCACAGCTCACCAAAGGGCCCCTCCCCAGAGCCACAGCTACCCATATACAGTGGTACCTCCAGTTGCGGGCGGGATCCGTTCCAGAGCTCCAGTCGGATCTCGAGGTTTCCACAACCGGAGAGACTGCTTCTGCACATGCGCACGGGGTGAAACCCGGAACAATATTTCTGGGTTTGCAGAGTACGTATCCCGAAGGATACGTAACTGGAGGTGAACGCAAGTAGAGGTACCACTGTACTGGCTCATCCTCACTCCAACAGTACCTGACTTCTTCTTGAACTTCCTAGCAGAAAAGAGCAAGGAAGTTGCTATGCCTTCCTTCTTTCTCTTGGCTTCCCTGGCTCCAAGAAGAAACCAGAGCAGAAGCAAGCAAACAGACAGCACTGAGCAAGAGGACTCACCATACGTGGCTGTGTCATTGTCACCCCAGGGCAGCTTTTCAACACAAACCTCATGTGTGGGATCGTGTGTGAACTTTGATTGATAAAGGGCACAGCATCGTGGCAGAGCACGAGCTTCCCATGTACAAAATCCCAGATTCCTTCACTACCAGCTCATCACAGAAAGACTCCTGTCTAAAATCTTAAAGAGACACCCTTAGTCAGAGCTTGCAATGGACAAACCTGTCAATTTCCATCTCTCTCATTACTCATATCCCCCCATCTGATTTTCAGTTCCCCACATCTCCATATCAGCTTGCAACTTTTTTTTTTAAGCCCTCATGAAAATTCACCAGCAGTTTAGTCTGGATTTCTCCTCATGTACATATTTTTGTATGCAAACTCCCCCCAATATACACATTTTGGCAAAGCAATTTCCCCTGATATAAGTTATTCTGCGTGCTATTTTCACCAATATATGCATTTATATGCACACATTACACTAATGTATGCATATTACTTGGTTGGAGGGGCTACATTGCAAAATTCAGAGAAGGTCAAATTTCATAGGACTGCTGTGTTTTGGTTCACGTACTGTTTCAAAAACCTTTTACAATATATTTGCAGAAACAAAAAAAATGGACTCACTGGCAGGATTTACAGTAAATAAACATTTACAATTTTATTTACAGAGAACAAGAAGTATAACAATGTGATAACATAGTATTATATACAAAAAGCAGAATGTATCTTTTGATGCAATAAACCAGAAATGGAAGCTGAGGGAAGTCAACAGGGAGGGGGAGAATTGAAAAATGAATGTTTAGTAATGATATTGGTTATTTGTTATGAGAAAATAAAATCAATAAAAATTATGGTGTTTTTTTTAAAAAAAAAATCAAAAGGTGCAAATTAGTCAGATTTGCCTTTAAAAGTGAACCGAGTCAAATTCCCCTCCCACTCCCAGTCAGGGCTGGTTCATGCAGCACACAGCATTGAACTCATGTTTCCCACCACAAATACACACAGTGGGCTACTGTGGCAAACACTTATGCCCTGGCCTGTGTACTGAAGCTTGTGCACTGGGCACATGCATTGCATCATAAGGCTTAGACACAGTAGACCATCAAAATGTAACTTGTGAAAGAGCCCTCAAGATTAGTAACAGCCTTGGGTTAGATGGGCCACTGGCCTGACTCATTCGAGGCAGCTCCTCATTCCGTCTCCTTTTGCTTATGAATGTGGTGTGTGCATGCACACATTGTAATCTCTCTCTCTTCTCTCTCTCTCTCTCTCTCTCTCTCTCTCCTCAGCAGCTTCCAGCACATCATCCCTATTTTTGGAACTGCTGATGGATGCTGACAGGAAGGGGGGTGGCAGAGGGGAATTCGCTACACGTTCCTTCTCTTCCTCCCCCCCCCCACCATCACATGCATTCCTTCTAATAATTTGATTGAAGCTTTTCACAATGGATGATGAGTCAGAGCCATGGCAGTTTGCAAAGCTGTCTCAAAGGGGCGCTCGCAGACTACATTCCTAATGAGATGGCTATAAAGTGCAAGAGAGGGTGAGCCATGTGCTTTAGCTGTGCTCAGGCAGCTCTTCCCACCACACTGTGAACAGCCAGCTCATGCTCCTCTCCAATCCTATTTCATTCCGTCCCAAAGGGGAATGCGAGAACATGGGCAGGAGAAGTGACAAATTAGCCACTCCAACCCACAAATGTGACTTACTTTTATCTGATGCACTTCCCTTAGAAAATCAGTTTAGAAAGCTGATGATGAGTTTGAAGAGAACGGTCACTATAGGTAATGGGGGCTCTGTCATTTGCAACAAGCCTTGGGGGCTGTCAGAGGAGGAATGCAAAGCTCCATCCTTCTTGCAGCAGTTCAGTACCTTTCTGTGCTGTGTGCATAGGAGGGGGATTTCCTTATGTGGCAAGTGCCTGGTTTTTATACTGGGTGGAAGAAACAGCTAATGCACACTCACTTCCAGTCACCAGCCTGCCTGCTTATCAGAAAGGGGAGATTTAGGGCAATGTGGATTCACAAGTGGGAGCACCCACATGTCCTGGCTTTCTTGTACAAGGTAGTGATGGCGGTGCCGGGAAGCCAATGTTGCAGCTTAGCTCCACTGGGCAGGTGACTTCTACCAGGCACAGAGGAGAGAGGGACTGACCCAGCCCATCTCTTTCCAGCCTGCTCACTCAACTGCATGCATTCCTTTTTACCTCTGGCCACCACAGCAAACGCTTTGATACAAGGTTGGATGGGTTCCTTCTTACTCTCGCCTTCCCTCTCATTTTGCTGTCTCCTGCACACACACACACACACACACACACTGTTCAAACACTTAGATTTAATTGTAAATCCCCCCCAGTGGTGAGGCAAAGCTCTAGGGGGTGCTTCCTCCCTCCACCCCCATGTTGGCCATGCAAAAAAAATAAACAAATCCAGCAGTAGTTTCCCTCTCCCACTGGTGGAAATAAGAGGTGTGGAATTACACAAGCAAATGACAACCCCTGGCAGACCTACCCTTAGCAATTTATTCCTCTCGGTTGTGGAAACGCTTATCACTGCAATTTTCTTGTGTCACTGGTAGTATTTATGTATGTATGGCAGCCTCCTACTACCAAAGTTGTTAGCACCACAGCGAAGCCTGCCGTGGGGCTTTGTCATGTAAACATTCCTGACAGGAATTAATAAAAAATGGTGGCGCACTGTGTTAGATCTGTTGTCAAAGGGATTGGGTTGTATACATGGGACGTAAGTTGCAGGGGCAAGATACTGTAGAGGCTACAAAGAAATGACAAAAGGGATGCATTGCTATAGACTCACTCCTCAGCTTCTCACTACTGGGGCGGCGGGATTCTCAGGTGGAAATTCCTAGAAAGGAAAGGTAAGTCCAACTATGTCCAAGCCAAACAACGTGCACAGGAAATGTACACATAAGTCACCTGCCCAGTGTCATGGGAAGGACACTTTGCACATTTCGGAATATTCAGTTAAATATATGAGAATGTACGAAGGACCCTTGTTAGATCTGCCAAAGACCTAGCTCATCCTGTATTGTGCAAATATACATTGTATGTTTTCTTACAATCTTATTTCACAACCATTTATTGTCTTAAACGATTGCACACCCCTATATTATATACTTAGGTATTTGTTTTTTTATAAAAAAAATGGTGGGAAGTTATATAAATGCAATTAATAATAATAGAATCTCACACTTCTCACGTAAGTTGTGGAAGCACATTTTTTTTTGTGCCGCTCAACAGCTGGTACATAACACTGCTATTAGAATGAACTCAGCAAACACCATATCAATGGTAAGATACACAGGGTAGAAAATAAATGGTATAGGGCTTAACAGGTACAGTCCAGAGCTATGCCAGGGAACCTTGGGGTAGAGGTGGAGGAAAGGAGGGAAAGGATAGGAGCTAAATTCTGCATCCTGCTGAAAAGCATTGAGAGGAAATGGATGGCTTAAACTGGCTGTGGTGCTGGGGGCTCTTCTGGCATGAAACGACCTTTCAAGAGTGCTCAGGAGACGCTGATACTCAATGAACACAAAATGCAATTATATGGTGCTGCCATCAGAATAAATAAATGGCTACAGTGTGTTCCAGACGCTGCAGGCGGCAGGTGAAGCAGAACAGGCCCTAACAGAGGGGTATTAGGTCTGAAATGCAGCCATTTGGAAACGGTTTATTCAGCTCAAAGGAAGAGGGCACAGGTCTGTTACCACAGGAGCTCTGACATAAAGCACGATGCAGGGCAGGCAGAAGTCTGCGGCGGGATGCTCCCAGCTTGTGAGTAGACACATATTGTAAGGTTATTTATGGGAGGAACTTGCCACAGTGCAACTCATGACCCTGGCAACATCCCATCAGAACTACCAATGGGGTGGGTGGGGTTGCACGCTGATTATTTTATGGTATAGCAGGGGAATGGGTTCAGTGGTTTGATCCCATAAATTGGCTTGTTTAATATGGCTTAGCTGAAACTAATAATCAATTTGGGATTTGAGTTTGCCTTTTGTTTTTTAATTCCCCCTCTTTCTTTCCAACAGATCCTCTCTCTCTCTCTCTCCATCTCATCTCTCTCTCTCTCCTCTCTCTCTCTCTCTCTCTCTGTGTGTGTGTGTGTGTGTTTAGTACATTTCATCTCATTGTTGGACATGAAGATTATCTCAAGCAGCTGTGTGGATAGTACACAAAGGATAAGTTTTTAAGGCTCCACAGAGCAGAGCAATACATGGACCAAGGTCTAGATCCTAGGGACAAGGTAACCGTGCAGAGTGTGGTGTCCGGCTACACTCAGTTTTCCCTTGCCTCTGTATCCTGAAACCCAGGAGAACATGATCACTTCCTCCCAAGTTTCCAAGCACTTCCACTTTATCAATCATTTCCTCCCTGTTGGTAAGGACCAGGTCCAAGATAGATTATCCCCTTGTTAGTTTTTCCACCTTCTGGGAAATGAAATTGTCAGTGGGGCAATGGAGGAATTTGTCAGAACTTACACTCTGGCAGAGTTTGAGTCTCAACAGATATTGGGGAAGTTGAAATCCCCCATGATTACTACTTCTCTCCTTTTTCAATATATGGTAATCTACTCTAGTAAGGGACCATCCAAGTCTTCAGTCTTTCTTGGCGGTCAATATCAGACACCACAGTAAGGTCTCTGTCCTGTTCTGTGTCTCTTTTACAAGTGACCACCCATTAGTCCATTTTATCCATTTCTGCATTACTATGCATATGTAATAGGTTTTTAAAAATGCATTTCTGTATGTTGTGTGTGAGGGATGCATCAAAGTATTTGAGACGTTGGAAAATGTGGTGGATAGTTCAGTTCCAATCTACACATTAGTCCAGGATGTGCAGAGCAAGTCAGTTCATAAAGATATGTTCCCCCAAAGTATCCCCAGCTGTAATAAAAAAGGAAGTGAAATCCCTGAGTTCCTTGAAGGAAGGTTGGGATACAAATGTGATTGAAATAAACCCTTGCTGTTAAATCAGCTCTTCAGGACAGGTTGTCTTTTAATGACTTACACAACAAAATAATTGAGTACAGATTTACAAAACTGCTACCAGCTCACATAAATTTTACTAACCTGCTTTGATCATTCATACCTGGGTTTATCATTTGCAACACATATATAACACATTTATAGCAGAAGAGAATCAGCAGTCTTCCGTTTCGCCAAAGCTTCCCTGCCCAAACACCCAGACCTCATTATTATTCACCATAGGTGACCTGTTCAGAAACCTGGTTTTAGTAAAATAAATAAATAAATAAATAAATAAATAAATAAATACTTATTTTCACATGTGAGAATGGTATCCACCTAATCCAGAACCTGCAACTTGCCCCAATTTTACTGGGATATCCTGGATTCACAGAAGCTTTCCCAGCTTCTATTTGGATCTGGGAATGTCCTACTTTCTGCTTCCAGAACCCACCATCAAGCTCTGGGGGGAGGGTGAGCTGGCCGAGCCTCTCCATGGCTGCTGCTTCTGCTGCTGCTGGCCTACTCCATTTTGCAGTCCCAGTGACATGCTGGAAACCAGCAGCTCCAGCCCTGCCCTGCTGCAGGAGCTGCAAGCATGGGCAACACTACGAGGATTATCTCCTCACAGGAGCTGTTCTCACCTCCCTCAATGCTGGGGGCCCAGTGGAGGAGAGGCACGGTGATGCCACTGCCACCTCTCATCCTCTCTCCCGCTTTCAACCCCAGGTTCTGGAGGAATAGCTTCACATATGGGTAACCAACTGGCATTATACTGCATTATACTTTGGGCATTAGGGAGCTTCATAAATTGCATCTAACATGCACATCACTCCATTGCTCAGGGCAAGTAGAGATGCATGTTCCTGTTTTGTCTGTGTTGTTTCTGCTGTGCTGACTGCCCAGGATGATAAAAACAGATAATGACCTGATTTTATAGGTCAAGAGTATTATGAGTAAGTGAACAATAGAGGTGAACAAAGCACAGAAGAAAGTGCATGTTCTCAAGTCAACCATGGGAGGGTTTGTTGTTGTTACTCTCAAGAGGTGCAGTCGGAAGGGAGGCAACCTCATTTGAACTAATTGCCCTCTGGAATCTCCTTAAGATTGAACAGGATTCTGGGTGGTGCTTTTACTTGCAAACAGCAGCTGTTCCCCAGCAGTGAAACACTGCTCTTCTGCACTGTCTGAGTACACTGAGTTGGCAGTGCAAACAGTATGAAAGTTTATCACTGAGGTTTCTGCTGGGGCAAAAGAGTACTACTGGGGGAAAGTGTGAATGCAACACACACACCTTTCAGAATGCAGTCCCCTCCTTTGGTCATACAGTGAGCAAACCCCTGCACGGATTCGTATTTTTATAGAAGAAAATACACATGCTTTTACAAAGGGAGACTGCTCAATGCTCTGTTTCTTTCTTCTTTCCCCTTATCCACATGCAGCAATTAATTTACTGTGAACTTCTCTTTATACCTGGTGCACATTATTTTAGTTTATTTCAGCAAATTTTGTTTACATATAAAACATATAAGGACTAGGGGAAATCGTTGCAAAGGTGTTGTTCATTTTTAGCGAAGGTCTGGAAAGAAGATTGGATTATGAAAAGTATTTTTAAAAAGGGTATGAAGATGCAGAATTGCAAATGGATCTCTTTGATAAAGATAAGTGGGCATGCACATAGTCGCACTGATGACAACATGTTGGGGGAAGAGGAATGGGGCAATGACTAAGAATGGGATCAAAGGGGCTGGAGGTTGTACAATTTTTACTAGAAGGCAAGGTCATGGCGATATTAGTACTTTTTTCTAATTTTACCAATAAACACCATAATGGGAGTAGCAAGGGTTAAGACAGAGGTAATAGAATAAGGAGACCTCACAGTATGTCCACAACTGAAATGGCAGCCTTGCATGCCTCCTAATTCAACACTGGCTCCACCAGCTTATTCATTTACCACTTATCTTTTGGAAAGGCAGATGCTTTTAGTATCCCACACATTCAGGTGTCTTTTATTCCAGTGAGAAATACACTTATCTAAACCAGCCAGCACATGATAGATTGAGAGTCTGGAGACTGAGCAGTATTTTATAACCTTCTTTGACATCTCTGGATCACAAACCAAAGGTGCACTCAGAGGTGGAAAATATTGTGTTCGTTTTCCTGATTTAATGTTGGTGCTTCTGTCCCATTTTCTGACATTCCTTTCACACTGAGGTGTCTGATGTGTTATGGAACTGTGGCTTTTTCACCAACACACCAGCATGTTGTGCAAAATTTCATTCAGATCAGTGAGCATGGTGTGACACAACAATGTGCTCCATTTCACAACGTCACTACTTCCTCCCACCCTTTCCACACATGCATGCTTCTGTTCCCACCATGATTCAGCCACAAAAACAGCAGAAAAGAACTGAGTGCCAGTATGCAACCCCAAATTCTAAGAGATTAGATGAACAACACGCTTGCTTAAATCTCCTGAAAGCATGCAACCCGTGAATAACAGAAAACCAATGGATAACAGCCCGTCTTGCAATTTAGTACTTCGTTTTGGGCACCTCAGCCAGCCTCCTGACTTGCTAAAACACCATACACACAGTTCAACTATTGATCGTGGCTTTGTGGCTTGCTTAACTCTTTCTTAGCACTTTTATTGCGGATACATAGAACCTGAAAGCTGGCAAAATAGTTCTAATTACCCTAATCACAGCATTCAGTTAGACCTCCTCCACACAATCAGCAGATGATGTGGTAACAGTGTTCTTGAATTGTGCCACTTTGCATTTAAAACACGCACACAGTTTACTATGTTCAGATTCTAACAGCACTTGACTCAAATTCTTCATTTGATCTCCATTTCGGAAATGTTAAAGCACAGTTAAGAAAGATGGTAATGATTTTGCCTGATCTTTATACACATGCAGGCCATCCACGTTACTGATTTTAGGCAAACAATTTTGAAATGTGTAGGGTGAGTGGAATGCAAATTTCCACATATGTGAATTCATACAGGTAAATTGTCAGAGAACACAGTTGGCTGATGTTTCCTGTTGAGTATATACAGTGGCAAACCTGAATTATTACTCTGCAATGAGTGAAATGGTTCACATCCACATGCCTTTTTGGCCTCTTTCTTCTCCCCATGTGCAGCCCCTCTTCTCTTATTACCCTCTCACTAAGCCCTTGGCATTCTCCCTTAAGTAAGTCCCTTTCCCCTAGACTAAGCCCACCTCCTCCATTCCATGGCGACCTGCCAGCACAGGAAAAATCTCTTCTTGCAGTTCATTGTGTTTCCATGTTGAATGCCGAGAACCGGACTACGCTTTCTCACCACACAGCAAGAAACGTAGCAAATGGCTGCATTCATCTCTCTGTGCAAAGAAACGGGCCAGGAAACGAAATATGAATGTGTGTGTGCGCACATTCACACAAATGGTGTGTGGGTGCAAATGCCCTCTCTGTGTGTAAAATGACATGGATGGACACCTGTTGGCCTTGCCCATTCCTGTGGGAATTTAGGCCTTGCAAGGGGAGGGGGGTTCCCATCCCTGTATTGTTTGCTTGCTTGCTTGTTTAGCTAATGTCATGGACTGGCTGGACACAGAGGAATGATGAGAGACACCAGCTGGAGAACCCCCAATTGGACAAAGGCTCCAAACCCAAGTATTGGTGGTGGGCCGATGATGAGTGGCCAGAGGGAGAAGCCTGGCATGAGGAGGTGTCAGAAGCTAAAGAGGTAACAGGGCCAGCAGGGAGAGTCTGTTGCAGAGAGAAGTCCAAAAACAGAAGAAGGAGAAAGAGAAGGAGAGGAGGGAGGCCAATAGGCAGAGATGAGTCAGGCTGGTGAAGAAGCCAGGGCATCTCCCCCTCCTGCTGCAACAAGCTCCCCTCCTCCTTGGTCTCCAAGAACCAGAAGATGAATGAAGAGGGCAGGCACATCAGTTGAGTCTCAGATTGCTTGGGAAGAACCCAGAAGAGAAGGTAGACTTGGGCAGCTATGGGAAGGAGGGGATCTTTAGTCTCCACATTTGCCTCAAAGGGGTAAGAGGGGTAAGAAGAGTTGCTGTGCCCATTAGGCCTGGCACTCCTAAGCAGACCTTATCTCTTCTAATAAAGAATTAACTTCACTTACTCCATGTGGTTTATTGCTGACCCACTCCTGTCATTAAACTATGGCTTGATTTAATGTCTGAACATAAGCCTGCCCCCAAAGTGTGGTTTTCTTGGGTCTGACAAAGCAGGATCTGCACAAACCAAAGACTGAAGCTGGTTTGCAAAGCACCGGATGTAGTAATGGGGGTTTGCTGTTATGTCTGGCTTCACAAATTATTGTCAAGAAGGCTTTGTGCCATTGCTGCACTTCTGGAAGATGCTGCGCAATAGAGATAGGAAGGGACATAAGGAACTGAGTTGTAGGCTTACACACTCTTGCTTACTATGCACCCAGTGGACTCCCACCACTGTTTTGAGCAGCAATATACACACAATCTATATATATATATCCTGTCACTTCTTATGAAATACTATTTTAAGCATTTTCTTCCCAAAAAAGCTTCAATTCAAATTTAAACCAAAAAATAATGTGTTTTAAGTCAGTTATCTGTACATAGCCTTCATCAAAGAGAAGTAGCTCAAAGCATGGTTTGCCTCTGGTATGACTGGAAGCTCAAATCATAGTATGGGGTTCATAAGCCAGGTTAGCACAAACAGTAATTTGAACCATATACACCCCAGGAATATATTAAAAAAAAAACATTTTTTTGAGCAAATGAGTGCCACATATCACTGCTTCAGAACATTCTTAACTCACACTGCTTCAGAACATTCTTCACTCACAAGAGTCTAAAAGGAGCTTATGACAGCCCCAAACATGCAAGCAAACAAGTAACACAAATAAACTTGGAAAAGGGCTATTCCTTACAGCCAAAATATCTCTCGTAAGGTCCAGGTATAGACCACTCTGCCTATCCACACCCATTCACAACTGCAGCCCAATCTCCTTTATCCAAATTGGCTAGGCAGGGTAGGTTCTCCCCCTCCCACAACCTCCTTGTTACAAGACAAGGGAATTTACACAGGCTGCTTAAAATGAGACAAGCAAATGACAGCACCTAGGGCTCATTAGTCTATTTGGGAATTGTTCTAAAAGTTTCTTTCCAATTAAATGATAAGACAAACATTTGGAGGAATTGATTCTCATTTCCTTAAATTATAGCCCTAATTCACTCATTACACATAATTATTAAATTTGCTCACAATGATTAGATAGTCTTTAGTTATAAGAGGGAAAGGATGGGCTGTTGGAATGTACATAGCTTTCTTCGTAAGTGGGATTGAAATTTTAGGGAACTGGGTGCTATTTAAAAGGAAGGGGAGAGAGAGAGAGAGAATATGTCCCAGAGACCAAACCACACTATAATATTTACTCCCCTACAAGTAGATAAAATGGGAGACACCATGGCTCAAGGTTTGTTGATAGGGTGGTGATGCAAAGAAACACCCAAAGAAGCACACGTTAGAATAAGTTTGTCTAAACCCAGCAGGGGAAACCTCTTTGAGTCCAAAGGTTGCATGTCCTTATGTACATCCTTCTATGGGCCTGCTTGCTGATGGTGGACAGGGGCAAAAATAGGCAGAGGGTCAGATGTTTCTCTTAGCTTTGTAGAGTAGGCCACACAGAAGTCAGAGATTTCTACACACATCTCTCTCCATCCAGGCAAGCAAAGTGCAGTGTCACATTCCAATGATACATTCCAAACCAGGCGAAGACATTTGAGGAGGGAGTGGAGCAGAACTGGGTAGCGGGTGAGGTCTGGAGAAAGTCCCAGTGGCCAGACGGAGAGGCTTGAAGGCCTGCACTCAGCACCCAGATCAGAGGTTTCCAACCCCTGCTCTAAATGTTAGCAGTGAAGCACAAGTTTCAAAATCCATTTATTGGGACATTCCTGAAAGTAGCAAGAGATAATTCAGATGGCTTGTTACAAAAATCCATTTTACAATATGATGATCATTGTCTTCTCATTTGTGGCTACCATTCTGAGGAGTTACTGTAACATAACAACCTTGCAAACCCTCTAGTGTCCCTATTTTCCAGGGACACTCCCAGGTTCACAGAAGCCATCCAAGTTTCTGATTTGATCCCAGAATGTCCCCCTTTGGCTGATTAAACAATCTATGGCCTTTGAAATGTGTTGTGGGGGTACTGATTTTTGGATATTAGGCTGTGTACTTTGTGATTTCATTTTGTACTCTTATGTTGCGAACTGCCCTGTGATCTTCAAATGAAGGGCAATATACAAGTTTAATAAACAATAATAATTAGCCCAGTGTGGGGGACAAACTTTCTGAAGGTAAGAGAAGTTTGGCAATGGAACCTCTTACCTAGAGGAATGGGGGGGGCTGCTTTCCTCATTGGAGATATTCAAGTAGAAGCTGTGCAGCCCTTGCTTGGGGCTGCTTTAACTCTGGATTTACCATATTGAGGCTTAGCTTCAAATAGCAGAGCCCGGTCCATTAGGTCCCACAAAGCTGATTCTGCCCTCAGCCAGCCCCCCATCCATCCTTACTTACAACCAGTCCAGTGGATGGCCCTGGCTGTCAGCCTATCCTCCTTAGTGTTGCCTTTACAGAATTCAGCAGGGAGGAAGTTGGGGACAAAAAGAGAATTAGTTGACTCCGCCCAATGCTATTTTTCTAGAAAAAGAGGTGCTGGAACTCACCATGAGAGTCTCCCTTGATCTCTTATACAGTGGTACCTTGGAAGTTGAATGGAATCCATTCCGGAAATCCATTCGACTTCCAAAACATTCAGAAACCAAGGTGCGGCTTCCGATTGGCTGCAGGAAACTCCTGTAGCCAATTGGAAGCTGTAGAAGCTGCGTCAGATGTTCGGGTTCCAGAGAACGTTCACAAACCGGAACACTCACTTCAGGGTTTGCGGCATTTGGGAGCCAAAACATTCGACTCGCAAGGCTTTGGGGATCCAAGATATGACTGTAATGGCAATCGTGCCCACCTGAGAGGTGCCAGAACTGAGTTCCTGCAAGTTCTGACTGGAAAAAAGCCCTGACCACCTATCATTGGCTCTGGCATTGCCTACTGTTGGCATCCCTGCCTTCTGCCCTATCAATCCCAATGTGGACCAGACTCTACTGTACTAGATATCATACAAGCCACCCACCAACACTATATTCTATTTTCCCATTGAGAAATCAAGAGTATGCCTTAGGCTTCTGAGCTCTGCCCTTGTTCCTCCTCTACTTACCTTACCAAAGGGATCATTTTCATATACTGAAATGTCCCCCCTCTGTTCTCCATGGAGTGAGAGGTGCAGGGAAAAGAGAGCATGAAAGAGTGTGCGAGTCTGAGATTTGCTCCTGAGCTGGAAGGAACTAGACTGGCAAAGGCTGGCTTGTGCTACGATAAATCTGTTTTCTGTCTTTGAAGGTGCTACAAGACTCTTAGTTGTCATTACAGAGTTCTCTTTTCCTTTGATGTTCTGCTAATTAAGTGCAATTAGTCTAGAGGCATTGGCTGGAAGTCAGTTTCAGAACGAGGAGCACTTCCAATTTAGTGGGCTGAAAAAGTTCAGGTAAACTTTCTGCATTTCTCCTGTTTTATCGTTACCTTGACCCTTTCTTAGATACCTTCACCCTCACATAAATGTCCCAGCTTTGCTGGCTTCTTCTGATTCTTTTTCTTTTTCTAATTATGTCAAAATGGATTTCTAGATATCAAACATGTACTGGTATTTGAGTCAAATAAGTCTGGCACTCAATGCATGCATATATATTCTGTTTCACTGACACCTTTGTTGAAGGGCATTGGTTGGTTTTTGTTTTCGTTTGTTTTTTAGACAACCATGCTCTCTGAAGACTACAAAGACTAAAAAGCTAAGAATCTTGGCACCCCGTTATTAGGAAATATGCTTATTTTCTTTATTTCTCTTCCAGGATTGTGTTAATAATCCTGACAGAGCCATAGCATTGATTAGCCCCTACCTTATGCTAATAACTTATCCTGAATGAGATACAGACGTGTGAACTGCCTTTGACTTGTTATATCCCAGTGTTCTCCACTCTGGCTTCTGTCAGCTCTCCAGGTATCATGCAGAACTTCCTCTGTGTTCACAAGGCCCACTGTCTCCTACAGCTCGTGGTGTCAAATGAATGGCAAGTTGGTGACCTGATGGGAGTGGATCACAATGGAAGGGGGTGTGGATGTAGTAGAAGGGTGGTGTATGAGTGGTAGAGCACCTGCTTTGCACGTAGAAGGTCCCAGGTTCAATCTCTGGAAACTACAGGCAGGATTAGGAGAGACTCCTATCTGAAAACTCTGGAGAGCAAGAGTCAGCCAGTGTAGACAATACTAAACAAGTTGTGTTTTTTTTTTAAAAAAAATAAATAAATTTATTTATTTTCTAAAAACGAATATCCAATATCATTGCTAAACATACATTTCCCAATCCCAGCCCCCCCCCTTGACTTCCCTCAACTAACATTCCTGGTTTATTACGTCAGATGATACATTCTGCTGTTTTTATGACAATACTAAACAAGTTGGATCAATTGTCTGATTTAGTATAAGGCAGCTCCCTAGGTTCTGCATTGTAGTCAGCCAACAAACTGAAGCTTAATCCAGACAAGATCTAGGTTAAATTGTGGCAAAGCACTATAGATAGGGCTGCCTTTGAAGACAATTTGGAAACTGCAGCTGGTGCAGATTTCAGTGGCCAGGTTGCTCAACTGGGGCAATATGGCCTGGGCACCTAACACCAATCTTGGAACAATTGCATTAATATTAACTGATTTTTTTTTTTTTTTACTTCCCACTTCCACTGCTAACTGCTAACTTTAACAGTTAACGATTTAACAGTTGCAACTATTCCTCCTATCCAGCACAGCTCTGGATAGTAGCCCTGGCAAGGCCCCCAGTAGCTCAGAGCAGTTAATTGATAAACTAACATTCATTTCCCTGTAGGTCTAGGGCAACTTGGCTGAATCTTTCACAATGCACTGAAGGGACAGGGCGAATGAGCAGAGAATCTGGTGGAGGTTGTTTATTTATGTCTCGGAACATCACGCATGACCCAGGATTTTGCTTTAGGGAAAGAACAGTGGTCTCCATTCTGATCCTAGGAGAAGCTAAAATGGAGGTGATACAGCAGTCAAGGACTGCAGAAGAAGAATATTAAGCACTCCATGCCTAATGGAGCATCTTTTCAAATTAGCCTAACAGCATTATTTACCCAATTCAGACAGAAGAAAGAGATGAAATGTTACAAAGCATCTGCCATGCTCCGACCCAACAAAACCCTTCCCCCCACCCACCCCCAAGCTTCTTAAGCAAGTCTGCTTGTCGTCTCACAGAGTGGAAGAAAAGCAAAGGTACTATTGTCCATGGCTATTGGTATTACAATTGGTAACAAGGAGCAGACATCGTTACTGGGAAAGTAACACTGGGGCATTTCCAAAAATGAAAACCCTGGCCCCAATACTGATCTTTGCAGATAGCTGGAAGCATATGTGTGGTCCCACTTCTAATGCTGCAGAGGGAGAGGAGCAACATGCAGAGTTGGAAGCACTTCCCCATATTCCAACACTGGCTAAGTACAAAATATTACAGCAGCAACTTTTAATTGATTCATTGGTTAGATTAACTGATTTTAATACTTTTGCTCTACGAACAAGTTATTAATTGAGTGGCAGGTATTGTGTTGTTGTTGTTTTTAAAAAATAAAAAATAGTATTTAAAAATGGTAGGTGGCAACCACTATCCTTAAGAGAGGCATCTTCTGGTCTCTCACACATGGAGGGAATGCCTCTTCTAAGATAAAATTTGCTACTTATGTGTACATTGTCCTAAACAATGGAAGAGTGCAGCTTGCTTTAGAGATATACTGTGTTACACATATATGTGAAAATTCAACCAACATAAAGATCAAGTAACTAAAACTCATATAATTGACAATTCAAATTATCTTAATTCACTTCAGTCCAACAATAATTATTGTTTGAGTGCTCAGAAATACAATGGCTACTTTGAGAGAGACCTTGTGCCTGTGCAAAAATAAATAAAATAAATAAATAAAAAATTACCATGCAAATTAAAATGTCACCTTCATCTAGAAAGGTGCAAAGGTTTACACTGAATCACATCTCCCAAAGTGCTTACTTTGCTTTTAAACCAAACTTTTATTATAACAATCAAATATTATAATCCAGGGGAACTAAAGTTCATGTAGATCCCATTGAATTCAACGCCACTAGCTGCAGAATCCTGTATGTGTCTTCCCAGGTGTAACCCCACAGAGTTCAGTGGGACTTACTCCCAAGGTGTGCACAGAACTGCAGCCTTAAAACGCTTTAGATTTCCCAGAACTCTGCCTTTCTTATGAACGGTACTTGCCCTTAATAAATGGAGCTGCATTAAGACACACGTAAGATGTTTAGTACTCATGACACCAGGAAAGTATACCTAATGAGCTATTAGATTGTAGTGGATGTTGATGCAATAACTCTGCTCAGCGGCCTTCTCCCAACCAAAGACTTTAGTGCAATTGTAAATGCATAAGTAGTAACAGAGTTATCGCAGGCCACAGTAATGCAGGCAGGCAAAGGCAACAAAGAAAGCTGAAAGAGTGAATGGATTGTCTAGGGCAGGGAAGCTCGATGTGCTGTGCCAGCTCACATCATATTTTGCTGGTGCACAAATAGATCAATGTATGGAACTGGAAAGCTTGGGAGTGCTCTACCAAAAATGTTGACATGAATGAAGATTATTTTGGCCTTATGAACTGTATAAAGGAGTTGAGAGCAGAATATAATAGCACAAATCAGCAACGTTCAAGAATGTCCTGTGAAACATGGAAATCTTGCCATGACGCCTGAAACATGGGCAGCTCTGCCTCTGACTGTAAATGTACCTGAAAAAGTATATTTAATAGTTTGATGCCACCTGTTGGATACTGAAATGATAGCAATGAAATGAAAGAAAACAGAAAAAGGAATGATGATGATGACTGCACTGCACTGCACTGAGCAGGTCTTGGCTTTGTGTCTGACTGGGGTTCGAAAAACAATAACCTGAGGATATATCAAGTTATCAGCCAAAAGAACAGTGGGAAGAAATCAGGAGCCCTGAAAAGGGAAAGGTAGGCAGGAGCCCTTAATTCAGGGAACATAGGAAGCTGCCTTCTACTGAGTAAGATCACTGGTCCATCAAACTGTTTTGCCTAGACTGACAGTGGCTCCCCTGGGTTTCAGACAGCAGTCTCTCAAAGCTCTAGTTGGGGATGCTGGGGATTTAAACTGGGATTTTCTGCATGAAATATCAATGTTCTACCCCTGAGCCACAGCTCTTGCCCAGTATGTCACAACAGGGAAGAGCAGGTCAGGTGTCTTCTAAGTCCTCGTCCCTACTGTTGTTTAATGCTCTCCTCCAAATCACTGCCTTCCATTACTTCCTCAGTCCAGATGCTCTCATACCATGGATACTCTGAAAAGGAGTGGATAGGAGAAAATCTGAACTGAGAGAGGGGGAAGTATGGGAAAGGGGTAATTTGGAAGAGAATGTCATAGAGACAACGGAGAATTAATGGAGGTAGGGGAGGCTTACCATCAACATCAAATACCAGTATAGATGAGTACTGAATTGCTCAGAATAAGAAAAAGTGGTTACTGGGCAGAGTGTGTCAGATAACAAATCTGGGAACCTCTTGGACACTCATCCCCTTGGAAATGACACCCAGAGAATCTTCTGCTGCCAGGGATCAAAGGACTGAGCTAAAAGCTCCAATACCCTCTGCTGGGAAATGACTCCTACTGGTATAGCAATAAAACTGAGAGCATGTTTACAAAGCTAAGTATGGTTTCAAATTGGATGGGGGACCAAGTTTTGAGATTCCTGAATTGCAGGAGGCGTACTTAATGACCCTTGGGGTCCCTTCAAACTCTACAATTCTATGATTCCATGACTCTGTGTCATTTTCAGACAGTTTGTTGGGCCAGTCAGTGGTGGCAAAAGAGGGGGGTGAGGGAGAGGAGGAGGAGAAGTGAATTTTGCTTTGTCAGTGGTGGTGAAGAAGAGAAGAAGGGAGCAAGAAAGAGACCTGAGTCCTGGTGTGCCTGCATGTGGTGATGGGGAGCTGCTGCTATTTGTGCATTTGTATGAGAGAATTAAGCCAACTCTTCAGTTTAAGAAGAATTAAGATGCTTACAAATTCATCCATGAGCCAAAAACGTGACAGTTGCAAGTTATCATGAGGGGCAGAGAGCTATCTCTGCATGTGCAAGAGAGAAAACTCTAACTACTTCTATTTACATAGATGCCCATCTGTCTTCTCAACTCTCAGGAGGAAGGTGGGACAAACAAAGGAGCATATGAATCAACTCGTAGGGTCCATGGAGGCTTCAGCCCCCACAGTAAAATATTTGAGAGGGCCGGGCCCCCGCAAAGTTGATGGACATTCTCATTCAAATGGTGTGTGTGCACTGTGCCATGTGATCAATTATGTAGGGCGGGGCTTACCTGGGCCACCACAATATTTTATCCAAGTTGGCACCCGTGCAGGGGAAGGAGTCGCTGCCTGGTTTACAAAAAACAATATTGATTCAGACAACAGCAGGCATCTCTGTATGGTGCTGCTGTTTGTGTGTATCATACATGCTGGCTCTCCAACAAGCACCTTTGCATAATTTCTCCACACATAAAGCTTTATGGCTCTCTATGGAGTATTAATCATTAATCTTAAACATTGCTAAATTGTTTCTTTTATCTGGGCATATACTGCAAATTGAAAATTATGCACATGTGCATACCTATGCATTTTTTTATATATACCATATAAAGATGTGTTGAAAACACTTCATGCCAGAATCTAACCATTACATAATGGCTACCAAAGCACTCTTCCTCCTTAAGCACTTTCTCCTCCTGAAATATTAATTGTAGGACTTCAGTAAAAATGAATAAAGCCTGGAAGCATTTAGGAAGATTAACCCTGAACATTTGTGAACCCTGTGCTCTCAGAGTTTGCTTTAAGGCCGCGTTTTCATTGTTTTAGTATTCAAAATGTCTAGGCATGTATAGTCAAGATCAGGGGTCACCAAACTTACCCGGCCTCGGGCCGGTTCCTCCAGCACTGATCGCGCGGTGGGCCAGAGGACAGGGGAGCGTGTGCGCGCACACTATTTTCGGCGGACTTTCGGGTTGCAGAGCACCAGAAATAGCTTGTGTGCACATGTGCAAGTGTCATTTCTGGTGCACTTTTGGGTCTGCAGAAGCCATGCGCATGCACACAAGCTATTTCCGGCACTCCGCCAACCCGAAAGTGGGCAGCTGCGCCGCACCGCACCGCACCGGTAAGAGCGGGCGGTGGCAGTTGCCAGGGGCCGGAAAACTGAGTCCCTCAGGCTGTATGCAGCCCGCAGGCCTTAGTTTGGGGAAGCCTGGTCAAGATCTACTGGCTTCACCATTTTAAAAAATGCTTGGAAGGATTCTTATTTATTGCAGCTCCAGTGCTCTAACTGAAAGCTATGTTGATTTTAACTTTGCACTGTCACTTTAACCAAAAATGAGAAGGATGAACAGAAATTCTGGATGTGTGCCTATATACCGAGGTACCGAGGAGCTGACCCACAATACACTGGATGGCTATAAAGGTCTAGTGCAGATGTTGTTATGCTGTCTGTCTCTTAACCACAGCTACTTCTCTACACAGTTGCCCTCCAACTCATATATTCATTTATAGAATGTGGTCCAGATTCAACTAATAGATCCCGCTAATGGAAGCTCACACAAGGACAACGGGGCTTTCCTCTCCTCTCCCATGTGCTCCCTGACACTCACACCAAATTGGCCAGGGGTGTCAAGAGAACCCCAAGAACAGTACGTACGAGGAGCAGAGAGATCATTCCATCAGGTAAGCAGAAATGCTTCTGGTGGTGGAGCACTCACCTGAGCACCACACCAAATTCCTCTCAAGGTGTCCCACTTTTCTGCCACTAAGGTGCCCAAAGTGGATAGCAAAAGTTAGTTCTGATCTGGATATTTGCCTGGGGGGTGCAGATCAGGACCGTTTGCATCAGAATTCACAAAGACTAAATTTGTCGAGCATCTATAGCTAATATTGAGTGTCTGATCTGAAAAAGTTGAAAACTACTGCTCTCAGGCATTGCTACACACCTCTCAGATCACATATGATTTCACTGGCACATGTGCATGCACACACACACAACCAACCCAGGGCTAGTCATTCTCCAAGTGCGAGAAACATCAGGCAAGAGAAAAGATGAGTAAAAGGAACAAAACTGAATGTGGAGCAGAAATAATTAACATTGCTGAACAGCCTCTAAATCAAATATATGACTTCTTGAGAAAGCAGCCTTGGCTCTACTCATCCTCTGAGTCCCACATTTTCCTATAGCTCTGTTTGATCTGCTCTTATGACTTGTTTCCTAAGAAGCAGGAGGACCTTGTTTCAGTATCATCCTCCCGATCATCACTGGATTTCCTCGATTCTTCCTGAAAGCAACTGTCACATCCAGTTAGGTCCTGGGAACGGCTGTGCTATGGGCATGTGTGATTAATTACAACGTTAGCCCTCATTAAGTCAGTGGATTGGTACTCCAGAGGGGAGGCAACAGAACCAGAAGGAGAAACACTGAGAGCCAGCAGGAGCTCTCTGTGCACTGTAGCTTGTGAACAAGCAGCTGCTGTGTGGAGTTTTTGCACACTAACATGTCAACGTGTAAATCAATTCCCCCACCCCAACAATTTTGGAACCTGCATATTGTTTTGAGTGAATTAGATTAATTCAATCAACACACATATTGGAAAAAGTACCATGCATAAAAGGGGTTGGTGGGTGGGTGGGCACGCATGCGCACACATACACACGTGCACATGTACATGAGAGGGAGGGAGGGCTGTAACAAAGATATAATAGGCCTAGAAGATAAACCTGGAGTTTTTACTAGTTTTTGCCAAGAGGTTGGCATGGGAAATCCTAGGCGATTCATCTTGGTCCTCATTTAAAAAACAGAGATCTTTTTCATTGTTCACTCATCTGGACTGGCGGGCCAGAGAATTCAAACGAAAACTAGAAATGGAAGCAGAAATTGCTGGTGTTTGTTTATGCATCCCATGCCCATAATGGAAATAAATCCAGCAGATATGATCAATATGTGCTGCTGCTGCTGCTACTGCTATTGCTTTCAATCTGTAAATTATTTATAATTTATTTTGCCCCCCACCATGTGCATTGTGTTTCCTTTGCATTTAAATGAATGGCCTGGGATAATATAAAGACAATGTCATTTATGTACTTAATTACGCAAATTATATAATTTCACCACAGCAGACGGCAAGAGAAACGGAGCTTCTGTTGAAAGACGAACTGCAGCAGAATGGAAACAGTGCAGCATGTGACAAACATGGATGTCACTGTTCTGTATGTGATGCCCAAGCAAGATGACTGACAAGTAGCACATGTTTCTTTCCACTTTTCTCCACAACCAGAAACAACCTCAAGGAGGCAGCAAATGTGAGCCAAGGTGGGGCTGCTCAACCTTCCCCCCACAGCCATTTTTCATTGTGAAACCACTCCCCTGCCCAGCTCCTTTTCTCCCAGCACAAGAAAGAATGTTTGTACCTTTCTCAAAATAAATAGAAAAGTGACATCAGGGAAGTGCAACTTGGAGCAGAAAAAATGGCCAGGGAAAAGGGTTAAGAATCATTTCCCCCACAAATTGTCTCAAGGAAGCTCAAGTTTTTCTTTAAAAAATCTTAGGGGAAATTTTGCTCTTAATTCTGTCATGGCACTACTCAAGTGGGCTTTCTGTACCCTCAACTTGTGAGCCTGGCATACTCCTTTCACCAGACACCAGCAGAATAGGCCCCAAATCCTCTCAGCTGTTCCTCTTGATTTCCCACCAGCCCTGCTGCCTCAGTTTTGACTACTGAAGAGGTCTGAATTCTTCTGTATGTATTAGTTATATGTTATAGTTATATGTTGGGTCCCTGTAGCCAAAGTACTCAAGAGTAATTAGTTCACCTCAGTCCTGTACATCACCAAGGCAAACACCACTTACAAAATTCAATTACAGCTGCTGAGCAAGCAAAGAAGTTTATGTAGGGAGGCACAACATCTCAGGATAAAGCAGTAGAAAGTTTTTTTTAAAAAAAGAGTTGCACAGAAAACATCCCAAAGTATACAGCCTCTCATGCGAATGCAACATTTTTCTGAACTCTGGGACAGCAGGAGCACTTATTCCCATTCTTCAGATTCCCTCTCCCTCTCCTGGGAGGAATCGTGTCCTTTTGTACTTTCTGAATATGGGATGGTACAAAGGTTACCCCATTGCAGAGATGTCACCAAAACCCGACTCTCTGTGGTGAGGGATCCCCATTCTATTTTGAATATTTTAAAGTTCTTACTGCATGAATCCTCATCACACACTATCACTATAAATAATGGCTTTGGTATGGAGAGACCCCATTTAATAACGGGGAAGCATAAAAACATCCCTGGGGATCACTTACCCTGGAAAAGTATTTCTTGCCCCAATGGAATTGCTTCATCAATCACAGTACCTGGCATAATAGGAAGCATCACCTGAAAACTCAGATGGTTTTTTCTCATTTCTAAATTTACTGCAAAACATTGCATGTTGCTAAAATTATGCTAGTGCATCATTCTCATGTATTAGAATCTGCATTCTGGGGAAATGGGGTTGTTGGAAATCCTGCAGACATAAATGAGTTGTTTGTTTTTGTTTGTTTGTTTGTTTGTTACTCATCCTTCAGCTGCAGGTCCCAGAGTGGGTTACAATATTTTAATATTTGGTATTAAAAAAAGTTAAAACAATTTAGTCGCAGGAATAGAAAACAGCCTGAAAACAGACCTCATGTGTTAAAATTCAGAGTAAGAAGATGCATCTTCAGCATTCACCCAAAGCTGTATAGTGAAAGTGCCAGATAACACAGGGACTCAATAACATAGGCACTGTCACAGAGAATGCTCCTTCCTGGGCTGCCACCCCTCATACTTCTGAGGTGGTAAAACTACCAAGAGGCCCCCTCTTCCGATTTTAATACCCAGGAGGGACAGAGTCAGTCTCTCAGATATCACGTCATGCACTTTTACAGTTGGATTTTCATAGCATTTCTGAATATTATAATGTTGCCCCTTTTCTTTTTCTGTGGGTTGGAGTTACGAGATGTTTGTAGGGGTAACCAATATGGTGCCCTCCAGATGATGTTGAACTCCCATCAACCCCAGCCAGCATGGTGTATGTCCAAGAATGATGGGTGTTGTAGTCCAACACCCTCTGAAGGGCACATTCTTACTTCCTTTGTTCTGGTGTATTGTTTCATTGTTTTATTTATGCAAACTGCTCTGGGGTCTACTGGCAAAGCACTGTGTACAAAATTAGTAAATAAATATTATTGAGTTGTTGTTGTTGTTGTTGTTGTTTAGTTGTTGTTTTTTATTCCAGCTGCATGTCAGGTAGGAATGGTCGTCTGCAATCAGCAAAACCGGAGAGTCCCACTTTGGGCTACAAAGGAAAGATGATAGCCCTTCAGTAAAGGGGCAAATGCAACTCAAATGTGAAGAGCCCAGACAGCTTGTTTGGGAGACAGAGAGATCAGATAAAAGTCCGATAGAGCAGATGCTCTAAGAGGATTAGGGCAAGCGGATTAGAGGCCTTGACTGCAAAATAAATAAATAATAATAATAATCAGATGCAGTTTCTGCTTCTAACATAATCAGATGCAAGTATTGAAGCCATCCACCCACACAAATGCCTTTGCCCCCAAGCTCTTAGTTCTTCTGGCTTCTCCTCTCATTCTTTGTTCCTCTCCAACTTTATGCTTTAGGAAGGTAAATGTTCCAACTTTATGCTTTAGGAAGGTAAATGGGTTGAAAAGTCCATTGATTTGCAACCATTGACCACAATACTGTTAAATCGTGGAAACAAAGTGCAAGCTCATGCATTACATAGCATTAAAAAATAATAAGCATGAGGTTTAGCAGGGCTCAGAAGCTCAGCTCTGGCACCTCTCAGGTGGGCGCCATTGCCATTCTAAGAGAATGAAGAAGTTCATGGTGAGCTCCAGCACATCTTTTTCTTAAAAAAAAAAATAGCACTGAGACTTAGAACCTTCCTGCCTCTTCTGTGGTTAATATCTGCATGAATTTGTCACCAGCTGGCGAACTATGGATATAGACATATATTTCTGAAATCTTCAATAGCTACAACTCATGGTTGTAACGTACCACTTTCTCTCTATGAAGGAGCACATTTATTCAGACATTTAACCACAGAAGAAATAGAAAAAGTCTCACCTTGTGATTAGGAATCTCTTGTAACAATATGAAAATCAGTCCCATGAGGAAGGTAAGTACAGGCTGTTGCACAGAAGTACAGAACCCCATGAATCAACTAATAAAAATAGTTTAAAACATTAAAAAATATTTTTAAAACACACACAAGGAGAGATTTCAGTAACCAGTCTAAACACTTTATGTCTTATTTTCCAAATCAACCCAGCTCACAGTCTTATATCCTCAAAGTACAACCAATGCTTTGGACTTAACATCACTGTGTATAAGCCTGTTGTTGTTGTTGTGTTGTTCAGTCGTTCAGTCGTGTCCGACTCTTCGTGACCCCATGGACCAGAGTACGCCAGGCACGCCTATCCTTCACTGCCTCTCGCAGTTTGGCCAAACTCATGTTAGTAGCTTCAAGAACACTGTCCAACCATCTCATCCTCTGTCGTCCCCTTCTCCTTGTGCCCTCCATCTTTCCCAACATCAGGGTCTTTTCTAGGGAGTCTTCTCTTCTCATGAGGTGGCCAAAGTACTGGAGCCTCAACTTCAGGATCTGTCCTTCTAGTGAGTACTCAGGGCTGATTTCTTTGAGAATGGATAGGTTTGATCTTCTTGCAGTCCACGGGACTCTCAAGAGTCTCCTCCAGCACCATAATTCAAAAGCATCAATTCTACGGCGATCAGCCTTCTTTATGGTCCAGCTCTCACTTCCGTACATTACTACTGGGAAAACCATAGCTTTAACTATACGGACCTTTGTCGGCAAGGTGATGTCTTTGCTTTTTAAGATGCTGTCTAGGTTTGTCATTGCTTTTCTCCCAAGAAGCAGGCGTCTTCTGATTTCGTGACTGCTGTCACCATCTGCAGTGATCATGGAACCCAAGAAAGTGAAATCTCTCACTGCCTCCATTTCTTCCCCTTCTATTTGCCAGGAGGTGATGGGACCAGTGGCCATGATCTTAGTTTTTTTGATGTTGAGCTTCAGACCATATTTTGCGCTCTCTTCTTTCACCCTCATTAAAAGGTTCTTCAATTCTTCCTCACTTTCTGCCATAGCTTTAACTATACGGTATATAAGCCTATCTTCCCCAAAACCTATTAATTAAACTCTCCACACATGACTAAACTGCATGTAAAGTTTCCTAAATAATCTGGTCAATATTGCTGTGATTTTAATTTACAATCAAGGTCTACCCCGTTTTCTGAAGCCATTTTGTTCAAGATGAAATTTTCCTAGAATTCAAAGTTCTTGTGGCAAGCATTCTCTCAGCTACTAACATACTTATTACCAAATTATATTTGATTAAAATATCTAATATCTAGGGGTTAGGACTATTTTTTAAAACTGGTTTTATTATGCTTTTAATTGTTTTATATTGTTGCTTTCTTGTGGATCCTGAAGGATAGAAAAGCAGGTATAATAATATTAAATAAATAAATACGGCAATCTAATTGTAATCAGCTAATTGTGTGGCATGATAGCTTACTTCCCTTTCAAATGAATTCAAATGCAACACATCAATTCTCTATCCTTGATCAGCTTAAATTTCATCCTGTTGGACATATTAGAACTTCCTGGAATATTCAGCTAATTATTCCGGGGGGGGGGGGGTTCAAGTTTAAAATCAAGACTATTCCCTCCGCCCAACTGGGTTTCCATGTGCATCAGGCACATTTGTTCCATGTGGTGATTTGATCCACCTCTGAAGCTTCTACTAATTTCAATTGAAGTGGTTCTGTCAAAAGTAACTCAGTTACTGAGTGGATGGCAGACAGGTCAAACAGCTGCAGCCCACAGAAAACAACTGTAAGGGAAACAGTCCAGTTAAAACCCTAAGTTCCTGAAGTGTGTGTGGAGAACTCTGATCTATGAAAGTTGTCTAAAAGAAAGTAACCTTATGCCTGAACAGCATACAGCATATAACTTGAATCAGTATACGTTAATAATAAGCAACAGCACTGTTTGTTACTGTGGCGATCACACAGGGTCCCCGGACGTTTCACCGTCTATTGATCCCTGTGTCACCACTTTATTTCTCACTGCCACCAACCAGGCCCTACCTGGTAAAATACTGAGTCCAGTCAGGGTTAAATTGTAACATAAAACTTCTGTATATTTATTGTAGTTTAACAAGTGTGTTGTTTCATAAACGATCTCAGTCAATTACAGTCATGGGGTGCCTATTCCTCTCCCTGCTCTCACTCCCTAAACCACCTCTCTGCTTTTTACTTGTCTTCTTAGCGCCTAACTGTTCCTGACTCAGCTTATTCTACTACACTAACTCAACCTACCCACAGACTCTCTCCTAATTCACTCCCACTCCAACCAACCACCCAACCCGCCAATGGACTCCTCTCGCCTCTCCCAGAGCTGATTTTATAGTCCCTCTGACTCCACCCCCGGGTTCTGATTGGGTAACCTGTTTAACTATTTCACCTCCAGCACTCTCATATGTTAACGTCACAGTTTCATTTCTGTGAAAGAAGAAGAACCAAAACTCCTTGTTCACACCTGTTATAATAAAGCTTGTTTGCAACCCACGGTCGCTCGTGATTCATTCTCCACTGGAGGAATTCACCTGAGGGAAGGGAAACAGAGGGCTGGTGCAGCGGCGCCAGGGAGAGAGAGTGCTGTTGTGTTGTCGCAGTCTCCAGGGCTGAAATCAAACCACTGTGTTAGCAGCACCAAAGTGGCGTCCCCAGGATGCAAACTGGGGCAGTGTGTATGGAGGTCCTGGGCTGCCCAGACAACCCCACCTTGGCCTCAGTAATCTGGTCCAAAGGAAAGCAGCTTGGTTTAACACCAGCTTGGTTGCAGGAGTTGCAGGAAGGAGGTGTATATGGCACTATCCAACCATTTTAGGGACTCATCTCCAGATTTATGTAGGGTTTGCTCCTTAGCCTTTTCTTCTCCCAAAGATGTCCCACAAGACAGCAGCAATTTAGGAACAGAGTTTTCTTTCTCCTGGATGGGCTACCTTTCCAGAGTGGCACACTCCATCTGCCCATCACTTCCCTCCACAGCATATGCAGAAACAACTTTCTGGACCGTCCATTCAATCTGCTACAGTCTGTCTTTGCATGTGGGGGAACTTAGTGAGGATGTGAGACCCACTGGCCACCCTCACCTGGTTTAGCTGGCCACTTGAAGCCGTTCCCAGGGTGTGGTTGCTGTCACATGCTGACAGCTTCTAGGAGCCACAGGTGAGAGCTGAATGCAGGGTGTGCACAAAAGGTGGACAAACTACCCCAGAAGGAGAAAGAGTCTTCCACCACCCCTCCCCTAACACCCCATACACCCCTATATTGAAAGAGCCATCTGATTGCAGAATACAGCTACTAAGAATAATTAACAAGCCTGGAAAATCCTTCACTGCAGCTTAGTCTTCTGGGATTTTACACAAAGGAGAGCTATGATTAAGTGAAGGAATATATGGGGCTGAAAATGGAAAAAAGAAAGGAAAAGGCAAGTTTGTCTGGCATAATTGATTCTATCAGAAGATTCAATTAAATTGATTGATAAGTGTTTGCCCAAAACAATGAAATGTGCCTTCTTGAGCCTTGCCTGGACTCTCAATAGCCAAGCAGCCCAATAGTTGGATTAGCTATAAATCTCACTTGGCCCTACTGACAGCTGCTTGTACAAAGCTACTAGAAAGGGAAAGAGATTAGTTTCTATGACACACCCACACTGTATGCTACCCTCCCTCTGCACTCTTTCTGAACTGAAGTCCAGATCAGTTTCTCAAAGCATCAACCCTTCCTGGTGTCTGGGTGAGGCTAATATTCAACTCAGTCTTACTCAGAGTAGACCCATTGAAATTAATGGACCTGAGTTATGCTAATTAATTTCTGTGGTTCTGCTCTGAAGAAAACTGAGCTGAATACCACTCCAAAGCTCTCTGTAGCACACTAGGCTTCAAAGGGGGTTGGCATGTCATCAGTGGTGGAGTGGCAAATGTTGAAGTATTGGAGGTGATCATGCCAACCCCCACAGTCATGTCTCCAAGGAGAATCCCTAAATGCACACAGCTGTGTAAAGACATTTTAGTAGAAAAATGAAGGAAAGACGACTACTTTCAAGAAGGAGTCGTGCGGCACCTTAGAGACTAAGCACTTTTGGGGGTATGACTGCAGGCCTATGCACAGTTACCTTGAAGTAAGCACCATTAAACACAGTAGTGGTTACTTCTGACTACATAAGTTCAATGTGCAAAACTTGCTGAGCATTTCAGCTGACTGAAATGTAACCGAAACAAAATAGGAAATTCTTTCCAGTAGCACCTTAGAGACCAACTGAGTTTGTTCTTGGTATGAGCTTTCGTGTGCATGCACACTTCTTCAGATACCTGTAACTGAAATGTAACCATAAGCTTTGAATTAAAACTGCAAACAATATTGTAAAAGCATTATCATTTACATTGCTGGTGGGAAGTGGAAAGCCATTCATTTGCTAGAGCACAGAGGGTCTGCCGATATCCCTATCACTCCAACAGATGTCATTGCTCCTGCACTGAAAAAAAATCTCACAGCAGCACTCTTGCACATTCTCTACACTATACCACTGCATGCAACACTAAACTATAGCTTAGTGTTATGAGACGGAGCCACAGTGAGTCAGGGCTCATCCTTTCAACTTTAGTACAGATTCAAGAAGACGTTTACAAGCTTTCACGTCTATTTTCCAATAATTGCAGCTTACTTTGTTAGCAAAACACACACACACCAAAAAAAAAAACCACAACCATTCAATTTGTGGTTTTAAAAGCTAGCTTGTTTCTATTAACCAGTTAAGAGAAGCCGCAGCTTAAAGTGTTTGATGACACACTGAGCTGCAGTTAATCTAAAATGAAAGGTGCGCTTTCCAACCTCTTCATAGTTAAATGGAAAGGGAAGGGAAGGAGAAGTGTATGAGTCTGAGGCTTGCTGTGGCTCATTCTCACAACAGTAACCATGGTGTTATGGGGCATAGGTGTGCTTATGAGCTGGTGTGCATTTGAGCTGGCTCAAAGTGACAACAACTTAAAATTACTTGATTGCATTGCATGAAGTTTCTTGTTGCAACTTAATCCTCCTTGTCAAAAGACCTCTCTACTCTCTGAACTGGGGCTGCAAAGGGCTTGCCATTTATGACTCCAAATGGGCAAGGAAAAAAGAAATATTATGTTGGAGGGGGGGAAATAATCACCTCTCAAAGCCACCGGTTTGTTCTAAAAACCTGAGGCACCCTTATCAGTGACAATGGAATATGTATAAGTACCACCGTTGGAGGAGGAGGAGTGTTTGAGAATGAGTGCATAATTATCTAAAGGTGTGCAATATTATGTCAGTTTCTTAGATGCTTTGTGAATAATTATGCAAATGTGTCTACTGGGGGCTCTGTTTATCAGCATTGGCAGGCATGATATTTTGATGCTGATAGCTCCTTGCATAATCTCCATGTTGAAAGAAGCATACAACTCAAATAAGGTTGAAGACCCTTGGGACAGAGAACCACGAAGCACCCAGGCAATTTTGATCCCAGTAGCCCTGGTTTATTTCTGGCTCCACACGCGGCAGCAACCCTGCCTCTGATCCCTGACTGGCTCCCTACTCCGATCCTTCATGCCAGCCCACAATGAATTCACTGTGACAGGCTGGACACCTGGCCAGGGGGCAGGAGAAATTCTGCCTGATACAATTAGAGTTCTCCACCAGATACATGCATTGCTCCCAAGTCAAGAGAGAGAGAGAGAGAGAGAGAGAGAGAGAGAGAGAGAGAGCACACACAGGGGTTTTGGCCTCTGCTACTGATGTGCCTGCACCTCGTCTCAAGAATGCTCTGAGCTCTTTGCTCAATCTCCCCAGGGAACATAAAATTGCAGTGTTATGTAAATGAAATTCTTGCATATAGCAGAGAGACTCAGACTGCATTCTCAGGATCACGTTAACACTGATAACCACCCTTCCTATTGGTGATAAAGCAGTTGTTCTTTGAGGATGCCAGCAGGTACTGTACCTAGAATGGTGTAGTTCTCTCCTAGTCCTAGAGAGCTTCTAGCATTTAATGGTGCAAGACACATCATGACTGCCACCAGCATCTACCAGAATCAGCTGCATGGCATCAATAAAGAGTTCTCTCTGGCTCTGCTTTAATGGCCCATTCGGCCCAGTCAGAGATGTTCTCCAACCTTCCCTTTACTGAGGAATGCTGATTCACTTTTTCCATTTGGCACAAATGCTGCCTTCCACTCTCCTCCTCCCCCTCCTCCTCCTCCGAGAACCCAGCACTTGTTTTATTCCCCGAGACAAGTGCTTTCATAGGACTGGATTTGAGCTTTCAGTGAAAGCCTTTTTTATAAGGGAAGTCCTGCCAACCAGCCCCATTGACATATATGTCTTGTCTGCCCTGCACTCTCTTAAGTTAAGGGCTTAGTGGTGGGGATGACTTGCCAAACCAAGTCAAACAAATAATAAGGGGAATGAAAGAGAGAATAACTGTATCTGTGCAATGTAAGGGTTTGTGGAATAGTGATTGTAAGGCAAGGCAGAGCCTTATCCTGAACCAGACCATTCATTCTTCTATCTTTGTACTGTCTCTTTTGACTATCAATGACACTCTATTGGGGTAGATGCTAAGAGGGTCCCTTGTTGTTGTTGTTGTTGTTGTTGTTGTTGTTGTTGTTGTTGTTTAGTCATGTCCAACTCTTCGTGACCCCATGGACCACAGCACGTCAGGCACTCCTGTCTTCCACTGCCTCCCGCACTCCATGGACAGATACAATTGTTTATTTTTACTTTGCCCTATTGACCCAAAGGTACTTTAGGATGGGTTGATGGAAGCCTTGCTAGTCTACCTGGGATTCTTTAACTGGAGATGCCAGGGATTGATCTTGGGACCTTCACATCAATGCTTGTGTTTCATTGTTTGAGCTAAGCCCCCTCCTCAAATCTCATTCATGATTTTGAGAACCACTTCCCAAGAATGACTAACATGGTGAATTCCCCTCTCACATCTTCAAATATGGAAAACATATTGGTTAAAAAAGGCCCATTTCCCACGCAGGCCTCACTCCCAGAGAAATGTTAAAAAATAATAACTTGGAATCTTACCAAGTGCAGGTCATTTCAGAATACCATTCTAGCAGATGAATACTGAAAGGTCACTTGTTGGTGACTCATCCACCTCAAAAATAATTGTGTGAATCAGAGATGGGCTGGAGGAGTGATCTTGAGAATAAATGCACCCTCACCAGTGCCTGGCATAAGCATTCTTCACATTTTAATAGCCAGCTTAATATTGTTCTCCCATGTTCAAAAATCCATCCCAGGTGTTCCCATGAGGTTCCCTTGTGATGATGGTTCTAAGTCAGCCCTCTTCAACGTGGTGCCCTCCAGATGAGTTGGACTCCCATCCGCCCCAGCTGGCATAGCCATAGTCAGAGATAACTGGAGTTGTAGTCCAAAATATCTAGAGGGCCCATTATTGGTTTTGGTAGTTACAGAAGAGAATAAGATAAATGGCAAGTTGGTTAGCATATGATCAACCTAGCAACTGTAACACCCCTATATATGCAGGGTGGGAGTTAATGCAGCATGAAGGAGAATGTTCCATGAATACAAGGATTTCTCCTTGCACAATGGAACGTTCTTTCCCTATCATTCTCCGCTGCATGCCTGCTAAATCTGATCTGGGTTTTCCCCCAGAGCAGATCTGCGGAACGCACAGGGCGCATATTGAGGAAAGAAAAGGGGGAAATCCACTTGCATTATTGGTAATCCTTGCACTAGCACTTCTATTCAATTGCAATACCACCCATCATCTCCAGCACTAACCTGTTTGTACCTCAATAGAAACACACACACATCAATGCTGATTACTCTCAAAACAATGTACTTCAAGGATTGTTTGATTGCCCCCTCAAGATGGGCATATTTGCTAAAGGATTTTCCACAGCATGCCATGTCACTTTTTTGAAGTATGAGCAAAAGGAAGCAAAAAAAAAAAAAAGAGGGATACTTTATGACCCTATTAAAGATGGAAATCTGTGACTATAATTTAGTGTGCCTTAGTCCATGCAAATAATACATTTCCCCCCACAAAAACACAATGAATAAATGACTCAATCGGGCTACCTATCAAGAGAAACAAAAAGACATCTGTCAAAAAGAGAAGGGCTATTTCTATTATCAAGAGCAATGAAATTTTAAAAACATTTTACTTTCTACAAGTAGCAGAGCCAAATGATCAGCAGATATGCTCAAGAATAAGCCCACAAAATCAGAAGCAAATAAGAATCAAAGTCATAATTCTGAAGCAATAAAGCAAAAGAACAGCATGATATTTATATGAATGGCAATGGCCCCGCTCCGCTTCTTTAAAAAAAATGATATGACAACATTTACATGGAAATATTACAGTATATAAAACAAAAGCTGGTGATAATCTGATTTTTCTTCTGGCTCAACAACAATTAGAAATTGTTGATGGATTAATCAAGAATTAGGTATGTGGACTACCACTTTCCCAGAAAAAGTTCCCATGTGAATATATACTCATTAGATTTATAAAATATTGAGCTACCCTTGGTTTTGGTAGGTTTGGGGACATGTGTTTGTGCAGATAGCATCGTCAGCCCTAAGAAGTAACTAAGTAGTAATAGGCATTGCCAGCAAAGAGAACGTGGATAAGATTGACTTTCACTTTGGGTTATCTGAGTGGCTGGTAGGCTCTACTTTTCTTCAGTAAGCAAGCAGGTCTACATAAAGCAGAGAAAGGTTAGTTGCTAGCAGTTGAATTTATTACCTATCAGGACAATGCCAGACTGGGGGCACACAAATCCAAAGGTTACTTGCTAACTCTACAAAGGTAGTCAATTGGAACATCTTTTCAAAACAATATTTTCTAGTCAAAGTGGAAATGTAAGACTGCATCCACCTTATGGGAAGATCCACTAGCAATTAGTAAGAATACTCAAGGACTTTCTTTGGTCCTCATTTTTAAGTGGATCAACCTGATTCATACTTCCCAGTACAGCTGCCATTTAATTTTTGCACTTATCCACATTTTGCAATATAGTTCTTGGTAAAAATAAAATAAAATCCAAAATGCATATAAAATTTATTTTAGGATAAAATGGTGTGTGTGTGTTTAAAAAACAAAAACAAGGACTTCCGGTTTAGCGCCGGTCATGTCGGACGGGAGCTGAAGAGCTCCGGTTCCCCGGGGGTTTTGGGGCTTCCGTACCCGTGCTACGGGCCCCTTAAAGCCACGGGAAGAGCGTCCCGTGGACTGTGGTCTCGTGGTCTCCAGACGAGTTGGAAATAGACCAGTTTCTGGAAAAAACGGATTGCATAAAGTCCCAGAAGATAAAATAAATATGCTCAATCACCCGATTACTACGCAAGAGATAGAAGACGCAATCAACAATATGCAGATAGGGAAGGCACCAGGACCAGATGGTTTAACTGCAAAGTATTATAAAGTGTTGAAAGATTGGCTATCACAGCCTTTGAAAGATGTTTGCAATGATTTACTAGAAGGAGGTAGGGCACCGGAGACATGGAAGGAGGCCTATATCACACTGATTTTGAAACCTGATTCAGATAAGACTTTGATGAAAAATTACCATCCGATTTCGTTATTGAATGTGGATTATAAAATATTTGCTAAAGTCATGGCTATGAGATTAAGAAGAGTGCTGAAGGATTACATTCATAAGGATCAAGCAGGTTTTTTACCAGGAAGACAAATAAGTAATAATACGAGAATCATTGTGGATATCTTAGAAAAACTGGAAAAAAACATAAATACGGACTCAGCATTAATGTTTATTGATGCAGAAAAAGCCTTTGACAATATATCTTGGACTTTTATGAAGAAAAATTTAGAAAAGATGGCAGTTGGACAACGATTTCTTAATGGCATTAATGCCATTTATACAGAACAAAAAGCAAAAATTATAATTAACAGTGTGATATCGGATGAAATAAGAGTCGAGAAAGGAACTAGACAAGGGTGCCCTATCTCCCCTTTGTTGTTTATCACGGTCCTGGAAGTCCTTTTAAATATGATACGAGCGGAGAAACAGATTAAAGGAATAAGGGTGGGCGAGAAGGAATACAAACTACGAGCCTATGCAGATGATTTGATGTTATCCCTACAAGAACCTGAAAGCAGTGTCCCCAAAGCTTTAGAAATAATTGAACTTTTTGGACGTGTAGCCGGCTTCAAATTAAATAAGGTGAAGACCAAAGTATTGACTAAAAATATGAATCCTGTGCAGATACAGAAGTTACAGGATATCACTGGCCTTAATTTCGTTAAAAAAGTAAAATATCTAGGAGTCAATTTAACTGCGAAAAATCTAAACCTGTTTAAGGACAACTATGAAAAAGTATGGGCCGAGATAAAAAGAGACCTAGAAACGTGGACAAGATTGAAACTCTCTTTGATGGGCAGAATAGCTGCTATTAAAATGAACGTTTTTACCAAGGATGCTGTTTTTATTCCAAGTGATTCCAATCTTAGATAAACTAGACTGTTTTAAGATATGGCAAAAGGATTTGACGAAGTTTATCTGGCAGGGGAAGAAGCCAAGAATTAAATTTAAGATATTAACGGACTCAAAGGAAAGAGGAGGCTTTGCCCTGCCAGATTTACGGATTTACTTTGAGGCAGCAGCCTTTTGCTGGTTGAAGGACTGGTTTAAATTAGATAATACAGATGTGTTAGACTTGGAAGGTTTTGATAATGTGTTTGGATGGCATGCATATCTCTGGTACGACAAGGTAAAGGCCCATAAAGCCTTTAAGAATCATATAGTTAGAAAAGCCATTTTTCAGGTTTGGATGAGAAATAAAGATTTATTGGAGAGAAAGACTCCTAGATGGATTTCACCTGTAGAGGCCAAGGCTTATAAAAGACCTAATATGTCTGCAAAATGGCCAAGATATGTAGATATACTGCAGCAAGAAGGTGAGTCGTTTAAGTTGAAAAGTTACGATCAAATGAAAGAAGAAGTCACTGACTGGCTGCAGTATCATCAAATTTATGAAATTTTTAGATTAGACAAAAAGATTGGTTTTCAGATAGAAAAATCAAAGCTGGAAACAGAGTTAATTGATCCGAACTCTAAAAACCTTTCCAGGATGTATAATTTGTTGCTAGAGTGGCATACGAAAGATGAACTGGTTAAATCTGCAATGATAGATTGGGCAAAAGATGTGGGACATAATATTATGATGGATGAATGGGAGAGGTTGTGGAAGGAAGGTATCAAATTTACTGCTTGTAATGTATTAAGAGAAAATATTATGAAAATGATATATAGGTGGTATTTGACACCAGTGAAGATAGCCAAGATATACCATGTTACAAGTAATGTGTGTTGGAAATGTAAAATTGCGGAAGGTACCTTTTATCATATGTGGTGGACATGCCCAAGGGTTAAGGCTTTCTGGGAGAAAATTTATAACGAACTCAAGAAGGTAATGAAAATTACTTTTAGTAAGAAACCAGAGGCCTGCCTTTTGAGCATGACCAATCATGAGATACCCAGTCAGGATAGAGTGTTTTTTATGTATGCCACAACAGCTGCTAGAATTTTACTTGCAAGAAACTGGAAAGGTGAAGAGATTCCGACAGTGGAAGAATGGCAGATGAAACTAATGGACTTTATGGAACTCGCTGAACTGACCGCGAGACTCCGAGACCAGAGGGAGGAGAAGGTGCAACAGGATTGGAAGAAATTTAAGAACTATTTAAAAAATCGTGAAAAATTGGATATTTGAGCAAAATTAGCTGTGGAATTGGCTTTAGCTAGTTGATGTTAGATAAAAATAGTATATAAGAAGTATTGTTATGAATGATTTAAATGTTTAGGAATGTTTTAGGATATGTAGTTTAAGTAATGAATTATAGTTGATTAATTAATATCTTGAAGACTATTAAGAAGAGTGGTTAATGTTAAGAAAAAAGATACAAAGTTACTAAAGTATATTGATATTGAACGCAGTTGAGGGAGCGGGGGAAGTCCCCCCCCTAAAGAAGATAGAAACTAGAACTAAATAATGATAGTTTATTGTTCCTGTGTATGTAGGTATGTATAAGTTTTCTTTTATTTGTTGTTGTTTTTGTTTAATGTGTTTACTATGTTTTCTTTACTATGTATTTGTGTGTATTTTTGTTGTTTAATGTGAAAATAATAAAATATTTTTTAAAAAAACAAAAAACAAAAACAAATTGCAGTTTTAAAACTGTTGTGGAAATGGTGGGGAATGATCACATGGGAAAGTGGCACACAGAATGGAAACGGTACTGATCTGTCCACCTTTATTGGCAGATAATAAGTTTTGATACAATGAAGATAAAGTTCCAGCAATCAATTAAGAGAAAACTGACTTGAACAAAATGTTGAGAATACTGTGATCAAACTGAATTAAAAATGAAGGCAAATGGTAGAAAGCTAAGACACTAATTTCACATAATAATGGGTAGAGCAATTAAAATAAATGGGCAGGGAAAGAGCATGGGAGCACACTATCTAAATACATTAGATTCTGGTCAAGGACAGAAAAAACGGCTTGCCCGTGCTGGATTGTACCAGCTCTTCTGCCAGCTGGAAGTTAAAGCAATGGTATATTATATGCTTTGGGGCTTTCCTTCATGAGAATATTAAACAGGTATTTTAAATTGATTTTCGATTGCTTAATCAGCACAAGTCTCTGCATGGACTTTTTACTGGTATAAACATTTCCATTTAAGTTTCGACTAATTTAAGTAAATCAATTCACACAGAAATTTAGACTGATCTGGTTTTTTCCCCCTGAAGAACAAGGCAAGTGATTGGTATTTTAGAGCCAACTTCATTCCTCTCTGTTCAGAAGGTTGAACAGACCAGCACACAAGACACCAGTTCTGCAAACTTCCAAGTTCTGAAACTAAGGGTTAGATAGCTGCTAAATGTGTCACATTATCTGGCGTCAATGTGCAGGGAGTGTACTCCTTCTTTATCCATCTATTTTACAACAATTTGAGTAAGCTTTTTATGTGCCCTGGTTATGCATAATAAGGAGCAAATGTTTCCGCTTCCACCTTTTGCCTTCATTGTTGCTCATTTTATTAAAAAAAGAACAAACCTGTTCTCACCAAGCCAGTTTTATTCTGCACATTTGATAAGCCCCAAAAGATCGATGCTTCATCACTTCCCCCAGATTAGCTTGTTTGATATCGACCATTTCTAACAGGCAAATAGATAAAACGTGTCAGCATTTGATCCTATCTGTAAGAGAGCAGTCTCAGTGCCTGTTAGGAACTAAAATTAGCTGTTGCTGCTGCTTTTTTCTTTTAGCAAAAAAGGGCAGGGTGGAAAGTTGGAGAGCATCTGTGATGGCCTGGATCATCTAGTTGTCGTAGTTCAGAGGATCAAACCGCAGGAAAACAGGAGAGATCACAGGTCTGCATAATGGCAATTCATTCATCAATAAAAGGACATTCATAATCTTGGGGTTTTCTCAGAAACGAAAAGATCCCACCCTCAGCATGGGATCATGATATTCTCTTTTATAAACGGATAGAAACACACTCTTGCAAATGTATCTTCAGCGTTACCAATGGCACAGAAATCTGAAGCACGTCTAGAGTATTTTGTCTTCTCGTGATCAGTTAATGATTTTTATGCCGTTAGCAACTTACATACAAACTGTCACAAGTGATTTATTTATGTAGCTATTTATTTGATTCCACTTATGAATTGCTTCCCTTAAAATATATTTCAAAGCAATTTCGTCCACCCATCAGCTGTTCAGGAGGAAGCACCTGAGGTGGGGGGGGGGGAAAGTGCTTTGATGTTGTGAAATTGTAGCTCCTTCCTTTGCAAGCAGATGTGCAGCAAGAAAGTTGATTTATTTAATTAATACAAATCTTATTTATTTATTTATTTAATAGACATGTGGACTGTTTGGTTTTTTTTTTTTTACAAAAATACCCCTAAAGGTTGTTTCCAAGTGTATAAAAAGGTAAAGGGACCCCTGACCGTTAGGTCCAGTCGCGGATGACTCTGGGGTTGCGGCACTCATCTCGCTTTACTGGTCGAGGGAGCTGTCGTACAGCTTCCGGGTCATGTGGCCAGCATGACTAAGCCACTTCTGGCGAACCAGAGCAGCACACGGAAACGCCGTTTACCTTCCCGCCGGAGCGGTACCTATTTATCTACATGCACTTTGACGTGCTTTTGAACTGCTAGGTGGGAAGGAGCAGGGACCGAGCAACGGGAGCTCACCCCGTTGTGGGGATTCAAACTGCCGACGTGTATATATAATACAAAACCATGGAGTAGAATTCAGTGCACAGGCTTTGCAGCTTCCAAGATAAAATGAATGACAACCGACTCTGCCTGCATGCTGACACCCCTCCCTGGCCCACCCCTCACCTCTGCCCACAGCTGGAAGAAGCAGGAAGCAAAGCGCGCAGGTGGCCAAGCGGCTTCCTTCGCCACTGTGAAAAACTGCTCAGATTTGTGCCTAGAAAGCATAGGCAAGACAAAAACCTCTTGGACCCATGCCTTCTTATCATGGGGCAAGTGGAAGTGTAGGCAAGTCCTTAGGGGGAGTGACTGCCCCACCCACTACAGGGATGTGACCTTGGGATCATACATATTGCCATGTAGCGTGGATAGTAAACTTCCTGTACCTTCATTAATTCCCCATTGTCCATACAATGTTCTCTTCCAAATCACTGCCTTCTCACGCTTCCTGTCTGAATCTGGAGTTTCATGTGCCTGGGATACTCAGAAAATGAGAGGATAGTAGATAATGCAAATGAGAGGATAGTAGAGGGAGGTGAAAATGTGGAAAGGCAATGATTTGGAGGAGAACATCACATTAACAACAGATAATTAATGGAGGTACAGTTAGCTTACTATCCCATTAAACTGTCAGTACACCCGGTCCTGCCCACGCCTGGGCTAGGAGACTGGAGCACCTTCACCGACCTTCCGATCCCGGAGAACAGGTCCCGGTGCAGTGGACTCACAACTGCACACTGTGAGCACCGAATTTTAGCAGCCTTTAGCAGAGTATAAACACGGAAACTAGCTGTGGAGGTTTTGAAGCACACCTTATTTTATTTCTAATAGATACTACATACTACAGAATCTAAAGGCTTGCATGAGTGTTACAGTTCTCACTCAGCCATCTTATCACTACATAGATAAGACTCTCTCTCTACACCGAGTCAGGCAGGCAGGCAGGGACAGAAGAAAAGAAGAGCAGTTCCCGCCCCCTCCTTCTCATAACATAAGATCACCAGATTCTTGCAATGGGAGGGGTGAAAATATCAACATAAACAACAGTATGGATGAATCCTCCAGTAGCTTTCAACTGGGATAATGTGACCCTAGGTCTTAAAAGGATTCCCTATCCTTTGTGTAGACAGACATCTTACATGTGGTGGCCCTGAAAACAGCATGCAGCAACGTTGTGTTGAAATGACTTCCACCAAACCTAGAATGTCCATCTGTCTTCACCCTATTAATTTTCCCAATGCAAATACTTCAACCCACAGTAATTGCTTAAATGCAACTGAGGCAGCTCCTCTTTGGCTGGCTATTATACCGTTAAAAAGTTCTTGTTTTAAATCATCAATACCACCACCAGGAATACTGAAAGGGATGTGGGTTCTGGGATCATTTCATATTTCTCTCTCTCTCTCTTTATCTATCTATCTATCTATCTCTCACACACAATCTCTTTTCAGCCAAAAAGCCTTATTTGTCCAAGCAAAGTTACTGCCCAGAGGTATTTGTGTTAATGTCTCCAGATTTGGACAAGTTGTCCTCAGAGGTTTCAAAGCCCCCTGGTCTTAAGCTAACAAACTTATTAAACTGTCACTTCTAGATAGAGGTAAAATATTGCCCTCAGTCCCTTTATCCCCTTGCTGTGTCCCAGTCAAATCACATGAACAGAGACAGGATTGCAGAGGTAAAAACCACCCGTGATTTATTATGTGGCTTCCTCAAAAATTTCTGTGGTTTCAGAACAGCCAAGTAGTCCTGGAAGAGGAATGAATGGAGGAATTGCCTTTCAGTAATATGTTCCCATGCTTGTGCTTTGATTCTTCACCACACACAACTTGAGCCTGTATTACAGGGTTCACCAACCCAACTTGCTCTTGTACATAGCAATGACCCTGAAAGGTTGTGAGAAAGGGACCAGGGAAGCTCAACAAACAGAATGAAAACAAAGATCAACCTTGCCTTCCCCGCACTAAATACTAAACAGAACTCTCACACACAATGTTGCAGTGAACTTGAACTCCAAGAACCTCATCTGTCAAGGTAAGGGCATCGCTGCAGGTCCTCAACAGGAGCCACTCAAAAGGCCCCTCTACATTTTTAGCGCATAAAATGTGCATAAAAACAAGTTGAGAAACTTATCAAATGCCCCCCAAATGATCCAGTGTCTAGACTTGAGGGTCCCCTTAGAGCTTGAGGCCCCAGGCAGAATGGCCCTTCGGGGCTCTACCTCTGATTGGCCCTGGCTTTAGATACATTTCTATGAAACACTAGTGAAATGCACACACCAAACCACAAGCATATATAGCTGATAAACAGGACAAAACCAGAACTCTTAGGGCCATTTTGTTTTGTTTTAATATCCCAGAAACTTGGTAACAGCTATAGGTATTAATCAATGCCAGCCTTCTTATCTGCAAGTGACAGTGTGTCTCCAATAAGGTTGTGGGAGGGGGTTTCTCAAGCCTCTGCAGACAAGAGGGGGATGCTTCAGCTCCTGCCCACACGTGGCACCGTTTGTTAGATTACACAGCCCAGATATACTTGGCTATTAAACTGAAAGGTACCAAGGGACCCAGTAAAGCCAAATTAATTCCTGATTTAGGAACAGAAAACGCAATAACCATAAAGCAGAAATCAACATATTGCCCTTGTACTAAGTGATCGTTTCTCAGAAAGAAACGGGAATAATCCAGGGATGAAGAGGGGGAGAAAGAGGTGAATTTTAATCCTCGGTGGGACTGTTCAGAAAGCTTTATTAATTCACTCACTTGTAGGAAGAAAGGGCACCTACTTCTAAAGTAGTGAGGCCTTTTGAGGCATACTGGCGGCTGAAATTCTTCACCCAGGTATAAATGTGTTAAGTCCAATTGCTTTTAATCTACACTGTGGTGGTTGTTATTATTATTATTATTATTATTATTAATGAAATTTATATAGCGCCCCTCACCCAAAGTTCACATGGTGGTTCCATATCATAGAACCATAAAGTTGGAAGGGACCCCAAGGATCATCTAGTCCAACCCCCTGCAGTACAGGAATCCTGCCCATAGTCGACCATTGGTGAGCTCAAATCACCAGCCTTCTGGTTAACAACCAGACACAATGACGCGCTGTGCCACTGGTTTACAACATAAAACCTTAGATGCTATGTTAAAACATTTACTTTTTTTTAATGCTCTGTTAAAAATTGATAGGGTCTAGTTATTTTTTAAAAAGCCAGCCAAGTAAAAACACTGCACAGGTGTCAGCCCTGATGTCAACTGATGGTAGAACTAAACCCACTCTCAACACCTGCATCATCAAGCACTACCAGACTGCTGTTATTACCACTAGGGCAATAGACACTTTTTGTGCAATTCACTTTCACTGTGTCAATCGTCATTTGGGGACCTGCCATTATTTTTGAGCACTTTTTCAATACCTATTTGCGATCACTGCCCTCTGTACTCCTCTACTGCATTCCTTTAAAGAAAGAAAGAAAGAATTTCATTTTTCGCCTCATCATCTCAGCCAATCAATTATTGCGTGTGGAACATGCTAATATTGTGGCATCACGCAGCCAATCAGAACTGCTTGCATGAGGATATCACTTAAGGCAAACCAGTCCCTATCACTGCCCTCATGTTGACAATGGTAGGAGGGCAGTGAAGACCCTAAGGGCTTGGGCAAATTGGTTCATGCATTTTGTCTTAGCACTGTGATGACAGCTCCGTTGTCCACATGTAGCTGCATGTAGGACTTTTGCCCTGATCATAGGCTGTTATGCATAATTATCTGGGGCAAGGATGGGGATGTGCATTCCAATTAAATGCTGTGGGGATGGGAAACACACCTACATTCATCCAACCATGTTCTGCTCCAGTTGAGGTGAGGAATCATGTATCCACTTGTCTCCACAGTGGGGACGTGCTCCCACTGCAGAACACATCTTGGTTTCACTCTAATAATAAACAAGTTTAAAATTCCAGGTACACAGTGCTGCTGACGAATCAGTACGGGTTAATTTATATTTTAGGAGTATTGTTCATGGCCAGATTAGCCTCTTCTGTGTTTCATTGTGCTCTCAGAGACAG
The DNA here is from genome assembly GCF_009819535.1 of Lacerta agilis. NCBI lineage: Eukaryota > Metazoa > Chordata > Lepidosauria > Squamata > Lacertidae > Lacerta > Lacerta agilis. Next base: position 27,293,419 of record NC_046312.1, read on the forward strand.
CCCCAAAGCACTTTCCTATCAATAGTATCTTTACATCAGAACTATTCCAATAGAAAGTTGTCAGTGACTAATCCACAACTATAGAATTTTCTCCCACTGCAGATGTTCCAAAGTCTAAGAGCTGGATTGCGCAGTCAGATTCACCTACACATGAACAGTTGCAGTGCTGAAATCATGTAGGGAAATGTTAATTGTGCGATAAACAAACAAATGAAACAAAGCAAAACAAAACAAAAAAAGAAAGAACCAGACTTTGAAAGAAACTCAGCAACCATATCTGCAATTATAGTTGCATTTTTCAAGTTGCCCTAATCACAGGAATTGTAGAGCCTATAACCATGTGCAGCCCACACAAGGCAACTAACTCCCCCCCCCCCACATAATCAACTGATTAAACTGGTACTGGGTTGTGGAATAAAGGAATATATAAATCTTGGAATTCCACTTAGCTGAATCTTGTTTTATCTGTTAGCAGTCCTCCAGGTAACAGATGCCTGATTGATCTCAACTATAAGTCAGGCATTTGGTGCTGCCCGTCCCATTCTGTGAAACACTCTTCCAGCAGAGATTTGGCAGGCACTCTTGCTTTGGGCTGTCAGGCATCTTTTAAAGACCTTTTTATGCTGACAAGCCTTATTTTATTTTATTTTGGATGAGCCAGACACTTTAATAATTATTTGTATTGTTCTTAATGGCATTTATGTTTTATTGCTGTACACTGCCATATTTTATGGTGCAGGAATACTTGAATAAAGTCTGTACTTGGCTGCTACTACTCACTAAAGCATTCAAGGTAAATCCAGTTAAAAGTCTCGTGACCAAAGTACATGTTACACAATTATTGTTTTAATTGGAAAAAATAGCAGTTTAGGGAGAAGTGATCAGAATCAGGACTACAGCATATAGGTGGAGATTTTTTTGGGGGGGGGATTCCTTTCCTCCCACACTGTGGTTCCTAATCTCTGTCACAACCTTAGCATATACTCCATAGTATGACAGTTAAGGAGTACATAAAACAACATCATTTTAACATGCACATGTAGCAGCAGTGCCTTGAAATCAAATGGAACAAATGGAACAAAGCTATGATTAAAACCTGTAAATTGTACCAATAAGAGGCAAGGTCACTGAGGGCTTGGTTCACGTTTATCCTCTTCTTTCTCCCCCAAACCCCACCCGGGCTGCTCTCACTCTTTTTATAAAAATCGCTTTTAAAATGACCAGTGAATGCCTGGGGAAAGCCACTTAGGTATCAACTTGCGCTCTCCTCTTTGCTGGACCCCCTGATAGCCTGTAATCCCCAGCCAGCCTTGCACAGCTTGTCATCAGGCCCTGCTAGCCACGCCGAATGCAATTACTATAATTGATGTGCCGCTTTTGTTAAGACCATGGTATCAATAAACGAGAGTAAAACAAGCTGCTAAGGAAGATGCAGGGAATTTATTAGAATGGATGCATGCAGCGGATGGCATAATAACTGCTGATGGCCAATTCATAAATCACAGTTGGATTCTTTGGGAGACATGCATCTCCCAGGCGCCTGCCCTAATAAAACCAATAGCTGTAAGTAGGGGGGGGGGAGGAGGCAAAGTCAATGTATTTATTTGTTTATTTTTGCTCAGCGATACCAGGCAAAGGTAACTTTAAGGGATAAACCAGGTGCCATTACATTATACGCAGCTGAAAAGGTTGAATCGCTGGTTGATAGCTCTGAAGGACTGGATGGGCTGCAACAAGCAGGAACCGAACCCAGCACAAAACAGAAATGCAGTTGGTAGAGGAAACACCTGGTTTTGATTCGAAAGGGATTGTGCTCCCCTTGGAAGATCAGGCATGCAATTTGGGGGTACTCCTTGACCTGGCACTTCCATTGAATGCATAGGTAGCCTGGTGTTTTGTCTTTGTTTTGGGGTTTGTTCGTTTGTTCTTTTGCCTTTTTCCAGCTTAGGACGGTTCATCTAGCTACAACCTCTTGAGAGCCAGTTTGGTGTAGTGGTTAGAGCACTGGATTATGAACAGGGGGACCAGGGTTCAAATCCCCACTCAGCCATAAAGCTCATTGGGTGACCTTAGGCCAGTTCGCAGTGTCTTCAGTCTAACCTACCTCACAGGATTGTTCGGAAGACAAAACGGGAAGAGGAGAGCTGTGTATACCACCTTGAGCTCCTGGGGGTGGGAGGCAGTATACAAAATGTGATAAATAATAAATAAAACCACCTCTCCTGTCAGTGTGGTGTAGTGTGGGCATGTAAAGTGGTTAAAAAATTCTGAGGTAAAGTACATGATGAGTTAAAAAAAAATTATTCCAAATCACATTTTCAAAGAAACCAGAGGTTTAATTTCGAACGATATACCCAAAAATAATATTAATGTCTTCTTATATGCCACAGCTGCAGCGAGATTGTTGCTGGCAAAAAAATTGGAAAGGGGATAAAATTCCGACAATTTCTGAATGGAGAATTAAAATGTGTGAGATGGTAGAGATGGCAAAAATAACAGCGAATATTAGAGGTCGCTCTAATCAAGAAATAATAAAGGAATGGGAAAGAGTAAAAGAATACATGACCACATCTTGTTCCGGAATTGATATTCTGGTTAATTTGGAGTAAATCGTACAGGGGAAACGAGAGAGATTTGGAAAATATAGAATAAGGATATAAGGATATAGGATGTAGTAACACAATTATAAAAGATAATATAAGGTATTGAATAAATAAAATCACGCATGAGTGAGGGGGAGTGAAGGGGGTGGGGCAAGGGGATTTAATAATTCCATTGCTTTTATTGTATGGTTGTATGTTGGTATGTGTGTTTGTGTTTTTTGTTTGTTTGTTTGTTTGCAAAGATTTGAAATCAAATAAAGAATATATTTTTTAAAAAAAATTTAAAATTCCCCAAAGGACCGAAACATATTGAAAGTCTCAAATGCTGCGCCACACTAGCTCCACCAGGGACCTTTGGGTATATGCTGGCCATTTTCGAAAGCATTTTTTCTAACTGCGCCACCAAAAATACTATTTATGTGATCCGGTGCCCTTGTAATTTATTGTATGTGGGCAAATGCTCTAGATCTATAAGGACTAGGATAGGGGAACACGGGTGTCACATTAGGAATGTTGTGACAAGTGCCCCTCTGGTGGAACAGTACCTCCAGAAAAAGCACAGTGACACTGGCTTAGAATTTTTCACCATTTGGCGACTGAAGTCTGACCAATACAATAATAATAATAATAATAATAATAATAATAATAATAATAATAATAATAATAATAATAATTTATTTGTACCCCGCCCATCTGGCTGGGTCTCCCCAGCCACTCTGGGCGGCTTCCACCAAACATTAAAATACATTTAAAATATCACAGTTTAAAAACTTCCCTAAACAGGGCTGCCTTCAGGAATTTTCTGAATGTCAGGTAGTTATTTATTCCCTTGACTTCTGACGGGAGGGCGTTCCACAGGGCGGGTGCCACTACCGAGAAGGCCCTCTGCAACAGAATTAACACTGAGAAAGTACTCTTGAGACAAGAAATTAATCTTATTCGTTTTCTCAATACAATTACACCACATGGGTTGAATACAACTTTTTGATTTGGGCAGTTTCTTGTAATACCTCTTTAAGAAACCCTTGGGGATTTACAGTCTCTACACATAATTACCCACTAGTGGGCCTCCTCTGTGCTCTGCTAGCCAGCACACAGCAGGTGCCTCAGCTTGTACCAGATGTGGGTGGGACCTTGGTAACTTCACAGAGTGTGTCAGCCTGCTCGTGGTCTGGAAAAGTCTACATTATATTATATTGTTTGGCTTGGCCTGATACCATTTTCTTTTATGTTGTCAGCTGAAGGAGTTTCTCTTCGAAACTGGGATCATGAGGCTTCAGCCCTGTTTGCTACAGCTGCTGCACCACTTCCAAAAATTTTCTTGCGCCAGAGATAATGAAAATATATCATTAATTGTAATATTGTAGTTATTTTGATGATTCTGGAGTGCTACTTATATGTACTACATGACTTGTAATAGAGAGTACATTGTCACGAATACAATTTGTTGTATTTTGATTGCCATATATTGTGTATTTATATGCTGGCCTGAACCCCTGTTTTTTCTATTTGTGTATGTTTTATTCCCCTGCAACATCTTTCTTCTTCTTTACCCTCAGTGACACCATATCCAACAACAAAAAATACTCAGGGCCCCCCACAGCCAATCAGAGAGGTCAAATGAGGCCCAAGACTGTGAGGGCAAAGGTGAGGAAGAAAACAGGAGCCACTTTTCAACACATGAAATCGTACACTAAACCAGCTCAACAACTATCACAACAACAACAACAACAACAACAACAACAACAACAACAACAACAACAAAAACCCTTGGGACCACCTCAGTGGCATCCTGGCTGAGCTGTAGCTCTTGAAATTCAGAACAGCCATCCAGTCATTGGCCAAATGATCTCAGCTCTTCCGATGCTCCTTTCTGACAATAACAGAGGCAGCAAAAGGCTTCCCCTTAATCCAGTTAAATCACTGCCTGTCCGTCTTGCCCCTCTAATAATACACATAAGCAGTACTCCTAGGTCAGAGTCCCCACAGACAGAAGGTTTTCTTTTGACACCTAATTACACCAAATCATTCCGGCTGCTAAATAATTCTGCCACCCTGAATGCTAGAAGCCTTAAGTCACTGGGCTATTGGTTAGCCAGAGTAGCTATCTACTCCTTTCTGGTGCTGTGCCTTTCACGAACAGCATCCGGGCCTTAGCAAAAGAGTGAGGTCGATACGACAAATGTCTCCTATTAATTTTTAACGGCGATAAGTGTGCTTTATTTTTTATGATGATTTATTAATGCACTTCATAATAAATGTATACGTTGGCCTGAGGCTCCGTCTGCTTGTATTAGAGGGTGTCATCGCCTTCAGCTCAAGGGTGATAGATCGCACCTCTTGCGGAGCTGACTAAGGGGACTTCCTGCCATGCAACCCATTTACCCTGTAGGGGTCTTTGTACCTTTCAATTAAAATAGCTCACTGTAGACCAAATAGCTTTTGGTGTCAAATCCCTGCTAAGAATCTCTTAGAGTTCTTCCACCCTCCATCCCGCCCACACTCCCTGCCCTGTTGCCTCCTCATTATTCCATCCCCAAACTCCAGGAGCAATTCCTGTAATAAAGGAGGTGCAAAACTTGCATAAAATCTGCATTGCTTATTAGTTGTTTAAACCTCTCTGTTCCTATACCTGTCATTACAAATAGTTAGAGAGCAAAGTGCTAGAGTTGAGGGGAAATGGGACATGGGAAATATAAGTTTAAAACATTGGTTAGCCACACAAAAAAGCCCCATGGGTAAGCTCACAGTTTCTCAGCCTAATGTACCTCACAGGAGACACAGCCAAGATTTTGCGGCAGCTAAACATTCCCACCTCATCACTGAGATCTGCCAATGACTCTCTCCTGGTTGTTTTCAGGTACATCTTGTAGTAACCAAAGAGGGAGCTTTTTGGTTGTGCCACCCCACCTCTGGAGTTGCTCTTGATATAAACCTGGAGCCAACTGCACCTCTGCACCAGCAGCCAAGCCTCCAGCAATGTGCCTCTCATTTTAATTTAAATTATTTCTCCAAAGATGAGACTGGAATTGAGATGCATCAATCAGACATCAGCTTTCGAGAGGCAGGTCTATTGAGAGTCCAGGAGCAGTCCTACCTGACAACTTGTTCTCTGGACCTCCGGGGGTTGCTCTGCTCCCCTCCCAAGGCTGTGAGATGCTGGACTTCTGCCAACCATCCAGCGCTAGAGGCTGTAACAAACTAATGTGGTTGCCCCCTTGAAATTCCCTGCCAAGGTTATGGTGAAGATAAACTACTCAGCTAGGTGTGGAATACAAATGTAACAAATAATCAAGCATAATGGCATGCCAACTGTGCCAAAACATGCTAGCATACCTCTCAAGGCTCAAAACCTAGATGCTTGCGTTTGCTAACAAAAGGTTATGCAATGGCAATGCAGGAAGATGAAATCCTGCCTTCCCTGAAGCTATATGGAATCTTGCCCTTGATGTCAATTAAGTTAATAATGCACCATTTAGCCACAACCAACTCGTATGACCCCAGGGTGACAGCCAATTTCTGGGTGTGCGCTGGGCTTTCAACAAGCATTGTGAAGCAAAGCAGTCATTACCATGTGCTTGGAACCTTGGGGAGAGTCTGATGAACAGCATGCAAAAAAAAAACTCACCTAGCCCTTAAAAAGGTAATACTGGCCACCTCAGCCTTCCAACAATTCTGTTCTCATTTGTTTCCCTATTCCGCTCCCTTTGTATTCCCGTTTCCCTTCCTAGAGTGCCTTGTTCATTGAAATGCAAACCCACAAGGATGGGATGACATTTTAATTTTTGCACAGTACCTAACTCCTTGCAGGCCCCTAATAAATAAATAGCAACAGTCAACATGATTCCTTGCCACCTACCCACTCTCATTCAGCATTAGTCTGACCTGGGAATGAATAAGCTCTCAAGGCCCCTTTGTACAAAATCTTTGCAATGCAGTCTTCAACCGAAAGGGGGTAGGAGAGTCCCTTTAATGGGAGACCAGATTGTTCCACCACTTGAAGAGAGCTATACAAAAGGCTTGGTTTCCTGACTTATCTGGAAAACTGGGTCAGCTTCACAGCCATTTGAGGCTTAAACTAGTTTTTCCTTAGATTGGTTTGCAACATGCATATAAAAATCTACACTGGGTGCAATGTACATTCATTTTAAAACAAAAAACAAAACACACACACACAGAAAGAGAGAGAGAGAGAGAGAGAGAGAGAGAGAGAGAGAGAGAGCACTCTCCTATCTTACTGTAACTACTTCCACATGCACCATAAATTGCTCAAGAGTCTGAGAGACACTTGAATGCCATGTGTTAAAACACTCTCTGAAATGTCAGCACTTGCATGATCAAAGAGGAAAATTAATTCTGAACTCCAGAATTCAAAGGTCTAAGTTCCCGCCCACCCCAACTTGTTTCAACTCCCTTGGAGAACTAGCTATGACTTGCAAACTTCCCTCTCAACCCCCCGCCCCCATCTCAGCACTCTAAGCAATGCCAGGTAGCTTGAGCTAGCTTCTCTTTTAATTTTCCACACTGCCTCTGCCTTAATGCTATGCTGCTGCATTGTGGGAATTAACAGGGTGGCAAGACCCAGGTGCCCAGCACTGCCACTTATAGCCTAGTAAGCCTCCATGACCCACTGACATAGGGCAGGTTCCTGTTTCCTCAAACTCAGGTACCTAAGGCTGACCGGGATGTTTTGGAAGCCGAAAAAGTCATCACTGGCTGGGGATGATGGGAGTTGTAAATCCAAAACATCTGGGGGGCACCAGGTTGGAGAAGACAGCTCTACTGAATCTGGCAAGTTTAGCCTCACCTAAATTGACTTTAGATATTCTAAGACCTAGCCTGGTTTTTTTGTGCTTTTGTTTTTACTTTCACTGCAGAAGCAACTGTTGCAATGAGCAATTGATTTTGGAGTCCAACATGAGGTCTGGAAACCTGAAACTTTAGATGACCGCAGTTGCTGCCTGCAGCCTAAAGCCTTGCAGGGCTACAAGAGCAAATGCACTTTTCTGCTAAGGCTCCGCGACTAAACCCAGCAGTTTCATCCTTTCCTAGCCATGTTAGCCATGTTCTCCCTCCCTCCCTGGATCCCCACAGCAAACAAATTGTATTGACAGACAAAGGCGGGATTATGGTGAAGAGATTTGCGAGACAACAGGATTAGGGAAGCTAAAACAAGCAAACACTGAGATTAGGTTTGGGAGGTGGTTGGGCTGCTGGGGAGCAGGAAGTGGGGAAAATAAAATGGGAGAAGTGGTGGCACAAGGGTGGGGAAAACTGTGAAAGAAGGAGATTTAATATGTTCTAGGAAGCAAACACAGTGAACAATCTGAGATTAAAATTGCTGGCATATCACAGACCTCCACAGAAAAACATGGCGGATTTGCAGCTTTAATTGTGGATTCCCACCAACCCATCAGCAATGGATAAATTGAAGCGGGGGCGGGGGGAGGAAGTCTATCCTCAAGTCCTGGGCCCTAGCAGAAAGTGGGACGGCTTGTGAAATTGGAGGCACCAGCTGTCAGCTGATCTGAACCAGGATCAGCTGTGACCTGATTATTAGTCTCTTAAACCTGCATTATTCCTTTCATTTTCCACCTCATTGACGTCTACAAGGCAAAGGGAACTGGGTGAGTAGGGATGGTGTCGGAAGTTACTGATAATCGACTCCTCGTGCCACTTCACTTTGTTCCACGGTCCGCATCCCCCAGGAAGGACGTTTAACCATTTATACCCTTTCAGGGCCAAAGAACATTTGGAGACAGATTTCTCCAGGGAGACGGAAAAAATGTGGCGTTTTAGTAAGCCATCTGAGATTAATTCGAATGGGATGGCAGGGAAGGCAGTTTCACATTGTGTTTACTTGGCTCCCGAGTAAAACAAAAGGAAAAGGAAATCGTATGGCTAGCAGATTTGTTACAGTATGTGCATGGCTGCAGCTCAGGAGCAGAGTATCAGCTTTGCAAGCAGAAGGTGCCAGATTCAATCCCTGGCATCTTCAGGTAAGAGCTGGGAGAGAACCCTGTTTGAAATCCTAGACAGCCACAGTTAGTATGGAAAATACTGAGTTAAATGGACCAAGGGTCTTACTCAACCTCCTATATTCCTTTGTGAAGGAGTAGCCCAGTGCAATAAGCAATACAGGTTATGATGCCCTTGGTTGTGATAATTTAAGGGAGCTGGACTACTGGGGGGGGGGAGTCTCAAGTGTGGAGGAGCCACAATTGCCTCAAGTCCCAGAATATTTAGGGGGGGGGACGAAAAACAAAAACCCAGAAAACTTTTTGAACTAGAGAAAAAGAACTGCATTTAAGAAGACCCTGAAAGTAGTTGGATGGCTATATGTTTTATTTATATTTTTTTTACTTAAGTGAATATTTATAAGCCACCAATTGTTAGAAAAATATCACGGTGGCATACAATAAAATCATAAAACCATCGTAAGATAATAAAATAATCAAATATAGAATAAATGATGAACACTACATCAAATTATTTATTCTATTTTGTTTAAAAATTATTATTTCTAATAACTTAAGTAGAGTGAGCTGATTTTTCCACCTTTAGTTCTCCAGATTTAATTAGACTAAGAAGAGCCTGCTGATTGAGGCCAGTGGCCATCTAGTCCAGCATCCCGTTCTCACATTGGCTATACAGGATGCCTGTGGGAAACCTGCAAGCAGGAACGGAGGCAAAGAGAGCCCTCTCCCCTTCCGTGGTTTCCAACAGCTGGTATTCAGAAGCACTGCTGCCTCCAACTATGGAGACAGAGGAGAGCCATTGATCACTCTCTTCTCCAATAATTTGTCTAATCGTCTTTTAAAGTAATATAGGTTGGTGGCTATCACTGTCTCCTGCGGCAGCAAGTTCCATAGTTTAACTATGTACTGTGTGGAGAAGTACTTTATTTTATTGTTGTCCTTTCCAGTTCTACTACTCTTTGATTCTATGACTCTTCCAAAATTCAGCTTCGTTAGATGTCCATGAGTTCTAGTGTTATAAGAGAGGGAGGAAAGCTCTTCTCTATCCACTATCTCCATGCCATGCATAATTTTATAAACTCCTATCATGTTGCCACTTACTCATCCCTTTTCTAAACTGAACAGTCCCAAATGCTGCAACCTTGGTCATTTTGGTGGTCCTTTCCTGAACGTTTTCCAGTAGCAGTTCATGTGCAGCTCACTACTCCACACAGCAACCTGTCTTCATAGGTTGACCAAGGGGATGGATCAACGCTCCTATCAAGACATACTATGTACAGTTGTGGTCACGTCACCTCAAAAAGGATACTGTAGAGTTGCAGAGTGGGTTGTTGTTGTTTTTTTCAGGGGTTCAGGTGAGGCAGCAGCTACTCTGCCTTGTGACACACAATTGCATCACATCCTAACATTAGGAAAACTTACGACTTGGGCCCTTTTGTTACAGCTGTGGTTTACTCCCAACACCACATTTCCTGGCTTTCTTCCTTAATCTCCAACACTTCCCAAAGGGCACACGCTATTCACAAATACCGAGACATAGATTCTGACCTGTTAGGAATCCAGGGTCTAACAAGGGTCTGTGTCATTGTTTTACATGCACTAATATTAAGCGGCAAACACTGGAAATAGATCATTACAGTTTTCAGTATTCAAAACAAAATAAGAACAAAGGACTATGGTAACAAGAGACTTCAACTGTAGCTTATTTCACATCCCATTTCACTTAAGTGTGGTTTTTCCACAGAAATAAGTTGATCTGGTGGCTTCTGCCACGATACAGTGTAAGCCTATGATACTCAGATGGCAATGACCACTGCACAACACAGACATTAATTCTCTTTAATTGCAAGGAGATGCCTGTGTTAAGACAATTTAGCTGCGGCCGAGAGCTAAAGCATTTCCTCATAATGCCTCATCAATCTGTGTTAGTTGGAATGCTGCTTAAACAGAACAGAAAAAGCCTGTTCACACAGTAAATAAGCCTTTCTGTGGGCTAGATCTGAGCGCCTGCAGACCATACTGGAATGGGGGTCACAGCTACAAATCAGGTGGAAAGAATGACAATGCACTGGGGAAATGTTACACACCTAGAACAGAATCCCACCAGGAAAATATCCCACATAAGCCGCACTAAAATATTATGTATCTGTCCTGCTTTTTCCTTTTTCCTCCTGCATGAAAGATAAGGGCCACAGCCCAGTGATATAGCACATGGTTTGCATGCAAAAGATTTTAGGTTCAGTCCCTGGCTTATCTGGGTAAGCTGGGAAGACCCTGAAGAAACTCTCCCAGTCAAAGTTGACCCTAAACTGTAAACAATACTGAAGTTGATGGACCAAGAGTTTAACCTGGCATAAAGCATAAACCCTGATGTTGGGAAAGACTGAGGGCACAAGGAGAAGGGGACGACAGATGGTTGGACAGTGTTCTCGGAGCTACCAACATGAGTCTGACCAAACTGCGGAAGGCAGTGGAAGACAGGAGTGCCTGGCGTGCTCTGGTCCATGAGGTCACGAAGAGTCGGACACGATTAAACAACAACAAAGCAGCTTCCTATGGAAGCAACTGTCAAAAAAAAAAAGGAAACAGACTGTAATGTATTTTTGTAGGGGGAAACTCAGGCATTCAAAATCCATACACTACACATAGCTGCCAATGCTGTGCATATCTTTCGCAGTTTAAATCGTATCTTTTTTTGTATTTTAATTTAAAAAGTAGACGGTAAAAGTTGCTTCGCACATCACACAGTAATGAATCTACATTTGCCACTTAGACATGGGAGGTGCTTTATTACCATAGTTTTCCTGATTATAATGCCCAAGCTTCTGTCCAATTTTGTGATATTCCTTGTCATACTGCAGTACCTGTTGCATTATAGAACAGTGGCTTTTTGACCAATATACCTGCATGTCACACTAAATTTAATTCAAATCAGTGGGCGTGGCATGACACAACAAGAAATGTCACCACTCCCCACACTTGTCCGCACATGTGGGCTTCTGTTCCCGCATGATTCCCCCATGAAAATGGCATGGAAGAACTGTATGCTGGTTACAGGTAGGTAGCCGTGTTGGTCTGCCATAGTAAAAAAAAAATAAAAAATAAAAAAAATCCTTCCAGTAGCACCTTAGAGACCAACTAAGTTTGTTCTTGGTATGAGCTTTCGTGTGCATGCACACTTCTTCAGATACTGGTATATGCTGGTATACCCCCTGCCCAAATCTGGGTTGCAAACAGGCTTTTCCCTGAAGTAGTTAACATGGAAAAGACCACATAACCTCCACTACATTCCCCTAGATTTCCAGAAGCGGCTTTTTACATTATATGACAAGTCAAAAATAATGTGTTAAATTAACAGTTTGGAAAATGTTGGGGAAATGGTAGAAACTGCCATGTGAACGCAACCTAAGAACCTGTAGCCAATCCCAGTTCTCTGAATACAGTAGTACATTTTCAGATGTCCACCTTTCAGATTTGTTGTAGTAGTGGATTTTCAGCACTGGATGGGAGAAGGGTGAAACCAAATGACCTTTGAGGTCCCTTCCAACTCTATGATTATACTGCAGCAATGAAGAACGCTAAGGGTGCTTCTTTTACAACAACAGTTCTCATTAAATATAAAAGGTTTAGAAATCTTTACAATCAATCTTAAACATCTTTTTTTTTTTAAAAAAAAATGAAACTAGTTTGTGTTAGACTGAATGGTTTCCTACCCAGAAAACATTGTGCAGCACTGTGAGAGATATTACACAATGAAAGGAGCGCATCAGGATCTGACACCAGATGCAAAGCATCCATAGGAAAATCACAGAACGGATAATACAGAATTACCCCCAACCTTAAAATCAACTTGCAGTTCACAGCACCACAATTTCTTCTGCACTGATTCACAGTCATTATAGTGTCAGCACAAGCTTCCATATGCTTCATTTACTGGCAATAATCTTATACACACACACACACTTATTTGAAAAGCAAGTTGCAAAATAAATAAACAAACAACCCATTCTATGCAAGGAAGGAAACAGTTTGGGGAATAGAATTTGCCTGTTGTGCAGGATTTGTTTGGGGTGGTTTTTTTTTTTTTTGTTCTGTGAGTTTTAAAAAGAAAAGTTAATTGGTAAGCCCAATGGACCATGCCTGTTTTTCTGCTTTCTACATCTCACCTCTCATCCCTATTAGGTCTCCCTAAAGCTAGGACCCTCATGTGGTCAGCTTCTGGCAACTCTTCTTCCAGATGGGAAAGCAAGCATTGGCTAGAGAAATGTCTGGGGTGCCTATTATCTCCCTGCCCAAATAATGAATCCATTAACAGCACAGAGGAAAGGAATAAATGCATTAAGAGGCTTAGGAGATAACAGAGAGAAACAGTGCACAGTCTGTACCTGGCCGCTCTCTGCAGTTTAACCCAGGGCTGCAGCACCAGACAAAGGGGTGGGAGTGAGTGGAAAGGAAAATAAATTCTAGTTAATTGATCCCATTTTGTAATTCTCTCTCTTAGTGGAAGGAGATATATTTATTTCTATCCAGATGCCTATTTCCTTGTCCTATTCCCTGCCATCTCTTATTGGCAGGTCCTGTGACTATTTTAATGTTCTGTAGGTCTGTTATTTGGGATATATTATTTAACTCTGTTACAGGAGTGGGTCATTGAAGCCTTGATTCCATGAAAACATCCTTAAGCAGGCATAAATGAATGGGAAGATGGAGAAAAATGATGGGCTGTAGGGAATATCAGGGCCAGGTTGCTGGTGCAAATCCAGAAAATAATGAACACTATGTCTGTATGATTGCATTGTGTTCTGGTGACCACAAAAGAGCACTGAATGCTAAAAACATACCCACATCAAACAGCTGAACTCTGATGCACATGTGGGGGCTCACTACTGATCTTATTACTGCCTCCTTCAGGTGGCCTGGGACCACTCCTTCTCAAAGTGAGGCACTAATTACTTCCCTGGTCTATCCAGCTGTCCCCTCCCCACCATATTTTATAAACCATGAGGGGCAAGGGCCACAGACACAAGTGCCTACATAAAACTGGCCATGTACCTTAACCAGGACCTCAGACTGCAGCAACTGAAACTGAAACTCACCCAATGGAGCTGGGCAAGAAAGTGCTCAGGACACCTCACTGGAACCATCCGCATGAACAATGGAGTCCAAATCCCGGTGGATGGATAGAAGTAATCCTATACTAAAAAATACTTAGCAAACATGTCACAGACACCTTCAGCCTCATCCTTGGTACTGTGTAGCTCCTCCCAGCCCTTTCCCAACACCATCCTCACATTGGGGGACGTTCTGAGGGGGAGGAGCCTTTAAATGTGTATAGACCGTCCCAGTGAATTGTAATACTGTGCACTCAGGGCTTTAGCTCACAGCGACAACCTACATGCACTCAGAAGGTCTCCCTCCTTTGCATGTGTTGACAATATTAGAGAGGGGCCAGGTGATGGTGGGATTGGAGTGATTGCTGATGCCATCCCACTGTTCTGGAAACTAAACTGAGAAACTACATGCATTTAATAAAAATTTAAAAATGTGATAATGAAGTATGCCTCTGCTTTTCATCCAAAAAAGAAATATGTCCCAGACTTTCAAAATGTTGAACATGCTGACATAATGGGACATGAGACCTTGGCCCTCCCCTGTCATGTCTCATGTGATAAATGAGCACCGGGGAAGAAGAGGGAACTGTAATGCAACGGAGCTGTTCATTTGACCAGGGTCTCATGCATTCCAAACATAACAACTTATTTGTTCCTGGGTCTACGGATTTAATTCCTTATTCCACTGAATCAGGACATGGTCTTTTGTCTTCTCCCTCCTTATGGGGAATTTGCAGGAAGTCTAATATCCAGGAGCCTCAGAGCAACCTGGCCATTTCAAGACTGGGAGGAGAAGGGCTACAGAAATGCAGAGCAGCAATTTCTAAACTCTAAATTATATTGCTACACTGAAAATTTCACAAACGAGAGTTTTATCATCTTGCTCATCCCCCTGGCCATGGTGAGGGGCCAAAAGCACGATGACCCTGAAGTTCTCTCCAAACCTGGAACTAAAGAGGAGAAAGGATGGACTCCGTTTCTTCCTCAGCCCTGAAGTTTGGATGAATTCTACTGGTTGTAGAATTCTGAAGCCTCATTTGCAATACAGTGGTACCTTGGGTTACAGGTGCTTCAGGTTACAGGTGCTTCAGGTTACAGACTCCGCTAACCCAGAAATAGTACCTCGGGTTAAGAACTTCGTTTCAGGATAAGAACAGAAATCATGTGGCAGTAGCAGGAGGCCCCATTAGCTAAAGTGGTACCTCAGGTTAAGAACAGTTTCAGGTTAAGAACGGACCTCCAGAATGAATTAAGTTCTTAACCAGAGGTACCACTGTATGGCCATAGGGAGATGAGGAACATTAAATCCCAAGGCTGTCAAACCATTTCTTTCTGCTAGTGCTTCACAGCAGAAACAAACCAAACAACAGAAAGCCCCCTATCAGCCAGCATATAGAACTGCAGCAGCTAATGATTGTCATTAGGTTCAACCAACATATTGTTGATTAATTGGGGAAGAGGTTAATGGGTGAGGCTAAGAGCCAGATCACATTGTTTTCCCTTAGTGCTTATTTTTCTTTTTAGAAGAAATAGTGCAATGGTGGTAGAATCCAGATTCAGACCCTGAAATGTGGGTTGGGGAAACTTTGGATTTTTGCCAACTGTGGTCCCAATTCTGTCTCTGGACGGGTGAAGCTGCATGAGGGGGAAAAAAGCTCCTAGTCACTCCAGTATGTGCTTCTGCTCTCCTGCCCCCAATACAAACTGCAGGTATGAAGGCCACAGTCTTGATGCGGATGAAATGATTATTACGCATGTAGTTTGGGCCCTGAGTGAAAGATGTACGTCCTTCATTTGAACAGGGCTCTTAATGCACACCTGCAATACAGTTTCTCCTAATCCCAAGGAAGGATGAGTCTGGGAGGGAGGGAGGAATCTGAGATCTGTGGCTGCCTGCCAATCAGCAAAAGAAAAGAAAAGAAAAGATCATATAGAGCAATAGGAGAAGAGTGGAATTAATCAATGTGCTAAATTTCTTCCACTTCGTTGAAGAAATCCAAACAAGGAGCAAACCAATATAAAACAAAAGTGCACTGAATAATAGAATAAATAAATTATATTTAATCCATTTGCTGAATGGATCTGTCTTTCAAGTCATGTAAAGTTTTAATTAGCTGAATCAACGTTTTGTTGATGACTTGTTGTGGAAGCCAATTTTAGTAGGCGAGACTGTTGCTTGCTCTTTGTCTTAATTTTGGTTCTGATCTGCTGCTCTTGTAGGGAAAAGGGTAGAGAAAACAACATGAAAGATCACCTTGCCTCTTAACAAAAGTGGTGCCTTTGCTTATCAGAGTTCTTTTTCACTTCCTTTAATATCTGAAAAAGCCACCGGCCCCCGGCACATTTATTTAAATGCAACAGTTAAGACTGCTGACTAATCAACTAGAAATTCTTTAACTGATTGACAGCCCTCAGTTTTGTTTAAAAAGGAAAGACTGCAATTGGGCCTTTGGGACGGAGAAAAGTCCCACAATAAACAGCTGCTGTGCTGTGACATTTCCCTGTGTTTCTGAAGTGTCAGAAAGGGACCATTTCCCCCTTTTAATCATCCTGCCTTTCCTCTCTTTGTCACTTGTGCAGCTCTTTCTTCCCTTCCTCGTAGCCCCTCACACAACTCCCCTCCCCGCCTTCATCTCGCATCCCTCTCCATTTCAGAAAAATGATTGCCCTTGTTTTTCTCCTTTATTTACTTTACACGGGGAATGTGCACACAGCCTGCACTGTGCCCTGTTTCTCATTCTCCTCACTCCATTTTCTCCCCAGCTCAGACATGGCAGTTCTGCTTCAGTGCTGCTCTCTGGAGACTCTCGCTGCAAGGAACAGCCTTGACTTTGGCCTCTTAAACTTCAGTAAGTTAAAGAAGAGCAAGGGGGGGAGCTGAGGGGAGGAGGGGAAGCCAGCAGGTGGCTGCAGCCAGCCATTTTGAAGGTCACATCCACTTGGACCTTTTCTATTCTCTGCCAGTCCCTCAGATCACTACGTCTGGGCCACCAACCAAGGCAGCAGATAATATTCTGCAAACTCTACTGATTTGACCAGTGCAGTAACAACATTGGCTTCTGGGCTTCTACTTAAAAGGGTACATATTTCCAAGGTGGGTACCTGTAGTGATGGAAGCAGTGCAGGAGCTTAAAAGGCTTACGAGGCTTCCTGACTCTAGCTGGTTCCCAGGGTATGCTGATACTGTGTACCAGGGGTAGCCAATGTGGCGCCCTCCAGATATTGTGCACTACATCTCCCATCATCCCAAGCTATTGGCGCTGTAGTCCTAAACATCTGGAGGGCACCATGTTGGCTATCTCTACTGTGTATCATAGGTTTGAAATGCAGCTAGGCTGCTCTTTTTCTCAATTTGGATAGAAGCTGGATAGGATAGTAAATGCATCAAAACGCAGCATTTCATAACAAGTGATAGGAAATATATGGATTGTGACCAAGGTTGCATGTGCACAGCTTCCTAAGCCAGCAGCAGGAGCACAGTGGATAAGGAATGAATGGGAACCACAATCCCTTGCAATGTCAAAGACCATGTCTAGACATCTGTTTATCTTTGAAAACTAGATTCAGTAAGTCAATCAAATATAATCAATGGTTGTGTAGCCAAAGTCCATATGGAAATTAAGGTGACTCATTGGGCTGTCCTCCACCTCCCTTCCACCCTGCCAATTTGCCATTGAACAACCTTGATGGTCATGCTGCTTTGATACTTCCTTTAAAACAGTTGTCACAAAATATGAATGGTAACCCTCAGCAACCAGTGTCTTGCATCTTTACTGTGCTTGTTATCACAACAGCTGTGTGAGGTTAACCCACTGCTAGTATTTCCATCTTGCTTAATGGATATATAGTAATATGATTCTAAGTCTCCCATACCTACCACCCAAATGCAATATTCAGTTTCTTGTGGGTGCTTTCATATGGAACTTACACCTTTGCATTGTTTTGGTGTTCCTATCTTAGTGCAGTAACTTTTTCCTCACAACACCATGAGTAGAAAGGAGGTTGGAAAATGACCTATTTAAGGAGGCTTAAGAACACAGGAAGCTGCCATACACGGAGTTAAACCACTAGTCCATCTAGCTCAATATTGCCTACATGGGCTGACACTGACTCTCCAGGGGTTCGGGCACAGGAGATTCTCAGGTGCCGGGGATTGAATCTGGAGCCTTTGGCATGCAAAGCAGATGTTCTATATCTGAGCTATGACTCTTCCCACAAAGCTTGGACTTTTATCTACTGACATCCAATTCACATCATCATGGGCATCGCTTGGAGCCTCACATCTGAATGGTGTGAGCACTCTTGATTGAAACATGTTATTGGAGGTGACATGAAATCTGTGATCCATGATGAAGGCTACTTCCTCACATGATCACTTTATGTTGTGATGAACGTGTTAGTGAAGAAATTCACCATTATGAAGCTTGAAAACTTCTTGTCTCGTGTAACACAGGAAATGCGCCAAGCTACCTATGAGCTTCCCCATGCATCTGGTTGGCCACTGTGGGAAGCAGGAAAGTTGGACAAGATGGACTCTTCATTGGAACAAGCGAGGTAATTCCCAGATGTGCTTAAGAGAAGGAACTCTTCTTAACACAAATGGACTCGGTAATTTTTAATTTTCTTAGTTCAAAAATAGGAGGAAGTAAACAATTATAATTACAGTTTCGGTTCACTATTGTGTTTTCCATCTAAAGAAAACTATATCTAGAAAGGGACTTGGAGCTACATATTCCACATGTGTACCTACTGTTTTTACCCCAGGCATTTTCCTGCACTAGCTGCATCATCTTATTGTCTCAAGCATCACAAAGGAAAGAACTGCAATCACTGAGGAATCTCAAACACAAAAATTCAGATATTCAGACTGATGGTCTGAAAAAGACAGTCCCGGTGACTGCACAGCAACTTATTGCTGTTCATCAGGGTTGGAACTCACTGTTCTTCCTACTTCATGCTGGCTAGTATAATAGTCTTCCTGAGCTACAATGATAATAATTTCATACCTTTCAATACACCCTGTCATCAGGAAAGTGGTTTTCAAAACTATCATGCAAAAAGGACCTGCTCCAACTCCTGAAAATTCATCTGCTGAAATGCAGCAGCTTTGTACATGAGCTTAGGGCTGTCAGATGAACAAACTAGGACCTAATGAGGAGCAGGCAATGGGAGAGGGGCCAAACATATGGTCGGCACCTTAAAGATATCAGGTTCAATCCCTGGCATCTCCACTTTTTTAAAAAATCAGGTAATAGGTGATGGAAAATATTTCTTCTTCCTTAGATCAATGACAGGGTTAGGTCGGATAGACAAATATGAATATGTGGCAACTTCCTATGTTCTAGTGATAACATGCAATCTTGAAAATGCCCCTTAACCAGTTGACCAGGCAATCTTCCATTCCAACAACTACCAGGACTTCTCCTTTGATGCACATATTTCTGCTTAGCTTTAGCTAGCCACCAAGATCAGAACCATAGATTGGAGCATGGCTTTGCCTTGGGAAATGACCCTGAAACTTAATGCTTTCATCCAAGTAGACTTGACTCTTCTTTTTCTTTTCTTTTTTTGCCACTGACCTGACCAACTGGAGAGGGGGCGGGGAGAAACCCTGAATCACGTCAGCTTAATAAAATGCAAACAAGGGAGAGGAAAAGAGCACAGATGGGGGAGAGAGAGCAAGACAAGATGAATAGAGTGTAGGCCAAGCTTGCAAATTATCATGTACGAAGGACAGTCTCAGACAAAGAGTAATTCAACCATGTCGAACACCTTTTCCCCTAATCAGACAAGCACACCCCAGCTAGCTAGGGAGAAGGCACACAGCCAGCAGCCAACCTGAAGACAGCACAAGGTTAAACACTGCCAGTCAAACCAGCTGGACAATATGCAGCTTTGGAAAGGAGGGAAATGCATGTACAAAGGCAATAAATATAGATATATAGACACAGATATAGATGCACACATTCTAATATGGTATGAAACCAATGCGTGTTTATTTTTATTTCAAGCAGAGTTATCCTGGCTGAAATAGAGAATGGATAGCCAGACACCTAATGTCTTCATCTTTAGGATGTTTTGAATTGATTTTAAATAGTTCATGGCTCTGTACCCTAGGCAAGCTACTGCTAATACAAAATATGTCCTTCTCTCTTAGGAAGACATTCACACTTCTCATAATTGTGTAAGAGAGGAGTAGCCAGTAGGTGTCTTCCAGATATTATTGGACTGCAACTCCCATGAGCCTAAACCAACATGGCTAGTGGGCAGAGATAATGGAGAATTGTATTTTAACAGCATGTAGAGGGCACCAAGTTGTCTACCCTTGGAGTAAGAATTAAGCTGGGACAATTATTCCTGCTTTCATTGGATCATTCGTCTCCCACTTGGGGGGGGGTTATTTAGCAATTTCCAGGGGGGTAGGTAAATTTGTGGGTGGGGAGTCCTACCTTTAAAGTGAAGTGGCTGTGACATTTCTCCCCATCCCTTCCTTCCCCCCACTCCCTAAGCCTTCCTGTTGCATCAAGTGGCAACTTGGTTGCCCTCAGCAGTCCAGTGATGTTCTTAGGAGGAAGTTCCCATTGGTGTGTCTTTTCATGTCATCCCCAAGGACATTCTTGAGGAGAGGAGAAGAAGACTGCCCTGATGTCAGCAGAGCCATGTGACTTGCATTCCTTGTCATTGCTAAGAGATTTGGGTATTATGGGATCATTTGCAAGCTCTGGAATATTCCCCCACCAATAACCCCACCATAAGCCTTCTCAGTGGTAGTGCACCAAATTCCTTCCCCCATAAAGCCCACATGGTTATCCTTTTAGAATCAGACAGATATTTTTGTTCACCCACCTTCTTCCCATTTAACATGTTATTATTTATTTTAGTTACTTAAACTTGTATTTTAGCTTGTTTTTATAACTATGAATTTTACTGAAAGCTCTGCTGAAGGGCAGCATATAATTTTAACTATAATAAAAGAAATAAATATAGAGTGATAGGAAAGTTATATGATGCCTCTCCATTATATTTTATATCTGTTTTCATCTAAGCTGATTTCTACAACTTTCCTTCCATCTGACTTTTATTCTTGTCCCTCAACTCAAGAGCCCTGATGAGAAAAACAACAGAATGAATTTAGGGGTTTGAGGGACTGGCTGGCAGGAACATTATTGAAGGGTCGATTTCTTAAATGATTTCAATTTGCCTTTAACAACTAAATTATAGATACCACTAACAATACTTCTTGCAGGCAATTTTCTTTACTTTCCTCACTGTTAACTAAAGATGAATTTTTCAGACCTGCGACATAATTATTTGTGAAGGAAATCTGCCTATATTATTATTTTTAAAAATCAATAAAAATGTAAATTAAAAATAGTTTCATATCCAGATGGCATGCATGTGCGCACACACACACACACACACACACACACTTTATAAAGGGCATGCAAGTAATCATCAGTTATGAATGATAATGTATGATAACCCAAAAGAAAAACAATGAACATAAACTATATTTCACTACCTGAGGCAAAGGTGTATCCCCATCATCCCCATTGACTTCTTCTGCTAATCTCTTCCTATGCATCTCAATTTCCTAGCAATTGCACATACCAGTTCTTTATTTTTGCTACCTACCTGCATATACATTCTTGTTTAGATAAGCCCACCCAGAAAGCTGATGTGAATTTTAATCTGTTTCAGTATTTTAACTTTTTGCATGTTTTAAAGTACTATATTTTTTCCCTTGATTTCCTTGTTTTATCTTTTTGTAAACCTCTTTAAGAATTGTTTGATTGTTTTTTTTACAACCAAGCCGTGCATAAATGTTATGAAATAAATAAATATATGTACTGACAAAACTTGTGGATTTGAATAAAGAAAGTGTCATCTCTAAACGAGAGTTGTACGAGTCAGAAACTATAGTCTTGTCACACTTTAAAAGCTGACAGGTTTATTTTGGCATATGCTTTCATTGACCAGGGCGCTTCATTAAATGTGTACAAGTATTATCCTTATTTGGCAAATGATGGGTGGGCATGTGCACCTTATTTGTATGTTCTTTATCAATACTGTATCTGCATATCTTAGCAGCATTCTGTGCACCCATGTGTGCAAACATATACACCAACTGGACAGCACCAATGTTGACAGTCAATATAGTGCACTGCATTGGTCTTCACCTGTTGGGTTTGGATCTCTTACTAGATCACTGTCTGATCTAAGAAGGGGCACTACCACCACACAAATATATATGGTTAAAAAAACAAACCTAAGAAATGGGTCCCCAAATGCATGTTTTGATTTAAACATAGGTCCCAGGTGAAAATATTGGAGACTGTTGGTGTAGTGGGTAGAGTTTTGAAGTTTGGCCAATGAGATCAATATTCAAATCCCCACTCAGCCAGGAAGCTCACTGGATGACCTTGGGCCAGCCAACTTCTATCACCAGCTAACCTATTTTGTGAAGCTAAACCGGGAAAAATCCATGTGCATCAAACCGAGCTCTTTGGAGAATGAGATAGGATGCAAATATAGATAAGCCTTATCTCCGGAAATGAGTGCTCATCTCACCTTACACACTGACATACTACTGAGACAAACAGAGTTTCATCAGTGTAAAAATGATGAGGGGAGAGCCATCTTGGTCCCCCCTCTCTAGAGCTGTGTTGGGACGGAAGAAATACACCACACAGACAAATTGTTCTAAACAAACAGTCCCTGGTAGATCATAGTGAACACCAGTGAAATCTAAGTGTCTTGGAACACAAAAGGCAAGGAAACAAATTGAAAATTGATCTTGCTGTGGCAATGTAGAATGGAAGAGTGATTTCCTAGCTGTGGTTTTGAACATCCCCCCCTCTACCCACTTTTCCTCTCTCAGACTTCCCTGCTCTTTTTTTTTTTTTTACTCCTAGTGTAAAGCAGAAACAAAGACCTCTGCACACTGCCATCTCCCTCAATTTCCTAATTTCTTTATCAATATTCAATTAACAAGGATGACTCTTCCCTCAATCAATACAAAGTAAAGGGAAAAGGGGGGGGAGCTTTAAAACTGTAGCATATGAAGAAAATGTGCTTTTGGTCAATCTTACATATTAATAGTGAAATCATTCCCACATGTACATCTTTATTTAGCCAAAATGGCCCCGTCCAGGCACAAAGGGGAGCCGTCATGAGATCCCAAAGGTCATGTGGGAAAGCACAGATTCCACCATGGACACGTTTGTGAGTGTTCAGCTTGCAAGTTATATCATAAACTGACAATGCAGAAGTTACTAGCAACACCTTTGCTTCTTCAAGATGAAACAGCATTCCTTTTCTGGTGTGTTGGACATGGTAAGAGTTCTTCATGGGATGTATTATTAAGGGTGTTTATAAAATGCCTCAAAAGCTAAACACTAAATAAAACCCACATAGATTTACAACTGAGAGAAACAATTATGAAGGTCGGGGGCAGGGCACATTTTTAATATGTGTTACTTTGAATTCTCAGTGGGATGGAAGATGGTGTTTTTGAAGAGGGGAGTCTGCCTCATGCTGCAGCTACTGAGATTCAGACCTTTAATGCATCCTTAACTAATTCAATCATTCATAACGTAATATTAAACTGTTAGGGCACAGGTAGAAGATATACAAGGAAAAAACAGGCTAATGTAATATGCCCCACATTTATACACACATTCTCTCAGTCACCAAGTTCGCACAGACAGTTATTCTTACTTATTAAACACACATGTGTCTTTACTGCTCTCTAACATGTTTGCATAGTTCACACAAGCAAAACACCTGATAACTTTTCCTCCATGCAATCCACTGCGATGCTGTCCTTCCTTTTACACTCTTCTGAGCAAAACCTAGCAAAATAACTAATGCTATTCGCTATTACTCATGTTAACCCAGCCTGAGGCATAAAGTTGTGTTTGCTCAGATTACATCCAGCAGGTCCCCTCCTTGGCTGAGCAGGGTCTGAAGTCTTGGCCCAACCCACCCATTTCTCAGTGCATGCTTCAAACATATGTCAGATGGGAGTCTGTCATGGCAGAGAGATCTAATGCCCATGGGATACATTTTAATTACAAGGTCATTCTCATTAGAAAGGTCACCAACTTTGAGAGAGCTGGGGCAAGGGAAGATTAATTACACCCCTTTATGTATTAATTTCACCCAGAGTTCATTTATAAGATGAAGGTATAACAAAGGACAGGCATGCACTCAGTTTCCAAACTTTTCTTACATTAAGGTTACAGGCAAACTACTTAAATAAGGTGTCTGCAAGCCACAGCCTACACCACAGGGGTGTTGGTGATAGGGAACAGAAAGCTTACAGAGCACATTAAAAGTGCTATATTAAGCAATCCACTCACATAAAAAGAATGAATCTCAATTTCTGCTATCAGTAGCCACAAGAGAGAGAGAGAATTTTCCATTTCTATTTTTGCTGTGACAGGATTAACTGTGCACTGTACATGCTTGTATTTTCTGCAACCCAGCAGGTCTCCCACAAGACAGAAAAGGCAAGCAAAAAGAGTTCATAGACTTTTCAAGCAGGAGAAGTCTATGAACCCAGAAAGGCAAAATCAGAATGTTTGAATTTGGCCCAGAGCTTTAAGAGACACTCAGCAATCCCATCAGAGAGCATGGGGGGGGGGAGAGAGAGAGAGAGAGAGAGAGAACTGGTAACCATGGGAAACCATTCTCATCTTAACCTCACTTGGGTAAAGGGGAAAGCGTCTCCAGATTAATAGCTAAAGTACTCGGGGATTAGGGATTAAGGAGAGAATCCTGTTTGCTAGGATTAAGAGGGCTGGGTTCATATGAAAACCAAGACTAACAATTGCCTTCAAATAAATGGTGCTTTTCATTTATTGAGAAAAGGGGGGTAACGTTAGTGGGAGAGCATCAAAATCCATCAACGGTTTGGAAAACTAAAGGGACGGGGTCAAAAGACAAAAGCAAATATTCAAGGAAGAAAGAACACCAACATGATTAATGTCATGGCAAATCAAGTTTTATTTTTAATGCCCTTTCCTCAGCATGGGGCACTAAAACTAGATTGTGACGCTTAATGTTCTAGTTTTGAGGCACGATGCTCTGTGTTGTGTAACCTTCATGTGCAGAAAGTCTTTCATACATCGCCCTATGATTAAGCCACATTAATGATGCCCCCAAGCAAAATGCAGAAGGTAACGAGGTTTTTCTGTGCTAGGAGAACCTTTAGAACAAGGGTGGGGAAGCTGTTTCAGAAGGACTACATTTCCTACATTCAAGGGGCCATGTTCTAATGGTGGGTGGGGCCAAGGAAAAGTGGGTGGAGCAACATATGCAAATTTTACTTTTGTACAGTAGGCTAGTTTCCACACACCTAACAAAGCAAGAGACATTATCAGAGTTCAAGGGCACATTCCAGCCAGACAACGCTCGAGGAGGGTCACTGAGGAGTTTGGCCTGGGCAGAAGGTGTGTGGCTGGAGTAGGGGGGCGTGGCCTGGAAAAAGTCCTGAGGGCCAAATAGAGGTCTGGAGGGCCACATTCAGCCCCCAAGTCTGATATTTCCCACACATACTTTAGAACAAAGAAGCACTTAACAGACAACTTCACAACAGCAAATGTTGGCCTGGGCTAGAGCCAAACTCTGAAGCATATTGGCTATTTCAGGTCTCCTCTTGGGATTTTTGCCTATCACACCTGAAGATGGTAAGAATTTCTACTGACTTATCTAGTATCTGCTTAGGAATCAGGGATGGGTCAGGTCATGTGATAACTCAATCAATGTCTAGAGAAAACACTGTCTGAACTGTGACAATTCCATCTGGATAATGCAGCTGCAGACATTTTCTGTACTAGATGAGAGAAAGTGCCCTGTTGCAGCTGGGTGCTGAGTGTGTAGTGGAGTGTGAGGCAAGGCCCCTAGATTGGCCAAGGGCAGAGGGACCAGGTTTCCAGGGTTGTATAATGCACAGGCAGACACCATGGATGCAGGAGACTTAAAACAGCCACCCTCAAACCCATGGATGGCAACAAGAATGATGTCCCCAGTCCCATGAATGTATGAAGACGGCTCGACTATTCAAAATTTTCAGGCATGGGGAATGAGTTCAAATGAGCCTTTAAATATGCTGACAAAGGCCTGATATCTTAAGCTCTGACCATCAGCTGAGACAGAGGGGAGCCTGAAAAAGTTGTGTTGCGGCTAGGTGGTATTTTATCATAACACCAGTCAGTACATGACCTCTAATTCATCCTCAGCACCCTCAAACAGGAGCTTGATGGATAGCAACTGGCTGTAAGCATTTGATATGTTCATGAAGGCATAGCAGTCAACCTTTTCCCTTTTTTGCGGGAAATTCCCTTATTATAGCATTGGGAAACAGCAGGGAGGGTTGACATCTATGTGAAGGGGTTTCAGCAGGAAGGCCCAAATGCCTGGTGTTGTGGACAGTTAGGCAACATGCCCTCTCACCTGAGAAGAAATGCAGCTTGTTTCCTCTCAGACCATTTGTGGGCAAAGGAGCTATGCATCTCTGTGACAGACACATCCACCTGCAGGCACTTGTTCGAGATATCAGAGTTCTCTGTCATGACAGACATCACCCAGCTTGCCTTACTTGGCAAGGCCCTCTCCATCCTTTCTTTCAGAGTTCATCAACTTTTACTTCTAAAATGGATTGTCCTCCTCAGAATGGATGGCCTCAGGCCTATAAGTATTCAGCTAATTGGTTTATTCTGGCATTAGGTGATTTTGTTTCCTACATGCTAATCTCATTAAAATAAGGTACCATTTGCCAACAGGGGAATTTTTCCTCCAACATGCCTAAAGAATTGCTGGCATCTGTCGGAAAACATCATTCGGGGGTACAATCAAACTGTTGGAGACTTACAGCACCTCCTGTGGCTGTAGAGACCAATACAGGAGAGAAATGTGTTGTTGCAGTTGGAGAAGATGAAGACATCCAGTTGTGCGGATGCAGATGTACCATGGTTTTTCTTCTTTCTGTGCTCCTCCCAGCAGTCATTCCTCCTCTGGTCACTGCTGTGGATACACAACCTGACTGATTGTCTCAAGGAGGAACTAAGGTGTTACTCCTGGTGGGTTTAAGTTGCCCACATCTCACAACCATAAAGCAGTGCACTCAACACACAAGCCAGGTACACCATCATCTTGGTATTGATCATTAGCATGCCAATCTCCCATACTCTTTTGGAGAATAGCCATGGTTAATAGATGAATAAATGTTCACCTTTTTGACTTGGTAGGATAATACAGATTAGAATCAGACCTTAGTTCTTTTCATACTGTGAATCATATATAAACTGAACATGCTGAGTGTGTGAGGGAACAGGACCACACCCGCTGGCTCTGCCTTCATCTCCCGCAAAACACATGTTGGCTTTTCCACATAATCAGGATTCCTGATTGCATACTAGTTCGGCATATGTTCAGTATATGCATGACTGAAGGTGTGGGAAAGTACACTTTTGCATCTTGTTAAAACCAGGGAGAAGAGCATAGATTTATTATGGTGAAGCTAAACCCCAATGCATGTGCCCATCACAACCCCTGACATTTCTATTTACAGTAGCTAGGTCACTATTCCTAGGACACCAGAGATGTGGAAGTGTCCAAACCTGGAACTTGATATGAGGATTCTAGAAAATGGCCATTCATCTCCTGAGGCACTTAAAGGGGGATGGAGCAGCATCTGTTGCTGCCATGCTTTGCCACCATTGCTATCCTTCCTAAACATTTCTTCTTTGCAGCTGCTTTCTGGTGGATAGTCTCATAACTAAAGCACCCTAGTTTGAAACAAAAAATGTCCAACCCTGCTGTTCTGCTTCAGGTTGACCACTCCTGCAAAACCCAAGAACTTCTTGATTACTGAATACATCTGATTGCATGTTGGTCTGCAAAAATAACAATGCAAGCACAGAGGGAAAGAAAGTAGTTTGTCTCTGTAACGTTCCCCAGACCCAAATGAGTCATTCATCTCTGATGACCTACTCTACCTCTACCTCTCCCTTGGTCCCAGTGGTGCAAATATTTAACAGTGAGGCATCAATTGCTTATTGTCAGCAAATAGTTCTGAAATAATCTGGGCAGCCTGCAATTCCCCAGGATCCATTGTAAGCCCCAGATAAAACATGCCAGCCATATGATGGGATTAAGCTCCTGCTCCACATTGTTGTAAGACGGTAACTAAGTATGAATCCTGGTGACACAGTCTGACAATTCTGCTGAAAACCTACACATCCCCAAATGCACACTTTCCAGTTACAAATAAAGCAGTCAAACATTTCTTGAAATTTCTCAGATACAAGTTAAACATTGTAATACAGATATTCAGTTAGTATACTGAAGACAATTTACACCTGAGTTTAGCATGTAACCAAAATCCCACTTTCACCATAAATTCATTGGATGGGAATTGGGCAGTTTGCAGTGCACGCATGACGCAGCGACACGTGCACAGTGCGTGTGATGCACTGCGCACACATGCCGTGCTATAGCAACGGCGCCGGGTGGGACACGGACGGGCTGCGAGGTGGAGTGGCCTCACTCCGCAGCTTGCGAGCAGGGCCGGCCCAAATGTCAACCCCCCTCCCCAGGAACACAGGGCGGCCCACCCCCGCCCCCTTGCTCCGCCCCTGTATACTAAGTTAATTATTACAAATAGGTTTGTCTGGTAGCATACACACTACAAAACTACCCTAGGAACAGAAAATAAAGATATATACCCTCTGACGATACAGTGTCAGGACAGGGCTTGTGCCACTGGTAGCTAGGGCTCAGATGATTTTTTTGTGTGTGAGAGAGAATTCAGGTATCTGAAATTCTAATGAGCTGCCATTTTAACAATGGATGCAATTCCTCACTCCATCTTCATGTTCTAGAACAACGTTGTGTACAGGCCATTCTGAGGTAAAGAAAGTGGAAGATAAACCACTGAAAAGAGAACACCAGTGTTGCTACATAGAATGAAAGAATGTGTTGCCACCACTGTTAACAGTAGCTCCACCCCCGATGAGAATGGAAGCACAGCCATCCCCCCAAAATTCAGAAAATATGACATTTTGGGGGTTGCCACTATGGCTAAGCCAAAAGTCCAGACACGAAAGGTGCCAGGGCTAATGATATTGATGTACTTGCAAAGTAACTAGGTAAAGGCGGAAGGTCAGGTTTGTAATATACTATGCCTAGACAACCTAGACTCTAGGTGGCTATATATGGCTATATATGGCCCAGTGACTCTTAGGCCAATATGGCCTACCCCTATTCCTTTCTGTGCCTGAAGAAAGCTCTCTAAAATCTAGTCAACTGGGCACAGTAAGTGGTAGCTCACTAAGCTATGTTCTAGCCGCTATTCTGGAACTTGGGCCTCAAACCCTGGAGTTCCTTACATACAACAACCATGTGTTTGTTGGGACCCATTTTCCCATATTCCCTATTCATGTCATAAAGAGTCCTTAATTTTGAATGCAAATTAGCCAATGACAATATAGGTCACATGGGGGGGGCATCCATTTGTAGATGAGACAGAGCTGTGGTCATTCATTTCAAAAAGGTAATTTAATACACCGCCAAACAAACAGAGAAATCCCTACAATAGCATATCTTCAATGCTGTAATTGTTTGTTTGTTTGTTTGTTTGTTTGTTTGTAGTTTCCACCCATCCCAGGAATAGTACTGACCTGCCTTAGCAACTCACGGGTTGTGAAAAGAACCGAAATATTTTGATTCCACCTAGCAGAAGACAATGAATCCACGTTTTGGCAAAGTTCTGCTTACAAAGGAATACGACTTTGGCATAACTCTGAAACGTCTTATTCTTGTTAGAGAAACTGCAAAGGGGATTATATGGGATTACTGCTGGAAAGACCTGCCAGGATTTTCTTTTTTCTTTTTTGGTGGTGCTGTACAACCCATCTTCCTCTCTACTCCTTATACATTTTGGATACCTTGTGCAGCTGCTTGTTAAAAGAACATTGCTGCTGCAGTGGAGGGGCTGAAAGCCACCATTTTAAACAAAGGAGTTGAAAACGACCAAGTCCAAACACCAGGTTTCCCCTGGGAATAGCCTGGAGGTTTATCTCCCAAACCACATGACCTCCTGGAACCTCTGGACAAGTGAGATAACACACTCATACTCCTGCATACCAAGGACCCAGGGGGCATTTTGTTTAATCCTAGGACAAAGCTTATTGGGAATAAGGGCTGGTAGCATTAATAAAAAAATAAAAAGTGAAGGCTTGATTTAAAAAAAATAAATTAATACACATTTAAGCTCCTTGAACGAACTGCCAACTCATCATGCCGCTCAGAACATAGTAAATCCATTGCGGGGCTGACTTTTCCACTGCTGTTAACACAGAGAAGGAGAAACCACACATACACACAGCTCTCTCCTATGATAATGTGGCTTCTGCCCGCAAAGCGTTCACCCATTTTTCTATTTATAAAGAAAGAAAACAAACAGCTAGGTGCTAAATGAGCCATCCTGCAGAGGGCTCGCAATTGTCATCCCAGGTTGTGCGAAACCTACATTTCACTTCATTTTTTATTTGTATACATTATTCACATGGCACCAACAAAATGTGTTGTATGTACATGAGTATGCACAGACTGGTGAGGAGGAGAGTTTATTGCACACCGGGCTTCTGGTGAGCTCATCAGTTACCAGAACAAATCCATATCACCAAAACAATTCTACACTACCACCCCACGGCCCCACCCACAGCAAACAAATGATTTTGTCATGTATTACATTTTAAGCAACGCTTGGATCCAAGTCCTGGATAATCACAGTACTTAGTGTTTCGGGAGAGTGCTCTAAGCTCCAAAGGCCTGAATCATTACTGTATTATTCCTTTTTTAACACCCGTGCAATTCCAACTGATTTCCATATAGCTCCATGCTGTAAAACTAGGAAACTACAGTGGTAGATCAAATCCAGTGACCTGAAATTCCCCTATAATAACAGGCAGATATCCTCCCCACCACCACCACACACACACACACAATCTCTCTCTCTCTCTTTGTAACAGGGAAGAGAGATAAGCTCTGACTTGCCCTGCATCACATCGTACATCAGTGAAGAGGCCAGGAATAGAATCTTTGGAAGAAACGACACACCCGGGCTTCATCCAAATGGCCAACACCTTTCCATTTCCCTCACGCTGTGGAGCAGGAGATGCAGCCCATCTAATTGTTAGATAAAGTGTCCTGAACATTAATTCACTGGCTGTCAGAATCCAAGCTTCCATCATCTGTGGTCAAAGTTCACATCTGTGCTTCAGAATCCCATTTTGTCTAACAGAGCCTTACGTGGGAACGGTGTTTGCCAGACTGCAATGTCTTAGAAGCCCAGCTGCCATCAACAGACAGTAAGCATAAGCATGGTAACTCCATCAATCATGCAATATCAGCTGGGTAGTATTTAATGGGTACAGATAAAATAGGCAGAGGGGGGACGGACACAAAATTAAGATACGTTGCAGAAATGTTACAGGTAGGTAGCAGTGCTGGTCTGACATAGTCAAAACAAAATTTCAAATTTAAATAAAATCCTTCCAGTAGCACCTTAGAGCTCAACTAAGTTTGTTCTTGGTATGAGCTTTCGTGTGCATGCACACTTCTGCTGATACCTTCTTCAGATACTTCTTCAGGTATCTGAAGAAGTGTGCATGCACACGAAAGCTCATACCAAGAACAAACTCAGTTGGTCTCTAAGGTGCTACTGGAAGGAATTTTTTTATTTTTTTATTTTGTTGTTGCAGAAATGGTTACATATGAATTCAAGATGGCAAATAA
Organism: Lacerta agilis; assembly: GCF_009819535.1. Taxonomy (NCBI): domain Eukaryota; kingdom Metazoa; phylum Chordata; class Lepidosauria; order Squamata; family Lacertidae; genus Lacerta; species Lacerta agilis. Next base: position 27,324,916 of record NC_046312.1, read on the forward strand.
AAGACACCTCCTCTTCCAAGAGATTTATTTTTCTCATTCCAAACTGGCCGCCTTCTTTTTCCTGGGCCACCCTTTGTTTGGGACTTACTTGTTTCAAGCTTGGATGAAAAATCCTCTCTTCAATCTTTCTAAGCACTTTGCATATTAGCAAGTTTGTGGTGGAGAAAGATCCTGAAATATACTTGGAGTCAAGTGTGGATTTCATGCTCTTTATTCAGCTCATAGTAGTGAGGAATGCAGTTTCCCCAGAACGTCTGCTTTGTATACACTATTTACACAATGGGCCCCACGTGATTGGCTAATTCCTGTATGCCAATCGGGTTGCAGATTCACTTCCACCTGGAGCTGGATTGGGTGGCTCCCAATCAGACTGCTGCATTTAAATTATTATATATCTCACAAACAGCACCATGGTAGGCACAGCTCTCCTTCTCGTAATAAGCATAAAATCACAGAACCGCAGAAGGCACAGGAGTTAGGCACAGGAAAGCAGAGTTAGCTTTAATGCCTGGGAAGCCCCAGCCTATGTATTCCCTGACGCCCATTTACTATTACTTTGCCAGGCCTAATTTTAAATGCAGTAAGTGATGGGATCCCACTATTTCCCTTGGGAGATTAATCCACACACAGGGGCGTCGCTAGGGGGGGGCGCTGGGGGCGGTACGCCCCCGGGCGACAGGGGCCACAAGCGGCGGGTGGGGGCGACAAGCGGCGCCCCTCCCGCCACTCCCCAGGCAACGCCGGTCACCCCGGGAGCAGCAGCGCTGCACGGATGGGGTGCTCCCTCGGCCGTGCGCTGTTGCTCCTGGGGCGACCGGAGCGAGCGGCGGCGCATGGGGGTGACAAGCGGCAGCCCCTCCCGCCATTCCCAAGCGCTGCCGCTCCCTCCGTCACCCCAGGAGCAACAGCGCACGGCCGAGGGAGCACCCCGTCCGTGCAGCGCTGCTGCTCCCGGGGTGACCGGCAGCGTGGGGAGTGGCAGGAGGGGCCGGAGCTTGTCAGCCCCACGCGCTGCCGCTGGCTCCGTCCCCCCGGGAGCAGCAGCGCACGGTGTGTGCGGTGCTGCTGCTCCTGGGGCAACGGAGCGAACGGCGGCACGTGGGGGGGACAAGAGGCAGCCCCTCCCACCATTCCCACGCGCTGCCGCTCCATCCGTCACCCTGGGAGCGGCAGCGCACGGCCCGACGACGGAGTGCGCCTGCGCGCGCAGGTGCACTCTGTCATCGGATCGCCGCTTCCACAGCCTCCTTTTGAGCCGGAGAGCTTAAAAGCGAGCTCTTCGGCTTAAAAGAGGGCTGCAGAAGCGGCGCCGGCACCCCCGGAAACGCCCTGGGGGCGGAGCGTCATGACGTCACAATGTGATGTCACGACGCCCCGCCCCCGGGGCGTTTCCTTTGCCGCCCCGGGTACCGCGGAGCCTTACTCCGCCACTGTCCACACAGTCCAATAGATTTTACTGTCAGGGAACTTTTTTCCAGTTTAAACTCCATGCTTCTTCATTTTACATAGGAGAGGGGTTTTGGGGGGAGATCTCTTTCCCATGGAGAAAGGCACCGATGCCTGATGGCGGGTACAGTTAATTGGCTGCCGTATTATGAAGAGCAGGGACAATGTGTCACATTTCACCACCTGAGGCGAAATGGGAAGTACTGCTCTGCTCTACCACTGCCACTGCTGCCTGCACCAGCATCAGTGCTGAGTTCAGGTGAGATGTCACCAATCTGGAGTGCAATCTCACCCAAATCACACATGATATCATGCACTCCATGAGATCTTGTGCAATTTTCTGCAATATTTTGCTGGGAATCTGTGCGATCGCACCCAAAATCTGCACTGATGCCGGCACTGCATCTCTGCCACTGGCGGAGGTGGCAGGGCAAGCAGGGCACCCGGGGGGTGGGGGGTGGGAGGCGTGCCTTTGGGGCTTCTGTCACCTGAGGCAGGAAATCGTTATATGCCCAAACACTGAAGAAAAGACATTTTGATCACCTGCTGCCAAAGAATAACAACTTGCATTTCCTGCACTGTAATTTGATCATCCAGAAAGACTCTACAAACTATCTACAGGTAGGTAGCCATGTTGGCCTGCCGTAGTCAAAACAAAAAACAAAAAATAAAATCCTTCCAGGAGCACCTTAGAGACCAACTAAGTTTGTTATTGGTATGAGCTTTCGTGTGCATACACACTTCTTCACACATGTGAATAATGTATTTTGGACAACTTTATACCGCAAGTTTTCGCATTGTTCCATGGCAATACTTCCACAGGTTAAGTGTACAGTGTGTAGGGGAAAATACTATCTTAATAACCCAACATCTCTTAAAATCATTGGATGCCCTCTAGTTCTTATTATATTGCTGGCAAGCATAAATACCAGGTCCCTAATCCCTTCTTCCAGACGGTTCACTGTTTTATATAATTCTCTGTGATTTAGATAACCCATCATGGCATAAGCTTCCTCAGCTCCTTCCTTCCTTTATTCACTGCAGGGTTCTGATTTGTCAAGTCCCTGTTCTCCAGAACATAGCAAGAAATGTCCAATGGGTAGAACATAGCAAGAAATGTCCAATGGGTGGAGTCTGAAGTTTCTAATCTTTCCCTCAGAAGAAGTAACACTTTCATCAGTGGAGGGCAGCATCTTTGAAATCTGAGATCACAGTTCCCTATAAAAACAAACAAGCAAGCGAAGAACAAGGGAGAAGCAGTGCAAAGAAGGGTATGTTAATTACAAACAAGATTGCAATCTAATAGAAGTCAGTTATTCCAAAATTATGCTTCTCAAAGAATCTATATTTCAGCTACATCCCAGAGATGTATAAAGGGAATGAAGGGGGACCACAGTTCAGTCGGCAACATGTGCATTGCATCTTCAGTTTTAAAAATAATAATTATGTAACAGGTGATGTGGAAAAACCTCCACCTGGAAGCTTGGAAAGTCATCAAACGGATATGCAAATATTTTGACCAGTCGCACATTAAGGACATATAGGGCCTAAGGCAAATAGGAGGGAAGAGCTGAAGTCAGAAGCAGGAACACATTGGATATGTGGTAAGCAGGATTGAGAACATTCCCAGAAAGAGGGAAAGAATAATAGAATTGCAAAGTTGGAAGGGACCACCAGAATCATCTAGTCCAACCCACTGCAAGGCAAGAATCTTTTGCCCAATCTGGGGCTTGAACCCACAACCCTGAGATTAAGAATCTTATGCTTTACCATCTGAGCTATAACAAAATAAAAATAAAAATCCTTCCAGTAGCACCTTAGAGACCAACTAAGTTTGTTCTTGGTATGCGCTTTCATGTGCATGCACACTATGGCAGACCAACACAGCTACCTACCTGCAACTGAGCTATGTGTATTAATGACTTTGTCTCTCCAACTCTGTTTGTGGGGCCACTTCCTCTGGTTGCTGGAGATGTGCTTTTTGTTGGAGAGGAAAGCACTGTAAAGCAATTGTTTCTTGATTCCTAAATAAATTATCAAGTTTCCTGCCTCAGAGCCATCCTCTGCACCAAATGACACACACATCAGAGCCTTGGAAGACATTATTAAAGGGCACACATTAAAATCCCCTACGGATCCTATGTCCCATTAGAACAAAACCTGGCTTAATTTATTACAGTCCTCCAAGGACCCCTTCCCCATATCCTCACAAACAACCCCGCGAGGAAGATAAAGCTAAGAAAGAGTGACTGGCCAAATCTGGCTGGGAAACGGGTCCTGGAAATGATGTGAACCTAAGGCTACAGCTCTATTTGCCTGGTGGCTGATGTAGTTTAATTTAATTGACTAATTACATTTACAGGTATATACCACTTTTTCATCCAAGAAGCTCAATGTGGTGCACACAGTTCTCCCCTTCCCATTTTATCCTCACAACAACCCTGTGAGGTAGGTTAGGTTGAGAGACAGTGACTGGCCTAAGGTCAACTAGAGATGTCTAAGTGGGGTTTTGAACCCTTGTCTTCTGGGTCATCGTCCAACTCTCTGACCATTATACCACAGACAGCTTCCTGTGTTAGTAAGGTAAGATTAGATGTACCAGTCCTTAGGGAAGAGTTCACAATCAAAAGAAACTATTGAATACTTGATTTTCTTCAATTCCCTTTTGAAAATTAAGCTAAATATCTTCAAAATGCCAGTGTGGTGTAGTGGTTAAGAGCGGTGGACTCGTAATCTGGTGAACCGGGTTCGCATCTCCGCTCCTCCACATGCAGCTGCTGGGTGACCTTGGGCTAGTCACACTTCTTTGAAGTCTCTCAGCCCCACTCACCTCACAGAGTGTTTGTTGTGGGGGAGGAAGGGAAAGGAGAATGTTAGCCGCTTTGAGACTCCTTCAGGTAGTGATAAAGCGGGATATCAAATCCAGATTCTTCTTCTTCTTCTTCTTCTTCTTCTTCTTCTTCTTCTTCTTCTTCTTCTTCTTCCACTTGTACCATATAAGCCTGCTGTAGACTAGTGCGTGTGCTGGCAAATACATTATAATCACTAAACTGCAAATGACATCGCCTGCTGCAGCTACAGCATCTTAAATCATCCGCACTTTATGCCAGATAAAATTAAGATATATCATTGGAAGAACCTGAAAGAAGTATGCAATTCATTATAATAATTCAGGACTTAGTGTTTCACCCATGTGTAAAATGAAGGACCCAGCCAGTCCTTAATTTGCTTTTAATGTTCTAGTGACATCTCTGCCACGAATCTCCAAGGTGTGTGTCTTTTGGAAAACTACTTAATTTATTTGAATCTTACTTCTCCCATAAAACCTCAGTATTGTGTCTTGGGATCTAAAAATAAATGTCAGTAAATTCCAAATATTTTCTGCCATTGGCCTTTAAAGTTGCACTGCTTCCTTTTTTGAATAGAAATTCAGTTATTTGCCCCAGAATGCCAGCTGAATTCTGTTTTGGATGATTTTATCCCAACACTTTTTTTCCCCTCATGAAATTTCAAACTGACAACTTTCGAGGTTCTTTATTTTAAAGGTCTGCTTGAAGGCTGCTTAAAAACTTCCACTACTTACTTCAGAGACGGCTGGATCTCATAGTCTAGCAAGCGCTTTGGAAAAGCTGTATGGCGGAAGCTATGCAAATGTCAGTTATTCATTACTCATTAATATAGTCATGATTTAACACCCTTACTTCCCCTGCTCTTCCCCCCAACTGCTTTTTAAAATGCAAATATGCATTTAAAAACCCTTCCACTTCTTTTCATAAAAGTGGCTGAAAAGCAAAGCAACCTTTTACCCAACTGACCAAAACTACTAGTAGGGAAAGAATCAAAATCACAGGTTGTGTGTGTGAAAGAAACAATTAAAAAGACTGGGGAAAACCTATTAGCAAAACTTCTAAGTTACTCCTTGATGCTTTGTAGGCAGGTGGTAAAATACCAAGCATGAAATCAAAATAATTTTGACTTTTGACACAGAATTATAGCATTTCAGAGTTGGAAGAGATCTTGGAGATTACCTGGCCCAATCTCTTTCTCAAAGCAGGTTCAGCTGTGCAGGATGCAACTACAGTATCTCTGACATATGAATGTCCAGTCTCTGCCTAACCCTTCATTGAGAGTTATGACCAAATGCAGCCCAGCAGAACAGGGGGAAATAAATTTTGCATCCATCTTCAAACCTCTGTGCAACAGGCATTCTTCATGAGGAGGTCTGAATACCATTGTGGTGGATATGGGGTTCCTATCCTAAATTGACTGAAGCACCAGTATGTTTTTATTCTTACAGCTTTTGGAGTCAATTCTACCCCTTTTGGAAAGATGCAGAAGACCCACCTGCACCTAAGCCTTAAGGGTCAAAGTGACCCCACAAAAGTATACTTACAGCTGTTAGTTACTCATCATGTCTACAGGTGCTTTAACCAGAGTCTACTGCCCTAGCTGACCCACCACAGAATACTCTGGTGATCCCAACAAATATGGGAAGAGAATCAAGAAGTTCTGCCACCACACAGCAGAAATTAGTACAAGTGGTACTATCACCTCCTTGTTTTTACTCATGGATGTCTCTAGGTAAAACTGGTGTTATGTTTCCATCACACGACCTAATCTAAAATTAGTCCCACCAGTTGCAGAGTTAAAACCAGTCCCCTGGCATTTGAAGCAGCCCATTTTCATACTTTTAATATTACTTAATGATATGCACAGCGCAGCTGGCGATACCTCCAAAGACTGTTAAAAACCTACTGTACATCTAACATAAAGCAACTTGTCTTAGATCTGCCATAACCTATTCAATGAAAAAGGAGGGGGGAATCTTCATGAGAGACACATGCTAGGTCATCTGAGACTCCTCCTTTGCAGCTGTATCCCTTTCCTCTGATGTGACTGATATCCACCACTAAATATTTATAACACAGTTATAATATTTTGTTGAAGTTCATAACATCTCAGCACAACCTTGGTTTTTTTGGCAATGCTGTGTGAAATGGATCACCACCACCCTTGCAAATAATTATATCACATCTCCTAGACCCTGCCAAACATTGACTTCAAACATCAACTGTCTGAGAACTATAGAAGCTGTCCCTGGCTGCAGAAAATTGAAATATGCATTTCACCTCTAGTAAGTAAGTAAATTTTTATTTATACCCCGCCCTCTCTGGCCATGACCAGGCTCAGGGCAGCTAACAGCAAATATCAAATACATTAAAACGCAATCATACAACTGATTAAATACAGCTTAAAAATTAGAATCAGAATAAAATTAGATGACTGCCCACGAATTATAACCATAGGGGTTGGGAACCTCAAGTATTCCTCAGGGCCAGCTATCCATGTTGGTCCCACATGAGCCGATAAAAGGGCCAAAGAAGTAAATTACAGGGTCCCATAGAGAGTGGTCAAACTAGGCCTGGACCGAAGGCCAGGCGGAACAGCTCTGTCTTGCTGGCCCTGCGGAAGAATGTCAAATCCCTCTGAGATCTTTGGTTGTTCATTCAGTGGGCCAGAATGGTGTAGTGAGCAAAGTCAATGTGGTACTGTCCACGTGTTTGGGGGCTATATTTCTCATCAGCTCCACCCAGCATAATCAATATCTGGAATTACAGGTACTGTAGGCCAACAGTATTGGAAGACATCATGAGGGTCACTGCAGGAGTAGAGTGTTGGAATTTGACTAGGGAAGCCTGTATTCAAGTCCCTCCTCGAACATAATCTTTGATCAGTCACCCTCAACCTAACAAATCAATATTAAAAAGGGTGGACCACATCCACTATGAGCTTCTTGGAGAAGGGATGGGATATATATGCAATGAGAATAAACAAAAAGATCTACAGTATATGAAATATTTCAATATGATAAATATAAAATCAACTATAAAATTCAAATAAAAAATATCTACAACAAATGATCCTGCCAGGCCCCTCGAACAGCAATTTACTCTTGATCATGATACTGCAAAACCATGACTTGTGTTTTTATACCAATGTGTATGCTGACAAGTAGTCACTGGCAGGAGGAGACTTTGCGCACATATAGGAACAAATTCAGTTGTGAAAGCAGTGAATTTTGGGGGAGTTCCTTACCTGTGGGAAGCAAGCCAGCAGACCAGCTGTAGCCATTTTAGTGCCTATAAGGGACTTTTGGAGATGTGCTCCTAAAAAGGCTTTCCCAACACCACCTCAAAATTGTAAATAAAGCTTCAGTACAAACAGCACATGTTCCTCCATCCATGCATGCATGCATGCATACACACATACACCAAGTTTTAACAACAGATATGCCTGCCAACTAAGATTCCAATTCATGCATCTGATGTAGTGGGCTTGAGTCCACAATAGCTTTTGTGCCACAATAAATTTGATCATATTTATGGTGCCCCAAACTCTTTGATTGTTTTAACAGAAATGTTTCTTCGACTGACTATATATCATGAGTGTGTTAAAAGAACTGAGCTAAAGCAAACGCAAATTAGAAAACTGCTCGGTCTTCTTTTTCATTGCCTCCACAATCACACTGCTGGCAATGCTGTCGTTTATTTAATGCCAGCCAACCTGGACAGATGCCTGTTGGGTTTCTTATCCTGTTTGTTCTTTAAACACTGCTTATTCAGTTATTAATATTTAACACTGACATTACTGCTTTGACTTCCCACAGAGCAGCTTTTAGCCTATAGGTATTTAATGGTCCTGAAACGGGAGATCTGCGGAGAAAAAGCAGACTGCTTGAGATAGCAGTCCTGGGCACTCCAAAGGGATGTGCTTGACACTCTAAATTCACTCTGCCCCAACGTGGGTCATAGTTGTACTGAACTTTTAGCAGTATGGAAGTAATTCATCAAAAAGCGGATTCCCTGCCCCTGCTCAGGTCCTGTTTGCAGTGTCTCGGCATCGCCTACACTGAACATGTGTCACGTGTTGCACCCCTTCCATTTGTTTTGAGGGGAGAAGAAGGGGAAAGAGCAGTGGTTGTTGTAGATCCAGCTGGTGGAAGGCTTCTCCACAACGTTTTGTGGTCCTGTCTCTTTTTCTGCTTTTAGATGTAGCAGTCATTAAGCCACACACCACCACACCACAAGCTCTTTTGTATTGTGCTACAACCCACAGCAGCCATTTTGTGATTGACCCTCATGGTACTTTCTCAAATTTCCATTATGTGACCACAGGCCCAAATGGTTGGCAATCCTTGCTGTGTGCAACGTTGCAAGGTAGCAAAATGTCAAATATGTAACATACGTCTACACTGGTTATGGAAACTTTTGTTACAACACCATAATCAGTTCGGAGGAAACAGATTATTGAAACTACAGAGAAGGAGACGATCTCTGAATACAGACCTGCATTTAAAACAATACCCTATATAGCACAAGATATCTTTGCCCAGAAATGTTGTTGTTGTTTAGTCATTTAGTCATGTCCGACTCTTTGTGACCCCATGGACCAGAGCACACCAGGCACTCCTGTCTTTCACTGCCTCCCACAGTTTGGTCAATCATGTTAGTAGCTTCGAGAACACTATCCAACCATCTCGTCCACTATCGTCCCCTTCTCCTTGTGCCCTCAATCTTTCCCTGGAGAGCCAGTGTGGTGTAGTGGTTAAGAGCGGTAGACTCGTTATCTGGGGAACCGGGTTCGCGTCTCCGCTCCTCCACATGCAGCTGCTGGGTGACCTTGGGCTAGTCACACTTCTTTGAAGTCTCTCAGCCCCACTCACCTCACAGAGTGTTTGTTGTGGGGGAGGAAGGGAGAGGAGAATGTGAGCCGCTTTGAGACTCCTTCGGGTAGTGAAAAGCGGGATATCAAATCCAAACTCTTCTTCTTCTTCTTCTTCCCAACATCAGGGTCTTTTTCAGGTTTCTTAATTTGGGGAGGTTTGCCCATTCAGGTGGATTCAAACTACAATCTCACACCTGTGGCCTCATGTGGCATGGTCCATGATGGGCTGCACCATATGTTTTTTTTTCTATACATTTGAACTTTGTGCTATTCCGGCTGCTATTGCAGTGGTGCTGATGCAAGGAAAAGTACTAAAAGGACTCTGTGTCCCCCTGCAGTTGGCCGATCAGCCTGTCTGTTTTTACTCAGTAGGGGATAAATTAAACTGCTCTGATGGGCCTAAATTCTGAATCAATTTCCTGGTTTCTTTGAAAGGACATGGGGCTAAGGAGTGGTTTTTCAGGAGTCAGCTCTCAATGGATGTTTTAATCTACGTTATCATGGTATCATGGCTATCAATCACCAATGCTCTCTAAAATATATTATAGTCCAAACCTTATTTCTACACATGAAAGGAAATGGAAGCGCAAGGGAGTTCAAATGCAGGGGTGGAAAGTTTTCTCTCTACATTTAGCCTCTCTGATTTTTCTCACATACACATAGACCCACATAGTTTTCACACCATCAGCAGTTTTCAGCCTTTTCTCCTCCCCTTTCCCCTTTTTGCCAGACTCTCCATAAATGTCACTTTCCTGATGAATGCCACTTTCAGATATACCCCTTGACAAATCTGAACTGGCTGGTAAAACACACACACACACTTTAAACACCCAACCCAATTCATTCATAGGCTAATGAAGGTCTTGCCAAGAGATTGTTATTCAATTCCTTCCTGATAAGAGGTAAAGATGGGTGACAGAGGGCAGAGCTGAGGTACTGCAATTCAAATAAAGAACTCCCATCCTGTCTCTCATTTGATCATTAGTGTCTACCCTTCTTCTGTCAGACAATAAGAAGATGCTATACAGTGGTAGCTTGGTTTTTGAACGTAATCCGTTCCAGAAGACCATTCAAGTTCTGAAATGTTCAAAAACTGAAAACTCAGTACAGAAGCCTCAAAACAGAAAACTCAATACAGAAAATTCAATACAGAAGCCGTGTTTCTGGTTCGACTTCCGAGGCACATTCAAAAGCCGAAGCATTTACTTCTGGGTTTACGGCGTTCGAAAACCGAAATGTTCGTCAGTGGAGACATTCGAAAATTGAGGTACCACTGCACCTTCCCTTGTACCCACAATTATATTTCCCTTCATTTTGGAATCTTTATGAAGACTGCAGAGTATAGAATGAGACCAAAATGGTCCCAGAGCTTTCTAGGCTCATATTGTGCTACTGATGCAAACATACCAGGGCCTAAGAGAGCTATCATGCAGCAGTGGTTAGAGAGTCAGACCGAGACATGGGAGATCTGGGTTCAAATTCCCATTCTGCCATGTTGAAGCTCACTGGGTAACTTTCTCTCAGTCTAACTATCTGACAATTTTGTGGGATGGGGGGAAAGCCCCATTGTGCAAGCAGAAGTCCTTGCACAGGACTTCTGCTGATAGGACTCATTAATATCCATGTGCGAAATTCAACTCATGAACATGACTAAGTTAGATTCATTCAGTTCAATGGGTCTACTGTGAGTAAAACTTAGATGAATACCACCCTTTAGGTTTCATGTTAAACAATTTAAGTGATTTTAGAGTGCTTTTTTATTTGTTTCTTGTGAACCACTTTGAGGGTGCTGGTGGTGGAAAAGTGCAATATAAACTGATAAATTAAATGAGCACTTCCCACCTTTAGATCATACCACATCATTGCTCTTTCCACCAGCAGTGATTCTGCTCTTCTACCTTGTCTCCCATTATGACTGGGAAACAAACTAAACTTCCAACCAGTCTTTGAAGCAGGGAGACAGGTCTGTCCTAGGACTCAGAATGTCATGATAAGGAAGCTCACATGGTCTGAAAGAGAGGCACTTGCATGAGTGACAGAAAAAAGGGAGTGTGCGGGGGGGGGGACCCTGCAGCAGCAACCCCAGCTAAAACGTATGACATGTGTTACTTATTACTTGAGGACGGCAATTCAGCAATAAAATACAGTGTTGTCACTTTCAATACGTACTAAAAGTGATTTAAAAGAGCTTGCTGGGAACAACTTACACTGCTATCTGATTACAATACACAGGGTAAATCAAACTCATTGCGGGGGCTATATTATCCCCTCTGACAGGCCCAGATCAATGCTTCCATTTTGTGTGGTTCTGATGGATCTCCATGCTTTCCTCACGTTCCTAAAGGATTCATTTTCAGAGTACTCCAATTCTGAGGAGAGGCAGCAGACTTCCTGAATCAAGTTGCCCAACTAAGAGAAATGTAAAGTACTGGCTCTCCCATCTAATGACTAACATTGTCCAAGTCTACATTATTGATAAAGAGACGTAAGAAGGGGAAACAGGGGCCTTGAAGCAGCCCATCATCGTTTGCACCAGACAGCAGATTATAAAAATATAAAAAGGTAAAGGACCCCGAGACGGTTAAGTCTAGTCAAAAGCGACTATGGGGTTGCGGCGCTCATCTCGCTTCAGGCTAACGGAGATGGTGTTTGTCCACAGACAGCTTTTCAGGTCATGTGGCCAGAATGACTAAACTGCAATCTACTTGACGGGTATGCCGACTGCTAGGTTGGCAGAAGCTGGGACGGAGCAACAGGAGCTCACCCCACTGCACAGATAGGATGCAGATGACGCTGTGGTCTAAACCACTGAGCTTCTTGGGCTTGTCGATCAGAAGATCAGCGGTTTGAATCCTCGCAATGAGGCAAGATCCTGTTGCTCTGCCCCAGCTTCTGCCAACCCAGCAGTTCGAAAGCAAACCAGCGGGAGTAGATAAATAGGTACCACTGCGGCAGGAAGGTAAATGGCATTTCTGTGCACTCTGGCCTCCGTCATGGTGTTCCAGTGCACCAGAAGCAGTTTAGTCATGCTGGCCACATGACCTGGAAAGCTGTCTGCAGACAAATGCCGGCTCCTTCAGCCTGAAAAGCGAGATGAGCCCCGCAACCCCATAGTCACCTTTGACTGGACTTAACCGTCCAGGGGTCCTTTATCTTTTTACAGCAGATTATTCAGGTCACCTAGCCATAGTCTGCCTCACTGGTGAGATGTATTGTATTTTTACTTAAATTACAGCAGTTGTTTACAAATTTGCACCTATACATATAAATTAGCACATGCAGATCTGTAACCTCTTTTTTGTAATCCATTTCCTTTTTCCTAGCTGGGATCCAGTGTCCCTATCATTACCATCCCAGGATGGTGTCAGAACTGAGACTTCTATGGAGATCAGCAAGAGAAGGAGCTCAAGAGCCAAGTACGTCTCCCTTTCCACATCCAATTCTCTCAGCAAGCAGTTTAACCTATGCAAAGACACTGCACTCACAATATTCCTTCTGCTCTCCCAGCAGCTGCCACTTCACATTAACACTAGCAAGTGTGGTCCCTACAGGCTTGAAGTTTCTCCTCTCCCCACTGGGAGGATTAAACACTTGTGCACTCTGCAATCAAATGCTTGTCTAGCAACTTGGATATAAGCAACTTCTGAGGCAACTACAGGGTGCACATTGCCTCTATTTGTCTGAACTTCTCCAGCTGTCAGCCATGTGATGATACACTGGAGGGAGGAGGCAAGCTCTTAGCAGAAGAAAGTGGCTAGAACCAAGTTCATTGGGGGAAGAGTCCATGGGAAGAGCAAGAGACGTTGGTGTTTGTGTACCGAGGATCTCCTGTTTCTATTCCACTCTCCCTGGTGTGAGCTCACTGACCTCCTGCAATATTAACCATTTCCTCTGTTACTGCCTTGTCCTGACATCTGCTCTAGAGGACGGATGAATAAGCAGAAAGGGTGGCAAACAAACTTGCCTGTCCCATGCAACTCTATTAGCCAAGTGCTCCTGGACATCACCTGGTCCTGGAAACCCAATGCCACAGGGCTGAGAAGAAGAATGCAGGGCTTGGTGCCAAAATTGATCTTTCCTAGCATGATGGTAGAGACAGGCAACACAAGCTTAGAACCCTTTTCTATTCCTACTGGCTGTAAATGTTGATGAGATGTAAAAGGTTGGCTGTAGTGACGATTAAAGACACCGGACTGAATGAATATAGAAAGAAGAATGAAATGGACAAATTTGACCTAGATTTCCCTTCCCATTATTCTGATTTTTCAAAAAAACCAGAGCTGGATTTAGGTTGGAAGCTGCATGCGTAAAACTAAACAATCCTTCTGTTCTCTCTCCTCAAAGTTTGGGTATCACTGCAACCAGTTACTCCAAGCACGCACTTGTCCAGGTGTGCTGCAAAAGCATTACAGTGGTACCTCGAGTTACAAACGCCTCAGGTTACAAACGCTTCAGGTTACAAACTCTGCTAACCTGGAAGAGTTACCTCGAGTTGAGAACTTTGCCCCAGGATGAGAATGGAAATAGTGTGCCAGCAGTGCAGCGGCAGCAAGAGGCCCCATTAGCGAAAGCACGCCTCTAGTTAAGAACAGTTTCAGGTTAAGAACAGACCTCCAGAATGAATTAAGTTCGTAACTAGAGGTACCACTGCATCACGTCCTCAAAATGCTCAAGATTGAATGTCATGGTGTCTTTCTCCCTATCAAACCAATCTCGTGTAGGGGAAATCAAAACTTGTCCAATCTCATAAGATTATATTAGTCGTATGACCTTTCATTGCCACCCAATTCCATGGTGGAGAGTAGCAGGAACACAGAAAGATGCCTTGCGCTGAGTCAGCTCATTGGCCAATCTAGCTCAGTATCGTTTACAATGACAGCAGCTGTCCAGGATTTCAGGCTGAGTACATTCTCAGCCCTACACAAAGATGCTGAGGACTGAACCTGAACCTTCTGCATGCAAAACAGATGCTCTGCCACTGAGTTATGGCCCGTCCCCCTTGTCGAAATGCACCTACCACATGCACTGGTGTGAACACACACCATGTTTGCTCACCAGAGCTGAATAACCTTGGGAGTAACTAATGCTGGCATGCTTCCACTTCAGTCTGTTAATTGGGCTCTTCTCTCCTTCTTTTGTTAATTCACCATACTCTAATCAATCTTCTAATTAACATGCTTCTGCTGATGTTTCAGTGAGCTCTCATTTCCATCCACTTCATGCTAACCCTATCAGACTCCATCATACCACAGCCACACACCCTTAATGGTTTTCCACACTTGCCAACACCTGGCCTGCCTTCCCAAGCATTATGGACTTTCCCCAGAGCATCTTTTCATCTCAGCTTACCAAGGGCAGGTATTATTTCACTCCTCTGCACCACATCACAAAAAACTCAATGAAAACCAAAGACCAGTGGGGGTGGGGAGAGAGCACAGGAACCAGCATACAGTTCACTAGGGGAATGTGTTCATCTCAGCCTGGCTCAAAATAGCATCCGACAAGAGTGAATCACACTAGTTCTGAAAAACTCACAAGAAATAAGCTCGGAAATCTATAGCTGCCTCCCTCAATTTCACTGCCTGTCTGGCTGCTTATTGACTTCTACTGCCTGTATTGACAATGTGTAGCTGCACGTCTGTCTGCTCCTCTGTAAAGGTAACTAAAGAGAGAGGGGAGAGAGGGAAATAGAGGACGACAAAGAAGTGGTGGTGGTAGTAAAAGGGAGGGGGAAATGTGGCTATGAATCAAGGTAGCTGGAAGACCTTTTGCAGAATTTGGTGCTAAAAAAAAATAAGCAAAGGAGGGTGGCAAACCAAAGCAGAAAGTGCTGAGTTGGAAGAAGGGCCCTTTCCTACACTATCTTGTATTAGAGACTGATGTCTAGTAGCTGCATGGACAGAAACCTGTCATGTTACCCTGCCACCCCTGTTGATAATTACAAAACAGAAACATGGTTTAACTATAAAAAGTTCAGCTGTCAGGGCCAAACTAAAAGATATGTTAAATGTGCATATTCAAAAGATGTGCTAGATTAAAAAATACAAAAGAAATAGCAACTGTGATGGACCATTTCGTGCAGGGAGGGTCTTTTTAACTACAGTATTTCCCTCACTTGCTTTAGTTCTGATGAAAACTCCCCCTCCTTTGAAACTTATTTGCCCCATGCAAATAATCACTAGTAGGTCAGGGGAGGAGTTGATTTTTAAAGAAGGTCCCAAGTGACATGGTCCCATGGCAAGAATTAGACACATAACATGTTAAATGCGTATGTGTGTACTGTCTAATTCAGCCCTGAGAGAGAATGTGGAGAGTCCTTTTTCAGAGGCCTTTCAAGGAAGGCTTCTGTCAGTAACGTATTTTAAAGTGTGGGACATCCAGTCACAAGTCTAGCAAATGAACATGAGGCTCTTTCTGCAGTTCTAAAGCCAAGAAAGGGCCTTAAAGGCTTAAACCAGAAAGAACACACACACAACCTTTCAAAACACAACTGTATAAGCAGTCATGACAATGTGTTTGACAGGACACTTGGGCCACTTCCAGACAATCTGTGTTACTGTGTGTTCATCCTGATTTGTTCACTCCATCTTGGGTGAACAAACTGTACAACATCCTCTCTTTATTGAGAATTAATTCTAATAGGAAGGGAGGTGACAGAATTTCCTGTCAAGTGAAATTCTTGACTTTCCAGTACAGCTTCCCATCCTTACCACAAAAAACCAGTCTGATGATGATGATGATTATTATTATTTCCAAGGAAGCAGGTATGTTCCACCAGAGTGACAAATCCACTTTCATTGTGCAACCTGAATTTATTATTGAACCCCACCCACAAAATAGCAACAACCTGGAAGTGGCCAAAATCAGAAAAGAAAAAAAAACACGAACAGGGAACCATTATCTACTAGGAAGAAAGGGCTTGTGGTCATCTAGGGACTCCATTGTGGAGACAGGAATGAAACACTGGAGTAGACAGTAAACTCCCAGGTGTCTGCTGTGTGTGAATGGATTCTTGAAAAAAAAATAATTAAAGCCCATGAGATCAGCTTTCAGTGGAAGGGAGACAGGATAGAAATTATGTTCCTGCTGCCTTCACATGCTTTTTAACGATTGGTGGTGTGGGGAAATCCACCACCATTATGATAAGTGTCCTCCCACCAAAATGCATGTGCCAGTTCAAACTGCTCCCTCCCACCAATCCCCCTCCCCTTGAAATGCCCACCTTGATGTGCCACCTGAGAATGGAGGTGATGAACTGGGGCGGCTGTTTCATTTCAGCCCTAGAATGCACTCAGGCCTCTGTTAAACATTCCACAAGGTCCACACACTTTAAACAGAATATGTCCTGGATTTTTATACCAAATTTCTTTCTTTTTTCTTTTCTGATATCTCATTGTTCAGAGTTATTATGGTAGAACAAACTGACAAGCTAGTGGAATGTCAGACAAGGGAATTAAATCAAAGACCTCTCTTCACTCACCTTTTGTGCCTCTGCATCTGTGTGTCTACAATATTCACTCTCAATATCCATTCAGCAATTTCTCCCCCCCCACCCCGAGCTGAGTCTTACAGCATGCTCACAGAAGCCAGCAAACTTTGTGATCTCATCACTAGAACTTGCCTCCTCTCCTGCCACACTTTTGGCAAATAGCACCCAATTTATTATAATGTATAGCAACACATGGCTGACACTGTGTGCATCTGCAGTTTAGTGAGAGGGAAATGAAAAAGCCAGCTCCACAATTCCAGGAGATGGCAGTGCATATACAGGGAACACACAAAGAAGGCTAAGGAGACTGTGAAGCCCAAAGTGAAATGGGCATGTTAAACAAGAAGAACACTCTGGACACAAACTTTTTATTGTGTTGTATTTATCTTTATTGAATTTAGTTCCAGTATAACCTAAATAAACTGCTGCTAGGGAAACCTCTTATACTAAGTCCATGTTTGTATCTGACCCACATTTTAATTTGCTTAATATTTTAGGGATTAAGAAACCCTGAACTCAAAGTAAATTTCTCTGGGTAAAGACTACCTTCTGGGACTCCATTAAAACAATCTGCTCTCACTTCCTTTGTCTTTGGAGCAGAATGCCCAGTATAGTCATGTAGCCAACAGTCATGTTATGTAGGGAAATTGTGTGATTGTTTTGCTTTGAACATCTACACCTAGAACTTAACATTCAAAAATTTTCAAAGCCTCTAACAATGTGGTTGGTCCCTGATACCCACTCTCCTTCTCTTCCTCCCTCCCTCTCTCTCCTGTTCCGTAGTTTACAAACTGCCGAATTTGTACATTCCATTCAGAACGCTAATGGGAAACAATACTTCTTAGTCCCAAACCAGCACCCAGAATGCAAAAACATCTGGCCAACCACTATAACTCCAACTTGCATCCTACCCTCGTCTTCTACACCATATGGCCTCTGCCACCAGAACAGCTCTCATTCCCACATTGAGAGCTTTTACAAAGACTTAGCTTCATATGAGTTCAAATGAAGATGAGCAGCATCAAAAGGCCAAATAGCAGGGTAAATCCCTTAGTGAAAAAGTCCCTTGAGCGACTAAAAGTGTGCAGTGAAAATCCATTCTTAACTCAGTGCTGGATTCCCTCTGTACGCTCACAATCCAGAGTTGAGAAGGGCTCTTCCATTATTAACACCTCTGTGAGTGTCATTGCTGCTTCTTTGCACAAAGTGTGGGAGACGGAAGTTTCTCCTTCACATAAACTCTGTCTCGACTCAAATTAAGTCAATCTAGTCAACTGAGTCACACCACTGTGCCAAGAAAAATCAGGCAGCCCACGTCCCTCAGCACACAGCCTTGGTTCCATTCATGCAGGGAAGAGGTTTTGCCAAGAGAAAGTTGACGGTGATTCGGCCGGGAGAGTCTCCTAATGAGCTGCTGTTGTTTTTTCCCCCTAGTAACTCAACCACCTACCTCCTCCACAGGTTTCAGCTAACATGTTTCAAAAGTTGCATCAGGCTCATCTTGAACTGTGTGTCTTCTTTTTTCCCTGATACTGATTGACATCCAAATAAGAAAGTAATGTTAACCCAGAAGCAGGGAATGGGAAGGACAAATCCTCCCTTGGTTAATTAAGTTGTCCTTCCATTATTTTACTTCATTTTATTTACGTTATCTTGGTGGCTCGCAAATCAAATACAATAATTAAAATACAATGTAAAACAATACAAGCTATTAAAAACCAAAATCACATTTAAAACACAGATTTGAAAAGTAAGAGAAACAGACCATAAGTTAATGGCCTGGACGAACAAAAATATATTTACCTGGAAATACTGGGGAAAGAGGATAAATAAAAGTTTTGTTTAAGTTTTTTCTCCTCTCATAATACTAGAACTCATGGACATCCAATTATGATGGATGTTGTAAGATTCAGACTATCAAAATTCTGTTTTAGTTCCTAACGTAAAACAATTCCCCCCATACCTGTTTTTTTTCTCTTCACTAACCTCAGTTACGCCCAAATTTAGACATATTTCTTTCACACTCATTATACCCACTGCCTAATTTTAGCTGAGTTTATTCTGAAAAGCCTCAGAGCAGGATCTCTGTTACTTTGCTTCATCACATTCATTTGTATGTGGTATAAAGCCACTAAAAAGTGACACTTGCCCTTCATTTGAGTGTGACAAGCAGTTTCTACTTATGTTTTGCCACCTTGGCTAGATCGATTATTTCCAACATCTAGGGTAACAAAATAATAGAGCTAACCACAAGCAAGATATTTAAATTTTTTTAAAAAAATATTTATTAGTCACTTTTCTTACCAAGTAACTGAATGTGACTTACATATGCAAGTCTTAAATATGTATGTTTTCTCAGCATATATTATGTCAGGTTCAGAAACTGAGGAGAACTAGCCCTCAGAAATGCCTTTTTCAATCTGCAATATGGATGTAGCACATGAGAAGGCACTCTTTTCATTTTGGTGCATTTTTTGAACAGAGCACTTTACCACAAAGTTTGGAGAAGTGTGAAATCTGAAGGATTAATTATGTTCCAGTCTGTGTATTAGCCTGGGAATAATATTGGTTCACGTAACAATGTGGGCTAAACAAAGTTCTCTTACATCCTTACAACCTGCATCAGGCATCAAAATGGATTTTGATTTTAAGCAGGACCTGGTTCCAAAATGTTCAAGTTAAGGTTTTTATATTTAAGTTAAAAAGTGCACAAGAAATAAAGAGATTGCTAAGAACACTTGAAAATCTCTGTATTAAGCCAATAATAATAATAATAATAATAATAATTAAGCAAAGGATGGTTTCCATTTTAAACAGATTGAATTTCACAATTCTGTGGGGAAAGCACAAAAGGCAGATTTAGGAATTCCAATATCAGACAGTGCCTGGGACTTAGTATAGTCTAAGGGTCCCCTAAAGACCGTGCAATCTGCATTTCATGAGTTGATTTTTGAAGCAGAACACAGGTAACATCCTTTTCCACTAAGACTTGTTATCACTGTTGTGTTGGAAGGGTTGTAAAAGACAAGTGTCCTTGTTCCATGTAGGAATGTATGTGGTGGAATCACCTGTTTAAGGACTTCTGGCTTAATCTTTTTAGTGTAATATTGGATGTGGGACAGCAAATAACAAAGCCAGTCCCAAAGTTAGTGAGTCTCACATACATACACTGCACAAAGAAGTCGCACACTTCTTCCTGACAGCTGCAGTACTGGAAAACTCAAGCTGACTGTACCCTCCAGATCTGGTATGCTGGAATTTGGCAGGTAACACTAGCAGAGCAGCTGAGCAGCTTGACTCACCACAGCAGACCTGTTAGAGGGTTATCGAAACAAGGTTGGTTTTTAAAATACCTGTATGATTCCCATGTATGTCATATGTAAACAAAGGGACAAATGAACTACAATCTCAATCTGCAGGATCACAAGCATCCTTGTGGAGAAACACATTTACCTGGACAAAGTAAATGACTACCTTTAGTATCCAATATACTTTTTCAACTGTATAGTATGTCATTCTAAGTGACCAAGTCAGGCATGGCCATACTTGGCCATCCAGATGTTTTGGGACTACAACTCCCATGATCCCTAGCTAGCAGGACCAGTGGTCAGGGATGATGGGAATTATAGTCCCAAAACATCTGGAAGGCCAAGTATGGCCATGCCTGGACTAAGTTGACCAGTTCCCTCTCCCATAGGTTTTGACAGCAATGGCCAATCCCTTCCTGAAATTGCATAAATTACCCTCTATCCAGCAGACAATTTGTCCCAAATGCCAGCTGTGCCTTCAGTGCCAAGAACCCAAATTCTGAGCAATCCCACAACTACTGCTGTCATCATCACACTTTGTAGCAGGTAACAATATATAATCAGGTATAGCATGAAAGGTGGGGAGGGCAGATGTGTCACCCAGAAAGGAAAGGAAAGGACAAGAAGTGATTAGGAAGAGCAAAGCAGACTGGGGAATGCAGTGCAGGGGTAGTCAACCTTTTTATACCTACCGCCCACTAATGCATCTTTCTTGATGGTAAATTTTCTTTGCCGCCCACCAGTGCTCGATGGAAGGAGGATTCAGCTTGTGCCATAGAACCCCATACTCAGGGGTGGAGCAAAGGGGGTGCGATGGGGGCGGTCTGCCCCAGTTTCCACCCTGGGGGAGGGTGACACTTGGCGCAACCCCCACAACTCCCAAGCCTACAGTGAGTGACGGCCATGACGGCCCATCCGGGCAGCCGGCAAAGTGGCAAAGCTCTCCCCCTTTCCCCAGGCTTGCTGTAGGCTTGGGAGGCAGGGGGAGCCATTGCCCCGCCGCCCAGTAAAAAGCCTCGCTCCGCAGCTTGCTTGCTCACCCGCTCGACGCTTTGCTTCCTTCCTGCTCAGGCTGCAGGCGGAGGCGAGGGGCGGGCCAGGGAGGGGTGTCAGCAGCCCAAGAGAAGCATCCTCTCCCGCCCCTCGCCTCTGCCCGCAGCCCAAGTGGGAAGCAAGCAAAGCGCTGAACGGGTGAGTGAGCAAGCCGTGGAGTGAGGCTTTTTACCGGGCAGCGGGGGAATGGCACCTCCCAAGCCGCCCAGTAAAAAGCCTCGCTCTGTGGATTGCTTGCGGTTTGCCGGCGGCGGTGCCAGCAACCCGCTACGTAGCATGCATGCCCAGCAACACATGCATCGTATGTAGCGATGCCCCACCCCCGGGTGCACAATGTTTTTGCCGCTCCAGGTGCCAGAGCAGTTTCCTATGCCTCTGTCCCTACGACCCACCTAGAATCCTGAAACGCCCACTAGTGGAAGGTAGGGACCAGGTTGACAACCCCTGCTCTAACCAAAGCAACAAAATGTTCAGGGTTGCTCTTGACTGTGTAGACACAATTATTTTCACTTATTTTAAGGCACTAGAAGCATAGCATGTTCTTCCTCCTACTTGTCACCTTTTCTGATCCATGGAAGTAAGTAAAATAATTACTTTCATTTCATGCACACAAAATATCTGACGCAAATCTAGGATTGGCTTCCATACAAAAAAAGAGAATGGATAGAGATCAGGATGGAGGGAGACACAAATGGTAGTCATAGCTTGACAAATCCATACAGTAGTCAGATTATAAATGTTTGATTCCCCCCCCCCCAAAAAAAGGATGGTGTTTCCTCTGAAAATTGCTTTTCCTGCTTACCATTCTTATATTTCTCGTAATTTTAAACATGGATAGAAAAGGGCAATAAAAAAAAACAAATTGAAAGTGTTTTCCAAAAGTTATTGTGAACTATTGATCCAAGACTTTAACCCTCACTTTGCCAATGGTTGAACTGATGTGTAAAATCATCACTGATGTGCATTTCATACCTGCAGAATTCCTTCTTGTGAAGTTCCCTCCTCTCACTGCTCTCCAAATGAAATGGTGAATGGGAAGTCTGTGTGTGCCTTCCATGCCTCCAACCCTGCCCTCTCTCGCAATTCATTGCAAGTTTATTTACTTAACATTCTTTCTAAACTACTTAATTTGGGGAAAGGGGTGGTTCCTAAGTGGTGTACAAACAATACAAATCAACATAGAAACAGTAAAACAATGCCTTTTAAAAATCCTATCACCTTCTTGTTAGGGATACTTCAAATTCTGGTTATGAATTGACCTGAACTGCACTTCCCAGATATCCACCAGCTTTCATGTTTCCCAAATATTCTGATGTAATTTTTGGCTCAAATGGACATATTAAAATGAGTAACGCTGCATATTTTAATGTGATAGTTTAAGAAAAAATGTATTTTAAATGCATCTTTCAATACAACTCTCTTTTTAAAAAAAATCACAACATGGACCAGAAACAGACCGATATGTGGTCCCATTAGGTTTATGAGCAGTCCTGAACACTCGACTCCTGGAATTGGTATAATTTCTGAGGGCGGGAAAGTGACCATACCTATCGGTCCTGACAGCTACCACTATATACTCCTCTCTTTTCAGTCCAGGACGACATATTTCCTTGTGCTATTTCACACAGTCATGTTATGAGCCATGTACACTGTGTGCTACTCTAAGCCACTGGTGGCTAATTTGTAGCCCCTCCAGATGTGGTACCAGTCAGTTTGGTAAATGGGCAGGGATGATGGGAGTTGTAGTCCAACAGAATTTGAAGGTCCACAGTTAGGGACTCTTGTCCTAAGGAAATACAGTGTTACAATGAAACAGCCACTGGAGGTAAAGGGTGATGACTAGAGTACCACTATAGTCTTGCACAGGTAGTGATCAGTACATCAGCATTGCATGTCAGTCTACAGAAACCACTGGGAAAACAGTAGACAAAATGATGAACTGGAGAAAGGTTCATAGACAACAGAAAGGCAGGAGCACTCTGGTTCTAATGTCCCCCTGCTGGTTGAGTACTAGGTTAACAATGTGAACTTATTGTCCAGAATGGGCAAGCCTTGAACCCACACCATCCTAATGCAAATGACCCTCCATTCACCTTAAGTTGTACTTTTCCTTTATTCCTTACAAGGATCACAATTGCTGCCATGGGGGAGTGTGTCATGTTGTTTCCTTGAATACATTTATTTCTTTCCCCCTTCTCCTTTGCTTGGAAACGGACAGGATTACTAATAGTCTCAGTATTATTCCTGCTGAGGCATCTTTTATATTTCAGTAGGACATGTAAATGCAACTCCTCCATAGCTTAGCCACTTTCAAAATGAAGAAATAAGTAATGTGTGTGGAGAGAGAGAGACTCTTCTTATAGGGAAAAAAGAACATTTAGGGCGTGTGCTTTTCTTTTTTTAAAAAAATGGTAATTTTGAAGATACAGTTGCCATAACAACTCCTCTAATTCTTTTGACACCTTTAATTGAGCATTGACCAAAAATACTAGTAATTGAAGTGGGGTGATGAATGTTTCAGTTGCCTTTGCTACACTATAGAGCAAGCATAAAATAAGTAGATCTGGCTTCTCCTTCATCTTACGTATTTATTACATTTTTATCCAACCCTTCCTTCATGGAGTCAGGACAGCGCACATGTCTTCGCAGCAGCCCTACAAGGGAGGTTAGGCTGTGAGAAAGCGACAGAACCAAAGCCACTCTGTGAACTTCATGGCTGAACAAGGATGTGAATCCAAGTATCCCTATTCCTAGTCTGACCCTAGATTGATTACACCACAATGCACAGACTAAGACCCAGTTCAAAATGGCTGGGTGTGAACTGGCTGCAGTGGCAGCAGCTATGAGAACCAACAACTACAGTTCAAAATGGCTTCTGACTGGCTGCAGTGGCAGCAGCTATGAGAACCAACAACTACAGGCATCCACAAAAGCCAACCACCCAGCCCTCTCAGTAACCGTGTCTCTGCCTCTTGCTTGCTCATTCACTCTGCAGTACCTAACTTCATATAACTGCAAAGATGAAGAATATTTTATTGCAACTTCCTTCTTCCTCTGCAGCAGTGTTTGTCGGTGAGTGAGTAAGCAGTAGAGAGGCATCATTACTGAGAAGATTGGATGGGGCTCTCCACAGTTGGTTGTCAGCTTCAGTTCTGATGAGTGCTGCTACAGTCACTTGGAGGCTTCTGATGATGTAATAGTCAGTTCACAGGCTGTCACAATCTGCCATTATTCTACCTCAGTGACAGTTCTATTTCAGGAAGGGCCATAGCTCAGTTGCAGAGTACATGAGTTGCATGCAGGAGATCTCAGGTTCAATCCTTGGCATTTTCAGGCAGGACTGGGAAAGACTTCTGCTTGTCGGTGTAGTCAACACAGAGCCAGATGGACCTGTGGTAAGACTCAGTATACAAGGTCAATTAATATTTCTTCCAGCACCCTTTTTGACTTGTGGAGAGCATCCACGTCCATATTATAATCTGGAAAATGACGGGTCGGGAATTTAAAGCCATTGGGAATATTCTCCAGTTGCAAACAAGGAAAGAAAAAATACATTGGTTTGCAGTTAATATTTCTGTGGCAATTTTACAATGAATAATAAGTTGAAGCCACATCTCCCAATCTATAAAGGCAGCCATTTTGACCTGTTATTTCTTTTTACAAATAACCTACACAGAAGTAATAAATAACACAGGGATACTGACATACTTGTAACACCCCTCATCTCACACCACAGATTAATCCCTGAGCACTTGTCTCAGTTTACCCCATACTACATATTGTAGGGAGCACATCTTCAGTTGTGTTATTGCCCCAACTCTATTCATTATTTTCATTGCCATTATCCTACACTTTGTTGAAGGGAAACTTCCCACCAGAGAAGAAATCATATATCGAACAGATGGAAAGCTCTTCAATCTGAGCAGGCTGAAAGCAAAGAGTAAGGTTACCGTAACTTCCGTCATAGAGCTTCAGTATGCTGATGACAACATAGTGTGTGCACGCTCAGAGGATGATCTCCAAACCATCCTAAATATCTTTGCAGAAGTTTATGAAAAGCTTGGCCTGTCGCTCAACATCCAACAAACCAAAGTATTGCGCCAACAAGTATAAAATAACCCCTCTGCAGTGCCACAAATCCAACTCAATGGTGTAACGTTGAAAAATGTCAATCACTTCTCCTACCTAGGTATTATCTTTCCACAAAGGCCAACATCGATGCCGAAATCCAGCATCACCTGAGCTCTGCGAGTGCAGCTTTCTCCTGATTGAAGTGCAGAGTGTTTGGGGACCAGGACATTCACAGGGAAACCAAAATGCTTGTTTATAAAGCTATTGTACTACCAACCTTACTATATGCCTGTGAAACATGGACCACTTATAAACACCATCTCCAACTCCTCGAAAGACTCCATCAACGATGTGTCCAAAAAAATTTACACATCACTTGGGAAGACAGGCGAACTAATACCAGTGTACTGGAAGAAGCAAAGATCACCAGTGTTGAAGCAATGATTCTTCAACATCAACTTCGTTGGACTGGTCATGTTGTGCGGATGCCTGATGATCGTCTTCCAAAGCAATTACTCTATTCCAAATTTTAAAATGGAAAGCGTAATGCTGGTGGTCAACAAAAGAGGTTTAAAGACTGTATCAAGGCAAATCTTTAAAAATGTAGTATAAACACTGACAACTGGGAAACACTGGCCTGCGAGTGCTCCAGTTAGAGAACAGCCTTTACCAAAGGTGTCTTGGGCTTTGAAGGCACTCAAACTCAGGCCGCAAGGAAGAAATGTGCTAAGAGGAAGACATTCTTGGCAAATCCACACCGTGATCAACTCCCGCCCGGAAACCAATGTCCCCACTGTGGAAGGAAGTGTGAATCCAGAATTGGCCTCCACAGTCACTTATGGACTCATTGTTAAAAGCGTGTTTATGGAGGACAATCTTACTCGGCTACGAGTGGTCGCCAAAGAAGAAGATGAAGACAGATATCTAAGTGCTGTGCAACTGGCTGACATGCCCTAACTTCTGAAGCAGTTTCCTTATTAAAAAAGAGCTAAACATATATCATGTCACAATGGACCCATGTGTACTTTTTAAAGGATATCAACCAAAACACATTTGGCAACAATTATAATTTGGATAGTAGGTTATTACTGGAGGGAAGAGAAACAGTGTGTTGGAATTTCCAAGGGTTGCTGGTAACCAAGAAAGCTGGAACATATCATACTGGAAAGGGGTTTCCTGAGATCAAGGAGCAGGCTTTTGTCTACACTTGGATACAACTGGACGATGTTTTGAATCAAAATGGCAGTCTGAACCATTCAAAGCTGCACTCATTTAAACCACTGATTTAAATTTGTGGGCTTCTTAAAACTCCCTGGCAATGCTGGGTATGAGGCTGCTAGTCCTATATATGTTATGGGAGGCAGCTCCAAGTAAATGAGGTGGCAAGGAAGAAAGAACAGAGAGTCATTTGAGGAAACAGAAGACTTGTGGGCAGCAAAAGGCAATGGACCTGGATAGGGAGGAATGAACCAGGAGAATTTAGGAAGAGCAAGACCCAGAAAGCCTTTTGTGTTTGCTACTGCTACTTATGCAACATATTCCAAAGTGACCCAGGGAAGGAACACAGAAAACAACCTCCTACAGCCCTCCAGCTCCAAGCTGGCCATAGAAACACAAGCCTCAATAGCCAGCCCTGGAAAAGAAGCCCTCTTATTTACCATATGAGTTAAATCATGCCATCCCTAGATTCCATTTTATTTAAGAAACGCTTCAAAAATGAATTTCCCCCTCTAAATCCTATAAACATTGTCCTAGCTCTGCAAGCCGCCAAGCTTGATCTTATCATAGACGGTGAGCTTGTTTTCTTTAGTTTTTCCACACAGCAATTGAGCAGAGGCGGGTGGCCCATTCCTTGCCCCTGATCGTTTGTCATTTATACAGCTCTGCAGGGAACCGGGGCTCCTATCTCACGTAAGACTCCCTTATAGCTCCTTCCAGCTCCTTTCTGCCATACAACTTTTTCTCCTTTTTTTAAAAAAAGGGGGGAAGAAAAGAATCTGGATCCGCGTTCAAATGACATTTATCAATAGACATCTCCTGAGCGACAAAGGGGGCGACAAAGGATGAGATGGTTGGACAGTATTCTCGAAGCTACTAACATGAGTTTGGCCAAACTGCGGGAGGCAGTGAAGGATAGGCGTGCCTGGCGTGCTCTGGTCCATGGGGTCACGAAGAGTCGGACACGACTGAACGACTGAACAACAACAACAAAATCTCCTGAGCTTCCACGCAGCAACACAATGGAAGCTTAGCCCCCATTAATGGTCCAAGCTGTCAGGTTCAACATACAAAGAGGTAACCCAATCATTTTGTCCCCATCTGGAAAGATTTCCATTGTCTTTTTCTCCGAATTTAAAACTAACCAAAATGTGTGTGCCGTTCCCAGACAGTGGGAAGTGGTACTCATTACCCTTAGGAAGAAAAAGCTTCAGCACTGATTTAAAAGAGGTGAGGGGGAGTACATGGAACCTACATTTCCTTTGCTGCCACTGCTTGTCATTATAATTTTTGTATTGAAGAGCCTTCTCTAACTTTATGACATCTCCACCAATATTGTGGCACTTTTATAAAATCAGATTTGGAAGCATACCTTGGAGGTCATCTGCTCCAACCCCTGGCCAGTGCTAGATCTGAGAGTTCATTCCTGGCAGGTTGTTATCCAGCCTCTGCTTAAATACCTCCAATGAATGAAAGCCCATCCACCTCCACATTATCTAAACAGCTCATACTCTTAGGAAGTGTCTCATAATATTAAGCAAAACTCTGCTTCCCTGAATTTCAAGCCAGGGGTTATAACAAGTCTAGTAAGGGATGTGTCTTGAGGAGTAGGCACGGAGTAAGGAGAGTTCCCAGCACTGAATAGATAGGCCTGGAGGGCCACACTTGGTTCCCAGGTCTGAGTTTCCCCACCCACTTTCTCCAAAGTAAACACAACTGTGTGCGTCTGTGTGTTTGTCTCTACCTAAACTAAAACACAAAATACAAGAATGTCTGAAAAGGGAAGGTGACTCAACCCATTGATAACTTCAGTTGCCCTTCTCTGTACTGTATGTTTTCCAATGGATGGGCCGTGATTGGGATATAAAGAGAGCAGGAGAGAGATTAAACCAAATTGAGGCTGAAATCATATGCATGCTTACTTTTTTAGAGCAATCCCCACAGAACAGAGTGGGAATTATTTCTGCGTAGTGATGTAGTGCACTGTGAATATTTAAT
Source organism: Lacerta agilis (assembly GCF_009819535.1). Taxonomy (NCBI): domain Eukaryota; kingdom Metazoa; phylum Chordata; class Lepidosauria; order Squamata; family Lacertidae; genus Lacerta; species Lacerta agilis. The sequence goes on from NC_046312.1 coordinate 27,353,224, forward strand.
CCAGAACAAGAAAGCTACTTAACACAAGATCTGCTTTAGCCAGTTAATGTTTTAGAAACAATGCTCAAAGAGACACCTTCAGTCTGGCTATGCCCTCCAACTCTTTTGATACACTACACTCCCTGCTCAACAAAAATTACCTTAATACAAACATGATGAGTGCCATTCTGAGACACTGGCACAGATTAACTTTTTTTGAATCCCAGGGTAATCTTAGCCTCGGAAATGATGTCCTGTGGCAGCATGCCCCATAATTTCACTATGCATTATGTATTAAATGTATTTCTCTTTCTAACAGCACCTTTAATTCCATTAGAATTAACTTTGCTCTCCTGTTAAGGAAAAAAGGCTGAGTAAATGTAATCAGCCCTGTGAACTGTGATGACAGTTGCAAACCTGCTGTAGACTGGAACTTGGTGTGGAGAATGCAGCTTGCTGCTGAATGACACACAGTTGCAGGCAGCCTGAGGAAACACCTTCAATCTTGATGCTTGCCCTCCCCCCAAAAAACCCAATCCAATAGCAGAAAAAGTCATCCATTCCTGCTTTACTCAAATATATGCTGTTGTTTGAAACTGCGCCCCCCCCTTTTTCCTCTCAGTGTATCTCCATTTCTGCATTACTCAGACCTCTTCCTCTTCCACTCCTCAGCTGTCTCATATGTGAGAGAGATATTTATATATTATTTCACTCCTGGCACCATGAATTGTCTTCTACATGAAGTTCAAGATTCAATGTAGTAATTTAGAGCAGGTATTTTATTAACAAGCAAACACCTACATATGTACAGCATCCATCACTTAACCTGCTCTAAGTGAATAAAGTAACTGGCAGGTTTGCTCTTAAGAGTCTATTTCTGTTAGAGGTACAGTAGCATATATATGCACAGGTAGGAGGGCTGCAGAATAGGAGGGAAAGTGAAAGAAGGAATTTAGAATCCTAGAATCTTAGAGCTGGGAGGGAGCTCAAAGGTCATCCTTCTAGAGCAGCGGTGGCCAAACTCGGCCCTCCAGATGTTTTGGGACTACAACTCCCATCATCCCTAGATAACAGAACCAGTGGTCAGGGATGAAGGGAATTGTAGTCCCAAAACATCTGGGGGGCTGAGTTTGGCCACCACTGTTCTAGAGCAATGTAGGAAAGTCAGCTAAAGCATCTATGACACATGGCCATCCAGCCTCTGCTTAAAAACCTCCAAGGAAGGTGAGTCCACAACCTCCCGAGGAGACCATTCCACTGCATGTTTTTTTTATAACTAGAATACAAAGCTGAAAGTGAATGAACTGCAGCTAAAATATTATGTTCTTTTTTCACATAGTCTAGTCCTTCCCCTGCCCACCCACCCCCAAATATTCTAAAGAGGGTCTCTTCTCCAGCCTTAAGAGAGTAGCTGGAAGTGGGGAAGCAGAAAAGGTCCTCCTTTCCTTCCACTGCAGTTTAAATCTGAAATCTGAGGCGCAGTACTGCGCCCAGTGCTCAGACACTGCTCATGCTAATGAAATTCCCTGTCGCAAAATCCGGCTGCAACAATGGGAGTTTCGAACACTGCCAGGAAACTTTGGGAATTACACCACTCCCAACTCCAATTCCCTCCTTACATGCAAGGACATTAATAACTTTCATTCACTAAAATAGTCAAGCTTGATGCATTCAGCAAAATGCCCCCTCTTTTTAAAAATTGTGTTTTGTAATTAGTAGGAACCATACAAACACAGAAGAAAGGGCATTCTTCAGCAAACACAGTTGATCAGCCAGAAAAAATCACATCAACAAGGACATTTCCATCCAGGCAGAATTCATTAACAAGGCTCTGTGTGATGTGTCACAAAGAAGAAATCTGTCCCTTCCTGTAAGCCTCTTTTCCCTCCCAAGAAAAAGCGGTTGGGGGGGGGGGAGAATTTTTTGCTGGCAGAATGTGATCTGAGCATTCTCAAATCTTTGAGCCTCCAACATTAACCCATCTCCCCAGAGGTGTTTCTCCTGCAAAAGCCACACAGCAGGAACCTCAGACAATAAAAGCAGGTGGCAGAACAACATAACCAGTGAACCCCCTATGGTCAAAGTCAGTTGCTTCCAATTAAGCGTTAACATGAACTCCCTCTTAAAGGAAAGAGTCAAACCTATATCTAATCAAACACTCTCTGCTAACCTTCTTTCCCCCTGACAACAGTTGGTCAAGAGGAAAATGAGGCAGATCCAGAGGTGGGCTCCTCTCAAGTTCTTCTGCTCTGTTAAGCAGGCCCACTCAGTCATGAGTGTGCATAATCAAGCAGCAAGAAATAGTCTCTTGCTCCCGTATATTGACGGAGTGGCAAAGGCCAGCAACACATTTGATGAGCTTTCACTCTCTGTAAACAGTGAATCTGATCTTCCCAAAAGGGTCACTAGGGATCTGCTTATGTACACATGCAACAAATGCAGTTTATTCCCCACAAGTATTGCTCAAGGCAAAGCAGATGCTTTGAGGGAAATATGATCAGATTCCACCACAGGTGGAAGGTGCCTTATTGATTGATTAACCATTGAATTTATTTTCTACCCTTCCTCCAAGGAACTTAGGGCAGCATACATGGTCACACACATACATACATATACCTATTTTATTCTCAAAAGAGTCTCTTAATCAGCAGCATAATTATTATTACATTTATACCCTCCTTTTCCTTAAAAAAAAAAGCTCAAGATAGCACAGTTGTTCTCCCCCTCTCCATTACTGTGAGGTAAGTTAGGCCGGGAAATAGTGACTTGTTCATGGTCTCCCAATGAGCACCATGGCTGAGCGGGGATTTGAACCCTGGTCTCTCATGTCCTAGTCCAACATTCCAACCACTATACCACACGGACCACCCCCAGGTTAGACAGAGGGCAAGAATGACTGTCCCAGTGGGGATTTGAAGGTGGGTTTCCAAAGTCCTAGACTGATACTTTCACCATTCCACCAAAGTGGCACCTATTCCAAATTAGATTACTAATCCAACTTCACTGCGAGAGGCAGTGAAGGATAGGCGTGCCTGGCGTGCTCTAGTCCATGGGGTCATGAAGAGTCGGACACAACTGAACGACTGAACAACAATCCAACTAGCAAAGTATCCTTTACAAATTGGTTGAGTGGCTTTTTCCCCTCTTAATTTTACTGCATTGTTCGTTATGTTTTATATTGTATTTGTAGATTTTAAAAACTTTCATACACTACCCTTAAATCCATTTTTGGATGAATGGAAGATTTAAGGGAGGGCGGTGTGGAGAACTAGCCTCATGTCAGGTAGGGGTTAATTTTTTCTGACAGTTAGAACCCTCAGGGGCGGGCTTAGCCTGGGTATAAAACACCCCTCCCAGTGGGCAGAGAGTTAGAGTTACCGTTGGAGTTGAAGTGTGGGCAGGAGGAGTTAAGTGCGGGGAGTTGAAGTGTGAGTCAAGAGATAGAGCTGGGAGTTAGAGTCTTAGGTGGATGTTAGCAGAGAGGATAAAGAGATTGTGAAACGCGTTGTTATTGCTATTTAGTTAACTATTAGAGGTATTAGGCCGGTAACATTTAGAGGTATTAGGCCGGTATAGGACAACTGTTATAAGCTTATTGAACAACCTTTATTTTATCAGCAACCACAAGCTTTGTACGCAATAAACATCTTTTTAGTTCACAATATCCTCGTCTGTGGTGAATGAAGTAAGCAGGATCCAGCTAGTAGTCTGAAGGGCTGCAGCTGGGGACTGTTTGTCGTTGGTGCAGCACTCATAGACCGTAAAACGTCCGGGGGTGGGCTGTACAGGGCGAAGGGCCCGCGACATTAAAGTGGTGGCAGCGTCGGGACGAAAGATAGACATAAAGTGGTGGTCACGTTGAGATCAAAGATCTAAAGTGTTGGCAAGAAGTGCCAAGGTACAAGAAGGACTTAAGGGTGACGCATTGTGTGAAGTGTGAGGCTTAAAGAGGATTTAAGCAAACTTCAGTGAGACTCTACAATCTAGTCAGGAAGGGGATCGCATACACCTGGAAAGGGAGAAGGGGAATTCAGAGAGGAATTACCTGGCCCTAGGGTGTGGTGTGATAGCGCCTAAGACTGTGAGATTGTGAGAGAGTTACAAAGATACTTTGCGTTTGAAACTATTTCAGGCAGGAAAGTTTATAGTGAGAGGTCGGAAAAGTACGCTGGACAAAGGGCACTGAGGTAACTTTGGGCGTGACTTTGGACCTAAACTGTGGAAACTGAGCCTGAAGAAATAGTTTAACTGAAACATCCTTGATTTAAGTACAGAAATAATACCACCAAATAAATAGAAATGCCACCTAGAAAGACTAAAACAGCTCTTAGGGACTCACAAGTAGAAAGCTCTGAAGAAGAAAATGGGGTTTCCCAGATTGAGGAAACCAGTACTGAAACAGTTAACAAAAATCCTGCTGAGGGGACTAGTTTTAAAGCCTCAGAGGAATTTGAGAAATGGAAACTAGAACAAGAATATAAACTGAAGGAATTAGAAATGAGATTGCAAGCTGAGGAAAGAGAGAAAAAATTACAAGCTGAAGCAAAAGAGAGAGAATTAAAGTTACAAGCTGAGGCAAAAGAGAGAGAACTGAAAGAGAAAGAAATGACCTTAGCTATTGAGAGAGAAAGAGAAAGAGAGGCAATAGCACTGAAAGAGAAAGAAATGACCTTAAATATTGAAAGAGAAAGAGAAAGAGAAAGGGAGGAAAGAGAATATTTATTAGAAATGAAAAGACTTGAATTATCAGCTGTAGATAATAGAAACAACAACAATAGTTCCACACAAAATCCTAGCAGGGTGGATTTAAAAAGATTCCCTGACTTCAGAGATAAAGACGACCCTGAAGCATTTATCATTTCTTTTGAGAGGGCTTGCGAAGATTTTGAAGTAAAAGATGAGGAGAAAATGCAAATACTGAGAGCGCGTATTAGTGGAACATTAACAGAGATTTATTCTCAAATGCCATCTGATCAATCCAAAGATTTTGAAGCATTTAAACAGTTGGTTTATGTCAGGTTCGGAATTACTGCAGAGCAACTGAGACAAAAGTTTAGAACAATAAAAAAGGTGCGTGAGGAAACATTCGCTCAATTAGGAGCTAAAACAACAAATTATTTAAACAAGTGGCTAGAACAGGAGGGTGCTGATTCTGTGGCGAAAATAAAAGAGGTGTTCGCATTAGAACAATTTTATGACACGATTAATACCCATCTGAAGTATTTAATTAAAGAAAGACGACCTAAAACCATCCGGGAAGCTGCTAATCTGGCAGATGAAATAAATGAAATCCGAGAACACGCTTATGATGCCCCAAAATATAAGGACAAACAGTGGGAAACAAATAAGTTTAAGAGAATGCAACAGCCCACAAAATTTACCACAGAAACTGCCAATAAAATTTTTCCCGCCAATGCAAATGTTCCCCATAACACGCCTATGACAACGGGGGGGACTGAGGGAAAAGTAAATAAATATAGTGAGGGTAAAAGGCCTGAATTAATCTGTTGGCAATGTGGGAGAAAAGGCCATCGACAGGTGGACTGTAGAACTGAACTCAGAACTAGGAGTGCAAATACTACCCCTCAGAAGCAGACATATTGTGTCCAAACTGTGGAGACAGAGCCAACTGCCAACATGGTTGCCACGGCAACCGAGGCCCAGTCTAGAGAACAGGCTGATGAGTTACCAGTGGCCCAAGTTGTGAGGTGCTATATAATTCAACAAGATGACATGCTATTACACAAAACAGGAGAAGAAATTTGGGTGAATGGTAAACAATATAAAGGCTTAAAAGACACAGGGTCTCAGATTAGTATTGTACATCCTGATTTATTAAAGCCAGAAGACTTTATTAAAGGCAAAACAATCAGTTTAAAAGGAATATCAAAACAGCCAGAAATCTTGCCAGTCGCATTAGTTAATCTGACATATAAACAATGGTCTGGAAAATGGCAAGTAGCAGTTTCACCAGAAATCCCAGCTCCAATGTTAATTGGGTGGGATCTACTTGACCATGTACAGAGTGCATTTGTAATAACTAGGGCACAAAAACTGCGACAGTTACCTCAGGAGGAAAGGCCTGATACAAGTATAATGCCAGTTACAAATAGTCAAGCAGCTAGTTTTGCAGCCAAGCAGAAACTAGATACAGATTTACAGAAATATTTTCAAGCCACAGCCTTGAATACAGTATTAACCCCTGAAAGCCCAGAGCGGTTTATAGTCAACAATGGGTTGCTATACAGAGAGATTCTTTTAAAGCCTAATAGAGGGGGTAATGAAATCCACAGGCAACTGATAGTACCTACTGAATTTAGAACCAAGATAATACAACATGCACATGGCAGTATCTTTGGAGGTCACTTGGGAATCACCAGTACCCTTGACCACTCACAGACCAATGGCCTTGTAGCGCGATTTAATGTAGTTGACTACCTATTTAAAATGCAGAACACTCTCAAACGATCACTAGAACTGGCAGGAGAACAGTGCAAGGTTGCTCAACACAAACAGAAAGTTTGGTATGACAAAAAAGCACATGAGAGATCTTTTGAGCCAGGACAAGATATTTTATTAATCAGATCAGTAAACAGTGACAAGTTACAACTGACATGGGAAGGTCCTTGTAAGATCATTTCAAAAATGAATGATATAAACAATATAATTCAGCATGGTGAAGGGAGGCGGGTCATGCATAAGAATATGATAAACCCAATCCAGTCACTAAACCATGAATCCAATCTAGACTACAGTAGTCACGTTGTTGAAAAAGCCTGTGATATTGGTAAAGGAGTGTCTACCTGCAATATGACCAGTGACCTATCTGTGAGATCAGTTAGAACAACTAGTCATAGTTACGATAAACCATTCATCAGTTGGAAAGATAGAAAGAAAGACGTACTGGAAGTTATAGCTGGCATGGGGGCCTATCGACTTTCTATGAAAGTGAAAGTGTTTCCTACACTAGAGATTGTGTGGTGGGAAGATGGATACCCTGCTGCTCATGCAACACAAATAAATGTCCAAAATGAATGTAGTTACACAGCATTAACAGGGCTACCACGTCAAAGGCATACAAAAGTAATCTTAAAATTGCTCGAAGTGGGAACTAATAAATCACTACAGACCAAAGATGAACTGACAACAAGGGAGATTGCTATGAGCAATAAGCAATCAGAGCTTGTTAGCCTACTTTCATTAAGAGATCACGCTTGCCTAGAAAGCTTTAGCAAGCTGACTAAAACAGAAGATATCCACAAACTTCTGCAAATAGTTCCCAGTGCATTTAAAAGCCAGACAACCAGTGTTTATGCAGCTTATGATGACCTGGAGATGTGTGTACAAGTCTGCGAGCTTAAACATTTAACAGAGATCCTGAAGGAGGGAGAGGTTGAACTAAGAGAGCTTTTGACCCTGAGAAACAAGGACTCTACCCAGCTTGGGATCCACAATCGTTACAGACGCCTCGAGTGCAGGGATCGGAATGGGACTGTGTCATCTGGCCGGGGAAGACAGCTTACATCCCATCACGTTTGGCAGAGAAAAGACTGGTGCCCCGAGAAAGATACTTCTTGCGACGGTTAAGGACGATAAGGAGCGTGAAAGGATCCTAAACATCATCGCAGACGCCTTATAATGAAGACCCAAAGACAAAGGTTAATGGACAGTTACGGTTTTTCTTGCAATAAAGACCTAATGCTGCATGAACTATTGTATATAATGTTCACAACTATATGTACTTTTACTGGAGATGTAACTGTTTATGCCATAGTTAAGGAAAAGGTAAGAGTTAATAAATGTAATGTTTATAGTAATGTTTTAAACTGTTGTTTGTATCAGAGGGATACTTTGGCTAGTAACTCCTCTGATACAAACCTAAAAAGGAGGGAGGTATGTGGAGAACTAGCCTCATGTCAGGTAGGGGTTAATTTTTTCTGACAGTTAGAACCCTCAGGGGCGGGCTTAGCCTGGGTATAAAACACCCCTCCCAGTGGGCAGAGAGTTAGAGTTACCGTTGGAGTTGAAGTGTGGGCAGGAGGAGTTAAGTGCGGGGAGTTGAAGTGTGAGTCAAGAGATAGAGCTGGGAGTTAGAGTCTTAGGTGGATGTTAGCAGAGAGGATAAAGAGATTGTGAAACGCGTTGTTATTGCTATTTAGTTAACTATTAGAGGTATTAGGCCGGTAACATTTAGAGGTATTAGGCCGGTATAGGACAACTGTTATAAGCTTATTGAACAACCTTTATTTTATCAGCAACCACAAGCTTTGTACGCAATAAACATCTTTTTAGTTCACAATATCCTCGTCTGTGGTGAATGAAGTAAGCAGGATCCAGCTAGTAGTCTGAAGGGCTGCAGCTGGGGACTGTTTGTCGTTGGTGCAGCACTCATAGACCGTAAAACGTCCGGGGGTGGGCTGTACAGGGCGAAGGGCCCGCGACAGCAGCTTGTTTTGTTCTTGTTTTTATTATGTATTTTTGTTTTTATATTGTATTTTTGATGCTGTGAACCGCCTTGAGAATTATGGCTGAAGGATGGTATACACATTTAATTAATAAATAAATATGTTTACTCTGAGGCCCCATTTGCACTATACATTTAAAGCAGCACCATGCCACTTAATGCAGTCATGACTCTCCCCCACCCAAGACTCCTGTGAACTGCAGCTTGTTAAGGGTGCTAAGAGTTATTAGATGATCCCCCCATTCCCTTCCCAGAACTACATTTCCTAGCGTGCTTTAACAATCAACCCTTCTTCCCATCTACTTTTATTGCTACTCAAGAATCTTTAACAGAGACTTTGAGGAATCCTGAAACTTTTAGCATTCCAATATATTATCCATGTTCCATAGACAGAAACCCCAGTGAACGAAGTGAACCATAAGCACCATGCACCAGGACAATATATTAACATATTTATTGGCCTCTCCATCCAACCGAGTCTCTTCCAGAAAAGATATGCCACCCCTGACACCAATTTCCACTTTTTCTTTTTGCTGAGTGTGTGAAAATGTCTCTGGTTATCAAACCGGTGCCTAATGGAAGCCAGCAATATTTAATGATGTGGACTCCATCTGAGAGCTCTGTTCAGGCCCTACTGCCAAACTGCCCATGCCAAGACCATTTTGCCCTCAGAAAGGCCCTGCTTTGGCTGATGCATCTCAATGAGGTCCTGGGCTACAGCCTGCAGAGGTTTCCCTGGTAACAGTGTTCCAGTGGAGTAGGATATTGATTACCCCAAGGAATGAGTTGCCACCAGGAAAAAGATTTAGGGTACATGAACACAGACCAGGTGCATGGAACCAAGGAAGAAGTTAAGAGGAGAAAGTTGGGAATTCATATCTGAGCCAGTGGGCAAGGAAGAAAAGATGAAATATGCTATTAGAATTACTTGCTGTGCAGAACAGAGACCTAAAACTCATAAGACCTCCATCAGACTTCCAATGAAGTCAAAGCAATGGAGGGTGCTTGGTATTGATATTTGGAAGAGGTAAGTCAGCCTTCTCTTTTTTTTAGATAGCTCTATGACAAAGTTCACTTTCCAATTACATAGATGAGAAACCTACATTATGAGATAGCAATGTGTAGCACAATGCTAACCATGCCTACTCAGAAATAAGTCAATGGGACTTATTCCCACGTAATTAGGGTTAGGAGTCCAGTCTATATACACACACCGTTCAGAGACACAAATGGTGTCTCTGAAAAAATTTACACATCACTTGGGAAGACAGGCGAACTAATACCAGTGTACTGGAAGAAGCAAAGATCACCAGTGTTGAAGCAGTCGAAATAAATAAATAAAAAATTTGTCCAGTAGCACCTTAGAGACCAACTAAGTTTGTTCTGGGTATAAGCTTTCGTGTGCACGCACACTTCATGTTGTGCGAATGCCTGATTATTGTCTTCCAAAGCAACTACTCTATTCCAAACTTTAAAATGGAAAGCATAATGCTGGTGGTCAACAAAAGAGATTTAAAGACTGTCTCATGGCAAATTTTAAAAAATGTAATACAAACACCAACAATTGGGAAACACTTGCCTGTGAGCGCTCCAATTGGAGAACAGCCTTTAACAAAGGTGTCATGGGTTTTGAAGACACTCTAACTCAGGACGCAAGGGAGAAACGTGCTAAGAGGAAGACATGCTTGGCAAATCCACACTGTGATCAACTCCTGCCCGGAAACCAATGTCCCCACTGTGGAAGGACATGTGGATCCAGAACTGGCCTCCACAGTCACTTACGGACTCATTGTTAAAACCGTGTTTATGGAAGACAAAGTTACTTGGCTACAAGTGATCGCCAAAGTAGAAATAACACACAAATAAACACACACAGGGATCCTGGCTGATGACTGCATCTGTTTAATCCACATATTTTCAACAGCTGCTTGTCATATCCACACTGGACATTTTTAAATGTACAAAAACCTTAGGAATGGACCTAAAGTGTAATGTGTGAGCCAAAGTCTTTAAGGTCTGAGTTCCAAAGGAAAAACCGTTAAGAGTTCAGACCACCATACTACCTGAGATTTTTGTGTCGGGGTGGGGGGGGTGGGTTTAATTTAAGTTCTCATAACAAGAAATATGGATACATGTGCAATATCTGCACTGATGTCATTGACATAATCTTCATTTTGTTGGCTGCTGCTTCTGCCCTACGGTTTGGTTTCTGAAATGAAAGTGACCTACTGTTTTTCCTGGTCTCCAGTGTTCTTGTTAACTTTAAAAGGTGCCACCTTTAGACTATGGCTCAAATTCTCATCCAGATTGCTTGGCAAGAAGAGTCCCACCATGGTTAATCTGTTCAGTGATACCAGACTTGGCACCATGTCTAACAGAGTTGTTTCTGGGCTTGTCTATGCACAGCCTGGACCTGATAATTCCTCTGCCTCACTGAACTGCCATATCAGAGTTTCTGCTGTGGCTTGATATCTAACTTTACAGACTGCTTTAAAAAAAAAAAAAAACGCACAACAAAAACAACCAACACCTGAGCCACTAGGCTCATTTCAGCTTCTGGGCTCATGACTACAGGATTCCAAGACTATCAATATCATGTTCTCCTTCCTGCTCACACTTCTGGATACAATTATTATGTCAGTGATTTTCAGATCTCCTTTTTACAAGAGGGGCATTGTCTCATCATAAATAAGGGAGAGGTTTTGTTGCTTGCCAGTTTCACCCTGACCATATTTGACAGCATGTGATCAGATAGGCAATTTTGAACATTTCCCCCCATCAACATAAGGATCCTTCTGTTCTTCAAAATCTTGAGAACAATGCTCAATTCCTCCATTTCCTAGTTGTTAAGAGACAACCGTGATCCAAGGCTAGACCTGGAAACATCCAAACACCTAAGTCTGCAATGCCATGTTGAATGAAACAAAATAGAAAATTTTTTCCAGTAGCACCTTAGAGACCAACTAAGTTTGTTCTTGGTATGAGCTTTCGTGTGCATGCACACTTCTTCAGATACACTGAAACAGAAGTCACCAGATTCTTAAATATAGTGAGGGAGTGGGGAGGGGTATTACTCAGAAGGGTGGTGGGAATGGGTGATCAGCTGATAGGTGTGGAAAACCTGTTGAGGACTCTTAACGGCTGCAATTAGTCTTGCAGGGAAAGGCAAGGGGTGAGATGGCTAAAGATAGCTTTGTTATGTATAATGAGATAAGAATCCAATGTCTTTGTTCAGACCAGGTTTCTCCATGGTTTTAAGTTTGGTGATTAGTTGCAATTCAGCCACTTCTCTTTCCAGTCTATTTCTGAAATTTCTTTGTATTAAGACAGCTACTTTGAGATCTTTTATAGAATGTCCTGGGAGATTGAAGTGTTCTCCTACTGGTTTCTCTGTCTTGTGATTCCTGATATCAGATTTATGTCCATTTATCCTTTGGCGTAGGGTTTGGCCTGCTTGTCCAATATAGAGAGCTGAAGGGCACTGTTGGCATTTGATTGCATACACAATGTTGGAAGATGAGCAATTAAATAGTCCTGAGATGGTATATTTGATGTTGTTGGGACCAGTAATGGTGTTGTCCGGGTTTATGTGGCAACAAAGTTGGCATCTGGGTTTGAATGAAGTGTTTCAGTGTTGTTTATTTCAACGTATGTTATAAAGAGCAGAGGCACTGTAAGCCAAGTTGTCTTATTAAAGGATAATTGATATGATATCCCAATTTTCAAACTTTACCCCAGAGCCCTGGGTTCTTTGGGAGCTTATCAAAGCTTCCTTAATGAGAAGAACACCAGGGAAAAAACATGCTCACTGCCAATAATCATCTTTCTCTACAGCACACAAAGTTCAGAGTGCTGGTACTTATATCCATAGCTTTATACAGTGTGGGGGCAGAATACCTAAAACAGTGGTCTTCAACCAGTGTGCAGTGGCACCATGGGGTGCCTTGAATGATAGTGAGGGGTGTTGCAGGCAACACTGACCTCTGGCCCTCTTTCCTTCCCTCCCTCTTCTGATGCCCACCTCTGCCTCCCAAATGTTTTCAAGGCTGTTTGTTGCAACAGCCCTGGCTAAAAGCTCTGAAGGTGAATGGTGCTTTTGGGGCTGGCCACTGGCCAGGGAGTGCTGGTTGCCAGGACCTGAGGTGGTCTTGGATTAAGCAAGCATGTGGGCGAGAGAACCCAGTCAGCCAGCCCTTGCTGTTGGGAATGGGCAGACAAGTTAGAGGTTGGGCAGGCAGGCAGGCACTGCGCTGGCCTTTCTTGTGCAAGACCTGCTTTGGAGCTGATGGTCCAGTGCTGAAGGGGAGCCTTTCCACTTTGCAGGCCCAGCAATGCCCACTGTTACCATTGCTGCCTCCCAAGGTGAGCTGGCCTCACTTTCACCTTTGGCCAGTCTCTGTTGGGCCACTAAGGCTGAGGGCATCTTCTTCCCAGGCCCCTGTGGAGCAGTGAGAGGAGGCACCTCTCTTTGGGATGGGGATGGGGGCAGCCCAGAAACCAGGGGTGGCAGCAGTGGCTGCCTAGACGACTCCCAGGGAGTGCCACAGAAAGAACGTAGTTGGTCAGGGGAGCTGTGGACTCAAAAAAGTTGAAAACCTCTAACCTAAAAGATTGTCTCACCTCTAATATACCCAGTCAATCACTGAACTCTGCTGGAGAGGGAATTCTGAAGATACCATATCCTATCCTCTCTCTTGTTTTTTCAGTACTTGTTGAAGACTCTTCCCTTTCAAAAAGCCTGCAAGGTGGAGATTTTTATTCCAATCAGTATTTGCATTAGATTTGAAATTTTAACCGTTTTTACATAAGCAATTTTTTATCTATGTTTTTACTGAATTGTGGAATCACTTCAAGATGCCTCATAAGAAGCAGTTCTGATGATAATAACAGAAACATCTTGGATGTGTTCGAAAGCACTCTCGATGAGGAATGGTGAGCTCCAATACTGCCCTGTGTAAATTGAAAGTGCACCCAAGGACATGGCTCAGGATTCTCTCCACCGAACAATGCTCCTTGGAGCCACACAGAAGTCCTTTCACTGTGATATAGCACTGTGGGTTCACTCTCAGCAGTGTTGTATACTAAAATACCATTGTATGATGGCTTTCTAATCCTGCAAAATGCTGATGAAGATAACTGGAAAAACCAAACATGATTTGATGTCAAATGCAGATCTCCAACGCTTGGAAAATATTCAAGACAGCAAAATGCTATCTGAGGAAATACGCAAAAGGGAAATTTGAGGGGAATTTCTGGGAACAGATTTGCTTCAGTTCTACTGGAGTCCCTGGCCCAACATCTACCCCCAATTACTCAATTAGCAAAGTGTTTCCAACAAGAACACATTATCCTGGTCGACAAGCTCTCATCATTAATATAAGGCAGACTTGGTTGTTCAAATCAATATTTGTTAGCAGTCAGAATAAGCTCATTTCATGCATGTTCTAATTAGACAATAGATATTATTACGAAACACCTGCAATGTTTGTAATCATTTTAAAATAATGAGAATCAATATTAGCTTCCAGAGGCACCATATGGTAAACTCATTCCTGGCATGTGGTCCCTGATTGGCTCTTAATGCATCAATAGTGATCATTAGCATTTTTAAAAAATGAGTTAACTTGCACTTGGATGCTGGCTGGTGACAACATTTTATGGTCTACCCATGGATAAAATGGCCAAATTCACTGTCTTAATTAGGCCATATGCACCAATGAAACAACATATTACACTTTTGTATCACTATTTGTGCAAAGACTTCAAAGTACTTTCTCAGTATTTGAAAGATATTCTCACAACCAGTCATTCAGTGTAAGAAATCCACCACCACCAACAGAATTCACACACACACTCTGACAAAATGTCCATCCAGAAAACTTCAAAGTGATAAAATTGAGGCCGATTTATGTAAACTGTAGAAACTTGCCTGTACATTGAAAGGTAGGGCATAAGCAACAAGACAAAAGAAATTGTGCTTTTTGCAGAGCTTGGAAACTTCAGTTTAAAAGGGAACTAGTTCTAGTTCAATGCGGCCAAAAGTATTTCAAATTCACATTTTCCCTCTTTTACAAAATGAACTCGTTCACTTCACAGTCAGTTCAAATTTCCTTAATCGTGAAATTTCCTGGAAGAATGCAGGGGCCATGGCAATCATTATCGTGGCTGGTAATTTGTGTTCAGTTGCTAAACAGCCATGTTGCATTCTGTCAGAATCATAGAAATGAAGAAACAGAGAGTTGGAAGGGACCCCAAGAGAGAGATCTGGTTAGAAAGCTAGGGAAGAACAGGCATATTCCCAGTCTTTCCTCCGCATCTCACCTCTTGCCCTGCCCCAAAGGATCTCAGGAGTAGTACCTGTACTCAATGAGCTTTGGAGCTGAGCAGGGAATTGCATTGGAGATTCCCCAGCCCTACACCACACAGGAATTTATGTGAAAACACATTTAAAGTGGCATTTTGTCTTGGAAGGGAAAAGTGGCTTTACTTGGCACACACCTGGGTAGACAGCAGGCCGTCTCACCCAGTGAATGAAGTGGGCTGAGAAGGTGGCACATCAATATACATAGGGGTTGAGGATGAGCAAAATTAACAGTCAGTAAGAACTAAATACCCAGCACTTTCAAGGAAACAGGAGCAATTCAGTGTGACAACTCCGCCACTCCACATAACCCAACTGTCTTCCCGCATTCCCTTAGCAGGTTCAGTGTAGCATGGAGTAGTATTTATATTAGCTCTTTATTGCCAACAGTTGTATAACAGCAGCTGCTTCACTTTCCTAAAGAAGTTGCTGCAGTTCACTAATTTGTGAAATGCGTTAGGCACTTTATAAAACACTTGAAGGCCTCTGCTGAATTAAGGCAAAATCCTAATACAGCGGTGTTTCAGTCTGGCATGTAAGTCAATTCAAAGTGTTTCCAAGGCACCATCTTGCTTGATCCCTCAGTTTTGGAAAATATATGGACGGCTGCTTTGAACTGTGCTGATAAAATACTGCCTGCTAGTGAGGTTATGATCAGGAATTCTCAGGGCATCAGCATTTGTCACTGTGATCGTAATTCACATCAACTCATAAACTCCCACCCACCCCTAAGCAAAAAAAATAAAATAAAAAATGCTATGAGCATAACATCGGGGGTTAATAAAACAGCTCTCCGGTCCTTTTCCTCCTTCAGCCGATAACTTATTCAAATTGTAATTGCCTATAATGGGCACCCTGTATCACATTACTACTTATGCTACATGCAGTCTCCCAAGTCATCAATCAACTCAGCTGCCAGAAAAGACCTTGGTTCTTGTCCTACCAGTGCAACCAGTGCATTGTGAATGCTTGGGGTTTTATGACTAAACTGGTCTTGATTTTTTAAAAAAGGGTACTGCCTCCAGTTGCTTCCAACTAGCTTTGTTTTAGAAACCACTTGAGATTTCTCCTGTCCCACATCCCCGAACAGCTCAACCCAAACAGCGGATCAATTTCCTAGCATGTCATTCCAAGCAACCAATAAGCAACAGAGCTCCTGCATGCATTCCACAGGCAACGGCAGGGCTGTCTGGTAGCTCTAATCTTAGGTGATTAAATACCTTGCTTTCTTAACCAATTAATCAATTAGTTCACCAATTAAAATAAATATGACAGAATTTCAATACAGGGTGGCTTTTTTGAAGAATATTTAATGAAGGCAATAGTTCCCTTTGTCTGAACGCTAACACCACTTTTTAATATTGAACACAATGGTTGCAATCCAGAGACAGTGAAGCATACTTGGGACTCATTGAAATCGGGCAAGATTTGGTGTATTTCCTTGTGCTGTTACATTCCTCTCATTCAAAGAGCACTTGGGCATGTTGGACTTTGTCCCGATTCTGTGCTTTCCCCACCCCACTCCATCAAGAAGCATGCATGGCTTGGATTCAGTAATGTCATAGGCACTGATAACATTATTGTAAACAATCGATGGCATTGTGCAGGAAATAGCTTGGAGCAAAACGAATACAAATTAACATGGTAAACAAATCATTAAGTCAAATCATGCTTTCGTCCTTGGGAAGCCTAAATGCCAATCTACAATAGTGTTAAGTCACACAAATATTTTAAACATGGTAAGGTCTGTGGCAGTGTTGGCCAAACTTGAGAGTCTCCAGCTGTTTTTGGACTCTACAACTCCCATCATCCCTAGCTAACAGGACCAGTGGTCAGGGATGATGTAATTGTAGTCCCAAAACAAGACCCAAGTTTGGCCAACACTGGTCCGTGGGGTTTTCTATGCGTGGGATCCCCTTACTATGCAAACAAGCTCATGTGTGATGTGAAGCAGTTATATTTACCATGTCTACTGTCTATACCAGTCTGTCTCAACCTTGGATTCCCAGAAGTTGTTGGACTACAACTCCCATTATCCCTAGTGAGAAGGGTCAGCAGTCAGGGATAATGGCAGTTGTAGTCCAACAACTTATAGGCATCCAAGGTTGAGAAAGGCTGGTATATATAATTAGGTATATACAACACACACATACATACACACACACACACACACACACCCCTTAACTTAAGAAAAGATTGTGTGGGTTAAGTTATGTTGATGTTTCTCCGTTCATCACAGTCTCAAGACTGTTGAAACAGAATTCTTAGCATTCTCACTAAACTAGCATTCTGGGGATTCTTTGGTGGAATCCAGGACAGCTGAACTAGTATAAAACAGATATAATAATGTCATGCAAATATGTCCATTGCCTACACCCCAAAATCAGTCTTCTTTCCTATGTGCTATATAATTCCTGACCATTCCTCTTTCCTCATCAGGGAGGATGGACTAAGCCAGACTACTTGATCTCTGGCAAGAAAGGCACTGAACACCCACTATGTTTATGGAATTGAGTAGAGTTGTGGGGATTCAGCATCTCTCAGGAAGAAACCACCAAGGATGCAGCTGTTGCTGGCTATCGGAAATGGCAGGGGCTGGAATTAGATTTCCTTTGCCTCCTGTCACTTAAGACAAATGATTTATCTTGTTAGTAAACATAAAGTGTTGTGGATTTTGCAGGCTGCTTCTTTTGAACAGGAGACTTAACATTCCCAGGCAGGACTTCTTCAAAATGAGATTGCTTTTCTTCTGCGATTTACATTACCAGAGAGTCCGTTATTAGCCTGATATTTTATCTCTGACACTATGAGAAATATTGCTGCCATAAACCCCACTGCCCTTAGTAAAAGCTGAACTACTTGGTGAAAGCTAATAAAGTGGGGAACAATGAAGGCAATTGCCAATGAATACTTAAGCACCAAACAAGGGAGCTGCCCCCCCCCCCCGCCAAGCTAGCCTTTCTTTGATTTCAAGAGCAGCAACAGAGGTAATTGCAGAGCAAGGGTCCTTTCCAATCTATACTGACTGCAGGGTCCATGCCACAATCACAGGGAAATTGACTACATGCCATCTTTAGCTTTTATTCTTTGTCCCCCATATAAATTCACCACTGTGATGAATTCACTTTTTAAACAAACCCCACTAGTGCTTGGCGAAATGGGATGCTTCATACTTCCAGTCTGTGCCGCCACAGCTGTTAAGATCCACCATGCCTCATCATGTGCAGATTCCTAAATCATGTAGGATTTCAATGCCAGCAAAAGAATAATCAGAGGTCCAGTCGTGCCACATAAATTCAAGATCCACATGGGCAAGTTGTACAAGACATTAAAGCCAGAACACAGAACTTGCACATGGAAGCAACCTCTTCCTTGATTAAGTTATCATGGAAACCAGGTGTTCTACTGGTAACTAGAGGGGCAAGTCATTACAGAATTACCCAGAGTAAATTCTCTCACCAGTGTAGTATGTAAAAACATGTTAACTCTGATAAGAGAAGAGGTAGGTATGGTAAACTGTAAGTAGGAATAACATTAAAAAATTAAAAAATTGTCCAGGAGCACCTTAGAGACCAACTAAGTTTATTCTGGGTATAAGCTTTCGTGTGCATGCACACTTCTTCAGATACAGAGGTACTCTGTAAGTAGGAATGTCATGGGAAATCAAGTTGGATGTCATAAATCTGAATAGCTCTGCTCAATTTCAGCCATCAAGACTAGGGTGCGATGTGAAGAATAGCCCACAATGAGTGGCATAGGAGCCAAGTCCTAGGGGCCAAGGTCCCTTCGGCCCTCCCAATAAAATATTTGCAGGGGCTGTGCTTCCCAAGGTTAATGGAAATTACCATTCAAATGGTGCATGTGCACAGTGTCATGTGATTGATTATGTGGGGCAGGACTTACTTGCCCTCTCATATTTTATTCAAGTTGGCACCCCAATGATTAGGCTGTCCCCAGTTCCGCTAGCAATATTACTGCAATAAGAACATAAGAAGAGCCAGCTAAATCAGGCTAATGGTCCATCTAGTCCATCATCCTGTTCACAAAGTGGCTGGTGAAAAATCCTCAAGGAGAACCTAAGCTCTAGTGAGCACTACCCCCAGGAACTGGTATTCAGAAGTGTTAGTGCCTCTGTCCATGGCAGCAAAGCTTAGCCACCATATCTAGTAGCCATTGATAGCCTTGTGGATTTGTCCATGGATTTGTCCAATTCCCTTCTGAAGCCATCCAAGTTGGTGTCCATCATTGCTTCCTGCGGGAATGACTTCCATAGTTTAACTATGCCCTGCATGAAGAAGCAATGACCAAAAAAAAAAGGAATGCTGGCTTTTTTGCCTCCATCCTCCAATCGCATCTCCATTGGATCTGGTGCTGGCACCGTCGTTTTTCTGTCAGCACACTCTGGTTTTTGCTAGGCAGCCAGGAGAAGGAGAGCCTTCCTGGCCAACCAACCTAAACAGAATCAGCACCTTCAAGCAGTGGATCAAACATCAAGCCACCCATAATGGTTTCAGCTGTTCAAGAGGGCTGTTCATGGGCCCCCATACTTCGGAAGTGAGTTGCATGGCCTACTGCTTAGCCATCCCTAATTACAGCATTTATTCTTGCTTTCATATATTAAAGGATGCCCACCACCAGTTACACATCCCACACATGTATCTGCGAGCAAGCCGCAATTCTATAAGTCATCACATGATAGCTTCACTTTGCACACCAACTTTATCTCCGAATGCTTTAGCATAAAATGCAAACAGAGCTGGAAGAAGATCAGAAGATTAAAAGCTCAGAGGCAGAAGCTCTGTCCAAGAAGTCACCTGAAGTCCTGGTGGTGCTAACTGTAATGAGGGGTTGGAACATGCACACTGAGCCTGCCCCCTCCAATCCTAACCTAGCTTTGAACATTTAGGGGGGAATCCAAGCACATTCAACTAAACATGTATAAAATCTTTCTTCAGGAGTGGAAAGGGCATTGCATGTGAAGAACCTACCCTCCACACAGCCTGTCCCCTCGCACATTTGACCAACACCTGAAAAACGCAGAAAGTTAATTTCAGACATCATAGGTCTATGGAGAGGAATTCCTTCACAGTTGACCATGATGTCCATTCGTTGAGTATTGAAGAGCAACTTGCAATTGCTCTATACAACCAAAGGAACCCTGTTTAGACATCCCTAATATTAACTGCAGCTCTGATTTTTAAGAACAAACAAGCACAAAAGAAAAACACGGAGAAGAATGAGCACTAAAGTAAAATGTTTGCGATTTAAACTGTATTTAATTCAAGTGAACTCAGTTAAGTAAAGGTATTGTGTAATTAGTCAGCATCTCTTGATGTGGAATTAAGGAAAATCAATGGCCCATGTTAACATTATAAGAAAGAAAGGCAGATCTAACAACTCAGCTGAAGGAATTCTGCTCTCATGAGTTGTTCACAGTTTAGCTGAATACATCTCATCTTGGGTGTTCAGTGTAATCTGTTACATCCAGATTATTTTTACAGTGCCAATGTTATGTGCAGCACATTACAAATAGCAGGCATTGGAGGTCTCCACCCCATAGAGTCTGACTTTACAATCTAAAAGAGACACAACCCAGGAATTGGGGGCGGGGGGTGAAGTCATGGGCGGCCAGGGCAGAATGTAAGACACTGTCAACGGCACACAATTTCGTTTGGTGAAAATACTGAAGATCTCTGCAATGCCAAGTTCAATTACATGTTGCAGCTGTTTTGGGGACATGCTGGTATAACACCAAAAAGTTTTCTGCAACATACATACAAAAAGTAGAAGCAGCATATGAATGTACAGCCATCTATAAAGACAGCCATTTGGGCAACCAAGTTTCCCAAATGGGTGACTACAAATGTATTTTACTTCCACACAAACATCTGCTGTAGAAAATACTTGTATAAGAGGATAACATTTCCTGCAACATTCATAATGTAGAACTTTCCCCACAGGCAGCATAGTGCTGAGCATTTCTGCAGCTATCAATGAGACCGTGGCACATTAAATGCTTTGTGGAAAATGGTTATTAACTTTAGTTATTAGCTTTAGTTCCCTTTTCCCAGGGAACTCTGAGAATTGTAGGTCTGTGGGGGAAAGAGGGGTTTCCTAACAACTCTCAGCACCTTAGCAAACTGCAGTTCTTCTCAGGATACTTTGGGGAAAGCCATGACTGTTTTAAAAAGTATGATACTGCTTTAAGCTGGGTCTTAATTAAGCTATACTTGCATCTAAATTGCACTCAGAATATTCAGAGAACAACAGAATACTATGAAAGTGGTATGTCTGAGCATAAATATTCAGTGGAACAATAGGGAGCATCACTGATAGATGAGCTAATGCAAAGAAGTTACAAGCTCAGACTGTGCCTCTGCATTTAAGTCTTCCAGCTTCTTTACTTCCAGCTTCTTTACTTTAATCATCTCCCAAAATGATTAAGATTATGCCTTAAACAGAGTTTTCTCTCAACTTTTACCAAGCAAAGTGGTCATTCTCCATAGGATTCCTATCTCTTTGTTTCCTGGCCACCATTCATTGGTACTCAGAATGCACAGGGGGCGTTAACCTTCTGGAGAGCAAATTCTCCCATTGCCTCTTTTGAATGGAGATTTGACAGCATTTTTCATTTCGCTGATCTCCCTCTCCTCCCTCTCTCAGCAGCTGTGAAATGCCCACTGGTTATCAGCCTCATTATGTATGTGTTATTGCTGGTATCTTGACTGCACACGGCTTGAATGTATTTACATAGATCTAAAGCCTTCCATGACGCTCCAGAGCTTAAATAATTCCTGCTGGAACAACCTCTTTAGTCCATAAGACACACAAGCTGTATGAGTCTCCTAACTTTCACACTTCCTTGCCCTCTCAGTTTAAAACTAAATCAATTGCAATCCTTTTGTGAGGGCCTGTCTTCAAAATAGCAAGGGCCTGTTTCTCAATAGCTAGTCCAAGGCCAACACCTTCCAAGCTTTTCTCCAAGCATCTGTTTCTTCTCGCCTCTCCCTCAGTTACATTCCATGCTGCTTTATTTCTCCCATGCACCCAATTTCCCATAGACCCAATTTGCACGTGACACAAACCAAACCATGGTTTAGTGTGAGCTTGCCGACATATGGGCTCCTGGAGAGGAGATCAGATCTGATTTGCTTCTCTAATCCTGCTGCGCTGCTGTGAGCTAAGTGGTTGTTTGGCTTAGTTTATTGTTTGAACCCAAGCTCATGGTTTGCCTCACTCCAGACGAAGCACAAGCTGGTGTCAAGGTTTGTTTTTGGTTTAGACCCTGCAGTTTGTCTGGAGGAGACAAAGCATGAGCCCAGGTTTGGATGGCACACTAATCTAAATCATGTCTTAGTTCACAGCAGTTTAGCAGCAGGAGGAATGGAGGAGAAGCAAAGCAGCCATGATCTCCTCTCCAGAGTCCAGCTGCTCATGTGTCTGTCCCCAACAATAGGTATACAGATACACCAGTGCTATATTATGAAAACCACCAGCCCTAGGACAGGGCCTTGTTATCCTGTTTGATAAACTCAATCCCAGTAAAAAACAGTCTCTTTCTCCATCATCGGGGGGGGGGGGGGACACCCACATATATTTTTGACTGTTCTACACTCCCACAGACCCCCTAAATGGAGTTGGTTGTCCACAGCTCATAGTTTGAGAACCTCTGCACTAAATCATATCAGACAAATGAAAGAGTTGCTTACATTGAAGCAGCATATGTAAGCAGTTTCCATGTCACTCATTTTATTTATTTCACACATTGGCATGCTTTCTTTCAATTTGCAACACTTTCAAGGCAGCTCACAGCAGTTCTTTTTTTTTAAGCCAATTATCAAATACAAAATAAAACTCTGTTTTTTACTTTGGCTGTTGTTGTTTTTAATGGGGTTCCTAAACATTTTGACAATGGAGTCTGACTGAGCTTCTACACTGGTGGATTCCCTTTCAGACTTGCATTATCTGTCGCTTCATTGCTTTGAGTCACCCTCTTTCAGATGTGGCAGCTCCAAGGCAAATGTGACAGGCTACAATATACAGCACAGATGAGGGTCAGGGATGCTCCCTTCATTTCTTCACTGCATTAACCCAGGCACTGCAAGGAAAATGTTTCTAAGAAGCTATTTAAAGGGCAGCACTTGCTGGAGTCACAGCCACATCCGCCTAGGACATTTACTTTGTTAGGAATGATTTACCCCTTCAGAAAAGGAAGGCCTGAGTCACATCCTGGTAATGACAACTGAATCACTGGCTGGAGAAATAAAAATGGCATTGCTCAGCCCAGCCTTTTCTTTCAAATGTCTGTACCAGCCTGTATCCTTTAACCTGATGAACAATTACAAATCTCCCCTCCCTTCATAAAAAAAAGAACAATGAGTGAATGAACACTAGACAGGGATAGCCTGTTGTCTATGCTCTGGTAACCTCTAGGTTAGATCACTGTTATGTGTTATACATAGGGCTGGCTCTAAAGACGGATTGGAAACTTCAGCTGGTGCAGAATTCGGGCAGGTTGCTCACTGGGGCAAGACAGTTTGAGCATATTACACTGATCCTGGCTTGACTGCACTGGCTGCCAATTAGTTTCTGGGCCCAATTCAAAGTGCTGGCTTTGATCTATAAAGCCTTTAACAGCTCAGGAACTCAATAACTCAAGGATCACCCCTCCTCAAATGACCTGGCCCTGCAATCATTATCTGAGACCCTTCTTTGTGTGCCTCCTGAATAAGACGTTCAGAGGGTGGCAACACAAGAACGGGCCTTTTTTGTAGTGGCTCCCCATTTGTGGAATGCTCTCCCTAGGGAGGCTCACCTGGTACCTTCAATATATATCTTCAGCTGCCAAATGAAAACGTTTCTCTTCAATCAGGCATTTGGATGATTAACATTCTATAGCTTTAAAAATGTGTTTGTGGGACAGGTTTTATTGGTTTGTGTTTGTGTTTTTTTTTTAATGTGTTTTGTATTCTCATTTTGTATTTTTCTGTTGTGAACTGCCCTGGGATCTTCAGCTGCAAGGCAGTACACACTTTTTAATAATAATAATAATAATAATAATAATAATAATAATAATAATAATAATAATAATTCCAAACTTGTTCCCAGAGTTGTACCTCTAATTTTTCTCCAAAATCTTTTCCCCATTTTAGTCTTAATGAATTGAGAGGGTGGTCAATTGTGTGAGGATTGAATAAAGTTGGGAGATGATTTTCTTTCCCAGTGGGTTGAATGTGTAGAGCAGTTGCTCGAAACTATTTAAGCTGTGTAATGCTTGAGTCGTTACATTTGGCTGATTTAAAAATTATAGAATGTGGTGTATGTCTAGCCAACCACATGGTATATCTCCCAATATAAAATTTATTTCTGGAACTGCAAGGGGCTTTTGATTAGTGTAGAAGTCTCTCAGTTTATATACTCCCACTGTTTCCCACCTATTCCTGCATTGCAGGGGGTTGTACTAGATGACCCTTGGTCCCTTGGCCTTGGAGTCCCTTCCAACTCTTCACAACTCTACTATTCTATGATTCTATGAGCCTGATTTGGCTGCAAAAGGAAGAGTGTTGAGTTATTGCAACTAAAGGGGAATCAAACGGTAAAAGTTTTGGTGTCTATTTTTTCCACGTGGTCAAATCTGATTTTAGAACGGGGTTAATAATGGAGTAATCATCACTTATTTTTATATCCAAACCCTGGTTAATTTTAACTATGGTTTATGAAGCAAGTCAACATCAAACTATGGATTCTGAAGCTGACTTGTGTCAACAAAACACCATTAAGATTAAACACACTTTAGGATTTGGGTGTATTATGAAAATGCAGTTCATCTAAAATGGAAGTGAAAGCTTCTGATCTCCTAGTTTTAATCTCAAAGTGAGTTTCAGAGCATTCCTGAATTTGCTTTATCCTGATGGTCCTTCACAATTATGAACATTAGGTGAAATGTGGAATGGGGGGGGGGGTATTTGTGTGCAGCAGTAAGGCAGAGGGAGGGAGAAGCTTGCGTCTGATTTTATGGCTTGCTCTAGTCCCAAAACTCTGTTTTTCTTCAGTTACAGGGTTTAGAAATGTAGAAAGTTTCATTTTAGATACAAAAGTGTGTGCACTCCAGTCCTTATGTCAGTTTTACAGGTGAACCCAGTCACATTCTTGACTGTAATGGGTACCATCCCTGATGAATGTCATAAATGGTTATCTAAATACTTTTGAGCCTTGACTTTAATTTCATCAAGTACAAGTTGGGAGGCGCAGGGGGGAATGGAAAGAACAAAGTGGGCATCACAAGCATATTGTATGAAACCAGAGTTTTTGGGTTGAAGACTTGAAAGAATGTTTATGCAATTTGCATCAAACAAGGAATGGAAGTAAATTTGTCCGAAAAGGTATTTGGCATGCTTTTGCTATTCAGTTAGATTCAAAATCTTAAATTGGCTTCACACATGTTTAGGTTAAACCACTTTCAGAAGACCTCATTTCAATTAAAAGCAAAACCCAAGGGAGGAGGAGCTGTCAGAGGCTTAGGAATTGAGGGCGGATGTGCAAGCCTACTGCAGGCCATGGGTGCAGGGAAGGAGCCTCCCCACTTTTATTTTAAATCATTGTTCCCCAAATATAGTGCAGCTAGTTTCTTGAACTACAGCTTGCACAGATGTTGGAACAGAGTTGTTATGGCACAGTAATAAGTAAAATGCTTCTCTATACTGTTCCAACAGTCATTCCTTTATTATCATGGCCTTAACTGCTCTGTGCGATCATCTATCGCATGCTATCTCTGCAGTTGTTCCTCTTCTGTATCTAGGTATGGCACTGATATCCATTTCTGTTATATATAACAGAGATATAAGAACATTTTCTATTCCTAGTAAACAGATTACATTTTAGGTAACCATATTCCAAATGGAATATGGAATTCTTCCGTATCCACAAAAATGATGATCACTTGAAATCTCATTCAAATGTCTCAATCACAGCAAGTTCATTTCTCATCTGCAAAATGCAACCAAGAAGAAACAGAAGCACCATCCCATGCTCCAAAAAATATCCCCTGGGAATCTCTCCTCTTCCCTCCACACTAAATTCCCAGGCCTCTGACATCTCTTCTTCTTTTGTACTTTGCACCACTGAAGTTGAAGACAAGAGCAATTCATTTTTCTTGGATTGAAGCTCCCTTGGGCAAGAGCAGTTTGGCAAGCAAGAACGGCTGCCTTTTTAACTCTTCTGCTGAACTGTTTGACAAGGGAAAATCCCTAGGCATACAATTGGCTAAAGGAAAAACAGACACCCTACTACAACCAACTATATTCCCCACCATTTCAAGAGTTTTAGTGTAGAGCAACATTGCAGGTGTGAGCCCCTACTTGCAGTCCAAAGTGATACAGCCCAAACACAGGTTTACTGATGTATACTAGACCTCAGTTGCAGAAAAAACACAGGGTTGGACAAGCTCATTATATAAAGTTGGTCAATACTGACAAGATGGCTGCAGAGCAGCACTGGAAAGCATTAGTGAGAGAAAGAATGGTTCGTTCCCCACAGATGTGTGTCTAACACCTTCATTATACACCTTCCAGAGGATGCTGAAGATTTCTTCATCCTGCCTTTGGATGCTTTTTAGGACTCACGTTATTTTTTTTAATTGTAAGTTGTTTTAAACTGTTTTTGATTGTGCATTTTAATGTTGTAACCCACCCCATGGGCCTTAGGTGAAGGGCATATTATTATTAATAATAATAAATGCATTGTATGTGCAACCGGCCTTCTTTGAATCCTTACATGGCTGTTGGCAGTAGCAAAAATATATGACATTATACAGAACACTGTATTAGGCATCAAAGGGGGAAGGCAGATGGAATGGAATTATCCTCTGTCTTACATTAATGTTTGAGCTAGAGGAGGTTTCAGAGGCCAGATTTCTTGGATCAGGTTCCAAGACACAGTTTTCTGAATCAGGAAGTGCATGCTTTGGCAACACCTCGAAATAAAAATAACCATATCCACATCTTTGTAGTGTACAAGTGGTGAAGCCGCCTCCTGGAACATGACCCAATAATGTGTCTGGGACTCTGATTGACCATTCCTGTATATCACTTGATATCTCATTGATTTGCCTGTGAATGTTTTAATTGACTTCATTTAAAAATATTTTACTTTGGATAATGCCAAGTGATATTTAAGTGTGGCTTTGGTCTCTATTGGCTGATTCATACCCGATAGCCATCAGCAGATTTTACTCATCAAATGATTAGTACATATATATATAGACTGGCCCACAAACTATTTTCAGGTCATTTTCCTACCACGAGAATGCAAACAGGGAAAGCAAGATCAGAAGCAGCTGGGAGCCTTTTATACAGAGATGCATTAAGGGATCCAGTTAAAACAGTAGTCAAAATAAAATTGCACAGACCTACTTATAAAAGGTTTAGAAGTCATTAAACCCAGGGACTGTTTGAATCTGCTGTGTATGATTCTTAAGTCCCTTTCAACATTCAAGGGTATTTGGATCAGTGACTTTTCCAATTGGGATCCATTATCACTGCAAGATGCTATGGGAGCTGCTTTTGCAGCATTCACAACTGGAACAGATGTTGCAATTACAAGGCACCTCTCAAGGGATCCAGTTTTGTGCAATTGTCCTCCCAAATTTAAAGTCCCAGGAGACTGGGATAGCTCAAATGAGCAAGGGATATGGACATCAGGGGCCTTTCCAGAACCAAGCTACAATCTCTGTTATTTCCAGCACTTAGGCTTCCTGCAAGGCCAGACTGTTCACTCCACTGCACAAAATCATCATGCTGAGTTTTGTCCAGCAGCACCTGAGCTTTAGAACAGTCCATTAGCACACCAACCTTAATGAAAATGGAAGCTGCTAATGAAGCCAAAAGGCAGCAGCCACTTCCACTTTATGGAGGGCAATTAAGCTGGGTGGAAGAAGTGGGAATAATATTAATACCTGATAGTGCATTACTGATGCTATGGCCAAACTTTCTTTTAAAGTTGTTTACCTGTAACATATTATGTCCTATCTTTGGCTGATGCTACAAAAGTGTTTCCTATAAAATGAAGATAGCCATTCCAAGGAAATTCAGTGTATGAAGAAAACAAGGACCTAGAAAACAAGGACACATTGGGGCAGTTATGAATGAAATAACTAATGGGCTCCATCCATCCAACCCACAAACACATTGGTGAAACCAGGACACCAGCTAGAGACAATGTGTTTCGACCAACCCGGTGGTCAAGCCCAGAGGTTTCATTTATGCAGCTTTCAAAAATGGAAAACATTTGCATCACAGATCAAGCCTTTAACCCCATCAGTTTCAGTGGAACTGAGCCAGCTTCAATCCAAATATTCTGGCCTATATGATTTGAAGATTTAGCTGCCTGAATTTAAGAGCCTTGGCATAAATGAAGGAGATTTACACACTCTTGCATAGCACACTGTAGGTAGGGAATTGCATATGCCACCATGAGAAATGAGAAGTTCTTGTACATGTGTCAAAAAGAAGGGCTCTCCCTTGCATGCTAGTTTTCTATGTGAAGGGGGGTGGCTTTGCTGAAGGGACTAGATATGTGATCCCCCCACTTGTAGATGAAGTGTGAGGAAGGGTCGCAGCAGTTAGAGCATCAGCTTGGTACGCAGAAGGCATCAGTAAGTAGGGGTGGGAGGAAACCTTTCTGAAACCCTGGAGAGCCACTGCCAGTCTGTGAAGACAATATGAAGCTAAATAGACAAATGTTCCAACTCACTATAAGCAGTGGCGTAGCAAGCCTCTGCGCTGCTGGGGGCGGCAGCAGCGCAGAGGCACGATGCGTGCGTCGCGACGTCATCGTGACGTCACAACGCACGTGGATGCAGAAAGGGAGAATCTCCCCCTTTCCGCGGCTTTTTTCGGCAGGGGGTGGTGGCCAGCGAGGAGGGGGTGACAAGTGCGACACCCCCCCCCTTGCTAGCCCGCCCCTCCGCCAAAAAAAAGCCGCAGAAAGGGGAAGAAAAGAAGCAGAGCAGGCGCTTGGATGCGCCTGCTCTGCTTCCTTTCCCCCCTCCCGGCGGTTTTTTTCGGCGGGGTGTGGGCCAGGGAAGAGGGGGTGTCATGCCAGTGACAAGTGTGACACCCCCCCACTGGCCCGCCCCCCCCCCGCCGAAAAAAGCGGCGGGAAGGGGAAGAAGAGAAGCAGAGCAGGCACTTGGATGCGCCTGCTCTGCTTCCTTTCCCCCCTCCCAGCAGTTTTTTTCGGCGGGGGGTGGGCCAGCGAGGAGGGGCTGTCATTCCAGCGTGACACCCCCTCCTCACTGGCCCACCCCCGCCGAAAAATAGCCGCTGGAAGGGGGGAAAGGCGACATGCCCCCGTTCGGGGCCCGCCCCGCGGGGCAGGGTGGGAGGGGCCGGCCAAAGTGTCACCCCCTCTCCCCTGGAACTAGGGGCAGACCACCCCCCTGCCCCCCCTTGCGACGCCCCTGGCTATAAGGCAGCATCCTATGGTTCTATGTGATACAGTCTAGGAAAAGCTGCTCCGAGGAGTTTTTGCATGTGAAGACTGGCTCTATGATGGGCCAGTAACATCAGAGCATTTCACAATCAACTTTAGTAGGGCTGGGGTTACCCATTGCTGATACTTATATCCTTTACCCCCTCTATGGTGATTCATACCTTTAATATGCTATCCTTCTAAGAAGTCTAACAGGAGGGAGCGAGAAGACACAGAATGCTGAGTCCCAGTCCCATACCAGCCATTGTATCACCTCATTAAAGAAGCATTAAAAAAAAGTTTCCCACATGGCTTTCCTCATTATTCTTGGCAAGTACCTATCAACCAGCTCCTTCAACATTACTGAAGTAGATATGTATGTCAGTCAGAAGTGAATTAGTTTTCCCAGTAAGATTATATATGGGGCACTGTGTCAATGAACACCATGTAGTTTAGACTGTTTAGTTCTACCACCAGCTCTCACTCCTTAATTTGCTAGTTTAAAACATGCACGCACGCACACACCCCAAGTCTATCTATAGTAAAGTGTTCTATTTCTGTTATCCAGAAAATTCTGTCCTGTGAAGTCACGTATATATGTTTCTTGGTATAATTTCCTATTTTTCCTGTAGTTGTTGATAGATTTCAAAAAACATGATTTCTGGTTTGCTTCACTGTATAAGCATTGAAGCAAAAATAGTAATGCTCATAAAGCATTGAGTAGGTTGGAGCAGACATGGGACAGTAAAGCAAGCAGTGATTCATAAGCAGAAATCCTATGCCCGTTTATTTGGAAGTAAGCCTACTGAATTTAACAGAACTTACTTCGGTGTAGGATGAGGCTAGCTAGTGTAGCATTATGGGAAAGAGACTAGTGTACAAGTCAAAAAGTCATCTGCTTGAATCTTACCAGTGCAATAAGCTCACTGGGTCAGCCTTGCCTAACCTGGTGCCCTCCAGATGTTTTGGACCACAACTCCCATCAGTGCCAGCCAGCACAGTTGTGTCAGCTGGGGCTGATGGGAGTTGTAATCCAAACAATCTGAAGGGTACCAGGTGGAGGAGGCTGACCTACATCATCTTGGCCACTCTGCCTCAGCTTCATCCCACTCTCACCAATATATGGGATTATAATTACAGATGCTTAAAGAATTCAGCTTGCAGCTCCCTGACAAATGTGCAAATCACAACTTAGTTTGCTTTCACACTTCCTGAATGTTTTGACATAGTTCTCAGCTTTAAAAAGAAGTATCAAAATATGTTTAGAAATGCATATTTTGCAAGACCACTTTTAGAAATATATATTGATTTGAAATACTTAGTAATATGCCAAATTCCACGTGAAACATGAAAAGAGGACATAATGGGTTTGTGGATGAATATATGCAAAAGTGAAGTGTTCCAGAAGTAGACTGATTCCTCCATCCAGAAATATAACAACACTGGTCTAACTTTCAGAGTTGGTGTTACAAAATGGCAACAGACCTATTCTCTTTCTTTGTTTAATCAACACAACAAGAGGTGTGAGAGAGGGAGGACATGCTCCCATAGCCATCTCCCTTCACAACTTGGAGAAATGACTTCTGAAGTGGGGACCTTCGCTACCTGTACAAGAGGAAACAAAGAGCCTGCTAGATCAGGCGAGTGGCTCATGACTTTCAGCATCTTGTTCTCACAGTGACAAACATGAGTCATGAAACAAGTCAGAAAGCTGCTGTTAACCATTTTGCTGCTTCGTCCAAACTGGGAGACTATGGTTGATAACTTCCAAACAAGCCAAAATATGATATTGTGGTTTAGCATTGGCTTCCAGAGCCTGGTTTATTTGGAAGCTAGAAACCATATCTTCCAGTTCAGATGTAATGGAAATTATGGTTAACTGCACTTTTCTGGCTTTTTTGCTCACTTGCATGAAGGAAGAAGCAAAGCAGCTGCATGTGAGTGCCTGAAGCTCATGCATCTCTCGGTTTATTAAGCTGATATTTGATCATGTGAATGATCTGAATCATGGTATGTGAAGCATCTCAGCCACAGTTGCTTCCATGTTCTCCAAGAAAGTTAATTTATTGACACTTATTTGGTGGCAGGTAAGATCTATGCACCAGATATCAGCATTCTGGATGTTAGGTCAATGGGGGTTTGCAGGTGTTGATTGCCACTTCAATACCTGTTAATAATGTACCATCCAAATCAATCATCAGTGCATTGACTACATGGAGAAAATGGAAATGCATATTAAAAATGCAGTTGGCAAAGGAATGAGTGAAAGGAGACTTCCCGAAGCTGTGTAGCGTGCACCATCCTTTGTGATGTTCTTGTATGATAGCTTTCAGCAAAACTGAGATCCCATTGTAGTCTCCAACCCTTGGGCATTCCCAGGATGAATAAATGAACCAGCTTGCTTCGGGTTCTCCCCATGCCATGGCTAGGCATTCAGAATGAACTCTGTCAACCATACCCAACACCTGGTGCCCTGTATTCACACTGTCACTACTTAAACATAATATTTCCAGGCAGCTGAAGCAATAACAATAATACAAAGTTTTGTTGGCTTGAAAAAGTGGCCTGTTGTGTACTCTCACTTGTGCTGCTGCATTATTTGTACTCCTGGGAAGCCAAAAGACCTACAATTTAACCTTCCCATGAATGGATTGAATAACTAGCTCTATTTACAGCTGTTTATGTAGCATCCCAAAAGGCACTAGGCAAACACCTGAACATTGGCAGTCACCTGCCTGTAACCAGAGCCCTGTCGTGTAATAAATATGCAGCCCATCAAGAGCCAGCCGGATAATCTGGTAATAAGAGATGCTTGATTTCATTTTGTTCTTTCATCATCCCCCTTTCCTTCTCCCTTGCATGTACTCTATACAATTTATGGGAGCAAAGCAAAATCTCCGTATACAATGAAAGTTAACCATCCCATTTCCTGGCAAACTGTAGGACTCATATTTCCCAATAAATGTTTGTTTAGTTTTTATTTGCCAATATCGTAAGTTGATTCTTTCCCACCAGTCATCAACTAAGCAAACAGAGCTTGCAACAAAAGGCAGTTTTGCAAAGAATACAATACACAGCTTAGGAAATGCATGTTTCTAAATATTGGTCTGATATGCCTGCAGCTACTCACATATGGCTAATGGCAAATGCAGTGTTAAAATCATTAGTGGGAGTTCATTCCCTGGGTTCTGGTTTTGCCTTTAGCTCACTGTATAACTTATGCAGACAGCTAATAGTGAGACCAGAGCCAGATAACTTATATGGAAGGATACCAATCAAACTGTGATGCTACAAAGCCAAACCTCAGACTTAGTCCATCACTTGAGGCTGCTGTCTATCAAACTCTTGGCCCTCAGTCATGGGGTGGACTGTGCTACAAACCCTTTGAAAAAACCTGTCCAACAACTTCCAGTGGAATGTGCCTACTGTCTACACCTTCCAAGAAAAGCAGCTTGATGGAGTTGTACCAGACACCTTTCTGTCTACATAGTCTTAGAACCTACTCACTAACTTCTCCTGTAAAATATAAGAAGGCCAATGGTCTATCTAGTACAGTATCCTATTCTCACAGTGGAAAATTAGATGCCTATGGGAATCCAGGAAGGAGGATCTGACCACAACAGTTCCCCATACTGCCTCCAACAGTGGAAGGATAATATAGCCATGGAAATAAGGGAGAACACCAACAATACTCCATGAAAGACCTGTCCCCCTTGCTTTTGAGATTCAGTTTCCCAACTGTCTCTTTTGCAGTATTCAAGCTATTACAGATCTTGATATACTGACATTAGATGGAGGGTAGCTTGGGTATGGGCTCTGTATATTTCGTAGTAGGCTACTGAGAAACACAGAATAGATGAGTGGGAAATATCACAACAGGCCAGGCTCAAACTACATATAGAAGCACATAAAAGCTAAAAATGGATACCGGAGGTAGTTACTTGGTTAATGACTCAGGGCCAATTCATACTTTATGGTGGTAGGCATGTTTGCTATGTTCACAACAGTGTTCTATAAGGCAGGCAGCTGTCTGCTGAGGGATGCTCTAGTTCTGAGTTTCCTGCATGAAGCAGGGGGTGATCTACACCACCCCCTCTAGCTCTATGATTCCAAGTGTGATCAGGAGACATACCAGGGAGCTGCTTTTGCAAAGTGTGAATCAACCCGTCAGTTACTTGGTTAGGATAATGTTATCCAGCAGGTATTTATTGCTTTTCAACAAGCTTTACCAATGTGGTAGACAGCACAACATTTAGAAACAAAATCATAGAAAACCCAAAATGAAGCTGAAAGAGCTAAAATGCTAATGTATTTTAAAAACCCAACAGAGGAGATTGTCTGTTAAATGTCTAGCAAAACATTGTGGCTAGTATATAATCAGTGCTGTAGAGGAAGCAAAATAAATACAATGAGGAATAGAAATTCAGAGCTGCAGGGCAGTTACAGAAAAGCCCCTGCTACATGTGTTGGGCAATCCTGACTTCCATAACTGCCGGCATTTGCAAAGGGGTCTCATTCTGATTATCCCACATTTGGAGGGATGTGTGTAATTCATTGGAGGAGGCTTTCAGGACTTTAAAAACTTAGCAAATCAAGCAAATTCATTTGCATATGATATTTCCTGAAAGTTCAGCTTAAACCATTAATGAGACATAAACACTCTCTTCAAACAGTCAAGGGAAGCAGTAGTCACCTGGTGAAAGTTTGACTTAGACATAGACCACTTATTATGCTCATGGAAAAGCTATACTAGAATTCTATACGTGGAATGGTTTAGTAGATTTGTGTGCGCCGTTTCTGTGCTGCTGATTGTATACTGATTTACCAGGAGTATTGGCAGCATAGGCTTATTTTTTCAACAACACAGATTTCAGCAATATTGTGAGATCACTGGGAAGGGAAAGGGATGCAGTCAATTACAAGATAAATACAAGAAATATTAAGTGGAGGAAAGTGTTAATGGCTATACTTTATCCTTCTTTGGGTCTTAATTTACAACTGAATCAGCAAATTATTGTGCAGAGATAATACTGAACCCCCGAAAGCCTTAAAAGGAAATCTTCAGCACTAGATTACTGTGACTAGCATTGTTGAAATGCAAATGCCAATCTGAGAGTAAAGTTACAGGTACATCTCAGAACCAGGCTGAGTGCTGAACTTTTATTTTCATGTCACCACTTCACCCTAAATTTAGCTGGATACTTAAAGACTCATTAGTAGCAAATAAATCAGTGTTGCAGAAGTGGGATGATACAGTGACTCCAAAGAGAGTTGCACAGGTTTTGCAGGTGGTAAAATTAGTTTCTCATTAAGAGAGTGGTCTGCAATGAGAAAGCCTGAATGAACTTTGCAGGCTCTGGAAAACTTCGTAGCTCTATCTGAGGATCCCTCTTTGTGTATGCAAATCTCCTGCAGAGCAGTATATATCATGATACATTGCCTGGGTCACATTGGGCTCATTATGGCAAAATATTGTGGGTGGTAGAGAAGCAGATGAAGTGAATGGGTGGGTCTCTGTTGTATATTGTTTGCATTGTGTGCTGAAAACAAATACCATTTAAATTTTAAAGAGCCAAGGCAAATGTCACCAAACTATTTACAGGGGATTTGAAATACACTAGGCTACTGCTGCTGCTTGGAGTATGAAATTGTTATTGGAACAGTGAAAGGTAATCAGCTTGTGGCATGAGAGGCTGAATGGCAGAGTTCAAAAATAAGGCACAATTATGTATCAGCTAATGCCAGTGTAGAGCATGAATGAAGGGGGGGATCTGGGTTCAAATCCCCACTAAACTGAATTTGCTTATTTGAATCCCTTCTGGTTGTATGGAAGTGCAAGACCCAGGAGACCCAAGAGATATGAAAACATAGCAGGCAGGGTGGACCATATCACCGTATATAATGGCAGGGGGTGAAGAAGGCTAAAAGGGGTGACTCCATCTTTAAGTCTTTGAAGCATTGTTCCTTAACCTGGAAGCCTCTAGATGTCTCGGACTTTTATGTATATATGGGCTACTCTTTATTTCAAACAATCTCAGAACAGGTCCCATTCAAATAAAAACATACAATAAAAAACCCAGTCAAAACAGTATAACCCTCTCATATTTATTTGTTTGTGGATTTTACAATACTCAATATTCCTGACCACTGGCCATGTTGGCTGGGGCTGATGGGAGTTGTATCCCAATACATCTGGGAGGCACTAGGTTGGGGGAGGCTGCGCTGAAGGCTTTGGTACGGTGCTCTTGATTGGGTAGGGCAAAGAGAACTAGGTAGGCACATCAAAAGACTTTTCCTTTTCTCACATGTAGACAGGTCAGATGATGAAAATCGAAGAGACAGAAATCTAAACAACAGAAAGACCTTTCTGATGATAAGAGCTGTTCAAAGCGGAAATGACCCCCTCCGAAATTAGTGAACTCTTTCTTTATGGGAGGTTTTTAAGCAGAAGTTGGATGGCCATTTGTCATGGATGCATTAGTTGAGATTCCTAGATTCCTACATCACAGAGGGTTGGACTAGATGAGTTTTGTCCATTCCAAATCTACAATTATATTATTCCAAAACACTTGTATGATCCCCAGAGATGACACTGTACATGTTTGTCTGTACACCACTGCAGCCCAAACCACTTAAGTGGTAAGAGGAAATTACTCTAAATAGATAATCTTTTGGTGCTACATCCTAACTCTCAGTCAGGAAGTTCTCCCTACCATGAAATGCCCACTGGATGGAAATTAGTTCATTCCACTTCAGAAATTAAAGAGTAATTTGGGAGCAAAGGCCAAACATTCAGTTACCTTGAATCATGTGCTACTTTCCTTTATGGGCTGAATGCATGTGTGCATGTGTTTCAACAACAGCAGAGGGAGTGCAGACGTTGAAAAGACTGCTTAATTCTCTCCCCTCCAGCAATTTTTCAGTTCAAAATTGCCTCCTCAAGTCATTTTTCTCTGTGGGGAAAATATAGATACCTCAGCTTTTGATTGATAAGCCTGCTTTTCAGCTAAAACAAATGAATCACTAGGGATAAGATGCCTAGATCTTGCATCTGGCTTGGCCCTTCAGAAATATCACTTATGCATGCTGCTAGAACCCCTCCACTTCTGATGTAGGACTGAAGACACAATGTGAGCTGCTTCCAGTTAGGTCTTTTGCAAAAGATATTCTTTCATGGGGTAGCAGGGCGTTTTCCCCAAAACATTCAGGAAGCCCTTTCCTGTTGAGAACTGCAGGGGCTTTCACTTCCAGAGATTCCTTCTTAACGTTGGCTAAACCAATGATTTTCCTCCTTGAACTGTTAATCCTTGCCACTGATTTACAGTGGTACTATCATCCATTCTTGATATCACATTTGTAGTTTGGACTCCTTCTTCTATCATACAAGCTTCTTCTTTGGTAATTTACTTTTTAAAGGCTTGATTTCTTTCTGCTCCCTGTTGTGACTTTATGACAAACCCTGACTGTTGTTTTCCTGGCTATTTCCTTTTCCTTCTTTTAGACTGCCTTTGTATGGAGCTCCTTTTATCACACCTTGACCAGGCCCTTGTTCAAACTTAGTTTCTATCCAAAGTTACTCTTCTCTCTTTTCCTATGAACTAAGGAAATTCCCGCTCTGCGGTTAATAAAATGGCTATAGTTCATGACTTGTTCTTACGTTACAATTTTTTACTGCTAGCTCTCAAACCAACCAACCTGGATTTTTGTATCAGATTCTGTAACACCTGCATCTCTGATCACTTGGTTTCCCATCATTCTCTCACTCTCCCCTGTAATAAGGGTTTGGAAAGGAAATGTTGGGTTTTCTCTTCTCGTCTTTTCTTTTTGACACTTTCAAATTCTCTCTTTCCTTCTTCTTCATCTCTGTTTTATTTGTTTATCTGAAGCCCACACTCTTTGCTTGATTTTATTATTTACTTACTTATTAGATTTGTATCATGCCCTTCCTCTCAAAGGTGCCCAGGGCAGAAAACAACAAAGCCTTAAAATGATACAATTAAAAATAAAATAAAACTCTATTTGAAACATGAAAAAACCAATTAAAAATATCTAAAAGCATTAAGAACATCCAAGAATAGTCACATGCCCTCACAGACAATAATTTCAAGACAAAATAAAATAAAAAATTCTTTCGAGTAGCACCCTAGAGACCAACTAAGTTTGATCACCCATTCCCACCACCCTTCTGAGTAATACCCCTCCCCACTCCCTCACTATATTTAAGGGTCTGGTGACTTCCATTTCAGTGTATCTGAAGAAGTGTGCATGCACACGAAAGCTCATACCAAGAACAAACTTAGTTGGTCTCTAAGGTGCTACTAGTGAAGGATAGGCGTGCCTGGCGTGCTTTGGTCCATGGGGTCACGAAGAGTCGGACACGACTGAACGACTGAACAACAACAAAAGGTGCTACTGGAAAGAATTTTTTATTTTATTTTGTTTTGACTATGGCAGACCAACACGGCTACCCACCAATAATTTCAAGGTTGCTGAGAAAAGTATCTTTCAGCCATTAAATGCCGTCTGAATGTTCATAATGAGGAAGAATAATGCACCTCTTCAAGGAGGGCATTCTATGAATGAGGGACTGTCATTAGGAAGGCTGAGGGGTTACGGTCAACTAGGCAGCATCCAACGGCAGCATCCAACTGGCACTGGCCTTCAGTACCTTCAGATGATGAATGCAAAGATAGACAAAGTAGTTAGACAATCTTTCAATCATTCTTCATTGTGCTTTGTTTCTAAGTCCTAGACTGCTCTAGGGCTAGATGATGTTGGTGGTGGTGATGTTTTATATCCCGCCCATCTGGCTGGGTTTTCCCAGCCAACTCTGGGTGGCTTACAGCACATAAAAAATTGTAAAACATCAGACATTACAAACTTCCTGGTACAACCCTGTCTAGAATTATATCTCATGTCTTTGACCATATGATCTGACCAATTGAAAACACTGGACCAACTGTAGCTATAAGTACTGTAAGCTATAAGTAACTTTTCCCATAGGATCCGAGCTTTGCCCCATGAATGTTCATGTTACTTTTTCACACGGTACAACAAGCACATTTGCTAACATCATAGTGAATATTTCATTTGAATTTATGTTCATATCCTTTTCTGGTACTTTACAGTGGGGCTCCCTCTAGAAAATGACAGTTAACTATGATGCCATAAATTATTAGCTATCACTAGCTGAGAGCACACTTAGATTAAATAGTCGCCTCTAATGTGACAAAATGACATACTGGTTTTGGTCAACACTGATGTGGTAAAATCACCTCATTGCAATTTTGCCACAGCAAAAGATGACTATGTCTTATTATTCAGACAAATGGATCTGTGAAGTGGCACCACCAATAAGTACTTTCTAGAAACTAAATGTCAAGGGCCTATTTTCTTGTTCTGGAAAGGATTCAGTACCTGAACAGAAGCCATTTATTGGGGAGGCCTTCCAACTCATGAACTGAGTTCTGAGAAACATCCAACTGGGGAAAACCCACCAATACAGATGTAACAAGCTCCTCTGCCAAAAACCAAAATCAACATTTGCCTTTCAAGAGTATGGAAAAAAGTAAATTAACAAAATAGGTTTCCAGCTCGGAGATCAGTCAGAAGGGAAGGAATGAGAAAGTCCTGAAATGTATTTCTTTATAGTTATTTTTGGAAAAGGAAACCAAAAAGAGTGGAGAAAAGGGGTGCCATGGAAAGCTGAGGAAAATCATTACTCTCTATAAATTGCTTCAACATTGTATAGCCAGTGACCTTCACAGTACGACCAGTTTAATGGCATTCCCTTCAACAGTAGCTGATTTCACTATTGAACAGGGACACACAGCACAAGATTATACAACTAAATCACTCTTGTAAATATTTAATATCATTGCTTTTCTCCCCCCCCCCCTTTAACAAATCACTATCAAAGGCAAAGCACACAGTTGAAAACACATTTATTTATTCTATCCTGGAAAAAGCTCAGTGCTCATGCATTTTATCTATCTAGTTCTCCAAATGACTTTGACACTTGAAAGCCCTTGTGATCAAAACAGTCTGAAGGCAGGCAATTTTGCAGCCATTTAAGAACTGATTTCATGCACTGATCAACATCTACCAAACTTGCCTGATGGAACAGCACAACTTTAAGCTGGTGGATGGATGGCAAAAATACCTGAAGGAGAAAATTAGTAAGAAAAGTCACACTGGTTTAAATAAAAATCTTAGGCAAAGGGAGGAAAGAGAACAAGCTGCCATTATTCACTTCCCTGGGAAACAGGAAAAAATAATGTGAAAGAGGAGGAGAGGATTATTTGGGAGGAGAATCAAAAGTACTTGGGTGGGAGGGGGAAAGCACCCCCCTAAAAAAAAATGAATTGTAATACATCAATTCACTGCTGCTAAAATGCACAGCCATCTATCTAGGCATTCTCTTGCAGAATCTGAGAGAAGGAAGAAACCTGGTTTGCCACTTCAACCTCCAATGACTCAGCAAGAGGCCCTTCCCTAAAGCAGAAGCAGGCAGTATGACCTCCATCTGGCTGAGTCGCCACAGCGTACTGGGAAGGAGAGGGGGAGGGTGTGGTGTGGTGAGGTCAGCACAGTGCAAACACGGTAGCAGAGCCAATTTGGCAATCCTGCCAGTGCATCTGTACCATGCCAACCCCACTGCTGTCACAATCTTCCTCTCGCTCTATGCCAGTATTTGGCAGCAACCCAGCTAGATGGAGGTCTGGAGCAGAGCTACCCTCAAGTATCCCTAATGAGCACTTCCTTAGTCTTTTCTTTTTAAAAAAATTTTTTTGTGGTGGTGATGATGGAACTTTGTTCTTGGCCCTATAGTCCAAGAAGTCTTCACTAATTCCATAGCTTGTTCCCTAGTGTCTTAAATATAGTCTGGTGTTACTGTGCAGCACAAACTAGCCTCTGGTGTCCCTGCCTCCTCAAGAGTCTCTCTGTTGTGGAGTGCCAGTGCCTCTCAGGCCTAAAGAGGAAGAATTGCCTTCCTCAGACTCCAATGACTTTGGCTCAGAAACCTTAGTAGAATCCAAGTTTTGTAAACAGCACTATGCTTGCTTTAAAAACAGTTGTGCAAGTTTCACATTCTGTTCAACACTCATCACACCCTGATGTGGTACCAATTAAGTGTTTCTTTTGAATTACAATATTTAAATACATTCTTGCTACAACTATGGGTAGCAGGGCTATCAGCAGGTTTGGGGGAACACAAAGGTTTGCAATAGAATAAAATATATATTAGGGAAGAACCTATGCAAGGAAACTGCAAGAATAACCTAATGAGAACTGACCATGACTGGCAGAATGCTTACTGATTGTTGTGGGCAGGGATGGAAAGGAGAATCCTGCAAAAGGGTTTGCCTGCTGGGGAGGTGGGCTGGCATCCCGGAAAGGAACACTCAACACAAACATTTGCTTGCAGGTCCCACTTGTTTACCATATTCATCTTATGTAAACCACTTTTGTGAGGTCTGCCTGAAAAGTGGTACATAATTCCTGTGAATGAATAAATAGCATTTTTTTTAAAAGGTCTTGATTCACAGCCGACAGATCAGCCTTCTTGGTGCTGTCCATGGTCCTGTAACTACACTCAGAAAGTTTCATGTAGTCTAAGGTTCTGTAATCTCTGTTTCATAATCTTACAACGTACTGTCAAGGTTTCTAATTCTCAGACTCACAGGGCAAGCCAAGAGCTATGCAAGGTTCTTTTATCTACATTCACAGGTCTGGAAAATAACTGTTCACAGTTTGATTCCGAACATCATAGAATGAATCAAAAACTTCACAGGTCTGGCTCCTCAAGACACATTAAAAAGGCAAAATCTTTTGAGTGACATTTACTCTGAGCAAGCTTTGGCGCTTACACTCTATCGCCGTTTTAAGTAACAAAGTGAAACTGAACACATTTACTTAGACCTATGCACACAAGCATGCTTGCATGCATTCACATCAGATACACACCAAGCCAGCTCAGTACATAATGTTTTGGGGGAAATGTGTTGGTTACAATGCTTGGAAATAAAACATGGTCACATAATAACAATATAAAAACCAACCTGTGAATAAATGTGATTTAAAAATAGAATGACTATCATGTGTTTGTTGCTTGGGCCAAAGCTATTCTTATTAGGCTCTGCTGTTACTTTCAAAGTGGAAATACCCTCCTAAATACCCATACATCCCTCCTTCAGAAAGTCCCAATTGTTAGCAGGAATAGTTTGCAAGCTGGGACCCAGTGGGGGGTGGGGATACTGAGTAAGAGTGAATTGGTTACAAGTAAGTTTCACAAACTGGGGCATCAGATTATTCACGGAGGAAGGTGGAGCCATGATTGGGGAATGTATAAGGGGTGGGAACAACTTAGGCATGGCAGAAGAGATCACAGGTGAATGAGTAAAAAGATCATTTCCGACAGAAAAGTGATGGCAAGAGGAAAGGAGTATGAAGCTTCTCCCTTCTTTCATGTTGTTCTTCTTTATCAAATTGCCATTAAGTTTTTGTTTTTTAATCTGAAAAAGAATGATGAAAAGCTATATAATGGCCCAGTTTGGATGGTCACTCATGGCTTCGTAAACCATCATATCCTGACTTATTTTCACAGTTAATGAACCTTAAGCCAGAGTTGTCCAATTGAGTTGTAGTGGGGGATGCACCCATTTACACAGACATGGCCCTTGATCTCTTGGCCCAAGTCTCCTGTTTCAGTTGCAGTGCTATTGGAATTGTTTGAAATGCAATGATATCAAAGGGGTTGTTTTATTGCCTGTTTTAATAACAGATTTTACTATTTTAATAGGATCGTTTTATTGTTTACATTAATTATGGTGGGTATTTTTAAAATAAATTATTCTGTATTGTAACAATGTTGTGTAATTAGATTTTATGTTTTGTAAATCATATATAAATGTATATAAATTAATGAATAATATTAATGCAGACCAGGATCTTTACACCAAAGTTGGTGTGTGATGGGAAAGGGGGGGGAGCCTTGGTGTTCATTCACAAATTCATAAACCATGGTTTATAAAGTCTGGAATGATCATCTGATGTAGACCAATGTGTAGTTCCACCATGGGAACCAAGCTTTAGTGTGGATGATATGTAGCTCTCTTGGCAGTAGCCAAAGGAGATTTAATGTCCTATTTGCCAGTACACGGTTCCATTTTTACAAAATCATTATTCAGCTAGACTTCACTGAGAGATTCTTCAGCCCCAAAGTAGCACTCTGCAGTACATAACCAAACCAAAAGTAAATCACTATTCCTAGGTTAATAAATGCATAAACCCTCATATTAAACAAAACAGTTGAATCATTTGTAGAGGCCTGCCACGAAGCAAGGATTAGTAGGTTCTTCTAAAATATCCGCACAATTCCAGAAGTGGCACAAGGGGTGAATGAGGAACATTATTCACACGACTCTCTCAAAACAGAGGAACTCAGGGTCACCCAATCAAATGAAGTGGCAGAAGATTTAAGGAGGCACTAATTCATGCAATGCATCATTAACCCACGGAATGCATTGCTGTGAGATTTTGATGATGATTGCTAATGTGAATGGATTTTATTCAGAGAAATACAGCCTCCAAGGGAGATTCAAGCCAGTGGCTTGGAATTGCGTGTTGGAAGTGCACAAACTGATATTCCACACTGGAAACTTGGAATATATTTGAGGAATAGTTAATAGTTAAGGAGGATTCTAGTTTTGGCCCTTTTTCTGCACATCTGTGAACGCTAGGTCTTCAAATGATTCATTAAGCAAAGAGCATGAACTGATAACAGCATAGTAT
Source organism: Lacerta agilis (assembly GCF_009819535.1). Lineage (NCBI taxonomy): Eukaryota > Metazoa > Chordata > Lepidosauria > Squamata > Lacertidae > Lacerta > Lacerta agilis. Next base: position 27,396,291 of record NC_046312.1, read on the forward strand.
ACTATATGTGCATGTGGCATTAAACGACAGGTAAGCAGGCTGTGGAAATTTATGGAAACACTTTTCAAACTCTTAACTCAGGGATGGGGAACCTGTAACAGCTCCCATCATCCATTGCCATTGGCCATGCTGGCTTAGGCAGATAGGACATGGAGTCCAACATCTGGAGGGCCACAGATTCCCCTATCCCTGTTCTACTTTTGTCATTCATAATTTAGGAATTCTCCACTGCCCTTGCCACCAATAACACTCAAAGGTACACCAAGGCTCTGGACCAACAGCTGGTTCAATGCAAATGCCCCTGAGGAAGCAGAAGGCACCTCAAATTTTGTGCTGTTTTTGACCACCAGCAATTCCTCTCAGCTCTAGGACCTGCACAATGTTTCACAGAGTCATTTTATACAGCCCACGATGCCTCCTGCAGCTGGTCCATTCTTCTGCTTCCTCTTCTTTTGCTTTCTTGTTTTTTTTAAGTGTTTTATATTTCTATGTAGTTTCAGAACAGTTGGAAGGGGAAATATTTTCTTTTATTAAAACAAAATGATATTTATTTATTTTTCCTGGCTGTATGGCTTTGGAGGAAAATAATTACGTCCACTCCTTCTGCTGTGTGTGTGTGTGTGTGTGTGTGTGTAGTACACTAAAGTCAGAAAGGAATTACTTTCACTTGCTTTCCAGATCAGTAGCTGTATTTGTCTATAGCTGTGTTTCCACAACACTACTCAACCCCACACCACTTGAAAATGACTGTGGGTCTTGGCAAACCGCCTAATGATTGTTCTGCCTGTTGTTTACCAGTTAAAGAGTGCTGCGCTAGAGGCTCACTGACCACACTTTGGAAACCCCTGGTCAATACTTTCTTTATCCTTTTCTAATCCCCCTATGCTTACTTGAGAGCATCCTTATCAAACCCAGTGGAACTTATTTCTGAGCAGGGTACTAGAGACTTTATTTATTAAAAAAAAAATCTATATACTGCCCAGTCACATAAAATAGCAAGGCAATTCACAATAATAGACACAACACAATACTATATAAAACACCGTGAAACCACACAAAATAACCACAATTCCAGTTACAGGTAGGTAGCCGTGTTGGTCTGCCATAGTCAAAAAAATAAAATAAAATATATATTAAAAAATCCTTCCAGTAGCACCTTAGAGACCAACTAAGTTTGTTCTTGGTATGAGCTTTCGTGTGCATGCACATGAAAACTCATACCAAGAACAAACTTAGTTGGTCTCTAAGGTGCTACTGGAAGGATTTTTTTTTATTTTTTTTGGAAAATAACCACAAGAATAACTGGCTCTTCTTAGAAAAGGAAATTATGCAACTGAATAGGGCAAAGAGAAGAAACACCATGGTGCATCTACAGAAGCACAACCGGACACCTTCATCTTCAACCAAACCTGTCTCTACCGTACTGGTCTCTACAGTAACAGCAGGGGCTGCAACCGTCCAACAGCTGGACTTCAGCCACAAGGGAGCACTCCTCCATTGTCTCCGAAACAGAAGGATGCCAGAAAAGGCTGTCAGTATAATGGAGGAGGATGAGGATTATGAATTCTTATGTGAGGTAGCCATGGCGTAAACTGAAGCTTGACAGTCTTTATTCTGGTTCAGTTACTCCAGAAGACTTTGTGCCTTTGGCTTCTCCTATCATCAACTCTGGTTCCACCCAGAGGTGTGGCACAGCCCCTCCGCCTGCAAGATTCACCCTGAGGGAAGGCGGCGATTGACAGGAAAAGGTCACCCTTCCCTGTCAAATACCTATCACAAAGTAAAGTGCAGGGTTGCGTAGGGCTCTCTGGTTCAGGCTATTTGAAGCTGTGCAATCTGAACGGGTTGTGATGAAGTTGCAGCAGCTGGGCAGAATCTTAGAGAAATTATGTGCTCTGTGTAATGCTTGAAACTCAAGGGACAGGTTTATCTCCCCATCCATACTGCAAGTATTCATGCCAGCACTAGGCAGAGGGGGGGAACATACTACATGCCTCAGATCCAGCTTATGCAGTATGTATTTTATAAACTATCCATTGCTTTAACATTATTGGGGTTTTGTCCATGAAAGGCTACAATGAGCCCTAAAGTATCTTTCATTGGGCCTCATATTTTTCCCAGGGCTGTCTGATGTGTGACCAGAGGGGGGGGTCTATTTCAGTTCCTGATGACATTATTATAATCACTTTGCTGCATTACCATAAAGCCCAGGAAATTAGCTATTACCCACCATCAGTCCTACCAAACATTATGCATTCACGGAACAGCATAAACTGTCAAAATTAGAGTCCATTTAAAACAGCAGCTGTTCCTTCATTTCTAAACAAGCTCTCAATGCAAAACCTCACTCTGCACTGGCCTCTTTTTGATTGCAGCTTTCAACAATTAAAGAGGAACGACCAATCTTTTTTAAAATGACATACTTTAAATGTAAATTTTCCCTCCCCGAGTTTCACGCCCTTAATAACAACAAAACGAGCAAGACGAGTAAGAAAACATTTAAGTCAAACTAACTTTCCATTACGATTGACTTGTCCACTCATCACTTAACAAAGATAATTAAATAGATGATTGGGCATCACCTTCTGACTGCAGCCATTTTGGGGGTTGGGGTGGGGGTGGGGGACTGCTTTCACAGCAAGCTGAGCCTCTCGTGCTTTGACTCTCAACATATATAACAGCTGATATTTGCACATCATGGCATTAGCCCTATTCAGGTGTTACTTTCATGTAGGGCATTTCCGTGCTGACTGTGGAGTGGAGTGACACATTTAGCCCCTCCCCTGGCATATCAATCCCTTCCTTCAACAGCTGCATGTTATGCACAGCTGCCTGCAGATATATCTTAACATCCAAGCACCTGATCACAGGTAAGAGTTCTGAGTGACCAGGAAAATGTGCAACCAGGTGTCCTGACTCTGTGGAGCCCCCTGCAGACAAGCACGTGCTTATACAATGGATTGTCTCTGTAGACACCCATGAGCAAAACTGTGACTATTGGAGGTGGAGCTAAATAGGAAGCCCTGCTCTCTGCAGTCGATGTGGAAATGCCCTACCCACAGGTAATGCATTCCTATGTTCTTACACTGACTGGCAGCAGCTTTCAGGATTTCCAACAGGAGGCATTTCTAGTCCTGCCTGCCAAAGATTGCATCCAGAACATTCTGCATGCAAAGCAGCCCTGCAGTATTCCCTTTGTTATTTTTGATAGAAAGCCCCACGGGGAAAATTATACTTCATAACATACCATCTTTATCAGGTGCATTCTTGGTTTTCCCTATTTGCCAATGGCCCTTGAAAATAGCCTGGAAAATGTCCCTGGGAACAGGGATGCACTTTGGTCTTTCCAATTTCTGTGGTGCCCCGAGGGAGGCCAACATTTGGCACCCCACCACCTTTTGCCTTCTGTTCCGCTCAATTCATGATGTCACAGTTGCAGCACCTTGTGATGCCCGCTAGACTCACCACCCAGTGCAGCGAAACTATTCACACTGCCCTAAATCCACCACTGCTGGGAATGACAGTATGTCATGGCACATCACTTTCACAGAAGATGAAGAGTCCCACAAAAAATGTGGGGTTAAAAAGTTCAATAGTGTGTGTGTGTGTGTGTGTGTGTGTGTGTTTTATCTTTTGAAATGGAAGTCTTACTAAGCCATCAAGAAAACAGTTAAGGAAACAGTTCCAGCCAGCAGCTTTGTCTTCTACAAATGTGTTTGTAAATTCTGAAAAGTATCTACATCAGCACAATCGAGTTTGCAGTTACATCCTGACAAATAATTCCTCACTTCTGCACATACCCTGGCACCCCTAGTTCATTTTTATGCAGCCCATTGGTTATTATCCATTATGAAGATGCTCCAAACCATTTGGCATCTTGGCAAGGAACACCCAGAGACATGCAGAGGGGTGGTGTACAAAGAGTATATATCTGGCCAGCCTTAGTTCTACCCATGCTCTGTTACATGTCTGGTTAGACTACTATAAATATGTTGTGCATGTGCATGCACCTGCCTTTGGAAATGGTTCAGAAACTGATATTAGTTCAAAACAGAGTTGCAAGGCTGTTAATTGGGAACTGGGAAGGTGCCCACTGATGGTTAGCTTAGAAAATTACAGTATTCTATTTGTTCTCATATGGTGATGTTTGCTGCTTTGGGCTTCCTTTTGGAAGAACAAGCAGGGGACAAAGAAGCACTAAATAAGGGGAAATTGAAATACACCCATTCCACCCCATTTCAGCATCAATCTGCCATTTTTAATGCAAATCTGCAAAGATTGTCATTTTAATATTTTTGTGTTAAATGCTTTCACCTTGATCAAATATGCATCTTTTAATGCATTTTGATACCTATTTTGAAATGCTGTGACATTTGGGAACTGCAAAAGCCAATGGATTAACTACATTTCAATCCACACGTTAGTCCAAAAGACGCAAAACAAGCTAGTTTTAATCAAAATTCACAAATTCCTCAGGCATGCCAAATGCACAGTGAAACACAGGCATACAAAGATGAATTAAAAGTGGGTGTTTATAAAAACAACACATATTAACTAAGCTCCTGTCCACTGAAAAGCCCCCAGTCTAAGAGAAGCACAGACACATGCAACCATTTAAAACCTTTTACGGAAAGAAATAGCTATGTGGCAGGAAAAGGAGCAGTGTCTCTTTAAGAGTCAACAGTAAATTAAATTGCCCAAAAGAGTGCAATAATTAGCAGTTAGTAGCTTATTAAAAGGATGGCAAAGGCCAAGCTGCCATCTGGGATCTCCATTTTCTTCTGATTGTTATTATGTCAAGATCGGCAAGTTGCATTAGCTTTCATGTCACTGGGCTTGCCCTTACTTTACATGTAAATTTTAATGAAAGATACAGCACTTTAAAAATCAGACATCCATCAGAAGTGCTATTAGCCCAGCTTTTACAAAACATATGGCCTGGTTCTCTACTTCCACATCTCTACACACCACTGAATGCTTCAAATGAGAGAGAGAGTGCTTTTCAGTCATATCAATTAAATATTCACTTTGAGCAGAGTGAAACCTGAGCCCCATCAAAAACAATACACTACAATAATACATCAGAGAACAATATTTCTGCTTCTGTTTACACACAATTCAGCCATAATGTCTGCGGCTCCCAGAGGAATCATTCTTCTTAATGAAAATTAAAACCAAGCCAGAGTCAGATGCTTATTCACATATAAAAAGGAGCAGTTTTAACAGACATTAACGCTGTGCTCGCTCAAATTACTTGTCGGTATAAACCCTAACACGTTGTTATGCACGCTTCACTCACACATTTTATAGAGAATACCTCAAGAAAAATATATTTTACCCTGAGATTAAGAGTGCCTCTCTTTCTGACTACATTATTAAATATTATGTATCTTTGCCTGGTTTTTTTTTTTTAAAAAAAAAAGCCCCAGCAAACTATGTCTTAGCTATTTTACCTCAACTTATTTTTCATATCTGTATCTCAAAATTCAACAGTTCAATATAGTATTGGACTGGGATGACACACACACACACACATACACACCTAGCTATCTAGCTATCTATCTCACTATCCAGAAAATTCAGAAGGGAAACTAACAACAATAACAGCAATTCTAACTCTGGTTAACAAACTGAAGACGGTGCTCTAGTCTAACACCAATGGCCACTGCACAAGGTGCTCTACTTGATTTGTGAGAGGATGAATTTCCTTCTGCCAGTTGCCCCCACATGCCGTATCCCTCCATACAGAATGTTTGGGAGCTGAGGAAACTGGGCAGTCCCTTTCCATGAGCTTCTTGTTTGTCAGGATCCAAAGCAGAGGTAAATAATTATGAGAGGAAGAAGTCAATTACACCTGTCTTGGTTATAATTCATTAGATGGCGATTTGTCCTATGATTTGAAATGTAGGCAGCTTGTTATTTCTTCTTTTGAGTACATATCGCCTAACATTTTGCGACTGTTAAGTGGTGCAAGTTTACCTTTCCCTCCGGGAGAAACTGTCAACCTAAGCAAAAGTCCCATTTGTCATCTTATATGAGAAATGATCCCACACTTTTTCCTATATAAGCTACTACCATACACACTATGAGCTGAGCCACCCTGCTGGTTCCTTGCTTGTCACACAGAAGGTTAACAAAGAGGAATACTGTGGCCAGGTAAACAAGAGCCTAAACATTTGGTTCTTCCATTTCACACCATACCTTCATATTTAGGCAATGTCTCCTAAATTTATGCTGCGAGTCGAAGAAATTCTCCCTGGTGCTCTAACAAATTGCAAGAATGCTTTACAATTTCTCTATTGCTTGACATAATACAAGCTAAATGGAGACTAGTAACATTGAAACAAACTCCTCACCTGTGCAATAATTTTATATGGTATGTGAACGTCACTGTTTCTGACAACTTCTGTATCTCTTTAATAGGCTCAGGACCACAGTACCTCAAGGACCGCTTCTTCCCATATAAACTGACCCTGACTCTGTGATCATCATCTGAGGCCCTTCTTCATTTGCCTTCTCCACAAGAGGTCTCTCCAGGGAGGTTCGTCTGGCGTCTTCATTATACACCTTTCGGCACCAGGGGGAAACATTCCTCTTCAGCCAGGCCTTTGGCTGATAAATATTCTATGGCCTTTAAAATATGTTTGTGGGAGAGGTGTTATTGTTTTGTTTTTGTTTTAACTATTTGTTTTCTGATTTTATCCTACATTCTTATGTTGTGAACCACCCTGAAATTTTCAGTTGAAGTTGTTGTTGTTTAGTCGTTTACTCATGTCCGACTCTTCATGACCCCATGGACCAGAGCACGCCAGGCACTCCTGTCTTCCACTGCCTCCCACAGTTTGGTCAAACTCATGTTAGTAGCTTCGAGAACACTGTCCAACCATCTCGTCCTCTGTTGTCCCTTTCTCCTTGTGTCCTCTTCAGATGAAGAGCAGTATATAAATTTAATAAATAAAATAAATAATTGCTTCTGCCAGGCTAAGGCTCTCACCCCACAAAATGCTGCCACCTTTGCAGGTAGATTCTAACTATTTCCAGTTCTCTCAGATTACCTAGGAAGCTTTCTTCTACATAACTGAGTCAGAGTGCTAAAGGGCCATAATACACTGTATGTACACATTGATTGCATCTAACCAACACACAAATCAACAGGAGAGAGAAAGAGAGAGCGCACAAACACACAGGCAAGCCCATCATATTCAGAAAAGCTCCAATTGTATACAGATATTCCAACCATTAGAACATAATCCAAATGCCTGATAGTATTTCAGGTGTTAGGTAACATCTATGTAATAATAATAATAATAATAATAATATTTATTATTTGTACCCCGCCCATCTGGCTGGATTTCCCCAGCCACTCTGGGCGGCTTCCAACAGAAATCAAATACAAAAATATCAAACATTAAAAACTTCCCTAAAAAGGGCTGCCTTCAGGTTTTTTCTGAATGTCAGGTAGTTGTTTATTTCCCTGACCTGTGATGGGAGGGCGTTCCACAGGGCGGGCGCCACTACCGAGAAGGCCCTCTGCCTGGTTCCCTGTAGTTTTGCTTCTCGCAGTGAGGGAACCGACAGAAGGCCCTCGGCGCTGGATCTCAGTGTCCAGGCTGAATGATGGGGGTGGAGACGCTCCTTCAGGTATACAGGACCGAGGCCGTTTAGGGCTTTAAAGGTCAGCACCAACACTTTGAATTGTGCTCGGAAACGTACTGGGAGCCAATGCAGATCTCTCAAGACCGGTGTTATGTGGTCCCGGCGGCCACTCCCAGTCACCAGTCTAGCTGCCGCATTTTGGATTAATTGCAGTTTCCGGGTCACCTTCAAAGGTAGCCCCACATAGAGCGCATTGCAGTAGTCCAAGCGGGAGATAACCAGAGCATGCACCACCTTGGTGAGACAGTCCGCGGGCAGGTAGGGTCTCAGCCTGCGTACCAGGTGGAGCTGGTAGACAGCTGCCCTGGATACAGAATTAACCTGCGCTTCCATGGACAGCTGTGAGTCCAAAATGACTCCCAGGCTGCGCACCTGGTCCTTCAGGGGCACAGTTACCCCATTCAGGACCAGGGAATCCTCCACACCTGCCCTCCTCCTGTCCCCCCTATGTAACAATTTCAAATACCGGTAAGCCTCTTTCACAACCTGGTTTTTTTTCATTTAGAGTTCCCAGATTAGCTGATTCTCAGAAGTAAAACCTGGGGATTTTGTGTGTGTGTAAAAAAAGACACAACTAAAAGAAAGCAATTCATCTGAAATACCATCTGCTTCACACACAAAACTTGGTGTTTTTTTTAACATGTTTTCTTAAAAAAAAAAGCAAAGCAAAGGATGGGAAATGCCAGAGTGTTTCAAAACAATTTTTCAGAGAACAAAAATTGCACTGCGTCCATTTTAGAGGACAAACTAACATTTTAAGAATGTTAGTTTGGCCAAGGCTGGCAATGTAGATGTAATGGTGCCTTCTCCCCTTATAATTAGATTCTATTAGAGTGCAATTTTTAAAATAATTAGTCACTGATGGCTTGCTTAAATATTTGCATAAACCCTTGGCTACTAAGCTGATCTTATTCACAAGGCTCTTAAATCCTAGTGGTGTTGCTGGCAAAGAGAAATGGAAAAAATATGTTGCACTCAACTCATTTAAATGCTACTGATTATTTAAGCATGCAAAAAGAAGTCAGTAATTTTCCCCTTGTCACCTGCCATTCAGCACTTTTCACCTTTTTTTCTCTACCTAGAATAAATCCCAGTGATGTAAATGGAATGTCCTTCCAAGAAAAAGTGCTTAAGATCATTGCAGCCACAAAGTACACATACACACACACACACACACACACACTATGCATAATGCTACAGGCTTCAGTTCTCTCTACCACATATTGCATTATATATCTTACTCTGCTTTCAAACTCATCTAAAATGTAAAAAGGCAAACAGCCTCAATGTGTATATTATACATTTCTGCACATCACTGAAAACGAGGCACAAAAAAGAGGGGGGGAATCTACCTAATTTCGAATCATCCCAGTTGTTTGTGTAAATTGTGTGCTGTTTAGTGCTATAGTACAGAATCCAGATTAGCCACCAAGTGTACATTTAATGGAAAATGACAGCAAGGGATATATGGAAATTTCGTCTGGTCTGCATTTTTAAGCAAACTGACCCAATTTGCACTTCCCAGACTAAAAGCATAATCCTTACCATGTCTACTCAGAAGTAAGCCCTATTGAGATCAATGGGTGTTACTGCTAGGTAAGTGGGATTAGGACTGCAGACTTCTACACAGATTAGAACATGATTATCCTTCAGTTTTCATACTTCTCTGAAATTGTGTTATACAGTTTTCAGTTCAAAAAATTACCAAATTTTGTTAATAAAAAGCATTTGAGGCCAATACAATACTTTTTCGTGTATAAGACTAGGGTTTTTTACTCTAAAATAAGTTTAGATATTGGGGGGGGGGGGGTGTCTTATACACGGATAGTGCATATGCATATTTTCTTAAATTGGAGTCCCCCAAAGTAGGGGGCATATTATACATGGAGGCGTCTTATACACGAAAAAATATGGTATATGTTTAGAAATGCATACATGGGGTAGTATTCATCCAACATGTCCCAATAGCACAAAGACTTCCATTTCCACAATGGAACCCCCACAATCTGCACCAGAGGGTTATGGAAAACTCTAGAACAGATTTCGGCAATGCGTAGGGTGGGGAGAGGAGGAGAACACTCCACTCCCCAACCAGAAATCATTGCACTAACAGAACGCTCACTTAGTGCTACTCTGGATACAACCAACTGAAATAAAGTATTATTTAAATAAAAATGGTCATACTTCAAAACAAATGGAGATACAGGGTGGAATGAATACATGCAAAATTGACCAAAACGGTCCAGAAACAAAATAAAAAGGTTCCTTCCAGAAGCAACTTAGAGACCAACTAAGTTTGTCATTGGTATGAGCTTTCGTGTGCATGCACACTTCTATACATAACCCTATACATAGCACATGTTGTGCACCAAGCATTGCGCACTCCAGAGTGTGTCAGCCTGTGCATCACGTTATGCAGTTCTCTGCAAGGGGAGGAAATGGCATGCCACAGCAAAGTCTAGATGTGCTTAAGCTCTCACCAAAATCAATAAGATATTTAAGTATCATTGATTTCAATTTGACTTTTAATGCACCTGTTAAGTTGTCTTTAGATTCCACTCACACAGTCTCTTAGAACACCACATGAATAAAAAGAAGTGAAATCCTAACAACAGTTCACATTTACATAGCACTTTAGAGCGTTCAGAAGTAGTCCATATGTATTACAGCAGTGTTCCTAACATCCAGCCTTGGAGAAGCCAGTTGCTGAGAGTTGGGACCATGCTTTTAGTCACATGCTTTCTTTGCTAAAGGTTCCCTGTTAAATCCCTGGCATCTCCAGTTAGAAGGAACTAGTAGCATGGGGGGGGGGGAGACCCTGTCTGAGGCAGAAATGGCCAGTCAGAGTAGATAATACTGGGCTGGGCGGATAAAAAGTGTGCCTTAATATAAGCCAGCTTCCTATTATCCTCAGATTGTAGATGAACCAAGGCCGCATGTTTATCAAGTGAGTTTATGGCTAAGATAAGAATTAAACTTCGTGGCTCACATTCTTTGGCTATGTGAAGCTGATAACTTTCCCCAAAAATCCTGGGAATTGAAATTTGTCAAGGGTGCTGGAAAATGTAGTTCCATAAGGGGTAAACTACAGTTCCCATGATGCCTTGGGAAAACAGCATGCTTTAAATGGGCTTTAAATGGGCTTTCAATGTAGGTGTGTACGCAGAATTTGCCATTGCAACACAGCAGCTCCTGGCTTCTCACATGGAAGCTGGCATACCAAAGTGAAATCAATGACATTAACTGGGGAGGTTGGGGGACAAGATTGACCTGTTTTCTTTTATGGCTTCCCACAATCAATTGCACATGTGTGTGCAAGTGGAGTCATGGATTTACTGCAGTGTGTGAAGAGAAAAGAAACCAATGTGTGGTCAAACCAAGAAAGATCATAAAAACCAACACCCAAAAAAGAAAAGCATGGTAGGAATGAGAAAATTTATAGTGGAATGCAACAGGAAGGTCAATTATAATTTCCTTATCTAAAGGCTGTCTACAGAACAAATGATATGGTGGAATGTGACTAGGCATTAACTCAAGCTCAATAGCAAATTAGAAGGAGGTTATTTATTATCTATTTGGCCATCATTTATTTAGTGAGGTTAGAAAATACACTCTAAGTAATGGTTCTTTAATTCTCATCCTCCTCTTTATTCCTCAAGAAAAAACAGCCACTACAGAACAAGCTCAAGTCCACCCAGCAGTTCCTGGATTGGGTGTCTCGTTCAATTCCAGATGTCATGCATGACTGCAAGGCATTGCAACAGTCAAATGACAAAATCCGCATATGGAATAAATGCTTTAGAACAAATCCACTTTTCGTTTAACACTACACATCACAGCTGCTTTGCTCCCCCTCCCTGGACTTTTTTAGCTCAATGCAGGACGGCAGCTGAGCTAAAGGTTGGCTAAGTATGTCATCCAAACCAAGGATCATGGCTAAGCTCTCTCTCCCTCAACCACAATCTGTAGCCTAGGTTTGTTCTTGGCTACAGGTCATGGTTAAGGAAGAGAGACCGTAACCACAATTCTGGGCTCAGATGACATGCCATGGCGAACACTGGCTTAGCTGCTATCTCAAGTTGAGCTAAAAAGTCCAGGGAGGAGCAAAGTGGGTGCAAGCTTCACTCCAGGATACAGAACATTCTCAGTAAATCATTATTTGGCGTACTATGAAATGCAAACCAAACCAGTGATTGAAGAATTAATGAATTTATTTAATTTGAATGAGTTTTTCAAGTTCTCCTTCTTCCTCAAAGACCCCCAACAAAAGACCCACAGCAGACACAAAGTGCTTCTGCCTTTTTTAACAGCCACAAACTTCTCCTGCCTGCTGATGTGTCTTAATGAGACATGCATGAAAGAGAAAACCTCTACCTTTTGAAGAGTGGATTTTTACCCTTCTATTAGACTCCCAAAGTATGGTGCTTTTCCAATCTTTTCGAATAACAATGGACACTTCAGATACATTGGAGTATGTTTTCTTCATTTTAAGTTTCAGCATCATTTCTATATCTCTTTTTCCTGAGCAGAAGACTGTTCCTCCATAAAGTGAATATGCATTGTGCCATGATCCACTCACATCCAGCTGATTCCATGTTTGGACATAATTGCACCAATACAACGCCCACAAACTCAAGATGGCAGGTCCCAGCTATTTTATTAATAGACCTACTAAGTATACAGGCTGTCTACCTGGTGCTGATTTCATTTACCGGTGCTGTGATACAAGGATAAAGGGCCATATCCTGTTGGACTACAACTCCCATCATCCCTGGCCACTGGACATGCTGGGCAGGGCTGATGGGAACTGGAGTTCATCTGGAAGGCTGCAGCGTCCCTGCTGTAACACAAGTGAGAAGTTCCAAAGATAGCACTTGAGATCCAAGTGCCAGAAAGAACAGTGGCAACTAATTGTCCCATGCCATCAGATTATTTCCTGTGTTGATCAAACCCATATAGCAGCCTGTGCGTTTCCAAATGTCACAGGACAGACCACAACCCAAAACATCTTTTCTTAGGGGTTAGCAAAATAGGTGATTCAGCAAAATGGTCTTTTTTTCAAATAAAAGCATTAGTATGGACCACACAGATTTTTAAAAGACAACACACAAACATTTTACAAGCATATCAATAATCAGAGCCATTCTTTTTAAAAGAAAATGATCTCTACCTTTACTTCTACCTATAAGGTATGAAGTTGTATGTCCACATAAGCACAGGTACGGAGAAGTGTCCGCCGAGGGGGGAAGGCGAGAGAAAAGAGCAGGAGGGAGGATTTAAAGAAAATAACAAAAATTAAAATTAGATCACTGTGCACATCACCAACAGACAACATGAAATTAAGCATATGAACACAGCACAAAAGGGAGAGAAATACACCCAAAGCACACTTTTTAAGAAGAGGGAATAGCAAACCACACAAAACAGATAAATAGGTAACTATTTAAGCACTTTAGCTCCAAATTTACATGGAGAAAGGCAAGTTGTGCATGCAATAGCAGCATATCAGCAACGCACAGCACACCACATCAAAACCAAAACTACAAGGAAAACAAAGGTTAACACATGGGGCAAAGGGAAGGGTTTCTCCTGTGGAAATATATTGGCCCAATATTTTCCACCTACCAATAGTGGTGTAGGATAAATAAGATTGTGCAGTTGTTCCAGATACACAAACACACACGTAGTTTCTCTATATTATATTGCCACTGAATACAATATGCATTTATTGAGTCACACAGGTACGTTAGGATTTTATACACACTATATAAATATTCATCGGGATGGAACAGTGGAGAGAATTAGCTGGAAAGAAAAATACAGCCAGTTACTTGACACAATGAGATAGGTACAGGATGGTGATGGGGAGAAACGCCAGAGGTCACTGGTTCCCAGTATAGATACCAGGCAAGGGGAAGCAGGATGAAGAAACCACTGTCATTTATCAAAGGCTAAAGTCACAAGAGTGTCTTCAAACTGAATGGGCAGCAGCTTGAAACCTATGGGCCAGTGACTCAAATTGTATAAAGCAGGCATTTCACCACTTGCTTTGACAGGTGCACACTCCACAATGTAATGCCTTTTCAAGAATTTGGCTGGTATAACATGAGCTTTTCATGGTTCCCGAAGAGCTTGCTGTCACAGTCCCTTTACACCCGAGTGTGGCAGTTGGGACTTGTCAACTGCAGTATTTACTCTACGGTAGCTTACCATACCTGGCTACAGACCAGCTGAAAAATGAAGCAGGGGTAAAGAGACAAGTGAAGAGCTCCTTGGAACCCAGCCAAGTACTCAGAATAAAAAGAGAGAAGGAAGAGAGGCTCTTAATGCAACAATAGCAGTGACAGATCAGGAACTGAGATTGGGTCCACTAAGCTTCCTGGCCGACATCCAGGCTGCTCCACCATCTTAAAACTTAGGGGCAGACCCCACTGGACCTTAACTGTATTGTTCCACCTTTGGTTTCCACAAACTGTGAGAATGGGGAGCCTGATCTGGATCCAGACCCTAGCATGAACGATGGAGGGCATTAGTCGTTTGGCACCTGCTACAATCTCAAACTGGTTCCAGAAACATCTGCCATTTTCCTTGGGGAGGGGTCAATACGTTCACACTGAAGGTGCAGTGTAGGGCAAAAGGTCAAAGCCTCCCTACCACCACCCCCTGCAAGGGTCCTGATCCAGATTTTGCTTCCCTGGCAATTTAAGAGGGAGGAACTTCACTCAAAGACAAAACTATACAATTATGTACATGTAGTTTGGCCCTTTGGAAATGTACCTGAATTTCAAATAACTGCTCAGTGGCATCACTCTGCATTGGTCATCAAGCTTATGGTTTAAGATTTTTACTTTTGCTTTAACCAGAGAACCTTCACTGGCGAGATATAATTTCAGCAGTATTCTAGATTAGCTGGGCAAAATTCAGTTCTCCATTACCTGTTTGGCAATGGCTTTAGCAGAAAGATGTAACCACAACAGCTATGTGGATAACAGAAGGGTGATCTGGCAAAGCAGAACACACTAGCATTTCATGTTTGTGCCTTACTACTGTAGCAAGGAGCCTTCTGACCCCTTTCTCATTTCATCCTACAGGGGCTCTTTTCAGACCCAGCAGGAAGACCAGTGGCAGTCTGTGCTAACTTCACCTAACAAGATGTTCAATAAAGGGGGTTGCTTGGCAAGTAGAACTGGATTGCTCTGTGTCACTTCTTAGGGCAAGGATTTTGTAGTGGCTGCAAAAGGATATGCCTCTCTTTGTGCCAATGTAGCAAAAGAGGAACAATTGTGTTCCAGGATAGCTTTATAGCTCTGACTTGCCTCCTACTGATGCCATCCCAATTCAGCTCCTTGCGTCCTGACTAGAGAGGCCTCAGCTGCTTGGCCTGAATCAGCAGAGGCAGAGTGTACCTTACACATGTGGACTGAAAGAGAACTCTTGATTCAAAGGTTCAGACGATTCCTCAGTTAAAGTGACTGAGTTACAGTACCTGGGACCAAAAACTTTATGGACTCAACCTTCTGATCAAGGAACCACTTTCCTCACCTGGCCCATTCAACAGTTCCTTGTTGTTTGCTGAAATGGAGGATGTGAATCCAGAATCTCTCCATCTCTGCCATATCTAGAGGTAGATATGCCACAGCTGCATCAAATCCTCCGTCTTCCCTACTTAATTCCTGAATTTTTGCTTGCTTTTGTCCAAACTTTACACCATTACTTTCTGCCCCGCATGAGGCCAATAAGCTCCTTCTGCCAAATTCAATCAATACACAATAACATCTGGCCCAAATGACGAAAACAAGGCTTCTGATTTAGAGGCAACTCGTTGTGCAATCCAACCCTGGGTTTTACCAAACTTCATTTGTTGGAACAATGTGTTCTGAATGTATTTGAATACTATAAGTTGCAAGTTGGAAACAAAAATGATCTAGGGTCATTTCATGAAACCCGTTAAGTATGTCCTTGCAGAACATTTCCCCTGAAATGGGAAGTGAAATTCTGAAGACCATGTTTACCAAACAGGTAAAGTCACTGTGCCAGATTTCTAAACAAACACAGATAGGCTGGTAAGTATATGAAGAGAAGGAGCATGTTTGCAGTTCTCTCTTAATTTCCCTTTCATCACTTCAGTCCATTGTCAGAACACCTGACTTCAAACTTCCCAGAATTATACTCCTGAGCAGTTTTTTCCAGTCTGATGTCCTCCAGAAATTTTAGATTACAGGTCCCATGGATCCTGTCCACAGAGCTGGAGACCCAAACATTTAGAAGTGCCCAGGCTGTGGGAGACAGGGAGGCTGCACCTGAGCATTGGTTGCACAGCCCAAAGTTTGGCAAGTGAGTGATGGAAAGGCAAAAGATGGGGGGGGGACAAAGCAGTTGGGCTGCTTTGGGGTATATGGGCTTATGCAAGCCAAGCCAGGACTAGGAAGAAGCATGGGTTATTGTGACCACAGTCAGGCACTGGCAAAAGCAGGAAAGAAAAGACTTACCTTGTTCACCCATCATCAGGTGTGAAAGGCCTTTGAGAAAGAGAAAGAAAGGAAGTGAGAAAGGTAGTAGAAAAGGAGAAAGACAAGTATAGGAAGATGCATATGTCTGTCATTTATATAGCCCAACAGTATTGGCGATCACCACATACTTGATGAGGTAGTATGGATACTGTGCTCCATGCATGAATATGCATGTGCGTGCGTGCACACAAACACACACATACACACACCACAACTTTCCATATTAAAGGGGAAAGCTTGGGCTGTAGAGAAAAGATTCCATTGATGTCAGTGAGAAAACATCCACAGATTTTAATGGAAGGAGTGTGTTCTTAGTTAGTCAGATGTCAGCCTCAGATACTTGGTTTGCAGGCAGTCACTCTCATTTTACAAAACATGTCAAAAAGCTAATCCTTATTCCTGATAAAGGTCTTACAAACCACCATCAACCACAAATCCTTTGCATATCTCTGGTTTTCATTTTGAGTATTCACAAGCATACACACACAAGCTCCACCACAACACACATACACAGCTATGCTCTTGTAGCTGCCACTTTTCTTCAGAATTTGTATGGTCAGTATCTTAGAGTTTGGAGATATCAGGTGCACATGTCGAATTTTTTTCAATCAACAGTAGTTTTCATATTTTTAGTAATTTGTTTATCTTTTTCTACTCCTTGACCCTTAGAAATCAAAAATCCAGATCATCCAAAGTAAATATTCATCCAAAAGAACTCTCCACCAGAGAAGGGGATTACTATTTCTAATAACCGTGCGTGTATGTATATGCATATACATACATATTTAAATGTTCAAGATTACTAAGGATTTGTGGGGGGGGGGGACAATCAGAAGCCACATGTTTAACAATCCCATCCCTTCCTTTTACTATAAATAAATGCAACAGATTTATTTTGATTAAGACATGTCCTGAATTATTATTATTATTTCCTTTTGTTTTGAATAGATATGATTGAATGTTGCACTTTTATTTCATTTGGGGATATTCTTGCACAACTCAATTTATGGTTCCTTCTGCCACTGATGCCTAGGAAGAAAAAACATATGTTTGTTCAGTTCTTATGAATGCTGTAAAAGCAATTTAAGTCCAGGAATATGCTGAAGCATGTCATACAACCTACCCATGAAAAAGAAGTGCTGAAGCAACAAGAAACCAATGTGTAATTGAAGTTTGCTACAAGTTTCATAGTTTTTAAAATGTATTATTCTTATTTATATCCTATTTTGATATTGGACTCTATTTTGGATTCTCAGCGGTCTTTCGTTTGAGGAATGGCTCAAGTCTACACCTACAAAATCCCAGAAATACTAAAGCATCACATGTTCTTTTCCTGGACTTGAGGTTATGTATTTTTACTACTGCTAACTGTGGAGGAGGAGGAGGAGGAGGAGGAGGAGGAGGAGGAGGAGGAGGAGGAGTTTGGACTTGATATCCCGCCTTTTACTCCCCTTAAGGAGTCTCAAAGCGGCTAACAATCTCCTTGCCCTTCCTCCCCCACAACAAACACTCTGTGAGGTGAGTGAGGCTGAGAGACTTAAGAGAAGTGTGACTAGCCCAAGGTCACCCTGCAGCTGCATGTGGAGGAGCGGGGAAGTGAACCCGGTTCACCAGATTACGAGTCCACTGCTCTTAACCACTACACCACACTGGAGGAGGAATAGTAGCTGTAGAAAAGCAACAGCAGTAGGAGAACTAAAAAACATATCGTGCCCCACCTAATTTTCCATTCTTAAGAAATGTCCCTGACAATAAATGGATCAGCAACGGCAGATCTGCAACTGCAGTCGCACTTTCTAGTAATTTAATGATTATTAGAATGGTTTCCCATGCTTTACATATTATGTACACATTACATGGAGGACTTACTCTCTATTTGCATTAAATGGGGAGCTAATGTCTGTCTGCCACTAACAATGCAGTCAATAGGTCCAAGAAATAAGGTTCCCAGCAGTGCCTAGAGATCCTACTTTTTTGTGTGTATTTTTGTTCCACAGAAACATTTAGGTCCTTCTAGAATCTAGATGTTAGGTTCTACAAATGATTGGCACTTGGATGACTCACAATATGTTGTCCCCAATTTTAAATAAATGTGCTATATTTATAATGCTTGGGACCCTTCCAGTAAATTAAAATTTAAAAGCAGCACAGAAATGTTAAAAGTAGAATAGTAAGTCAACTAACACAGGGGCTTACCCAAGTCTGGTTATTATTCAGCAGCAGCATCAACTGCAGTTATCTTCTGACAGGAAAAGAGAACTGCAATATTTGATTTCCAAACTTGTCCCCTCAAACATTGCCTGCATGACCCTGGCTTGCCTGGCACGCTAAGCTAAACTCTGACATGACCAACAGCAGGTGAACTTGTGGGCTCCTGGAGAGAAGTGTTCAGTTGCTTTGCTTCTCCGTGGCATTTTTTTCCTGTCATGCCATAGTGAGCTGAATCAAAGTTTAGCTTAGTGTGTCACCTGAGGCTATGGACTTGTGATCAAGCTCTCTTCTTGCTAAACATGAGCTATAGCTAAGGTTCGCTCTTGGTTATAGCTCGTGTTTGGCAAGAACAGAACCGCTCGCCAGTCCGGCTTTGGATGACAGGATGGGTTAGGACATGTAAAAAATGAATTACAAAAACATATTTTATAAATAAGTGGGTTCTCAATTCACAGAATTATAGAATCATACGCAAACAATATACGCATTGTTTATATAGAAATGTTCTAATTCAAAACAAATGAACCAAAATGCCCTCTTCTATATGCTAGAAATATGCTGCACTCTTGCAAAAAGAAGGCAATTTTAAAAATAAACACACGACAAACATTTGCTTTCTTTTAGGGCTTAATATATGTAAACATACAAACAAATGTCACCCCTTCCTACAGCAAAGTTATGGGTCCATCCTAAGAGATTGCTTCTATAAATGTTAAAGGAGACATGCCTAATAATTTAACAAATGCAACACTCTGTCATAGCTAATACAGCTCTCAAGTATTTTGTACTGGAAACCTGTTTCCCAATACGGAATGCCAAATGTGAAGTGGCCCGTTAACTCAACAAATCTCAATACACAGTGAATAACAACTGCAAAATGGCTGTAAGAAGCTTCTTAACTAATGATCCTGAAGTAGGCAGTTATCCATCTGAAGTCCCAGCCAATTCATTTTAAATTTTACTTTGGATAAGAGACAAAGGAAAAGCACCAAGTTAACATTGACCCACATCCTTGAAAACAGATGCATCTATTGAGACCAAATGTCACATTTGTGGGGGCAAAGAAAACTAAACCTTGGAGTTTTAAGTACAACATGATTGCGTAATCTTTTAAAAGGTTAATTTTAATCATGCTAGATCTCCAAGTACCGTTTTCAAGAGTTAAAGTTGTCTGTATATAAAAATCAGAAGTGTACAGTTCCACTTTCTATATGAAAGTAAAGAATTAAGTGTCACTAATTGCACAAAGTGCTTAAGGGCCAACCCTTGGATCAGCATGAAGCCGTAAGGACATTTTAAAAAGTAGCTTCAGAGTACAATTACATGAAAGAGCAATGCAATTAAGCAGTGGTCCTCATATCTGAGGACTTATTAGGGGGCACTTTGGTAGGGTGGGGTAGTTACAATGGAAACCTTGGAACCACAGTCTTTTTGTCGTTCTTAATTATGCTCAGGCTCTTAGCACTTACAGAGCAGGAAAATTAAAGCCACTAAACATAAAGAAGTAAGAGAAGTGCATTTTCTTTTTTTCTTTTCTTTTTTAAAAAAACACAGCTTAAAATGACAAGTGATTGAAGCCATGAAGGACGATGGAGTCTTTTTGTTCTTCTTAATTATAGCTTGTCCTGTTGTACTCAGCCAATGTTGAACTGGGTGGAGGGGTGTTTTTTGTGTGTATCAGCTGGAACAAAAAGACTTTGTTCGCGTGTTGGAAGACGAATGGTTCCATTTAGGCCAAAAGACTACCATTTCTACCTTTGAATGGCGACAGGAAAGAATCACAGAACAAAACTAACAGCACAGCAAGAACTGGACTTTATCCCCCAGAGCACTACTAGGCACATAGCCTTGGATTCTATTGAGCGATAGGGCTCGCTTCCAACCATAACTGGGACTCTTAAACTCTGAGTTACCTATATAAAACCAGATTTTCTTTTTTTAAAGAAAAGGCAAGCACACACCTAGCTTTTAAAAGAAGGTGCTGAACTACGAAGAAAGAAAGAATTACAGAGGAATGCAATGCAGAGAGAGAGAGGTTCTCAAAGGATTTGGGTTTCTGTTGGACAGGATGTGATGAGTTGTTAGCCTCCAGCATACATAGTGCCCACCCATCCTTCACCACTGGGCACACCTGTAGCTGGGCTAGAAAACAGTCATTTTCATCCAATACATCAATGGCATATGCAGTAGCCAAGGGGCTCCTTACAGGCCCCAGCAGTACAGCCAGCCAGAAGCTAAGCAGAGATATTGTAGCCTGAGGCCCATTTCCAATCCAATTACACAAAACAGCTGTGCTATGCCACCTCTTCCATCTCCACTTGAGATGCCCATCTTAGGAGTAAGTCACTGTCAGTGTCAGAGGAAGAGATTTTCAGGGGTAATATACAGACTAGAAGAATTGTTTTCATGCATTCTTTCATGTTGATGTAAGAGTACGAGAGGCTGCAGAGGATTCAAGTTACTTTTCTGCACTCTGTTTAATATGTTTTAATGGCTCATAGAGGCATTTAAATGGAAGTGCCCACAAACAGGAACTAGATAAATAGCATGACTAAAGAGTGGGTAGATGTGTGCCAGTAAGAAGTTTTACATAGCAAAGAATGTGTAATCAAGGCCTCATTGCGCAATATTCCACTCCCCAAATATTGCTATAGCTAATGCCCTCGAAACTGAACAGCTTACTTGACTGACTTTTGAGGAAGCCTCACCAAATTGCTGCCATCCTGAACCATGCTCTGAGCATTTGGGGCCAGAAGAGACCATGTGCAAATAAATCCAAGATGGTAGCTGGCTATGTCCTGGAACTGTATCTTCCCTTCATCAAATTTATGAATGAAATAGAGCACCTCCCACTTCTGACCATGTGCAAATATACACATAATGGGAAATAGCAAGAATGAAGTTGGAAGAGCTGTGCAGATTTTAATCCTTCATTACTTCCATGTTATTTCACGTGTGATTTCCAAATAAGTGGTCTAGAAACAGAGCATTTGTAAATATGAATAAAATATTTTATTTTGGGAATAAACCGTTAATTATGTACATGGCTGAACTTTCAAATTTAGAACAGTGGAAGAATTCATTTAAATTTATAATTAACTCTATAAGAGGAAAGTATTAATGAAGTTATTGATCTCTTTTAGAAAGAATGGCTCCAATTTAGATAAGCACACACACAGTGAGCTGCTGTCTGCTTGAATTAGCCCATTGCTAATCCCAACCTAGCAACACTGAGACCCTGCATTGTGCTGATGAAATTATTAGTCACACCATTCATCCACTTGTTCAGGGAGACAGCAGAAATTGTGAGAGTCCCTCACTTCCCCTTCAGCTCCCCCAACAGGTGACTGGTGCTTTTCCATCTCTTTCATTCCTGTTCAAGGTGTCCATTTTAGAAGTAGGTCTGCCAATGTTAGAAAGAGGGGTGGGGTTAGAGGTGAAGTCTTGGCCACATAGAAAGCTACTTTCATTTGATTGGACAGCTGGTATACAGCTACAGCCACTGGGTAGAATTTTACAATTATGAACCAGAGGTAGCACCTGTCTGCATATGCAGTTCCTCTTACATGTAAGGATGCACATGGAGAAGCCTGTTTATATGCACACCCTAAGCAGCTTAGGATCAGGTTACCCCAGAGATGACATGCTCCCATATGGACCTCCCTGTACAGTAACATTGACCATAGATGATGTTAAGGAGTGGTTGGACACAGAGGCATAGTGGGAGGAACCAGCTGGGGCGAACCCCCAATGGAAGAAGGCTCCAAGTCAGGGTGAGTGGTGAGATGATGATGATGAATGGTCAGAGGGAGAAGACTGGGAGGAGGAGGAGGTGGTGGTGGTGTTGGAAGCTGAAGAGGTAGCACGGCTTGGTGAGAAGGGGGAGTCTGGAGCAGAGAGAATTCCAGAACCAGAAGTGGAAGCAGGAGAGTGGGATAAGGGGTGCCAAGAGGCAGAGATGTGTCAGGCTGGCGAAGAAGCAGAAGGTCCTTCCCCCTCTTACTGCGACAAGCTCCCCTCCCTCCTGGTCTCCCAGAACCTGGAGAGGCATGAAGCAGGAGGAGCAGAGACAGGCACACAGGTGCAGTCTCAGATTACTTGGGGGGTACCTGGGAGAGGAGGGCACTTAGGCAGCTGTGGGAAGGTGGCCTCATAGAGCCACAACTGCCTCATAGGGGCAGGACCTACCGAAGAAGAGTAGCTGTGCTTATCAGTCCTGACATTCCTGGGCAGAACCTGGTTGCTGTTGTTTTTTCTTATAAAGAGTTAACTTTGTTTACTCCATATGATTTACTGCTGATTTGCTCTTGACAGAGGTCCTGTGCTCCACCGCATCCATATGGAATTGTAGGTGGGCGTAATCAAAAGACAATACCTTTTTGGTGGTGCTCCTATAATTACAGAACACTTTCTCAGTGGAAATCCACCAGGATTCCCTTTCCTTCACCAAAAGTTTGACACATTTCTCTCTTTTCAGCTGGCTTTTAAGGTATAATTGGTTATTTTGCTGGGACTTGTGTCAATATGTTATCTTTCTGTCTTGTACTTTTTAAGTATTGGCATTACCAAACCAATACATGCAGGAAAATGGGGGGCTGGGAATACAAGTGTTCATATGAGGGTGACCTAAGTGAATGAGAAGCTGTGCTGGTGTAAAGGATCGGCAATCTAAAACATAAATACTGGGCACACTTCAACAACCACCAGTGCTGTGCAACCTCTATCCATTTCAGCAAGGTTAAGAGAGGGTTCCTGAGAAATCCCCAGCGAAAAGCTACACAGCAACCAAGCTGCCAAGCTGTGTATTACTTGTTCACAGCTGTTAGCATCTACTATGAGCAGGTGAGCTCCTCTGGTCTGAAGGCCAATTTGGACCCAGCAATGACAGCTCTTCAGTTCCTATGAAGTAGGACATAGCTTTCTGGCACCAGTAACTTGGCAAACAGAAACAAGAGCTAGGAAGCAGGACTATTCTAGGGGAAATCCACAGAAAGTCCGTAAAGGTAACAGAGGAAGAGAAGCTGGAATCATGGGGGTTTCGGCTAGTCTTAAGGCCCCCCCCATACATCCTTTTTAGTGTGCATTTATGATTATTTCTACTAACCATGATATTGAGGCAGTTATGCACAACCCCACTTTCAATACTGTTTGAGCCTACAAAGGTTTTGAAGTGGCCATGCTGCTTCATTTCCAATAGGTGCATGTTCCATAGCTGAAATTCTGTAATTTTTCATATCACAAATGGGGGTGGGGTGGCTGTTCCAGTTTTATTGTCCTATGGTGCAAGAATGCCCCTCCAGATGGCAATAATGCAGCATCTGGGAAAGCAGCACCGACCACTAATAAAGTGGAAGGGTGTGTGGATCGTCCAGTATAAATTCACCACTATTGAACCTTTATTGTGTCAATGGCATTGAAGGCTACATAAGCAAACAAACAAACCCCACAATTCTGGAGGGGTTCTTATCAAAGTGTTTGCTTCCCCAACAATTTCCCCCTCCAAATATGTCTCTTTTAAGATTTCACAGGAACTAATCAAATTTCTAATCAAATGCTCTAACTGCAGTTCTTTATCAACTTTACCCTTGCACTGAGAGCTTCTCTGCTAGCCTTAGAAACCTTAAGGGGCTATCAGATGATGGTGACGCACCCACAGCCATTGGATGAACAATGTTAGCTAATGGTTTCTGAGACTCCCAGGCAGGGGCGTAGCAAGGGGGCGGGGGGGGGGGGCGCCCCGGGTCCCATAATGGAGAGGGTGACAAATTATCAAGGAACTGTTGTTGTTGTTGTTGTTTTTTGAAAAAAAACTTTTTTGGGGGAAAAAAATGGGGAATTTTTATTTATTTATTTTTTAAAAAATGCCTGCTCCGAAGGTCTTATCTTACTATACTAGGGGTTATATAGCTATATATGAAATTTCATGCATATTGGTTAATATCTTGACCCTCCTCCACCAAAATAGCTGTTTACTTGGCTGTTTTCCTATGTCATGAAGGCTGAAATTCCAGTTCAGAGAACACTTAGTGTTCCCAACCCTAACCCTGTGGAAAGCCATCTAATTAGACTTTAATTTGATTTTGAGATGTTTTTAGGAGGTAATTTAATTATTTGATTTTATACCAATGTTATGTATCTGATGTTAGCCACCCTGAGCCCGACTTCGGCCCAGGAGGGTGGGATATAAATAATAATTTTTTATTATTACTTGTTATTATTCCTTTGTAAGAAAATATGAAATAACGTAAAACCAATTTTGCGGGGGTCAATGGGGGGGTTGACAATAAATTTTCCGCACCGGGTACCACCTGACCTTCCCATGCCTGGGGGGGGGGGGTGACAAAAAACTTTTTGCCCCCGGGTACCAATTTACCTTGCTACGCCCCTGCTCCCAGGTAAGAATGTGCAAATCGACAACGACACAGAAATCTCAGTAGCCTCATCTACTGTAATTTAGTAGCCAAGTGACTCCAGAAGTTGTGATATTGGGGAGAAATAAGGTCAAACAGCATGGTCCCCCCACTATTCAATTGCTATCAGTCCTGTACCTTAATAAAGGCCTTGCTAAGAAAGAAAATGGACAATTTTTTTTTAAGACCCTACAATTTAAAAGGTGATGGGGGGCACTCCGGCATCTTTCCATCCATGTTCTAATAGATATTATATATAGATACTGATATATTTCAATTCTATTAACGTTTAATTGGTTTTGAATGCGTGCTTTTTTTTTCTATGCCTTTAATTGTTTCTGTTTTAGCTGTAAGCCACCTTGAGTCCCTGTTGCCGAATCAGTATTTATCGGTTGTTGAATTTGTTGTTACAAAAATAAAAATAAAACAGTGTTATCTGCTTTGAGCATGATTTATGGAAAAGTGGGACTGTTTTAAAAACAAACAAGCATGTGGCGAGTCCCTGAGGATATGAACGTGAGAGACCTGCTTGGTAATGACACTTCACTATACATCAGTGGCAAAAGGACTCTCAGAGACCTCTTTGTCTGCAGGGACTGAGAGGTGGAGCAAACAGCAGCCAAGCCAACCTGCACTACTGACCAAAAACAAGCTTGCAGTTCTAAACTGAAATAGAAAAGTTATGAAGTGGCTGTTAAAGAGGGTGAGGAGCATCACAGCTGATCATGCCTCTTTGGTGGGCTCCATGCTAACAGGAATGGTAGTCTAAAAAAAATGAGATGGCTGGCACTAAAATAAAAGAGTTCATTCAAATCAAATTCCAGTTCACTCAATTTTGGCCTTGCCTACAGAGAATGTCTTGGAGTCAAGCACTTTGTGACAACCAATGTTAGGCTGTTGGCTGGGGTATTAGTTGTGGCCTGTCTAGCAGGGAAATAAAATGAATCAAATCATCAATACAAGTCCTTTTGCAGCCCTCCTGCTGCCTGCGGGTAAATAGTTGCATGATAAATAAAAATCCTAAACTGTCTCATAAATCTATAAACAGTCTCTCATAGCAGCAGCCTGGGGCACCTTTCTGCATCAAAACAGGTTGCAACAGGGATGGCCAACTAAGTACCTACAGGCCAGATCCAATCCTTAGGGAAATTTTATCAGCTTTGCCAAATTTGAAGCAAGGTAAGGTGAAGGCACCAGATATATGAGAAAACGTGCCCTTTTGCACACCCTGCCTGCTGAATGCAACTGCAGCTGACAGTGACACGTAATTGCATATAGTCAAATCCACAGCGTATCTCCAGGAGAAGAGGGAGGGTGTGGGGAGGGGCGTACAAGCCTGTGTGTATGCAACAGGTGCTCAGAGAATGCCAAGTCCATTTGTATCAGTTAAAGAAATCTAAATAAGCTGTAATAGTTAAAGGGTGTGAGCGGATCTTGAATTGAGAGGGGTGCTGTTGTGCGAGGACTATTGTGAAGCAGGTGCCAAATGAGAGCTAACTAGGCATTTTGTGACTCTTACAAATATCCTATATCTCTTCTTCCAGCACCAGATGTGCTAGAAAATGCTTTGCATGCATCTTAACTCATTTCCAAGCATATTAACTCCTTTCCATGGAAGCCCACACCCTGAATCTTCTATTCTGGAGGGCAGGGGAGATTTTGACTTCTACTCTTATCTAAGTTATATGACATGATGTCCATTTTGAATTGTGTATGAATACCTGGTTCATTTAGAGAGGGAAAACACATTGCAAAGGCAAATATGAGATGGGTGTTATTAGTTGATCAAATCTCTTTCAGAATCATGCCTAGAAAAAACAGTGTCACATGACCTCTTCCACCCCTATTATTACTTGTGTTGTGAGGATGTACTGCCTTATTCCATGCTAATATGGTGCATATGGTGAGCAAAGAAAGCATGATACAGAGAGAATAGGAAGAGAACTGTAGATAAACTTGCACTCTTGACTTGATTGATTTTGGGCAGGGGGAGTTACAGTCCTAGGTGTAAATCGAATGACTTAGAGAAAGATTATTAATCATGATGATTAATTATGATGGTTATTTATTATGATGATTAATTCACATTATCATTTATTGGATTTCTTACCCACTGTTCAATGTGAGGTACCAAGGCAGGTTACGGCAACATAAAAATCTCTGCCTGCCTTGCACAGCACTTCCCAACAGCCAGCTTTTCTTCAGGCACTAAGGAACTACAGTGCAAGGGATTTGCCAGCCCTGTGCTTGATAGAGCACTGCACAAAGGCCTGGCAGAGCTGTTTTCTACAGAGATTGGCTGCATGATTGAGTTCCTCACAGGGAACTCAGTCACACAGCTGATCTAGCAGGGCTGAAATCGTAACACATCAGCTGCTGGACAGCGACTACAACCTTACTTGCTATTCCAGGGAAACTCATGCAACTGATTCAGCAAGGATTGGCCGAGCAATTGGGTTCCCCATGGAGAGCTGTGCAATGCAGTCAATACTGCCATATTTGTCCCACACCTGACACTGGGGTCAAGCGGGCATAGTTTGAGGAAAGCAGTCCCTTGGGCCAAATTTGACCCATGAGCTGCAGGTTCCCCACCCCGGCTATCAGTTATCTTTCTCACTTTGATAAGAGAGAGAGAGAAAACTGCCATATTTGTCCCACACCTGACACTGGGGTCAAGTGGGCATAGTTTGAGGAAAGCAGTCCCTTGGGCCAAATTTGACCCATGAGCTGCAGGTTCCCCACCCCTGGCTATCAGTTATCTTTCTCACTTTGATAAGAAAGATAGAAAACTATCTACAAAAAAGCAGCTAGGGGATACATTTGATTATGGTTGAGTGACCCCTCTCTGCCACTGTACAAGCCTCCTGAGACTGCTTCTCATTTTTTTAAAAAAAAAATAATGGGGGAAAGTTACACACGTTGGCATGAAGTATGAATTTTGGTCCCTAGTTTTGGTCTGCTCCTCTTCTCAGAAGCTGGTACAGCACCTATCACATGGCAAAGCTTCCGGGGATGTGAAAAACACAGCAGTTGGGTTGTGAGTTCACTATATGACTTCAGTGACAGGCAAACCAAGACCTTTAATATTGTTTGTTCATTCATTAGATCAACATCCTCCATCCCAGAAGTGAAGGCTATACAGCCCAGGAATTGGAAGTCAGCATTCTCTGTGGATGAATATTTTCTTGAAGTGGATAAATCCAATATGTTGGAAGAACACAAAATGAAACTGCATCTGAAGCCTCATTCATTCATTCACACATATTACAAATGAAGAAAACCCTTAGACTATACGCTCTAAGGAATATTCCAGGACAACAATGAACTTTATTTTTTTAGATTATTTACTGCTTCTTATTTCAGTGGAGTTTTCATCAAACCTTTGAACAATTCAGCAAAAACAACATTTCTTCGGTAATGGCAGGTTCACACTGTAGCAACAGAAGCATACCAGGTCTTCACTTCTTAAGCAACACCTGATCTGAAATAGGTTAGAATCCAAAGAAACCACCAACTCAGTGCATCCTCACTATTCTTCATTGACATTGAATTTGCTGTGTATAATTCTTCAACATTTTATCATGACAAAAACAAACATTCCACCACACTGCACCTGTAAATACCATCCTTGCAGTCTAATACTTTTCCAATCACTTGCTTGAAATATTTGCTCTAGGATCACCCCAGTCCTCAAAAGATTAGCCTTCCACACTGGCAAACACAACACTCACCTGGAACACGATTGACATCTGATGAAGCATTTTCATAGGAAGCACGAAAGGGAGGGGGAAGAGAGGGAGAGAGAGAAAAGAGAGAGAAAGTATTAGACACACAACATGCACACACACACAAGCAGCTTAGCTTCTTTGCATGGAAATCAATTTCATGCAAAACCAGAAGTTTTCAAAGCCACCCATCTATGGTCATCAGCCCAGCCATGCAAGGGAAAGGGCTTGGCTGGCCCTCCTCTGTGCATGTAGAAGTAAGTCAGATGTCGTATCTGTCTGGATGGAGAGAAAGGTTCCGGAATCAGATAGGCCCAACTTAGGTCAACTCCTGCAAGAATATTGGTTAGAATATTCTGTGTCATTTCATTTCACACACAGTTTCAAACAAGAGAGAAATAAAGAGCATAACCCCTGCAGCAGGATAGCTTCATTCACATAAATTCAAGTACATTCAAGCTATTTTCAGGAGGAAAAGAAAAATTAGTTCCCTTTTCTGAAAGGGTTCGTGTGAATTTATGACCAGCTGTGAACTCCAAACTTAGCCCTCAAAGGGCTAGCACAAAAATAAAAAGACAAGCCATTTCAAGACATTCTGCCCACTGTTCCCTGTGACCATCCTTCATTGCAGACAACATGGGAACTTTTGAGTTTTTGATGCATGATCTTTTCCCAGGCAAGGGTAATAGTTCAGTGGCTATTGCACCCAGCAGGCTCTTGGCTTAGCAGGTCAGTTCAAGGAACCAAGCCAGAATCATCAGCATTAGAACCAGATTGACCTCTCTGGCCCCTTGTGTCACTTGGTCCTTGCTACGTTGGCAGCTCCGATAGCATATTTTGGTGATCTGCAGGGATGTGGCTGATATGCAACAATGAGCAGACCAGTATTATGTAGAGAGCAAAATACCTAGTTCCTGGAGTTCATGGGTGGGGAACCTTTGGCCTATGGGGCAAATTTGGCCTGCCATGTCTCCTCATTGACCTGCCAAGCCATTTTTCTTGAACCACACCCAACTGCCTCACACCTAACATCATATGTGGCGTAAGGTGTAAAGGAGGTAGAGATGCAACTGGAACAGCTGCCCACGGTGAACTCACTGCTGATGATCCCTGCAAAAAGCATGGCTGAACTCCCTGCTCATCAGCTGATGGATGGGGTCTTCAATCCTGCTTAGTCACTACATCTTCCCATGGCTGAAAGCCAATGTTGACAAGTGAGTGGGGACACCCAGCTGTCAATCACCTGATGAGGTGACCCATGGGGCTGAGAAAAGGTAAAATCTGGCCACCAGCTCACAGACACATTGAAAGGGGGTTAAACAAATTCATAGAATTCAAGGCTGCCAATGGCTGCTAAGTCATGATGGAAATATGCTGCTTCTGAATATCATTTGCTGGGGAGTAACAGCAAGAGAAGGGTCCTGTCCTGCCTGTGGTTGGCTGCTATGGGAAACCTAAGCTACCTGCCTGTGGTTGGCTGCTATGGGAAACCTAAGCTAAGCCTACTGGATGTGGCCAATGGCCCATCTAGTCCAGCATTCTGTTCTCACAGTGGCTGACCAGATGCCTGTGGAGAACCTGCAAGCAGAACCTGAGCACAAGAGCCCTCTCCCTTCCTGCAATTTCTAGCAACTGGTACTCAGAAGCATTATGCCTCCAACCATGGAGGGAGTGCACAGTCATCAAGCTGCTGCAGAAGATACGCCTTTGATCTGATTTGGCAGAGCTCTTCTTAAATTCTTGTTATCCTATGAAAGCTAGGCACATCCTACAACCCATAATGAGAAACTGCTGGAAAGCAGGTCGGTTGTCAATCCCAAAATCAACCATTAGTTCTCTTTCTTATTAGGGCTCGTCCGCACTTCCACTTGTCCCACACGTGGAAAACATGGGCCTAAGAGGTCTTTTGCTTGTCCCACGCTTTCTAGGCATGGGTCTGAGCAGTGTTTTCATCTGTGCAGCCACTTTTCCAGGGCAAACCCACTGTCTGCCACTGAATCGGAACAGACCTCAGTCCGCAGAAAAAACAATTGACTTTTCTTCAGATACAATGGGGTTTTCCCAGGAGGAAGCAGCAGAACAAGCAGAATTGTGGATGAGCCCTTAATGATTTTATCACATTTGTCTGTACAACCTCCCTACCCCAGCAACTAAAAGACCACAATCGGCTATGAAAAACCAATTAATGCTAAAACAATTACAAACCTTAACCAACAACAACAACAACACTAGATTTAAAAAGCTGAGATGATCTTCAAGGGGTAGCTCTGAAATACTTCCTTAGATCTTTTGGGGGTTTTTTTATAAGACTCATTCAAAAAAAACAAAGCAAACTCCACCCAGCATCAAGCATGAGGAGAGGTAACAAGCATAGACTATAGATCGTAAGTAATCTCAATATAATCTGAATGTCAGAAGAGTGTTTATCCCAAAGCATCTTTCCACATCTGCATGTGAGCTCTTGCTAGTTTGTGGCTAGATGGATCTATGTTTGCATGAGAAATGAAGAGATGTCTTACTATATAAAAGTCCTCAGGTTTGACTCACATCAATTTCCTTAATAAGGTCACATCCCAAACACACACAAACACATATTCACACACCATCATGTCACAGAGCTAATTTATGAGTCCTTCCTATGCTACATGATTTAAAAATGTGATGTCCCCATCAAAGCAATTATAAGATGCCTATGAAAAAATGTCCCCATGTTCTCCTGCAAAGTGCTAATGTTTATTGGATTAAAAGTGGATGGGGGGGGGGAGAGGGAGGAACTTTTTTAAAACGTAGACTCGCAGGCTTTTAAATGTTTAATTCAAACTTAAGCCATTAACCTAGCGTAACTGGTTTGCTGTGGCTCATGAAGCTATGTGCTTTCATTCAGTTGCGTGGGATAAGAGAAAATATTTTTGGAGGGGCAGCTGCTACCTCTTGTTATTGCATGGAGTCATCCTTGCTTTCTTCCTCCCACAGAACCTGCTTTCCATAAAGCTGTCCACCACGCAGAGCTCAGGAGTCAGCTTTCCTCCATGAAGCTGTAGAGAATCAGAGCCTACTAAATGGCACCAGCCATCAAATCAGTATTAGCAGTAGTAAAAGTTATGTTGGGGGAGGTATATGGCAGGCTAGCTGATGAACTACCATATGGTCAGGTAGTTGTTGCCCCGTTTGCCTAAAGCTGTGGGCCACCTCCATACTCAACCCCAGAGCTGGTTACATAAGCAATGACAAATCCTATCTGGGTAATGTAGTTTTGAGAGCATGCCTTTTTGTTTCTGTGTTGAATGAAAAGTAGCCTCTGTGCACCCAGCCAGATCTTTCCCACTGTTGGCAACAGACCACTCTGCACATGTGTGGTTCTCTGGATTATTGCCATTTTATAACAGGTCCACATAGCAGCTGAAATAACTGGCACAGAACTCTCCACATCTTTACAGCAACATACATTTTTTATTTAAAAAAATGTTTGGGGAGTATATGCTGCCTTGATATCTTCCGAGGAACTGAACTGAGGAACCGAAAGGATTATATATGTTATTATATGGTACGTTGCTTTGGGATGCCTCGTGGGAAGCAATTCATAAATGAAAAAAATAGCATTACATTAATATAAGAAAACTATACCACAAAAATAACAATAAAGCATAGGGCCTGACTGTTTCACGAACATTGTATGCTTAATAGCCAGGCTTTTAAAAAAAAGAATACAATCCATGAGCACCCCAGACATAAGTGAGCGGCGGAGGGGATTAGGGAAAACATGATTAAGATGTTCTACAGGTGGTATATGACACCAAGTAAAATACATAAAATGTATAAAACAAAAAGCAACTTTTTCTGGAAATGTCAAAAGGAAGAGGGGACCTTCTTACACATGTGGTGGCATTGCGGGGTGATTCAAAAATTTTGGAGCCAGGTTTTAGAAGAAATTAAAAAAGAAATTTAAAAAATGATGAAATATAATATAAAGAAAAATCCGGAACTATTTTTATTGGGAATTTTGGATGGAGAAATAAACAAACAAGATGAAAAACTTTTCCACTATGCTACAGCTGCGGCTAGAACTTTGATAGCCCAATATTGGAAAAAGAAAGAAATGCCGGGAATTAAAAATTGGCAAGAAAAATTATTTAATTATATTGATCTGGCTAAATTAACTGATAAAATTAGAGGAAGTAGTGACTAAAAATTCAAACAAGATTGGGGAAATTTGGAGAATACCTGAAAAAGCAATGCCCCACTGTGAAATGCTGGCTCCATTTCTAGATACTCTGTATTGTGAATAAAAGTTAAAAAGGAAAGATAGAAGGAAATAGAATAGATGGATTATAAAGAATATCAGAGTAGTAAAAGAGAAGAGATAGATCGATTTCCTGGGATGATGACAAGTGGAAGCCATGAGGGAGGAGGAGGTAATATATAACAGAAATAGATAAGAATGGACAGAATAATGGAAGAAAGATGTATTGTTAAAGGTTAGTAGAAATTGATTTAAATGAATATTGAATATTGAATCGGATGTTATTATGTTGGTTTTGTGTTATTTTTATTTTAGGTATATTGGATTGTATTATTTGCATGTATCTTGAGGTTTTACTTAAGGAAGAACTCAATCTGTAATTTCAAATTTTATTTTTCTTTAGTTAATGTTTCTATTTCAATGGGGGTTTTTCTTCTGTATCGCTGCAATAAAGTTAATAAAATATAAAAAAGAGGTGGTCCCATGCATGGAAAGTTCATTTGGAACAGGAACTGCCAAATTCCATGTATAAAGTCATTTAAAAATTATTCCTCCACCATCGCTACTCTCACCTTGGGCCCACACACTTCCTCCTCCTCTGCCTCACATTGTGCGAGTAGCACTGGCTCAGAACTTCAGCTGGATTGTCAAAATGTTACATGGGGGGGGCGGGAATACGAGAGAGACATTTCACACACTTTTGTAAATCAAGAAAATCTTTAATAAAAAAAAAGAACTTCAGCTGGAAACAAAGCGAACTGGAGGGGAAGGAGCCTCTGCAGCCCTTGTGTGTAAGCATGTGTGTGTGTTTGTGTTGTGGGAGGGGAAGGGGAAGGGGAAGGGGAAAGGGAGGGGGCTGGCTGGCTGGCAAGCAACTGTTGGGGCAAAAAAAAGGAGCAGTGGGTGAAGGTACGTAAGGGCGTGTCAGCAGGATGTGAGAGCAAACGGGTGAGCACCAAGGGAGGGAGGGAGGGAGGAGCTGAGTGAAAGGCGTCCAAGTGGTATGTCAAGGTGGGAAGGGGGTGGTAACTGAGGTGGGTGGATGTATCTGCGAAGGGGGCACAGAGACGTTGGCGGGGGAGTGATTTTAAGTGTGTTGAGAGGATGGGCCATGTCCCGATTTGCTTCACTAGGATGTTGGGAGGATATGCAGATTTGTCCCCCCCACACACACACACTGGGGCGGGGGGACTCTGGGAAAGGTTGATTTAGAGCACAGTATAGCAGCAAGGGAAGGTTGTTTAAACCTCTCCATGACTATTGCCCCCCTCCAAAATACACACAATTGCTTCCACCACCCACTGAGTGTTTAATATAAATGTTGGGTAATGTGTTGTGGTTTTGCAACTGAAATACCAGGTGGCGCTGTGGGTTAAACCACAGAGTCTAGGGCTAGCTGATCAGAAGGTCGGCAGTTCGAATCCCTGCCACGGGGTGAGCTCCCGTTGCTCGGTCCCAGCTCCTGCCCACCTAGCAGTTCGAAAGCACGTCAAAGTGCAAGTAGATACCGCCGTTTACCTTCCAGCGGGAAGGTAAACGGCGTTTCCGTGCGCTGCTCTGGTTCACCAGAAGCGGCTTTGTCATGCTGGCCACATGACCCGGAAGCTGTCTGCGGACAAACGCCGGCTCCCTCGGCCTATAGAGCGAGATGAGCGCCGCAACCCCAGAGTCGGACACGACTGGACCTGATGGTCAGGGGTCCCTTTACCTTTACCTTTAAGTTAACTAACTTTAAAAGAAAAGGGGAAAGCCAAGGAAAGTGTTCAGCACCCACCCTTCCCTCTTCCCCACTCTGAATTTTCCCCTTCTGAAAATGCTTCTCTTTAAAAACAATGGTGTGGGGGCTTCCGCGCACGTGCTTCTGTATACCTGACCCCTTACCTCCAAAGCCTGCTCATGCTCCAGCAAGCTTCTGCTACTTGCCCTTTCCTTTCTCCCACTGTGCAGAAGAAGTAAAAAGTCCTGTATGAAACTCGGAATGTACTGCAGACCCCACATCCCTTCTAAAATACCGAGGATCACAGGCCTTTCTTCCAGGCAGAGGTTATCCCTTTCTCTACTTCAGAGCACTTCAGAAACAGCAAAGGGAGTCTCTTGACAAAAGGCAATGGCTGGATTTTCTTTGTCCTAGGCACAAGGACCCATTCACAGTGGCTTTGTAGAGTGCTGAGCTGCAAGCCAAGGTTGTTTGCTTTTGCTCTTTGATGCTAATAGCTCTGCTGAAATTGGGATCAGCAGGGCGACTGCCTTTTGTCAGGTGTGGCGCTAGCCACCTGGGTAGGCCCCAAAAAGGAATGGGGGAAAGATCAAGAGAGATGAGAAGGAACAGATGATAGCATAGCTCATATCGTTGTCGTGGCTGTAGCACGAAATGTCTGGGGCATTTTATTTTGAATATTTCATGTGAGTTTTTGTCGCTGATGAAAGGTGCTGTGCTGACAATCCAGGGGAGAGAGGCCTTTGTTGAACTGCTACGGACTAGACAGCATCTGGGACAGGGGAAGCCTATGTTAGATGCCAACCCTCTTGACACTGAGCAACACAGGAGAGCCCCACTTCTAAAGGAGGAGCAGGCAGCCTGCTTTCATGGTGTAAGTCAGCTCCATTCCCCCTGGCATTCTCTGGACACCTGCCTACCGGTAACCAGACAGAGAATCCCCTGCTCCAGGTTTCTGAACAGCCGTCAGATGGGAACCACCCAGGATGAAAGGGAGCTGTTGACCTAGTAGTGAAAGGCTTCCTCTCCAATTACTAGGCCACTTGATCTCTTTAGCTACACCTACCTGGGTGGGTCTTGGATTACTTTCACCCTTTGTAGGTTTTGATGGGAAACGTCTCAAATAATAGACGTAAGGGGGGAAGGGAGAGAAGAAAGGTTGTGAAACAAAGGGAAAGTTTTTCTATTCAGAAGGCACACCCAGACATCCTGTTGTGAATTCAGCAACCTCCCTTTGACAAACATTCAGTATTGGTTCCCATCCCTGCTCTTCTTCCTTCGCCTCACTGCAACTCGGCCAGGGCACTACCCAGTCTGACAACATGAAATGAATTTTTGCACCTCAAACCAATGGAGGCTGGTGTATTAGGGCAAATGGGGCACTGCTCCATCAACCTCAGCCTGTCTTAAGCCAGTCTTCAACATGCCCTGCCTCCTCACCTACAGTACCAGTACAGGGGTTAGCACTGTCTGTCAGCTTCCTCCTCCTTGGTCTCAGTGTTGCCCTTGAAGAACTCAGCAGGGAGGATGATGGGGACAAATGTCACTGGCTCTATCTACTGTTGCCCTTCCTGCCTTCTGTCCTACCAGTCTCAATGGGCACAAATCACATTGTCTGGAACTTTTTTTAATTTTTTGCTTTGTTCTACAATGTAAGGGCTAAACTGCATAGTACATGGGAGATCCCAATGTAATGTTCTTCTAAAACATAGGTGGGCAACTAGCAGTCTAATTCCACATGAGTGGCACAGAGGAAAGAAATGTGGAAGAAAGAGAGAGAAATGGGAAGGGGGGAAAGTCACTGATTCACTATTAACCACAATTGGGAAAACATACAGGCACAATATGGGTATAAGTCTGGTTTTCTCTGTATAGCCAATAGCCCCGTATACAAATTAGGGAAGGTGGGGAAGAAATGTCCCATGGCTGTTTTTAGGAGATGAAGATTTATTTGGGGAATCTGTGACTGCATCTCCCATGTGGCATCCAGTTAGGCCCTAAAGCAATGTAAAATCTTCATCGCCTGGAATGTACGCTAGATGCCCTCTCGCAATTGGCAGTGTGCATTTGCAACATTTATGCCAGCTGCACAAATTGGGGGACCAAAGTGGTGACTTGAAATTGAAATTATGAAAGCCAGTCTCTCTAAGGGCCAGACTAGGTGGTGGGAGACTCATAAGATCTCCATATTTTTGATTTATATATATATATATTGCATATAACTCAAGGGCCAGTAGTAATAGTAGGGTTGATTCGGCTGATCTGACTGGCTAGGCGGATGTCCCCTTCCTCCCTCTCCGCTCCATGTGCGTCCCTCCCGAAGCTGCGCGCTCAGTGTAAGAGGACGACCATCCCAGATAGAAGGAGTGTACCGTTCTTCGGTCAAGGGTATACGATAGCTGCGCTCCCCTGCTAGAACCTCCAAACAAGCTCAATGAGGTATTTTTTACCCTTTGGCCCACACCATATTCCCTAATCTGAACTGTGTTCAAAGCTGCTATTTTTGAATCACCATCATACAGGCTCCATTCCCCACGGCCTTGAGGCAATCAGGAGCTTCAAGGGAGCTTTTTTTCCAGCATCCCCAGCTATTGAGGTGTTACTGTTGTCAAAAGGAATTGCAAGCAAAATGGAGCTGTACTGTGCTCTGCCCCTGTCATTTTGAAGCTTCTTCCAGCAGCTGCTGCAGTCAACTGTCCTGTAATGGGAAGCCTCCTATACTCACGGAAGCTTCCCGAACACATTAGAATCCTGATGGTCTAAGGTTCTAAAATGTGTGGGTGGAGCCACCACGCATAGTGACATCATCGGCATGCAACAGACCTAATGGTGAAAGCTTTTGTTTGCCACATAAGGAAAACATATAGGTAGCTGGAACTTGTATTGTATGTTTTCCCCACAGAGACAAATAGGAATTTGGCATGCCATTATTATTTGGGAAACCAGTATGGGGGCAAATGTTTAACCATTTCCAGCAGGACGATGATTCTGATCCAGTTCCATCTCCCCTAATACTTCTTTCTTTCTTTTTTTAAAGCATACATGACAGATCTTAATCAGAGATCTCCTGCCTCATATTTGTTGTACCCTTAGTTCCTGGCTGACTCAGCACACTCTCAGTTTTGGAGTGTAAAAGGTATGGAACGGGTAATAATATCCCACGCTATCGCATCTAAACTGTGGCTGAGTACAAATTTACTCATTTATAAAAAAAGGAAACATAGCTTTTCACGACCCTGAATTTTTCATGCTCACCCTCAACATGCTGTTGATTCTAGATGCTGCCGCCCACGAGGGTGGGTGTGGTTACTTGATAGACATTTGAAAACCCTCCCCTTGATCAAGGGACACACCATAGATGAATGAAGAAGAAAGTGGTGACAGCGATCACAGCATCATTATGCAGATATGGATGCAAACACATCCCAGTGCCAGTTGTGGAACTCCCTTCTCACAAAGGTGCATCTGGCACCTTCAATATACAGGTTTCGGTGAAAGCTGAAGTTGCGCCTCTTCACTTTGGACACCTGAGGTGTATATTTTTAGGACTCGCCTTATATTTGTAATTTTAAATTGTTTAAGACTTTTTTAATTGTTGTAACTCGCTCTGGAAGGCAAGAAATAAATTGTAATAATGCCCAGGGAGGTACAGCTGGTGCCTTCATTATACACCTTTAGGTGCCAGGCAAAAAGAAAATTATTATTATTATTTATTGAATTTATACACCACCCTATACCCAAGGGTCTCAGGGCGGTTCACAGAATAAAATCAAGATATAAAACCACAAAATACCTAATAAAAAAAGCAACCCAGGCCTTTGGCTGATTAACATCCTATATAACCTTTTAAATGTGTTTGCGTGAGGGGGTGGGGTGATTGTTTTGTTTTGTTTTGTTTTGGTTTTGCTTTTATAACTCATTTTGTATTTTTATATTGTATTCTAATGTTGTGAACTGCCCTGAGATCTTTGGATGAAGGGTGGTATACAAATTTAACAAGTAAAATAAAGAAATGATCTGTTCTCAAATGGACGCATCGTGGGTTAATGCAGAATCCATATTCAATTTCATTTTCAGAATGAAACCAGCATCTTAGGAAGTTTTTCAGGCACGCACAAAAATGCAATAGATCTAGATTGTGTGTGTGGACTACAAGTACCATAGAACTGTCGAGCTGAAAGGGACCCTGAGGATCATCTAGTCCAACCCCCCGCAATGCAGGAATATGCAGCTGTCCTATACAGTGATCGAACCTGCAACCTTGGTGTTATCAGCACCATGCTCTAACCAGCTGAGCTATCTGTCTCCATTGATTCTAGAATAAAATGTCAAGTGTACACTGCCTGTAGCCAGCATAAGACCACAATCAGATGTTTCAGTTGGCAGATTGTATTGTGTAGAGTGCTGCTTATCCTTCACTCTCTCCACCCCATCTTGGAGGAGTGCTAATGTATGGACAGATTGCGCTCCTGCTAATGGTGATATGCTGCTGCAACAAAGGCCAGGATTGGGAACACGCGGCAAGCCATGAAGTGACTCTTAGCTGAGCTCCCGCGGGAGAGACCGCTGTGCAGTTCTGCCATGCTCTGCATAACACTGAACACTCTGGAGGTAAATAGTGCTACAAAGAGCAGAGCTGAGAGAGGGTGAGTTTGAGAAGCACAGAAGTGATGATTAAGCAAAGGAAGATCTGGTAAAGTCTGTGAATTGGCTAGAGCTCTAACCTATTTGCTGTACCCAGCCTTCAAATTAATAAAACAAATCCCTTGGTAAGTCTGCCAGAGTTATTAAAGGATGCTAATACTCCCCTAGAGTAATCTGGAGAAGCACAGCTGGAGCTGGAGAGGAAGTGCTGTAGCTTGGGGAGGGAGGTGGCATGGAGAGAAGACCCTTCAATCCCACCAGATGACTGTCAGGGCTGTCTACTCCCGTCCAGCCTCGCCCAGAGGGGATGTGAGGCTAAGTGTGGAAGGAGGGGGAACGGGGGATTGCAAGGCTGAAATCTCTCCTCCCTCCCTCTGCTGCCAACCTAGTTTTGCATGAGAGAGGATTTTTCATTCTGCTGCTTTCTAAATTATGCCGCCTAGGCATTTTCATAAGAACCAAGAGTGGGAAGTCCCACTTCTCAGAATCCTTGCTAAGGAAAGCTCCAACCCTTAGGGGCCTGCAGAGAGGGGTGACGGAGGCCACACTGGTGCCTTGGGGAAGGATGGTTTTTACCCATCACAGATAGTGCTTATTCCTGATACATACACCCTAGGAAAAGATGCAACCATTTGAATGCTGGGTGGTGGCAGGGGAAGAGGAGAAACCTTCTAAAGCAGCCTTCCGCAACTTGACACCCTCCAGGTGTCAACAGACAACAACTCCCATCATCCCTAGGCAACATGGCCAATAGTTACCAGGTTTGGGGAAACTGCTCTAGAGGGAAGACATTGGACAGCATTGCATGAATGCATGCATGGAAATACTGACTTTTAGCTCAGGACTTTACACAGCATCATTTTATTATCCCAGTACTCTTGATAGTCTACGCAGAAGTAGCATCATCATCTAATCTAATTCATTTTATTACTGGCACATAATGCCCTTAATTTCTGAACAACATGAGCTGGATGGAGAGAGAAGCCCAAAGAAAGAAGGGAGGAAGCTATCACTGCCTATCTCTGCTCCCAAATGCCCCCACACACATTATAGCCATTTACTTAGAAGAACTCAAAACTAGGCAGTTTGTTTCCTGAGGGATTCAGCCAGGACCATTTGGTAATTTATCTTTACAGAAAAGAAGACTCATCAAAAGGTGCCCTAAAGGGTGATGAGCACCAACTCTGCAACTCAAACTGAGATGTAGGAAGAACGCTGTTTCGCCACACATCTACTCTCCACAATTTTAGAAAAACCAAATTTATATCTACTCCAGCACCTCCAGTCACAGATGAACACAATGTAAGAGTTCAGAACATTTGAAGAAGACTTTAGTGACAGGTGAGCTCTGGGCAATGTGGTCTCAGAGATCAAAGCTGGGATCTCAATACTCAATTCCACTGAGGTCCTCTGAGCACTCATGCCTCTAAGCTTTAGGCCAATGAATATCATTCACTAATAATCACAGCTAACCCATCTTTTCTTGCCTCTTCCTACAAAGAATATACCATGAAAAAGGTTCCTTCTCCCTGCCTGTCACTTTCCATAAAATTTAGATGCATACAATAAAATTGTGTAATTTGATTAGGAAATACATGGCGACTTCTGTAGAGCTGCCTGGAAGACCTACAACTGGGCAGAACGCCTGGATATAAATGTATTCAATAAAATAAAGAATTTAAATTAAGACAGAGAAGAAATGATTAGCTAGGAAAGCACCAAGTGTATTTTTGCAGGAGAAAACAGCCAATTTATACAAACTGTACAAGTCATAACTTATGTAACACGTGTGGTTTGTACTTGGGTATCTTTACCAACTACGAAATGCGTTGGAAAACTGTGTAAGGGGTACCATGAGTATTTGCAGGGGCCAGGCCCTGAGCTCAGTGAGAGTTGCAGAACCAGGCCCTTGCTGTGTTTGTTTTGGGTGAGTCAGGTGCAGCCTGGCAGGTGTGGCCAGATCAGATGTGCAGCACCTGAAGGCAAACCCAAGAGGGCCATATAAGGCCAGCCTTTTCCCCTGGTTTTTTGCCATAGCAACATCGTTTATACCCTGCTGCTGCCAGTCCCTGTTCCTGCTTTGGTGCTCCTGTCCTTGCTCCAGTTCCTTCTCCTGTTCCAGTTTCTGTTTCTGTGTTCCAGCCTCATTGAGTTTAACTGCTACCATTGTTACCATCCATACCTTGGTCCCAGTGTGTCAGGTCTGGACTGCTGTCACCTATGTCACCTATATGACAATGTGACCCGTAGGTCTAATTTATGGCAGTGCTGCTACAGGATGTAGCTGCTCCCTCACCATTAATCATGTGAGGAAGGTAAACAATGTGATTGCTTACTTTCTGCACTGGCACTGCCAACAGCAGCTCATTCACCATTTCTAGTAACATGTGGAACACACCTTATTCCCTGATCTTCCATTTTCAAGGTGGATCTGCCCAAACTGAACAGGTCCTATCAAACTGAATCTAGTCTGTTCAGTATACTAAGTCAGTTCAGTACACTATGAATTGTGTATTATTATTTTTTAATTGATTCTCACAGAACCTTGGGAACATATCCCAAGGCTACACAGATAAGCTTACCTGAGGAAAGATTTTTAAAATGCTTGCACTCTGCATTTATCACTCTGGCTCTGCACAATTTGCGCTGGCTTGATTAGTCTCCAGGCTCAATTCAATGTGCTTGTTTAACGTTAAAAGGCTCTCTTAACCTAGGCACCTGGGTGCTGCCTATTTCCAGGTGTTTCCTCTGCACATGCTCTGACCTTTAGATGAGGTCCTGCTCCAAAACCCTCAACCTCAGGGGACAAAGTTGGTGCCAGCTAGGGCTAGGACTTTTCTATTGTAGCACTTTCCCTGGGGAATGACTTGTTGAGTGAGGTGACATCCATCAGTCCCCATCCCTATACTGGTTTTGGTGGTTGGAGAAAGCCAATAACATAGAGAGGGTCACAGGCAAGACACTACTCTCTCCATACAGGGAGTATAATGTGATGGCCATAAATGCTCAGCAGTGACAGCAAGAGCCTCAATTTATATAATCTGCCACATGGGGACCCAACATGGGACCCCATTACATGAAACATGGGGGCTAGAATACTTTTCTATGCATGGAATATATGCTCAAATCTTCACAGCACTTTGCTGGTGAAAGCTCCACTAAATTGTGCTGATGGAGTGCTTAGAGGCAGGCTGTGAATTATTAAAACAGAGGTCTGTATGCTCTGCAGTCGTGTGCCTCCTGAGTCAAGCAAAAAATGGATTAAGACTCCTTAAGTGTAAC
This sequence comes from Lacerta agilis, assembly GCF_009819535.1. Lineage (NCBI taxonomy): Eukaryota > Metazoa > Chordata > Lepidosauria > Squamata > Lacertidae > Lacerta > Lacerta agilis. The sequence goes on from NC_046312.1 coordinate 27,438,686, forward strand.
TAAGCTATAGCAAAAGATAGACTGTTCAGTTGGCAACACTCACTTCCTCATCTGGGAATTTGGGGTAAGCCAATCAATGAAAATAGGAGTGAACAGAGCCAGTCATATGCCCCCTCAGAGCTCCTGAGGGATCCTAAAAAGGTTTCCAAACACACACACACACACACACACACACACACACACACACCAGCCTGGTTAAAACTGGATGTTGTTCCATTGACTCATAGGCACAAATCAACAGCAACACAGGCAAATACACAGACACACATACATATACGTGTGTGTGTTACAATGATTGGGCAGAGGCAGTGGGAGCAGAATCCTGCTTCCCTTGGTCCAATCAAGGATTTCACTAGATGAGGAAGATCAAGCAGGATTTTGTACATCCTTTGCATAACTGTGGGCATTGTTGTTGCCATGCCATCATTATTGCCAGCCATTTCATCATCCAGCAGCATCTAGCTGGCCACTGCTTAAATCAGAATACTGTTGAACTCACCTATCAAGGCCATTTTACATTCTTGTAATGGTTCTTCAAGGACCATCTGATCTCCTGCCTGCACACTGCAGCCCTGATACAGGAAAACTGGCAGGCCTGGCTCTACCATTAGGCAAAGGAAGGCTACTCCCTTAAGCAGATTCCGGGAGCTGTGGGGAGCAGCCCTCCTGCCCTTTCCTCCTGACCCCTGCAGCTGTTTCCCTCTGCTAGAAGACAGAGAGGTATAGTATATGCCATACAGACAGAGCTATATGTGCTTCTAAGCCACCCTCAGGTATGGTGGAAGAAGCCTCAGTCAGCAAAATGTCTTGGGCCAGCCCTGAATGCAGTAAGCCATCTGAATGGCATGCTTTTACTCCTTTAAGGAACTGGTAAACCAGATCCAGGGAACAGGGGAAATATATGCTTTCTTTGTCTGTTATATTTTGTTTTCTAAGCCCCTCCCCCCTTTCTAACCCTCTGCCTCAGAGAGATATTTTCACCTCCCATGGCTGGCACGCGAAAGCTGGCCTCGCCAGTCACAACCAAGAGGCTTTTTCTGCGGCCAGCTGGGATTGTTCTGACAGTTTTGCCTTCTCGTCACATCATCCTGTCATCACCCTCCTCCTCTTCCTTAGATCAGCCTCCCATTTTTCGGCATTAGGGGTCAGGGTCAAGACGTAATGAGGAACATCACAATGGAAGGACACTTTTTACCTCAGCGGCAGAGAGGGATCTGGAAGTTACGCTGTGATCCAACGGCCAGCACTGGAGGCAACAAAACACAGTAGTGGGGAGGGGGGGCACGATGAATCCAGATGCTGATACAAGATCTGTCCACCCAGTTTAAAAACTATGGGAATGTTAATGGTCATACATAAATATGACGCACACTCTTTCTCTCTCTTTTTCTACAGTATGATCATCCTTTCCAGACAAATGCGCTTCTATCAGTCAAAACTGCTGGATGCTAATTAGGGCATTTGAAACAATGCTACGTATGATTTGTGCAATTCTGTCCACTGGCAAGAACTTTCTGCTGATGGATTAGAATTTGCATTTTTGCTCATTCTTAAGAGCTATAAAGGGAGAGCACAACTTGATGTGACACTTGTGCTCAGTGGCTCTTACTTCCAATTCGTGTTTTTTAAAAAAAATAAAAAACAGAAAAGCAGCCTTGGAGGCCCAAATCAAGATTGGAGGAAGAGCAAGCAAGCAGTGTTTGCTTAACCTTCCCCATAAAAATGGTACAGGGTTGCCATGCCACGCACAAGCTGCTTCCAATACCAGCAGAAGAAAATATATGGGGGCCTGTATCTTTTTCCCTTGTGGGGAGAAAAACAACCCAGAGAGCACAATTTTGAGCTGGAAAACAATGGAACAGGAACAGGGCTGCCAACTTGAATAAAATATTGTAGGGGAAGTAAGCCCCACTCTGCATAATTGATCACAAGACACACACACACACACACACACACACACACACCATTTGAATGGCAATGTCCATGAACTTGGGGTGGGGCCCTCAAATATTTTATTGGGAGGGTTGAACGGACCTTGGCTGCTAGGAGTTGGCTCCTATGAACAGGAAAGTGTTCAACAGCCACTAGCTCTTTCTTCCTCATACTTGGGAGTGTGCCAAGAGCTCCTATTGTTTAAACATGCACAAATGCACCCTCATAGAACTCTATTTAATTTGGCCCCAGCACTGAAGAATCAGAAGTTCATGGTGGTTAGCTGGTGCATCTCCAGTCCTATATGGGAAACTCAAATGAAAATCAATCTACACTAATCATGGGAAGAAAGAACATAAGAAGAACCTGCTAGATCAGATCAGTGGCCCATCCAATCCATCATCCTGGTCTCTGTGGCCAACCAGTTAGTTGCCTGTGGGAAACCTGCAAGCAGGATTTGAGAACAAGAGCTCTCACCCCTGTGGTGGCAGTAATGTGTCTGCTGGAAACCTATATATTTTTAATCCATATAACTCTGGGGGCAAAGAGGGGGATTATTTTTAAATATGCTTCTTAACAGAAACAGTTCAGTTCACATCATCGTCAATACAGTCAAGATCGTAAAAGGATGGACTTAGACCTAGGAAACTTGAATTCCAGTCACAGTTCTGGCATGGCTTCAACAGCTGGGCTTGGTAAGTTCAGTACTTCCCACTATAGGTATAATCCAGCAGTGGTCAACATAGTGTCATCCAGATATTGTTGGACTCCAACTTCCATCAGCTCCAGCCACCATGGCCAATTTTGTCTGGGATGGTGGGAGGTGAAGTCCAAAAATGTCTGGAGGGCAGCGCATTGCCTACCCATACTATTGTCAACTTTACACATCTATAAAATGGGAAATAAAGACCACCAGGCTCACAGACCAGATGAGCAAAGAAATGTAAAGCATTTTCTATTATTGGAGAGCATACTACAGCACTTTGGGGGGAAATTACAAGAAGCTTCTCAAACATCCTTAATATGGAGTGAAATTAAACTAGACTTGAACCAAAACTACATATTCTTTTGCCAATATTTTCCCAAGCCCTGACAAACTGTTCCTATTCTTAGCTCCTTTTCGCCCAGCTGCTCTTAGTCATCCACACTGCCCATATTTCACTATATGCTCAGCTGCCCTCTCTGGCCCTCAGTGATGTCATCATGCAGCTAAATCTGACTGGCTGCATAACATTATGATGTCAACCTCTTCACCATGGAACCCCTGACTGTATGAGATTACCAACGTGACTTGCTCCAGGGATGGAAGAAGCAACAGCTTCAGCAAGAGAAAACAACGATGCCAAACAAGCTTTTTTTAAAAGGTAAAATACTGCAAAACATTTCCCCCACCCCTGGAGAAATTTCTACACCACCAAAATTCTATTTTCAGGTAGAAACCAGCACAACTGGACAATATTTGGGCAGAGCTCTACAGAAAACTTCATGCCCATAACCATTAAATCCCTGTTTGGATTTATTTTGTTCCCATCACACTGCCTAACATTAGTTCAACAGCTAGCAGGCATCTCTTACCAGGAAATGTACAGAAAAGCAGAGGGGAGGCATTCAGCTTTAGAAATGAAGGGAGGTGGGCGAAATGGGAAGCAGGCCATTGTTAACACCAACTCCTGGAACAAAATGAGAGACTAGGCAGCTCCATCCCATCCTGAGGGAATGCACAGTAAAACATCTGAACTTCATGGAAATATTTCAATTTGTTATTTTTGGAGCAAATATGAATTTGTCAGAATTACTGAAGCAAGGGGTTTTCCCAGCTCTCTCCTGAAATGGGGGTGGGGGGGTGGGCACAGCTGAGTAGATTGAGGGGAAATGTTTCACTGTGACAAGAACCATAATTTACGTCTTAAGTTGTCAATTTAACCATCTTCTTTATTTGTTCCAGTTTTCATTCTCTTCATCCAAGTCCTTCAGCAGAACAGCCAGTTCTCTCTGGGGTGGCAAAGTACAGAGAAAACATGGAATAGCAAAATAAATGTAATAGTGGGGAGGGAGCACATTTCCTTCCTTTCACTCCTACATGTCACAAATGGCTCAAAATTATTCATCAACTCTCGCCAATGTCAAAACTATTGTTGAGGGGGAGCAACACAAGCCAGCAGCTAGTTAAATATTCACACAGGGAGGTAATATTTAGTATACCATCTTTAGTATACCATCCTCTCCATGATGGAACACAAAATGTCATTTGATTTTAATTATATCTTAAATCAATTTCCGTTTGTCTTTGATTTCTGCTGGTGCATGTTGTTAAATCTTATATATATATATATATATATATATATATATATATATATATATATATTTCAAAGCACATCAGAACTGACAAGCCTGAAGATTAGGGCTGCCATCTGCAAAGACTAGGGAATAATCCTATGCCCACCTGTGTGACAGGGAGAAATTCACCTGAAACAACATATTCCACACTTCCAAAAGTGTAAAAGGAGAAGCACAGGAAGCTGGATCTCTCACAAACTCTGATACAACAGCTATTGTTAAATATAAAAGGCCCTTTAACAATTGTAGCAACCTCAGCAACCTGGCAAGATTTTAAGAAGGGGTTCATTACCCATGAATTCCCAGGTAAACCCAGGAGTATTTTACCCCAAAACTGTTTAATAGGAAGAAGATTATAAACACACAATCAAGTGCACAGTTATATATGTGGACTTCTCATGATATGGCCTCTGCTAAGCTGTTAAAAGCTTGGAGAGCAAGAAAACAAGTTTGTTGACCAGTATTAGCACAGCAGGAGCAAGTTACAGGTCTGTGTGACATCTGCCATTAATCTAGCCCTAAAGACCAAAAGGATAGTTCTCAACCATTTTAAGCAGCAGACTCATGTGCAAAGCTGAGCTAACTCAAAATATAGTGGGGTTTCAGGACCATAAACTTCCCACTCCTATCACCATGCATTCTATATAATGCAACACCTGGTTAGAGTGTGATGCTGATAATGCCGAGGTTGCAGGTTTGATCCCCGTATGAGATAGCTGCATGTTGCTACATTGCAGGAGGTTGGACTAGATAATTCTTAGGGTCCCTTCCATCTCTGATTCTACATAATGTATATATGCATGCATGTATTCTTATCTTATATTCTTATGTTCAATCCTTAGTTCTAAAAAATGGGGAGCAAAGATCATATATGAACAAAGGACTATACACGTAGCCATTACTTCAAATTAAGGTTGAGCAATAGCAGATTTTTCATGGTCATTTCCTGCAAATGCCAGGGAGGCACTGTCTGCAACTTTGGGGAAGTTGGATACATTTCTTACTTCGTTTGTTTAAAGAGGACCTTGCCATACTAGATATGGCATACCGTAAGGTTGTTGGGAGAAGAAAATGTATGTTGATCACCTATATAGGGTAATTGCATGGACTTGGCTGGATCCCTAGATTCAAAGCACAGAGCTAAACACACACTCCAGCAAGAGCTCCAGCAGGGCTTAAAAGTTCAGCGACAGTGAAGCCTTAGGAATATAGGCTGCTAGACCCTTCTAATATCCTGTTTAGTCTGCTAACAGCGCTTCCCATTTCTACCCCTCTCACAATGAATAGACCAGTGTTTTTCAACCACTGTTCCGATGTTGCCTGGTGTGCCGTGGGAAAAATTGAAAAATTCAAGAGAATTACTTTATATATAGTCAATATAGGCACAGAGTTAAATTTTTTAACATTTTCTAATGGTGGTGTGCCTCGTGATTTTTTTCATGAAACAAGTGTGCCTTTGCCCAAAAAAGGTTGAAAAACACTGGAATAGACCACACTGTTAGTAAATTAAAATGCTTTACTTACAACTACCAAAGGTCAGATTCATGTGTTATTTCATGCAGCAGCAAGAAGAACACAGGTACAAAATTATTGGGTTAAAAAATAGAGAAACATATTTCCGTGCATGTGGTCTGGACTTGAAGTAGTACCAAGCCCAGACATGTTTCCTGCTTGTCTTGACACGATGAAAGAGAGTGAACAAATAAACTTCACTTCCTCATTCACCAAAGGTGAGGGGGCATGACCTAAGTGAGTCTAGCAATAAAATTCTGTGGTCTTAACCCATTCATGCATTAACTAGCCCTAATTTCCCACAAAGATTGCATCAGTCTTCCTTTTAACTATTACAAAAAATCTGGTCTCTGTGAGCCGCCATATTTCCTTTTTTAAACCAAGAATTTGCCTAGAAAAAATATTTCTATTGGGGCATTATTGATTAAGAACAGTGTCTGTAACTATTAAAAGGAAGACTAATGCTAACCTCTGCTGCCTTGTATTTATTACAGTAAGCACACACACCCCTTTGCAAAAAAAAAGAAATTAAAGAAATAAACCCAAGCCTTGAAGATCTCTCTCTCACACACACACAAATCTTCAAGCCTGGCTTTCACCCACTCCAAAAATGCAAAACAAACAAACCAGGGCTGAAAGCTTCAGGTCAGCATTACAGTGGTACCTCTGGTTAAGTACTTAATTCGTTCCGGAGGTCCGTTCTTAACCTGAAACTGTTCTTAACCTGAAGCACCACTTTAGCTAATGTGGCCTCCCACTGCCGCTGCGCTCCCAGAGCACAATTTCTGTTCTTATCCTGAAGCAAAGTTCTTAACCTGAAATGTTATTTCTGGATTAGCGGAGTTTGTAACCTGAAGCGTATGTAACCTGAAGCGTATGTAACCCGAGGTACCACTGTACTTCAACCACATCTAAATTAGGGGGAAGCAAGCAAATGCTTTCCCCCCTGTTTATTTTTCCCAACAGGTTTTGAGATGACTGGCATTCAAACAAAGAACAGGCACTTTAATGTGACTGTTTAAAGAATACAGTGTGTGTGACTGTGACCTCACAATAATCATATAGCTCCTGGCCAGTCACTCTATGTTCCCATGGGCCGTTTAGAGTAACAACTTCATCTCCCACAAGCCTCCATTATACAGGTAACTAGGTTTAACAATGGTGGCAAGCAGAAATCTTAGGTACACATCTCTCTTCAGCAGGGTCTGGTTACTAAGCTATTACAGAAAATGAGGGTGCAATCTTGGGTGCAATGACAGGGAGGGACCTCTCAAAGGCTTGTTATATACAGGCCATATCGTCTATCTGTCTATTTGCCCAGAGTCCAAGATTACCAAGATGTGGAATGACTTGCTACTTTTTTATGACTTGCTACTTTGAAAAAAAAAATCAAGCCATTCTCAATAACACTTTCAGAAAATAACACTTTTCAGGTGTAGGTACATGTAAATCATCATACTTCACTATCATTGCAAGCTGCTTTGGCTTTGAATTTGAACCAAGGATCACCAAGGCTTAGCTTTAAGAAACTTCTCTGGATACCAAGGTTCTGTTCTAGGCAACCCTGAAGGCAGTGTGGGGCAAATGAGTGCATGGGGGTGTTATTTTACTTTACAGGAAATTGTCTTTTTAATTTGTGACATGACAGACAGTGACAGCCTCTGTTTAATGAATGACAGCTGGTTTTAAGAACAAGATCCATTTAAGAATAAGACCCTCTGAAAAAGTCAGTGAACAAGGTGGGGCAAGTGCTCATATGGAATAGACCCCCAAAATCTGCTCACTCAAGACTTTTCCCCAACCGAAGGTGAATTCTTCGTGATTGCAACTGCCCTATAATTGCTTAAGTGATCCTAAAAAAAGAAAATCTGCCCCCCCCCTGATAATCTTGTGGAATGTTGGAGGACTGGGAAAAATTGTGGAAAACTGGTATAAAATTTTCAGCATGTAATTTGCTTAGGGAAAATATAATGAAGATGATGTATAGATGGTACTTGACACCTGTTAAACTGGCAAAAATTTATCATGGTCAAAATAATAAGTGCTGGAAATGTAAAGAAGCAGAAGGAACTTTTTTCCATATGTGGTGGACGTGCCCAAAGGTAAAAGACTTCTGGGAAAAGATTTATAATGAAACGAAGAAGGTGTTGAAAAACACATTTAAAAAGAAACCAGAAGCCTTTTTACTGGGCATCCTAGGCCATGAAATTCCAAAATGTGATACAACTTTATTTATGTACGCCACAACAGCAGCTATTATTTTGATAGCTAAAAACTGGAAGACGGAAGTAATTCCAACGATTGAAGAATGGCAGATGAAAATGATGGACTATATGGATCTCACAGAGATGACCGGGAAACTTCGTGATCAGAGGGACGACGCGGTGGAAGAAGAATGGAAGAAATTTAAATTGTATTAAAAAAATTATTGTATGATTGACAATTAGATATAATTTGAAAGAAAAGTTAGACTGTAGACGTAGAGTTAGGTTAAGTGTTTAAGATAGATGAAATATGAGTTAAGATAACAGTTAAGATTAATTAAGTAGGTAATTTTTATAGTAAATAAGGTTTTGTAAGATGTTTAGAAATTACTAAAGATGATAGACAAGGAATGCAGGAAGAGGAGATAGGAGGAAGTCAACATACAATGTGAAGGACAGTTATTAGTGATAATAAATGAGATTTGTTTTTTTTATTGTAGGTTTGTTTTTATTGTAGGTATGTTTTTAATGTAGGGTTGTTTTTAAATAATTGTATTGTGTTTATGTTTGATTATGTTGTAGTTGTTTTTGTTTTATAAAATTTAATAAATATTTTTTTAAAAAAGATAATCTTGTGGAAAAGCTGGTAAAATGTGGACTGGACAAGGTAACTGTTAGGTAGATTTGTAGCTGGTTGACTGACCAAACTCAAAGAATGCTTGCAAATGGTTCCTTGTCATCCTGGGGGGAGGGAGTGACAAGTGGGGTGCCTTCACCTACCTGGTGCTTTTCAAATAACAATGTAAGAGCCCTGCTGAGCGAGATCAAAGACCCATCTCACCCAGCATCTTGTTCTCACAGTGGCTAACCAGATGCTATGGGAAGCCCTCAAGCAGCACATGAGTACAACAGCATTTTCTTAACTTACGTGTAATTCAGCTGTATCTCTCCTCTGATACTGGAGGCAGGACACAGCCACCATAGCTAGTAGCCATTGATATCCTCAGTGAATTTGTCGAACCCTTTTTTAAAGACTTTGAAGTTGGTGGCCATCACTACATCTTCCCCACACAAAAAAAATGTTTTTGGCTACAGTTGTGCTGCCTTGGGAGGATGTGAGTTGTAGTTCAAAATCTCTAGAGGGCACTAGAGGTTGGTGACAGCGATGTACCCTCTGCATCTGTGCACCAACCGCATCTTGCTTACTTTGTGAGATTTGAGAAGACAGCCATATATCAATATAATCTTTTTTGTTTAGGTTTATTGATCCATTTTTCCTTTTTTTAAAAAAATGGAGTGGAGTGACTAAGCTAGGCCTGGCTTGTGCTATTTGTTGGTTTGAATAAGTGAAGCAAAACAAAAGCTGCCTGTGTTGACCTGATCATTCATCAAACCCTCGGTTCCTGAATTTTTTATTTAGCCTGGAAGGAAGCATAGCCTCTCTCAGTAAATGGATAAGGAGGGCAGGAGAGCAGAGAAATTGGCATAGATAACCAAGAAATGCAATCAGTGTGCCAACTCCACACCTCAACCCTCTTTGAATTTGTTCATCTTCATAGCCTTTAGCCCAGCCTTCCCCTTTAGCCTGATGCCTTCCAGATATTTTGGATTACAACTCCCACCACTCCTGACTATTGACTATTCTGGCTGAGGCTGTTATGAGTTCGGAGCCCAAAAAGTCTGGAGGGAATCAAGTTGGAGAGGGTTGCTTTAGACTGTGTGTTTTCTAGTCCAGTTCCATTCAGTTTTAGGGAGACGGACAGAATTTCACAAACACAAGTATTAACGAAGTTACGTTGTTACACTTAAGAAAGGGGGGGGCAGAAAGGGAATAAATCTAGCTTAAAGTAAGATTTGTATTTCAAAACTGACTGAAATCAAAAGAGCAAAGAAAGGTGCTCACATAATCCTCAAAATGAAAGAGCACAAAACTGGTTTAGGAGGGGAAAGATGTCTCATCTGATTCACTAGGCATTAATAACAGCACAAAGTAGAATAATGGCATAAAGGTATGGAAGAATGCAATGGGGGGGGGACCATTCATGAATGTTTCTAAAACAGACTAAGGAAATGTTTGGAATTATGTTGCCAAGAAGAAAGTAGAGGGGAGGCGGAATATACGAACTTGTGAAATTGCCAAAAAGTAACTGAGGGAATATTAAGTGTTGAAAGCACTGAACAATAACCCGAAAACTATGATCAATGTTTCAAAAGAAGAAGAAAAGAAACATAAGCATGCGTTTTTTGAGAAACTTGAGTACAGGCACTTCAGAATCAAACACAACTACTCAGTTTCTGTAAGTAGGCATTCCGGGACTGCAATTCTGATAATGTACACACACACACACACCCCAGCAAAACTTCCCTGCCATGCCAATGGCAATGGCTCCAACAGCTCCTTTGATAGATGAGGCCCATCTGACTTCCCCATCCTCAAGATCATGTAAGTTGAACTACAGTAGGTGTAGTCAATTGAGCATCATCAAGGTGTTAATGGACTCCAACTCCTATCAGCCACAACCAAAGAACAAAGGTCATTGACATGGTTCTACTGTAGCAAATGCTAATCAAGTCTCATGAGGACTTTTTTTTTAAAGTTACTGCACAAAGTGCTTTTATTGTGTTGGTATACAGCTGTCTTAAACAGGTCTACAATGGGGCTGTTGATAATTATTTATTTATACACTGTTCTGTGTTTGTACTCCAAGTGCCTACAGCAAGATGCACCTAAAAAAATAAAGCAGGAAACACAACAGGTTGTATAAGGATCTTTTTAACAATGAAATCACATGGTAAGCAGAGCCAGTTCAAATGCTCCATAGAACATCTCCATTTGCTATTCCTTAAAAACAATATTAAAAACCTCTACTCCCTCCATCTCAGCATATTTCCATTCTCATTCATAGCCCAATCTGATGCCTCAGGCAGCTCCCAAACATGAAGCACTTCTAAGAACTGAGTGAATATGTCTGCAATGAAGGATTGTGGGAGGACAGTGCAATTCCACTCTAGCCCAATGTTGCTGTCATCGGACAGCAGCAGAAATGGTTTCCTCCAGCGAGATTATCAGTCATGACCAAAGGGATGGCCAACATCAAAAGGCAAGAGCAGAAAGGGAGATGGCAGATTGACTCAGAAGAGAGACCATCAGTAATATCACAGGATGCATAGTCACCTTTTCCCTGGACAACGTGCTGTTGGAACAGAGGTGAAGTGTAGGTCTTCTGTTGGATGCTTTAGGGATTGTTCATCCTCAGTCTCTTCTATGAGATACTTACAGTGCTATAAATTGTGAGGTTCCCACTGCTCACCAGAATCCCTGATGAAATACCATTTTTTAAAACTACCTTCCCAGGATAATAATAATAATAATTTATTATTTGTACCCCGCCCATCTGGCTGGGTCTCCCCAGCCACTCTGGGCGGCTTCCATCAAACATTAAAATACATTTAAAATATCACAGTTTAAAAACTTCCCTAAACAGGGCTGCCTTTAGGAATTTTCTGAATGTCAGGTAGTTGTTTATTCCCTTGACTTCTGATGGGAGGGCGTTCCACAGGGCGGGCGCCACTACCGAGAAGGCCCTCTGCCTGGTTCCCTGTAGTTTTGCTTCTCGCAGTGAGGGAACCGACAGAAGGCCCTCGGCGCTGGATCTCAGTGTCCGGGCTGAATGATGGGGGTGGAGACGCTCCTTCAGGTATACAGGACCGAGGCCGTTTAGGGCTTTAAAGGTCAGCACCAACACTTTGAATTGTGCTCGGAAACGTACTGGGAGCCAATGTAGATCTCTCAGGACCGGTGTTATGTGGTCCCGGCGGCCCCTCCCAGTCACCAGTCTAGCTGCCGCATTCTGGATTAATTGCAGTTTCCGGGTCACCTTCAAAGGAAGCCCCACATAGAGCGCATTGCAGTAGTCCAAGCGGGAGATAACTAGAGCATGTACCACTCTGGCGAGACAGTCCGCGGGCAGGTAGGGTCTCAGCCTGCGTACCAGATGGAGCTGGTAGACAGCCGCCCTGGACACAGAATGAACCTGTGCCTCCATGGACAGCTGTGAGTCCAAAATGACTCCCAGGCTGCGCACCTGGTCCTTCAGGGGCACAGTTACCCCATTCAGGACCAGGGAGTCCCCCACACCCACTCGCCCCCTATCCCCCAAAAACAGTACTTCTGTCTTGTCAGGATTCAACCTCAATCTGTTAGCCGCCATCCATCCTCCAACCGCCTCCAGGCACTCACACAGGACCTTCACCGCCTTCACTGGTTCTGATTTAAAAGAGAGGTAGAGCTGGGTATCATCCGCATACTGATGAACACCCAGCCCAAACCCCCTGATGATCTCTCCCAGCGGCTTCATATAGATATTAAAAAGCATGGGGGAGAGGACGGAACCCTGAGGCACCCCACAGGTGAGAGCCCAGGGGTCTGAACACTCATCCCCCATCACCACTTTCTGAACACGGCCCAGAAGGAAGGAGCGGAACCACTGTATAACAGTGCCCCCAGCTCCCAACCCCTCTAGCCGGTCCAGAAGGATGTTATGGTCGATGGTGTCAAAGGCCGCTGAGAGATCCAGCAGAACTAGGAAACAGCTCTCACCTTTGTCCCTAGCCCGCCGGAGATCATCGACCAGCGCGACCAAGGCAGTTTCAGTCCCATGATGAGGCCTGAATCCCGATTGGAAGGGATCCAAATGGTCCGCATCCTCCAGGCGTGCCTGGAGTTGTTCCGCAACCACCCGCTCAATCACCTTGCCCAAGAATGGTAAATTTGAGACTGGGCGATAGTTGGCCATATTGGCCGGGTCTAAAGATGTTTTTTTAAGAAGCGGTTTAATGACCGCCTCCTTCAGCGGGTATGGGAAGACTCCCTCACAGAGGGAAGCGTTCACCACCCCGCGGAGCCCATCGCCCAGTCCTTCCCGGCTCGCTTTTATTAGCCAGGATGGGCAAGGATCAAGGACACAGGTGGTTGGTTTCACTCGTCCAAGCAGCCTGTCCACATCCTCGGAGGTAACAGATTGAAATTGATCCCATGAAACATGACTAGACAGAGCTCTAGCACTCTCCCGCCCCAGCCCTGCTCCCACGGTGGAATCTACCTCCTTCCGAATCTGAGCGACTTTATCTGAAAAAAACTTTGCAAAAGCATTGCAGGAGATCTTGGGGTCCCTACCAGGCCCCGATGACGATGGTGGTTCTGCTAAACTGCGAACCACCTGGAAGAGTCTCCTGCTGCTGTTTTCTGCAGATGCAATAGAAACGGTGAAGAAGGCCCTCTTCGCCGTTGCCATTGCCACTTGGTAGGCTCGAAGTTGAGCTCTAGCCAGTGTCCGGTCAGATTCAGAATGAGTTTTCCGCCACCGGCGCTCTAGCCGTCTCAGCGACTGTTTCATCGCCCTCAGCTCCAGGGAAAACCACGGGGCTGTCCGGGCTCCATGCAATCGGAGAGGGCGCTTCGGAGCCAGACAGTCAATAGCCCTGGTTAACTCCACGTTCCAGCGGGTCACCAGGGAATCAACTGAAAGGCCATCAACATGGGATAAAACATCCCCCACCACTCTCTGGAAGCCCATTGGATCCATTAAGTAGTGGGGGCGGACCATCCTAATTGGTCCTACCTCCCGGCAGAGGGGAAAGGTCGCGGAGAAGTCCAGTTGGACCAGGAAGTGATCTGACCATGGCACTTCTTTTGTTTCACTTTTACTTAATGTCAGATCACTAACATCCATAGAGGTGAATACCAGGTCTAAGGCATGTCCGCGGCTATGAGTTGGGCCAAACTTATTCAGGGACAGCCCCATGGAGGCCATGCTTTCCACGAAGTCCCGAGCGGCCCCTTGTAAGGTCGTGTCGGCATGGATATTAAAGTCCCCCAAGACAACCAAGCTAGGTGTCTCCAGGAGCACATCCGCCACGACCTGAAGCAGCTCGGACAGGGAATCCTTGGTGCAGCGGGGAGGTCGGTACACCAAAAGGAATCCTGTACTGCCCCTATTGCCCAACTTCCAGAACATGCACTCAGAAAACTCGGTCTTCCCAATAGGACGCCTGGTGCAAACTAATGACTTCCTAAAAATCACTGCAACCCCCCCTCCCCGCCCAGATGGCCTGGGTTGCTGTGCGTAAGAGAAACCTGGTGGGCAAGCAGCGGCAAGGACAGGCCCATCTGCTTCATCCAACCAAGTCTCTGTTACACATGCCAGGTCAAATCCTCCATCCACAATCAAGTCGTGGATGGCAGTAGTTTTGTTCATCATTGACCTGGCATTACACAGCAACACTTTCAGGTCATGTGGGTATCCCTTGTTGATTCCAGTATCCGTCCGGTCAGGACCAGACCCGGAGGCAGGGATAGTCCTCAAACAACGACTAAGCCTGCCTCCTCGGTAATGACATGGTCTGGTTTTAGCGTGACTCCTCCTCCTGCCCATGATCACTGAGATCGGGTGTACTAGTGCATCCCCCCCTGTGGAACATGCCCCAGCCATTCTGTTGGCTGAGGCCCACTCCCAGGCAGCTCTGATCCCACCCCTTAAAACAAAACAAAACTATACAACAACCAATAAAACAAAAACAGAACAATTATACTAAAATTAATCCCCAACAAAATATCCACCCCACCCAGCCAACCCCCCCCCAACAACCCAAAAGGAGAAAAAAAGAAAAAAAAAGGAGGGGAAAAATTGAAATGCCATCGACAGCTTAAGGACATTTTCTAGCCCCACTCTCCAAGCACTAGAGTGTCATTTTTATGGCTGGGAGTGTGAGGCTTGGGCCCCGCCCCCTAGGCCAGCTGGAAAAGGCCTTGGAAGGGAGCAGGCCTTGCAGTCCTCACCACAGCCGCTGATGGTCCCAGGTCTCACTGCAGCAGGAGTCCTTTTTATAGCTGGAGTGTGAGGCTTGGGCCCCGCCCCCTAGGCCAGCTGGAAAAGGCCTTGGAAGGGAGCAGGCCCTGCAGTCCTCACCACAGCCGCTGATGGTCCCAGGTCTCACTGCAGCAGGAGTCCTTTTTATAGCTGGAGTGTGAGGCTTGGGCCCCGCCCCCTAGGCCAGCTGGAAAAGGCCTTGGAAGGGAGCAGGCCCTGCAGTCCTCACCACAGCCACTGATGGTCCCAGGTGTTCAGAAACTGCATTTTCTGCCAGCCAAGACACTGAGATCCACAGTGTAAGTGGGGAGCAAGATGAATGCCATGAATCTGGAGAATGCATTTCCTTCTCTGCATCACACCTCCGGTTTCTCAGCCTAGGGTGAGTTTCCCAACACAAAGAATCACAAGGATGAGATGCATACCAACCCTTTGAGTCATCTTCACCAGTGACATAAGCAAGGCCATCTCTTGCCCACACAGCAAGCATGACATGGAACAGTTCATCTGAAGTCCACAATCATTTACTAGTATGATGGATGCTAGTGCCTAACATTGCTCATATAACAGAAACCTGTCCAGAGGTCAAGATAGAATATGCTCTGAACTTTGCAAACAGACTAGGATGGTAAAACACCCTCCAAATCTATCACACATGTAAGACCCAGCAAAGTAACAGTTCTGAGGAACATGCTGGTTCTACTGGCCATGTAGTCTCTCCCTTCTCAATGTGGGATTTCGCCCCCAATCTCCTTCCATTGCCACACACTATGCACCTAAGACAAAATGCATGCTATTTTGTTTTAAGAGAGGGTGTTATATCCTCATAAATTATCAGTCGTAAATTAGAACAACTTTCAGGACCAGACTGAAAGGCTGCAGATCTCCTTCCTCTCCGATATTTACTATTATTATTAATGACAACAAACTGTGCTTATGCTGCACTGTGCAGCCTGGAAGCACTTTGCAGCCATTAATTAGTTTGTCTTGTTTCTCTGGTGACCATCTGGATCACCATCAAATTAAGACATGATTGGAAAACAGCCTCAAAATGTGCAAAATAAATTTGCTCTAGGAAGAATGAATGGAAGTATAAAAGGGGTTTAATTGGAGCTGGTTCATACAACTGTTCTATGGCCTTCCTCCACCCAAAATCCGAGATGATGTCTTGTCACCCCAGGTGGAAAATTATTGGACTGATGCAGTCAGAGCTCCCCATTTCTCATTTGCTCAGCACCCCATTTCTCATTTGCAGCCATCTGCTAATCTGGGAGCTGGGACCATTTAGACAATAATTTCACCATCTCATTTAAAACAACACCAACAACAAGGAAGTGGTTGTTTGAATCATCCCTAAGTGATGCACAAAAAAACAGCACCATGGATCAAAATAATTGATATTGCTCTAAAGGGCCTATGTCACCCTGCTTCCATTTACTGTAGAGTCCTGGGTTACTCGGAACATTCTTAAGTGCCATTTTCCACAGGAGAATTAAGTCCAAGCTGTTCAAATCACAACCAGAAGGGGAAGACATTGGTCTGCCCTCAACCTCTAATAACAGGGCAAGAAGCAGACAAATGCAGTGGCTGTTTACCAGTGGTGAATTCTTAACAACAAGCAATTTATATTCACTCATCAAGGAAGATGCAAGTGGAGGCAAATATTATGGTCATGTTCATTTGTTTTTTGATTACAAAATGTATGCAAATTAAGAGCAGCCATCAAGCTCCTGGAAAAATGCCAAAGTGGTTATTAGTGTCGTGAAACTGAGGGGAGGTGGCAACAGGGCACTGCATGCCTGCAAGAGAGAAGCAAGCAGCTGCCATCCAAACCCATCTGGAACAGGAAGCCACAGCCAAGCCGAAGGGTCAGGTGGAAGGTAAGCCCTACAGTAACCTGTATTTTTTAAAGCGGGGGGGGGGGGGTGTTTCTGAGAAATCTGTTCACTCTGCAGTTAAAAGCGTGATAATTACAGAGTGGCAAGCTTCTCTGTCATTCAGGAGGCTGCATCCCCAGGAAATCTTGCTCTGTAATCAAGGAAAGAGGTGCAATCAGGCCCCTATTCAGGCTACGTTTAGAAACAGCCCCTGTGGGAGGCAAGAGGCTTTTGAGAGGTCCCTTTGTGAAGCTGGCAACAATGCTGCCTCCATGGTTCTGCTACCACCAGAGGAGTTCGACGCAAGCGCTTAACAGAATTTCCATTCAGCTCCACCTGCAAAACCCAAATAATGTCTCAGGGCCAGATGCGCAGCTTGGGAAGTGCATCTCCTTAAAACCGTGCAAACTGGAAACCCCTCTTCTGCAAACTGAACTGACAGGAGATACAAGACCCTCATGCCTGCTGTGGTTATGGTTTATGTGACAGGCATGCACCCATTCAAATTAAAATCACACTATGGAAGGCACTGGGGTTGAACGAGGTGATCTTTGGGGACAGTCCAGTTCTGACAGGGATACAGGGGGCTAACACACATGATACGTATGCATGGCAATGTATGCGTAAATATGGTCAAGTGAAGATAAATCTGTGTTTGCAAACACACACCATCATACACATATGTTCAAATCCAATTTCCCTGTTAATTTCCACATTGTATCCAGTTCCATTATAGCCAGTTCCAGAACTATACTGGGAGATAGTGGAATACAGTGAACATTCAGCACTTATTTCCACATTATTTGCAAAAGAATTGTTTCTGGAAGCAAAAAACATGGAAATGAGCACCAAACTTGCACTATCTTCCACTATATAGCTCCTGTAGTGGCTTTTACGTCACATTCAACAGATCACTACCATGCACAGTTATGACCCAAAGTTGTTGTTTTTCAAAACTGACTGCACCGGTCTCCAAATAGTCTCTGACTGAACCGGTCACCTGTACATGTGATGCACTTTGCAAAATTTCTCCAAGTATTTATTTAGGAGATTTTACTGTGCACTGAGGTTTACTAACTGGAACTGCTGTTCACATTAATGAATCTGGGATACTGTAAATGGAACTTCACTATCAGCGGGGTTCTGCTAAGTATTTATTTATATACCGGTATCTTTTTCCCCCCATCCACAGAATAATGAGCTTGTTGTGGTTTTGCCATCTGCAGACACAGGTATCAATCAATAGCCAAGTAATGGGTTGAACTCTGTCAAGAGAACTCATTATTTAAAAAGGTACACGTTGCATTTAGCTATTAAAACGGGAGCTATTGATCGGGGCTCATCAGCTCCCAGCAAAAGCCAGTGACCATCTGCAAAGGGAGGTGGAAATCCAAAGGTTGGCAAATGGTGTAAAAACTGGTTAATGGTCCAAAGCAAGGGTTGGACTAATGCTGATGCTGCCCTGTTGAAAAGTAAAGCCATTAATAATCACGATAATAATAATAATAGGGAAATCTGAAATATGACGGTCCAGCACACCAGAATCAAAGAAATTATTTGTTCTAGCACTGAAACAAGCAGGGCAAGGTAACGAGCAGGCAAATTATTAGAAAACAGTCAAAGTCATCTGGATCTGAGTCTTCATCCAGCTAAAGGAAATGGGGATTATTTCACCCGATAGCAACTTACTGGCATGACTCAAGGAGAAATTCATCACTTGGCTTTCATTTCTTCTTGGCCCCTGAATAGCTTTTGTGGCGTATGTTTTCATTTGTCTCTGGGTGAAGGAAGTGTTGAACCCCTTCTTTTACCTTCCTTCTTGCACACCCTCCAGCAACATCAAAGTGAGGACACAGCCACAGCTCATAACAAAGTAAGTGTAAGGCTGAGCCTTCATCAGAAATCATGAAGAGGGAAGAAGTCAGAGGTGGGTGGAGAGAAAGAGAACCGTTTCCCAAAACTAATCAAACAACTCAAATACCAAAAACAAACAGAAGCAAAAGGGCACACTCAATTAAATCATTTCCTTGATGTTTGTTTCATACACTGTCAGGTTTCCTATGTTTTTGAGCTCGTTGCAGAACTCCTCGTGCTGAATGTTATGGTGCGTATAGTGGTGGTGAGTGCTTCCTTCCTCTGAGTGCTTCTGTATTAGTGGAAGATTTGAACAGGACAAAAAACAGTGTTGCAGAATTGATGTGCACGAAAAGTCCTTCCCCATCTCAAAACACTGAGCCTCTATACTGCATTCGAATAACAAAGTCAATGATCTTTTGGCATTTTATCTGTATCTCCCACCAGAACTGTTCCATCACCTTCAGCCTGGTCAGATCAATCAGCACAAGCACACCTAAACACCAATCAAAATACTGCGGATAGTAGAATTTCAACAAAGCGCTCGAGCTTTGCCATCTCTGTCCCAATGCCCATATACTTACTTTTTCCATATAAAGGAGATCTGTGCTGCAACTATTATGGCATATCTCATATGGAGGAGGTATAGGGGAGTTTCTTTTTCCACTAACTAACCCTTTGCCCATATTTCTATTTTTTTTAAAAGGCAGGTGATAGTTGCAGGACCTGGTGGGGTGGGTAAGAGTAACGAATTCCACAATTCTGCCAAAAGCACAGAACACAGGAGAATCCTTAATATCCAAGCTGTGAATGTGCAGCCATAAATGAATGCAGACTCAGGTTATAATGCTGGCAGTTCCTATAGTATTTTGATTTCTGGTTTAATATGGCTAACAATGGGAGTCCCGTATGTCATTCTGAAGAGCACTAGGTCTTTGAAAATCCTAAAACAGACAGTAATAAATGAGGCCAATGATCACTGGACTGCTATATGGTTACAGCAAAAACCCAGGAGAAGAATGAATGATCTCTTACCTTCAGAACAGAGTTTCCCAATGTATCCAGTGGCTGAGCAATCGCACTGTGGCTCGCCATCCAGGAGGAAGCAAGTTCCACCATTCTCGCAAGGGTTCTCTGTACATAGCCCTTCCATGTCCAGGCGGACCCCTTGGTGGCCCAAGAGTTGGGGTTCTGAATTGCCGTATTTCAGGTCCAAGATAAATCCTTTAAACGGTGGCTCACTCAGGACACTGTCGAGGGTCAAGGCAGCAGGGCGGATGTCTGATGGGACACCTCCCACAAAGAGGTCACTGACAATATTCATGTACTGACGCTGAGGGCGCACTTCACCAGGTTTGGCTTCCCCATCAAGCACAAGAACTGTCCGGAGGTGGTTGCGGCTAACCATCAAGAAGTGCAGGTTGCTGTCATTGACCTGCTTATCCGTGACAACTGTGGCCTCAGCACAGTCCACGCTGAACCGGAGCTGAATGCGCCCATCCACCAGGGACAAACAGAGGAAATCACAGACACCACCATCATCAAAGTAGAGAAGCAGCCCAGCTGAGACGTTGGTCTTCAGCTGGAAGCTGAGGTCACTCCTTGTGCTTGCATCCCAGCGGAGGTAACGGGCCCACTGGCTGGGGAGCCCCATGAACTCTAGTCCAAGACAGAGGCTGAGCAAGGAGCCCAGAAACAAGCTCAGCTTGAGGGTGAAAGAGGCAGAGCGGAGGGTAAAGCCCATTTTTGAAAGAAGCTTTCTTTTTTTTCCCCTTACGAGAAAAACAAAATCAAAGCCACTCACACCAGAGAGGATGACTCTGGTAATAGGCACTACAGCCGTTTAACTCCACAAGAGAGGAAACACTTGACTGGAGAGGCAAGTTCTCCTTGCCAAGGAAAGATCTCAGCTATCCCTTAGGATCCAGAGGCCTTTATCCTAGAAGGAGTGGAAATGGTGCAAGGGATTCAGAAGGTGGGTGGGTTTTGTTTTCAAAGGTTGAGGTTTCCTGCTGTGGCCTTGCGTTGCTGACCCCAGCTGTCTTCAGTGAAGGGTGGAGGGAGAGTCAATGGCCCGTCTCCAAACTGTGGTTTCTTAGAAGCAATGAGGGTGGCAGAAAAGCATGGCAGATAGTGAACTCATCAAGCATTTGATGCCTTGGACAGAAAAACCCAAGTCAATCTTCATTGTGTACCGAAGATGATCCAGCCCCTAATTCTTCACTTCTTGGCAATCAGGCCCTAGAGAGACAATGGAAGAAAAGAGTAAAAGGGTTAATTTCACTCATCTTGCCTGTAACAGGCCAAAACAAACCTATTTAGAGTGGTACCTCGGTTTACAAACTTAATCCATTCCGGAAGTCCATTTTTAAAATGAAACCTTTCTTAAACTGAGGCGCGCTTTCCCTAATGAGGCCTCCCGCCACCAGTGCCCTTCCACCATTCGGATTCTGCTCTTAGACCGAGGTAAAGTTCTCAAACTGGGATACTATTTCCGGTTTTGCAGAGTTCATAAACCGAATTGTTCTTAAACAGGACTGTTCTTAAACCGAGGTACCACTGTATTCATATTCAGCCACAAATATACTAATACTAATATATAGCCCACTTCAACTAAAAATACTCAGAGCAGCATGCAACACAATAAAACCATGTATTATAAATAAAAAGTACAGCTACAACTGACTATGTTTTTTTTAAAAAGCAGTAAAAGGGGAGAAATACAACAATTAACACTTTTTTAAAAAATCTAACAGCAGGCGGGATAAAAGATGTCACACATTGGCCCAGTTTGCAAGCAATGCTGAGCAGATACAGCAAATATCACAGCTGCTTTCTCTCTCTCTCTCTCTCTCTCCCCCCCCCCCCCAGTCCTGCTGCTGTGATGCCAGTGAAAGCTAAGACATGGCTTGACTTAGCATTACATCTGAGCTCAGACTCACAGTTTGTATCACACAGACAAATCATGAGTGGTAAGCCAAGAGCAAATTTTGGCTACAGCTCAAATGCAGCAAGGCAAATCACAAGCAAGGTTCAGATATAATGCTAAGTCAAGCCATGGCTTAGCTCTGGGTAACATAACAGCAGCAGGACCAGGGTAGGAGCCATTTTGGCTGCAAGTGCCCACAAACTCACTAATTCACACCTAGTTATGGTCCGGTTCAAGTGATGTGTCCAAACCAGGCCATTTAAAAACTGGCAGAAATAAAACTAAGTGTTATACTAGAAGAAAGAGCAGCTTCTCCAAAGTGTCTTTCAAGGCACTCCAAAGTGTCTTTCAAGGCACTAAGAGGAAGCCTGACCAATTTCTACTGAGAGGGCATTCCAGAGATGCAGCACCAGCACAGAAAAGGCCCTTTGTCTAATGCTCACTTCCTGGATCTTCCAAGCAAGGGCCGTGCCATTAATTATTGGCCAGTCCTATATCACAGCAAGAGGCCCATAATCTGGTTCTAAGTCATTTAGTGATTAGGGCTGGGCAATATCTAGTTTTCAATATCATGATATATCACCAGCTGAATATCACTATATCTTGACATATCACGATATATGTCTGCAGCGGCATAGAGCCCTGCTGGGCCTCCCCGCAATGGCAGAGGGTCTCGCCATACCTGCCTATAGCAGCAGAGGGTGTGCCTCCTTACAGCAGCAGGGGGTCCAGCTGTACCTCCCCACGGTGGTGGAATGTGCACCACACTTCTCAGCGATGGCAGAGGGTCCAGGTGTGCCTCCCTGCAGAAGCAGAGGATGCGCCGCACTTCTCCACAGCAGCAGAGGGCCTTGCCACGCCTCCCCATGGTGGCAGAGGGTCCCACCATACCTCCCTGCAGTGGCAGAGGGTGCATGGCGCTTCCTTGCAGCAGCCTTGAAGAGGCTCCCTGCAGTGGTGGAGGGCCTTAAAATGTAAGGAAGTAGTACATTTAATAAAAAAAAATCAATAAACTTCCATATAATATATTTAATATATTTTCAACTAATTTAAGAGTAGTTTAAGTGATTTATTAGTCAAGTTGCATCTGCTTCCCCACTCAGAGGTCTAGGTGGAATCTATGCATGCATAAGCCCCACTGAGTTCAACTAAACTAACTTCTACTTTCCTGGGAGTAAGCCTCATTCAATTCAGTAGGGCTTGCTTGTGAGTAGACACACATTTGCTTGCACTGTTTACTGAAAAACACCCTCCCCATCATCATTCTCACATGGTACCCAACCTCCCATTTCAGCATAAGGCAGCCAGCTAAATCTTCTCCCCTCTATTCCCACCCAGAAGGGCCCCCCAAAAGCCCTCATCCCACCAATCTCTCCCTTTTTGCTTGGGAGGCCAAGCAAACAAAAAGATTGCTTCCTTTAAATAATATTTTTTAAAAACCTTCCATTTTAATATGGAGAAAATCTATTTAAGGGGAACCAACAAAATAAACACCACCAGAAATTAAATAAAAACAAATAGTTTGTTTTGGACCAGTCAAAAGTCTGGTTGCACATTTGGGGCTAAATGAAATTTCTAGACTGTTTTCAAGGCACAGAGCACATTACAGTAACCCAATCTGGTAATACCAGAAGCCAAGTCCACCTTGTCTAGGAAAGACATAAATGAACTTCATGTGATGTTCCCAGCCATGTAACAACCATGTTCATCAGATCACTTCTATGAACTTCCAGGGCCTGGTGAAAAATGATGAGCTATCCAATAATCTTAGAAAGCTTACAGAAAATCAGGTATTACTAGGCAGGCTACATGTGCCTTGCAGACCTCCACTGTAGGATATCCAAACAGCTCCTAGAAGCTCCATAAAACACCCTCCCTGTAAATCCCATCAAATACTGTATACAACTTCTATGCCAGCTTCAATCTTTAATTTGATAGACTCCAGTGCAAAACTACAGCACACTGCAGAGACAGCAATTCAGTCAATGAAAGTGTTTTTTTAAACTTTCTTGCTTTAAATTCCCTGTGGAGAGGGCACAGGATTAATCCATTTTTTTCAGTGATTTACTACTACTTAAGATGCTAGTGTTTCACAGACACTATCTTGCAAACACCTGGACACTGCATGCACAATACACAATACAAAGTCTTCCTTAAGGACTACTAGACTGTTCAACTCTCATCAACGTATAGTGGATCTACACTTAGCATAATTCTATTTCTGGTTCCTTCCCATCAAATACAGCACCTCATTTTTTACCAAAAACAAAAGCACTGCAAAATGGCATCTAGTTTCCATGCATTGGGGCATCAAGTTTTGAGTTATCTCATTTGTTGTTCCCTGCATGAATCTGCCCTGGTGCATAGGTTGCATGTAAGGCACAGTGGAGCAGTGAGCCCAAAGCTTGTGTTCCTCCCACACTGTACAAAGAATTAATACTTTCTGGGACCTGCCTTACAAATGTAAGTAGCCCCAGGTTTCTATGAATAAGTGCGGTTAACATCAGAGGGAATATGCACACTATGGGAGGGCATTTGACCCAGAGGCTCATCCTTGATGTGTACGACCTTCACAGTAGGGCTGGGTGTGTGAACAAACCCACAGACATTAAATAGCAGTGTATCCTCCCTTCCACCCCAACGAGATACCCTCCAGATCTTGTAAACCACAATTCCCTTCATCCCTGATCATTGGCCATGCTGCCTAGGGCTGATGGCATTTAGAATCCAACCACACCTGGTGGGCACCAGGTTGGGGAATCCTGTGATAGCTGTTAGTACTGCAGAAGTCAAGCATTTTGTGCTCCCTAGCTAAACTCAGTCTATTGTAGACAAGGGTGTCTGTGTGCATCTACGGGACCACCTCTCCTGGTATGCCCCGCGGAGGACCTTAAGGCCCACAAATAACAACACTTTGGAGGTCCGGAGCCGCAAGGTGGTTAGATTGGTCTCAACTAGGGCCAGGGCCTGTTCAGTACTGGCCCCAATTTGGTGGAACACTCTGTCACAAGAGACCAGGGCCCTGTGGGATTTGACATCTTTCCACAGGGCCTGCAAGACGGAGCTGTTCCGCCTGGCCTTTGGGTTGGACTCAGTCTGACCCTTACGTTTCCCTCCCCTTATCGTTTTGATTTATGGGCTACTACTAAAATGAGGCTGCATTTAAATTGTATTTTAACATGTATTTTAACCCATATTTTAATTAACTGTTTTTTTTCTTTCTTTACGTTTTATTGTAATTTTATTGGTGTTAGCTGCCCTGAGCCCGGTTCTGGTCAGGGAGGGCGGGGTATAAATAAAAATTTATTATCATTTATTATTAAGTCTTGTGCTGGTGTGATGCTATTCAGAGGTAGATGGGTCAAATCATGCTGAAATCATTTGGTGGAGTAGGAGAGCTGGAAAAAAAATCACATCCGGCAAACAAAGTACCCCTTTGGTTTGAGATGGTATATGGACAGATGAGTCTAAAAAAAAACCCAGGACACAAATTTTCACAGCCCTCTAGCAGCTATGGTGGCTGATTTACCAGAAGTAATATATACTTGATTCTGAGAAACCAAGCCTCCTGATGTATATTTTGCTCTAGGAGGCTTAGTCTGGTCGAGTATACACTTCCAGAGTTGTGAACTTCTCATCCTAGTAGCCCAGTGTTGTCTACTCTGACTGACAGCAGTTCTCCAAGGTCTAAGGAATGAGATATCAGGAATCAAGTGCAGGACCAATCAGAGCTACAACCCCTCCCATTCTAAGACAAGTGCAGCAGAGCTAGGGTCTAGTGCGGCGGGGCCTGAGCTAGGCTAAAATTTGGATGATCTAAGACAGAACAAGTACAATATCTGGCAGGTTTGAGGAGGAGCAGAAAATAGGGTCTGTAATTTACCAACTTTTCAGATCCTAATACTGAATCTTACACTGTCTGGTTCTTGGCATGAAATGAGGAACAGATGACACAAGCTGTTCACTATATAGACATCACACTAAAAACAGCTGGGGTAGACACTCTTATCCTAACATTTCCAAGAGCTCAGCGGCGGTTTACAGCATTTTGTCTGCCATTCTCAGAAGGCTAGGCCAGAGTTGATGCTAAGTTCTTTCACTATCCCCAGAACACAACAGCTATAGTGGGGTCGCTGTGAGACATAGAGATATATTATTGTGGACGGTAAACTAGGTCCAAAATGGAAGCTGTAAAGCTCACACACTGCACCTTAACCAGCATTTAAAACAAGCCAAATGAAAACAAAAATTAAAATCAGTGTGACAGTAGAACCAGAAAGCAAAAAATGATGTGAACATTCACTGCCCAGCGTAAGATACTTCCTGCGGCAGTCTGCCTGAAGCTTGTTAGCTAAACTGCTATAAACGCAAATGCAATCAAATCAAAACCAGGGGGAAGATAATTCCTTTTAATTGCTAACAGCTTGGTTCTGACGGATGGAAGCGGCGAAAAACTGGAGGCACTGAGAAACCTTTATTCCCTCTTGGGCCTTGCAAAGTTACAGTGGAACATCCTCTGTTTACCATTCTCCTCCTGGCTCCCCAGTGGTCATACTAAAAACAGCTTGTGATTTGCGCAGAAGAAGATAACCAGGAGAGGCGAGAGAAGGCCCAGGCCTGGAATTATTGATGAGATGGGAATAGAAATATAATAAATTGTACATTCGCCAGAAATATGCTCCGGCAATTTAAAGGCCCTTAGAACTTGCAGTGATGACATAACTCAATTGCTGTTGAACTAGCATTTTTTTATATATAAAAAAGTCTCTCTTCTCCAAGAAAGTCACAGGTTGAGTTTCTCTGGGGGTGATGAGGGCAATAAAAAGATGGCAAGCCTGAAAGCACTCTCATCTTCAGCCCAAAATAAAATGGAATTATCAGGCCTTGCAGCACAAATTAAAGAACCCGCAATAGAACGACCAGAGAAATTGTAAGGAACAAAAACCTGCCCAAAAGGGGGTTGTTACATTGCCCACCCCCAGCAGAAAATAATTGGCTTAGAAGTTGAGCCATGTAACCTCCTGTGTTAAGAGTGGGTTGATGGTCATTTTGCTTCTCAGCCAATGAAGATTTGTGAATCGAGCTTGAAGGTTTCCCACAGGCATCTGGGTGGTCACTGTGGGAACTGCATGCTGGACTACATGAGCTATTGACCTGATCTGGCAGGCTCTTCTTAGTGTGGTGTAGTGGTTAAGAGCGGTAGACTCATAATCTGGGGAACCGGGTTCGTGTCTCCGCTCCTTCACATGCAGCTGCTGGGTGACCGTGGGCTAGTCACACTTCTTTGAAATCTCTCAGCCCCACTCAGTTCACAGAGTGTTTGTTGTGGGGGAGGAAGGGAAAGGAGAATGTTAGCTGCTTTGAGACTCCTTCGGGTAGTGATAAAGCGGGTTATCAAATCCAAACTCTTCTTCTTCTTCTTCTTTAGGCGGATGCACAAGGTGACACCTTACATTTGCAGAAGGGCTCACGGCAATTGCTACATACCCCACAAGTGCCGGGACATCCTATTTTTCCACTCGAGAGCACAGACCCCACCCACCCACCCAAAAGAACATCTTTGGGGTGCCATGATCTCACACGAGTCATGTGACTCATGCAGGAGCATGGCCAGGAAGATGCGCAGCCCAGTTTGAGGACTCAACATAATGGAGGGTATGTTGCTAGCATTTGGATCTCTTCGGCAAGATGAGTCTGGGAGAAATGGATGACCTCTAATCTATTAAAGTGACTGGGGTAACCAAAGGCAATGGATCCATAGCCTTAGAAAGTTATGGTTCATGTATATTCAGTGGAAGAAATGAACTCATCCCCCTACTCTTTCCTAGTATCCCAGGATCATAAGTGGGTGGAGATGACTGGTGCTGCAAATTATCTGAGGAATTCTCTGCTAGCAGGTGATACAAAGAGCCAGTTTTCTGTCAAAAAGCTGTGCCTTTCTCTATGTAGCCTAAGGTGATTGCAATGACTCACTGCTAGAAATCTCTGATAGCAATGGATAAAACAGATGAATTCTCTTCTCCTCTGACTAGCCCCTGTCAAATTCTAGAATCAATGAATCGTTAAACTGTGCTCTTTTGCACAATCTTAGTTAATTTGCACCTGAAGGCCCCTAAAGAACTGACGCTCCCGGGCAGAGATGCCATTATCTTGGAAGAGATTCATCTAAAGTTGCAAAATTCACAGGCAGGCAACAGGTTATGATGCAAAGGAAGATAAGAATGTGCAGCAGAAGGGTCACAGTGCACCTGTATCGAACAACAAAATCAAGATATGTCCGAGGGCATGGACAAATGGTCCACTGGCTCTCCAAAAATCAGTCTATTATTCATCATTTTAAATGATTCAGCTAGACTTTAAATGAAGAAATTGACCATTTGGTATCTTTGAAAATAATTTTCAAAATTATAGGTATTCACATAATGGGAGCACTTGTGAGGCAGGAGGACTTTTATGATTGTGTCTAGATCCAAAGGAATTCAGCAAATATATTAAAAGAGAAAGTTAACTCTATCTGTTGGAGCTGAACATGGGGGGGATAATTAGTTAAAGCAGTTGGAACCCAATATTTATCAACAATATAGATTTTGTTAACTTCCGCATGATAGACAGAAATCACTTGTATGCACTTTCAATATCTTTTTTTATATATAAAAAACAACAACCACCTTGCAAGTTGCCTTTGAGGTTCAGCTCAGTTCATTTGTCTCTTTTATGAGAAAGTAAAGGGACACAGAAGCTGCCTTATGCTGGTGCAGCACCACTGGTACATCTCTCTCAGGACTGTCTGGAAACTTTCAGGTATGGGACTTCCCCAGCCCTACCTGCAGATGCCAGGTATTGAAAGCCAGGACCACCTGCACATAGAGTGCATGCTCTACCACTGATCCCCAGCCTTTACCCACACTGAATAGTTGAAGGCATGGAAAATACAAATGTATTGCTGATACATTCATTTAGGTCAAAAATAGATAAATACACATTAAAAGATGAAGGAATATATCCAGCACTAGAATGGGCTACAGCTGCAAGCGCAAAGCTGACTTAAGCAGAAAGGCAAGTCTAAAGTTCAAGAAACTAGATATTTAGTTGAAAGGGTAACTGTTATTTCCTGTTTCTGGTGATACTTTGGTTTCATTCTGCTGTTTTTATTTTATAAGATGTTATGCTTGATTTGTTATGGTTGATTTTATTGACATCCTATGCCCTTTTAAAATGTGGATTTGGGGGGGGGTTATTGGGTTGTTTTTATTTTGATTATGTATTTTGTGGTTTTATATTTTGATGTTATTCTGAGGCCTGCGGGTATAGGGTGGTATATAAAGTCAGTCAGTCAATCAATCAATCAATCAATGCTTTGTTTGTACACTTTATGCATTTAACCTTTACTGTCCAGAGAACTTTTTGCAATTTGATGGTATGTAATTATTTGAAATAGATAATATATAAATAGTATATCTATCATCAAAAGAGGAGGAATTTTGGGAGAAAACTTTTAGGGACAGTGAATCTTCTGGGAAAAAAATATCAAGCTTAGCAAGAGTCAGTTTACAAGCCACGCTGAAAAATAATGATTAGTGGGCACCGAATGAAAATTTGGAAAAGAACTTAGAAAAGCTGGTGCAATTAACCCAAACGACTTCTGTTCTAAAATATTTTGATAATAAAAGAAAACCTAAATTGTCCACTGATGCAACAAAGGAGGGAACTGGAACAAGAATACAATGATTCTTGGAAACGAGTGGCACATGATTTTGTTCCCTTACAGAAAAAGAGTGCCAGTATGCACAGATGGAAAAGGAAGTTTTGGCCTTAGTATAGGGATGTAACAAGTTTCATCACAAGTTTTTGGTACCAAACACTTAAAAAGCACTGGCAGGTGTCCATTTCAGGTTCCAGAAACTCCATTTCCAGCTTCAGCTAAGAGGAGTTAACTGCTGACCATAAAACACCAAAGAATCTGGTGGCAACAGACATGTGAGCATTTCTTAGTAAAGGTAAAAGGACCCCTGACCATTAGGTCCAGTCATGTCCGACTATGGAGTTGCGGCACTCATCTCGCGTTACTGGCCGAGGGAGCCGGCATACAACTTCTGGGTCATGTGGCCAGCATGACTAAGCTGCTTCTGGCAAACCAGAGCAGTACACGGAAACACCGTTTACCTTCCCACTGGAGCGGTACCTATTTATCTACTTGCACTTTGATGTGCTTTCAAACTGCTAGGTGGGCAGCAGCTGGGACTGAGCAACGGGAGCTCATCCCACCGTGGGGACTTGAACTGCTGACCTTCTGATCAGCAAGCCCTAGGCTCTGTGGTTTAACCCACAGCACCACCCATTTCTTACAGGTGTAAAAAAACAACAACAACAACCATGGGTCATGTACTTTTCAGTGTGCCCGTCTCCAAGCCAAGGATACATGTCATGTCTCTCATGCTCCCTGACTCTTAGAATGCTGCTATGACATCATTCTAGATGCTGGAGAGATACACTGGTTCCAGTAATAATCCAAGCAGCATAAGAATTTTGGGGAGAAATTAAGCTCACTTTGCAATGGAAGCAAGCCTTATGAACCAGATGGTTCTGTATTTCAATGGCAAAGCTACTTTTAAAACCAACTAGGGGGCAAGGGAGAAACCACTCACTCCCACGCCTAGAAAGTGGGGGTCAAGTGGAAAACCGCTTGGATCCATGCTTTCTAGGCACAGCAGAAGTGTGGATAAGCCCTCAGTTACAGTGCGCATAAACTCTAGGTAGTATTGGCTAATGTACGTACAATCAATAATACAATATTCCACAATGTATAAATCTTGGCTTGCACTGTTCTGATGTGCTAGGCCTTGAAATGACCGCACATCCCTGGATCCCTCAAAAGCAGGCATTTTATTACAGCACACTTGTTTTCTGTTTATGGAGCACCATAATCTGAATCATAGATGGCTGATATATATCCAAGTTCCCATCCAACTTGATGATATGATCCAACATGGTATAGTGGTCAGAATGTTTGACTAGGACCTGGAAAGCAGCTTCGAATCCCTACTCAGCA
The DNA here is from genome assembly GCF_009819535.1 of Lacerta agilis. Taxonomy (NCBI): domain Eukaryota; kingdom Metazoa; phylum Chordata; class Lepidosauria; order Squamata; family Lacertidae; genus Lacerta; species Lacerta agilis. The sequence goes on from NC_046312.1 coordinate 27,469,249, forward strand.
ATGAAGCTCACTGGGAGACCTTGGGCCAGTCACTGCCCTCACAGGTTTGTTGTGGGTATTAAACGATGAGGGGGAGAACCATGTACACCAGCTTGAGCTCCTTGGATAAAAAGGTGGGATATAAATGTAATAAGTAAGTACAGTAATAGATGCCATGGCAAGGTTTCCCGGGCACACAGCATTTAGGAGAGCACAGTGAACACACTAGCCAGAACAGATCTACTTAAAGAAAGTTAGTCGTTGCTTCCTTTGCAGGGAGATTGCATTTGCCAGATTCGGTGACTAGAACTGGACAAAAATGCAGTGAAAGACATCCATTGTCAGCAACCATCCAACTTTCCCAGGAAGGGAGAGTCCTGTCTTTTGAGCATGATCAAGAAGCAGCAATTCTGGCAAACCATCATGTCAGGTGTCATGTTCTGGAACTTCTTATGTCCTAGCTCTCTCAGAGGTGCCGAATCTGCATCTAAAATGTAGCCCTTCAGACGGCACATGACAGCTCACACAATCTGTTGTTTCTGGGAAGCATTCAAACAGGCCAGTCCCCAACTGCAGTTAAGGGCATGCATCTGGCTATTTCTGGTGTGTGATACTTGTACATCTTTTACAAATGTCACTGCCTTTCCACATTAATCTGCAATTTAACAACAACAACAACAACAACAACAACAACAACAACATCCTTCAGTGTACATATTTAAATATGTATTTTAGTGCACATTTTAATGTGTGCATTTTCTCAAAATAAACTTGTTTAAATTAGTACTCTGGTAATGTTAAATTGCCATTTTTGCATTTGTATAAATGCAAAAACTTGTGAATAGCTGAATTCCAATCCACACCTTAGCCTGAGAGGTGTGGACCAGGCAATGCCTTATAGGAATTGTCCAAAATTGAATTGCTTATGCATCCAAAGTGAGCCTCCACTTGCAGCCTAAAGCAGTGCAGCTGAGCCACAGGCTTACCACTTCAGTGGGAGCTATTTATTTTATCCACTTGAAGTATTTGTATACCACCCTCCACCCAATAGATTCCAGGTTCACTAACAACATAAAAAAGACTACATGGATATAAAATATACAATAAAATACACAATAAAGCCATCATATTGACAATAACAATAGGCACAGCTAAAACTATATACCAGGCCAAGACATCACAGAAATTAAAATGCCTGAGAAAATATCTGAAGAAGTGCACATGCACACGAAAGCTCATACCAATAACAAACTTAGTTGGTCTCTAAGGTGCTACTGGAAGGAATTTTTTATTTTGAGAAAATAGAAATGCCATAACCTGGTATAGGGAAAAAAACTGCAATGTAGGCACCAGGCACAATTCTTTGGGAAAGTTCCTTGGTCACAGAATCTGAGGAAGCTCGCCTAGGATATGAATGGAGATCCATGCCCAATTGTACCAATGTCTCCTTCCCATCCTGCAACTCCATTACCAGTTGTCAGCCATGTCCACTGCAGTGCTCAAACTTTCTTCCGTGGTGCACATTTAAAAAAAAAATACCCAGCAGACCAGACATAGCCAAGATGGTACCCTCCAGATGTGTGGACTACAACTTCCAGTGAGGATGATTTACTGTCATTGATGGTGGGCACTGTAGTCCACAACATCTGGAGAGAATTAGATTGGCTACCATTGCAAAAGACATCAAGAGGGAAAGAAATGCAGGGAATAGAATAAGAGGATTACATCTCCAGTTAGGTATAAAGGAAGAACGTGAATGCAAAGTTCAAGACAAGCAAGATTCGTATGCTCTGTGCTTCACCAAACCCTATCATTACTCAATCCCATAATGTGGTATGCTAACTGAATAAATCTCTCCTGAATAAAATGAAAGGGGAAGGTTGTCCCATTTCTTCGGTATATTTACCCCCATGTGTAAAGTACTTGTCTTTCAGAACTACTCAGTGGGGAAAATGAGGACTTCTCCAACTCCACCCATGTCAACCACTTTTAAAGCCTGAACAAGAACTTGAACAGGTCTCATACTAACAGGAAGCCCTTTTATCTAACAGAACATTCCCATTTTTTGCTAATTCTCCCTCCCCACTGCTGCAAGCAATCCCTGCTCCTTCCTCTCTCACACACACACACACCTGAAGTCTGATCCAGGGAGTTGAAGAAAACTGCCAAACACCTTGGGAGGTGGCACAGAGACTACAGGGGAAGAGGGATTGGTCAGATGTTGCTTCCCTCCCAATGTGACTAATGGAAGGCTCTGGTGGATGAAAGAGTTTTGCATCAGTGCAAGGGACACAACTGAACACAGCCCAGTGTCTAGAAGCAATTAACTTAGGGTGAGCATGTGTCTTACTTTACAGAGGACAGCCTACTCTCTGGAGGGCTGTCAGTCTTCCACTTCAAGGCATCCTCTCTGACTGAAGGGCCGTTCTATCCAAGTCTGGTTTAAAGGGAAAGAGGAAGATTGAAGTTGCCCATCCACCATTAGGGATCTGGACAGCAGGCTGAGCAGAGCACACAGGTCAATTGGTCGGTCTTCCTCACTCTGGTGAGATGTACTTCTATTTAAATTACAGTAACTATTTCCAAATCTGCATCTAAACAAATAAAATTAGCATATGCAAATCTGTGTCCTCATTTTTTGTTGTTGTGTTTCTTCTATTTTTGGCAACACATCTGTGGCCAAGTGCAAATTAAGTGGGGAGGAGGTGTAGTGCAGCCCTGTTTTAATTATGTCTAGAGGGGGAGCAGAATGCCTTAAAGTAGGAGTGGGCCACATGCAGACCTCCACCTGATATCAAAACACCTCTGCAAGTGAATAGTTCAGACCTCCGGCAAGAATGACCTGCCCCTCCCCTGGCTGGGGAGGGAGGGGAGGACACAGAGATAAACAAACTGGTGATCCCCCCCCCTTGGGCAGGATGTCTGGCCCCAAGCACCAGTGGCATGTGGCCCCAAACAGATTATTCCTGAGTGAATACGGCCCTCAACAGGAAAACTGTTGCCCTCTTAACCAGGGGAGTGCATTGTGCCATCTTCAGTTTCCAGCTATGTGGCCTGCTTGTGACAAATACTGCCCAGAAAAGTAGCATTTCATATTTATTTAACAAATTTAGCCAAGTTTAATTTACCTTAAACAGCCAGAAAAAAAATTCTCCAATAATCTACCAGGTCATCATGAACCACGTGCAGAACGAGATCAAGGAGAGATAACAAATCACAAGGTATTTTTGAACTTTGATACACTCTTGCCTCCCTGGATTTGGATTTCTGAACAGTATGGGAGACAAAGCATGGAACCTGTGATGTAAGCTGCTGGCTCAGCATTCTCTGCTTGGGGAACCCTTGGCTGGAAACACACCGCTTGCTCTATTCAAACTTCCCACTTGCAGGGATGAAAGTGTGTGCCTAGTATTTCAGGAGAGGCAGGAAAACATTTCCCTGGACTGATTGCTAGAACACCCATAGCAGAGAGATCTCTGCCTCAGTTTCCACAAAAACAATGGGCACCTTGCCCAGGTCACAGAAGAAGCTTGGGACTAAGGTCAGATCCATCTGCTTTAGAGCTCTGAGCGGGGAGACCCCACCTTTGTTGCAGAACAGCTCTCCAAGGCTTATCCACACTGTGTGGAGAGCAAAGTGTATGAGTGACATTATCTAATTGCAAGTTAATTTCCATAATTACCCACTGGCACACTTTTTATGTAGGGTTAATATCTTTGCAAATGTCTAGCCACATGACAGACTGCTCTAGAGACAGAGAGGGAGCTGGTTGCCATGCTGACATGTGGGTATTTACCCAATTGTTCAAAAAGATTTCATAGTCTGGATTTGTCAATCTCCCCTGCCTGCTTCCTCTACTTCATGAGCCATTTCCCCCGCTGCTAATTGCTCAGGGGTGTATATATTTTAAGTGTCGCTTTGAGCAATTCCACGTGCAGGAAGAACAACATGGACTTTAAACTGAGACAGAGGCAAAGCTGCCACCAGCTTCTCACATATCTCTATTTTTAAAAAGCCAACCAGTTTAGGATCTTCCCAAACACATCAATGAAATGAGATGACAATAACTGATCCCGCAATTTGTTTGAACTATGTACCAGGGTTCAATCAGGAGTTCTTCAGTTGAGATTCTTGATCACTGAGCATATTGGTTGATGTCAATCAAACTTTGGAGGTTTTCAGTTCCTGCCTGAAAGGCAGCTTACAAACCACCAAACATAGGAGACAATTCCTAGGGGCATGGGGGCCTTAGCCCCTCCAATAAAATATCTGAGGGGTCCAGGACCCCCCCCCCCCAAGTTGATGGGTATTGCCATTGAAATGGTGTGCGTACACAGTGTCATGTGATCGATTATGTGGGGCAATCTTACCTTCCCCCCCCCCAATATTTTATTCAAGTTGGCATCCCTGCCCCCAAATATCTTCCTCTGCAACATGCAAATGCAGATAAAATTTGAGCACTTTCTATGAAGCATTCTTAGTTTTCACAGTACAGCAATGGTGCCCAATATGCATGACCTGCATGAACTATGTACACCCTAAAAACAGAAGTGGCTAGGGGTGTAAGGATATGTCAGCATCTTGTTTTTCCAATTTTAAATTCAATTCTCCACATTTTGCAGCAACTTGCAAATTTGGGTTGGTTTTTTTTTTTTTAATCCTCATTAAAATTATTCACCGTTTTAGTGTGAATTTCTCCCAATAAACACATCTTTGTATGGAGTTTTGACCAATGGACACCATTTTGCAAGCAATTTCTGCTAATATAAAGCCTTTTGTGTATTATTTTCACCAATATATTCATCTTTATGCACATTGCCCCCTAATACAGTATGCAGGCTGGGTACCTACGGGAGGCATCTCCTAGAACAGGAATTCTTCCATACTGCTGTTGGCATCTGTCTGTCTTGAGAGACAATGGAGTGCACCTCTGGGGGCGAAGACAAACAGCTGCATTAGCAGCACTGAAGTGATGTCCCCAGGGTGCAAGCCTGGGCAGTGTATATGGAGGTCCCAAGCTGCCCAGACGACAAGACACACACACACCCCAGCCTCACTGATGTGCTCCAAAAGGAAGCAGAGCAATAAGCTTAGCTGTAGGAGTTGCCAGAAAGAGGCATACAAGGCACCATCCAGCCTCCTTAGTGACTGCACTCCAGATTTGTGCAGGGTTTACTCTTAGCATTTACCGGTACTTTTCCTGAAGATATCCCACAAGACAGCGGAGGTTTAAGATCAGAGCTTTCCTTCTCCTAGATGAGCTACCTGCCTAAGGTTGGCGAGCTCCATTTGCCCTCCACTTCCCTCTACAGTATACTAACTACTAAAGGTAAAGGGACCCCTGACTGTTAGGTCCAGTCGTGAACGACTCTGGGGTTGTGGTACTCATCTCGCTTTCCTGGCCGAGGAAGCCGGCGTTTGTCTGCAGACAGCTTCCAGGTCACGTGGCCAACATGACTAAGCTGATTCTGGCGAACCAGACCAGCGCACGGAAATGCCGTTTACCTTCCCGCAGAGCGGTACCTACTGGTATTTATCTACTTGCACTTTGACGTGCTTTCAAACTGCTAGGTTGGCAGGATACTAACGACAGTGGTGCCCCGCTAGACGAATGCCTCGCTAGACGAAAAACTTGCTAGACGAAAGGCATTCACTAGCGAAAGGCTGCCTCACAAGACGAATTTTCCTATGGGCTTGCCTTGCAAGACGATTCCCCCCCCCCCCCGTCAAACCACTATTCTCCCGTTGGTGCTTCGCAAGACGAAAAATTCGCTATACGACAGCACTCGCAGAACGAATTATTTTCGTCTTGTGAGGCACCACTGTACTAGGCTGCTCCTAAACAAATTCTGACTAAGAATGAAGGGATAAAATTCAGGCAAGAAAACCTATGTTGTGTCATAGCTTAGAGGCACAGCAAAACAATTTCCCCATCTCTGAGCCATGGACTGCAGGAATCTTTTGCCCAATGTGGGGCTTAAACCCATGACCCTGATATTAAGAGTCTAATGCGCTACTTAATGAGCTTTATCCCAGGCACCCACCACAGCTGTACTTTCAACGGCAACTCTACGTGCGAACCAAATCAGACTCAAATCCTACACCACCACCACCCCAAAAAGTACACCCTACTTGGCCCATAAGATCAAATACTAAGCTTGTGTCCTCCTCCTCTTCCTTCTTTACTTTATTTTGCCTTCCTGAAGGTGACCATTCCTTTCCTCTCCTTCTTAAAAAGAAAGTGAGGTTTAAAACTAAATTTCTTCAAAGAGTTAACAGTACAAAATGTAGAGCAGGATTATGGGGGTGCTGAAAGCCCACAGAGCCAATGCGTCAGTCAGGTGGAGCCCAGAGTTGAAATGCCAGTGGCTCCATGTGGGGCGGGGGGGGGGGGCAAGAAAAATGGCAAAGCCACGCCACTCAATACCAGCTGCAAGGCTGTAGCAGCACAGCCAGACCCTTCAGAAACACTCAGGCTGGGAAGCCATCTGGCTGTTCAAAAAGTTAATATTTTATAATGGTGATAATCACCCTTCAAGGTTCCTTTCCCCTGGGACTATTAAACTGATTCAGTTCCAAACCTGAGCTCTTTGGATCTGCTGTGGTGGGAAAACCGGGGTGGGTGAAATCGGAGGGAAAGCTCACACAATCCTTGTGTGTGTCCCCCACCCACAATCCAAATCACACCCAATAATTTCTGCCCTATCTCCCCCCCTCCCCATGACCTCCTTGCCTAAAAGAAGCTATATATAGTCCAAGAGTGACCTTTAACCAGCCTACCTAGCCTGAGCTCAGCATGAATGTGATTTACAGGCCATTTTTGCTCTCCAGCTTTCTTAACACAAAGAGGAGGAAGGAGAGAATGAAAACTCAAGCACAAAGCAAAAAAAGAAAAAGAAAAAGTGTTGTTTTTTTAAGGGATAGGAAAATAACGCTGCAGAGCAATCATGACTAGGGCTGCTCTGGTGGCTCATTCTGTTCCTTTGCAGGACACAGAAATGACCCCCAGTGTGTTAATTACACCCATTACTACAAACTCACCAATAACAAGGACTAGCTTGGAAAAGGAGGAGGAGGAGGGGCAGAGAGGTTGGCTTTTTGCTGCTGCTATGCTGTCATCAAGGCAGAACTAAGGTTTTCTGGCAGAGCTGGAAAAGTGGAAGAGTCCTCCTCTTCCAACCTCTCCTCGGCCATGAACTCTCTAAGAGAACCTTAGGCAAACCAATCTCTCTTTTGTCTCAGGCCCTATTTCTCCAATCTGATACTACTATTAGCCTACCTTGCAGTGATGTTGTACATGGGGGGTCTTTCAGCTGTGGTGGCTGCAGACACAACATACATTTACAGCATGTGGCATCCCTCAGAAGGTCCCAGGAATTGCTGTTTGCACCCATCACAGAACTACAATTCCCAGCATCCTTGACAAGCTACAGTTCCCAGGATTATCTGGGAGAGGTGATGTGCTTCAAACATGCTTCAAATATAAATATGCATGTGTGCATTACACACACACACACACACACACACACACTTGATTGTAAAAGAACCCAACAATCTCATAGCAGTTTACAAAAAGAAATAAAGCAACGTTTTGATTTTTTTAAAAGTTCAAAACAGCTATTTAAAACATTCAAAAACAATTAAAATCAGCAATATGCTAAAAACAGGTTGAAACACATGTCAACATATCTGGGTACACTTGTCTAAAACAATAATATTTTAGCAGGTGCTGAAAGAAGTACAGTGAAGGTGGCTGCCTAGTATCAAATGTGATTTAAATGTGTTGTGTGTGCAGGAAGCCCACTAGTATTGGCTAATATAAAGCCTGCCAATTAAACTTTAAGAGGATCTCGGACAGCAACTACAATACATGACAAGAGCCAGAAGCAACATTTATAGGCTCAAGTGGAACCCCATTGGCCACCTGAATCACCCAACCCTTGCTGAGTTGGCAGCTACAATGCTGTCTTGCCATCCAAAACAGTGATGGCAAAGAGCAGCAGAAAAGCAGGCCAGTCATTCCATCTTCTAGCAATCTACCACAGTGGTGCAGAGAGTAAGTCAGCTGGGTTGTCGTGTCACCAAAGTCACAGTCTTCAGATCCCAGCCCTTCACTTATTACATTTACATTCTGCCTTTCTCCAAAGAGCTCAGGGTTGTATGCATAGTCCTCCCTCCATAGCATCCTCACAACAACCCTGTGAGGTTGGTTAGGCTGAGAGATAATGACTGGTCCAAGGTGACCCAGCAAGGTTCGTGATTTGAACCCAGTTTCCCCAGCCCAATGCCCTGTCAATTGCACCAAACCCATCTCACATTAGAACTTGAAATGGGCTGTATGCAAACCAAATATTGTCATCCACAGTGTGTCTCCTAAACTTTGCCCATCACAGGCATGTAGCCCCCCAACAGATTATCCCTGGTGGAATGTGGCCCTCAACAGAAAAAAAAAAAGATTTAAAGGCATAAAGTAACACAATCCTGCAAGAAGAGAATTCCTGGATTCTGTTCATCGTCCAGACTCCAGTAACTTTCATGTTGAACTGTTCTTAACATGGTACCAAGCTGTTCAGAGCTGCACCTTATCACACTCCCCTGCTTGGAAGTGTCGGTGGCAATGTTTGTAATGCTTGTGTCCAAGTCCCTTTTTTCTGGGCCATCCAAAAGGAAAATGGGATTCAGATTAATGTTGGTTTCCGTCTGGTGTGGATCAAATTCAGCTCAGCTGCAGGCACTGTGAACACAGCTGACATGCTTGTGGTAGTCCTGTATGAACTGCTCCCCACCGGTCAACATCTTAGGATGCAGCCTGGCTCAGCTTGATGTGAGTTACAGTTGTAAGATGTGAAACATCAGCTCCTCTCAAAATCAGCTGTTCCTCTCTCTATGTCGCAGTTTCCCATGGAGATAATGAGCCCTATTTTTGTCAAGTGCTTTTAAACCTACCAAGGGATTTATTGCAGTGAGGCCCATACTATGCTGCAGCATCTCAAACGCTAGAAACCCTCACAACTCCCTCTTCACTTTCTACTTGCTAACAGCTTACGACTTCCTACTACTGTGTATAGTAGTCATTTGTTCCCAATGAAATCTCCCTCTCCTTGTAGTAAATCCTGCTTGCAGGGTTAGAACACAAGAAGCACTCTACCAGATCAGAAGTCCTCTACTGGTTCAGCATCTTCTTTACCCACCATGATCTTCCCAATACCTTTAAGAAGCTTAATCAATCACAGGCCTGGAAAGCCAAGAGCCTTCTAATTATTCAATGTCTGATATTCAAAGACAGACTAATCTGTGAACATGGGTATTGCTTTTGGCTACCATGGCCAATAGCCATCAATAAACAAGTTCATGGAGAATATGCGTAATCACATTTTTAAGTAATCTTACCCACAGAAGTGGCTCTGCCCACACTCCACACCATGAAACTAACCACAAGTGGCGCTGGGGTTACCTGGTCACCAGGTGAAGATTAGGTGCATCTCCCTATGACAACCCAGTCAGTGGCTTCTCCAACCTCACTATTCTCACACCCATCAATCTCTCCTGCCTGTGGTTGGGCAAAACATTTGCTTTAACACAGGTTGTAAAAGGAATGGGGTAGAAGAAGAAGCTGCTTAATCACATTTTGCCCATTTTTGAGCTCTTAGAGTAGGGGTGGAGAATATTTGGCCTTCCAGGTGTTTGTTGGGCTCCAGTTCCCTTCAGCCCCAATCAGCATGGCCAGCAACAACCTAAGCGCCTAAGTCGAGCCTGCTGGATCAGGCCAATGTCCCATTCAGTCATGAATCCTGTTCTTACGGTGGCCAGACAGGGGCGTTTCTAGCCCCTTGGCTGCCTGGGGCAGGAAGCCAAGGCACCCCTGGGGGCGGGGCATCGCAGCATGCACAGCACGACACCCCGCCCCCGGGGATGCCAGGCAGCGACTCCTGCCTGCGCAGGGGAAAGAAAGGGAAGCATAGCGGGCGCTTCAACGCGCCCGCTTTGCTTCCCCCCCCCTTTTCCCTTTCGGCTGCTTCTTTCGGCGCTGGCTGGGCTGTGGCTCCACTTCCCCCCTTTTCCTTTGGGGGGGAAGCAAAGCGGGCACATTCAAGCACCCGCTTTGCTTCCTTTTTTCCTTTTTTCTCCCCTTTTGGCCGCTTCTTTAGGCGCGAGGGGCAGGCCAGCGAGGAGGGGGTGTCATGCCAGCAACAAGCGTGATGCCCCCTCCTCGCTGGCCCACCCCTCCCGCTGAAAAAAGCCGCTGGAAGGGGGAAAGGCAACATGCCCCCATTCAGGGCCCACCCGGCGGGGTGGGGTAGGGGGGCAGCCAAAGTGTCACCCCCCTCCCCTGGAACCCGGGGCGGCCCACCCCCGCCCCCGCCCCTGCCCCCTTGCTCTGCCCCTGCAGCCAGATGCCTGTTGGGAGCCTGCAAGCTTGGCATGAACGCTACCGCACTCTGCCCCCCTGCAATTCACACAATATAATATCACCAAGGCAACTATCTGTAAACAAACAATAAACGTCCATAAAAATGGAAAAGAATAGTTTCTTTCCCAAATAGGTTTTATCTTTAACAATTGCAAACACAGTAAATAAAAAGTTCACTTGTGATATACCAGTGGTTCAGTGCTCGGATGTCGTTCCAGTAATCAGATGTTTCATTGCTAAAGAGCTTAGTCATCAAGCTGTCAAAATCAATTGTAACAGAATTCTATCAATTATGTGCTTTTTTTCTAAACCAAAAAGTATCCAACACTGTAACCTTTCTCATAATGGAGATGCTCCATCTAAGGATGATGGGAGTTGTAGTCTAGCAACTTTTGGAGGGCAAGAAGTTCCCCCACCCCTGTATTAAAGAGGCACACACATGAACTTCTAGTTATAACCTGGCTCCCTATATTGCATTAGAGCTGTTTTGGGACTACAACTCCCATCATCCCTAGCTAACAGGACCAGTGGTCAGGGATGGTGGGAATTGCAGTCCCAAAACATCTGGAGGGCTGAGTTTGGGGGTGCCTGCATTAGAGCACCACAGTGGACAGTGAGACTGATGCAGGAACCCTAAAGGAGGTCCCTTCAGTCTGCTCCAGCCACTCCTGCAATGGTAATGATGGTAGGAATGGCACCAATGCAGGAGATGCTGTGTTTAATCCTAGATAATCTGTTGTGCTTAATCCTAGATACTCCAAAGATAAAGTACCAATTACAATAGGAACCATGAGTTCTCACAGAGTGCATAAAGGCATTTATAATGTAGCAGAATCGACAAGGCAGGTGATTGTTTGCCTGGTAGCCGAAATGGTTCAAGCTGGGTCAAAGAACTAAGGCTCTGGTGCGAAAGAGAGAGAGAAGGACATTGCAGTAGCACTATCAGACCCAAGTGAAGTGGGTCATAAATGAATCAGAAACTTGAGAGGGAGGGTTGTCGTCGTCTGCCCCTGTGGTGTCAGCAGGTGTTTGCTGTGCAGAAATGAGCAAGTGAAGCCTTTTGTGGCACGCGCCTACAACACTGCTGGCTGTTAATGGCTGTACACCCAGCCAGGCAAGGGACAATTATAGGACCACAGAATGGGAGGATGAAAGGAGGCATGTTGACACAGAACTTGGAATAGAATGCCTTGGTGGAAAGATGCTTACAGACACACCAAAAATAAAATAAAATAAAGGCAGGCATGGTGAAACTTATTCCTTCGGTGTGATCCTATGCCACTGAGAAAGTTATGCGAGTAACACAACCACATGGGCAGGGGACACACAAGGTTCAGTCTCCTGGCTGGTAAAAAGGTAAAGGGACCCCTGACCATTAGGTCCAGTCGCGGACGACTCTGGGGTTTCGGCAATCATCTCGCTTTATTGGCCGAGGGAGCCAGCGTACAGCTTCCGGGTCATGTGGCCAGCATGACTAAGCCGCTTCTGGCGAACCAGAGCAGCGCACGGAAACGCCGTTTACCTTCCCGCCCGAGCGGTACCTATTTATCTACTTGCACTTTGACGTGCTTTCGAACTGCTAAGTTGGCAGGAGCTGGGACTGAGCAACGGGAGCTCACCCCGTCATGGGGATTCGAACTGCCAACCTTCTGATCGGCAAGCCCTAGCCTCTGTGGTTTAGACCACAGCGCCACCCGCTGCCCCCTTCTCCCGAGTCCAGCCCCACCTTCCCCTGGTCCACACTTGTCAGCATCCTGCCAGTCCCTGAGGAACTCATGAAGTAACATGGAAGACCTCTCCCAGAGTCAATGCCAGCCAGTGGACAATCCTCAGCTAGATGGACAAATAGTCTGACCTGTTGCAATACAGTTTCCTATGTTTCTTGGGCGATAATCTAGGCTAGACACTTAGTGCTTTAAAAGACATCTGAAGGCAGCCCTGTTTAGGGACGTTTTTAATGTTTAATGTTGTATTGTGTTTTTAATATTCGGTTGGGAGCCACCCAGAGTAGCTGGGGAATAAATGTATGGTGCTGCAGTGGCCTATCATATCCCTTTAAATACCGGTAGTTCTGGCTTCCAGCCAACAATCCTAGGAACTGTGGTTTGCTAGGACCACTGACTGAGACCCCTATTCCCCTTGCTGAACCACCGTTTCCAAGTTGCTCTTAACAACCAATCCCTCTTCCAAGGAACAGATACTGCTACTTACTAATGTCTATTTTAAAACACAATTGTGATCTAGAGCCTCTAACAGCCATGGTAAAACTATGGTAAGATGTATTATATTTACTGAAATAATTACAATTTACATCTGTACACATAAATTAGCATATGCAAACTTTATGCAGATCTGTGTCTTTTTTATAGTGATGCTTAAGGGCTACCCTACATGTGTTCCAAACTCCTTATAGTTCTCCAGAATTTTATATTTTATTTTAAGCATGCAATTCTGAATATACATATTTCAAAGCAACTCCACTGAAGCCAGGATAACTTATTGCCCAGTATGCATATTTAAGATCAGGGTGCTAGAAAACAAAAACAAAAACCCATCTGTGTATTTTATTTGGTTAGATCAAAATGATTTATCCACTACCTAGCTACAATTTTCCATTCATTAAATCCTAGTCCTCCAACTGGAAGTTTAACAAATAAATGAGGGTGAAACACATCTTTGCACTTCATATTGAAGCGAAATCACATTTGCACATAGGATGGAGCATTCAAAAAAAAAAAAAGCTACAACTAATGTAATGTTTAAAAAATGAGATTATGCTAGTCCTGAAGTACAATTAATTATACCAATATCAGAAGGAGATACAGGGGCAAAAATGTTTAAGATCAAGGTGGCAAAGCTATAGCAAAAGCCATTTCCAACTTATTTTAGCAGGTGAAAACTGTTGTCAGTTTTAATATACTGATGAAGGGAGGGATATATTTTTATCCTGCCAGTATCCCTTTAAAAGTCGGCCAGTCTTTTAAAGAATCCCCTGCACAGGGACACACAGTGCAGTGCCCTGGAAGACAATTGACATTCTGAATGACCGGGCTGTGAATTCAAAATCCCAGACCAGCCAGCCTGGAAACAAGGAACCAAATTCGTATAAAATAAGAGAAAGAAAAGCTGCTGCTGAAAATTTTATTTAGTTTCACGAGTGTGCTAGGTGCTGTACACAACACAGCATTCTCCCCCAAATGCTTTTGTCTATATTAGATGACAAAACAAGGCTTGACAAGTTAGTAGAGAGAACAGAGTCCGGCGACGGAGGAGTGAATTAGGAAAAACAGGCTGGCGATGAAAAAGGCTTACTAAGCAAATGGATCTCAAAAGGTAAAGCTTACAGTGCAACTTGCATACAGTGGTACCTCAGGTTAAGAACTTAATTCATTACGGAGGTCCGTTCTTAACCTGAAACCGTTCTTAACCCGAGGTACCACTTTAGCTAGTGGGGCCTCCCGCTGCCGCCACCGCCGTGCGATTTCTGTTCTCATCCTGAAGCAAAGTTCTTAACCTGAGGTACTATTTCTGGGTTAGCAGAGTCTGTAACCTGAAGCGTCTGTAACCCGAGGTACCACTTATTATGGGATGCATGGGCAGCACCAGGTGTCACATACACCCTCTTTCCCTCATTACATTAGTTACACTGAGCCCATGTTGCCACAATGCCGCACTGATGTGCATTTTCCCCATATCTGGTCTCTGCCACTGGCAGGACTGGAGTGCTGAAATACCATGATGGGCTGAAGTAAATTTGGCATGTGTTAGCCATAGAAACCTGGATTCCTATGGCATGTGTAATATGCAGTTGTGTTCTTTAAAGGAGGAAAAGGTGAACTGGAAACATGCAAAATGGAGGTTGTTCAAGTATAGTAGCGGAAGGGAGCTGCACAGGGAAGGAGACAGAGCTAGCAGCAAAAAAAAAGAAGGAACAAGGAGTGCAGAGCAGCAGCAGAAACACAAGAAGCTGAGTCAGGCAATTGGCTCATCTAGTTCAGTACAGTCTACACTGACTGGCAGCAACTCCCAGGGTTTCAAACAATATTCTTTCCCAACCCTACTGGGAGCTGCCGGGGATTGAACCTGTAGCTTTTTGCATGCAGCACAGCTGCTCTGCCCCTGAGCTACAGCCCTTCCCCAATGGACCCTGGAAATGGAACTCAAGGGGATCTTGTGTCACTATCCTTCTGAGTAGGCATATACAGGATTGTGCTGTCAGAAGCCAAACAATTGCAGTTACCATCTTTACTGCTGCATCTGAGATGTAGGTGGCTGAAGCCAGTCATTTAATATCACAGAACACCAAATTTAGGCATCCCCTCTCTGAACAGCTCCTCTTTGATACTTTTTTTTTTACTCCTAACTCCACAGTCCACAGATTGTTTTAAGAGAGTTCAAGGGCAATAGGGATCTCAGGAGAGTGGTGATAAATGACAGAGATGTTTCTCCCTAGGGCGCAAGTTCCAATCTGCCTTTCAAAGATTAGCAGTGACTGAAAAATCTGTTGTCATGTGAAGGTACCATACTTTGGTATCTTATAAGGAGCAACTACTGAGAGTACAAACAAATGTTAACACTTAACGACACTAATGTGCTTTATCTGCACCATTAATGTGCTTCCACGTCAGCAGTCTCAGGTTAGCCATATAAAAACTTCCACCCAATATGCTTGCCGTGGTAATGTAAGGCGGTTGGTTATGTTCACTGCTATCAGGCATGGAGGAAGCCGCCCGGCTACCCAGGGAGGCAAACTCGGAAGCACCTGGGGGCGTGGTTTCGCTCCCATCACGCATGTGCAGTGTGCGTACAATGCATGTGTCGGACGCACACGGTGCATGCGTGTTGGGAGCGGTGCGCCGCCCGTGGGCAAGCCCCAGGCGGGGCAGCCTCGCTCCGTGGCTTGCTCGGGGCCCGTCGGCAGCACATAGCACTCTGTACCAGCGCACTGCCAGCGGGCGAGCCCCGAGCAAGCCTGTCTGGGGCTCGCCCAGCAGCAGCGCGCCACTCCCAGTGCACAGGCGCAGCATACAATGCATGCATCGTACGCATGCTGCACCAGCCCGCTACTGGCGGGCAGGCCAGGGCGGGCTTGCTTGGGGTTCGCTGGCGGTGCGCAGCACTCCATAGTGGTGCGCTGTCGGCGGGAGAGCTTCAAGCAAGCCCATCCGGGCAGAGGTGAACCAGGGAGGGGCGCCCTGAGTGTCACCCTCTCCAGGGTGGTACCCGGGGCTACCCACCCTCTTCGCCTCCCCCACGCCACTGACTGCTATCTATCTAGTCTGACCATTACCAATCAATTAAACCTGGGTAGACTGACCAGTCTCAGTGGTCCTCTGTTGTTGTTTAAAAACCACACACTAGAATCTGTATGGTCTACCTGTGCCTTTACAATTTGCAAAGTGGCAAAACAAACTCACTCTTGGTCCTGGCAAGTATTGACCACTCTCAATTCCAACCTGATAATTGCCACCTGCCCATATTTTAACTTGTCTGAATTAATTTTATGATGTATTTTAATTGATGTCTGGTTTTTATGATGTTAGTTGCTCTCAGCCCGGCCTTGGCCAGGGAGGGCAGGATACAAATAAATATTTTATTATTATTATTATTATTATTATTATTATTAAAATTAATGTGTATCAAACAACCATGTGCATTAACTTTTGCTCAATAACTTAAATAGAGGCTTCCTGGATCACATCAAGGTCCACCCAGTTACAACTTTCTTTCCAAAGATCCCAACAGCTATCAGATTCTAAGAGGTCCACTGGAAACAGCAACAGGTCACCAGTTGGTTCTATTCCACCTTCTTAGTGGATGGATGCTACTTCTCAAGTAGCATCCATCCACTAAGCCTCTTCAAGGTACTCCTTTTAGCCAGAGGTTTGATAATATCAAGGAACAACTATTATGTGACCTACAGAGGTTTTTCTGGAGAGGATGGCCTTCTCTGTTGTTGTGCCTACCTTGAAAGAATGCTCTCTCGGTTGAGGTCAGGCAGGCACCAACTGTTTTTATCATGTCAACTTGAAGACACATACATTTAACCAGACTTTACCTCAGTTATTGTGAAGTTCTTTTACTGATTAGTTGGGATGTTTTTATGGTGTCAACTGATTCGGTATTTGCTTTGTAAATAAAAAGTAGTAAAAGAAATACTTTTAAATAAATACACATCCATTGAGAATTGATACGGTGCCAAAAAACCACTGGTAACGTCTAATTTTCTATTGCTAAGACGTCTGAAATATAAAGTAGCTCAAAGAAGTCTTGCATGGAATCTTAGTGATAACAATCTTTCATGCTCAAGAAAGGGGGGCATTCTTGACTGTATGGACCTCAAGTGGGTTAATATAATACATTTATGTTATTTTTCTTCCATACTACAATGTTTTTAAAGCAGTTTATGCTTATATAATTAGAATTTTTCTTTAGATTGCAACACAGTCTTTAAAGAATTATTAGTAGTAAATTAACTTCTTTAACACACAATATGTGTGCCCTCTCCACCACAGCTTTCCCCAACCTGATGCCCCCCTGATGTTTTGGATTACAACTCTCATCAGTCGAAGCCAGCTGTAGTCCAAAATATCTGGAAGAAGCTTGGGGAAAGCTGCCTGTCTCCACTAGCTGAACTAAGGTAGGCAATCATTTTCTCTCTTCATCTCCCCCTTCCCTCCCCCCGGCCCTGTAGATGGGCCCAGTTCTTTCAGTCTGTTCTTCACTGTGGTACCAAAAAGAACTAGAGAATGGCTTGGCACAATCTAGTCTTGGTGAGCCCATACTCTTTTGCATCCCAGTAAATCAGATTCTAATCAATCAATCAATCAATCAATCAAGTCCACTGTATGATTGCAGTTCCCTGTGACCCCATGCTCACATGTCATTGAGTAGAAAGAAATGTCACTCACTTGGCATCTTAGCGATGCCAGTCATTATTTAAAGCTTTAGCACCACGTTCCCTCTATTTTAATATATCTCTTCAATTCTCTGAAATACACTTTGTGGGCTGACAAAGACCAGCACTGCAGAGTAGATGATTAGATTTGTTTCTGTTGAAGGATACTTTGAAAACCTGCATGAGAAATAATTATTACTGAAAACTGTTTGTAGTGCTTAGGCCAGGCTTCCTCAAACTCGGCCTTCCAGATGTTTTTGGCCTACAAAACTCCCATCATCCCTAGCTAGCAGGACCAGTGGTCAGGGATGATGGGAATTGTAGTCTCAAAACATCTGGAGGGCCAAGGTTGAGGAAGCCTGGCTTAGGCCAAGCCATGGAGAATAGCATGTTACTTTTTATGCACATCCTCTTTAACACATACGCATGTGATCAAGGATAACATTTTTTTTACTAGAGGAATGATATGGAAATAAACAAAAGTCGTCCCAAGAATTCATCGTTACTCTGTCAATGGAAGGGGAAGTTAACATGGTGCCCTACAGCTCCCATAAGCCTTGCCAGCATGTTGTCAATGATAATGGGCATTGTTGTCAATAACAATAACATTTGGAGGGAACTTCATTGGGTATACCTGGTGTAGAAGATGCTTAGTGCAGCTAACAGAGCCCAGCAGCTAAAAAGTCAATTCTATGCAAGTTTATTTAGAAGTTAATGTTGTATTTTACATTGTTGTAACCCACCTTGGGACCTTGGAATGCAAGGCTCGTCACACATACATACAGTGTATTCAATAGGTTTACTTCCTAGGAAGAGTATTGAAGATTGTGGTCTAACAGCACAGTCATATATACATGTCTACTCAGAAATAACTCCTGCTGTGTTAAATGGAACTCACTACCCAAGCAATTATATTTTAGGATTGCAGCCTAAGGTACTTATGTGTAAAGGACCCCAGTTCAAATCTGGACTCTTAGAAATTTACTAGATAGCCTGTGGCAGCATTTTCTCTCACCTACAGCCGCACCCCTCTAGCAGTCATAATATTGACTGGAAGAGGATATGGCTTGCCTCTAGTGCACATGTTCATAAGTTATTAATTACGATTATTAAATTTGCATACTCGCGCTATACCTCTCAGGGCAGTTTGCAGCATAAAATCACACCACCGGAGCCAATCCAGTATTTCCACCAGTGTGCCCAAACTGTTTCAAAATCATCACTTTTCCCTAACCATCCTGGTATGTGGCAATGACACTGCTACCAGGAGGCCAGCTCCACACCACCAAGCCACTTCTTATGGACATTTGTTTTCATTATCTTGAATCCAAGTAACCTATTCACTTTTCAAATCCATGGAGGAAAGCCCATTGCATAGTAGATGCGTTTAACATACAACAAGCAGAACAGCGCTTCCAACAGCATGCACTGGTCTCGGGCAGTGGTCTTTAATATAACAATAAGAATCTTACAGTTACGGCCCTGTTTTCTCCTATGAAATGATGCAGAGCATGGCCAGCCCAATACATTTTGCTACTTGAGATGAAGAACAAGATGGCACCTCCCCTCATTCCATGTTCAGAGGTCAACCAGTGTGGCAGATGAATCTTACTAGATACAATCTCTCAATAAATCTCAGGGCAGCAGGCTAGCTTAGTGGACACGGACCTTTGTGGAAGGTATTGGTGGCTAGGATAACTCTGTGGGAGCTCATGAGAAGCAGCTCTTTCCACACTGACTCACTGCGCGGTCTCAGGCAAGTTAATTCTCCATCTGCAAAGCAAGGATTATAATACAATCATAGTGGGTGTTGTAAAATTTAATTGTGTCTGTGAAATACTTTGAAATCAGTCCAAAGTTAAAGGTGAACTCAAGTCTTTCTATGAAACATTAACATTATTGTTTAAGACTCTGAGGAAGAAGAACCACTCCTGAAAGTTCTATCTAGCAAAGGAGACGGATAGGGGAGGGGCTGCTTTCTGTCAACATTTCCCCACCAGTAAGGATCAGGCATTACTTTTAGAACCGCAATACCATTTATCAAACTGCAAGCCCTCAACGTTATCCCATCTTTTCACATGAAGTCATATATTTCACCTTTTCTCTGTTATCTTCCTGAAACACCTGTCTTATCAGGATCCTCCATCATAGGGAGAGTTTTTGCAAGCATGCACCTACAGAACCTTTTCGCACCTTGTACCGAACACACAGAGGTTCAAAGTGCAGCCCATGCAACTGGGGACATGGCAGGCAGGGCTTGTGCATGAGCCCCTCAACAGTTTAACACCCCACATGCTGAAGTGAATGACTGAACACAGCTTCAGTGGCTGAAACCCGAAGGGATACTCAGTTGCACACAATATTTAAGCAAATGGAACACCTGGTTTTTGCTGTGGCTTTATCTGCACATTTAGGAGCTTTCGGCTATGAAAGCAATGCAGGAACGGGAACTTGGCATATGCCCCAAAATGGCATCCACACACAGGGTGCATACACTCCAAAGAAGGGCATAGCTATCCAAGTATCGTACAGTGGGTTAAAATTTGCCTTGCAGCACTCCATATTTTTCTTCATGTTCCTAAAGGAAGATGCAGAAAATAAAAGCCTATTAAAATGATTCATTCACCTGTCTCACATATGCAATTCTTTGCTCCTTTTCCTCCTTGTACGAATCTTACTGGCGGGAGGCCTGTCTGTGTCTTAGCAGCAAGGGAATAAAGCAGGTTTGTACAAATTTAAATAATTAGCCAGCGATCTACCCAAAATTGCATATGACTTTTATATTTTTAGGATCAAAATGTTAGCTCAGAAGGAATAATAAGTATTGCAATGGCCTCCATAGATGTTTTCGTTTGGCGTTTTTTAGCTGCCATTTCTGATCCTTGCTTTAAAACGTTCTACAAAAACAAGTTCATCCATCAGTCAAATTGATATCAAGCATTCAGACTCAAAGATGGGTAAGTTCTGTGGATTGTAAAAAAAAAAAAAGAAGCAGCCAAAAGTCAAACACTACTGGTCAGATGCTTGCAAAGGAAGAATCTGGTGGCCACATGATGAGTCCTGGTTTCTCATACAGTAAAAGGCAGAAGGTCTAGATGCATCATATTCTGCAGCACTAGAACAGCAGTGGGGAATCCTCTGTCCCATAGGGGCCACTCTTGGCCTGCCAGTGGGGTCTAATTTGTCCCACAAGTCCATTTCCCCAAAAAGCACATCCGTCTGTCAATCAGCTGATGTCACTTGTGATGGGCAGGAGTGCTGGCTTCTGAGCACCAGACAATTCAAAGAGTAGTTTAGCATGGGGCAATATATTTTGAGAAGTAATGTGTTACATTTTTTAAAGCTAAAATGCAAGGAAGCAGAACAGGTCAGCCCAGGAGAGAATGAACCCCATGGGCCTGTATCCTGCAAACTGTTTCCGTTACTATTTAACCTTGGGGTTTAAGTTATGGATATTTAGAATGTACTGTTCTTGGGTTCCATTTTTTATATCAATGACAGGGAATTTTGGAATGATTTGTATTTTGAATGCATGCAAAACCACAGTTGAAACAAATATGCTTTATATGTTGAGCAGGACCCAAGCTCAGGCAGAGAGTCCACCAGTCTTCTTCACTCTTGTATGTTACAGGGATTGC
The DNA here is from genome assembly GCF_009819535.1 of Lacerta agilis. NCBI lineage: Eukaryota > Metazoa > Chordata > Lepidosauria > Squamata > Lacertidae > Lacerta > Lacerta agilis. The sequence continues at coordinate 27,490,175 of NC_046312.1, forward strand.
CTTGTCTTTGTATCCAAATCAGCTCTTAATGAAGATCTCCTGAAATGGCTAATGGACTAGCTGCCAAATGAATTACCTTGCAGGTTCTTGGACTTTCTTTCAACAATCTTTGAAGATTCTGATCGCTTTACTCTATTATCTTATTCACATGTTTTATACAATATAATTGCATGAAAAAAGAAAACACATTTGTACATTATGTATTTTTGACACTGTTCACGCCTGCTGTTTCCTAATTTCACCCTTTCTATCTCTTGGCCTGTTTACCACTACCAATGAAGAAAAGGATAAATAAAAACAAAACAAAGCTTTAAATAAATAAATTGTTATTTGTGAATGTTTAACCATAGCCTAACACACTGAGTTTAAGAAGGTGAAGCTTGTCTGGTGTCCTCTCTCTCCTTGAGTCTGCGTGTAACTCTACTATTAAAGGCACAGCAGCAAAGGTAGTATTATAAAACAAACAATTAAAGATGACTGTACAGCTGGGACTGTATACACCATCCTTCCCATTCCCTTTAAATGCTGGTGTCCATCATACAACCAGTGCAGTGCTTCAGTCATTCCAGCAGCTTACTGAAATGATGTGGATGAAACCCCCTGGCAGATAGCAATAGGCATAGCCTGTAGAGGTGGCGAGTCAAGTAAGAGATAGCACCACTCAAATGCTCACTAGTGTATATAATCCCTGCATAACTTGGTGTGTGTAGGCAGGCAGCACTGGAGCATGAGAGAAGGAGGGAGCAGTACAAACTACCCCAGAGGTAGCCAACATGGTATTCCAGAGGTTTCCAAACTGTGTGTCGGCTGCAGCGTGTATGTGTGTTGCACGAACCTCTTATAAGGGGCTAGTTTAACCTCTGGTTTGCTAGTAAAACTGAACTGCCATGTCACGAAATGATGCATGTCCAAAAAAGTGTGTCACCAACATGAAAAGTTTGGAAAGCTCTATGGTATCCTCTTGATGTTGTTGGGCTGCAACTCCCATCAGCCTCAATGGCATGGCTAACAGCTAGGAATGGTAAGAGTTGGTTACCCCTGCTCTGTGCCACAGCCAGGCCAATAGCCTGTTCCACTCCTGTCAGAAGAGCCATAAAAATCCCACTGCTTTTACCTCTTGCAGCAACAATGCTGGAGGTCAGCTAAGTAATATATTTGAATGTATGAAAAGCCCTACTGCATCAATCCAGAAGCTCATCTAGTCCAGTGCTTAGTTCTTGCAGTAGCCAAGCAGATGCCTGTAGGAAGCCTGGAAGCAGAACTTGAGTGCAGAAGCAATCCACTGCCAGTGATTCCTAGCAACTGGTATTCAGAGGCATTCTGCCTGTCTCCAACAGTGGGGGTTAGAACATGGGACTGCATGAACCCTTCCCCACCCCACCAATTGCCAAGAAAAGACATCCTACTAACAAGTTATTTATGACTTGCTTCAACGGTAGTCTCTTGTAAAATGAAAAAAAAAAGGCACTTTGATACTCTGCGCTGTTAAGAGTTTGGACTCTTTTTCCTGTGTGACTTCAATATCCCCACTTTGCACTTCTGCCTTCATGATGTGTGGTTATCAAGATAGAACCACAATACCAATACCCCAGAAAAAGAAAATTAGCTGCTTCCCCTTTCTAAAAGCCATGTTTGACTGTAATTACTTTTACACTTGCTTGGGAAATCAGACACTATTCTCAAGAGGGTTTAGAGAGTGGGGGGGAGGAGAGAGAGAGAGGAGGAGGAGGAGGAGGAGAAGGAGGAGAGAGTAGGGGGGAAATTGAGAGGAAAGGTAAATTGGATAAATCCAATTAAAAGTTCCTATGTTCCTTGCCCAAACTTTTTTTTTTTCTGCCAAGACACAGAGTATAGTGGAGAACATGTTTAATTTTTTAAAATGTATTACTCCTCTAGTCCAAACATTTCTGACATTAGGCTAAAAGCTCAGCTATCAGTCATCAGAGAAAGCTTTGATCTTGAGATGCCAGAAGAAAAAGTGAAAGCCTTTCAGACAGAACTCTGGAAGGTGGGGTGGCACAAAAGAAGCTAAGGATTAGTTACAATAAAACTGCACTGCTCATGTTACATTCAGACATGGAAAATGCAATGCATTGGCAGGGAGGAAGAAAAATGCATCCTTACTGGTTGCCACTCACTTTGAGAAGTAGCAATCCTTTTTGGTTGCTCCAAAATCAAGGAGTGCCCTTTAGCTAGGAGCAGGAGCACAATCCCACTCCGGTGTTTCAGAGCACACATGATCCAGTGTGGAAGAGTGCCTTTATTTCTAGTTTATATACCATGGGCCCTCCTCACATATTGCAAAATACAAGTTAGAGCTACTTGTGTTTCAAAGAAGGCATGGAATGCGGGCAACGTGTGCTGGCTGCATTGCTCCCTTGCTAACCTTTGTGCATTTATAGCACAGAAGTCTGAGGGATTCATGAGAATGTGCTTAGAATCCTCCTCAATCAAGGCTCCCTGTTTCAGAAAGTGTTCTAAACACGGAGATCAGAAGTGGAACATGCAAGGACATGAGTGGTGGAAACAGCGCTGGCATGCATTATTTGAATCACAGTAGATCTAGCATCTGAATACAGCCCAAGTAAGGATAGAATTGCCAGTGGATTTATTCTCAGTGGGAAGCTGAAACCCCTTTCTTGCCTTTTATCTTTTTTTTTAACACTTTAAAAGGTGCTTCTGAAAGGAAACCAATGCAAAGTTTAGGAGAAATGGTGGCAGCCTTCAGAGTTCTGCTGCTGCGCCCATGTCACTAAACGTGATGGCAAAACATGTTTTAAAAGAAATAGAAAAAGAATTGAAAGTAAAAGAAAATGCAAGGCTGCAACTCCATCTTCCCAGCTGCAAATGCAAATGTCCTAACTAGGTGTTAGGCAGGGTGAAACTGCTGAGGCATCGGACTTCCGGCGGCTGGCGCCACGATGGATGGTCGTGGGCTGCTTCGGCTGCGAAGCACCCAGTTCATCCCGGGGGTTAGGAGCCCTGCAGCCGCATAGCGGGGCTTCAGTTGGGGCACGGGAAGAGCGTCCCGTGCCCTGGGCTCCCCGGCAGTGCCCGTTGTGCTCCGAACCCTTCCCCCGCACCCCCTGTAAAGGGGGAGTGGGGGTGAAGGGACTACGGAGCCGGGCTTTAGGGGACATGCCCCAACCGGGATGTTTACATGCGGCGGCAAAGTCCGTGATGAGCGTCTCTGTTCTACCTGTCATTAAGGAGTTGCTAAGAAACCAGAAGCTGTGAGTAATTGACTGACTCTTTGTATTCCGGGAAAGCTCTGGGATTAAGAAGAAAGGCAGCCCGCTTCTCTCCCTTCGGGCGGTGAAAGAAATTAACTCTTTAAGTGACTGCTGCTACAATAATCAATTGAAAGTATTTGGAATTTGAAAGCTGAGTCTGTTGAGATCTCCTTTTGGGGGTTAACTGAGGAAAAAATATCTCCATTTGAAGTTTTGGTCTTTATACCCCGGCATCGGAAGAAATGGCGGCGATTTGGACTTGCGTAGGAAAAAATTGAGACAAAGGAAGGAAAAGACAGGAAACGTAACTTGATACCCACCTCCCCCCGAAGATGTTGGACTTTGCGCTTATGTTGGCACTGAAGGACTGGGAGGATGAGGAAAAGCTTACTGTCTTTCAACTGGAACTGCTTGATCGAAAATTAAGAGCCTTGAGTGCGATTATAAATGGAAAGAATTTGTTTTCCACAGAGGAGGCTTTTCGAAAGTTTTATTCAATGGAAACAGACTTTTGCAAAGAGCTGGAAGATGTGCTGGAAGGATGGTTTGAGATGGCTGAGCAAATCCGAATGGAACAGGGGCCGATTTCAGGGGGTGGCAGTAGCCCTGGAACGGAAAGATTTTTAATATCCAGACTCCGAGGTGGCAGCCCGGGGTCGAGGGACACAGATTTAAGATTTCTACAAGAAGAAGAAGTATGGTACAAAGGCACGGAGAAACTCAGAATGGAGAGGATGAACATCTTGGAGCTCGATGCAGGGTTTGTTGTGGTTGCAACCTGGATCTGTGGACATTCAGAAGAATATAATAGGAGATCCGGTTCTGGTGAAAGACAGGAGAAGATAATGGACAGAAGGGGAGTGGGTTGAACTAATTAATGTATAATATAGATGGTCTGCCATGGCATCCGAAATCGGAGTGTGAAGTCTGTTAATTACAAGTTTATTTTAATAAGTAAGGAGATATCGAATTTAAGTTAAAAGCAGCATGATAAATGATAGAAGAAATAAGTTTAGCTGTAAGAATATATGGTTAAGTTTTAGGTTACAATGCAAAGATTAAGACAAAGGTGTTTTTTCTTTTTTAAGTAAAGTTAAATTTTTATAGAGAAAAGTTGTTAAGGAAATAGTGTATTGTTTTAAAACCGAAGGTGTACAGGCGGGGGAAGTCAAACGTCAAGATTTGGAACTAGAAATTTTTTTTTTTCAGTAAGGTATACAGATAAGAAGAAGAATCCTGACATTATGTGTATTTGTATTTGTTTTGATATTTGTAGGTGTGGGGGTTGGGTTTGTGTTATTTTGTGAAAATGTCAATAAATTCTGTTTTAAAAAAAAAAGAAACTGCTGAGGCATCCCACCACCTGCACTGGCACCGATTTCCAGCGAGACCTCACCAAAATCACATGACATCTTGCACAGTGCACGAGAATTCACCAGAAATCGGTGCTGATTCTGGTGTCGCAGGGGAGACAGTGGGATGACACTTGGAGGGTAGCACTTGCCATTTTGCCTCAAGCAACAAAACAAGATGCATCATTCCTGCTCCCCACTTCCCTCCAAAAACATTTCAGGCATCAAACTGGAATTCTCAAATTGGGACCAAGAAGGCTGTCACCAATTCCCCCACATTCAAGTGAATAATTTGGGGGTGGGGGACTGGCTGCCTTGACACAACCCCTAGAATTTGCAGATTTAGTACAAAAAAACAGAGAATTGTGGCTAAAAAGAAGCAAAAGTGCTACAAAATGGGAGGCAGATTTGCGCACCCTTAGACAGGCCCTTGCAGAACCAGGCAGAAGCCCAGGCCAAGTAGATAATGTGCCCCCCCTTTTTTACCCTGGGGATCTCCGAAATCTTATAAATAAGTATATAAATAATTTTCACATTTTCATATACAATAGTGCTTTTAAAAAATACATAGGGAAAAGGATTATTTTAAGTATTTACATTTAAATAATGGTGAGCGATTGTGAATATGCTGACCGAGGCCTTAGATAGCAAAACACGCTTGTTGAAATGAGGGAATCATTTACCACCTTGAGATGTGTCCACATTATTCCTGCCCATCTCAATAGCCCACATTCACTCTCCCCACAACATTTTATTCCTCCTTTAACTTTTTCCCTTCTGTATTCCTCTTTAATCAAGATTCCTTCCTAATTAAAACAAATACAAGGAAGCAATTAACATCTTAAAGGAAACAGGTGGTGAAATGGCACAACTCGTTCATTGCGTGAAGACCTAATGCGTTATCTCCTCTACGTTCCTATGCTTTAATTAAGCAAAGCCATAGGTAGATTCAATGTGCTCTGGAGTGGGCTTATCAAGTTATCGTTTCTGAAAAGCTGGATGTTATAGGAGGCAGAAGAAGAAGAAAGAAAGAGTCAAGCCCTGATATCCAAAACATAGGCTAGGAAGAGCAAGTTCCTGTGCAAGAGGGATGGCAGAACAAGATATTCATGGAAAATCTTAAAAAGGAAGGCACTGAAGGATCAAAGGGTCCATGTTAGAAAAACGGGCAGAACTGCCAGCCCTTCACCTTTTAATCTCCTTTTTACCCATTATGAAGAATACACTTAATCCCACACTTGGGGAAGGACACAGCACAGTGGCAGAGCATCTGCTTGCACACAGAAAGTCCCAGATTACAGCTTCAACCTTCAACATCTCCAAGTGGGGCTGGGAAAGACCCCTGCCTGAAACCTGTAGAGCTGCTACCAGTCAGAGCAGACAATGCTAAGTTAGATGGACCAACTGTCTGACTAAATATAAAGCATTTTCCTATGTTCCTTTAACCACATTTGAAAGACCCATCACTGCTCTTTTTTTTTTTTAAGTGGAAGCCGTGTACTGTTTCTTGAAGCTTAAAGATAACCCAGACACCCTACAAACTTATTCCATTATTCATCCTGTATGCCCAATGGAACAGTCAATGATAATGATGACCACTTAAGAGTGCAAGAGTCAAATAATGCTATACCTATTCCTCCCTCTGCAGCCGTAACTCAGTTTCCTTGCAAAGACAGAGAACTCATCTACGAATGCCATGAAAGTTATATAGCACAGAATGCACACACCTACAAGGAGACAGAATTATTGGAATGGTGGGAACAATAATTTAAAATTTCCAGAATTTTGGAGCATTTAAATTCTCTGACATACTGCTGCAGTGAAATAAATGATAGATATATCATTTGAACCACATGGAAAAACTGTACTGGGTATACTGATGGATACCAGCATGTGGTTCTAATTTAATTTACTTGTACCTTTACAGCACTAAGTCTGGTCACTTGAAAAACCAGGGTTGTAATCTTGTGTACACTTACCTGGGAACAATACCACTAAAATACCACAGTACTACATGGCTATCAGCATATTAAATAATGCTTGGAAGCATCCACGACTATTTGAGATGCTGAAGGAAGTGTGAGATAGCTTTTTTAAAATGTTCCCAACTTAAAGTTAGGAGAGAGCTTTAGGATGATAGAAATGTAGAGTTGGAAGGGGCACTGAGGGTCATCTAGCCCAACCCCTTATTTTCTTTTCCATTCCCCATGCCCCCTAATATTTGATATTTTTTGGGCGGGGGGAACTAGTCTTATACATGGAAAAATACGGTAGCTGCTATCACCGTGGCTAGTAACCATTGCGATGTTGTTGTTGTTTTGCTATGCTATTATGAAATTGTTACTGTGCTATTGTTTTGCTGTGTTATTATGAAATCAACTTTGTTGTGTTTATTTGAAATACATCAATGTTTCTTTGCTGCAAAAAGATACAAAAATATCAGCCTCCCCAATTAAAATGGGCCTTCACTGAAGAAGGCTGCATTCTGTATACTTTTACCTGGGAGTAAGTCCCATTGTACTCAAACATGTTGGACGACAATGTAAAAGTGTTGGGGCTAGGGTGAAGTTCTAACTCCAAACCCCACAGAGCTTCCTGGCGACGTGGAGACACCACTGACTAAGATGGAAGTGGAGAAAAATTTTGCCTAATCCCTGCACTAGCTCCAGGCAGGTGTAGCAATTAGATTGGATTCAAGTCCAGTGCCTCCAGTGGCAGCAGGATCAGGTTGCGATCCAGCAGATTCCAGGCCAGCTCATCCCCTGGAACTCCCCATTTTGGGGTCAGCTGGCCTCCCGCCCATACATTAAGCGGGAGAGAGAGGTCAGCAGTGGCAAAGTGGAACTTATGTCAACTGGTAACAGGAGGCCAGGCTCAGTAGGCAGAGCTGAGCAGAGGGACTGAATCCAAACCATTCCATAACCTAGTGTAAGGGTTTGTATTATTATTATTATTATTATTATTATTATTATTATTATTATTATTGCTCAGTAGACAGATCCAGCCAAATCAAGCATTGCTATACATCTCTTTCTATATATGTCACTGTGAAGCAGGTGCTTAGCTTTCTCCCATCCAAAGGAATGTCTAAAATGCTCAGCTTTGGCTGGATCAATGCTTAATTGATAAGTTTTAAAACTTGCATGTTTAAAATTTGCACCATTAAAAAATTAGGAAGATATGGCAGTATATTGATCAAAAAGCCACAGTTCCGTAACACAACACCAAAACGGAAGGCCTAGCACATAACCAGGGAAACAAACACAATAATGCCCACATCTGAATGCAGCCACAGATTTAATATATCTGTGAAAACTAAGCCTAAATCTGGGAGCCAAGTTCAAATTCAAGACACCATTGTTGATCCTTGTAGCAGATCCACCATTTAATCCAAGAAATATTTAATCCTTTCCTTTCCCTGGCCTGGGAGAATTTTCTGAAAAAGGTGATGGTGTCTGGTGGGGTGGGAGAAGAACTAACTTCTACAACTCCTAAAGGAAAATATAAAGTTAAACCTGGTTTGCTCTTTGAAAACTACAGCATATAAAACGCTTTGCAAACTACTAAGAAAAAGAAATAGGCCTGGAGTAATTTATATTCCATAACTAAAATATTAAGATGTATTTCCTCCTCGCTCTCTGTAGCAGTGGCAGCAACAAAGGATTTTTCACTGACATGTCACGAATATTGACAAAGCAAGCAAAGGTTTGTTTTTCCTCCCTCGTTCACAGTGCAAAGTCATGTACTTGCAAGTGATATTTATATGTGGCTTTCTTCAGCATCTTCAGCCTCAAGCATCTTCTGCCTTGTCTGCTGTCCCTTCATGTTGAGAACATGCAAGCTTGCTTGGTTTAAAAGGTCAGTTGTAGCTTGATGTACATAGACTCTGATACAGAAGTCCTTTATGGGGGTGGGGAAGCAAAAAAGAAACCATCCTAATATTAAGCAATATGTACTGTGATTTATTTATTTATTTATTTATTACAACTGAATGTGGGAGTGAATATGGATTCCCCCCCCCCAAATTTCTATAGCGCATTTCATAGTAAAAGCGATTTATTAAACAAAAGGCTCTTGCATTAAATCTAGGAGAAGCCCATGGTCACTGCAACCAGCAAAGCATGATATGTGATGTAATATTTGCACTCTGTAATCTTGCCTTGTTGTTGCTATTTTTAATTTTAAAAAACATGTACAAAATTAGTTAAGACCTCATCTGGGGTACTGTGTCCAGTTCTGGCCACTGCACTGATGAGATGGAAACAGACAAATTGGAACAGGTTCAAAAGAGGGCAATTAAGACAGAAGGCAAGTCTTATGAGGACAGGTTGAATGAACTGGGTATGTTTAGCCTGGAGAAGAGAAGAGGGCACACAATAGCACACTTGAAAGGCTATGTGATGGCCTGGGAGTCAGACTCTGATGCTGAACCTGAGGGATCCCAGCCTGCACAGGATTCCCCGCCTCCAGAACCAGCTGAGCCGGGGCCAGGGCTTGAGCCTGAAGGATCCCCACCTGTGCTGGATCCCCAGGTGCAGGCATCAGCAGAGTCTGCTCTGGCTCCTGATGGGAGGGAGGACCCATTGCCTGCAGGTGCTCCACTCCCAGCCTCTTCAGAGGAAGCTGAGGCATCCCCTGGGTCCAGTAACCCACCAGCCTCTCCTGAGCTAGAGAGGCGAAGGGAGTTAAGTGTCTGCAGGAGGAGTGCTCGCCTCCAGGCCCGGAGGAGAGGCGAGTCTCCAGAGGATCGGGGCGGCCCTAAGCATAGGGCCAGATAAAAGCCAGCCAGACCCAGCCCAAGTTGCGTGAGCAACATAGTTGCAAGCGTGTGCTCAACCTGCAACCTTGTGCCTGAACCTGCCTTGGACCTTGACCTGCTCCCTGCCTCGCTCCCCGCCGGACTGACCTCCTTTGGACCCCTAGACCCAGGACTGGACTTGGACCTCGCTTCATGGACAAACCCTTGGGGCCAGCACAGTTTGCTCACGCCACACCCGCACTCCCCCTTCGCTGGGGTGCGTTCGGGAGGAACTAATAGCCATGGCTGACCAGGCGGCTGCGCTGGTGGCATTGGCCCAGGAGAACCAGGCCTTGACCCACACCGTGCAGCAGCTAAGCAATGTGGTTACGGCGCTTCAGCAGCGTTTGGATGCCTTACCGGCTCCTGGGGCCGCCGCCCCAGCTCCTGGCAAGTACCCCGTGGCCCTGCCAGAGAAATTTGATGGGTCCCCAGCCAGCTTTCCCATGTTTCTCGCCCAGGCCAAGCTGTATATTCAGGGGCGAGCTCGGGATTTCCCCGACGACCGCACCAAGGTGCACTTCCTGATCAGCTTGCTGAAGGACCAGGCGGCCAAGTGGGCGTTGCCGCTGCTCCGGCAAGACTCCCCCTTGCTGACAGACTATACGGGGTTTTGCAATCTTCTGGAAACCACGTTTGCCAACCCTCAGAAGGGGAGTCAAGCCAATCGGGCAATTCGGCGGTTGAAACAGGGCAAGTCCACAGTGGCCATCTACGCCACAGAATTTCGGCTGCTGGCGCAGGACTTGACCTGGAACGACTCTGCACTGCGGGACCAGTATCTCGAGGGACTTTCAGACGAGGTACTGGATCAGCTGGCCACGTTGGATCGCCCTGCCACACTGGATGCCCTCATCCAACGGAGTCTGCAGATAGATGATCGGTTGGAGGACCGTCGCCAGGCCCGGGGCCGCCGGCACTCCGGGCTCCCAGCGCCAGTGCTTCCCTGCAGTTCCGTGGCCAGAGCTGAGTCATTGGAGGAGCCGATGCAGCTCGGGGCAGCGCGGCCTCGCCTCTCCCCCTCGGAAAAGACTCGGCGTCGGGAGGGGAACCTGTGTCTCTACTGCGGTGGGAGTGGACACTACGCCCGAACCTGCCCTGAGAAACGCCAGCCGCAGGTGAAACGGCCAACCCCAGTAGCTGATGGCCCAGGCTACCTGGGGCCCCAAGCATCGCATGATGGGCCCTCACCAGTGGAATTGCAACACCTCATGATACCGGTGCGTCTATACCCCCCCGGTGGGCCCTGGATTCTCACCCACGCTCTGGTGGATTCGGGGGCAACCCGCTCCTATATGGACTCTGCCTTCGCCACTCAGCATCAGGTGCCGCTTCAGAACAAGCCGGAACCAGTACAGGTGGAGGCAATTGACGGACGGCTCCTACGCTCGGGCGCGGTTACTCGGGAGACCCAGCCCTTGGTCCTGTGCTACCAGCAGCACCGGGAGGTGCGAACCCTGGACATTGCCACCATGCCCCGGTTTCCCCTGGTGCTTGGGATGGACTGGCTGGAGTCGCACAATGTTCAGATCGACTGGGTCAATCGGACTGTACGCTTCCCAGACCCGGGTTCCCATGCTCAGTCCGAGTTAGTAGCAGCTGCCCCCATGGGGCAGGCTGTGTCAACGCTCCCTGCCGTGTACCAGGACTATTTAGACGTGTTCGAGGAACAGGGAGCAGACCAGCTGCCACCTCATCGGTCCTTCGACTGCGGCATAGACCTCCAGCCTGGGGCGCCCCTGCCTGTAAGCCGCCTATATTCTCTTTCGGAGCCAGAGCGTGAAGCCTTGCAGGACTTCCTTCGCAAGAACCTGGAACGCGGGTTCATTAGGCCCTCTACCTCACCCACTGCCGCTCCTGTACTCTTCGTTAAGAAGAAGTGTGGGGAGCTTCGCCTCTGCCATGACTACCGGGCCCTGAACAAGATCACCATCCCAGACCGGTACCCCTTGCCCCTTATTGCAGAATTGCTGGAGCGGGTGCAGGGGGCGCAGATGTTCACCAAACTGGACCTCCGAGGGGCCTACAACTTGATTCGGATCCGTGCCGGGGACGAGTGGAAGACGGCATTCGGGACCCGGTATGGGCAGTTTGAATACCTGGTTATGCCGTTCGGATTATGCAACGCACCCGCCGTGTTTCAACGGTACATCAACCACGTGTTCCAGGACTTGCTAGACAAATACGTGGTGGTGTACCTAGATGATATTCTGATTTATTCCCGTGACCCAGCCCGTCACGAGAGTCATGTTCGGTCCGTGTTGCAGCGCTTGCGGGAGCACCGCCTGTATGCCAAGCTCAGCAAGTGCGAGTTCCACCAGCGGTCAGTGGACTTCCTTGGACACCGACTCTCCCCTGACGGGGTGCAGATGGACCCTGGGAAGGTGGCTGCGGTTCGAGAGTGGGCAGCGCCCCGGAACCGCAAGGACTTACAGCGGTTCCTAGGGTTCGCCAACTATTACCGGACCTTCATTGCAGATTATGCTCATCGCACCACCCCATTAACCCGACTGCTGCGCCCCAAGACACCCTTCTCCTGGGATGAGGAGGCTGAAGTGGCATTTCAGGGGTTGAAAGCCTGTTTCCAGAGGGCGCCGATTTTACAGCATCCTGATCCCTCTCGTCCCTTCGTGGTGGAGACTGATGCCTCCAGTACGGCTCTCGGTGCCATCCTGTCTCAGCAACACGGACCCGATGCGCCGCTGTTACCCTGCGCCTACTACTCCCGGCAGCTCCTTCCGGCGGAGCGTAACTATACCGTGTGGGAGCGGGAACTACTGGCCATCAAGGTGGCCTTTGAGGTCTGGCGCCATCATCTTGAGGGGGCACGACACCCGGTGGAAGTGAGAACGGACCACCGGAATCTGGAGTACCTCCAGACCACCCGCAAGTTGAACCAAAGGCAGATCCGGTGGGCGCTGTTTTTCTCCCGGTTCCAGTTCCAGATCCGCTACATCCCTAGCTCCCAAAACCGGAAAGCGGATGCCCTGTCCCGGAAACCCGAGGACGTCGCAGACACTGTACAGCAGGCAGTACCGACGACTATCTTACCACCAGCCACATTCCTGGCCACTCAGGAGGCCAAGCCACTGCAGGCTCGGGTGCGAGAACAGCAACGGGTCGACGCTTGGGCTCAGGAACGGCTCCGGGAACTGTCTGACGGGTCATGCCCTCGATATCCAGGGCTGGCCCTGCACCAGGGCCTACTGCTGCACCAGGGTCGTCTATACATCCCACCAGGACCATTGCGGGCTGAGGTTCTCCAGATGTCCCACGATGCCCCAGCAGCAGGGCACTTTGGGCGGTACCGGACCACTCATCTGGTAAGCCGGGAGTTCTGGTGGCCCTGCCTGAAGGCTGATGTGGCACGCTATGTTGCTGGTTGCGATGTCTGCCGGCGGGCCAAGGGTCCTACTGGGCGACCCCCCGGTCTGCTCCAGCCATTACCAGTCCCACCACGTCCCTGGCACACGGTCTCACTGGACTTTGTGGTAGACTTGCCCCCATCTCGTCACTGTACCTGCCTCCTGGTTTTCACGGACCATTTCACTAAGATGGTGCACTGTGCCCCCTGCCCGTCCATACCCACAGCTAAGGAGACGGCTCAACTGTACATGCAGCACATCTTCCGCCTGCATGGCCTTCCCGAGCGTGTGGTTTCTGACCGCGGCGTCCAGTTCACATCCCACTTCTGGCGAGCCCTGCACCAGACCCTTGGGACGGAGGTCTGTCTATCTTCGGCCCACCACCCGCAGACCGATGGCCAGACGGAACGGGCAAATGCGGTGCTGGAGCAGTACCTCCGGTGTTACTGCAGCTTCCAGCAGGATGACTGGGTCGATCACTTGCCATTGGCGGAGTTCGCCTACAACAATGCAGTGAACGCCTCCACCCAGCAGACCCCGTTCCAGGCCTCCTACGGCTACCATCCACGTTTGTTCCCGGACGTGCTGCCAGCTTCCGCGGTCCCCGCAGTGACAGACTGGCTTCAGGAGCTTCAGTCCCAGCAACAATTATTGATGGAGCAACTGCGCCAGGCCAAGGACGCATACAAGGCCCAAGCTGACCGACATCGTCAGGAGGGGCCAGAACTCCATGTTGGCGATCGGGTGTGGCTCTCTACCCGTCACCTGCATCCTTCTCGGCCCTCACGAAAGCTGGATGCACGGTTTGCCGGCCCATTCACCATCACTGCGCAGGTGTCACCGGTGGCGTTTCGCCTCCAGTTACCTCCATCACTCAAGGTTCACCCAGTATTCCACCGGTCCCTACTTAGTCCAGTCGCCCCGCCCGACGAGTTCCACCCAGACAATCCACGACCGCAGCCAGTTTTGGTTGAGGGGGAGCCTGAGTACGAGGTGGAGCGCATTCTCGACTCACGATACCGCAGGGGGAAGCTCCAATACCTCATCGACTGGAAGGGGTATGGGCCTGAGGATCGTTCATGGGAACCAGTGGAAAACGTCCACGCACCTGCCTGCCTCCGTGATTTCCATGCAGCTTACCCCAGCAAGCCTGGTCCAGCCCCTCAGTTGAGGGGGAGGCCTGGGAGGGGGGATGGTGTGATGGCCTGGGAGTCAGACTCTGATGCTGAACCTGAGGGATCCCAGCCTGCACAGGATTCCCCGCCTCCAGAACCAGCTGAGCCGGGGCCAGGGCTTGAGCCTGAAGGATCCCCACCTGTGCTGGATCCCCAGGTGCAGGCATCAGCAGAGTCTGCTCTGGCTCCTGATGGGAGGGAGGACCCATTGCCTGCAGGTGCTCCACTCCCAGCCTCTTCAGAGGAAGCTGAGGCATCCCCTGGGTCCAGTAACCCACCAGCCTCTCCTGAGCTACAGAGGCTCAGGGCAGAGAGGCGAAGGGAGTTAAGTGTCTGCAGGAGGAGTGCTCGCCTCCAGGCCCGGAGGAGAGGCGAGTCTCCAGAGGATCGGGGCGGCCCTAAGCATAGGGCCAGATAAAAGCCAGCCAGACCCAGCCCAAGTTGCGTGAGCAACATAGTTGCAAGCGTGTGCTCAACCTGCAACCTTGTGCCTGAACCTGCCTTGGACCTTGACCTGCTCCCTGCCTCGCTCCCCGCCGGACTGACCTCCTTTGGACCCCTAGACCCAGGACTGGACTTGGACCTCGCTTCATGGACAAACCCTTGGGGCCAGCACAGGCTATCACATTGAAGACAAGGACAAAGACTTGTCCTCTGCCAAAGGGCAAGACTAGATCTAATGGTATATTTTGGATGAACAGTTGCAAAAACTGCAAAAGAGCACTTTGACAGTGGAACTAGTTACGTGGAGCGATGGGCTCCCCCTTCACTCCGCCTTTCAAGCAGAGGCTGCACTGAGCAGGAGAAGATATATATGGTAATAGTAATAATAATAATAATGAGGTGCCAGTACTCATTTATTGATAAATGTGTCATGGATGGTAGCACAAAATGGCTGACAAGAGCAGCAAAAAGAGAGGTGCTGGTATTCCTTACCATTGAATACTGCCATAAAAAGGCATACAAATAAAGATTAAGGTGTCAATCCACAAACCACTAACTCTATAACAGACCAATTAAAGGTTCCATAGTATGAATCATGGGGCTTAGAGGAAAACATATACAATGTACCTTTTCACGCGTTCTATGAATGCATGAAGTGGGGTGGTAATCATTATCACCTCTACTATCTCTGCCACCAACCACCACATGTTCCTCTGAAGGTCTGAACAGAGCCTACAAGCATGCAACAGTATACTGATACAGCAGAACTAGTCACCCACTGCAAATATTTGTGCAATATGGCAACCTTCAATTTGTACTTACAACTCAGGGAAGTTTGAGGCTCATGGGTGTATAGGTACAGTTTGGAGGTTCACGGTGGGGGGGGGCGTTCCATGTTGTAGTGGGTTTATTAGTTCAAAGTAAGAATGGCTATCTCCTGATTTGAGGGGAGGCAGGTTGTTTAATTCATTCTGAGCCAAACTTAGCAGAAGGGGCGATGTGTTATCCACTCTTTTGTTTGGGGGGGGACTATCTAAAATGTTTAAAATTAAGGTTTAAAAGATTTATTATTTCATTATTTATTAATAAATATTTATTGATAAATTATTATTAAATTTGTATGCCACCATTCATCCACAGATCTCAGGGCAGATGCTTGTTGCTTATAATGTAACAATATTGCCCAGTTCTGGATATATTACTGAAAGCTTTCCTTATGTCATTTCAGAAATCTATCCTGCTCCATTTTGCCATTACAAGTACTTAGATCATCAGTGTCAGTAGAAACAAAGTCCACAGAAAAGCACATGCATGTGTGCAATTAGACCACATAATTTGCATGTGGGTGTTGCGTTTCTGCCTAAACATAAGCAGTTTCCATGTGGAAAAACCATGAGTATATACTAGCCCTTCAAGTAAGATGTCTTCAGGGCTAATGAAGAATAATTCCTTCTTGGCAGTATCATGGCTAGTTCAGAGGCACATCCCTATGCAAGTTTCTCATGAAGACGTTTCCAAGTTATTTAGTCCAACAAGTTGTGGTGGTGGGGAGGAGGGAGAAGAGTTGGCAACCGCACTCCCTTCGTGGAGAAGTTTATCTGTGAATTAACTGATTAAAAGCAGAGCGGCTGAACTGCAATAGGAAATGGGTCGATAAGAGACCTTTAGTGGATGGGGAGCCATTGATTACTTTTCTGTTAAAAGAGTCTTTTCCTGAAGTAGCAGAGGCCCTCCTTTTGCATACATCTTCAACATTTGCATTAACCTTTACAGCGCAAGGATTAAAGACAATCACACCACAGACATTCTATAAGCACTTGCCTCTATCCCTTTCCCCCTTCTTCATCTCTCATTTAAAAACCTGGGCATGCTGCTCATTGGCCAAGGACTCCACAACTCCCACCTACCTCCACGCCTGTGAAGTTTTGTGACCTACTTAGCATAATGCAGCCTACCAGCCATGTATGGTGGCCTACTACATTCCAGGTTTTTTTTTTCCTGCCTGCCAGGGACTTCAGCTTGCGCAGGACTTCTAGACACGTCCAATGCAAGGATGGCAGGCATTTCTGGGGAGAAAGAAAAATAGATCTTCCAGGAAAACTAAACACTCTGAATATAGTTGTGCAGCTTTCAACACAAGCCATTTCGTGGGCCCTAATATGGGGTGCCAAGAGAATCAAACCAGAGACCATCACCGGTGGAATTCTTGGGCATATGGAGTTATTGGCCTGATCTTCATAGAATCATAGAGTTAGATGGGTCATCTAGTCCAACCCCCGGAATGCAAGAATCTCAGCTAAAGGATCTATGACAGATGGCCATCCAACCTCTGATTAAAAAGCTCCAAGGAAAGAGTCCACAACCTCCCAAGGGAGACCATGCCTCTGTCGAACAGCTCTTACTGTCAGAAAGTTTTTCCCCCCTGATGTTTAGATGGAATCTCCTTTCTTGTAACTTGAAACCTTTGGTTCAAGTCCTACCCTCCGGAGCAGGAGAAAACAAGCTTGCTCCTGACCCAGATCAGAAACATGATGGAGAGCAGAGGTTTAAAGCCCCCTTATCTTCACTGTGTTGCAGTACCATCTAGACCAGGGGTAGTCAAACTTTTTATACCTACCGCCCACTAATGCATCTTTCTTGATGGTAAAAATTTCCTTACCACACACCAGTGCTCAATGGAAGGCGAATTCAGCTTGAGCCGTAAGAACCCCCTACCACCCACCTAGAATCCTGAAACGCCCACTAGTGGGCAGTAGGGACCAGGTTGACAACCCCTGATCTAGACCAAAGGCCCATCTGGCCCAGCATCCTGTTTCCAACAAGACTGACTTGGAGAAGGCTGTAAGCAGGAAATGTGGACAATGGCTCTCTCCTGTTGTTGTTCCCCTATTGAGAGGCATGCCAACTGATCCTGGAGTAGATATATTGAAGGTCCTGGTTCAAAAGAGCAGGGAAAGGCATCAGGAATAAAACTGTTGGAATGAGCAGATGGCCAAAGCAAAGTTTCGGGACAGGAGCTAGACATGGAAAGCTTGAGTGGCCTAAAATACCTGCTGGAGGGAAATTCTACAGAGTACCTGAAATATTGGGCAGGCATGATATAGGCCTTAACAGGGGATGAGTCCTGGGTAGCCTAGCATCCAGGCCTAGGGCCAAACTACATGCAGTGCTAAAACCATTATTCAAAAGCACATCATGGATTTTAGAGGTAGTAGTGGGCATGGGGAAAACTTTCATTATGACTGCCGTATTCAGGAAAGGAAGTGCCTCTCCAACCACAATTTTGATGAAAAGCAGCAATGGGAGCCCCCTGCCGCCACCAGGCAAATAGCAGTGCAGGGGGCAATTTTTGTCAGGGTCATGACTGGATCCTGGAGAGGGAAGGGCTGCTCCTCCCCTTCCTGCATGCTGCTATGCTGATTAAAATTGTCCCCCACAACTATTATTATGATGCACTACTCTCTCATCTGGAAGTACTCAGTGATGAAGAAAATGCACTCTGCGTACACTCAGGAGGGCACACTCAGGAGGCACTTTCAAGCCTGGACTATATACAATAGGAATATATGAGAGCATTAAAAACTGATGCTAAGGCATCAGTGAACCAGGCCCCAAATTAAGCTTGTTGATTTCCAAGCATCTTGTTCCAGCTGGTGGTAATGGGCAACCAGCCATCATTCCACTTGCTTGTAGGTTACAGCAGCCTGAGAGCTATATATTCACATGGGCAACCTTCCAGAAGCCACGTGTCATTGATGGGTGGGACTGAAGTCAAGTGGGCAGGAGCCAGAGATACAACTCTTAACCCTGTGCAGTGGACTATAGTCTCAGCCACACATAAACTGGTTTGTACGCCTCATCTTTCTCCATCCTGGCAAGTGAGAGGCATTTCTGCCATTCAAGGGCAGACTCCAGCCAAGTAAAAGTACTTGAGGATGTCATGGAGCAAAGCTGATGTAGAGTAAGAACTGGGGAAGTTCCAGCTGCCATTCAGAGAGGCCTGGATAGCTGCACTCAGCCCTCAAGGCAAGAGCTTCCTCACCTCTGAGTTACAAAATGAGTTCATAAATCAGCTGTTGCACAAATCGAACTTCTAGTGAAGGAATAGGTGGACTGCGTGTTTAAATAAAGTCTAGTTCTAGTGCATTTTCATAACTCAATGGTGGGCAGATAGCAGTACAAGATCTGCTAGTCAATTTCCAATGGAGTGTTTACGATCAAAATACGTGACTCTATACCCCCAAGGTGGGGAGCCTCTGATCTGTGGGCCCAATATGGCCACCTACCAGGCCATTTGGGGCAAACCGCACCCACTTTCACTGCACTTGGCAACATATGGGACACCAGGCACAGAAAACAAAACCGAGACTTGGAATTTCAAGCAGCCACTAAAATGAGGAAGAACTGAGAGTGGACTTTCAAGCACACTCCCAATTCTTCCTTTCAATCATCAGCCGGTGTTGCAAGAGATCTTTGTTCTGCATCTGCAACTTGAGCCACACCCACAAAGGAAAAATGTTACTGTGGGTCATCTGATGTCACTGTGACATTAAGTGACGGTGGGCCGCCCTTCACAGCTGTCAAAATAGCCCACAAGGGATGTGGGAACTCAGGATCCTGTTTGCTGGCTGGATTTTTGTTCTCCACCTCTACTGAGCGAGAATACTGGTCGTTTTAGCTCGGTCTCCTCTGAAGTGACTTGGAGTGTCTTTCCAGCGGTCTTTCCCAGTCTTACCTGAAGATTCCAGGAATTGAATCCAGAACAGTTTGCATGCAAAGGATGTGCTCCACCACTGAGGATTTTGGCAAAACAGACTGAACTACGTAGAATAAGGTACTCCTTACATTCTTAAGGAAGGGTACATACTCAATAGAAAGTTGTGTATGCCTTCGCTGTTAAAGGGAGCCTAAAAATGAGATCTCGCTTTGCAATTTTAAACAACTGTCTGTCTACAAGGATGTAGACCACACAAAACTGAAGTCAGCTCACTTCTGTCAACTGCAAGCACCACTGCAAGTCAAAAACAGCACACAACTGTGAGGGAAGCACTCACTCCACTATTTTTTTTTAAAGGATTTCTCAAGTTGGTTGGAAATCTAGGGCAGCCAAGAGGACTCTTGCACTTCAGCTCTGAGCTGCAAATCCCTCTGCTTTTTGTTGAATACCTGGTCACTCCTTCCCCCAGTACTGCTAATACACATCAATCCTAATTCACAACAGCCCCCTGCTGTTCCAATTCATTCACCTCCCCTGAGCAGAGATTGCAATTCAAGGCAAACTGTGAAATGCCTTGTGATGGGGACAAAAAGGCTCTCTAGGGACAAGCTAAGGTCAGCAAACTTACTTTGTTTGGAACCTCTGATCCACTTCATTGTAGGTCTCCTGAGGTGACAAGAGCATGCACTAACCAAATGAGCCTTTAACAGATTTGTCCAAAGGAGTGAATAAAGAAATTTACTTTGACAGCTATAATGGAACAAGTTCTGTAAATAAAACACAGCAGGAGAAAAGGGGGGGGGGAGGAAAGAGACCTCAGCATTTTTTTTCATTATTATTTTTTGAGAACTGCTCTGTCTGCTTTAAGGACAAGTATTCTGATAACAGTACTTAAGAGTGTTCAAAAGACTTCCTGTACATTATCGCAGTAACCCTTACAATGGCTGTTTAAGGCAGAAGTGTATTATCCCCAAAAGGTGCCGAGGCCAAGCAAAGGGAACTTGTCGAAACGGCCACCCGGAGTTTATGTCCAAGGCAAGATTTGAGTTGCGAACTTCCCCATTTCTCCAGCAGTCTTCACATGTTGCTCAACGAGGAGGGCACTAGCGCACTGAAGGAAGAATGGAGCTGAACTGTTGGGTCCCACCCAAAATGTCACTTGACGGAGTTACACACACACACACACACACACACACACCCCTATATATCTGAAAACTTACAAGTAACTGAGATACATGAGTAGAATGAGGGCTCTGTTCCTCTGCTTATGTGTGACAGCAAACAATGAGGGGTTAAATCTTACAAACTACAGTACATAGTCTTTCTAGGACCAAAGCACAGAACAGGCACCACATAGAGAGCACTTTAAATTCATCCCCGGAGCAGCTCTGTCCCTGTATGGCAACTTAATTCGTGTGCGGTTGTTGCTTACCATTTAAGCTGAAGAAGACTCTCCCCACCAACACCAACTTTTTAGAAAAGGAATAACTCCTATTGACATTCTTCTGTGAGCAAAATGCTTCAGAATCATTTGCCTAGCTTATCTTCTGTTCCTATATGTTCTCCAAAATATTTCCTCCACCAGCACGAGAGGTGAAGCTGGGTGGTAATGTGTGAGAAGGGGTCTTCTTCACAGCAGCATTGAGAGCATGGAATTCCCTGCCCAGGGAGATCCTGCACTGGAGGCTTTTCAATTCCACATGAACATCTTTTTATTTTAGTTGGCCTATGCCAGGGATGGAAAACCTCTGGCCCCCAACAGGTTGTTGGATTACAACTCTCAGAAGCCCTACCTGGCTTAGCCGGTGGTCAGGGATGCAGGGAGCTGCAGTACAGCAACACCTGAACAGTCACAGGATCCCCACCCCTGTTTATATGCTTTTTCTCTCTTCTCTTTGGGTTGCTTTGCTGCTGTGCTGGTTATAATTTCCCATTCTTATTGCTGACCATTGTTTTTAATTGCTTGGTTGCAAGCCGCTCTGAGCTGGAAAAGCAGCACAAAGGTATTGCAAATTTTAAATATATCTCATTTATTTATTTACAACAAATATCCCACCATTCCATCAATGCTCAAAGTAACTAACCAGGATTGTAATGCAGCAAAATAAGGCAAAATGGAATAATAAAAAGTAGTCTTTAAAGATGGGAAACTGATGATGAAGAAGAGATGACATCTGCCCTTAGGTTAAACAAAGCTGCCAAGAACTGAGCAGGGATTGTTTTCAAGCTCTCTCCTGTCCAAATCTCACGCCACCCAATAGGTAAGCTTATTTAAAACAAAAAAACATGCTAGAGTTTTCTGTATCAAAAGCAACAACACTTCTGCATTTATAAAATGTTGTATGTTCCCAGTAAGTCTAATACAGACTTCCTCAACCTTGGCCCTCCAGATGTTTTGAGACTACAATTCCCATCATCCCTGACCACTGGTCCTGCTAGCTAGGGATCATGGGAGTTGTAGGCCAAAAACATCTGGAGGGCCGAGGTTGAGGAAGCCTGGTCTAATATCAGGGCTGGGCAACTCAGGCTTCTAGAATTACCTTATTTACCTTTTTTTAAAGTAAAACCTTGGGTTCCACCATACTATTGTTGTAAACCACTTTGATATTTTAAAATAAAATTGTGGTGTATACAAATATTTTGTAATAAATAAATGAAAATAAATACCAAGTATGCTCAGCAGCAACAACTGAAGCCCATTTCACAACCAGCCTTAAGAATGCGTGCAAACCCCACACACCACTAAATATGTGTTTGTTCCATCATAAAAGACATTTCAGCCTTACAAAGTACTGAACACACTGGGCTGCATTAAACTTATAGTGCCACTGGAATTAATGAGCAGCACTATGTTAGCTCCATTCATTTTCCCTCTGAGTAAAACGTAGTTGAACACACCCGTATAGACTGTTAGGCCACTGTCACATACGGTTTGAGAAAGGGTCGCGGCGCTGCTGTTTGCTCTTTCATGTCTACAAGTCAAAATGCACAACCTGCAATGGGTAGAACACATATTCAACTTGAACCTGTCTTACATTACATACATATGCTGTTTCTGCATTTATCAGCCACGCATTCCAGGCAAAGGAGGTTGCTCTTAAATGTTACTGTGCGGGGGGGGGGGGACATCTTTAGTTTTTGCCTCTATGTTGCAGCAACAGAGTACACACCAAGCACTACCAGCCTGCTTCCTTTTGCTCCCTGTTCTCTGTGCCTTTGTTCCCCATGGTGCAATACTCTTCCATTTCTTGTAGGAGACAAAGCACAGAGGACAAAGTCATTGGCTCTTGACTGTCACTGAAGCACCACTCAAGCATTCTTAGCTATTAATTCTTCCCCTCAGCCTACTGCTTCAGTGTACCTATTTTACAGGAGGAGAAAGAAAGGCAAAGTGAACAAAGGCATGTGCAGTCAATGATGAAACGTCAGATCCCATTTGGAATCTCCAGCTCTGCACATTCAATCACACAATTGCATTAGCTTTAGTCTTTCAATGATCAGTAAAAGTGACTAATGCCTTTGTTTAAACACTAATTCAGAGCCTGACCTTTGAGTCAAACTGTTCTGGAAGAAAGATATCATGGAGGCAAGTGAGATTTTACTGCCCTAACAAAGGTAGAATATTTGTGGCTTTCTGAAACAACAAGTACACAATTCTGTGTTTCAAGAGATGCTAGAACAAGGCCTTGGAAAAGATGGAAGAGAATTTCCCTTGGTCTGCATCTTTAGGTGAACCAATCAATTTTGCACCTTTCAATTAATACAAAGATTGCAATGTCATTATTCCTCATATTCCGCTTCTCCAGATTTTGCAACACAGCTCTCAGCTCAAAACATACACCAAAATGTGTGTGTGTGTGTGTTTAAGATAAAATAGATTTAGAAATGTGTAGCTTACACGGAGATTAAAATGCTAATTTAAACAAGGGGGGTTAAAAATGCAAATTAATGCAGAAACCAGATGGAACAGATTTATGAATAAACGTATGTGAAAGTGAGATTGACTGGAAAGCTACAGCCAAATCCAAAGAACTGTGGGTTCTTTAAACAAAAAACAAAAAACAGCATGCAAGAACAAGTCCAAATCTGAAACCCAGGTTGCCCAGCCCCATGCATGCAGGAGGGCAGAGCCAGCCAACTGCCTCAGTGTCTCGCTGGCTCAGTCACCCCCGAACTCACGGCACAGAGCCACCTGCAGCAGAGGAGCCCATCGTGGTGCTTTGACCGATGGGCAGGCTCTTCCCCCGATTCAGCCTTCGTGCCCTGGACTCTTGGCCTAGCACCCCTGAGAGCCCAGCGCCCCGCACCGCTAGCGCCTATGGGTAAGACGGCCCTGTTTGTTTTTTGCAGTCTTTCGAGTACTAGAGTACTAGACCATTTAAACAAGATTTTAGCTGCAGTTCATTCATTTTCACCTTTGAATTGTTGTTATTTAAAAAGTGCGCCTAGATATTCCTTTGTGGTACCCATAACCTAAGTTTAAGGTGCCATTTAGCTCCTAGCTTTCATATACCGGTATCAGTTTCTATTTGTTTTTATTTATTTATTTATTTAATTTATATACTACCCTATACCTGGGGGGTCTCAGGGCAGTTCACAGAAAAAGGTTTTTAACACTGCCACAAATAACTGTGCTAAATTTTAGTCTCTTCCCTCATAGTGCACAAAATAAGGAGAGGAAATTTGCACAAACCTAAAGCTCAGCACATCTCATTTACATAACAAATCACAATTTCCCCTTTACTTCTGAATCAGGCTATGGTCACTTTCGATGAGCCTCACATACTGTTATGTACACTAACTCAGGAACCATATACACTATGCACCGATGATCATGAACACATTGTTCTTAATATTGCACCAAGACTAATCTTTGCACCCACTTTTAAAAATGCATCTTTAATCACCTAGATACATAGAAACACACACTCTCAAAACTGGAAACCTACTTGCACAAAATGCAAATTGTCATTAGCTAATCAAGTTCAATTTGACACCAACAATTTTATTCTGGAATTCGACAGAAGGGAGATCAGGGTGTAGAATTTTTTGTGGGGTTTTTTTGTTTTTTAAAAAAAGCCCAACAAAAGCAGCAGCAACAAACCTCTATTTCAGCTGCATTATTTTTCTATCATATTATCTCACACACAACACTCAAAACAACTAAAATTGAAAAAGTAGAGGAAAATTGTCTTCCTTTTAGTTTGTTTACTCAGTATGTTTGACAGCACTTTATATACAGCCAGATGCACAATTTCCTTGGAAAAGCACATCAGTCAGGATTCCCCCTTTTGTTTGCAAGAAGGGAAATATTTAAAACTTAGGAAAGTATAATTGCAAAAGAAAAACTGTCGAGGAAGGTAGGAATCAAGGGCGGAAACTTACATCTTTGTGATTGACTAGAACAAACAGAATAGCATCCTTAAAGGAATGTGTACTGAGAATTATATTTATCCACAAAAGAAAAAGACCCTACTACAGGCATGGTCTTAGTTTATATTCCTCATGAAAATCAACATCACTTACCGTGCATAGGGATGAGTCAAGTTACAGAGAACTATAGGGAAAGAATTAAATAAAAGTCTGAACAATTTATTTAATACCAATACCGGTTCCTAGTCTTGAGCCAGCTGATTGTCTCATCCTGATCCAAAACCTGAAAACGAAAATACAGTAACTTTCCACAGCAACCCAAGGGCTTTCTTTCAGCAGTACCAAAATCCAGCTCAACAAGTGGAAAACCTGATGCATTCTTAGCAGCCCACCACTCTGTGCACTGTACCACAACCTATAAAAGCCAGAGGATGCACGGCACTTCATGCGGGCAGCGACAGCTCTCCGAGGAAGTCCAAAAATAGCAGGAAAAGATGCTTCACATGTTAAGGGAGAAATTGATGGGAAGCACAAGAAGCAGATTCCAAAAAGTGATGGAACAAGATTGATAGGATCCAGCACACGAAGAGATGTCTCTTTGCAGACTGGTCAGCTGCCTCCACGTCACACTTTGTGAAAATCTCCCTCCTGTGTGTGCAGACGCGATAATGCAGCCCTTTGAAAAAGGTGGGGGGGGGTGATACGGGGTTTGGATGGAAAGAGATGGCAGGGAAAGATGAAGGGGGGGGGACCTCACATGGGCAGTCTACGGCTGGGAGCTTTGAAAGCCCAAGGTTTCTGCAAATGCCTCTGCTAAAAGCAGAGGCAGGCTCCTGGATCGATTATGCATGCACGCCACTGAAAACACCAGCCGCTTAAGTGCCAGAGCCCTGCTGGATAATTTATAGACCAGTGTTAGTATTCACAGAGTGGTGGGCAGAGTTCAGAGGAACAAGGTAGAGAATAGAAGTTTAAGACAACTTTCACATATCACTTATCAGCCATTCACTGCAAATTTCTGGGCTTGTTTCACAGATGTAAGCAAGGGGCAGAAGCCCAATCAGGGTCTGGGTGGGTACCAACAGCTGCTCCAGAATAAATGAAGGGCATTGATCTGCATCTTCGTTATATGAATAGATAAAAGCTGCCTTCATTTTGAAATCAGGTCACCTAGTATTATCTTTGACAAGTAGCAGCTATTGGGGTATGGGACATTCAACAGTTGCCTTCATTCCCTGTAGCACTTTTCACATGTTCATTTGAATAGGTGGAAGGGGGAGCAGGATTCCACTTGTTTATGATCACTGGTTGCGACCCTAGTTTATGTGCAGCAGTAGGTGAGGAAGAGACCTCCACCAAATCTGTACACAGAGTGGGACCAGAGGCCAAAAGCAGGTAAAATGCTACTCCCTTCTGTTCAGAGTAATGTGTGGTAAGTGCTTGTGCATTGTCTTCTCACACTGTAAGCTACTATGCACTAATGTCTTAGGTACAACTCAGAGTAGTAAAAACAGACCTTGCCGCAGGTCTGTATTCACAGTTCCACCAAGAATCTGCTGTTATTGACCCGTGTGAAGCCTGAACACAGCGGTCAACGTTTAACAACACAGTCTAGTGACACTTTTCAGACTGAAAAGGTGTTATTAGA
The DNA here is from genome assembly GCF_009819535.1 of Lacerta agilis. Taxonomy (NCBI): domain Eukaryota; kingdom Metazoa; phylum Chordata; class Lepidosauria; order Squamata; family Lacertidae; genus Lacerta; species Lacerta agilis. Next base: position 27,516,280 of record NC_046312.1, read on the forward strand.
ATGACTTGTTGAAATACCTTGCAACTTTCATAAGCAACTTAATGCAATTCCTCCTGTCCTGACCTGTGATTATTAAGAGTGCTGCTTTAAAAGCGCTGTTACCCTACCACCACCCAAAAAATCACCAGGTGTTCAGATATTTCCTCCTTATTTATAATTGACATTTTATCAGAATTTTCCAAAGCAGAGTTAGAGAAATCTTTGTGAAAAGAAAGCTCCTGTTACTGTATTGAGGAAAATGTTGCTAACTTCTGCAGGAGTCTAAAACCTCACTTATAACTTCAAGCTATGCTGTATTTGCAACTTTGTTCACTCCAGCAAGTGATAAAAATGGAACAACTGGTCCTACCAGAGGCTGTCTGTGGTTTTGCATCTGTTACAATTAGTATTTTTCCTGATAATACCAAGTTCCCAAAGCCCTTTTAACCATACTGCTACACACAGTGTGCTAACATAAACATTCTTGTTGCTGCCAATAAGTACCAAATAAATTTGCAATGTTTTTTGGGGGGGAGGGGGGGTTTTAACCAGTAACTGAGTACTCCTTAAGATTGCAGGCACAGGCTGCGCATTCCCCACCCCACCCCCACAATAAAGGAGACCACACAGTTGAATGGGATCAAATCAGGCCACAACTTTATTGACTACAGATGAAGTGGTTTGGCATAGGCATTGGGTAAACATTTATTTCCGGACTGCCTACCGGAAATGACATCAGGTTGAACCCAGCAGCGGCGATTCCTATGACTAACATCAAATAGGGGGATCCCTGCAGGGATCCCCCCTCTAGAAGTGCCGAGGCCCAAGCCCCGTCTGGGCAAATGGACAGAAGCAACTCCATCACGGATCCCTTTAATGAGCTACCCTAATTCTGGAGGGGAAGGCGAGGGTACACCCCCCCCCCAACGAAGGCTAAGGTCACCCAATGCCTAAACCGCCAAGGTTGTGACGATTGCTATGGGGTAAGCAAAACCTCCAGGTCATAGCCAATTCACTTGGTAGGCAAATTCCTACCTGGCCTCACTAATACGGCAAACACCGCAGCCATAGCAAGGTCAATTCAATGAGTAAATGCAAAATTACCAGAGTGGATGGGTGGATCCAAGAAAGAAAGGCTGAGCATCAGGGGCTGGCATGGGCTGTTTTAAATCCCCCGAGAGCAGACACGAGGGACAGGGGCGGAGGAAGGGAGTCCGATGGGGGCGGACCGCCTTGGGTGTCACCACTGAGGGGGAGTGACAAAATTATGGGCGGCACTCACAGCGGGTCCTGCAGCGTGCCCAAGCCACATGTCTCTCCTGGGAGTGACGCGGTGGCTTGGGCGCCTGCAGCCTCCTCGCTACCCCTAATGGCCCACCCGCCGCCACCAGCACCCCTCAGCTGTAGGGTGGCTGAGTGGAAAGAGGCAGGCAGACTCCTCAGAGGCCCTGCGGAGCATCCTGCCCCAGCTCACCCCGCCCCTGGGTGCAGGGCATGTGCGCCACCCCAGGTGCCCAATTGGCTTGCTCTGTCGCTGCTGAGGGAAGCCTGATTGCTTCCTTAAGCCCACCCCTGGAGAGCCTGCCATTGACCAATTTGGCAGGCTGATGCAGAGCAGGATTTCAAGCCAGGAGCACAAGCCAAAGCTCACATTCTGGCAGGGATCAGACGCCGACGCCCAGCCCTGCATCGTCGGCAGGAAGGGAGGCACTAGGCATCCCGCAAAGCCACCACACCCCTAAAAGGGGGTAAGTGGATTTACCTGAAATCCCTGAAATCCCAGAAGCAATCTCTACAAAACTACTTCATTTGGAGATAATTCCACATGCAAACACAGCATCTCCTGCTCATCGAAACAACTCTGCCTATTCCCCTGTGCTGCCCCTTATGCCTGGAACTCTTGCTGTTGTTGACTGAACTCACTAGTTGCTTTTTTTAAAATACAAAATTAACTCAAGATGACTTACATAATAGTAGCACATAAATTAAAAGGCACAATCAACCAAAGATGGCAACAGGCACACATGATAGTTTGTTGCCATGCTGGATAAACCACACCCACCATCTTCTCCAAGTTTCTTGGTTCCATTTTTGTCCTAATCAAGTTAAGCTTCAAAATTGTCCCATTCCTTAGATTTAGAGAAAAGAATAGATCTCATGCACAAGTACATATTTTCTAGTCACTCTGTTTAGAAATGAGAATTCTTTCATGTGCGGAGTAGAAATTGGCTTCTTAGTTAATCTTCTGGCTTTTTTTGACCATTTAGGACTCAAACCAGTTATCCAATAAGAAAGGCAATAGCGTGTCCATGAATGACTTGTTTGAGCCAGTGTACCAAAATAAGGCACATGAAGACCCTTGGTGCCTGCAGGCAACTATCTATCTATCTATCTATCTATTATCACTCTCTCACACACACACACACATTGGATGGGTTCCAGCACATATAAAAACATAATAAAACATCGAACATTAGCAACTTCCCGATACAAAGCTGCCTTCAGATGTCTTCTAAAAGTTGTGTAGTTCTTTATCTCCTTGGCATCTGACGGTCAAAACCCATGCACACTCTTCACATATAAATTATTTGTTAGAACCACATTCAGGCTTGCTTCTTCCTTCACACATGCCACCTTTTTTTTTTTTTTAGGTGTTTCCCCAAACCCCGCATACCCTCCTTTTGAGAAAAGTAAGGTAATGGTTTCTATCCTAGTACAGTACTTTTCCCCTGGCACAGGAGAAGGCAAACTCCAGGGCTTTTCCTGCTCTTTCAAGCAACAGAAACAGAACCCGTAAAAAGGCAGCTCCTTTCCTGCGTTGTTTCTCTCCTGAACATGAGAGGCACAGAGCAACAGATCTGGAACGTAAAGCATTATTAATAGCCACTGTCCTGCCGTGATGAGTCACCTCACCACATAAAAAAACAAAACAGCAGAATCACAAGCAGGTTTAAAACAAAACAAAAAAAAGCCCTTTCCCAACATTCATAGACCAACAAGGTAATTTATTGGCAGCATTAGAAGTGAAATACCAATCAATTCCACTAATATTGAAAGCACGCTATGGTATATCATTGCCTACCAAGGGAGGCAGAAGTACTTGCGGAACCCAACACAGCGATTCAAAACTCATTCCATCCTTCTGGGAATAATAAGATCCCTTAGATAGCTATTAGAGACATTCTTTTAGTCACCTAGCCATAAATATCCCATAAGCAAGAAGTGTTGCGGCGAATGCAGAAATCCGGTCACTGTGCCATCATAGAAAATTATCCCCCCCCCTCCCCGCCTTCTAAAAGCAGGTCGGTTCTATGGGAAATTTCCAAATGGGTGGAAGAAAAGGTGTCCCACGGTTTCAAAGCCACAGGCATACGTACCTGCTCAGATTATTTCCCTGTACCTTGTCATGTTCTAGGACAAGGATGGGGAACATATTTCAGCTAGATGGCCACATTCCCTCCTGGGGGGCACCTATAGTCCCCCCAGAGGCAAAAGTGGGAAGAGCAACTAATGTGAATTGTACCTTTATATAGTCAAGGTGGTTTATTTACACTTGGACATCCTTCTCTATTGTTCATCCAGGCAAGCAAAAAGAATCATCAAAGTTAAAGGACACATTCCAACTAGGCAAAAATGCACAAAGTTGATCTGGTGCAGGTGTGTGGCCTGAGCAAAGTCCATAGAGCTATATACAGGGCCTGCAGGGCCTTGTATACCCTTAAAAATGAGTGACAATGCAAATTGTATGTATGTTTTGTCCAAAGAAAGCCCCTGAGTCCCATGGGAAGAGGGATTGACACTCTGAGAATTGCAGCTCTGGGAGGGGAACAGAGGTCTCCAAACAACTCTCAGCACATTTAGCAAATTACAGTTCCCAGGATTCTTTGGGGAAATTGATGACTGTTTAAAAGTCGTATGATACTGCTTTAAATGTATAGTGCAGATGGGGCCTAGGATTGTGGCGACAGGCTCCAAACTGTTGTATGTGCAACTATGCTGGGAGGGAGGGTGGGGGGGGAGGAGAGGTTAAAGTAAATAACCTGCCTAAAGCATTTGATTTTTTTTATTTATTACAATTTCAGCCAATAGCCCACCTGAACAGGAAAGCTTGTTTCAAAAACTGATGCTGACAAAAGATGAAATTACTCAGCACATAAGTAGTTGTTGGCATCCGTCTCTCTTGGGAGACAACGGAGGAGTGTGCCTTGTTGTAGCTGTAGAGACTGATGCGGGAAATACATGTTTTGTTGCAGCTGGGGCAGATAAAGGCGTCCAGTTGTGCTGCTGTAGACGCACGATGGAGTTTCTTCTCTCAACACTCCTCCCAGAGGCCATTCCTTCTCTGGTCAGGGCTACAGATGCACAACCTGAATGACTGTCTCCAGCCACTGTGGTCGTCTACAAGGGATTCCCACGTACAGGGCTGATGTTGCCAGCCTTCATGTCACATTTGCAGACATCTTTGTAATGCAGTTGGTCTGCCAATGGGCCTAGTGCCTGAAGAAACCTGCCCACAGAGCACGTCCTTGGAGATCCGGCCATTTCCCATTCTGTAGACATGACCAAGCCAGCATACATGTCACTAAGACAGGAGTGTGAACATGCTGAGAATGTGGGCTTGGGAGAACACATCTTTGTTTGAGACCCTGTCCTGCCATGTGATGTCCAAAATCTTCCTGACACAATGCATGTGGAAAGCATTGAGGCGTTGCTCCTGGTGGTTGTAAATCACAGATCACTCACTTCCATAAAGCAGTGTACTCAACACACAAGCCTATAGAAGCAAGCCATTGTTGTAGTTGCCTTGCCAATATGCTTGTCCAGCTCAGCATCAATGGAGATGTTGCTGATTATGGTGGAGCCAGGTAGACGAAATCATCTACCACCTCAAGCGTGTGGTCACCAATGCTGATGTGCAGAGTGCTGGCGAAGTCCTGACCCGGGATGTTGGTCAAAACTCCCTGCAGGCTTGGGCAAAATGGTTTGATGAGTCTCTGTAGAGCTTCCTCAGAGTCAAGGCTGTCAAGGCTGCAAACAACATCTCTCAGATAACGAACCGTCACACTTTAGTGCGTAGATGTGCCAGGTTGAACAGCCCCTGTTGCTCCTTGAATGGAAATACACACCGTCTTCAGTCCAACTGAAGGCACAGGAGATCAGCAGGGAGAAGAATATAGCAAAGAGAATTGGGGCAAGAACACAGCCCTGTTTCACACGACTCTTTATACAGAAGGCGACTGAGGATGAGCCGACTGAGGATGAGCCATCGTACTGGATGGTGCCGCACATGTTCTTGTGGAAGGACACAATCATCTTGTGAAGCTTAAGTGTGCATCCTATCTTGCTGAGCAGTGTGAAGAGTCCTTTTCAGCTGACAAGATCAAAGATCTTCGTCAGATACATGAAGGTGTCACCTTTGCTTGCAGCATTTCTCCTGCAGCTGGCGCAGTGAGGAAACTATGTTGACTGTTGACCGGTGAGGTCTAAAGCTGCATTGTGACTTGGGATAGTTATGTCATAATTGGAAAATTGTGGCCCCACCTACAACTGAGCCCTGAATGGTTTTACCAAGGGAATGGGAACCTCAGGCTGAAAAGAGGCTTCCACTCTTGCCCTAGAGCTTCTGTGGTAATTAAGCAGGTATGGACCTGGTCAGAGAAATGTAGAATGGAGAATGGTTCACTAGAGCGTGAGTGCTGTTACTTATGGAGCCAAAGCAGAGCCCCCCCCCACATACAAGACAAAAGTATCACCAAGTTTAAAGGAGCCCCAAAGTCTGCAGGAATACTACAACTACGGGGGAAACTCCCCCACAAAAATAGGACTGAGCATGGACAGTAGTCATGTAATGCTTATTTTTTTGACCGGGAACTGTGTGAGATTGAATGGATTGGTTGGAATCCAGAAAGTAGTATTCCACTCAGCTAACTTTTGTTGTAGTTCCGACTTGCGTTATTGATCTTATACCAGTACCTGATCATTTCAAAAAGGCAGGTGTGTGTATCTTTATAGCTATGCTGTGGCTACTTAGCTATGTAGAAAAATTGTATGCCAATCTAGGATGAAGGGCAGTATAGAAATTTAATAAACAATAAACAAAAATGTAACCTCGGAAGCAACCTCACATTGAACTTCATCAGTTGTCTCTCTGAAGCCAATATGCATAGACCATCGTGGTTGTCTTTGTTTGCAAAGCCACAGTCCAACAGAAATCGAGAACAGGTGGGTAGCCGTGTTGGTCTGCCATAGTCAAAACAAAATAAAAAATTCTTTCATGTGCATGCACACTATATTTAAGGATCTGGTGACTTCTGTTTCAGTGTATCTGAAGAAGTGTGCATGCACACGAAAGCTCATACCAAGAACAAACTTAGTTGGTCTCTAAGGTGCTACTGGAAAGAATTAGAAATCAAGAAGCAACTGATAAAACTATAAATGCACCACAGCACATTTGCCAAAAACAAATTGAATTTGAGCGGGCACACTTTGAGGTCACAGACACATACTGTTCAGGGTGCATTTGTGTGAAAAAGAATCCAATCAACCTCAGGCCTACTCCTGATGCGGGGCCATCCATCAAAGGAGCTGAGCTTGCTTCACATAATAATAGCCACCTCACCCACGTAACAAATGGGCACAGAAAGAAAGTGATGGGCCTTGAGTTATGCAGTCTTTAGAACAAAACCAGAAGCTTGGGTTCCAAACATTGCAGTTTGCTCACAAGAAGAGTTGCCTCCGGCTTGTGGGGCAAAAGGCCAGAACACAGACTATAAGAAATTTACAGTGCAACAAGTATTGCACTGGGTTCCAGACAAGCCCTCTTCCATTGCACTCCATTTGATTCCACTTGGGATAGTTTTCCATCACCATGTATACAGTCAACATTCCACAGCCACTAAGCATGCTGTCTTCATCGGGCTTTTTGGGAGAGCTCACTCCTTACTTTTTTCTCTCAAGGTAGTCTCAGTGTTTTCTAACGCCAACGTCTTCTGCATAGGTGGGGCAGTTGTGGATACATAAGGATCCAAACCTCAGTGTCAGATCTACAAATTTTGCCATAGCGTGAGAAAGTGTGCACTCCCACCGCCCACTTCTTCTGCAGGTTTGTGTCCAACCATCCTTGCTGCCACCACTGCTACCAAGAGAAAGATGACTACAGGTTCATGTCCCATCCTGCCAACATGGCAGCTTCTTGCCTTCCTCTTCCTGGGGTGAGCAAGAAGGTAGGGACATTCTTTTAAAAAAAGCAATCCCTTGGAAGTTGGCACCTCTGCACATTCACTGAGTTACCAAGTTTATTCTGCGTTCTAGCATAAGTTAAGTCGAGACTCAGACTAGTTTTGCTTTACAGACTCCCTCTTTTACAAAAATTAATTGATTTGAATATGGGTGAAGCATGCAGGCAAACCTGTTGTCCATTAGCAAAAATAAAAATAGTGTACAATTTCAGGAGGTGGGAGGAGGCAAATTTCCAGGAAAAGTATGACGATTATTTCCAGGACAACAGTAAAAAAAAAAGGAGGAGGAGGAGGAGAACTGCTACAGACACAGCTTCCAGAACAGATTGGAGGAGGTGCTATTCCTATTTTAACAGTGCCCAAATCTGCTGCCTGAGGCAGGCTGCTTCATTCTGCCTAGTGGTAGGGTAGAGCTCAGCCACTTGGCTACATTTGGGCAGCCTGCCTGAGGCAGCATATTTTGGACATAATTAAGAAGCAACACACTATCAGTTATTTCTGTTGAATAATAATAATAATAATATTTTACTGTGGTAGGATGTCATTTCAATGGTCTTAGCCAAGGCACCAAAATGTCAGGCCAGTGAGATCAGATGCCTGCTCATTGCTTACATTTTTTTTAGTCATGTGAAGAATTCGTTCTAGGGTGGTATATCTGAAATGACTGTGCAGCTACATTTGAGCGAGTTCTGCACACTGTCTCACTAGAGTGGTACATGCCCTGCTTATCTCCCACTTGGATTACTGCAATGCGTTCCATGTGGGGCTACACTGAAGGTGACTCGGAGACTACAACTAAACCAGAATGGTGACTGGGGGCAGCCACTGGGACCATTTTACACTGGTCCTGAAAGACCTACATTGGCTCCTGGTACATTTCCGAGCACAATTCAAAGTGTTGGTGCTGTCCTTTAAAGCCCTAAACAGCCTCGGCCCTGCATACCTGAATAAGTGTCTCCACTTATCGTTCAAGCCCAGACACCGAGATCAAGTTCCTCCCAGCAACCCACCCATTAACAAACCCAGATTCCTCCAGGCAGCCCGACCCAGGGTGATCAGGGGTTGTCTTGACGTGATTCAGTCAAAGTCCAGATCAGAGCAAATTGGCCTGACTTTGTATGGGCTTCGGCAGAAACTGGTGTGCAGCTCTTTTCATTTCTTGCCAAATTCGGTCAACCTCATTTCAGTTTTGACAGGTTCAGCCCACCATCTTGATTCAAACTGGAGTCCAATGGTATCCAAATATAGACCAAAGCCCATGCCTCCATTTCAGGAACCACTGTCAAATTGGGCAACATTATTTGCAGCACGGTCCAAATCAGTGCAGTTTTGAATAGTTTTGGGTTTGTCTGCTTCAAAATGACAGCCAACAGTATCCAAATATAAACCAAAACTCCACTGCTCCATCTCAGGAACTGTCATGCAAACTGATTTCATACCAAACTTTGTTTAAAATTGTTTCACTTAGGAATGGCTTTGTTCACCATCTTGCTTCAAAATGGCCTCCAATCATTTATAAACATAGACAAAAACCTGTTCCTCACACTTGGGAACAGTCACGCCAAGTTGGAATGATAATATCTCCAGAGACATCCAAATTGGTGCAGCTAGTGTTAGGCCCACAGAAGCAGGTTTTAAGAAGCTGCTTCACAATGAGGTGAAACCTCACAACATGCTGAAAAGCGGGGCATACATTTTTAAATAAAATAAAATCCTGGTGTGTGTTATGTATAACAGTGTGTAATCATTGATTGCTTTATCCAGCATGAGTTTATCTAATCCCCATTTAAAGCCTTTAAAGTCATCTAAATTGGCAGCTGTCACTGCATGTTGTGGCAGCAAATTCCATGAGATGGCTATGTGCTGTGTGAAGAATGCTTCCTTTTGAATTGAGATAGTTGCCCATCCTAGTCCCAAAACAGATGAATGGCAACACCACTTCTTCTTGTGTTCCTCTACAAGTTCTTGTTGAGAACTACTGTATACATTTAGTCCTACTCTTTTCTCCCTGTTCCCAGGTGCCAGTATGTAAGAGGATCCAACACCTTAACCCATGACTGCTAAGTTTTACTCAAGAGCCTTTGGCAAAAGTTTTATCAGAAACATCTTGGAAGTCCAAATACCTGTATACAGCATCTACCACATCACACACACACCCGTCACCTGGAATATGCTTTCAAAACTGTCGAGTTCCATACAATGAGTAGCATACTATTGCTCTTACTTGTGATCATGTCCAAAGTACATGCAACTCCATTGGCCCCCTCCCTCTAAAAAGAAGAGCCTGAAACCTGGACTTTTATCAGCAAAGTCCACCAGCCCAGGAGGCTCTGCAGATTTATTATCTGTTCTATTTATTACATTTATATAGCACCTTTATCTGCCAAGGAGCTCAAGGTGGTGTACATGGTGAAAAGAGGGACTGCTTGTGTTAGTTGGCAACTTTGCTACAAATGCCTGCCTACAGCTCCTTTGATTCCCTCCCTCTGGAGGGCCTCACCAGCTGTCTGGGGCCAGAAGAGACTGCCAGACACCAACAAAGGGATTTATACACAGCCGAACAACTTGCATCTCACCAAGATGAATGCAACCCACCAGATATGAATGGTGGGCCCATGAAGGGTTTGAGGAACTCTGCTTTCTTTTTCAGGCCAATGAATGTATCAGAAACAGGAGGTTAGATCAGGACTCTGGTAGGCTGCCACATATGGCTATCAGGTTGAGCTTGGCTTGGTGGAGCAGAAAGTGTGCAGGCTTGGGTTATGGCAGGCTCCCAAATTACACTTATCGCTCCTCAACAATTGTTATTCTTGCCCACCCCTCAAGCTCGCATCCTGCTGCTGGAAATTTGTTTGGATGCAGGAGATGCTGCGGCAGCACCAAGGGCATTGCAAGGAACAATTCTGGGAGTTGAATGCCCCTCCCTGCCAAACCGAAAAATGCACCCACATCCCGGTGCAGCTGGAAAAATGGAGGGGGCCTGCCTTCCATCTTCTCATGGTATCAGACTGTGCTAGTTACCAGATGAGAAACTGGCATCTTCCATGAGATTCAGATAGCCCACCACTTTGTTCCTGGGGATTGAAGGCTCCTGGTGTTAATTAGCTCCTGTAATATGATGGATGACAGCAGGAAAGCCAGAAGTGACACAGGCAAATTGCATTCCAGAATGAGCCTTCCCTCCTCATCAAGGGCACGGGAAAGGGATCTGGAGAAAGACAGGAGCTGATCTGCAACACCACCACCTGGACACAGTGTATATAAATACAATGAGGCTGTGGGAATCGGGAACAAGGAAGTCCACCCTCAATGCTAACAAGAGAAAACAAAGAACGTTTGAACGTTTGACGTGCCACAGGGGAGCAACACACACACACAGGTTTCTTGGGCTGATCCCTGTTGCCATGAAGAAATTGAATCCTTGAGAAAAGGATAAGATTGCCCTGTCCTGATTTGGTGGTCAAGCCCCTGCTGCCCATAGGAAGCAAAGGGAGACACAACTAGACACAACATACTAAGGAAGAGCAGGAGGCAGCTCAAATCAAGGCCATAAGGGGATGCAGCCCTATCTCCTGGGTGAGAAGCATCCTTTTCTCTCCAAGACTGAGGCCAAAGGAGAAAAGATGAGAACTGGGGCAAGGAGGCAGCTGGTTGGGAAAGAGGAAACTAGCCATGAATCTCCCATGATGAAGTTAGGGATGGGAGATGAGACAGGCCAGGGAAACTGGAAGGGGTGGCCTGGGTACTGCAGCACCATACCACAGAGGTATAAAATATTAATATAAAGTTAAAATGTGGGGAGGTATATCCCTAGTATATGAACATCCATGCATCACCTTAGTTCATTGTACCAACTGCCAGTGCATAATCATCCCATTCTCCTGCAGTCTTCTCTCTCTCCAAGCATACATTGTCCTAGGACCAGCTCATCCACTAGACAAACACAGTACTGGCACTGCATGCAAGCCCTGCAAGGGGAACTGTAGATACTGACTATGTTCTGTAATTAACTGTCCCAGAAAAGGATGCTTCCAGAAGACCTATTTATTGAGTATTCACCAGATTTGCTTGAGGGGAGACTAATTGATGTTACATCAAAGAAGGTGTTCTCTCGCACTTCCCAGTGCATTTCCTGTCACTTTCCTTATTGCAAAAACTCTGATCTTGGTGAAGCAGGTCTGTTGCACAAGACCTCCCAAAACACAATAATGGTAAGACCTGAATTTTCTGGTATGTGATTGAATCCCACCTGAAAGCAGTGTCAGTTTGGAAACACCCAAAGGTAGAGTAACAAGATGAAGAGATTGAGGCAGAGAGGACAGAAATCTACAGTGGGGGGGGGGGTTGCAAAGGGACAGGAATCAAGACCAAGAGAAGATGCATCTAACCTGATTTATGGATCCTAATAATGTCTAGGACCAACTCCATTCTCCACTTACAAAATAACAATTACAGAGTTTTGTTTATCCACCCTAAGCTCTCTGTATTAAAATGCAACCTTCACAAATTCAGTGCAATCACCTGGTACAGCTCTGTTGGAACTATTACTTTAAACAGGGAGTTGTACATCTGAATATTCCCCCATTTAAACAACAACCCTGCATATAGAAAATCAGCTCAGTGGCAGATGACAGGCCAGGGTGGTTCTCTCCAATATGCTTGTTTTCTTTAAATGGCAACATTTAACTATGCAATCCCCTGTTTGCAGTCTAAAGTGGAGAGTCCCAGCAAGACTATTATGTGACTACTCTGAACACAGAGATCAGCTCTCAGGACTCAGGCAGTCCACAGAAATTGTGTTGTGGTTGATTTTCAAAATGCAAGTGATTTTTAAAATGAGAAAGCAGAATAAGGGGCACTTTGAACGTGGAACCAGGGGGAGGAAAAAGGAGCCACCGAAAAGGAGTGCTCACTTCTCTCCCAAACACATTCAGTACATCAACAACACTCCTTCCAGATCAAGGCTTAGTTGCAAAAGTCTTTTGCATGTCAATAACTATGTTCATGCTAAGGTTTCAGCAATAACAATAATCTTTGAGTTATTTTTTATAAGTCCCTCAACTTTCTGCATCAGGGATGATCAGAGAGGTAATTCCAGTAACTTCTTTTTGCTGGTTAAAAATGACTAAGCACATAAAGGTGCCTTGAGTAAGCAAATGGGTTTGAATTGTTCTTTTTAATGAAAAAGAGCTAACTCACCCTAAGACAGTTTTTGACCTTGGCTGTTTCGGTCGTTGCTTTCTACGCCCTGATACAGCATCTCCTGCATCTGCCAACTTCCAAACTTCCACCTAAAGTGCAGTAGACTATGCAAAGCTGCTTGCCAGGAGGACGGGGATGAAGAAAATAATAATAATGAGGAAAAATAACTCCCTATATTCACACACACAAACAGAGAGAGAGAGAGCGCGCGAAACACACAAACCAGAATCTGAGAGGAGCCACAAACAGGGAGCCCAATGTTCACCAAAATGATACAGCTTACCAGTTATTCTACAGGAATCAAGGAGAAGGAATAGCCACTTACAGATTTAGATCATGGTCATACAAAGCCCTGGAATCTGCTTTCTGGCTAATGCTATGCTATATATTACATGAGAAGAACCAGAGGAGTATGCACATTATTTGCTGGTAGAAACTATATCTAAACCTGGGATGGTGAACCTGTGACCCTCCGGGTATTCTTGGACTCTAACTGCCATCAACTCCAGGTGACCCGGCCAATGGCTATGCTGGCAGAAGCTGATGGGAGTTCTAGTCAAGCAATAACCACAGCTCTGTAGGTTCCCCACCTCTGATCTAAAAGAGAAAAACCAAACTCAGGCACTAGCATTTAGCACTTCAATCCACAACTTTTTTTCCCAAAAGGAAGTCCCATTCATTTTAACAGGACTTCCACATCATAGGATTTGAATCATAGGGATGATATGCGGCAGAAATATCAAAAGTGGCCAAGCGCTAAGAGGCCAAGAGACCTGAGCTCCAATCTCACACCAGAATTAAGTTGATTCAAGGACAGAGATGGGACAGGGCACTGGGGCACAGTTATCCTTATTATTATATTATTATTATTATTATTATTATTATTATTATTATTTAATTAAGGCAATAACTGGCCCCTGCCCTAAAATGCCTTGAAAATTATTCAGGCCAAGCAGAATTTTCAAATATTTTGATTTTCATGCTGGAACCGTCACGTTCAATGGGAAAGAATCTTTAGCCAAACAGCTAAGCGAATTACACAAAAATCAAGCAGTGTTTCTCGATCTTGCATCCAAATGCTAAACAGTGAGAGGTGGAGGAATGCAACATTTTGTCGGCTTCAAAGAGACTTTTAAAGTTGCAGCATAACTTGACATTCCCTTCATCTTCATTTTTAAAAAACTTACTGTTCAATCTCTGCTCCATGGATGTGTACAAAATAACCGTCATGGGTATGGGGAAGTAATAACCAAAAAACTCAAGAGACCGATATTACTTTCTCAGGGTAGGAGTTTCAATTTAACAAGTGTAGCACCCCCTACCTGTTGCTTAGCTGGCCACTGCACTATCACATACTGCCTTGGTAAGAGCTGCAACACAACCTGCCAGTTACAAAATGGGATCAAAAGAATAAACTTGCTCAGCTCAGCTCTAAGAGGTTGGACCTGGGCACACCCAAGAAGCAAAAACCAGGAGCCTTGTCATTTCCCAGTATCTGTCCATGAAAACTGTGCAAGTCAGACGCCCCATAAGCCTTGCATCTCGGCTTCTGCGGTTCTCATTTGCTAGAATTCCTCAAGGTCAGTGAGGAAGAGGAGAATGAGGAAAAGCAAATGGCAGATGAAGACATTGCACTACGAACACCTTATTCACCCCATTTCTGTTACCAGCTGGTAAAGCAGAAAACATGGAGACCTTTGAACACTGCAGCCAAATTCAGCCACATGCAGAAAGCAAGGAAGAACTGCCTGCCGAGATGACGGAAGCCATTAGAGAGCATTCCTTACTACCAGATTTGCTAACCGCACTGTAACACACCCATCCGATGATGGTAAGAAAATAGGTTTGCCTTAAGGAGGAAGGCCTTTTCTAAAAAGGGAGAAAAGGGATTTCAAAGGGTCATGGCATCGTGTCATCCCTTTGCACCCAGTTTTCCTTCGCTGCTGTGCCCTTCCCCACACTTCCAGGCACGCTCTCCACCCACTGCCTAGCAAAAACTCACCCACGCAACATCAGCAGGGCTAGAAAGCAGCTGACAAAAAAAAGATAGGGCGTAACTGGAGGGAGGTTGCAATGCTTTCTTGAAACCAGAAAAAGCCATTTCTCCCTCTCTCTCCCCCCCACCACCACACATTCTAACAGTGAAAGGCAAATTTCTTCTGCACCCTCCTTCAGCACACATACAAATGTCACCCATGATTCGATGCCCTCCAGTCTCATATGAGTATAACAGCCTTCAGCACAGAAGTACACGGGATCAATTACATCCCTGCTATGTCTGATCAGAAGCACAGAGAAGCTGGGGAGGAAGTATCTGGAGGGACAGCACGGAAGGACAGGCCTGGAGACAGTAGCTCGGTCCTGGATGTGACATTCCCTTTGTATTGCGATGCCCTCCAGCTTGGACACACACATATCTGGCCTTTGTGAAGGGAGGACGCCATTGGGTGCCTGCATGCATGCCATATACTCTCCTGTGTTGCAGGCTGCATCCTCCCCAGAGTACACCTTCCTCGTCCACAGCTGCCTGGAGTAACCTTTATTCCAGTATGTCGCAAGCATGTATTTCATGGGTGGTTAAACCGAATCATTATCACCAGGCATTTACTTGACAAAAAAAAAATTACCCATCGTCGAGTCTATTCCGCCACAACACAAAGACACCCACCCGCGTTCTCTTCTCCAGCCCCTTTCTACCTTCATTACATACCCTCCTTTTCAACATGCGAATCGTATGACAACATGCATGGGGTGGGGGGGAAACAGAGCAGAAAGAGCAGGCGGCAAAATGCATACGTGTGCGTTTGGCATTTGCTGTATTTCCCTATTTCCCGACCAACGCCTATCAGCTCTCCCCAAACCAAACACATAGATGTAATTTCAATATGCAATATATAGAATTAAAACCATGGCCTATTGTGCAGATCTCGGATATTAACCGTGATCCGCACATGTATTGGGAGCCCAGATATGTGGGGCACAAAGCAAAGGTCATTGTGCTACGATTGTAATACACATGCACACACCCAAAAAAAAAAAAAGCCGCAGAGCCATCAAGAGGTAATACAGAATTTTCTCGTCAAGAGCCGAAAAGCCTACGGGGGGTGGTGGGGGGGGAGGCGAGAGGAGGAGAAAGGGTGTGTGGATAGAAAAACAGGGGAGGAAATGGCAGAAAATGAGGAAGGGGCTTATGAAGACCATACAGCCCTGAGTTTCTAATCCCCCAAATTACAGTCCATCTCCCCCCCCCCAATCCCCACTTAATATACCTTCTTTGCTCTCCTGTCTCCCCTACCAGCATTAGTACAGACAGATTTCTGTATCTTGGTTTTGCAGCAGTGGGTCTAATAACTCGCTGATCAAAACCCCTCACTAAAGATATCCCCTCCCATTCTTTTTTTTTTTAGCTCTGGCCTAAAGAATAATGTGTTTTTAGAGATAATGGTGGCTATTAAAAAAAAAATAGAAGAGGACACATCACAGACATTATTCAAGCAGCTCCCCCGCATCACCTCAATCTCCCACAGCGCGCACCATGATTTTTTTCTGATTCCCTCCCATTTCCCCCACCCCAACCCTTTTCCCCCACCCATCAAGAACGACAATCATAAATAAAAATTTACCGAAAAAACCAACAACAATGGGGGGTGGAAATTGGGAAACGAAAAATCCACAACTCAATCTGGATAGCCGATCTCAAAATCCCAAGCACTAATCCGCTTGAATTCGTTCTTGCCCTTATATAAGCAGCAGCACGCCAACATGTTCAGTGGAAACGCAGTGTAAAATGAGGCCAGGGTAGAAGAGCCATGGAGAACGGTGATATCATCGGATATCAGCTCCATCAAGGAGCCATCATCACCGGCATGATGAAATCAAATGTGGGGGCCTCAAATTTTAATTTATTTATTTACTGGCGTGACATTGTTCCACAGACATCCCTTTTCCCTCCGTTTCCCCCCACCCCACCCCACCCCCTGTTGTTGTCATATAAAGGATGATAAGGAATACACATATTTTGCTCCCGAAGCATACTCCTCCACCAAGAGATCCCCGAAAGCTCCAGAAAGAGCAACATCACTGGCCAAGACTCTTGTTTATATTTCATTGAATCAATTAATACAGCCCCAGTTGTTTGAAGTATCACCGATATTTTGGTGTTCTTAGGTAAAACCCCGAGACGTCTCCCCTTTACCATAATAGAGAAGAAAGAGCTATGGAAAATAATTCCATTGATGCCCATAATAACGGGGCACAGAAGCACATACATACAGAAAGGCAGCAAACTAAAATGGTAACCATCATCTCTCGCGGAGGGGGGAGAAAGGGGGAGGCTTTTCACCAGCCTTTAGATAAACTTGTAGAACTGGGTACCGTGGACCATTTTAACTTAAAATGAGAGCTACGTCTCATGGTACATTTAATGGCCGATTCTACACGGTGAACAGACAAGCTCTCCTTGGCATCTTTTCTCCACCCAGATAACATCCTTCTTTCTCTCTGACTTTTCGCTAGACTAGTTAGGAGTTCACCCCCGCAAAATCCAGTCCCCAAAATATACTATGGCACAAATACTGGTTAGCGGTCATAGGGGGAAGGAAAAAATTCTCTCACAGATCTGAGCATTTGACACTGGAAAAATCTCATGCTACAATTGAAGAAGAATAAAAATGAATAGGTTGGGGAAAGGGGGGGTGGAGAAGCTATTTTTATCGAAATTTTGAATATTCAGGCCAAAGAAGAAATGAAGAAGGAGAGCTTGTTAAGTGGGGAGGGGGACCCTGGCATTTAAAAAATGGTTTCAGGACATTTTTTTTGCTGTTGTTGTTATTCTGCCTTTGAGGTCTTTTATTACCTACGCATTCTTTTAATTTATTTTAACCAAAATTTCAAAAACCAATGGAGGGAATAAATTTCACTTTTGTGAGAGGAAAGAAAAATGTGCTTTGGTTTGGTGTTGTTGAAACAAAACAATTTCAGATATTTTGTTTCCTCATCATAAAAATAAAATAAAATGTAAAAGTAAACAAAAGACCATGACACTTGCACGCAGCACTAGAGCTGGAACCCATTGGAAAGGGAATTACATCACTGTCCTTCATGGTTTATAACTGGAAAATAACTGAAGGTTTGGATGTGGGGGTAGGATGTTATTTAAAAAAAAAAAACCTGGGTATTTCGCACACATTTTGAATTTATTTATTTTGCATTAAGAAATCATCCAACCAACCTTTAAGGTCACTCTTTGCCTGGAAGCTCAGAGCACTTGCTCGTAGTGGAAGTTTTCAGTGAAAGACGGGTACTAAATCATTAATATAAACAAATGGAAGGCGGGGAAGGAAGATTCTTGTAATAGATCCAAAGTAGTATGGGGGGGGGAGAGATCCTTCACATCTTACTCCCTTTTCATTCCACCCCCCCCCCATAAAAAATATTCAGGGTCGGGTGTGGGGGGAAAGAATCTAAAGAAGATCTAATATTCTTACATATATGTAAGGCTTCTTAAACAGATCCCTGCCACTGTTTAACCCAGCACTGTCTCTTTCCCTCAAAATAACAATTTTATTTTAAAGTCAAGTGCTCAGTGCAACTGATCATCGAAATGAACCGAGTTAAAGGTACTGGTCAAGGTTTGGAGTTTGTGCTTGTCACCTTTAAAAAAAAAAGAAGAAGAAGAAGAGGTATTTGGAGAAGATGTGCAGTTTTCCCTCACGCTCAGGTACATGTAAAAATTACTTTCTGGAGATGAGAAAATCCAGTATGAGGGGAGAAATAACTTTACAAAATCCTGTCCACCATAATAAACCTCTATAATACTGAGGGTAGGCGTTTTGGGCAGGTTTTGGGGGGTTTTTTTGTTTTGTTTTCTTTCGAAGACCCACTCTATTCTTCACAGCTCTCTCTGGTGAGAACTTGGAGCACCTAACACCTTCCGAAGTGGGGGGAATCTCTCGAGTGGGCGCGCTGAAATTCTCCATCCGTCGTGGGGAGCGAGGCGTTGTATTCCATTCTAGGGAACCATCTCCTTCTCTCTCCCGCCCGCCGCCACCGAAAAAAGTCTTACCTTGGTAGTTGAGAAGCGAGTGGGGTTGTTTAACCAACTCTTTGTTTGTTTCCTTCTTTGGGGGGGCCGCTAAGAAATCCAGGGGTGTCTCTTGCCTCTCTCTCTCAGCGAGAGTGTGGCGGGAGGGGAAGCGCGAGGCGGGACCGGGAGGGCGTTGTCGGAGGTGCAAAAACGCGGGCTGCGAAGCAGGCTGAGGGAACGCGCGATGCAGGCAGAGAGGAGCGAGGGAAAGCTTTGGCGCGCCTCAGCCCCTCTCTCCGCGAGTTGCGTGCGAGGAGAGATGCGTAGAGCGGAGCGCTCTGCCTGAGACTGTCGGAGGAGCCCAGGAATTTCACGCACTCCGGAGCCGGCCCCTCCCCTCTCCGGCGTGCAGACCCCAGCATTTAAAGGGACAGCCGCGGCTGTGTGTAATTCGGGGCTCGCGCTCCTCCCAGCGCTGTTTTGCAAACAGCTGAGAAGATGTAATCTGGGGACATCCTCAAGCCCAGGGATGACTAAGAGGCAGGTGCTCGCCAGCCCCGCTTTCTCACGCCGCAAACTCAAACTGGGGAAGGCAGATAACGCGCGCGGCTCCTTCTCTGGGGAAAAGCTACGGTCAATCGAGGGCGGGGGGGCGGGTTAAGCCAATTGGCTACTCCAGAAATTAAGCAGGAGGCGAGGGAACAGGCTCTCGTAGCACCGGAGGGTGGGTTAGGCAAGGAATTATACCTTAACCTACATCTCTTTCTATATCCTGTAGGAATTTTAATAAAAATAAAAATGTTTGCCTTGTTTTGTTGCGTTTTCTCAGAGAGAAACAGAGAGAGAGAGACGTATTGTGTGTGTGTGCTATCCATGTATCTACCTGTCGCTCGGTTCAGTTCTGCAAGCTGATCCGTAACTGGGCCCCCAACACTCACGAAATGCAAACACAACTGTCTGGATTTTGTCTTTGCAGAGGAGGAAAAACCGGGGGAAGAATGGCGCTCCAGCTATTAAGAGTGGCTTACTCATGCTGGGAACTAGGCAGCATGAGTGTGAGATCTGATAGATCACACACCGCCAGCCTTTCCCATTTAGGAATACAACAGCCTTGTGGAAAGACGGAAGGGTTTCATGGCAAGGTGTTTTTTTGTGCGTGTGTGTTTGTGGTAAGGATAAAAAAGTAGTTAAACAAACGTGCTGCTATAATATCTTCCTTTCTGCTGCATGCTTTATGTGCTTCTTTCACGTAGTTATTTTCACACGGCTGTCTATTGTAGGAAATGACAAACGGGGATCTAATAGTCCATTAGGAAGGCACAACGCGGTGCTTTTGCTTTTCAGAGGATTGAGAAATTAGAACGAGCAGTTTCACTTTCTGTTCCCATTCAGTTCCTCTAACTCATATACCAGCATTGTATTTGTGGTTGTCAAATAATAGTAGACCAGATAGTCATCAACTATTTCAGAACTGGGACCCACAATTAAATTAAATATGCATTTTGGGACCCATTTCTTGTTGTTGTTTTTTTGCCATCTATTTGTGTGGCAGTAGTGCTTTTGTTGCCACCCACCTTAGATGACACTGCATTTATATTTTCTTTTACATTTTAAACATCTAGGAAAATTCTATTCCTGTCTACTCAGAAGTAATTCCCATTGAGTATAATTCAACTTATTCGTAGGTAAAATATCTGTTTGCAGCCCTAATATTCCAGGGTTTGTTTGTTTGTAAGAACACCCAAGGCAGATACCAAGAACAAATATCAAATACACTTAAAGATCAATGAAATGCAATAAAAATAATTCACAAAACTAAAACAGAGAATAAAAAGAATTAAACCAGAAGAGCAAAGAGGAGCACTGTGCCAACTAACCCTTCTGTCTCATCCCAATAGTTCTCCAAAACAAAAACAGGTTTATGCAACCTGCAAATAGTTTTTTTTTTCTTTTTCCTTTTTTTGGTCTATGAATTTTGTTAAATAAAAATACAGACAGCTCCAAGAGGCAAATGAAAGAACAAAATGAACATGTATCCTACAGGGAAGAGTTCAAGTGATCAGTTGTAATGGCCAAAAAAGTATTTTCCTACATACCTGTCTGCTTGTAACAGGGATGGGGAACCTGCAGCCCTCCAGATGTTGCTGGACTACTGCTCCCATCATCCCTTACCCTTGGCTATGTTGACTGGGCCTCTTGGGAGTTGGAGTCCAACAATATGTGGAGGGCCACAGGTTCCTCTTTACTAGCCTAAACTCTGAATATGGCGGACACAAGAGAAGAAAGCCGTTTTTAAATATTTTAAATTACTGTACTACGATCCAAAGAGTTATTTGACGCATGGCCAAAGACTTGGGTATGTCCTGTGGTGTTGTTTTGTTTAAAACCCCACCCCCTTTGTTGTTCCTCGTGTCATCTCTGTGGTGGTTGCTATTGTAACTGAATTGTACAGGTTTGTATTTTATGTGATATAAGGTGAATGTTGTGTAAGGGGGGATATTTATAATATAAAGTAGGGTGAGTGCAAAGGAGGGCAGGAGATTTGGATGAAACATTGTCTTATATTTGTGGGGTGTGGCAGAATAGGGGTGCTGATGTGTCAGCTAAAGACAGCTGGGATTTTGGAGAGGGAAAGGAAAGGGTGATTGGTGTGGGAAATGAGAAGTAGGATAGGATAGGAGAGAATAAGATCGGAATAGAAGTATAAGCACAGTTATAAAATATCCAGTATCCAGACACTGTTAAAGTACCTGCTACATTCAGCTTTCACTGTAGTAATAAAGTTCTGTTTGTTCACACCACATCTCATGTTTGACTAAGCTCTGAGGTTGTGAGGAAGCCAGTGATATTAGTGTTTATATGGTGGAACCAGAATACCAGTTGTCAGGAGATTGCTTAAGGTATTGGACCCCCAGAGCTGGGAACTCTATAAGGCACATATAGGGACTCAGGAGGGCTTGAGAAACCCTTTACCAAATAGAAGGGATTGCTGATTAGAATTAAAGTTCACTCTTGCTCCTGAGAGGTGGGCTTAGGTAGTGGAGGGCATGACAGTATCATGAACTTATTTTGAAAGTTTCCTCAATTTCAAAAGGTCTTCACTCTGGGGCATGGAAGAGGGCAACTATTTGAGGGACCCCAGTACTGTTAGCTGCATGTGATTGGTTTTTGCAGTTCTTTGGATCCCAGCCAATGACTGAGCCAAAAAGGCACCTAGCAGTGTCCTTATAGAAACACCCCTCTCCTTGCACACACACTTCCTACATTTCTTTATTTCATGATTTGTGGATGCCACTACATAGCATGAAGTTCTCTAGGCAGCTTAAAACGATTACGTAAAAAAGCAAAACACTAAATAAAACAGAAATAATACAAAACAGACAGGACTCACTGTTTGTTTGTTTGTTTACAAAATTTATATACATCACCCTTCATCATCAAATTTCAGGGCTACAATAAGAAGTAATAAATTGAAATCATAACTACCACATTGGGGAAAAACAAAGAAGACCTATCAGTAAAAGCTAGGTATTAAGATCAGCAATGCTTGGCTAAATAAGTAATAGTGCAATTATAATAGAAGACATCTCTACTGAATTGTGTGGGGCTTACTCCCAGGTAAATGAGGTCACTTCATTTACCTGGAAGTAAGTCCCATTTAAGGATGGATAAATTAGTTTCTCTTGATTTCTTGTTTTCCCCATCTTAAATCTGATTCTCCACATTTCCACATTGGTTTGCGATTTAAAAAGAAGTCCATCAGCATTTTAGTGTAAATTTCTCTTAATATACCTATGCTTGTATGCAATTTTGCTTAATATGCACATTTTTGCAAAGCAATATTCTCTTATATAATGCATTTTTGTAAGTTGTTTTCACTAATATATGCATTTACCCTAGTATATGTATTTTTGTACACATTACTCGGCTGGAGAACTGCACTGCAAAATTCAGAAAACTATGAATTTTGAAAGAAAGCAGTGCTTCAGTTCTTGTACTGTTTCAGAAAATGGAAACTGTGTATGTTCACTTTTAAATTTCTACCCCATCCCTAGCCCCACTGAATTCAATACGACTTACTGCCAAGCAGATATGGCGAAGACTACATGCAGCCTATCAGACACTGAAACACAACTAAGGTTGGTGCCTGCTATACGTCAGGGTGCTTACTGGGTTTTTACAATTCATACAGTAGTAAAGTATACTATAGACTAATTCTTTTTTATTAAAAAAAAAACCCCACAAAATTTTCATGTGTGAGAAAGCTTACAGCCTAGTGAACAAGTTGTCCCTCTAAATATCAGCAGCCTCTTAAAAATAGCTGGGAACAAAACATATGCTCACATGATCTTCCTTCAAAGAGGTAAAGCAGGAGTCTTGCTGAAACAAAACAGAAACTCACCATAAATACACATTGGAGAATCCCACTGGTTTTCCACTGATACAGCCATTGCACCTCCAGCCTGAAGACTTATCCATTACTGTTTACACCAGCATCACTATGATGTTTATGCAAATGCCTCCATACCCAATTTTGGCCACACCCACTGCTGGCATTTAGCACCTGGAGGATGTTCTGAATGCAACCCTCCATCCAAAAAAGGTTAACAGCCCCTGTCTTAGGGAGACATTTTGCACCTCTTCAAAGCACCCCTTTGCCTTAAATTTTTTAGCACAACCATAGTGTTGTACAGGGTGCAGCTGGAGATGTTTTGTGCAGTATGAAGAATTGTGAAGTAAAAACTAAGCTTTGATGCTGATATGGAGTTCTTATTAAAGAACTAAGCGGTTTCTTTTTTAAAAAAAGAAATACATAGGAGAATATAAGAAAATGAAAAAGAAAATACATATGAATTTTAAATTTTTCAGTCCTATAGTAATTGTATACCTGAGTCTTCCTTGCCCCTCCATTTCTTGCAAAATAGCTCCACTTTTCCTTCATCACTGTGGTTTTCTTTCACATTTTTCCTTCCTCCCACTTGCAGTTTTGTTCTCATTCCCTCCCCGCTCATCTTTCCTTTTCTTTGAAAAAGTTCCAAGGCATAGAACGTTTGTGGACCAGGGAGGATGCACCATTAACTATTCAGTGCAGGGCTAAGGCAGCTTGGAATAAACTCTGGCCTGGTCAAATGTTTGTGATCACCCTAGCCTAGACCAGGCATAGGCAAACTCGTCCCTCCGGATGTTTTGGGACAACAACTCCCATAATCCCTGACCACTGGTCCTGTTAGCTAGGGATGATGGGAGTTGTAGTCCCAAAACATCTGGAGGACCGAGTTTGCCTATGCCTGCCCTAGACTTCCATCGAGTGAATGTCTACATGCACCTACCACCTGGGAACTATTTAAACATGCATGTTTGCTACTTGGTGGCGGCCACAACCAAGTGGTGACTTGTGTATGCAAAAGAGCCATCACAGAACAAAGTCCAGGGCTTAGACCTCTTGTATCATCACTGTCAATTCATAAAAATGCAGATGCAAGTCATCAAGTGTTGTGTACTCAAAGTGGCACTAACTCAAGCAATGCACCGACAGGTGTCAATCAGTTCTTAGGCACACTCACTTCTCTGCAAAATACATAATGAAACATCCTTTTATCAGACTCAAGTCTGCATCTGGGATAAAGAACAAAATAAGAACCCAGATTGGTCCCTAAGGCTGTCTGTCTCTTGTGGACAGACCCTGTATTTTTCTGCAATTTGCATACACTGCCTAGATGTTAGCGACAAGCATTTACTATGTAGATAAATGGAAACACATCTTCCAGTTCCTCTTTTCTGAATCTTAAGACAAAACTGACAAACTTCTCTTTTGTTTACAGCATCAAGGTATCTCATGCTACTCAATAAATAAGACTTACAGTGTGCAGAACTGATAGATCACTTTGCCCACTGTTGATGTGCAGTTGCCTCCAAGAAGCGTTTCAGACACACAGCCTCCCTAAATGACACTTCAAAGCAGCTCTAAGCCTTCCCACAGGTGGAGCTTCTGAAAACTCCATAGTGACTTTATTGGTGATTTATCCATAAAACAGATGCCTGCCAACAAGAGAGGATGCAGAAGGGATTTTTGCAAGCTGAAAATGGTGAATAGGAAGGGGCACAATCCACAAACAAGAATTCAGGTGCTAGAGAAAAGGGCTCCCTCATAAAACTTCAACGAAGTCAGGGTGGTCTGCTTTATTTGTTTGGAATATTTGGATCTATCCCAACGGTCATGCTGTCCAAAAGACCAGCACGTTTTTATTTATTTATTTTTGCAACATGAAGTGGGCAGTGAACAGATGTTGAAAATAAAAGGGCATAATGGAGAATAAACATTTGACACCATTCTCTGGGTCTTGTAACCACCTTTATTGATAATATACAAGAGTGGGTAACAGGTTTCCCTTCTTCTTCTTTTTTTAGAACATTGCCTATTAATATTTATGAATAAGTGTCCCCAGTGTAGCAACCCATTTCTAAAGTGTTGTTATGGGGTCCGCACACACGAAAGCAGGAAAGTAGTCCTTCATTCATTCCATAGCAGGCATGGCCAAACTTGGCCCTCCAGATGTTTTGGGACAACAATTCCCATCATCCCTGACCACTGGTCCTGTTAGCTAGGGATGATGGGAGTTGTAGTCCCAAAACAGCAAGAGGGCCAAGTTTGGCCATGCCTGTTCTATAGGATAAGCTAGAACTGGAAAGTACAGCTCTGCACACAGCTGCCCCATAAGGTTATAATACTTCTCTAGCAGAAGTATTCCCTAGCAGAGATATTTCCATCCCACTGGGGATTGCCATTGGATCTCCTCACACCATGAAGGGCTATAAATAGTACTTCCTGTTCAGCCTCAGTTTCTGCCTGGGCAATGATACTCCTTCTCTTTAGTGGTTCTCTACCACGACCGACCCTTGATTCTCAACTCCCTTTTGGCAGTTGTCCACAGTTCATCTCTGACATTTGTGTGGAAACAAAAGATGGAAACAAATTTAAAAATAAAGCGAGGGGTTCTGGGTTAAAAATAATATTTTGAGCTGCAGATCTCTGCCAGTTCACGTGAAGGGGGGAATTTATTGGGATTCAGAACCCAATTCTCAGACTGATCTCTTGACCGCAAAGTTACCACTTCTCACTGCATCCTTTGTGCTGCACCCGTCCTCAATATGCCACATATGCAACGTGTCAGGAAATCAAGCACTGGGTCTCTTAACCACCCAGCATTTGGAAGCCACTACCATTGTGCAGAAGGCGAAAATTGCTGCCAGCTTGTAAACACAGAGATGGAAGAAGAGTTTGGAGTCATCAGCACCAGAAGCCTGGGGAAAACACTGCAGGAGAAGTCTTGCACTTTTAATGGATAAAAGCAGGCAAGCAAGGGAAAAAAAGACTTCTGTTTTCATGACACTTTTTTTTTTTTTGGTATGTGGCAGTTTTCATTAGCCTCTTTGACTGTTATCAGTGCTGCAATGCACAAAGTCAGCTTTAACAATAATGCATGGAGAAATCAGTGCTGCTTTTACACAGAAAAACTATACTCTTACAGGGCCGTGTGAATTTATTTTCCACAAAGGAAGGAAGGTTTCCATAAACTTCGCAGGGAACAGTGGAAATTATAAACTGGTGCCTGAGGGCAGCTCTGGTATGGGTGGGGTCAAATAAATCTAAATCTAATATAGATAAGACAGAAATGCTGTTGGTTGGGGAGCCCTGCTGATCTAGTCAGAAGTTTTGCAACCAGGTGGGCACAGGGCTGCTCTCTCTCTCTCTCTCTCTCTCTCTCTCTCTCTCTGAAGAATCAGATACGCAGCTGGTTAGGATTGCTTTTATCATTTTAGGCTGGTTCACAATATGCGATCTATCTAGAGATAGCAGATTCGGACTGAGACTTGGACTTAGAGTCAGTTACATACACACTGGTTGCATGCAGACTAGTGTAGTGTACCTCTTCCTACTTAGTACTGCAACGACAGACAGTTTGGAAGCTTCGGACGATAGAATGCTCTGCTGCCAGAATGCTTTGCTCATGTTTTGAACCAATTTGCACTAGCTACTCTGTTTCCAGACTTAGTTTAAAGTGCTGGTGCTAAATTTTAAAGCCCCACATGGCTTAGAACTGGATCAGTGGGGGAAGGATAGCTCACCCCCATATAAGCCTGCTCAGGCCCTAAGATCAGCCTCAGATGCCCTGTTCTCTAGCCCACCATGAAGGCCAATCAAGTTGGTAGGAACTAAGGACAGGGCTTTTTCAGTGGTGGTTGACCTTTGTGCAGGCATCCCCAAACTCGGCCCTCCAGATGTTTTGGGGCTACAACTCCCATCATCCCTAGCTAGCAGAGCCAGTGGTCAGGGATGATGGGAATTGTAGTCCCAAAACATCTGGAGGGCCCAGTTTGGGGATGCTTGCCTTTGTGTATTCCCTCCCTGGAGAACTCTGCTTACTCTCTTCTCATGTAACCTTTAAACAAGCCCTAAAGCTCCTTTTTCCAGGCTTTGCATTTATCTTATTCCTGGCTTCCTATATATAATTTTATCTGATGCTATTATTTATGCTATTGTTGTATCTTGTGACAGCTTGCCCTAAAAGGTGGGTAGAAAAGAACAATAAGGAGATGGCAGAGAAAGGGGGTTACATGGCTTTGAGGGACTCACGGCATTTTTGACTCAAAGTTGAGCAGAAGGCCAGTGTTCATAGTCCTGATACACGACTGTTGTATCAGTCGTGAAGCAACTGCCCAGCCCCCAACCTTCTCAGAGCAGGGCTTTTCAAAGGACTCATTGGCTGGCCCTTGAACCATTCACAAAGCCATATCATAGACTTTGGGGTGTTTTTAGAAAGTGAGGAAAGTTACAAAAAGTGCTGTATTCAGCTCATCTGAAGAAGGAAACAACCTTTGTTCAACCAAAAAAAATCAGAAATATCAATAGTATCGTAATTTAAATGTACACTACTTAATAGATTTATATTCTGGAGACTGAAGTTGGGGGGGACGGGACTTTTCTTTACTAGTAACTGTGAGAAAGCATTACATACACACTCTAGGTTCTTCCTCATTACGTCCCTTCATGATTACTTCCCCAAATGGAACAATAAGCATGGGCTTCTGTTCTTAACTTCCACTTCTCCTGTAAAGCAGAGAGCATTAAGGAACAGTCTGTCTTCTGTTCAGAGGAGAGAACCTTATATCAAACTTTAATGACATCCCCCCCCCCAACATCAACCACATTTCTTTGACTCTGACTCTGCCTTGAATAGGATTTCAGTTTTAATGAACCAATTTTTGACATATTAGCCATGAAAAGCCTTCTCCCATATTCTGAGTCTTTCCGTCAATGACCAAAACCTGGGTATCACTAAGTAGATACATTTGAAACGAAATAATGAGTCAGCCCTTCAAAATCACGACTCTGAAGACATAATTCATTGCGGGTGTTTTAGTTACCTACCTCTTAGAAGTGTTACCATCATGTTTTCAACCTTTTCTTCACAGAGCTGAAAGGAACGAAATTGCTTTCTCTTCCCCCATCCCCTTAGTTAAAATAGCTTTTAAATGAAAACATGAAATTCCCAGGATTCCCCTCCCACATTATGTTATCCTCCTTGGAAATTCATATATCTACATATGGGAAATCCTTAACATACTGTACCGCTTAAGAGTTGGGTGGTCACTATAAGACTGAAGAAACCTATGTTTTTCTTTTCAGTGGATACGTTGGGGATAAAAATATGTACCGGTAGATGCGCACAGTTTACACGTCATCTTATTCCTGCTTTTGACTGTGAAACTACAAGTAAACTTTATGGGATTTAGCCCTAAGAATAATTGAAGGAGGAAAAGATTGTACAAAATGAAAAGTGTTATGGTGGGACTGCATACTGCTGCAGCAAATAAATGTGGCCAACCCCATTTTCCCCCAAGATAATGCCAGTAAAGGAGTTGACATTTGTGTGTAGGTGTTGGGGAGAAATAGGTGGGTGGGAGGATATGCTTAACCCTCACCATGCACTGCTCTCTCTTGTAAGCCTTGTGCCTGTGGAAAAGCTCCACCCCCACCCCCCGCTTCTGTCTTAATGGGAGTTGTGGAATGGGGTGATAAAAGGGACCTTGTCAAGCAGAAATCGGATGCAGGGTGAATCACCTTCAACTGCACCAGTTACCTCTTCCCTGCATTGAAAATGATACTGCCCATATCATAATGCCATTTCACAAAACTACGGTGCAACAGCTTTGGAATACTGTGTACAGTTCTGGTCGCCTAGTTTCAAAAAGGATATTGCAGAGCTGGAAACAGTTCTGAATAGGGCAATCAAAATAATCAAGGGGATGGAGCTAGTCTCCTATGAGGAAAGGTCGCAGCATATGGGACATTTAAGTTGAGGAAAAAAGACAAGTCATGACATGACATTCAGAAAACGATATATGGCATGGAAAAATTGGATACAGAAAAGTTTTTCTCCCTCTCTCATAACACTGGAACTGAATGTTGGAAGACAGATGAATTAAAGAATTTCTTCACACGGCACATTGTTAAACTATGGAATTTGCTCCCACGGGAGACAGTGATGGCCACCAAATTAGATGGCTTCAAAGGAGGTTAGAACAAATTTGTGGGGGATAAGGTTATCAATGGCTACAACCTGTGATAGCTATGCTCTGCCTCCACAATCAGAGACAGTAATCCTTCTGAATACCTTCTGAATACTGCAGGAGGAGAGAGCGCTCTTGCACTGAAACCCTGCTTGCACGTTTCCCACCGGCATCTGGTTGGCCACTGTGAGACCAGGATGCTGCACTAGATGGGTCATTGGCCTGATCTAGCTGACTCTTTTCATGTTCTTCCTAGCATTGCAAGACAAATTCAGGATAGGGAAGTTGGGAACCCCATGTATGGCTAAAATAATAGCATGTCATTCTGTCCTCACAGATCCCTAGCTGAACTTTGTACAGTGGTACCTCGGGTTACAGACGCTTCAGGTTACAAACTCCGCTGACCCAGAAATAGTACCTTGGGTTAAGAACTTTGCTTCAGTATGAGAACAGAAATTGGAAAGCAGCGGCGTGACAGCAGCAGGAGGCCCCATTAGCTAAAGTGGTGCTTCAGGTTAATAATGATTTCAGGTTAAGAATGGACCTCTGGAATGAATTAAGTACGTAACCAGAGGTAGCACTGTATGTGTCTTTAACTAGAAACCAACCATTTTCCACAACTGAAAATGAAACGGCAGAAGGAAGGAATGAGATACTACTACAAGTCACAGATCTTTTGAGGTGGGAGCTGCAGATGGTATCCTGGGTTGCATTTGGTCCAGTCCCATTACAAAGTGGCTCCCTCTAATATTCTGAAAGTTGGCCTTTTTGTTTCCAAACATCATTCATTGAATCACTGATAGAGCATTAACATTGCCAAATGTCTTTGTGGAAATGGAAAGCAAGGTGTTCCAGAATATTTGTTATATCTAGATTTTCTAATGATAATGCTCAAGTCACGGAACAAGGGTAGCTGGGTTATTTATTATCCATACTTACTTTTTTTTTTTTTGCCTTCCCACCCACTTTTGTCAAGTTAGCACTTTTAGTATCTCCTTTCCAGAAACTAATACCCAAGGTGAATTTAGAAGTGGCAGGTCCAAATTGTGATCGGATCATCTCCGTTGTGGCAGCTGAAACTGATCTTATCTGGATGGTGACCTTACCCACTTCAGAGAGCAGAACTCATTACAATAATAAGGAATAACAGAGACAGAGAAAGAGCAATCACAGCAGAGCCTGGAAAGAATTCACTTTACCATCATTTCAGAAGATTAGTTCTAAGCCTCTCTCCTGTAAACGTCATTTTTCACTCCAGCAGGAGGTCCAGTTCAGAAATTATTCTGGCCGACTCACAGGCTGTATCTCTTTACCCCTGATTTGCAATCCATTTCCACCTCCTCCCAGCGCACTCAATTGCATTTGTTTAATAGCTACACACGCACACAAAACTTTGCATGGCATGAACGATGCTATTTGATAATGCAACATTTTGTTTGGGATATAATAGGAAGGATTATCAATATACCTGCATCTGTATGTGAGACGGCACCTGAAAACGAACCCATGGGGGTCTTGATTATAGAAATGGTGTGTGTGTGTGTGTGTGTGTATGCGTGTTTGTGCATGAGTGTGACTGACATTGAATGATGCATATGCCTGCAAGAATGTAAATGCACATGTGAAAATACTGCAGGGGGGTATTGGTTAATTTGTAATGGGAATTGACCACTGGCTCAAGCTACTGCCGGGCACACCACTTCACATGTATATTAGGCTCACAATCGTTGGACCTTATGGGCAGCATTCAGCTACTGTGTCCTGATAGCACAAGGATTCCTGCTTGCATAGTTGGGCTTCCCCCCACTTCTCCCCTCCTCCACACACATTGTCCCCAAATCTAATCCAGAGGGTTGGAGAAAACCCTAAAACAATTTATTGGGTGCACAGGGGGGAGATGAGGGGGTGAAAGGAGAAAGGAGAAAGCACAATGAGAAATCACCAGAAGAAAAATATCTGTCAGGGGACTTGTAGCTCAGAGTTTCTCTGCTTTCTGGAAAGAACATGGCCATTTAGTCTGTGAATGACTGAGGTACCACCAGAGGAGATAAAGATGACAGTGCTACTTTAGTAGCATTCCTGGTGGGGCTGGACAGACCAAGTTTAGCATACATAGTTTCAAAACTCTTAATAGACACCACCCAGTTTACCTCTGACCCCGTTAACTTGGGGCTCTGGTCCAGCCCACTGCTGCTGACATGCAGCCCCTGACCAATTACCTCAGTGGGAATGTGGCTCCCGTCCGTGGTGCATGCTCCAATTGGGCACCCAATTGAAGGCTCTCATCTTGGTCCTTAATGGCTGGCAGTTGGCCTTTAATGGTCTCTAAATTTGCCACCCAGCGCAGCCATTTTAGTTTCCTTGGTGTGGCACCACCCTCTGTATTTTTCACTGTTTTAAAAGGTGTCACTTTATACTGGCTATAACTGTACTGACAATCAGGTCCCGTCCCCGCCCCCGCCCCCCAGACGTAAGTCTTGCTGCTATACAGAACCTTATGGACACAGAAAGAAATTGGACACCTGCATACTCCACACTCCATACAAGTAACATATGTCTGGTACATATGTGCCTGTCATAATCCCTTACTGGTGCTTGCAATGGACTTTTGATCATGTGCTCATGACATCACAGTAGGCTGCTGTGAACTCAAGCCATTTAACTTGACCCTATTTTGGCGCAGCAACTCTGAGTTTGGGAGACACAGTACATCGTAGAAAGAGATCTGCTGCTCTCAACACTGGCTTACAAGAGTTTTCCAGAGTGCAGATTTAGTATGTGTTTTTACCTGTAATGTTCAATATGCTTAAGAGCTCCTAAATTCAGGGGATGCAGGGCCTATATTAGCAACAGAGCCACATTAGGGCATCTTAGAGCAAGGTTCTATAGGGCAGGAGCAATTTGTATTTCCTTTTCTTCAATCCATATCCCATGTAGTAGCAGTGGGCACGCAGGTTTGCATGAGGGCCCTTCTGAGCTGCCCTAGTCATCTAAGAGAACGAGGGAGGCAGGGGCACACTTATTTGACCTGCACCAAACCAGGGGCACTGGCATCTGTTCGGGGCTGCCTCGAGTCACCCTGCAACTTACTGTAACAACTTTACAGTGAGTTACAGCATCTATTTTTCTTGGAGTAAAATAATAATAATAATAAGCACTGCTCTCACCCAGCAAGATTGCCTGTATGTCCCAGGATATGAACTGGAGACATGTGAGACCAATGCCTTGTGGAAGCCAAGCAGATGTGGCTCTGGTCAGTGACTGAATTGGTGACCACCTAGGAACCATATGTATATTGCCCTGAGTTCCATTTTGGAAGAGAAGTGGGAAATAAAGTTAAATAAACAGATACATACATAAAATGATCTATCTATCCCCACTACTCCCAGCAGGATTGGGCGGGAAACTTTTTTAAAAACCTGCACTTATAAGAAATGCAAAACTTATACAGGTTACAGGATTTAGCTTTTCTTGATGCAATAGAACAGGGGGTCAGCAACCTTTTTCAGCAGGGGGCCGGTCCACTGTTCCTCAGACCTTGTGGGGGGCTGGACTATATTTTGGGGGGGAGCGGGGAATGAACGAATTCCTATGCCCCACAAATAACCCAGAGGTGCATTTTAAGTAAAAGCACACATTCTACTCATGTAAAAACATGCTGATTTCCAGACCATCCATGGGCCAGATTGAGAAGGTGATTGGGCCACATCCGGCCCATGGGCCTTAGGTAGCCTACCCCTGCAATAGAAGCATTAGGTGACAAGTCTCCAAATGGCCCTTAATATCTCTTTTCTTCCTCTCCTGGCTACTTTCCTGCCACTATTATCCTTCTGTTCAGCTCCATATCATGCTCTTCTTCGGGCACTTTTAGAAGTTCCTTAAAGACGCAGGCATACTTCTGCAAACATGACACGAAGAGGCTGGCAACATTAACCCCATCCTGTGGGAATCCCTTGCAGATGACCACAGTTCCTGGAGACAATCAGTCAGGTTGTGTACCCACAGCAGTGACCAGAAGATGAGTGACCACTGGGAGGAATGCAGAGAGAAGAAATGCCATGGTACATCTGCAGCAGCACAACCAGATGCCTTCATCTGCCCCAGCTGCAACAAAACATGTCTCTCCCGTATCAGTCTCCACAGCCACAGCAGGCACTGTAAATCTCCAACAGTTTGACTTCACTCCTGAAGGAGCAGTTCTCCATCGTCTCCTGACACAGACGGATGCCAACCACAACTTCAGTGTTGCCTGGATTTTAAAGCATGGATTGATTTCTATTTTTGCAGTTTAAAAGGTGATCAATGTTCATTCATGGAAAAATGCCACAGGTGATGCCAAGTAGGTGGACTGACTGTATTTCAGATCGTCTTCAGGGGAAGTTACCTAGGAGCCTCAAAATGTTACATTCCCTTCTAATGCTCCATTAACTGAGGGCTGGGGCCATAGCTGGGTGATACAGCATGCACATTGTACACAGAAGTTCCTCCACCCAATCCCTGGCAACTTCCATTTAAAAAGGTGGAGGTACAGATGATGTGAAATACCTGTACCTGGGACCCTGGAGAGCCACTGCCAGTAGATAGTATTTGCTGGATGGATGTACAGTATAGTTTGACTTGGGATAAGACAGCTTCCTCCAATATTCCTGCCTTAATTGACACCACCTGTTTCACTTGCCTGTGTTCTTGGCAAGACCATCCTTTGGTGTTTGCAGCACAAAGACTAATGACATCACAGAAGGCTGCCATGGATATTCTCTGGCAAACAGGTTGAAGCAAGCTAGTTAACCTAGAGCTATATGAGATCCTTTGGGACTAGGAACCTTTACAGCACTGGTCAGTTAGACATGGCAAGCCCATTGAAACAAATGAGTTAGTTGTGCTTAACTCAGTGTAGGAGTGAACTGCTACATGGGAACGTGCCACATACCAAATCCAGACCATTGGTCCATCTAGTTCAGCAACTATACTGACTGGTAGCAGCTCTGCGGGGTTTCAGGCAGGAGTCTCTCCTAGCCATACCTGGGGATGCTGGAGATTGAATCTGCATGGAAAGCAGATGCTCTTCCACTTAGCTATGGCCACCCTCAAGTTAAAGTATTGCCACCATGGGATA
Source organism: Lacerta agilis (assembly GCF_009819535.1). Lineage (NCBI taxonomy): Eukaryota > Metazoa > Chordata > Lepidosauria > Squamata > Lacertidae > Lacerta > Lacerta agilis. The sequence goes on from NC_046312.1 coordinate 27,550,412, forward strand.
CAACGTACCTTAGGCACCACAAGATATGTGTGGCAGTTTCAGTTGCCTAGCACTTGACATCTTTAAGAAAAGATAACCAAGAGTGCCTGCCTGCCTTCTCCTTTCTCCATAGTCAGGCCATATTTGACTAAAGACCAAGAAGATAACCTGGGGGAACCTGTGCTCCTTCAGACCTTGGTAATAGGGCACCCTGTGCAAGGTCAAAACTTGATGCCCCCAGAACCCTTGCGCTGCCTTCCCAAGCCAGGTAAGTGAGGTACTGGGCTTTGGGAAGGAGGTGCAAGGGCTCTGGCATGGTCCTAGAGCCCTCCCATCTCCTTCCCAAAGCTGGGCAAGAGCTAAGTAGGCTTTGGAAAGGAGGCAGGAAGGCACCTCCTCGGCTCAGCACGTTGTGCAGGAGAACCCATCATGGTGCCCTAAATCTGCCTCTGCTCCAGATGTTGCTGGATTACAGTTCCTGTCTTCAGTGGCCATTATCATATTGGATGGGGATGGAGCTGGAATCCAGCAACAAATGGAGGGCCTCAGATTCCCTATTTCTGTTCTGTTTCTGTTCAGAGATTTCTCAGTTTACCCAGAAGTAGGGTGGAGGCTGTGGGACTACAAGATCCAGAGAATTCTAGCAAGGGATAGAAAGTGGCTACTATCCCATAGGGGTGACTCAACTTCAGAGGGGAAAACCACAAAGCCACAGTAGGCAAGTACTTTAGGATGAACTACTAAAATATCAGTTACAGGTAGGTAGCCATGTTTGTCTGCAATAGTCAAAACAAAATAAAAAAATTAAAAAAAATTCCTTCCAGGAGCACCTTAGAGACCAACTAAGTTTGTTGTTGGAAGTGTGCATGCACACGAAAGCTCATACCAAGAACAAACTTAGCTGGTCTCTAAGGTGCTACTGGAAGGATTTTTTTATTTTTTATTTTGTTTTTACTAAAATGCAATGAGAAAGCTTTTGGCAGGAGATCTGGCCAGTAAGAAAGAAACCCTCCCAGAGAGACATCCTTCTGAAACTGTAGAGGACCACAAGTTAGATTCCTACTTCCTTTTCTCACCAACCTCTCAGAAGTTAGTGGCAAGATGCAGCTTCTTAAGCATGAGGATTGATTAGTCCTAGATTCTCCCAGGATTGGTCAGCTGGAATGTTCTCTTTTATAGAATTATTGGAGACCCAGCAGCTCTGTCTAATATTGAGCCTGGCAATCCTATTTTAAGCAGGCAGGGTGGTTAACGTGTGAGAAAGCCAGAGGGACAATGAGGCCTCAGGCCAGGCCTGGAGCAGAGAGGGTAGTGGTGGAATTATACGGAAAGAACAAGGCTGGGAGACATAAGATTCCTAAATTCATGTGGCAGAGCACACAGGCTTTTAACAGCTGTATAGTAGGAATCACTGGCTGCTTCACCCAGAATTATAATTGGGGGGACTACATCTGTGAAAGTGATCATTTATTAATTGGTGGTACCATAGTAAGTCCAAATCCCCTGGAGAACCTGTTGAAACCAAGCAAGCTGAGCTTTCAGATAGGGCTGCCTTTGGTTTCTCTGATAGAGGCTCTGTGCCTGCAACAACAGCATGGCAAGCAGAAAAGGAACAGATGTTGCTTTTTCTAAAGGATAACACTCTTTAGATGAGAAGCGATGCAAAGGAGATAAGAATTTGTGTGTCTATAGTAACTGTGTGTAGAAGGGCACATTGCAACAGGTGAAGCTATGCAGTGAGATAACTTGTACTTACAAAAAGGATTACAAATTAGTAGAAAAGAGTACAAGTGTCAAAGACACTGGAGCCCTGTCCTCTTTTCCCCTTGGTCATCCTGAAATCCTTTGCAAGCATTCAAAAAGGGTACTCTTTGGAAGAAGACCTTTAGAGGATCATTCGAGGACATGTTTCTGCCTGAGGACAAGTTGGTGTCTCCTCTCCCCAGTGGCAGACCTACATTTCTGGGAGCCTGAAGACTGAACTGTCATAGGGGGCCCTTCATAACCAACAAAAAGGTCTGGGCAACCACTGTTCTCTTCTTCACTGGGACTGTTTCATGACAGATCAACACACTTTTACAACACCTGTGCTATTGACTCTCAAGAGCCAGTGTGGTGTAGTGGTTAAGAGCGGTAGACTCGTTATCTGGGGAACCGGGTTTGTGTCTCCGCTCCTTCATATGCAGCTGCTGGGTGACCTTGGGCTAGTCACACTTCTCTGAAGTCTCTCAGCCCCACTCACCTCACAGAGTGTTTGTTGTGGGGGAGGAAGGGAAAGGAGAATGTTAGCCGCTTTGAGACTCCTTCGGGTAGTGAAAAGCGGGATATCAAATCCAAACTCTTCTTCTTCTTCTTCTTCTTCTTCAAACTGTGGGATTGTTGAAATACATACAACTAAAAAATAATCAATTTGATTCAAATCAATGTGACTCAAATTGGGTCTACTAGTCCCAATATTTTTATGCAATTGCACTAAAGTTGTTTCTGGGGCCCCTCTGGGGCCTGAAGTTCAAGCAGCTACTGAAGTTACAATTTCACTGTTAACTAGCCTAACCATAGCAAGCCCTGTGCAGGCTAAACTTAATGGAATATTTACTTTGTTAGTCTTCCCAGGCCAAACTACACCTGCTGTAATTACCTTAATTCTCTTAGGAAGCAGTTGTCTCACCTCACCTCAAGTGTGGGCCGGCCCTGGACAAATTTCTATGTCCCTAAGGCCAAATTAGAAAGATACCAATTTTAAAAGAATACTAATTGTAAAAGAATGGCTTTATAAATAGTAGGTGCAGGGCACCCATTCCAGATTAGGGAAGGCTTTACCCCTTTAAGCCCTACTGTGTTCTTGATCTGAATCAGGCTGCCCAGGACCTGCTATTTCCATTGGAAGAAAAGCTCCCGTTGGCATAGAAAGGAGCTTTTCCTCCAATGCAAATACAGTGGTACCTCGAGTTAAGAACTTAATTCATTCTGGAGGTCCGTTCTTAACCTGAAACTGTTCTTAACCTGAGGTACCCACTTTAGCTAATGGGGCCTCCTGCTGCCACCGCAACGCCGCCGCACGATTTCTGTTCTCATCCTGAAGCAAAGTTCTTAACCCGAGGTACTATTTCTGGGTTAGGGGAGTCTGTAACCTGAAGCGTCTGTAACCTGAAGTATCTGTAACCCGAGGTACCACTGTAGGAGAACAGGGAAACTGGCTTTGAACTGGGAGTGCAGCAAGGGAGGGGGAAGGATTAAGCCCCCAATCACTTCAGGATATCAATCTAGATCCATCCCACACAACTGCCATTTAAAGATCTGTTACTTGCAATTGCTAATTGTGTAAATAGCTTTTTTTCCAGTTTGGTGCTTACACGCTAGAAATAAAAAGAAAAACTTGACTGAAATTCCAACTAATGCAAGGAGTGTATGTATAGGTTTTCGCCCTCTGTGCTTTAAAGGCACCGTATAAATGTGGTGAAAGAGAGGACAATGTAAGCAGCTCCCCTCCCAAACCAACCCCAGCATCCCAGACCAAATACAAATCATGCTTCAGGGCATCATATAAATTGCTATTATAAATTCATATGGTGCACCAGGGAGTGCCTCATTGTGTGTGATTAGAGACTGTCTCGAGAGCAGTTTAGACACTCAGCCTGCTGCACGCAAGCAGTGCCCCGGGGCTGCTGTTACTGATGCATTGTTACAAAGTGCCATAATAAAGCATGAGCTAAAACAACTTAGTTGAAATGAAGATTAATATGAAACATGTGTTCCCCTCCTTTCACTCGGATGGAACAGTCCAATAAATAGAAGCTCCTCAAGGCTGAGAACATTGGGCTCCAATAACAATCTGATTGGCTGATGGCTGCCATTGCTGAGGGCTAGTGATATGTTTCCATAGAGTCTACAAAGCATTCATGGACAACGTCACTGCAGCATCTGTAAAGCAGTCATTGTGGGCCTGCCAAATGGTGGAACAATCAGAAGAGCTGAAACCATCAAAGAAAAATGTTTGAAGAGCACTTAAATTAAAAACAACAACAACAACAACCAGATATAGTTTGGTCCTATAGTTGCCTTACTATCCTTAATTCCAGTGGCATCAGAGGAAAAAGCAACTGGCCACTAAATCATGCTTTCTTAAATGGAGATCTGTCTCCTCGGGTTTTGTCCATGTTCTACATGGTCACATGGAGCTCCTTCCTTTAGAATCCTTTTAAAACCCCTAAACAGTCTGGCTTTCCTCTTGAGCTATTCCATAGTCACCTGCTTAATCTGATGAGTTTTAGAGATGGGGGAGGATACATTTGTTCAGTGTGGATTTTACTGCAAACCTACCAAGTTCACACTTCCTGACCCAATATGCAAATCAGAACACCGCCCTCCTTTGAAATTCACACTTCTCTGAATTTTGCAGTGCACTTCCTCAGCCAGAGCATACATATGACAACTTATACAGTATATCTGGGGAAAGTGTATGTAAAATTGTGGACTTTGATGAAAATACCATATAGGGATGCATTTTATTAGAGGGAAATTACTGGCAAAAATGCATACAAAAAAATGAGCAACGCACACAAAAAAGCACAGGGTGGCCTTCAACTAACTTTTACTCAGAGTAGACCCACTGAAATTAATCTCATTAACCTAATCATGTTCATTGATTTCAATGGGTGTATTTTGAGGAAAGCTTAGTTGCATACCACCCACATGAATTTTCATGTTTTTTTTAAATGAAGTGTGTGGAAATTGGAGGAAAAACTTAAGAGTGGAAAAATGAGAAACCGAGAGAAACTGACACTGACAAATGCATCCATCCATAAAGGATAGTTTTTTGAATAATTAGTCCAGTTTAAATTTCCCTTTGCTATATTTTCCATCTGCTGACTGGGTGGATGAAGTTAGCATCTGGATATATTCATTTTTAACCAAAACACTTTATTAAATTTGCATAAAATGCGCAACCATGGAATATAATGGGTAATATTCAACTAAGTCCTACTCAGAGTAGACTCACTGAAATTAACTAACCTAAATTTGCCATGTCCATTTATTTCAGGGAGTCTAATTAAGATTAGCAATGAATATCACCCTAAATCAGCTTGCAATGGCCTTTATGGCCAATTTAAGCCAATTATGTTATGAATCTTTACCTAGTAAACAATGAGTTTTTTTTTATAAAGTTGAGCCAAAAAAACTGACCTAATATTGTGTTCAAAATGTATTTCCCATTTTTATGAAGTCTTGCCATTTTTGATGGACACAATTGTGTTTCTTTGATCTTCTCAAAACTATTTCCCTCCTCTTTTGCCTTCATTTTGTTCTTGGTCTCATTGCCATTGAATCCTATTTGGATTCAATCCTATTTGGGGTTTTCATCAGCTGTACACCACAATCATCACAATTATGACAAATAAAGGCTTGACATCTCTCGCTTTGCATGTCATGAGTCTATCTCATATGTTAGTTTCACCTTTTAAGTTGAATTCCTGAAATAAACGAACTTTTCCACAATATTCTAATTTTTTGAGTATCACCTGCAGTGCAATAGTATATGAATGTAAGAGTGGCCTTTCTGGATCAGGCCAGTGGCTCACCTAGCCCAGCATCTTGTTCTCACAGCAGCTTATGGGGACCCCAAAGTGAAGACCTAAGCAATTCTTCCCACTGTGATTTCCAGCAACTGGTATTCAGAGACATACTGTACTGCCTCCTCTGTGGAATGGGAGAGCATTGTCATGTCCATTTCCTCAGGCAGCAAAATGGCTCAGGCTGGCACTGACTACATTACACATAGCTTGTATGTTAGTAACCATGTGGTCTCCATCATCTATTCTGGCCTTGCTCTTCTCCAAGTCTGCTATTAAGAGTAGGTGCTTATTCCTCTTGTTCTGCTGCTTCCCCCTTGGGGAAAGGGAAAAGGAAAGGACCGCTGGACGGTAAAGTCCAGTCAAAGGCAACTATAGGGTTCGGCACTCATCTCACTTTTCAGGCCAAGGGAACTGGCATTTATCCACAGCTTTCCGGGTCATGTGGCCAGCACGACTACGCTGCTACTAGTGCAACGGGACAAGGTAACGAGTGCCAGAGTGCATGGAAACGCCGTTTACCTTCCCGCAGCAGCAGTACCTATTTATCTACTTGCACTGGTATGCTTTCAGACTGCTAGGTTGGCAGAAGCTGGGACAGAGCAATGGAAGCTCACCCCAAGAGGCTCAGTGGTTGAGACCACAGTGACACCCACGTCCTCCCCTGGGGAAAACCACTCTTTAGCACTCAATTGGAGCAAGCAGCAATTTGGGTTTCTCCCTCGTGGCCATTTGTTATGATCTATCACTAAAGAATGGATTTTCCTTTGGAAAGGAGTGGGGCAAAGAGAAAACCACTTGGGCTCAGGCCTAGAAAATGCGCACCAAGAGGAAAGCCTCTTGGACCAGTGCTTTCTAGGCAGGGCACAAGTGGAAATGTGGATGAACCCTAGTAAAATGAATTGCTCAGTCATTAATGAAACTTCCACATGGGCATCTCCTAATCAGGTAATTTGTCCTCACAAGCATAAAAGTTTGAATTTTAATGTAATATCCTAGAGCCCCTCAACTTTCTGGTCAACATTTGCAGCCTTCAGCAACTTATATAACAGTGTGGGACTGTGTTTAAAAAAGTGTGTGTCTGTGTGATTCCACTGACTCAGTTCTGCAGCTGTTAATGCCAGAAGGTTTGTTCTTTTTCTTTACGTGCGATTGTCTTTACTAGCCCTCAGTGAAATCTGCTCTGTAGGTAGAGTAGGAAGGGATCCCATATGACTAATGCTTGCTTGTAGCGTAGTTCCTACCATACCCCACAAAGAGCTGAGAAACTCACACTTGGTTAGTAGAGGATGCCTCACTTGAAAAGGCCTGAGTGGTATTTTTTATAATCCCCTTAAGCAAAAGGTCCACAAAATACATTTGGGTTGCATGTTTGGATGCGGAAAAAGGTCTTGAAGGACAGGGTGGGAAATGGGGAAACATTCACACAAGATGTAATACTGATTCTCACCTAGCTCTGTCCTACTGCCTTGCCTCCACCGATTGTTCCTTCCTTCCAGTGATTTGCCTCCCACCTTTCTGCACACAATATAGCCAAGGTATCTTACAATATGCACAGTCCAAGCACCGTAAAAACAACATAAAATAATAAATTACAGCAGATTCAGACAATATTTAGTAGGGCAGCATTTCTAAGGAGCTCACTGGGACAGCACACTGTCCGTCAAGAAGAGGCAGGCAGGGCTAGGTGTACCTCTTTGGGGAAACTATTCCATTGTTTGGGCATCATAGCAGAAAGGGCTCTGACTCTTGTGCATACCTGCTAAGAAGGGCAGAGAAATGGTAGGACAGAGTTGTCAGGCAGTTTCATATAAGAAAAGATTGTCCTTAACATACCCAGAACCCGGTCTGTTTTGTGCAGGGTTAGAGAACAACGTGGCCTGCCATACATTTTTGACTGTAACTCCCATAAACCCCAGACATCATGGCCAATGGCTAGGGGTTATGGGAGTTGTAGTCCAGTGACACCCAGTAGCCCACAGGTTCCCCAATCCTGAATTAGGGTTTTTAGGGAAAAGGTATCTCCTAACAATTCTCAGCGCCCTTAATAAACTACAGCTCCCAGAACTATTTTGGGGGAAGCCATGACTGTTTAAAGTGGTATCATAGTGCTTTAAATGTGTGGTGCGAATGTGGCCATAGAATAGATTTTTTGTCTCATGTCAATAAATGCTGGTGCTGATAACTTTAAGTTGACCTGATTTGACTGCTTAGGTCAGTGGCTTAGTGGAAGCCCTGCTTTGTGTCTCACCATCTGAAATGCTTTGGGTACCTATGCAATTCCTTGCTACAGGAAGCCTAGTTAATGTTCTCTCACAATGTCTTTAGGGTAGGAACCCAAAGTGTTCTTGCCTGGCTAGAATGTGTCATTGAACTCATTTAATGCCTCTTACTTGTCTGGATGAGGAGAGAGGGGTATGTACGTGTGGATAGAAACTACCCTACTGCACAAAGGTAAATTTACATTCATTACTCTCACTATTGCCTGTGGTGTGCGGCCCTTGGAAGGCTTTCCAGAAGGGAATTCAGCCCTTGAGTGTAAAATGGTTTGCCACCCCTGCTTTAGAGGACAGATCAAAATGCTGCTACTCAGAAATGCACTAGTCTGGGTAATTTTATATTAAATTGTTTACATTTTGCCTGTTACTGATAATTTGGTATTAATGCTACTGTTTTGGATTTCTTTTATTTTATTTTATGGTATATTTTAAGATGGTTGCCTGGAGAGCCCTTTTGGGGATGGAAAGACAGGATATAAATGCTTTTAATAAGCAAACAAATTGGGTTTTATTATCTTCAAGATGATGGCCACTTGCCAACTGAAAGCCTTAGAAGTGTTTATAAACTGGGGTAATTACTTTGATCATTAACAAGAAATCAACCTTTGAAAAAAAAACACTGCTCCGGCCTTATTTAAAGCCAGTTGCAGTACTGACTTTCCTTTGTACATAAGGACCCTGCTAGGCTGGACTAAAGGTCCATTTAATCCAGCACCCTGTTTCTGATACTGGCCAGCCAGATTCATCTAGAAAGTCCACAAGCTGGACATGAAGACAATAGCCTTCTTCTGCTGTTGCAAGCTGTATTCATGGCTATACCTCCCCCAAACCTGGAGGCGCTATATTATGGCTAGTAACCTGGTCGCTATATTATGGCTATGACCTGGTCAGAACAAAGACATTGGATTCTTATCTCATTATACATGACAAAGCTATCTCACCCCTTGCCTTTCCCTGCAAGACCAATTGCAGCCGTTAAGAGTCGTCAACAGGTTTTCCACACCTATCAGCTACCCATTCCCACCACCCTTCTGAGTAATACCCCTCCCCACTCCCTCACTATATTTAAGGGTCTGGTGACTGCCGTTTCAGTGTATCTGAAGAACTGTGCATGCACACGAAAGCTCATACCAAGAACAAACTTAGTTGGTCTCTAAGGTGCTACTGGAAATAATTTTTTATTTTGTTTTGTTTTGACTATGGCAAACCAACACGGCTACCCACCTGTAACTGGAATTATGGCTAGTAGTCATTGATGGCCTCAGGGTGCAATCCTACATTCAATGCAGCATCAAGTGAAGGGTGTTAGGATGAGGCAGAGAACTTCAAACCCACCCCACCTGTAGAATTATCTCTGTATGCTACACAAAGGCTCTGCCAGCTAGGCCACCCTGCAAATCCCTGAAAATAGGGAAGCGTTGTGAGTGGGCATGGATGGCACAGGGGAGGAGCACATCTGCATCAAATCCTACCTGCTCTGCATTCCATGAGGTCATCCAAAACATGCCATGAACCTGCCCTTGTGTAAGTAATTTCCCTCTAATTAATTCCAGTGGGAAGGAATGAAGTAGGAACATAATCGCAACCCCTAACATGCTTTTTGTGTCCTCCCAAAAAACAACTGGGTAAGGGCTGTACTTAAGTGATAGAGCATCTACTTTGTTTTGAGAAGGTCCCAGGTTCAATCTCCGTAAGCCTGGGAGGGAGTCCCTGTCTGAAATACTGGAGAGCTGCTACGAGATGATACTGAGTTAGGAGAAGCAATATTCTCACTCAGTACACTGCAGCTTCCTATGTTCCCAGTGGCGGAGCTTCATGCTCCAGCACCGGGGGGTGGAGAGCAGGCAGGGCGGGGCTGACGCGTGTCCCGGGGGCATGGTGCACCACACAAAGTGGCATGGTGCGCCACCTGCAGGGGTGTGGAGCGCGCCCAGAGGGCGTGGCGCGCCTCCCGCAGGGGCAGGGTGCCTGCGGGGGTGGGGTGCCCAGCACAGGCGGGGATGCAGCCGCGATGGCACCGGAATCACGCTGCCAGGGGCAGTGCACTCCCTCCACACTCCTCTTCCTCCACCAGTGTATGTTCCAATGGTTTGGGTGCTACAGAACTATTGTTAGTGGACAGGGATGAAGCCCAGGACCTTCAGATTCCCAGCCAGCAGATTGCTTGGTCAGGCGCGGAGGAAGCCTCTTTGCTACCCAGGGCAGTGAATGGAGGCACCCCCTGGGGGAGGGGCATCGTGCCGTTGCGTCGTGACGTCACGACGCAACGTCAGGACAGAGTGCGCATGCGCGAAATCCAGTGCATGCACGCTCCGTTGCCGGGCTGCTGCCGCTGCTTCTGTGGTGACCTATCCGTGGTGGGAATGGGTGATCAGAGCTGCTGAGCAATTGGTGGCTTGTGAGGCTGCCACATGTGAAAAGCAGCATGGCCTTACACCCGCTGCTCGCGCTCAGCAGCCCTACGAGCCACCGATCCCTCAGCAGCTTGCAAGGTCGCTGCGGGAGCAGCAGCGGCGACCCGGTGGCGGAGTGAGCATGTGCTGGATTTTGCGCATGCGCACTCCGTCCGGGCCGGCTCTGCTGCTTCTGCGGCGACCTTGCGAGCCGCTGAGCGAAAAGCAGCAGGCAGGGGTGGGGCAGCCCCACGAGCCGCCGATCGTGCGCACTGGCGAGTGGGCCACGGGGTGAAGCAGCCTCGCTCCACAGCTTGCTTGCACACTACCGAGCAGGTTTGCAAGCAGGCTGCAGGGCGAGGCTGCCTTGCTCCGCGGCTTGCTCGTAGTCTGCCGGCAGGGCCGGGCGGAGCTGGCCCAAGTGTCACCCCCCTCCCCTGGAACCCAGGGCGCCCCACCCCCTACGCCCCACCCTCACTACGCCACTGTGCTTGGTTATCCTCTGTGCATCTATCTAAGTCCATTTTTAAGCATGTGACCACCATCACATCTTGTGGCTTCAAATTCCACAAACTTTTCACTGAGACAGGACAAAAGTAGACACTGAAAAGCAGCCAGAGACACAGTCTCAAGGAAATGGATCTGCTGCTACAAATAAATGACAGTTACATGATGTAGGCATCTCTGTTTTTAGGAGGCAAGCAAGCAGGGAAAGGGACTAATTAATAGCAAGGAACAGATGCCCCAGCAATGCTGGCATTGCTGACACTTTTCTGTTTCTGGAAATGAAACCCAAAATCATTTGTCACAGAAATAAACAAAATGACATCAAATATTTAAACAGAAAGAGGAAGACTGAAGAGGAGATAAACCACACAGTAAACAAGAAAAAAAAAACCACCCTCCACTTAGCACATCTGTTTTCCCTTCCACACATTGAGTTGACACACTGCAACAGCACAGCTCATCGGATGGCAGGATTTACAAGCTCGCTGCCACTTCTTAAAGGGGTTGAGATTCTGCAATGAACATTAATGGATAAAAGCTGGGCAGCCTGCCTTAGGCAAGGCAGCAGAGACAAAGTCCACGTTGAAGGGTAGCTTTTGTGAAGAACAGTGAATGTTAAAGAGTTTGTTTCACAGCATAAATCCATCAAGGCTTTCGTTGTTCTGCCATTTTGCCCCGAGGATGCATTTATGTGGCTTTCACATCCTTTCCAGGCCCATGACACTTTTTAATGTGCATAACACACACACACACACGGGCACAATCCACCAGGGACTCCTCTGTGCAAATTTCATTGAAATAAATAGGAGCTGCACAATGTCACAGTACAATAGTTTTGGAAGGGGACTTGTGCAGAACAACTTCCCAGCGGATTGTGGCCTGCTTGACTTTACAACAAAATAGTAATGCAGGTCACTGTTACTCTAATTTTCCAGGTGGGGAACTAAGGCTTTAGAGATAGTGAATTGTGCAAGGCTGTTCACTTTTTCCATAGTAAGTTAGAAGTCTATTGCATCTGATTAAATAGTGCCACTGTCTCTGAGTGTCGTCCTTTCCTATCCTGTTCACTGCAAGAAATAATTCTATTTCTCCCTTGGGAATTTATCCTGATACTGAAGGAGATAGAAAATATAGCCCAGAGAGTTAGGTATTCTGAAACTGGCTTAATTTAAAGATACCATTTGGAATAAAGAAGCTGTCGATAAATTCTAATTAATAAGAATCTATTCCCATGAATTTCTAGGATTAAGTCAACAAGGCTGTGGGTGCATGTCTAAACCGGTTTTTCTTAGTGCTGAATTGATATATCCTAATCACAATATTACCAGCAAAGGAAAGGGATAAATTATCATTAGGGCTGTGATGTTTAATCAATTGATCAAATGGCTTTGCCATCCTGATGCTCTCCAGATGTCTTGGACTACAGCTCCTATCATCCCCAGCCAGCACAGACATCCTGGTTGGAGCTAATGGGAGTTGCAGTCCAAAACATCTGGTCTAAATGATTACTTTTGCTTGTTCGAAATGATTACAAATCTCTCCAAATTAATTAGATATCTTCTTAGAAGAAGCCTTTTCCGTTTCCCCTACTCTCATCTTGGTATCTTCCATTTTCCTCTCTCTTCCGCCCACTCCTCAGTTGCTTGACAGAACTGGGAGTATAACTTAGTTGAAGGCATGGAGGCTTGGAGCTTTTGTGTGTGCCAGTGCCATTCCTGGTCCTTGCCTTGCTTTTGGAGGAGTCAGCCTGGAAAGGAGAAAGGATGGTGATTATTCTGTCTGATCACCAAGGGAAGACAATACTGTACTCTGAGCACTTGCATACTTGCAGTTCTGCAGATTACCTTGTAGTCCCATTGAAATTAGTTGGGCTTACTTCTGAGTAGACTGATTCAGAAAGCATTTTATTTACAAATCATGGGACTTGTGCACATGCAGATTTGTACAAGTTTAATCTGTTGATCAATTTGACTAATGTGTTTAACCAACTATTTAATTGTGTGACAGTCTTAACGCTTATACAGTGCTCTCTTAGAAAACATAAGCATAACAGATAAATGGATCAGTCAGTGCATTAAGGAGCCAGGGTCAATTATCAATCAGGTCAATGACCTGATGAAACATAAATCACCAAGGATCCCCCAGGGAAGGATGCAACAACAGAGAATACCCTTTCATGTGTTCCCAACTCTGAAACATCAGATGACAGCAGTGCATATATTAGGGTCTCCTAGCTCATTGCTTGGACCAGCAGGCTAATGTAGGAGGTGATGGTCCTTTAAGTATCCTGGCTATAAGCTGTTTAGGGATTTAAAAATAATGAAAAGCACTTTGAATTGAGCTGGGAAAGAGACTGGAAGGCAATGGTGCTATGGGGAAAGACAGCTTAGTGGCACAGCACACACTTTGCATGCAAAACATGCCCAGTTCAGTCCATGATATATGCAGTTTAAAAGGACCAGGGAGCAGAAATGAGAAAGACCTCTGCCTGAAACCCAGTAGAGCCACTGCCAGTCAGAGTAGATGCTGAGCTAGATGAACAAATAATCTGACCCTGTATATAGCAGCTTCCTATGCAACCTAGAACTACAAGATTTCAAAGCTGCACATTAAAATCTGCTTTAAAGAGTTACTGATAAAACTGTGCATTTATTCTGACATTACATAAAAGCCACAATATTACACACTACATGACCCTATGTCCCAATGAATGCCAACTACTGGTATAAAGAAAAAGCCTATTTTCTTATCTCCCACCCTATTTCTGTTCCTATCTTTATAGCTGACCCTTTTTTGCGACTCCAGAAGAATTGCTTTGTCACTCTGAGGATGCAATCCAGTACACATTTGCCTGTGAGCAAATGTCCCACTGAACTCAATGGGACCTACTTTTCAATAGATATACAGAGGGTTGCCCTTTAAATTTCGCTTTCCCTGAATTTCGAATCTGCCTTTCCAGATCTGCAAAAGGGGAATTGGGATATATTTACTTGTTTGGAATGGAGGAAAGGGAGGGTACATTGGCTGAAAATATGTATAAAGTGCATGAATATTTATAAAGATCTCTGAGACCCTTGGATGAAAAGTGCTGTCTAAGTGCAGATTATTAAACCTGTCATTTTGTTGAGTGCTCTTGCAAAGAATTCTTTCCATTTCTCTACCCCCCCCCCCGCCCAAATCATTGAAAACAGGTGGGCGTGTGGCAAGCACTCGGCACACAAAGAGTTTAGAAAAGCTCCAAGAGGCTTAAAATAACTGTTGTATTATGGTGCTTCAGCATGTAAGACTGAAAATTAAGCTTTGTGCAAACTCCATTATACCAAAATGTGAGTGCTACTGTCCATGGTGCTGAATTTTAAACTTTTCCCTCTTCCCTCGCCTCTATTTCCCTCTTCACAGCAGTTTCTTGTTTCATTCTCCATGGGCTGACCTTAATGGCCAGACATTTATCAGTGTTCTTTCTTTTACTAAACAACATTTACTCCACATTATATGCTGGCTCGGCTGCATCACAGAGATATTGCAAATGGCTCTGCAGTATGTTGTTGCATTAGTTCGCTATAGGAACCTAAGCCCCTAGTATAGATTTCTATCTCAGATCCAGGTTACCTGCCCATCCTGACTTAGTTCAGAAGAAAGCAGATCAAGGCATAATTGATCTGTGACCTCTTTAAGACTTTGCTATGTGTGTATTTTTAATATTAGCTAAATCATGGTACAGTGGACAAAAGTAAACCCAAGCAGCAGGCTTCCTGTGTGTTTATACAAACAACATTTTCCCTCTTGGTTACCAACAGGTAATTGCTGTACTTTGGGGCAGCAAACATCCTATTAATCGGTCATCACAATCCCACAGTTATTTCCATTTACTGGGTTCCAGTGCACAAAAGAAATGTTTACATCTGCAAGGGCTTCCTCATTCGTAGCCACAAAATAGAGAGACTGGAGCTTCTCCCTTCATTAAAGTAAATTGGCAAGTCCTTATGCTGAAGTTCCACAGGCGTATAGGATGTGACTTATGTTACGCCAGACCACTGGTCCATCTAGCTCACTGGACATATAGCCTGCAATATTCCTTCCTTAGCTTAACTACTGGCAGCTTATTGACATCACCTGTTTCAGTTGCCTGTGTACTTGGCAAGGCCCTCCTTTGGTGTTTCCAGCACAAAGACTTATGACATCACACAGGTTGCCATGGATATTCTCTTCAAACAGGTTTAAAGCAAGCTAGTTAGTCCAGTGCTGAGATCATTTGAGATCAGGAACCTTTACAGCCCTAGGCAGTTAGACATGCCAAAGCTCATTGAAAACAATGAGTTTAGATGTGCTTAACTTTGCATAGGAGTGAACTGTTTCATAGGAAACTGCCATATACCAAGTCCAGACCATCGTTCCATCTAGTTCATTACTGTCTACACTGACTGGCAGCAGCTCTGCAGGGTTTCAGGCAGGGGTCTCCCCCAGACCTATGTAAAGATGCTGGAGATTGAACCTGAGATCTTCTGCATGCAAAGCAGATGCTTTACTGCTGGATGTTGAACTGACATGTTCTCCTGATCACTATGAAGTGAACCTCTGCAGCATAGCAGCACAATTTGGAGAGCCTCATCCAGCCAGGCTGGTCACTAAGGAAGGTATGGTAACATTTAACATCTAAGCTCTTTCGGGCATGATTTTTGAAGGTGAGGTTTACCATCAGAATGACTATATAAATGTGAAGAAGAGATTTTGAACTAAAATCCCCATGTGCTAGTAACATGCCAATTAATTGTTTCTCACAGACACCTTTTATTTGTCCCTGTATAGTATATTTACTTTGGCTTTCTACTTTACAACTCTTTTTCTCCGAGTGGGGAAACATATTTTATTTACTCCATTATTGCTCCACAGAGATCAGGGTGAAAATGGAAGCAACTGTTCGTTCTCACTGGAGCCTTTTTTTTTCCAGGGAACGCATTTGATTGGTGGTGCAAATTGATGCTTTTGCTCTAGAAGCATAGTTGAGAGACAATGAACAAAGCAGCAGAGATGCAGAAGGAGAACACATAATCTGTTTTCATCATTGGCCAGAAGCACCAGTAAAATGATGTGAGAACAGTGGAGACTTTTTACCGTTAGATTGTTGCAAAGCATTGTAGGTGGGGACTATCTTTAAAAATGGTCCAGAAAATTCATTTGGTATAGAATGTGGCTTCAAGAGTACTAACTGGAACTAGACACTCCAGAATTAATATGCCAGCATTTTTTCATCTTCATTGGCTCCTGCAATGTTTCTAATCCAATTCAAGTTGCTGGTTTTGACCTTTAAAGGGTGTTTTGTTTTTGTTTTTTTACAACTTGGGACCATGGCAAATCCACTTGAACCCTGAGATCACCAACAGAGGATTCTCACAAGCTGAGATAAAATGGGTGGCCGCAAGACAAAAGGCATTTTTTGAAGTGACTCCCATTTATGGAATGCTTCCTCCAGACTGTTTTGCCTGGCACACCCTTTTAGTGTCTCTTCAGTGCCCGAGAAGAGTTTCTTCAATATCACTGATCTTTTAAGCTCTACTTTTAAAATCTCTGGCATTATCAGGGGGAGAGACCAGTCCCACCATGTATAGAAAAATTATAGAGTGGCTGGGAAAACCCAGCCTGATGGGCGGGGTACAAATTATAAATTATTATTATTATTATTATTATTATTATTATTATTATTATTATTATTTTACTTTTTATAAAGTTTGGGTATTTGTGTTTTCTAATTTTTATATTTTGGGTTCCATAAAACTCCCTGCTACGATAATTCAGTTCCTCAATGTGACCCTTTTCCACAATTACTCATTCCTTTTAAAATCCTCTTTGTAGCTTGATGCAATAGGCTTAGTCATGAGATGGACACCAGCACTGGATATAGTATGACCTGTTGAGAATATTGTTTATGAAAGGATTTTGTGTATTTAAAGGAATACTTATATTTTAACTGGTGCAGTTTCTACAGACTGAGAGACACTGTTGCTGACACCAGCCTCTAAACAGCTTTTACCTCAAGCCAAATTCTCTAAACCACAGCTGAATTAACTTGCAACCCATTGCAGCTACTAAGGACAATCTGCTTGTGATCCCATAGCTTCCCCAACTGGACTTTTAAAAATCTGGTTGTAGTAAGACATTTGCACCGGGCAGCCTCCTAGCCTAACTCAGCCAGCTGCTTCCTTTTTCTGATCTTTACCAGTATTGTTTACACACTGGGAATGAACAGCTTAATATTCGGGCCTCATCTTTCCACTTTCACCTCATCTTTCTCTGGCCTTTGCCTCACACCTCCCTCGTCAACTGACTTCCCCAACTTTGTTTTCCAACTGACAGTTATCTCCTAACTGACAGTTAACTGCCTGTTCTTCACTGGCTTGAATATACAGCTAATCAGAGTCTCTTCCCCCCCCCCAACCAATCAAAATTTACTGATACCAACCCTGTCTATTAATATTAGAAGTGATTGCCTCTTTCTCTCCTTTCAGAACCTGTCACCAAGAAGCCACCACTAAGCAGTCTTGCAACATATGAACAGCACAAGGCCTTAAACTTTGACAGTTGTGCTCTGACATTGCCATAGAAATATGTTTCAAAGCACAAAACATCAACAGACAGCCATATACACAACAATTCTCCACGCTGTGTTTTCACATGGTTATTTAGTTCTGTGGAACTTCCTACGCCTTAGGTTAATTGCTGTTCGCCATGATTTTTAGATTTCTTCTCTGATTTAAAATGATTGTTTTTAGCATTACTGCTGCCATATAGAATTTTACTTGTGTGGGTTTTGGAGTGTTAAAATTGCTTCAATTGTTTTTCGTGCATTTCCCAGAGAATTATTGTTATTGGATAACAGGTAAGTTGAATAAATAAATAAAATTAAGTCAGGCAGTATCCAGTAACAACTTTTGTCCTATATTGTTTTTTGTATAGCTAGGCACTTCTTTAACAACTAATCCAGAATGTACCAGCTAGACTAGTGACTGGGAGTGACCACCAAGACCATATAACACCGGTCCTGAAAGACCTACATTGGCTCCCAGTATGTTTCCGGGCACAATTCAAAGTGTTGGTGCGGACCTTTAAAGCCTAAACGGCCTCGGCCCAGTATACCTGAAGGAGCATCTCCACTCCCATCATTCTGCCCAGACACTGAGGTCCAGCTCTGAGGGCCTTCTGGTGGTTCCCTCACTCCGAGAAGTGAGGTTACAGGGAAGCAGGCAGAGGGCCTTCTCAGTAGTCGAGCCCACCCTATGGAATGCCCTCCCATCAGATGTCAAAAGAAATAAACAACTATCTGGCGTTTAGAAGACATCTGAAGGCAGCCCTGTTTAGGGAAGTTTTTAATGTTTGATGTTTTATCGCTTTTTTATTAATATTCTGTTGGAAGCCACCCAGAGTGGCTGGGGAAACCCAGCCGGATGGGCGAGGTATAAATATAATAATAATAATAATAATAATAATAATAATAATAATAATAATAATAATAATATCCATTAAACACGATACCATGTTGGTGGAGGGGTTTTTCCATGGGCTGATTCCATAGCGCTAGTCTTACATATAATGAAAATGTAAGGGTGTCATCACATAGCCCCCTGTTGGAGGATTTGTAGTGCCTCATCACAATCCTGGGTTTGCAGGGTGGGCTAGGGGAGCAAAAGAGAAGGCAAGTTTCACAGCAGCAGCTGTGGCATGGTGGTGAGAAAGGAGATTCATGGAGAGCCAGAAGGTGGTGATTAAAACAACAGGAGAGATCTGAATGGATTCAGGGAGAAACACTGAGGGTAACAAGGAGAAATAGCAGAGATGGGTATAACACAAAAGATAACACCAAAAAAGCTAACACAACAGAGCCTTTCTCAACTCCCTTCTCACTCTCAAACCTTATTTTTGTGGGATATGTCAGTCAAATCCAACATTCTAAGAGAGGACTAACTGCCTCTATGTAACAGTCAGTTTGGTCCGTTGGTCGGTTAGGCTGCTGATAGAAGTGTTCAGTAGTAAGTGCTCTGATGGAGTCTTTTTAGGACTCACTAATATCTAATATATAGTTTATATCTTTTGTAACCTAAGTATGTACTCAATGAATCTGACAGTAAACTAATTTATATTGTTATCATTCAGATTCATTAAGAGGCACAAAAGGGATTAACAACCAAGAAGGCAGGAAGGTAGAAGAGATAATTATTAAAAAGGACTCAAACAAGTTAGCAATCCACTTGCTGCTGTGTAAATTCAAATAAGGAAACGTTTAACCCTGCTATGTTATATATAAACGTTCCTACAATTTTGAACCAGCACTTTGTCTGCCTCAAGAATTCTTTCTGCTCACTCTACTCAAACCTCTGCCATTGTTTAAAACTGCTACTATTTTCCTTTCAATTCCTCTCCAACCCTGCTTTACTCAAACCTGTTTAAAGCCACCATGGCGGCTAACAGATTGAGGTTGAATCCTGACAAGACAGAAGTATTGTTCTTGGGGGACAGGAGGCGGGCAGGTGTGGAGGACTCCCTGCTCTGAATGGGGTAACTGTGCCCCTGAAGGAGCAGGTGCGCAGCCTGGGAGTCATTTTGGACTCACAGCTGTCCATGGAGGTGCAGGTTAATTCTGTGTCCAGAGCAGCTGTCTACCAGCTCCAACTGGTACGCAGGCTGAGACTCTACCTGCCTGCGGATTGTCTCACCAGAGTGGTGCATGCTCTAGTTATCTCTTGCTTGGATTACTGCAATGCACTCTATGTGGGGCTACCTTTGAAGGTGACCCGGAAACTACAACTAATCCAGAATGCAGCAGCTAGACTGGTGACTGGGAGCAGCCGCCGAGACCACATAACACTGGTCCTGAAAGACCTACATTGGTTCCCAGTACGTTTCCGAGTGTTGCATTGGGCGAAATGCCCTTATTCTGAGCTACGCCAATAAAACTCAGAGACTAGAAGAGCTTGGAGTCCATTTTGTTTTCTTTATTGCAAAGCAATAAAGGTTACAGTCGAATCATTTTGCAAATCTGTAACCCCGCCCAAAGATCTGGGCAGGGGTATTTATAACATTTCAAACAAAGGATTTCAATTTAACCAATCATATTTCATTACCTCATTTTAGTTTAGTACGCATGTAAATTACCTAATCTAATACACATGCGCAATAAGCATTGCTAACTAAACCTTGATTCTCAGAGATTGTTACATTCTGTTAGTGTGCAATGCATGGGAACCTGTGTTACGTGTAGCCATTTTCATGTATCAACTTATGTTCTAGCTTATGAATGCGTCTTTATGACTGAATATTTGCTTGTTCTTCTATCTCGGTGTGAGATGGCATCTTGCCAAAATCATTGGTTCCTTAAAGCAGCAGGTTACCATAATTCTCTATTAGAAGCATATTCAAACATTTATAGGGGTTCACATTATCACATTTTATGGCCCTTTGGGCCACTGCCACACAAGCACAATTCAAAGTGTTGCTGCTGACCTTTAAAGCCCTAAACGGCCTCGGTCCAGTATACCTGAAGGAGCGTCTCCACCCCCATCGTTCTGTACAGACACTGAGGTTCAGTTCTGAGGGCCTTCTGGCAGTTCCCTCACTGCGAGAAGCCAAGTTACAGGGAACCAGGCAGAGGGCCTTCTCGGTAGTGGCACCCGCCCTGTGGGACACCCTCCCACCAGATGTCAAAGAGAAAAACAACTACCAGACTTTTAGAAGACATCTGAAGGCAGCCCTGTTTAGGGAAGCTTTTAATGTTTAATAGATTATTGTATTTTAACATTCTGTTGGAAGCCACCCAGAGTGGCTGGGGAGGCCCAGCCAGATGGTGGGGTATAAATAAATTGTTGTTGTTGTTGTTGTTGTTGTTGTTGTTGTTGTTGTTTTCCCCTCTGTGGCTCACTTGCTTGCTTCACTCAAATTTTATTTATTTTATTTATTTGTTACATTTATATACCACCTTTATCTTCCAAGGAGCTCAAGGTGGTATTCATGGTTCTTCTCCTCCCCATTCCATCATCACAACAACCCTGTGAGGTAGGTTAGTCTAAGATATGGTAAATGGCCCAATGAACTTGAGTAGAGATTTGAACCCTAGTCTCCCAGGTCATAGTCCATCCAACATTCTAACCATTACACCACACTGGCTCTCTGCCATTGTTTAAAACCACCCATTTCCTCACAGTGTCTCTACACCCCTGCTTTACTCAAGTGTCCGCCATGGTTTAAAAACAGAAAGAGGGCTTTCAAACTTCCTTGCGTTGCACTTTGTATATGCCAGTCCCCAGCACATGGGCACAGTCAAAATGAGCAAAATTGAACCCTCCAATCATCAACTGTTGAGCAGAGGGTTTAATAGAAATAAGAATAATAGTTATTATCATCATTATATTTATTTATATTCCACCTTTTCCCCAGACCAGGACTCAAGGCAGCATACAAAAAAATTAAAATGACGTTAAAAGGGTCTTCACCTGATGGCAGGAGGACAAGAAGGAGGGAGCCTCATTAGGATGGGACAGGCATAGGCAAACTCAGCCCTCCATATGTTTTGGGACTACAACTCCCATCATCCCTGATCACTGGTTCTGTTAGCTAGGGGCGATGGGAGTTGTAGTCCCAAAACATCCGGAGGGCCAAGTTTGCCTATGCCTGGGATGGGAGTTCCAAAGTCTGGGATCAGTCACTGAGAAGGCTAGCTGCAGGGGTCTTCTTCGCTATGTGATGCCTTCAGGAAATGTGTTGGGGAGGCAGATCCCAGCAAGATTGAAAAGGGATTGGCCAAGGCTGCAAAGGCTGGAAGAGGAGATTTAACCCCAGGACTTTTGGGGAGAGAGAAAGAGAGATGAACCTGCTGTGGTCTGCTTTGTCAGCATGTTTCCTGCAGGCAACACCAAAAAAGACTGAACCCTCCTACTCTCTGCAGTGTGGTGGTGGGGGGGTAGATGCAGTGCCTCCTTCCCACACCCTCCTCCTGACCATGTAGGGTTTTTCAAAACCCAATCAAACATCAGCCCCACCCCAAATTTATTTGAGACTAGATCAGGTCAGGTTTTCCACAGGGCAGCCAGAGTTCTGGGTTGGGAGAGTGCTGTGTAGAGGCCTAAACCTAACAGACTATGCTGTCCATTTATAAATCTCAATATTTATTGCTTTCTTCAAACTCTTGGGCAGTGCCAGGCACTTCTGAACATATAAAGCAGGAATGGTTAAGCAATGTCCCCCACCTTCCCGAAGTTGTTGGACTCTCAATATCCACCTTTCCCAGCTAGTTGTGGCTGGTGGTCAAGGATGATGGGGGAAGGCCAAAGCTTGTCCACCCCTGATATAAAGGCCCACAATTATATGTGGAGCTGATTGCATTGGTCTTTCCAGATTCCTTTAAAAGGCTGGTGTCCTGGTGCAACATTTCAAAGGACATCTCATTCAAGCCTCAGTATGACCATGAGGAGTGTTTGTAGCTTCTTGGAACATGTATCCTTGATCAAAGCAGATTCTTACCAAAGCAGCCTCCTTTCTCTTACATTGTTTTAATTTTCTCAGTTGTCTCAATTTATGCTACTGATATTTTGTTTTGTTTTGTTTTTTGTATTTCTACTGTTATAAAGCTGTTCCTTCTAAAACTACAGAAGTTAAACTATTACTTTCAAATAAACTTCATCAGCCTTGTGAGGTAGATATGCCTATGTGTTCCATACAAAGAATAGCCACCCCAAACTTAGCACCCTCTAAATATTGTTGGTCTACAACTCCCATCATCCTTGACCATTGGACATACAACATGGGGTTGATGGGGGCTGTAACCCAAAGCATCCAAAGGGCACCAGCATAGTATATTTAATAGCAGCCAGGACACCTTTGCTGTTGCTCAGTTTTCAAAAAAGGGCAAGCACTTTCAGCTTTTGTTAACTTTAATTAAGTCTGAGAGTGCTCATCGCCAATGGAGACGGAGGCATCTGAGCTTCAGCATTTCTTACTGTGATCAGGAATGAAATCAAATGATTTCTCCATCAACTCTGCCTTCAACTCTCCTTTCTGTTCCCTGGCAGTGGTGAGTGCAACTTTCCTTATGAAGTGGATTGAGTGCTGATGGAATGAATGGCCTGAAGCCTTAATGCCACAATTACGAAGTATAGAAAAGGGCAGCACAAATTTCCTCTTTACTGATGTTCTTCCCCATGGTGATCCTGATGAAGTTCAAAAATGACAAATTCAGAATACCAATTTCCCCAGATCATAATGCCCAGATGTATTCCAGGGAGAGCTTCAGGACAAGGATATTACAAATGTATGCGTCAAATTTTGCACCTGCGCACTCTGCATTCATTAAGCTGGGCACTCAAAGACAGTGGTTGTTGGTATGCTCAGAAGACAATTATTTAACCCCTTATTCCCCTTAATCTTGACAATTGCTGCAATTGACTAAAAAAAAAATTGGTTTTTAATGAAAGGGGTTATAGTTTACAAAACAATACATTGGCTCCTGAGCAATCAATTGGCTCAGGAATTTTCAAGTATGAAAAAGTCAGGGATGCCTCAAGGGCACGTAGCACATTCATGTGACCTTTAAAGCAATTCAGGCGTCTGACCATTGGAGGGGGGAGAACCCTTGTGTTGTCACTCACCAGGACCCGGCTGCGCTTGTACCCACAAAAGGACAAGGAAGAAACTGAAGGGGCAGTGCCAAAGCAAAAGGCACATTATTTTGGATGACAGCTGTCACCCATCTGCCTACAGTCAGCCGTGTCTTGTTTCACTCACCTTTTAGAGTTCAAATGTTAATAAGTATGTAGTTAGCAGGTAGTCACTCACCAAAGACCCCTGACTAAAATTAGCAGTCCTAGGATAAGATGGGGTGGCAGACTGGATCCAACCAGTGGGCTCGATTCAGAACTGACCCACCTTCTGTGGACCAGTTTTTCAGCTGGGCTTGGCTAGCCACCTGTTGATCACCTGACGTTATATGATGGCAGGTGGTTCATCATCAAAGGAAGTATCATAGGCACCCCCAATTCTTTCTCCCCACCCGCAGCAATCATTTGAATTCAAGCCAGGGCTGCAAAGATTCCTGCCGAAAATAGGTCTTGCAAGCTCCACTTTCAGCAGAGATTGGCTCCACTTGGGAATTGCTGAGTGGAACCAATCCCAGTGGAGTTTGTGGTGGGTGCAAAATTTTAAAGTGGCCATTATGAGCCCTTATACTGACCAAGAGGCTTATACTTCAAACCTGGAAGGATAAATACTTCCCATGTCTTATGCAAGGGTCTGATGACCTCAGTGCCCTGGCTATATTCAAACATATTTGTCAAGTTCATGTGGATACCTATTTGGATATCTGGAGGGCTTATATGAACTGCCCCTAGGCACTGCATAGGCCCCAGAAACTACACTGCCCAAGGAGGCAATGTGATTCCTAAACACCCCTAGCTGTTTTTAAGTTGTTATTTTAAATGATCTGATCAAAGATCTCCCAAATCATGAGAGTTTTTGGCACGTCAGGCGTTTAGAGGCACCTTGTAAAGAAACAGCCTGTGTGATCTGATGGAACTTCTGATCAGATGGGCATTTTACGATACTTTCTTCAGGGCTGGATTAAGACCTTTAGAGGCCCTAAGTATGGAAACGATTATGGTGTGCCCCCTCTTGTGTAATTCAAAACAAAAACCAGAAAATAAGAATGTACTTTTCAAAATGACATAAAACTTACATGTATGATGAAATGCATCTACACATATGTCTTGTGCGACTCATGGCAGGATCTGATTTTCTCACATTATTTCAGTCTACATTAGTAGGATGCCCCTGGTTTAGGTGGGGATAAGCAACAAAAGAAGAACACAAAATGTGGGGAGAGTGTGTACTATTGTGTAAGAAAGTCCTGATTTTTCCTATGGTGACTGCTTCAATTTTTTGTAATTTCGAATCCTTCCTTCCTTCCTCCCCTCTTCTCTCTCTCTCTCTCTCTCTCTCTCTCTCTCTCTCTCTCTTTCGTTTCTTCTCTTTTCTTTTCTTTTCTTTTCTTTTTTGTGTCCTTACTTTGCTGGTGCCCTAGTCCAGCACTGACCTTTTCAGACAAAGGTTTCTTATGCTGAGCAGGAAAGTGTGAAGGGGCATGTTCCGGTGAACATTGTTACAGCGGTCCCTGAGAGTGGGATCTCGAATCACACATTCATTCCTTGCTCCACAAATGTGCAAGTCCTTAGATTCTGCTTACTTGTGTACCGGTGCAACACTGCAGACCACTGGTTTTTACTAGCACCAGTGCAGGCAAATGCATGCATCCCAAAGCTTTAGAATCCAGCTGGTGAATCCATTACCTGAGGTTTATGCATTGCCAAGGAGGAGTTAGAATCATTTCCCCAAGACATCTAGAATTCTAGAGTTGTCGTACGAAAAGAAGAGCATGGGCATAAATATAACATTTGTTGGCACAGTAAGCAACGTTTTTGCCCCCTTGCCACTCAGAAAAGGAGAGTCATTAACTGTCATTGTGATAGGAGCATCAAGGAGCCACAGATGGAGCAACGGGAATCATTTACATGGAACATTAGTTTTAGGAGCTCCTTCAGGGCAGTCAAAGGAGGTGGCCTATGCATAATTTTCAACTTGCCAAGGCCCTAATGTGCCATAAACATAGAAGATGGGGACACAAGACAAAAAAAATTGCTATAAATGTGGGAAAAACCTCTCCCTTTGTGTCAAAGCATCTATTTTTTCACATCAGACTCATACAACTCTTTCTTTCTGGCAGGAATCACTGTCAGCTCTTAACGAACAGCAGGCATTAAACATTGTGGGGGATGAATTTTCCAGATACAATGAATGGTTTGTCTTATAATGTGGGACATGCAAAAAAAATTTTTTTGTTAAAGCCTGTCGCCTACTTGCTTTTGGATTGTTAGTTCATCTTCTAGCTCTTCATCTTCTGACAGTTTACAATGATAGCCTAGACACATATGGTCAGCACAATCCACCTCTAAAGTATTGTCTCTAAGCCAAAAAACCCCGCAACCTTAACACAAGTAAAAAAAAATATGCAGCAGTTGCTGTTAAAACACACTGCCGTTCATGCCTACATTGTACACATGCCATGCAAACTGGGATGTGTGTGTGCTCTAAATAAAGAATTTTATATAGCTGAGAATAGGAATGGGCAAACTTGTCAATTTCACTTTCAGTTTGTCATTTTTCCGAGTTTGTGATTTTTTAAAAAAATTCACATGAAAATTTATCAGCCTTTTAGTGTGAATTTATCCTAATATACAAATGTTGCATGCAATTTTTGTCTTACACATTTTTGCAAAGCTTATTTTGCCCAATATTTATGTTTTCTCTAATATACCGGTAATACATTTTTGAATGTTATTTTCAGTATTATATGCAATGTTATCCTATCTTGACCTGCCTGGGCCATGTTCCCCAAACTACATCCACCCACACATGAGCTCATGAACAGGAGAACACAGTTTCATCCCGCCTTGGCTATATGACCTGTTCCCAGCAGCAAGCAGGATCACACAGTCAAGGCAGCAGGATTCAATCCTCACTCATCATTTGATGAGAGGGGATTAAAGTGCTTCTCAAAATCGCTGTTTAAAGCAGCCCATGCACTTCAAGTGGGTGGAAGAAGCACACAAGCTGTTTCAAACAGTGCTTTTGAGAAGTGATGTAAGGCAGTGCCCATGATCCTGCTTCAGCTGAAACAGAAGAACTTGGGCTGCCTAAAAGCAGTTCTCAGGAGTGCTTTTTGAAGCATCCATCCCACTCTACTTCCCAAGGAGAAGTGAGTAGCTGCTTCAAACAGCACCCACCCTTTAAGTGAGTGGGCTGCAACAGTAGGGTTGGGGAATCTTGACCACCCCACCCACTGCCACCTACTCACTCAAAGGAAGATTGGCCTCATCCTTTTTTGAGAATCGCTTTTGAAAAGTTCTTTAAGGCATCCCCAGCACTCCATTTCAGCTGAAAGGGCAGTGGAGCTGTGCTTCTCAAAAACACTATTTGACTCAACCACTTCCTTCACAATTACGTTTGCAAAATTTTAAGGCAGTCACTGCACTCATATTTCAGGTTGAAATATGAGCATGGGGGCCATCATAAAGCCTTTACAAGTTTCCCCACATTCCCTTTTAAAATGTTGAGATTGGGAGCTTAAAGGGGGAGAGGAAAATTTGGAATACTGTGCATTTGCCAGGTGGGCAGCCCCATTCCTTTGTCAATCACATGAAATCATATCATTGAGAGACTGAGTGGTCCCACTCACCTGTCAAATTTGTCCTGCAAGGCCAATCCTGATAATCTATCTCATGGAGCCAAAGTTTCCCTACCCCTGCTTTATTTTAATATACATTTTTGTACACATTACATGGCTGGAAAACTGCATTGCAAAAAAATAAATAAATTGCCTATTGTTTCTGAAAGTGCAGATGAGGTAGATTCAGCTTTAAATATGAATTGGCTTTCTCCACTTTCCCTAGCTGAGAATGGCAATACACTGTATATAATGAACACTCCAGTGCTGGGTCTCTCCTAAGATACTCCCACCTACCCACACCTGTTTCCAAGTGAGGCCAATTGTTGCCAGGACTTCAGTAACTTTGGACTTATCCAGACTTCCACTTGTCCCACCACTTTCCCAAGGGAAAACCCACTCACCACTGCTGAATTGTACCAAATGTCAATCAGGTTTTTCACAGACTGATGTTTGCTCCAAATCAGCACTAAAGAGCAGGTTTTCCTGGGGAATGTGGCAGAAGGAACAGAAAAGCACTTGGAGCCATGTCTAGAAAGCATGGGACAAGCAGAAGCCCTTGGATTGGGTATCTTCTGAGTCATATACAACATTGCGTTCTGAAATGCTTCTCGTTTCTGTTGTTTTAAAATGTTTCCAGTGTTTTGAGAGCATTAGAGATTGTCTGACGAAAACCTTAAAGAAAGATTGGTTGGTTACCAGCTCTTTGTCCATATCAGATGCAGTGTTGCATGAAGGGGTATGTTACTCATACTTTACAGACATATGACCCGAGAACAGAAAGCACTACAGAATTGGCTGCAGTCTGGGCAATGATTGGCTGCTCCCAGTATAAATACTGCAGAATAATAATTTTGAGGTTTCCTCTCATTGTTCCTCCTCCTGAAGCTCCTATTGCTGTCCTTTTGTTTCTATTCCAGCATTACAATGGCTCCAATGTATGCATAGGAAGCTTTCTTATACCAATTCAGACCATTGGCCTATACAGCACAGTACTGTCTACACTAATTAGCAGCCCATTTTCAGGCTGGGGTTTCTCCCAGCCCACCTGGAAATACAGGTAATTAAACCTGGGACCTTCTGCATGCAAAGCAGAGGCTCTCTACCACTGAGCCATGGTCCTTCATTTCTGGACATCTGCTTTATCTCTCCAATATACTGACCCTAATGTGAATTCTTGACCTCTTGTACTCCTGCCATGCCTGAGCTCACCCCATCTGGGTGTCAGTAGTACCAGTCTTCCCCCTGTACCTTCCCAATCTCCACAACTGCCCCATGGACAATGACCAGCATCTGGATCCCAATTTTCCATTGGCTTTGACTTGCTGACTAGTTTGGGCATGGAGATTGAAATCTCCGTTTGATGGCTCAATGTAGACGGGCAAGACTCTGCAAATGCTGTTCCTGCCCTGACTACCCTTGATTCGCTCATGTGGCACCTTAGCACTTTCCATGTTCTGTCTCCTTTCCCACCTTCCCTTTTCACACCATGACATCCCAGGCTGTAGATGATGGCAGGCTCCAATGACACATCTCTCTGGGTTTGCCCTCCTTCCTGCACATATACTCATGAGCCCAGCCCTTTGTCTTTTGTTTACAGGCCATTCCTCCTCGCTTCACTTCCAGATTTACCACGTTTAGAAAGACAACGTGACCTACTTAGGCTCCCTGACCTAGTTATAGCAGAAACACTGACTCCAAATGCTCACTCTAGGAAAAAAAAGAAGAAAAAAGGACAAAGGCAGTGGAGCATGGAGAGAAATATTATCATGATTGTTGCTAATGAAAACAAACCCACCCGTATTGAGCTGCCTGCTGTTGCCTTTTTCAATCACTGCTGTTTCCCTGAGGGATACTAGGCGTTCAGCTGCTCTTCCACTTCTGCAACTCTGGCACTACCATCCAGCACCATCCTGACCTTTCCTTTATTTTCTCTGCTGCTCAAACCTTAAACTATCTTTATTTCTTTATTTCTTTCTTTTAAAAGTATTGGCTGCTGTATCCTGCTTGCTCATGAGAACATAAAAAGAGGCCTGCTGGATTTAACCAATGGCCCATTTAGTCCAGCAGTTCATTTCCACCATGGCCAACCAGATGCCATTGAGAAGCTCACAAGCAAGACGTGAGCACAACAGCACCCTCTCCACCAGAGATCCTCAGCAACTGATATAAGAGACATGTTGCCTCTGGGTTGGATGAAGTAACTGTTAGGTGGATTTGTAGCTGGTTGACTGGCTGAACCCCAAAAGTGCTCATTAATGGTTTCTCACCACCCTGAGAAAAAGTGACAAGTGAGGTGCCACGGGGTTCTGTCCTGGGCCCGTTGTTGTTCAAAGTCTTTATGAAGGGCCTGGATGAAGGAATTGAGGGGATGCTCATAAAGCTTGCAGATGATGCCAAATTGGGAGGGGGTAACTAAAGCTGCAGAAGAGAAAAATCGGGATTCAATATGACCTCTAAACATATTGGAAAGGTGAATCAACATAAAATAAATTTCAATAGAGACAAATGTAAGGTTCCGCTTTTAAGCAGGAAGACCCAGATGCACAGATATAAGATGAGAGATACCTGGCTTACTAGTAGTATATGTGAAGTCTTGGTGGACCACAAGCTTAACATGAGTCAACAGTGAGATGCAGCAGCAAAAAAAAGCTAACCCTATTCTAGGCTGCATCAACAGAAGTATAGTGTCCAGATCAAGGGAAGTAATAGTACCACTCTATTCTGCCTTAGTCAGACCACACTTGGAATACTGTGTCCAGTTATGGGCACCACAATTTAAGAAGGATGTTGACAAGCTGGAACGTGTGCCAAGGAAGGCAACCAAGATGATCAGGGGTCTGAAAACCAAGCCTTATGAGTAACGGTTGAAGGAGCTGGGTATGTTTAGCCTGGAAAAGAGGAGATATGATAGCCATCTTCAAATATCTTAAGGGTTGTCGCATGAAGATGGGGCAAGCTTGTTTTCTCCTGCTCTGGAGGGTAGGACTCAGACCAGTGGACTCAAGGTCCAAGAAAGGGGATTCTGATGGAACATCAGGAAGAACTTTCTGACATTAAGAGGTGCTTGACAGTGGAACATTGTCAACTTTCCTTCCTCGGAAGTTTTTTTTTTTTTTTAAACAGATTTTATTATTTTCTGCATTAAAGAACACATAAATCCAACACTTAAACATTTAAACAAAAATAACTAACAAAGAATAAAGCAAAGAAAAAAAGAAACATAAACACATTAAACAATATAAAAGTAGCAAAGAAAAAACCCATACATACCCAAACCAACACATATACTTCATTGTTGTATTCTAGTTCCTCTCTTCTTTAAAGGGGACCTCCCCCATGCTCTCAGCTGCATTCTATATCAATATACTTTGGTAACTTTGTAACTAATTTCTTA
The DNA here is from genome assembly GCF_009819535.1 of Lacerta agilis. Lineage (NCBI taxonomy): Eukaryota > Metazoa > Chordata > Lepidosauria > Squamata > Lacertidae > Lacerta > Lacerta agilis. The sequence continues at coordinate 27,580,792 of NC_046312.1, forward strand.
ACATTTACCACAATTCTTAATAATCATAAAGATACTCACTTACCATTTATAAGTCATCACTTAAATAATATATCCTTAGATATCTCTAAACATTTTACAGCATTCATAACATTACTTCTTATGTATTATTTTCCTCTAACATCAACTAGCTAAAGCCATATAAACAAACAAATTCTGCTTCAAATATCTAACTTCTCACGATTTTTTAAATAGTCCTTAAATTTCTTCCAGTCCTGTTGCACCTTCTCCTCCCTCTGGTCTCGGAGTCTCGCGGTCAGTTCAGCGAGTTCCATAAAGTCATTCCTTCCTCGGAAGTTTTTAAGCAGAGGTTAGATGGGCACCGGTCCTGGATGCCTTAGTTGAGATTCCTGCATTGCAGGGGGTTGGACTAGATGACCCTTGGGTCCCTACCAACTCTATGATTCAATGTTTCTAAGAGATAGCAAATGTTTTACCTGCTCTGCAGTTGTTCTGACAGCTGTGTCTCTCCTGTCTCTGCTGGGGCTTCATTGCACTCTATAGATAACAGTGTGAAGAGAGAGAAAAGTGGCAGCATGTTTGTGTCTCTTGAAACAGCTACTTCTATCCTGTCACTTGCTTTCTGCCTTGCTTCACTCCATCTTTTTCTTTTTATTCTTCTGCAAATCTGCAGGAAACGAGAAGAGACCCAACAACTTACAAATGTACCAAACTAACAATTTTTTTCAACAAGGCAGTGTATTTTAAGAGCATCTATTATTTTCATTTTTATATCTTGTGATAACCAGAAAGTCAAAGTACTCCTAAGAAATAGTCATAAGTGGGTTGAAATACTGGTGCGGATATTTCCACCCATCTTCAATGCTCACTTCTCATCTCTCTAGTTGACATATGTCTGAGAAGCGGTGCCCCCACCCATCCAGCCTCCTCCACCATCGGCAGAAAAGTAGCACTGGCAGTGATGCTGGCTTCTGGTAAGATCTTGTGAGATCTCGACAAAATATCACGAGACCTCGAGTGCATGAGATCTCATGAGATTTCGGCTAGATCTCATGAGATCTCACCAGAAACCATTGGCAGTAGCATCACTGCTTCAGAGGCACTGCAACACTTCTCAGGTAAGGGAAGTAGCAGCGGGATAGGGCAGTGCTGGGGCAGTGGTGGCGGGGGGCATTACCTTAGGCAGTAGAACAGGACATGTTGCCCCTGTTGAGAAGTATACCCTGGCATGCTTTTGGACACATTAGCAAACAAAGACCTACAAACCTCTTCTGAACACAATGCCACATGTATAGGAGTACATAATTGCCTCCTTATCCATGTCCCCCCCCCACTGCCTACAAAAGCAGTGATGAACCACCTAGAGCTTTTGATGATTCAGCAGTGTATAAATCCTGTTAAATAAAAATAAATAAATATTTAAAATGGATCGAATGGCTGCACATTCAGGAACAATACCCTTTCATCTCATATCCTTTCCAAACACATGAATTGTCTCCACTTCAGGCTGCCTGCAAACTCAGGAAGGTGCACTTACGTATCGTTGATACTTCCTTCATGCATCAAAGCTTTCATTCAGAACGTTGCAATGAAATCCTTGTCTGCGCATTGCTGGTTTTAACTCTTGCTTTTCCGCACAGAGAAGCTGACTGGACTGGCAGCTGAATCTTTATTCGACACTGATGAAAGTGTTGTGTCCTCCGCCACAATTGAAGCAGCAGGCTAGTTTGGAGGGCGGGTCAGGAGATGCTATGTAGCAAATGCAGTTCTGCCTTCCACTGTGCACCCCAGCATCTGCTGCCTGAGGCATTTGCCTCACATTGTCTAATGATAGGGCAAGCCCTCTAAATACTCATAAGGCAAAAACAGCCATTACACCTGCAGCTAATGCTTCCCTCATGTTACTATCACTTCTTTGCATCTTACATTTTAAAGTTTTCACCTAACCCCACATCCAGCTTGCGTGAGGTAGGCTAGTTCTGAGTGATTGTGACTTGGCCCTTGCCACTGATTGAGCTTCACAGACAACCCGCCCCCCTTCCAAATACATATACTTTATCCACTGAGCCACAATGAGACATTATGGGGAAAGTCACTGAAGGAGATTATTTTTTTTATAAGCACATTCTCATTTAGCTTTACCACAGTGAATAACTTTTGTGTCCTTTGTTTTAAAAGAAACTTAATTTCTCATTTCAGGCTCTAATCATTTTTGTGTACCTTGCTGGGATCAAGCTGTGTTTCAGCTCCATTACTGTTTATGAAATGTACTTATTTTCAATGTCACAAAGTAATCTGTTGCATGCAAAACCTCACTATGTACAATTGTGATAAGCACACATTAAAATCTGCTTCCGTCCAACGACAAGTGTGAGATTGACTTTAAGATGGCAGCGCTAATGATGATGGCGATGATCATCATAATGATGATGATAAATGACTCCTGTTTATTCCTCTTTGAGGTAATGAGCCTTTAATGTCAACAACACTTTTTCACGGGTGCAGGCCTAGAAATCTACTAGGTTTCTGAGGATTTTATTTATTTATTTATTTATCTATCTATCTATCTATTCTTAGAGCTGCAAAGTTACATTTAGATTTCAGAGTAGTTTTCGTTCTTCAATATCCAGAGCTGAGGTGTTAAACAGATGGATAGGACCATCTCGAGGAGGGTCAAGGAAGGACCACACCAATGTCTGAGTGGGAAATCCCACACTCTTATCATTGAGCAGTACAAGGTGCACCAGATAGTAAATGAACACCCAGTTCAGCACTATGTGTCATATGTTGTCATACATATGTTATACGTGTGGAGTAAAAAACTTAAGTTTAGCAAGGTTCCCCAAAAATAGACCAGAGGCAATATTTCATCCAGCAGAGCTTTTACTTGTGCTGAAGGCAAATGTAGCATAATGGTTATCAAATCCAATACAATCAGGATTGACTCAGTCCATACAGAGTTGCAGCACTTACAAAACTTACAACAAGACTAAACTTTAACACTATACAGAAACAGAAACAGAAACACCAAACCAGAAGGAAGAGAGAGAAAGTGAAAAGACCCAGGCTCATTCTGTCCTATATTTATAGTCAGCATGACTCTGCAGAATAGAGATAAGAGAACTACTTCAAAGAAGCTTCCCAGAAGGTATAACCCAAACCATCATTAACCCTTCTGCCTCTGCTTCTCTCACACAGAAAAGCCTCTAGTAGCTTCTAGAATCCTCCCGTATTAATCCAAATAGAAAAGAATCTTTACACATGAGATCAATACTTTCTGCACTAAGAAATACAAACTGGCACTATGAAGATGTCCCTGTCCTGAGCCACAGCCCAAGCAGGGCATACGGCAGGTAGTTTAGTTATTTATTGGCACGGTGAGTGAAAGCACCCTGTGACTTCTCCTACACTAAAGTTGTTGCTGTGCCTACCTTTTCTAGTCCCTCCTGGTCCTGGGAGGCAGTAGGGGAGGGGACCAAGTGGGTTCGGCTGGCCCCCTCCTTTCAGGCACTGCATCTCCCTCTGCTCCTGGCACATCCTGTCCTCTTCCCTCATCTCTGACTGCTCAGATTGCTCCCCATCCTCAAGCTCTGGCTCCTGCCTCACAGGAGGTACAAAACCCCATAAATTGCTCCCCCTTCCCCTAGATCAGTCTCTGGCCACACTACCTTTTGCTGGATGAACTTGACATAAGAAGGAGTTAATTTCCTTCATGAATGTAAATCATCCTATGGATGAGCTAATCGCAGGCGCAAGGTCAGCTAAGCAAGTTGCTACGGCAACAGCCCAGTGCCCTAACTATATCTGTGATTAATCCATGTCAGCTCAGTAGTGTCTGTTAGTCTGCAGTTAGTCTTTGAGTTATCCACCTGTTGGTGTTACATGTCCAGTGTTATGTCCTGAATTGCTGGAGATTATTTGGAACAATGGAGATACTTTGTGCTTGTATGTACAGTGGTACCTCCGTATAAGTCCGCCCCGTCCAGTGTCCATTTTGGCGGACGTCCACGGCAAACCTGGAAGTACTGGAACAGGTTACTTCCAGGTTTGCCACTCGTGCATGTGCAGAAGCGCAAACTGCTCTGTGCGCATGCGCAGAGCGGCGCTTTGTCGAGCATCCTTTTTGTTGAGTGTCCGGGGCTCCAGAACAGCTCCCGGACTCAAAACAAGTTACCACTGTATCTGCATGCAAAAGCCTACAAGCTGTATATATCTATGTCTGGAACTGTTTTACTGAGCCTTATCTTCTGCAACAGGAAACTATTGGGACCTTAAGCTGCTTCCATGTGGTGACTGGTGCTGGGAGCAAATTCCACTGCCTTTGTATCTCATATCAGATTTCCAACACCTCTTCCACCTGTTCCTCAGAGCCCTGACAGTCCATGACAGTACTTGAGTCTAAGGAGCATCTGGGTCAACACTATGCAGATGTCATTAGGAGCCCCACCAGACACACTTCATCAGCCAGGAGCTATGCATTTCCATGGTGCGACCTCATAGCCAAGCGTTAGCAAGCACATGAATGATTTTTAAAATTAGATTGATGGCCCAGGTGGCCCAGGGCTAGAAGGTTGAACCCTTTGCCCACCCACTGAAATCCTGATCAAGATCAGGGTCCCTGCACCTTCTGTTTGCGCTAAGGCAAGGAGGGAATCTCCCACATGCTACATTGAGTATTCTGACCAAAACAAATAGAAAGAATGGAAGATGGATCTGAATCAAAACAACAGCAGGGCTGGAAAGGGTTAAAGACCTTTCACCCCGATCTGGATCCTACCACACTGTGGCTAGCCACATGCCCCAGGAAATCCCACAATCAAGACATGAAAGCAAGAGCCTTGCCCTGTTGTGGCTCCCTCTATCTAGTGTTCAGTGGTATGCAGCTTCTAAACTTGGGGGTAATACACAGCTTGTAGGGCTTCAAGGTCAAAGTGAGTGGTTCTTGTCTACGCTTGAACTGAAGTGCTTATCTTATTGGGGGGGGTGCCCATTTTACAGATGTGGCCAATTTTCATCACATGGACCATGCACAACTATTGTGGAGCACAAGGTGAGTTATCTCTCCTTTGTTTCTACGGTTGTACAGAAGACACATTTTTTCTCCCCACACAGCAAAGCAACTGCATCTCATGCAAATATCTCCTGCACTTTCCCCCCTCGCCAATGTAGAATATTTCAAACAAATGCATTAAACCCAAATTCCAGACACACTGGCTGCATTTCTGATGGCACCCTCTGATTAAATTTTCAGATGTCTGTAAGCATTCCCAAGCCACTGTGTATTGGGTCCCCTTCACAGTTAGGTTTATGTTATTAGTATTGACAATCGTTCACTTGAAACCTAGGCCAGGACTGAAATCCCGTCTCGTCACTTATCTCTCCATTTTTATCTTGTTTGCTTCCTCTCATCATTTCAAATAAATACTCTCCTTCATAAAGATCCTCTTTTTTTTTTTTTTTTTTTTGCAAGGAGGGGAGGACTGCAAAAATGGGAGCAAATGGGTTAGACAAAGTGAGCTAAAAAGACAGGCATGAACAAGAAGAGGAAGCTTTAGTTTACAGTATTGGTGACATTATCCTGCCCCGCAATAGAATCTCTCTTGGGTAAACTTAGCAGTTGTTTTTTTTTTGCACTGTAGGGAATGTCATTGTTTCCCTTAAGGAAGCAGGAAACGAAAAGAATGGGCAGGAGACTTAACACAGGAAGAATGGTGTATAGCAACAAAATATGCCCTTTGCTGAAGCTCATATTTTAGTAAATATTTGACATCACACTCCTCCTTTTGTAATGGGAAACTCAGCATAAAGTTGCCCCTAAAGATTCAAGGGGAGAGCCATGTCTGGAATTTGACAAAGAAGCATTGTTTGGTCACTGCAACACAGAGGGAAAGGAGGCAAAGATGGCTAAGAGAAGACATGGTTGAGATCAGGGAGCAATCCAAACCCAAGATCCAGCAAGAGGAGCGGAGTTTGGAATAGATAGATCTCTGGCCAACAAGGGCTATGCTATCCAAACTCAGCCAGAGAAATGTCACCATAGGCCAGTTAAAGCTCGCTAAGCCTAGGCCAGGGGTCAGCAAACTTTTTCAGCAGGAGGCCGGTCCACTGTCCCACAGACCATGTGGTGGGCTGGACTATATTTTTTTTTGGGGGGGGGGAATGAACGAATTCCTATGCCCCACAAATAACCCAGAGGTGCATTTTAAATAAAAACACACATTCTACTCATGTAAAAACACCAGGTAGGCCCCACAAATAACCCAGAGATGCATTTTAAATAAAAGGACACATTCTACTCATGTAAAAACACGCTGATTCCCAGACCGTCCACGGGCCGGATTTAGAAGGTGATTGGGCGGTATCCGGCCCCTGGGCCTTAGTTTGGGGACACCTGGCCTAGGCTGTGGGCAGTCTCAATAATGGGGGGGGACAGGGCAGGAGGAGACGTACCCCTCTGGGGTGCCAATGCACCCCACCCCACAACATCATGGTGGTGCAGCATGGCATCATGCCCCCCCCCCCAACCACGCCAGGCCAACTCAGCCCACCATCCCTCACCCACTGCCAGCTGCCTTACCTTTGCATGGAAGTCAAAGGGATGCACAGGGTGAAGATGCTTCTTCCCATGCATCCCCAGTAGAGATCACCAGAGCGCCTTCTGGGAGGGCACTCTGGCAATCCTCCAGATGACTCCGCAAGGCCAAGCATCTTTGTCCTGACGCATCCTTTTGAGGATCACCATGGAATTTTGTGGGGGTCCAGCCCCCTTCTTGAAAATATTGTGGTCCCCATGCCCCCCATAAATGCCCCCCCCCCCCGTTTCCCCTCTTCCATATTCTGTTTAGCTTGGTCTCATAATCTACCAAAAAACAGACAGTCACGGGGACAAAAATTGCAGAAACCGAGTAAACAGAATTGAAATTACCCGTTCTAGAGATTTTCACTGCTTCTGTTTACTCTGGTCACATAATCTAGCAACCTAGTAGAAGCTACACTGGCAAAAAGGGTGGTGTAAATCAACCCTATTTTAAAGGCTTGCTTTCCCTCTGCCATGCTCAGTTCAGCTGGCTGTAGCCTCACTGCCAAATGGAGTCATAGGAGTATGTGACTTCAGCATAATTTACCCTGGCATAAATTATGCTGTTTTCCTACAGTTTTGATTGTTCTGCTCTACTGTTATGAATAGCTTGGATTACATGGGAAATGGCTTCATATCACGTCAGACTATTTCTCCATCCACCTCACAGCATTGTCTGCTCTGACTGGCAGCTGCTCTCTGGGGTCTCAGGCAGATGTCATTCCCATCATCTGCTGCATCAGAGATGGGGAGCCTGTGGCTCTCCAGGTGATGTTGGACTACAACTCCCATCATCCTCAACTATAAGCCCTGCTGATGGAGACAGATGGGATTTGGAATCTGATGGCATTTGGAGGGCCACAGCTTCCCCATTCCAGCTTTACACAATCCTCTACCACCAGCACTTAGCTACTGTGTAAGAAGAACGATGCCCAATACTGTCAATGTGAGATTCGGATTTAGTTTGACACCAAGGGACTTTATGTTGGCACGGATCCCTGCTAGCCACAGGATTAATTGCAGCTCACTGTGTTTGTATTGGTGGAGGTTTGGGTGTTATTAATGCCAGAACTCAAACACTGTCTCACCTCTTTTCCTCGTGATGTACTGCTCAGACCTGGTCTCCCATGGTGAACTTGACACAGGAATATTCCTTGCTCACTGCAACATGGAGAGGAGAGGGAGAATGATTTGGGACAAAGGAATGCACCGTTATCTGAATGCCAGGCTCCTCAGTTGAGAAAGAAATGCTAATATAAGTGGTGAAGGCATGAGGAAGAATGAGTTCCACTGAGGTGTGAAAGCAGCAGAGATGAGAGGCAAAGATTCACAGCAATGGAAGCCTTTACACCATCCAGCTTTGCAGGGCAACCTCTTGACTCACAGCAGGAGCGACCCATGAGCAGCTGCTGTGAAAACCCATTAGGAAACTCCACTGCCTTTCTAAAGTAGGCATTCCCACCACCACCTGGGTTGGAGACGGCTTGGAAATCAGACCTCTAAAGAGCTGAGAGAAAAAATCACATGAGATCAGTGTGAATTGTTGGGTTCAGGCCAAATGAGATGTGGAAACATCAGAACTTAATCTGCTGCTGAATCCTTATAAACTGAGGGTAACGTGGGTTGGTCCAGAGGAGCAAAACATGCCTTTCCTCGCTGACACTTCCCCACACATGCATACGCATAAACGTCTTCCCTCCCCCTATTAAAAATCAGCACTGAAAAAGCCAGTTAAAGGCACACACGAAACGGAACAGAATAACAGCAGACCCTCTCACAACAGGTAGTTAGTGGCCAAAGACCTGACTTTGTCTGCCAGCAACAGAAAAATAGAGAGAGGACCAGACTATCCTCTAATGGAAGGAAGTTCCATGGGGTCCAGTATGGGGTACCATGTAAGATTCCTGCATCGCAGGGAGTTGGGCTTTATCAGTGGTTCCCAAACAGCTAAGTACCGAGAACCCCTGTTTTGCAAAAGTCAAGCCATGGACCCCCTATTTTGAATTTTTTGATATCTCTATGGTAGTTTTTGTTATGTGAATGGTGCCACAGACCCCATGGGTGGGTTACGCAGACGCCCTGGGGTCCACGGACAACCAATTGGGGACCAGTGGACTAGATGATAACCAGGGTTCCTTCCAACTCTACAGTTCTATGGTTTTATTAAACGTCTCTCTAAGCCCAAGGTATGGAGCTCCCATAATCTCTGACCATTGGTTATGCTGGCTAATGGGAGTTAAACTTCAACAATATCTGGAGGTGGCCCTCATGTTGTTGACCTCTGCTCTGAGCAGCATAATAGCTATAAGTAAAAGGTAAAAGAGGATTTTAAATGGAGAACCAAATGAACAGTCTGGTCAAGGTCTAAATTCTATTGTTAATTTTCGGTTTTAGTTTTCGTATGATATTGTTTTGGTTTTATTTATTTGGTCCCATGCAGGGACCTTCAGGATGGCATATTAATGCATATAATAAATAAATGAAATAATACCTGAGGAACCATGCACAATTAAGTCATGTCTCCATCCCCATCCCAGAACAGTCTTTTTGAAGTGGAAGTTGAGCACACCTGCAACTCTCTTCAAAAGGGGTGGGATCTATGCAATGCACCTAGGAAACCATATGAAACTAGTGAACTAGTCTTTTTGTTATCAAAAGTGAATGTTGCACAGTATACCTAGGATCACTTGCTGTGGAGGAAAGTGTGCTCACATGTGCACCACTGATTACTATGCCCGGCTTAACTAAATGGAAGGATATTCATGTGAACAAAAGGTAAACTGCACAACAGTTTCCACAAATTCTAGAAGGTCTTTCTCTGCCAAGGTGTAATAGGCTGAATTCCTATTTCAGACCCAAGCTGATCTCATGAAATTGCCCCTGCTGGTTTTAGTTCTCCCAGTAATGAATAGTCCCCTGCTTACTCATAGCAGCTTTACTAAAAGGGACCAACTCCAGATACCGCTCACTGCACTCAGGATGCAGCTTCTGTTAACTTTGGTTTCCTAAACTTGTCCAAAATAAGATGCAATGATTTCTTAAAACAGCCCCTGGGGCAACTGGACACCGCTGTTTTGATTGCTGCATATCTTCTCTATGTATTATATATCTGTATTGGTTTTCAGTGGGGAAAACATTTGTTGCTTTTAGCACACTTATAAGTTTAAATAAAAACAAATATATCTGTATTGACTCGAGTTATTATGCTTGGTTTCATACAGCATAAGTGGTTCAAATAAAAATAGATTGGCTATAGTAAATGTGCATCAGTTCCAATAATAACAGAGGCAGCTTCGAGAAGCACAGGAGTTTAATTTTAATGCACTTTGGATTGACAAAGCAAAGCAAAGAAGACTGGGTTTAGAACAGCTTGTAGTCTAAATTTTATGTCTGAGTTCTTTTATGCTGCAAGGTGAGAATGTTTGCCACATTCACAAAACACAACTATGTGATTAAATAATGTCTGCATATATACACGCCAGAAGGAGGATGCAGGTCTCTTTTGCCAAGCTGAAGCAAGAAAACTACAAAGAAAGAGTGTCAAAGAAATTTAAAATCCTGTGAAATTCATACTTGTGGCCACAGCAAGCATCCTCCACAAGCCATACCATCTGGGCAGTTGTGCCTTGCAATGGGACACTCTGAGTTAGCTGGTAGTTTGGCTCTGCATGTTCACACTAAACACACCAGCAATTACCAAACAGTGTGACAGGGCACTCTAGTCTGCTTCAAGAAAGGCAGAAGCAGACCTGGGAAAAATGAAGCCTTCATAATGTGCATATAGTTACTTCCTAAGTTAAGAGGAAGTACTTGTAGACAGAACTCCAGAAGGTTGGGTGGAACCTAGAACAGATTTGAGGGATGCAGGGGGAAGTGAAAGGAAAGTTTCCATTGCTAAAGGAAAATCTTTGTCCGGATGGAACCATAGCTGTAGTGCTATGTTGCATACAGTTTAAGAGATCAATGTGCAGTTGGGCTAGTAGCAAGGTAAAGTGAAGGTTTTATGTACAGTAGAGTCTTGACCTGGATAGACACTCTGGTGCACACAAGATTTTGGTGCCAATTCTGATCATCTGTGACCATGGGCCATACTGGCCGGAGCTGATAGGAGCTGTAGTTCAACAATAAAACCTGGAGTAATGATTGTAGCGGATAAGGGTGGTGGAGATTGAGGAATCACCATCATGAATCTCAAGGGTCTGTGAGGAGGGGTTCCCCTCAATTGTTTTGCCACCTGGTCCAGTCCCCCTGGGGCAAATATGTAAATGTCACTATGACTTTACTGCTCTGACAACATGGTGCCCTGTAAGCCAATTGTGAACCCATTCACATTCACTCACACACACACACACACACACACACACACACAGACACCAAACTGCATATGGATTTTGTCATGGCACAACTGCCCAATTATTATAAACTGACCCTAACAAAGACCAGTGAAATAGGCCTGTGTTTTGCCTTGCAGTAACACAAGATGGATGGATGGATGGATGGATGGATGGATTGTAAACATTAAGTGCTGCCCTAATGAACATTTTTTAAAAATGGCTGAATCCTGAAGATGGCAAATATAAGATCAACAATCGTTCCCCCCAAAAAAGTTACTGATGAAATAAGACAAATCACCTTATAAAGAGATTGACTAGTATGGGGGCCATGTGTCTGAGCAGATATTCCTGGCTTGAGGTCTTGGGAGGCACTAAAATAGAGGTCTAGCACCCAACTCACAATGCTATGTGGCTGGCATTGTTGGGGGAATAAGTTCCACATTTCACCAAAAAAACATGCATGCCTCATATTTGATTCCGATTGCCGTTCTTCCTATAATACATGGATGGTTTATGCTGAAGACTTTCTCAAAATGGATCTTTGCAGGCTATCCATCAAACAATTATATCCAGCATGTGAATTTATAATTACTCTGTAAAATCACTATATTAACCACTGAATTCATAATTATTGTACATGCATATTGAGCATTTGATTTGTTTGTGTCCTACTGTGTGTTACATCAATTTGCACCAGCGCATGATGCACGTGCTATTCTTGTTTGTTGTTATTTGTGATTTATTTCTATTATATATTCCTTCTGTACATTTGCAATTGGTTTTTTGTTTCATTTCCTGCTTTTGTCTACCAGAGGCTTGCCTCTTTTTCCTTTTCTTGCTGGACATAGAAGGGAGGCAAATGAAGATGAAAGCCATGAAGCAGCAGACCTGTTGTGCATATTTGCTGTGCCCTATGTCCTCTTCTGAATAGGCTATATGCCTCCAGAACAGTAAGCTAGAACTCATGGGTACTGCCTATCAGCTAGAGTCACTCAGAAGCAACTTCTGCATTGCACTTAACACAGTTGGAGAACAAGATTAGGAACAGGAGAGGACCCAGAAGTTCAGGACCTGGGACAGCTCCCAGGCATAGCCAATGCTCACCCAACAGGTCGGAGTCCCTGCAATAGCTTAACTTAGATCCCATAGCCTCCAGCAGAAGCTGAGGACTAGAGATGGGGGAGAAATCTGATTCTGTTCTTATTTATTTATTTATTTATTTATTTATTTATTTATTTATTTATTGAATTTATTGGTATTTAAACAAAATACAAAAGAAATACATACAAAACAAAAAAACTAATACAATACATAAAAACACAACTAAAGCAATAAACAAACCTTACATTCAAACACCTATTTTACTATTCTAATCTTATTTATAATCTTACTTGGGGGACTTCCTCATGCCCTCTCTTCTGCGTTCATTTCAGATATACTGTAGTAACATTATAACCACTTTAACTCTTCTTTTACAACTAAACTTAATCCTTATCTATCATCTTATATCTATCACCTTATTCTTAACAAAAATACAAAAAATCCCAATTCTATCTACTTATATTCTGTTTTAAACTAACATTTTATTGCTATCGCCTATAATATCCACTGATTTCAATTTCAGATATCTAACTTTTCACATTGTTTCAAATATTCTTTGAATTTATTCCAATCTTCTTGCACCTTCTCCTCCCTCTGATCTCGGAGTTTCATTGTCAGTTCTGCGAGTTCCGTATACTCAATCAACTTCATCTGCCAATCTTCCACTGTTGGTAATTTTTCAGTTTTCTAGTTTTTAGCAATTAAAATCCTAGCAGCTGTTGTGGCATACATAAAAAATATTCTATCTTTGTTGGGAATCTCATGATTGGTCATGCCCAGCAGAAAGGCCTCTGGTTTCTTAGTAAATGTGTTTTTCAACACTTTTTTAAGTTCATTATAAATTTTATCCCAGAAGTCCTTTACTTTTGGGCACGTCCACCACATGTGATAGAAGGTACCTTCCACTTGTTTGCACTTCCAACATTGATTGCTCATACCATGATACATCTTGGCTAATTTCACTGGTGTTAAATACCATCTATAAATCATTTTCATAATGTTTTCTCTTAATACATTACATGCAGTAAACTGTTCACATTTAAAGCCAGAACTATCAAATCTTCACTTTCTGAAACAATATGAGAACTGAAACACAGCCATCCTTTGAAATTTGCACTTACCTGAGTGTTGTTTGTCTAAAGCATACATTGGCTCTGCCCCACTGCTTACTTCACTTGACAACCCCCCTGACAATGGGGAAAATAAAAGAGAAGTGGAAAGAACCAAAGCTGAGAGAACCTTCTATCCCTAGTGAGGACTGCCAGAGCCCAACTTCTCAATCAAAGCAGCAGAGAGTTAGATGTCCAAAAGTATTGCTGCAGCTGCGTGACCTAAGAGCCATTTGATTCTTTTCCCCCCTGGGGAGAAAATTGCCATGGGTTGAATGCCCCAATTAAGACCCCAGAAGTTCTGACCTACCCAGTTTGCTTTCAAAGCCAGAAACATGACCCTCCCCCTTTTGAAAGAGATAGAGGAATTCAACATCTGGTGCCAGGTCTGGTGAGTTCTGGGGGTCATGCAATCTCCTAGGAAGAGAGCAAGTAGCTTGAGATGAAATTCTGAGGAGTGACTAACAGAAAGGTTTGGGACTCTAGTCACAATTACTATGTGCCTTGCACTACTAAGGCGATAGTCTGAAACAATGTAGTGAACTACCTAGGAAATGCAAGGATATACAGTAGTTTTTTTCTAGTCTAAATTTCTTGCTTGTTTCATTGTTTCCTGTGCTAAGTTTGTTCTGCTCTGAAGACACAGGCAGAGCAGAAGGGTGAGCACTGCTTTACTATGGGGATAGAGTGCACCAGTATTAACTAGCTCCTACTAAATAGCACAAATGACGAGAAGTTGCTGGAGGTGACAAGGTGGGGGAGTGGAAGGTGGACTCTAGCCTGTCCCTATTCATGGAACCCTGGAGTGAGAAATAGGGCCTGATTTCTCTGTTCCATCAAAATCCCTAGAAGCTTCCAGCCCTTGGGCCATCTGTCTGTCCCTCGTGGGACCATCTGTTCACAATGATCATCACTCTCAGGACACTGTGTTCACTGTGACTGGCAGACTGAAGCATGCCAGGAGCCGCGAGAAAGCAACAAGCAGCCTATAAATGTGGAATTTCTATTTCCAGCTTGTGAAGCATGTGTGCGCCTCCCTTGTTTTCCCGTACAACACAATGCAAGGCATTCAAATACATGGCCCCAAAATAGAACAAAATCTCTAGCCATGATTCCTATATAGCTAAATGCTCACTGGAGAAGCACATAGTGGAGACAGGCAAAACTTGCATGAATGGGAGTATTCCCAGGAATATGCAAAGATACCAGTGAAGTGTTAACAGTTCCTCAGTGGAGGGCATCCTTTGCTGTGTGTACTGTAAGTACTGAAGCAAAGCTTATTTTATTTTGCTTACTGTTTTGGAAAATGTGAATTAGATAGATTTGCATTAAAATGTGAACCGGACCAAATTTCTCCCCCATCCCTGATTGCTGCATGGCTTCCACATATTTTGGGCAAACTTTCCAAGACTGTAACAAATGCACTTCATCTCTGGACCCTAATTTTGGAGAGGCAAAATCTTAGCTTTTATATTATGCTAAAGGGCCATCATATGCCAGTGCTATATGAATGAAAGCATTATTCCAGATGTCCCAATTCAGCAAGGATACCCACATTTTGGTGTGCCCTGGTGTCTCTCAGCTATAAAATGGGGCTGCATATCTAAAGATGTGTGCACATGTGTTTATTACAAGCATTTGACTTTCTGTTTCCAACACCTCATTGCAATTAGAAAATATATAAAGAAATAATACATTATAGATGGCTTAATGCCAAAATTAGTTTTTGTACTTGCAAATAACATAGAAGCCTACTACACAAGCATTAAAATATAATTAAAATATACAATCCCATGAAAATGATTGATTGATTGATTGATTGATGTGGAGAGGTATGCTGAGCCAAGCCTGAGTGGAGGTCCTCCTCACCATTTCTCCTCTGTGCTGTATTTGCACATTACAGTAATAATGTGCTTCATTACTTTGAAGCAGTTGTTCCAGTTGGTTATACCCACCATAGTTTGTTTCCCATGTTGGTCTTTGCCGCAGTATTACCCAGTGAACACCCAGAACTGCTGTGCAGTGGCATCATGCTGTGGTTGAGTGAGCAATGAGTAGAAGGGTGCACATCTTTACAGCCCTTGGAGTAGACGATTGCTCATACGTAGCTGGATCTTTCCTTCAACAGTGTTGGATCAGCATAATCGACAGGTTGAGATGGGCAGCTGGACAACACAGAAAGAGGACAGATAGCACTCTACACTTCCTGCCTGTGAACAGCCACTTGCGAGTAAAGCTCAGATTGATTTGCCAGAGAGCAGGGGCAGCCCAAGACATTTTTCCGCCTGAGGCGAAATGCTGCCCCACTGCCACCCCTGCAATGAGCGAGGGATGTGAAGTGTGCAAGGGCTCCCCCTTAAGGGAGCATTAGTACTTTGAAATTATCCTTCCTCCAGTTACATTTTATCTCTAGAGGGATCTGAAGCTGATCAATCCCCTCTTTCTCCTTGTTGAGGAAAAGAAATATTTATTGCCACTCTTACTGCAGCCTCACCTCAGCCTGACACAATATTATCTCACTGCAACCTGCCCAGTAAGCAAATTGCTTCTTTTGGCCCCAGCACAGGCTCTGCACGAAGCCTGCGATATTGATTCTGACACTGCACTGGCACATGTGGGACAATTCTAGGAGATGAAGAATCAATGAGGCCACAATTGCGCCTTCACCGTCAGAGCTATGGGAGGCAAAGGAGGATGTGTGAACAGCACGTAAGCGGAAAAAACAAACAACTGTTGGAATGTCCTCAGCTGACTCAGCACAAAAGCAGAGTGGCCATATGAACAGACACAGCCATGACTACTACTACTGCTACTAGTAGTAGTGGGCCCTGAAATGAGCAAGCAAATAAATAAATCATCTACATGTACTTCTTTTACTGTATTTAGTGGACTCCTGTAGTGTGTAGTGTGCCTGTTCAGGTTCCACTTAGCTGGGTCGGAATGAAAGGATGTTATTCTGTAGCAGTTCCCATCATGCCTGGAGGATTGGTCCAAGGAATGGGAATGTTGGTAGACTCCAACTTTAGCTGATCTTTTTTGGCTTATGGAGTTCTGCAAGGCCCCAACTTACCTCCAACAGTTTTTGAACATCTTCGTGAAACTGCAGGGTTCCTTGAGTTCACTGTGAATAGGGAATGATTGTTAAACCACTCTGAGAAATATAGCTCTAGGAGGGGAATATGGGTCTCCTAACAACTCTCAGCACCCTTAGCAAATTACAGCTGCTAGAATTCTTTGGGGAAACCATGAGTATTTAAAGTGCTATCATAGTGCTTTAAATATGTGGTGTGAATGTGGCCCAAGAGAAGGGAATGCAGCTAGCATTTGGCAAGGAAGAAGAAGAGAAGAGTTTGGATTTGATATCCCACTTTATCACTACCCAAAGGAGTCTCAAAGCAGCTAACATTCTCCTTTCCCTTCCTCCCCCACAACAAACACTCTGTGAGGTGAGTAGGGCTGAGAGACTTCAAAGAAGCATGACTAGCCCAAGGTCACCCAGCAGCTGCATGTGGAGGAGCGGAGATGCGAACCCAGTTCCCCAGATTACGAGACTACCGCTCTTAACCACTACACCACACTGGCTCTGGAAGACTAGTCTTTGCACCCCTTGGAAGAGACCTAGTGTCTATAAGCAAAAGAATGAGTGGGACTAAGGAATGTAATGTAGGATATATGTTTTAGAAAAAGGTACTGTATTTATGGTAGCAGATAAAGGATCTGAACAAAAGCATCATGGAAGTAAGGATGGGAAGTCAAAATGCTAAGGGAATGTTGTATTGAAACTGAATTGAATGTGTTGAACTGTATGAAAATCAATAAAACATTATGGGTAAAAAAAGGAAGAGACCCAGTGTCTTTTGAATTCCACTTTCAGATTCATTCTGGGGGGGGGGTCTCTGCATGTTCTCTATATTTTCCCCACCTCTCTCGTTGAGTTTGTTGAAAGGCAAGTGATTTCATTAAAATCTGCAAAGTTCTTTGAAGATTAAAAGTGCCAAGTAGGATTATTAATACAGTTCTTGTTTCATTTGCTTCAGTAACAGCGGCTCCAGGGAAAGGAAAGCTCTCAACATACTCATGCTGCACATTTGCTTGAGCCTCTACAATATTTATCAACTTTTGCAAGCTTAGAGGAGCACAAAACAAAATTGGATCAAAAGCCCTTGCATTCATTCTGGAGCACGTGAAAACTGAAAAAAAAATGTGGCCCCATGAATGAGTATTTTCTCCTCCCTCTCCAAGTTCCCCCAACATCCTGCTAATTGATTCCCTACCTGGAGACTCCTTGTGCAACTTGGATGCATCTCATAGAGTCAGAACATGACATGCTGCCCCCATTGTGATGTCGTCGTGATGTTCCATCACTGCCACAGCCACATTGTTTACACTTCCAGCCTTATAGTGTCCTGAGGAGAGTAAATCCAAGTGATTTATTGTCTAAACACCTGGTGACAGGCAGACACTCTTCTGCGCCTGCACAGCCAGGCTAAAGCATTTTATCTCACCTCCTATCAATCAGCAAAAACCTCCAATGCATGTTCACTCTGATGCAGGCAGGATAGAGGAAGCACAAAGGGTGCAAAGCAAAGGACTTTGAAAGCAATCATTTTGCAGCAGGGTGTTATCCACATTTGTATCCACATTTGTTGGCCTTTGCCAACCTAGCAGTTCGAAAGCACATCAAGTGCAAGTAGATAAATAGGTACCGCTCCGGCAGGAAGGTAAACAGCGTTTCCGTGCGCTGCTCTGGTTTGCCATCCTGGACACATGACCCGGAGGCTGTCTGCGGACAAACGCCGGCTCCCTCGGCCAGTAAAGCAAGATGAGCGCTGCAACCCCAGAGTTGTCTGCGACTGGACCTAATGGTCAGGGGTACCTTTACCTTTACCTTTGCATTCATCCAAGGAGTTCAGGGCTATCTCCACAGGGTCCTCTCACTTTGTTCTCACAACAGCCCTGTGAAGTAGTTTAGGCTGAGAAAACTGTGATGCTAACTTTGAATTATGGTGCTGGAGGAGACTCTTGAGAGTCCCATGGACTGCAAGAAGATCAAACCTATCCATTCTCAAAGAAATCAGCCCCGAGTGCTCACTAGAAGGACAGATCCTGAAGTTGAGGCTCCAGTACTTTGGCCACCTCATGAGAAGAGAAGACTCCCTGGAAAAGACCCTGATGTTGGGAAAGATGGAGGGCACAAGGAGAAGGGGACAACAGAGGATGAGATGGTTGGACAGTGTTCTTGAAGCTACTAACATGAGTTTGGCCAAACTGCGAGAGGCAGTGAAGGATAGGCGTGCCTGGCGTGCTCTGGTCCATGGGGTCACGAAGAGTCGGACACGACTGAACGACTGAACAACAACAACAACTTGAGATCATGCAGTGAGCTTCACTGCTGTGTGGAAATTTAACCCTACCACACCACACTAGCTGTCTTGAACCACATATATTGCTGAACTTGTAGAGCTTTCCTCAACCTAAAGATTTGCAGAACTCTCCTGAGAAGTGTTGCAAATTCAAATTAAAAATTGTGTTGATGCTGATGGGCAGCAATTTTCAAGCAGTTCATTGTGTAGGGAAGGGCATTGGAGTAAAGAATTGCTGTTAGGTCCCCCCCCCCTTCTTTAACAAGGCCAATGACTCTTCAGTGTAGATGCAAGGTGAATCAGGACAATCCTATTTTTATTATTGCTCCTGCATAGTTATAGACTAAATGTTCCTGTATTTGTTAACATGGGGGTGGGGGTGGGGGTGCCAGGTTTCTCTGAACCCAAGATTACAATAATAGTTCATCTGTCCCTGCAGATGCAGATTCTATAAATTGCACTACACAGAAACACACTGCTCACTCTCTCTATCCATCAGTCCTAGGCATGTAACCATATGCTCAATACCAGATCAGCTCATACAGCTCACACAGGATATCAAAGCAGCTCCACCACCCCCATTCTTATAAACAAAGAGTGCAAAGCACCCTCTCCTTTGAGTAAGCAACCTAGATAGCCAAACCACCTCCAAATGGCCCTAGACAGGTCCCATCGTTTCTTTGCAAATGTCTCTCACATCCTCACTGGTAGCAATGGGATGAGGATGGGCAGACTTGCTGTTTCAGAGGAGATAGTGATGCCCTATTAGCATACCAGCGCCATTAAAACAGGAGAGATGTGCAACATGGTGACCCCAAAATCCAACAGGTGGATCTGGGAATAACGATGGCAGCACACCTCCACTGACAGGAGGTTTCTTCCACACAGCTAGAGGAAAGACGAGACACGGCTTGTCTGTCAACACAATGAAGTAAGAACGGTCCTACATTTGCATTGATTTACCTACTTACTAAATTTATATATTATCCTTCAGACATGCCTCCAGGGTTGTTTACATAAAATCCAGCAAATTACAAAGAATACAAGGGAGAGAGGGAGATGGAGAATTCAAATAGGCACTGAAAAGAGCAACAGCTCAAACACCTCATGCCAAGATATGTGAAAGTTCTGCACTTTGACCTGAGAGACCAGGGTTCAAATCCCAACTGGGTCATGAAACTGAATGGGTGTTCTTGAGCCACCGAGCCACTCACTGTCTCTCAGCCTAGCCTACCTCACAGGATTGTGGTGAGGATCAAATGGGGAGGGGGGGAGCACCACATCTTTTCAGCTCTAATTTAAACAAGACAGGTTTTTGGCTTAGAGCTGAAAAGTTGTGGGTGCCAGGTAGGTGAGGGAAGTCCACAAATGGGGTACTGTGAATGAAAGACTCTCTTTCTGGTCACTGGTCACTACATCATGGATGATGGGGGCATATGGAGGACAGACTCAGAAGATGATCTTAATATATGGGCTCAATATGCTTATCGTTTCCTTCTTCATATATTCCATACCTGCCTCCACCAAAGCACAGGCTATGTTCAGAAAGCACTTTATTCCACTTCCCTGACATTTCCTCACCTAATTGTTTTGTTTTGCCTTTTATGCAATCTTTCACATGACGCAGAAGTGACTTCTGGAAATCCAGCGGAAGCTACTGGAAGTTTAGTGGCTCATTTTCATGTTAACTGCTTCCAGCAGGGGGAAAAAGAAAAAGTCTGTTTGCAAACCTGCTGATCCAGAAAATCACCGGACAAAATTTGGGGCAGTATCTCCGCATACATTTGTTTCCCATAGTTTTACGATTTAGCATGACATGGCAGCATGTTGAATCAGAAAGCCACAGTTCCATAATGCAGCAGGTACTGCAGTGGAAAAGGAACGTTAGCAACTGGGAAAGCATTATATCCAGGGAAATTAAACACAGCAATCCCCATGTCTGAATGGAGCCGCCTTGCAGTAATGTTCATTGTTCAAAGAAGCCAATGGCCTCTGATCGCTTTCTTGACATTCCTAAAGAATCCCCTTCTCCTAGCCAGAGACTCTGAAGTCACTCACCTTCCTTTGCTGAATCTTTTGTGGTTTTTCAGCTTCAGAATTGATTCAGATAACTTTGAGGTACTTCAGAGAAAAGCAGCCATAAATTATGGAAGGGCTACAAGGACTGGTTTATGACGAAAGGAATATTATATATACACAGCTTGGCAGGGGTCCAGGAGTTTAAAGGTAGACCCCGTCATGAACTCATTCAGGATTAATAGCAATTAATAATTTAAATAATAATTAAAAGACAAACTAAGAGGGGGGCAAGATAGTTGCTTAGGGGGAAGGATATATATATTCCACAGAGGAGGCTTGTTCAAGCAGGGAATGCAATGCAATGGAAATAACATCAAGGCAGCAGAATCTTATCAGGGGCTGTTTCATCATTGTGAGACAAATTAAAGATTGGCTTTGGTGAGTGACTTAGAGCCAGCTGACCTGAGTTGAAACACGACTTCTGGTGGAGATGACTATAAACATAAAACTCTGGAGTGTGTCAAGCACACATGCCATTTGTTTGAAGGGGCTCCGTTTGACCCAGGTTATTTGCAGGTGAGTCAGAGATAATAAAACAGGAAAAATAATTTTGGCTTGTTTTATTCTTCTAAGGCTGCAGTCTGGTGCATACTTACTTTGAAAAATTCTCCACTGCATTCAGTGGGTCTTATGTTTAAGTAAGCATGTACAGAATTGGGCACTGCCAAGGAAACAAGGCTGCAATTCTACACAGATTGGCGGGCTAATCCTGATTTCCCACACAAACAGTGTGTCAAGCTGGGTAGGTGGGCAGGGCAAGTCCTGAACTATTCAAGCCCCAGCAATCAGCTGATTGTCAGTGTTTGCAAAACAATGTGGTTGCAAACCCCTTTGGCCCAGCCATGGCTTCATTTGCCCCACACCTGATGTCATATGATATGATGTCAAGTGTACGCAGGAGAACATGTCTTGCCCAAAATGGGCTGGTGAGCCAATTGGGGGCCTAATTCATCCTGTGGGCCAGAGATTCCCCACTCATGTGCTGGGGAGGAAGCCCGATTGAATTCAGTCTCTCTTACATGCCTCGGATTGTGCTGAGCCAGTGTGGTGTAGTGGTTAAGAGCGGTAGACTCGTAATCTGGGGAACCGGGTTCGCCTCTCCGCTCCTCCACATGCAGCTGCTGGGTGACCTTGGGCCAGTCACACTTCTCTGAAGTCTCTCTGCCCCACTCACCTCACAGAGTGTTTGTTGTGGGGGAGGAAGGGAAAGGAGAATGTTAGCCGCTTTGAGACTCCTTCGGGTAGTGAAAAGCGGGATATCAAATCCAAACTCTTCTTCTTCTTCTTTACATAAAAGATAAGGCAGTCACTCAAGTAATCGGTCTGTATAGCTGTATAGATCCTTACGTTTGTACCAAATAATGAACTGCTGTGAAGTAACTGAGCAACTGAATTTGATTGGTTTATTTTTAACCTGTTTATAAAGGGATCCATACATTAAATTTGAGGAAAGGGATCTACACTGAGGGGGAGCTGCTTCCCTCCTTTCTTCCCCTTGGCATGAAGCTGCAGTGCTGATCTCCTCTTACTGGGTCTGAATCTAATCAAGCATTGCTACATGTTGGGAATGAGAGGGTTGACTGGCCTTCCTTCGGGGCATAGGCTCATGAATAAGCCTTTCAAGGTTCAACCTTTATGGAAACAGACATATGAAGACACAGATGAGCAGAGATCCCAGGCAAGGGGCCAGCAAGCCAGGCGCCTGGTCCAGGGGGACAAAGGCTTACTGGGATGCTTTTGATGGAGGAAGTTAAAGATACAAAATACAGTTCAAAATGGAACTTACTTACCGAATATATCCTGCTGGGACTTTCCCCTCAGTCAGAGTTCTGTGTTGCTCCAAGACAGCCAAAAAAATTATCCAATGTGTTTTCCTACTATTCTCCATCAATTGAGAAAAGGAACTTCATTTGAAAATTATATAAAAGGAGAAAGAAAAATCCAGTTAACTGCTCATGAGTGGGGTACAGCATTTCCTGTTATGTTTGCCTTACTTTCAAGGGGGTTGGGGGATTTAATGGGTGTTCTTTCATTCTATATACTAGATGCAGAGGAACTGCCTGATATGTGGCAGATTTCTTGCCAGTCCACTTTGCAGGATTGGGAGAGAGTGAGTCAGCGGGCCACCAATTTCTACCCCCATCCTCTGTTTGTCCTGCTTGTAAAACTAGTTGTCAGCAGCATTCAAAGAACTGTTTTTTAGAATGGTCCCATTCTAATGGAGGGGGTGAGGGGTGGCCATTTTTCATACTATATCAAAAATGCTCATGAGTTTCATTTGTTTCCTCCAGATAGCTATTCAAAGATGTTCTTTGTGTCACTTGTGGGAGTGACCATAAAGCCTAGTGAACAGTGCAATGTCCCTTGTTCCAGACCACAGAGCAAGATTGCTAATGTTTTGCAGTCAGGGCCTTCTAAATTTTCCTGGGAACTGGGATGAAACTATTATGGTGTCCTCCCAAAAGGATGACTCAGTCTACAGATTAGTGAAGCGAGAATGACTGAGCTGCTAGTGTCAAAAGGGGGTGCATTTTCCAGAGGCAAACTGTATTTCTTTGAAATGGCACTGGTACACTCACAATTGCTTGTGTGTGCAATTCGTGCTCAGCAGACCAACGCACTCCTATTTCGATTCAATGGTACTTTCTCCCTCATCGTTTGAGACCAAAGAAGTCTGCAAAGCACAACCTTAAAGTGACCTTCCAATCCTCCATTATTTAATAATTTAATAACAATTATCATCCAAGAGCTACAATTATACCCTGAGCAGGCAGAGAGAAGAATGCAGAGCTGATTACACAATCAAAATGTCTTGGCTTATTAGAAATACAAACAAGCTCCTATTAGAGATTGACATAAGTGGGCCAGCTCTTCCACTGGCGTAAACGGGCGTCGCTCCACACCAATCAACACAACTGGGGCACTTTCCACCAGCTTATTTGTGGCCCTTTGTCTTTAAAATAATCAGATCAGCTACATGGTATACATTGCTAAACAAAATCATGCCCAAACATATTTTGTATGCATATAAATAATACATCCCATAATGACACAGTAAATTAAAAGATTGGGCACTTCACTACAATGTGATTTTTTCAGTCCTTTTATGTTTACACTGACTGTGTTGGTATTGTTGAATTGGAACAGAATATTCTGGGCTGTCTGTGTCTTGGAGCGGTTGATGGTAATGATAGTTATTTCTGCTGGTTTGCTAATCTTTGGCACTGTGGTGGGTGCGGCTGATGGTGTTGTTGGCATTTAGTAGGGATTTTCTCTCTCACACACACTTTAATCATATGTGGGATCTATCAGCATTCCAAAGGCTGCTTCTTTCATGACATTAGGACCTGCCTTTTTATTTTTATTTTTTCGCATACGTTACTCTGCAATATGCCAGGTATTCGGTACTGCATAATAGATAATAATACTCATATTCCAAATAGTGACAGTTTCATGCTCACTAGGTCAATGATCAAAGAAACACGCATATACAAATCATGGCCTCTTCCTAACATAGGCTCCCTCCTGTTTGCTTGAGGGTGTTTTCTGCAACATGCCGTTGACACAATAATAGGGCATTTGTGATGGATTTATACTGGACTATCCACACATTCTGCTGTAT
This sequence comes from Lacerta agilis, assembly GCF_009819535.1. Taxonomy (NCBI): domain Eukaryota; kingdom Metazoa; phylum Chordata; class Lepidosauria; order Squamata; family Lacertidae; genus Lacerta; species Lacerta agilis. The sequence goes on from NC_046312.1 coordinate 27,604,956, forward strand.
TGGTTATTTTGCAATGCTTTCCCAGCGTCACCACATTATTGCTCTTCTAGTCCAACAAACCTCTTCATGGACCACTGCCTTGTCGTGGTGAAGGGGCTTGAATAACTCAGGGAAGCTATGAGCTATGCCATGCAGGGCCACCCGTATAGTTAAAGCTATGGTTTTCCCAGTAGTAATGTATGGAAGTGAGAGCTGGACCATAAAGAAGACTGATCACCGAAGAATTGACGCTTTTGAATTATGGTGCTGGAGGAGACTCTTGAGAGTCCCATGGACTGCAAAAGATCAAACATATCCATCCTTAAAGAAATCAGCCCTGAGTGCTCACTGGAAGGGCAGCTCCTGAAGTTGAGGCTCCAGTACTTTGGCCACCTCATGAGAAGAGAAGACTCCCTGGGAAAGACCCTGATGTTGGGAAAGATGGAGGGCACAAGGAGAAGGGGACGACAGAGGATGAGATGGTTGGACAGTGTTTTCGAAGCGACTGACATGAGTTTGGCCAAACAGCGGGAGGCAGTGGAGGATAGGGGTGCCTGGCGTGCTCTGGTCCATGGGGTCATGAAGAGTCGGACACAACTGAATGACAGAACAACAACAAAAAAAGTCCAACAAATGAAACAGTATGTCTACCTTGAACCATTGCAGATGTGAACAGTATAGGAAGCAGGATTGTGGATAACAACCTTGATACTGTATTGAGCACAAATATTCATGAATGCACAATAAGAAGGATGCATAGAGGGGCACTCACTATAGAGTGATCACCAAAGAAGAAGAAGAAGTAACCAATTGATCTTAGTCATTTCCTGTTATCCATTCCTTGCTTTCTCCTCCCTCCACTTTTGTCTGCTCCTCTGTAAAAGTTGCTCCATTTGCTTGTGGTAGGGAGAGGCTGCAGACCCAAACATGTCTATTTGGGGGAGGTGTCGTATCACTAGAAACACTTAGGATAGCAGCCAATTCCAGGAGTGCAGCCTTTCCCCTCCTCATGTAGTGTAATGACTAGAGATCTCTCTCCATTGACCTGCATACGGGGAAAGAACAAACTGCAAGGCCTCCCCCCCAAAAAAAAAATGGCTGGTAGCCCACCAAGGACCCTTAGGGTAAAATGATTCTTAAAGGGTAAGTGAGACTGCCCAATTCTACTACTTCTGCCCACAACTATTCTGAGGATATAGCTTTTTTCACCCCATGCAAGTCAATAGAGAATTCCCTTGATTCCATAAGCAGAGGGGGGCAGCAGCACCAGAAACAAGCTGTTGTTGTTGTTCAGTCCTTCAGGCATGTCCGACTCTTCGTGACCCCATAGACCAGAGCATGCCAGGCACTCCTGTCTTCCACTGCCTCCCGCAGTTTGGTCGGACTCATGTTGGTAGCTTCGAGAACACTGTCCAACCATCTCGTCCTCTGTCGTCCCCTTCTCCTTGTGCCCTCCATCTTTCCCAACATCAGGGTCTTTTCCAGGGAGTCTTCTCTTCTCTTTTCATGAGGTGGCCAAATTATTGGAGCCTCAGCTTCAGGATCTGTCCTTCCAGAAACAGCTAGGGGGTGAGCAAATCTCACCCTCACACACTCATAGCAAAGACCCTGTTCCCTGCCTCACAAGACACAATAGGTATCAGCCCCCACCGATATAAAACTATCATTACAACTATTGTTTTTTTAATCCAGAGCAATTTAATCCAGTGCATTCCTAAACATGCTAGTTCAAGTCCCACTGTCTGCAGTGTAGCTTAGAGGAGATATGATAGTCATCTTCAAAGATGGAAGATAGAGCAAGCATGTTTTTCTCCTCCTCTGGAGAGTAGGACTCGAAACAATGGCTTCAAGTTACAAGAAAGGAGATTCTGACTAAACAACAGGAAGATCTTTCTGAGTAAATATCTGTCCAACTGTGGAACTGTCTATATTGGAAGGTGGTGGACCCTTGTTCATTGGATGTATTTAAGCAGCGGTTGGATGGCCATCTGTCTTAAGAGATTCCTTTCCAACTCTACCATACTTCAATTCTATGAAAAGCAACATAAAATAAATTGATCTTTAAGCCTGTTTCAAAGCCTCTATGTCACTTTATGTTGATACATTACTTTCTTTTGTGATCCTCTTACCTTCGTATGCTGTCAATAAACTCATTTTATATATAAAAACATTACGGAGGGGAAAGAAGTAGTGATGTTGCAAAAGTTTGTAGTTATTCTTTGATTTGGCATATGACTTTGTCAAGCTCCTAATGCCAATCTCATAATACAAACCCATCTCTTTGCAAAACTCTTCTCCAGCTCAGATTGCTAAACAAGATTCTAAGCATGAAGGCAGCATCCAGCAGACCAGGCACCCCAAAGCCAACTGACCCTCAACAGAGCTTGCACTTGGTCCCATCAGTGTGCATGCGCTAACATTATGTGCTGGGAAAGAATTAAATGGACAACAGATAAGCTTTTTATGAATGCTTCCCCAGCCAGTTTTAAATTGAGCTGAATCAAATCAGCCACTGCTGGCCACAAAACAGACTCAAATTCTGCACCTTGCTTTCAAGAAATTAGCCATGATTATGCCTCCTCCGATCCCATTGATATTAATGGGTATTAATTGCACACAACGACTTTGGACAGTGGCCAAAATGTTTTAATGGAGGCTGGCTTGGCAGGGTGGGTCGGAGGGAGAGGGGTAACATCCAGGTCTGCCTCAGCAAGATTCATTACAACTCTGCTTTTGATGCTGCAGGTGCACTTTTGTGTTTTCCCTTAAATGCAGGATCACCATCACAGGCACAATTATTTGCCATCGTAATTGTCCCTTTTAATCCTCCATCTGCTGGGACTGTGCGCAATCTGGTAACTAGGTACTGTTGCAGATGCTAAGAATGGTCTGTGCAGCATAGTCCCTCACATCTAATTACAGAGGGTTTTTCTTTTTTTCTTTTTAAAAGTCATTTAGCTAAGGAAATGATGTCGGCAAACTTGTATAGAAAGGGAAGCCATTTGATTTCTTTCTAGACAGGTGTTCATGTTTGGCTTCTAGTTCTGCATGCCGGCAACCGAAGCATTAGGGTACGGAAAATGGGGGTGCAAGGAAGCCCCAACACGAGGCCCCTCTTCCCAGAAGAATCTCTGATAAGACTCTCGGCTCACACACTATGGTTTCCAGGCAAATTTCCATTTGGTGTGCAAAGAGCTGAAACTTTTAGATTAATCCCAGATCTGTCAGCCTCCATCATTTTCAAGCAAGGCTGCAAGCTCCAGGCGAGTCAGTTTCTTTCTCCAGTGCTGAACAGCCAAAAGCCTCGCATTCTCTCTGTGAGTGGACAGCTCTGTTCCTTCCCCTCCATGCTCCTGAGATGACCCCAGAGCTTTCATTGGCTCAGTCTTGACCATGATTCTTAAGAGAAGGGAGCCAGACGTGTGTGCATTATCACCCTGTTAGTTTCATTTTGGTCTCCTCCAGCAAGCTCAGTTCAGTTAACAATCCCTGGTACATACTCTCCATCCTTCAGAGAGAGGCACCATCTACTCAAACAGCAACGCTCACTCTTTGCCTCTATGATACTCTCAAAATTCTCACCAATAGAAAATGATGCATGTCACAAGGGGGAACTCCTTTGAAAACGGATAGTGGCTTCTACATTCCTTCCGTAAAGTGGGCAATGTGTGTACTTAATAATTCTTTGTTACCAAGCCTGCACATGTCCCTGGTCACATGTTACATGCTAACGCGTGTGTCAACATAGATCACCATGGAAGCATTCCGTTTCAAGATTCTGGGGCTCAGAGTTGTAGTGTGTCATGGGGTGCTGCATGCTACTTTAATTACTGGGCTCTGGGGACTCTAGAAGAGTAAAATAATAAGCTGGGACAATGCATAGGCACAGACTTCCTCGATTCCACTCTGGTAGAACCAACAGCTTATGCTCTACTTGTAGAGATGATAGAGATAGATGGAGGCAGGGAGAACTAGCTTTGCATTAGAACAGGCATCCCCAAACTCGGCCCTCCAGATGTTTTGGGACTACAATTCCCATCATCCCTGACCACTGGTCCTGTTAGCTAGGAATGATGGGAGTTGTAGTCCCAAAACATCTGGAGGCCGAGTTTGGGGGTGCCTGCATTAGAAGGAGCAGGGAAGGGCTGCTGGGGCAAGAGAATTGTCCTTGTTGTCCTTCTTGTTGCAACAGGATTTTGGTAACTGACTGCTTCTAATGAAAGGGCTGGAGCTGCACTGTTTTTTGTGATAGTTATCTGTATGCTTTTAATAGATCCTATATAGAGATAGTTTTAATTCTATTAATGTTTAACTGTTTATAAATGATCCCCCCCATGTTTTTAGTTGTTCTCATTTCTTTCTTGAGTCCCTGTCAGGGGAAAGGGCAGGGAATAATAATAATAATAATAATAATAATAATAATAATAATAATAATAATAATAATAATGGGAGTGGGAGGAGGTGGTGGTGGAGGAGGAGGAAGAGGAAGAGGAAGAAGATGTTAAACAGCAAAGAATATATAGTTTTAATTCTATCAATGTTTAATTATATTTTAATTATTTCCCTCCCCTGTGCTTTTAGTTTTTCTCGTTTTTATCTGTAAGCAGCCTTGAGCCTCTGTTGGGGGGGGGGGGAGGCAGAGTATAAATAAATATATAACAATATTTAAACTTCCCCCGTGACTCGAACTAGCACAGAGGACGGAGAAGGAGAGAGAATCTGCCTCCTGCAGGGGAGGCTGAGGGAGGAGGAAGCAGCTTCTTAGGTAAGGAAAGCTTGTGCGACTCCATGCCAGTGCAACTCACATCTTAAAAGTTTGTGTGCTTGTTTAGATTTTTGGCAATGGATGTGTAGGTGTAATCAATACATGAATTGGAAAATCCATGTCATGTGGTATGGCTTAATTTCTAAATAAGAGAAATGGAGTCATTCTTGCCTGAAAATCAAAGTTGGGCCCTCATGCATGGAACTTCTTTCTTTGTCCATAGATGTGCATAGAATAATTGATGTAGGGGTTTTGTTTTGTTTTTAAGTGAGGTGAAAGTGGCACTCTGCACATAAGTACTGGCACACTTTCCTCAATAAGTGCTGTGCAAGTCCTATTGTGATTAAAACAGCAAGGTTAAAAATTGCAGCTTTACCAAGTCAACATGTTACCAGGCGCCACTTATTGTGACTTTTCTTACTTCATTCTAATTCAAAAGCTATGGTTCAAATTTAAACAGTCATCCATAGTGGGTAGGGGCACACAATGTATGGTTTGTACCAGGTGCAGCAATGGTTAGTTACAGCACTGATTCTGCACACTTCTCTTTTAGGTAATATGCATTAGGATTTAGGTTTCCTGGGCGTGAGCTCATGGACCATATTGCTCTTCGTACCTTCTTCATGAATCAGATCTTATTCAGCTGGTTTTATTTATAGTTCACCTCAGTGATGTATTTATAGTGTGGGGAAAGGCCAGGATGGTTTTCACACTAATAACCAGGTGCCCATGGATGCTTAATATCTGATGATCATGTATCAGAATCAGAATCGGAGTACTCATCCTTCTAGTACCATCTCCCTGCCACAAGGCAGGAACAGCCACACATAATTCAGAGTTTTCACATAATTTCTCAGCCACCTCAAAACAGTTAACACTCTCAATAGTGTCAAGCAAAGCTGACGTGCATACACCAAGTAAAAGGCATCTGCAACGAAAAATACAGTATATTTAGTTAACGGTGTAAAAAAAAAAAAGCCCACAAAGATGTCTTCCTTTTATGAAGAAGAGCTTTAAAAGAGTCATCACAAGCAGTCAAATCCAAATTAGGGACAAATCGCATCATTCTACCTACACTATACTTAAGGTAGCTGTGCTGGACTGATCACACCTTAAGCATTACTAAAGAGTAATGTTGCTGCTGTGCATTTCATAAAATTTATGTGAAAAACCATCAACTCAGAAACAACCTCACCCTAGGAAGAACAGTAAGGAAGAGAGCCCTTTTCAAGCAGAGTTGAGAGGAGTTGTGGCATCAAGGAAGCCATAGATTTGTTTTAGCTGAACAAAATCTAGGGCAAATGCTCCTGCCCTGCTGAACTCACATTCAAAATCATTAGCAATCATCACACACTCCCAGAGTTCTAATGCAACATGCAGGTGACAGCGAGGGGGTTGTTCCCTCCTTTTGCTGAATGAAGTCTGCCATTATATTGCTCATGTAGGACATCTGCCCATCTGAAAAGGCTTGTGTAAGTTGCAAAACAATGGATCCATCAGTCTCGTGTTCACCCTCTTCTTATTTTATCAACGTAACTACATCTGTAGATGTCCATCCCAGGCTAATATCTGAGGACAGCCACATGGTATGGCACAGAATGATGCTGCAGGCAGTAAGGGAGGTCAGTGTTATAGTGGGAAATTTTGAAATGAAGAAGCCCCATAGCCAGCTGTGTTTATCCATGGTGTGTCTGTGTTTATCCATGGTTGATGGTAGGTAGGTTGGTAGATAAGTAGATAGACAGATAGACTGATCATCACAGACACAAACACACAAAAGAACAGCAGTATGTACCATAATACCCAATTTATGAGTACCACAATGACTGCAATTCTATGTCCTGGGAGTAAGCATCATTGAATTCACTGGTGCTTACGTCTGAGTGCTTGTAAAGTACATTGGGCATTCATATCCATGCCTCTGCATATTTCTTTGCAGCAAAATGGCTAATTTCTAAACAGATGTGCCATAGAATCATATGTGGGGAGGGAGAGCTGCCCTTTTAAGACCCATCTGGTAGCCCCATTTGCTACAACCTTCTTTTGCATGCCTTTCTCCATGCTTTCCCCAGCCCAGGCACTGAGCAACCTGGTCTTTGCATCCTCCTTGAAAAGCAGGAGAGCTCCTTAAGTTGCCACTTTCACTGCTTAAGCAATTTTCCTTTCTATAAATACCTCCTCCTCCTCCTCTTCCTCGTGCATGTAACCGGCCAAGAGACTCTTGTATGGAGCCCCACAAAAAGAATTTAACCCTTCTCCGTGCAGCCAAAAAATCCCATTATCCCGACTCCTTTCCTGAATACCTTCCGAAAGGCAGCTGAATCAATGTTTGACTTGTACGAGCAGCCGCCCGACTGCTATTTGGAAGGGATTCAGACAGGGATTACAGCAAGGCAGTGGATAAAAATCTATTACATGGTGGTATTTATTTTAGATCCCCAGGCACTTGAAGTGAACTCCAGCAACGCACTTCGTCATCATTTAGTGAAACACTTAATGCGCAGGGGTCAAGGAACCTCATTCTGGAGGAAGAAGAAAGGGAGGTGGAGGCCAGGAGTTTTTTCAGCTACAATCCCAGGGCTTCAGAGTGCCGAGGCAGAACTCTTTAAGGCGAGGCAAGCACCATTCATTCACTAGGTAGGCTTCGTGTGAGGCAGGAGTCAACAATACCTCCTACGGCACCAGTGGAAGGTCTCGGTAAATATCCCGTCAGAAAGCCACAATACTCGAGCCAGTGTGGTGTAGTGGTTAAGAGTGGTATACTTGTAATCTGGGGAACCGGGTTTGTGTCTCCGCTCCTCCACATGCAGCTGCTGGGTGACCTTGGGCTAGTCACACTTCTCTCTGAAGTCTCTCAGCCCCACTCACCTCACAGAGTGTTTGTTGTGGGGGAGGAAGGGAAAGGAGAATGTTAGCTGCTTTGAGACTCCTTCAGGTAGTGAAAAGCGGGATATCAAATCCAAACTCTTCTTCTTCTTCTTCTTCTTCTTCTTCTTCTTCTTCTTCTTCTTCTTCTTCTTCTTCTTCATGACTGTATACTCTTGCTGCTCAGTCGCTTTTTGCATCCACTCGGCCTCTCCTACATTGAAGACACCCCTTTAAACAAGCTCATATTTATGGACTGTCAACGGAGAACACCCTCCTTCCCTTCTGTTCTAGGCAGAGGAGAGTTGCAAAGAGCTTTTTTCTTTCAGTGAGGTGTCCTTTTTTCATTGAATGGCCAGGTTGGGGGGGAGGATACCTGCACTATTTTGTATTCCTGTCTCTTTCCCTGCTTTTTTAGGTGGGGTAATATGTTCTGCCACACAGCCCACAGTCCACACAGCCCATATCAGCCATTTTGTTGCCTAGTGCCCTCCTCACACACACGCTGCAAAACAAACCAGCATTCAACACTTTATGTAGGGAAGAGGGAACAAGTCTAAGAAAGCAGAGAGGTCTCTTCCCAAATGGCTGCCAACTCTTGAAATCAAAAGACAATGAATGTTGCGTGGGGGCAGAGCTTAAAGCTCTGTTAATGATGGACAAAAATAAAGGAGAATCAAAATTGTTAAGTGCTGGAAGTTAAATGGAGAAGTTGTTGCCGAATACAGATAAATTAGGAGGAAATGGGAGCACTGTTGGGTTTTTTTTTAAAGTAAAGTACTTGAAATATCAACCTCTTCTCTGCTAAGGGAAACCCATGTCAACTTTTTTATCATAGGTATTTGATAGCCTTAAAACGAAGCAAAGTTTATCTTGGAGATGCACTGCTCTGTGAGCAGACAATTTTTATAGGTGGCAGGAATGAGCAAAAAGCACAACTATATTGGAAAGAAATTGTGGAGGTTATTTTGAAAAATAAAACTTACCAGATATGTGATAACAGCACACAACACTAAGATGGATTTTTGGATTTTGCTTATTTCTTTTTCCATATACACACATCTCAAGGCAAAATTAAAGATGCACTAGAATTGCTTTTTTTTTTTAAAGCCCCACCAGTTTAAAACAATACAGAACACAAAATGGAAGAAAAGTGTCTTCTATTATTTCTTGAAAGTGCGTAGTGGGATATTAGGGACACGCTCGAGAAACAGTCCCTAAGGGAGCAATATTGGGTTCATTGGGAGCAATATTGGGTTCATTGGGGTAGCAGGTAAAGGCAGGTGTGGCTGGAGAGCTAAGATGCTGCAGAACTCCCTCTCTGCTGGTGGCAAGGAATGTCCATGGTTGGAGAAAGAGGCCTCCTCAGTGCATCAGAGGACACTGGAAGAGGGAATTGCCCAGAAACAGGACATTGGGTGGATGTGTCTGTGGGTCCTGGATTAACAGGTTTCCAAGCCCCTCGTTTCTCTGACACCCTTTCCCAAATGACCGCCAAACTAACTCTGCTGCTCTGGTGTGAACAGCAGTGGAAGAAAGTGACTTGAAAATGCAGCAATGACCTCGCTGAGCTTCAAGCCGCTAATGTGAAAATATCAGTCAGATATAACTCTTCACTTTCTAAATAGAGAGGAAGGTATATGTAATAATTTGTTTGTCTTGTTGTATTTTTGTAGCTGCATTTTTATGTGATTTTATATTGGATGTTTATAGTTAATGGAAGGAGGTTGTTTTCATACACTGCTCCCCAAAACATACTGTTAATGGGAAGCATGAAAGTGCTATAAGTTCATTTAAGTTAAAAAAAATAGGATCAAAGGATTTTTTTATCCCTTGAGCAGATCGTAAGATGACATTAAAAACCATTTTGCTAGATAATAGCTCAGGAACGTGCAGTGGTTGTTCTAGGCAACCTTCCCTAGGGAGGGAGTTCCAAATAGATAGATGATAGATAGATGATAGATGATAGATAGATAGATAGATAGATAGATAGATAGATAGATAGATAGAACTACTTCACTTCCCACCGAAACATGTCTCACATTTCTGTGCTGTGAGAAATGGTGCTCAGTTAAAACTTATAGTATATCACCGTCACCATCTTTTACTTCCAGTGCAGTCCCTTTTTCCAGGGATGTCCCTGATTTAGAGAAGCTGTCCCAGTTTCTTATTTGATCCTGGAATGTTCCACTTTTCCCTAGGACATCCCTATTTTCAGTGGAGGGTATGGAGTTATCCAACCCCTGAGCCATCTGAAGGCAATCCTGTATAGGAAAGGGTTTTTTAATGTTTAATGTTTTATTATGTTTTTATATTTGTTGGAAGCTGCCCAGAGTGGCTGAGGCAACCCAGTAAAATGTGTGGGGTATAAATAGTAAAAATATCATTATGGAATGGGACATGCCTATTTTCATCGGAAAAATGTTGGAGGGTATGAAGCTGGGGAAGCAGAAGGGGTTTGGCTCCCTAACCTTCTGTGATTCCTTTCACAGCTACTGTTTCTAGAAGAGTACAGAGGGGCATTATTTGGCTAAAATGGGGTGGTGGGAGTCAGTTAAGGTGAGGCTCATGGATTTCATTAAGGGCCTCCTTACTCATCCACCCACCCCAACACGCCTAATCTAAGTGTCATTTACACAGTCAAAGCAGCTAGTGTCCAGCAAAGCTAGCAACTATAGCAGTGGTCACATTTGTAAAGCAAACATTACATGACTTCTACTGTGGCTCCTGCCATGAATTGCAAGTGGGCCCCAATGCACAGCCCAGTGACAGAGAAGTGATCACTTTGAGGGACCTCTCGTTGGAGCGCCTCAGCCCCTTTGCACCAGGACCGATTGCTGGAGAATGCTACTTCAACACCTACCCCAGCTCCCATCATCTCCTGCTAGTGTGGCCAATGGTCAGGGAAAGTGGGTGTTGTAATCCAAGAGCTGGAGACCAATATGTTTGCTACCAATGGACTACACTGGCCATAACTTCCAACACAAGGCAGCCCATATCTGGGATGCCATCTTCTAGGTCCACACTCCTGTGTGAGTTACATGACCTGCACAAAATTGTGTGTGCCCCCCCAAGTGCTTTTTTCAGGCACAGCGCCCCAAAACATGTGGGCATGCATGAAAAAAGTGCAGCCCAAAATCACACAAGATTGCAGCAGCCATTTTGGCTGCTGTCCTTGCACAAGAAAAAAACCACGGGATGTCCTGTTTTTTCCGGGGCAGTTGACACGTAAGTACTGGCTACTGGCAGCTCTCCAGGGGTTCAGGCAGAGGACTTTCAAGCCCTACATCAAGGATATGGCTGGGGTTGAATCTGGGATCTCCTTCATTCAAATGAGCCAGTGAGTTATGACCCTTCCCCACAGTTCCCATTCCGGTATTAGTGGAGTTTGTCCTATTGGCAAAGATGACAAATGTGCCATCAGATTTCCAGAAGAGTCTTGCCCAGTATAAAGGTAAAGGTAAAGGACCCCTGACTGTTAGGTCCAGTTGTGTCTGACTCTGGGGTTGCGGCGCTCATCTCGCCTTACTGGCTGAGGGAGCCAGTGTACAGCTTCCGGGTTATGTGGCCAGCATGACTAAGCCGCTTCTGGCGAACCAGAGCAGTGCATGGAAATGCCATTTACCTTCCCGTCGGAGTGGTACCTATTTATCTACTTGCACTTTGACGTGCTTTCGAACTGCTAGGTTGGCAGGAGCAGGGACCGAGCAACAGGAGCTCACCCCATCATGGGGATTCAAACCGCTAACCTTCTGATTGGCAAGCCCAAGGCTCTGTGGTTTAGACCACAGCGCCACTATAATTCTGAGATAATGGTACAGAAGTGGTTCTCTGATTCCTCTGCCCCCATCCCATCAAATACTCCTGGGTTGAAAGGGGGTGCGGGGAGAAAATCAGGGTGGCTATATTTAGTAGCTTCTGCATTTTGTCGCATTTACATTCTAAAAATACCTAAATGCACTACTTATTTTAATGTAAAGGAGGAAAATCAGCATTTCTGCCTTTTATCATCCGATTATCCTGGTGACGAGAAAAGCAGAAAATTGCAATTTGAGGTTCCTTGACAGTTCCCTGCAAAGTGTTAAGCTCTTAAGTTTCTGCGTCTGTTGAATTATAAAAAGAAGAAGAAGAAGAAGCAAAAAAGCACAACAGATAAAGAGTCAAACAACCAGACGGGTTAAATCAGTGGGAAGGAAAGTACTCTTTCTCACAGCTAGCACAGCAAAAAAAAGACATGAGGCAGATCACCTGGGCTGAATACCAAATTAATCCAAATATTTGAATACCTGACCTAGTTTGATTGGCTTTATTTTCAGCACTGGCTGGGGGGTGGGGGGGAGGGAGAGAGAGATGCAGAAAGGAGCCTAACAGCCCAATCCGATCTCCTCCTGCATTGATACAACCATGAGTAAGGGACAGGGTCTAGCAGCACAAGGAAACTTTTCGCTCTTTCCTGGGCATGGGATCCAACTTCACCCCAATGTCAAACCATGCAAAGGATCCAGAGAGCCCCCACAGCTGCTTTAAAACATTGGTGCTGTACCTAGAAGATTCTGCAATAGAGAGGAAATAATGGGGTTTCCATAGCAAGTGGAACAGAACCAACAATATTAGTTCCTGGGCTGGTTCTCAGCTTGCATGCCTCCGATCACCAAAATAATCACCGGCACACCCCAAATCCATCCTTCATTAGACACACTAGCATCATTTCATGCCCAAACCTTCATTTATCTCTAGCAGTGGCAGTATCAGGGTAGTATTTGGGGCACACGTCCAAGGCCCCACTCAGCAGTGTATTCTTCGCCAACTGGCAGAAGCTCTCCTGGGTTTCAGGCAGGAAGTATACACAACCCTACCTGGATATGCTAGTGGTTTTTGTCCCACATCTCCCACCATTCAGCTTCATTGGATAACCCATTAGACTGAAGTCTTATTAGAGAGGGCTTTGCAATGCAAGATCAGCCTTGAGCAATCTGGTACACTACTTCCACCCAGAGACTCAAGGCCCTTTTGAGATGCACTGGTGCAACCTTACTCAACCTTGCAGAACCAGCTCATACAACACGATTTGGGACTGCTGAAGCAGCAGCAGCACCCAGGTGCTTGATTGCTACGTTTGAGATGCACTGGTTTGAGATGCACTGGTGCAACCTTACTCAACCCGATGCCCTCCTGATGCTGGCTTTGGCTACATGGGAAATGTTGTCCAAAACACCTGGAGAGGTTGGAGAACGCCAAACAAACATAACATCCAGTCCAAGGCTTCTCCACTCCACACAAACTATTTTCAAGCATGGTCCCTCCGTGCCATTTATATCATTTCCTTGGCAACAGACCCATGAATAAGTAACTGGGAGTTTCCACTTGGGGTGCTTCACCCTGAAATAAGCCTTAGGTTACTGCAAATCATACTCCCCTGCCACTGGGAAACTGTCCCCCTCAAGAAGTTATTTCAAGGTGCCTGGTTCAAATATTATTTGCATGTGATATGGACATGCTTATGAACAAATTAACCATCTCACAAAAGGAGCATTGATCTGTTCATGCCTTCTATATAATGTAGTATCATTTTACTGACTTAAGACAACTGAGCATAGTACAGTGGTACCTCAGTTTACGAACAGCCTACTTTACAAACTATTTGGATTACGAACACTTTAAACCCGGAAATGAGTGTTCCGGTTTGCGAATTATTTTTTGGAATGCGAAAGTTCAGGCTCCGGCCATGGGAGGCGTCGGTAGGCCGCACCGCGGCACGGAGCTAGGCCCCACCGCACACCCAGGCCAGGGGTGATGGGGGTTGGAATTCAACAAGACCTGGATGGCCAGAGATCCTTTTATTATGGCCAGATCCAGCTCCCAGCTAGATCATGCTTTCCGGCAGAAGCCGCCTCACCTGTTTCCCATCGACTGACTCAGTCCGGATCCACTTCCGAGATGCACAGCGTAAGGGCTGACCTTTCAAGTGCTTGTCACATCAGTCAGAGCCTGCCGGGCACTGGCCTGCTGCAAGTCGCGAGTCTGCACTGGGCTCACCATGTCTAGTTTTCCCCCCTTTCCATGAATGAACCATGTTTGTGAGCTACTTGTCATGTTTTCAGAAGGGTAAGTCACTTGCTGCAAAAATAATTTTTTAAAAAAATACTCAATCACCACCAACAGAGGGGATTGTGGCACTTTAAAGAGTGTGATCCACAGGTTCACACTCTTTCAAGATAAGGTAAGGAAAAGATCCAATGAGTCTGAACCAGGTGGTAGTGGTGTAAAAAAAGCAAGGGAAGGAATGGCAGGAGAGGAGTCACCAATTGTGAATCTGGAAGAGGACCCCGACCCCCCCATCCAAACAATGACTATCAATAGTGCAGGTAAGAAAAAATCACATTTTCCTTTTTTTATCATCAATACTGTTTTATTGATTTTACAGTACAGTACATTGACTATTGCTTTCATTTTATGGATCAATGACCTTGTTAGTAAAATTCATGTGAAATTACTGTTTTAGGAGTTTTTTTCATTGTCTGGAACAGATTAATCCATTTTCCATTACTTTCTATGGGAAAGCACACCTTAATTTAAGAACGCTTTGGTTTAAGAACGGGCTTCCGGAACGGATTAAGTTTGTAAACCAAGGCACCACTGTATTCCCCCTTCACTGACACGTGGAAACCTGTGGAGAAAAAGTGACACTTTCATTTGACTGCCTATATTGGAATGTTTAAGACCACAACCATCAGCTGATATTTTCCTTTCTTTCCTGGAGAACTGTTAAGTTCTGTATTCCCTTTGTGGGCATGTTTTACTAACTGAAAGATAGATAGATAGATAGATAGATAGATAGATAGATAGATAGATAGATAGAGATAGATAGATAGATAGATAGATAGATAGATAGATGAGAAACAGGGTCTTATTTTGGGGGGAGTGCCTAGATGCAACTCTGTCATTAATGGTAACCTCTGTGACAAATAACAGCTATCTATCAACTTGGTTTGGTATTACTGACTTCCCAATTTTTGCCATCTCCATACTTGTTTCTGCAAGCTTGAAGATGACTATTTCTCTGAGCAATGTTTGACCTCCATTATCTGAAAATAAAGGTAACAAAGAAATAAGGCACAACTTTGATTACTCTAAACTCTGGCTTTTTATGTTGCTAATTCCCCCTTTTAGAAAACCATGGCGCATTTGGTGAAAGATCCCCACGTGTTTTCCTTGGGTGGCCATGTGTAACAGCATCTGTAGACAAGGCCATGTGGTAACAGTCTCAAATTACAGAGTGTCATATCCTTCACAAATCCAGAATGAAGACAGAAAAATTGCTGGAAAACTCATTTTGGATCCTGGGTACCACATGCAGTGCCATCGTAAGGCGGGCAAACGCCTGCCAACCACCCTTGTTGACAGTGTGACTTAACAAATTGTACGCTCATGTCTTTCTCATCAGGTGGATAACTACACAACCATACTTGTACTAGTCATTGTCATTGTACAGCTCACCAAGTTAAGCGGAGATATTTGTATCTCTCTGTGTTGCTGACGTGTTTCTTAAGTGGAGACACGAGAATGTTGTTTTATTCCCAACACGGTTAAATTGGTTGCAAATGCAAATGGGGGGGGGTGAATAGATGCCACATAGATTTAAATCCACCCAACTAAGAAAATTTGGTGAATTCAAAGAGGTGCAATAAAATTCCAGAGCCATTTTTATTCATATTTATTACACACAAACACACACACACACACACACACACACACGGTTCAGATAGTTATCTGAAGGGCTTTGTTGACTACATTAGGAGAGTGCATACTACTTAGATTTGCCGATGCTGCCAAAATATTTCTGTGTCTGATTCCGCAAAACCAAACACAAGGGAAAATGACGCTGTAAACTTTGATCTTGCACATTACCTGTTTGTTTCCATACGCCTTGGTCAAGTGAATTTTCTGGTGGATTGTGCCAGTCTGAAAAACCCAATGGAGCACAATTGGGTCCTGCCCTGCCGTCCAACACGTTACACCATGCTGAAAGCAAAATTGTGCAACTATTTTAAGTCACATTTCTAAAAAAATATTTCAAATTGGCAAAAGATGCTGTACAGAATCAGGTAAAGTCCAGACATGTGGATTATGCTTCGACCAACTCTGTGGTCCCGGGACCTTGCTTGTGGCCATTTGAAGCTGCTCCTTCCCAGAGGAGTTGGGTCAGATAAAGGAGGTTGGTGCAAATGGGGTGCCTACATTTGCCTGTCTGCCACTGTCTCCTCTCCAGTCACTGGCCTGTGCTATCTCTCTCTCAGCAGCAACTGCCTTGCTCGCTACTGACTCTGGCTGTGCCCCTGCTGCTCGAGTTAATTACAGTAATTATACCTGCTTGCTCCTCAGCTCCAGCTCCCTTTTGTTGCTGTTTTCCTGCCTGCTTATTTGCAAATCTAATCGCTCAGTGACATTTTTTTTAAAGAAGAGATTGAGAGAGAGAGAGAGAAAGGAGCTCCGAGTGGGATGGGAGAGAAGCAGAGAAAAGGGGATCAAAATTGGCAATTTTCAAAGCAGCGAAGCCCCAGTAATCAAGAAGCTTTCAAGCAGTGACAGGTGCTTGCGCCTCATCCTTCCCACCCCCTCCCCAATTCTACTGCCACCTATTTACTGATGGGGAGACCTCTAATAGGCCCCCAGCAGCATGACCGAAAAAGAAAGGAAAGCCTTTTATCATCTGACCTCCTTGGAAATGGAACAGGACACGTAAAGGAAAAGGCGGAGAAGGGGGATGCTGTCCAAAGAACATGTAGTATTTTGTTATACCCACAGCACATGTGCCATTTGGAGCCTTGCTAGCCTTCAGACAGTGTGAATGTCCAAGCATGGAAAATTAGCACCTGCAAGCCTTACACTGCAATCCTAGCAAGTTACAGGTAGGTAGCCGTGTTGGTCTGCCGTAGTCAAAACAAAATAAAAAAATAAAAAAATAAATCCTTCCAGTAGCACCTTAGTTGGTCTCTAAGGTGCTACTGGAAGGAATCCTAGCAAGGTTGCTTAGGGTGGCAGCCACAGTATTTCGGTCACGCGGTACTTTGGCACCACGTTATATGTAGAGAGACGCTGCATTCATAGCCATGAAGCCTTAAGGTTTGATTGACTGATTGGTTGGTTATTTAATTTCTATACTGCTTTACATATAAAAATAGATATCTAAGTGGTGTACAAAAAAAGAAGCAACAATAGACAACTTAAACAAAATATTACGAAAAAATCACACAGTTACATATGTTACATTCCTCCTGGTAACTCCTGCAGCCCATCTGATACCAAATGTATTGCTCTTTGGACCACACCAGCGAGGGCAGGAAGGGTGGCTCTCTGGTTGCCTGGGCAGCCCAGGACCTCCATACACACTGCCCAGGCTTGCACCCCCAGAGAGGTCACTTCCGTGCTGCTGACACAGCAAAAACAACAAGGGAGTCAGCAGTTACAAGTTACCAATCTCTGCAGCCACAGCAGGTGCTGTGATTCTCCAGCGGTTTGACTTCACCCCTGGAGCCATTGTCTCTCAAGACCGAAGTATGCCGACGTCAACAACAATACAAAGTTACTAATATATTTAAATCTATATCATTTTCCTTCTGACGCACCCTTCCTCTCAACCTCCAGGTTCTAAACAATCTCTCAGGTCACCCACAAAAGTCTTACAATGAGAAGAGTTCCTGGAGACAGGTGACTCCGGACAATCTCATGCGCTGCAGGTGCCTTCTTTAAGGCAGCCTTAAAATTGGTAGTAGTTTGTCACTGGGCCATTTCTGCTGCCACTCTGCTGTCTAGAATACATTTGCGCAAGGGTCCTGGATCACAGCTGGATACTGTCTATCTGTAACAGGGCTAGCCCATGAAGTGCCCTCCAGACATTGCTCAGCTACAGCTCCCATGTTGGGAATCCTGGTCAAGACTCATGCCATAGGTTGGGGAATTCAACAAAGCACCCTCTAGGTCATGCATAGGCAAACTCAGCCCTCCAGATGTTTTGGCACTACAGCTACCACCATCCCTAGCTAACAGGACCAGTGGTCAGGGATGATGGGAGCTGTAGTCCCAAAACATCTGGAGGGCTGAGTTTGCCTATGCCTGCTCTAGGTGCTGATGGCATCCAACAACACCTGAAAGGTACCATGTTGGCTACCCTGACCTTCAGCATCCATAATGACCAGAACTGTATGTATGTATGTATATGCTCAAGAAGACAGTGCAAATACTGCATCAAGAAAATACAAATTCTGTGATCTATTATTAGTAGTAATAGCAGTAGCAGTAATTGTATTATTTTGCATCTTCAGCCCCCAGCATCTCCAGTTATTGCTTCTTGGTTTTAAAAGAAAAAAAAGTATGTTCTTCAAATAGAAATCAAGGTGGGTTACAAAGGAGATCAAAATGAAGTTACAACAACAAAATCAATCTTCAGTTAATAACAAAAAAAAAACCAAAAACTAACCAACCATGTTGAACAGGGAAAATAAATAGCCATGACATAAAAACAATGCAGCAGCAAAAAAAACCCAGCAATAGGTGCATTCCCTTTTTCTTTGCTGCTGAACGGTTTGTTCAACAGCCTGGCCACCATATTATTTCCCCTGTCATGTCCTCAATGTGGCATCATGGGTAGGAAAATGGCAGCCACCAGTAAGAGTCAATAGTTTGATGGCAGACACCTTTTCTGCCCAGCCCAAATGCCTTCGAATAATGTTACATCTGGTGGATTCTGGGGAAAACAACATGGTGGATTGTAAAAGATGTGTTCTATTACTACTGCTACTTGTTACAGCAAGAAAGAAAGATAAACAGAAGACTCTTGTCACTACAGCTAATAGCAAGCTGGTGAATTTCATTCCCTCTTCTGAAAATCTCAAGGAAATGTCCCCTTATATTTGCCACCTGAGACAAGGCCACAAATTTGTGGGTAATTTGGGTTAAGTCCTAATTTCTTTTGGGGTTGTGAACTACCCCACTGTGCCTAAGAGGAAAGGTTTTTTGGGATCAGTCCAAAAGCAGAGAGCAGAATCACCTGCCCAAAACAACAGCAACAAATCACTTCTTGAGCTGTGTTCAGATTTTAACATCCTCACTTCTGAGCGAATGGAATCTGAACAAGCGATTGGATCCTTGGAGGAATGTTCAGATGACAACTCAATTTACTGTCTCTGGGATTTTCATCCAAGTTTTCTAAACCTCAGTGCATCAGAAAGCAAATAAAATAAACAAACCTACATTTAATTTTGAATAGCGTCAATAGAGGGTAATATTGTTCTGTTCTTCAGTTATTCTATCTGTTAATGACATCTTATAACTGTCAGTTATAAAAAATATCTCAGGAATAATAAACTTGATTCTTGTCCAGGAGAATAAATATTTCATTGCAAGTCTTGTACTGTGGCACATGAGGAATGTGGCTATCTGAAGCTTTTATTTCATTAAAGAGAAGAAGAAGAAGACGAAGATGAAGAAGAAGAAGAAGAAGAAGAAGAAGAAGAAGAAGAAGAAGAAGAAGAAGAAGAAGGTGTTTTTGTATCTCAAAAGTATGGGCAACTTCCAACAGAATACACAAAAACACAACAGCAACAACGCAACAGAACATCACACATTAAAGGTGTCCCAATACAGGATTGCCTTCAGATGTCTATGGAAGGTCACATAATTATTTATCTCGTTGACATCTGATGGGAGGGCATTTCACAAGGGGGGCACAACTACCAAGAAGGCCCTCTGCCTGGTTCCCTGTAACATCACTTCTTGCAGTGAGGGAACCGCCAGAAGGCCCTCGGAACTGGACCTCAGTGTCTGGACTGAACAATGGGGGTGGTGACACTCCTTCAGGTATACAGGGCCCTCGGTTATCCTGCCAGGAGCTTCAAAATATAGCTGTAGCTTTCTTAATGGCAGGCTCCCAAGTTTTCTGGGTCCTATGATTTGGAGGGGAGTGTTCTGGTTTGAATGGCCTGGCCCATGAACCCCTTTCACAAAGTCACTCTAGAGTAAATGCAGGGAGAGTGTCTAGAGTAAATGCAGGGAGAGTGGGATTCTGCCTACTTCTGAGTAGGCATGTTCCCATACAGATCTGGAAATAATTATGATAATTAACTAGAAATGCAATATATATATCATCATAGACTGACCAGGTGGCTTTTGCATCTGCTCAGTCTGCTGACCAGGTGATAAGGACCCCATGTTCCTTTCTTATGTGTTTCTTATCATTAAACTGAATGTGGACCTGAAAATTCATTCAAATAGAGGACCAACCTCTATAAATGAGGGCACACAATATCCCTCTCACCTCCTAAAAGAACACAGTGAGCCCCCCTGAGGTACTTTTTGCTGACAAGAAAACAAGGACTCTTCATAGCCCTCTGTCAACTTGGTTCTGAAGAATTTGAAATATTATGGGCACTGAGAGGGGGGGGGAGAGAGAGAGAGAGAGAGAGAGAGAGAGAGAGAGAGAGAGAGAGAGAGAGATGGTATTACAGCAGGTTTATATTTGGCATTCAGTGTGTGAAAGTTGAACGTAATATTATCTCCCCACTATGCTAATACAGAGCAATAGCAGCAAAGAGGCTGTTTTATTATTATTATTATTATTATTATTATTATTATTATTATTATTATTATTTTCTGCTCAGGCTTTCTTATTTGCATCTGGCAACCATAACTGCTATGCCATCAGGGGCCTTTGCACTTTTTGTGTGCACATGGAAACTATGGTATTGGGTTGTGTATTTGAAAAGGAGGAGTGGCTACAGTTCTGCTTTAATTATGATGAGGTCTTGGGCTGGAAGGTCTGTTGTTTGAAAAACCATCCATTTTGCTGCTCCACATACTTGCCATCCACTTCTGTCACATTCAGAGTTACGCCACCACCTAGTGGCTAGGCCAAATAATTCCACTCCCTAAATCTACCAGTTCCTAACCGAAATCTGAATTTTTCAAAATTTTGCCTCGAAGGTTGCCAACATTTTATATAAAGAAATACAGCATGTGTCGTTCCCCCCCTTTTTTTCCTGGCATGGGAGGTAATGTGATGGGGAAGACTTGCCTTTGTGAAACTGCATTGTTCCCCTGCACTTAAAGGTGCAGGAGCAGGTGGTAACTTGGAGCACACACCAAAGAGAAATGACTCCAGGTGGCCTCTGACTTTAGGTTTTAGGCAAAGAGTAAAAGCACATTTGCACTCTCACATTTACTCAATATTTTAACACTCACGTTGATTTCTTAAAACTGCAGCTTCAAACTGCAGAAATGGAATAAATTTTATTCCTCCAGACATGGTGCTTCTGCATATCAGGTATTTTTGACTTTGTAAAATGCTGGTTCTTAATTTTTCTTTTATAAGCAATCAACACCATTCTAAATGCTGCCAAAGCCTATTTTAGTGAATTGAGTATGTTGGCTCTCACCATGGGCGTAGTCAGGATTTATGTTTGGGGGGAGTGGGGCAGGGCACCCACCTGTCACCATCCTCTCTAGCAGATTCAGAAAGAAATGTCTCAACAACAGTTGCTTTAAATTACTTTATTTTCACCCCAAGTGCTCAGAAAAATCTGTCAAAATCTTTCTACAATTTCTACTTTTAGTTAAGTATTTTTATTTTTATTTATTTACTTGGTTTGCTGGGGCAGCTCTCCCCCCCCCCCGGCTGCCCATGGCTCTCACATGTCTACATTCCCTTTCACATAAATTCTTCCACCTTTGGAAGGGCTGTTTTGCATGGGGGGGAGGGGAGAATCACAGGTTCCACTGCCAGCATCTCCAAATGCACCCCCTCTCTGAAATCCTGCACAGCTACTGCCAGTCAGCGTAAGACAATGAGCTGGATGGACCAAGGGCCTGACTTGGTTGAAAGCAGTTCCCTACATTCCACTTGAAAATCTGCGGCATCCTTGGCTGAGTGATTTATTTCTACATGCAGAGAATAATAAAAACCTAGAAATGAATTCACTGCACACTAGTGGCTTTTGGAGCACTGTGAGTCACCGTAATCTAGGAATTCATATATCTCCCTGAAATCAGCAACCAACTTCACATAAATGCTCCCTGAAAACATTCTGTGTGAGTAACCTGAAGTGGGTGCAAGCCAGAGGCAACACAAATGAGATTTGCAGAGTCAGGTTGCTGAAGGCTCATTAAGGAATGGGTGGCCAACTTCTGCAGTCATCTCGGTCTCTGCCAAGTGGGTTGAAAGCACAGGTGCCAAAGCAAGGGGAGAATTCTGAGAGCAGCACTTCATAAACGCAAGAGAGCGGGGAAGACTCAGATCTTGTGAAATGATTTCATATGGATGTGGCATACTCTAGTCTAGGATCAGCTGTGGGGGGGGGAGTGCTCTAGAAATAAAAATACCCTTGCCTGCTGCAACTTTGCAGAGTAACTTTAAACAGGTACCAACCGCCAAGGAAGAGGATGGTGGTTGCTGCATAAATGTGGGCTCAAACATGCAGGATGGCGGGCATCTTTCTGAGTGCTTGGTCACATAGTGAAGATGCTGTGCTTTAGTGTTCAACCGTGTTTACAGGATGGTATCTAATGCATCTTTATATGTGTGTGTGTCAATCCTTTTAAAAGAAAAAGAATTGTTGTAGCCCAGTTCTGTCCGAACATCACATCCTCAGACCTGGAAGCTATTCCCCCACATATCCAAATTTCTGTGGGCTAGTTCTGCTTACTGAATGATAAAGGGTGAGATACTCTGCACATGCTCACTGTCTGTCTATTTCAGGCTGGGAAAGTGCCTGGAGTAAGTTAGATGGACCGGTGGTCTGCTATAGTATAAGGTGGCTTCCTACATTCCTGAACCAGCTACTAGGGGTGTCTAATTTTTACAAGTACCAAAAATGTGTATGGAAGAGGGGAACAGAATCTTTTTCCCCTCCCCTGCCTAATCTCCCCATACTTACTGTTGCGGGCAGTTTTCTTCCAGTCCAGTTCCAATACCAAAATGCCCTGGGAGTGCGAGGTGGGGTCGTACTGTTTGAAACTGCGGAGAACAGCAAGGTAAGGTGGAGGAGGAGGAGGAGGAGGCTGGAGGCAGCTCCCCTCACCTGAGCAGACCTTTGGTTCTAAGAATTAGACACCGCCCAGCACTCACTTTACACACAAGCAGAGGAGACACGTGAAAAAGCAAATGCAGCTCTCTTGCTTCCACCCCAAATTTAATTTGGCCTTACCCTTGAAGGATAAAACAGGCATTTTTCTATCCAGGGTAGGGCTGATTATGCAGAGTTTTGAATTCCCTGCCGGTAGATGGCAGTGGAACTTTTATTCGGCTAGCAAGAGAAGCAGCAAGAAAAACTCAAATAGCTGCTTCAAATAATATGGCCAAGATCGACCCACAAACTCTGAACCTGTACCAATGTTAGAGAATGCAACAGGAACTTTAAAAGCTTCTTCATCTTTTGTTGTGGATGTACTCTTTATTACGATTATTATTATTACCCACCCTCCTCCTCACCTAGGTCTCAGAGCAGGTTGCAACTTTAAAACATAATATTATAAAGAGTTTAAAACAACTTACAATCATAAAAATAAGAGGGGTCCTAAAAGTGTCAAAATACTACCTTTTATTCCCTTGGTTTTGCCAATTTGTCCCAGTTTTGTACTAAAATCAGAAATGATTTTTTTTCACAGAAAGCAAAATTATTCTTCTGTTATAAACTGGCTTCTTTTAATGAGGAAGCTGGCGCCATGCTGTTTTTGTTGTGGTTATCTGTATTTTTTAAATAGATGGATAAATAGTTTTAATTCTATTAACATTTTATTTTTTATTTTTTTATATGGTTTTGGCCATATATTATGGCAAATATATACTAATCAATTTTTAAATATGTTTTTAGTGCAAGTGATGAGCTCAGAAGTAAAAACCAAGGCACAACTACTATTTGTGGAAGCAGAAAACTCCTAATTTTACTTCCATTATACTATGCCACCATTGGCTAAGTGGAGCTCCTGACCAGCTATTTTGCATTGGCTGCAGTAACATAGAGAGCAAGAGAAGTATCAGGTGCAAAAACAGGAGCACTTTGAGGGCATTTACAAGGGTATGACAAAGTGTTACATGCCTAAAGATGAAGGTGAAGTAGAGGGGGTGCTGGCCAAAAAGAACAATGTCAGTTTAAGTACGGAAGCGGAATGCATTCTACCCTTATATAATTTGTGGACATTCTGTCCCTCACATTGCCTGTCATTTAAGTGCTTTCTAAATACATAACACATCAAGCGTTAAGTCCCCTGCCTCCATTTTTCCAACTGTATATTATCAGCTTTCCAAATGTACAATCCCCCCCCCCCGAACTCCACACTATATACAACAAAACTTGAGAGGGAAGGAAGCCCTAATTTTCATGTGCTACTGATTTGAAGAAGTCCAGTTCCTTGACTCTAGTCATGATATGTGTTCAGCAATGGGGTCGTTCACACAAGGCTTGCTCAAGACATTATGGCACCAGAGGCAAAGTACAAAGTGGCGTGTCTCCCTGCCAGGAAAGAAGGTGTTAAGTAGTGGGTGGACACAGCAGACGACACAGTGATTTTCAAGCAGCTCTTGTTTATTCTCAGGCTGGAACAGAAGTGAACTGAAGGGCTCAGCAGCCTGCTTATATAGAACTCAGCTACAAGCAACAGTAACAACTTTCCGCAGTTAACCAATCCCTGAACGTCACTTTCAATCCCTCATTTGCATGTGCGGACCTGAGTGAAAACTGCAGCAGAATGAACTATATACACACCCCCCTAGTGGCCTAGGGTGAGAACTTCAATACATAACAGAAGGGGTGAGTGAAGATCTACTGCAGGAACAAGGGATGCAATCCAATCAACCTTACTCAACAGATGAAGTGGGAATCAAAGACTGCTGCGGGGGGGGGGGGGAGCCTGTTCTGAATCACACAGGATGGGCATAGAGCTCAGGAGACCCCAGAGGGCAACACCTGCCATTTCCTCCCTGGGGGTGAGAGGATACCAGCAGCATCTCATATTCACTGAGAGGCCGCTGAAGAAGCAGTATTGGGGGGGGGGCTGCCAAGGAGGTGGCAGATCCGACCTCCAAGGAGCATATGGCGGCGGCGGCAGGCAATGCATTCCTTGGAGGATGGAACTGCTGCCCCTATGGGTCCTGCTGTTTAAAGCAGTTGCCTTACCTTGCCTCATGGGTGGGCCAGCCCCAAAGATGAAGATGTCCTTTTTTTCCCATGTACCACCGACTCTGCAATCCTAACCTCTGAAGATAAGCCCCAAGGAATTAAAAAGGACTTACTTCTGAACAGAAACGATTAGGATTGGGCCGCTGGTTATGTCATAGCTATTGCAAAATAACTGTTCTGGCAGCCTTGCCCTATTTATTGCCTGCCCCACCCATCTTTCTTTTTGCCTTTCCAAACAGAAGTGGGTTTTTTGTGTAGTTGTTTTGTTTTTGTTCCCTGAGCTGATATAGTATCAACTAGGGACTGCATCAATTCCTGTGCTAATCATTGTTGCCCAATGGCAAATGGGGTGTGTGTGTGTGTGTGTCATAATGACGAGTTTAAGTGGCATGGCCCAAAGAGTAAAAGATATAGAAAACCCCTGCCCTGCTTGGGACAGTTGCCTTGAGGCAACTTCACACACACAAACACAAAAATGCACACCTCTAGCTTAGCGCTAAAGCCCTAAATCAGCCAGGCAAGGAAGCTGCCGTCTGGATGCCAACTTTGTTGCATATTATAACAAACAACCCAGCAAAGGCTCTCGCAGCAGACACACTCATTATCTCTAGCAGGAGAAAAAGCCATCCACAACCCAGAGCTGTGACCTTGTTATAGTTTGTAATGAGCTGACAGGAAAATATTTCTGCCCGATTAGAATTCTTAACGAGCTCCTGATTATTATAAGAGCAGGCTGGCCTGGCTCCCATTTTGTCCCATCTGTAAGCAATGGCAGGATGGTTTCTAGAAACCCTTTTCTTCCGGTTCTTTGCAGTCCTAGAAGGAGGGACTTTTCTACTGCCATTATCTACGTGCCCCTCGCAGTCTCAGGTTAATTAAATAAGTATTTGCCTTTCCCACACATTTCGTCTCAGATATAGTTCTATTGTTCAAGGATCCACCTTGAATTCCACCAAACGCTTGCCAAGACAATGTGTCCCCCTCCCCCCTTTTCCCCATTGGGCTTTTGTGAGAGACATACAAATGTCCATATTTCTCCCATGATTTCTCTTCTCAGTTAATCCTGGGTTTTCATGTTTTGCTCAGTACATCTACGGACTGCTGCTTCTAGGACTCTGCACCAAGCAGTGGCAGAAGAAGAGAGATGTCACCCCCACATTCCTCAGGTGTGCCTGTAAACGCTTGAGAAGTAAAAAAAATAGTAGGCCTCACCTTTTTTGAAATGTGGGAAAGGTAAAGTTGATAGTAAGAAGAAGCACGTATCCAGGTCAAATTGGAAGTTACAATATGAAGTGTTTAAAAAATAAATCCTATAATCAGAATTGGCTTGTAAAACGAGCTAATGGGCTTTTAGTCTAGTGGGCAGACATCCATATCATAAATAGCACCACCACAGCTGGTGGAAATGATCCCTTTTGCTGGCAGTATCAGATAATTGACCAAGCACAAAAACAGACCCATATATTCTGAAGTAATTTTTGTTTGGGGAAAGGCCTGTGTGGCTGTAAATGGGAGAGCACAGACCCTTTAATTGAGAGGTTTTGCTTTTCTATGTACCTTAAGAATTAACCCCAAAAATGAAGGACTAGCAGCTTCACTAAACATGTACAGCCAAGCTAATAATTTCCCAACACCCTTCCACTCCAAGGTACATGCCCAAAAGTGTACATTTTGGCCTAGCTTTAGGGGTTAGGAAATCTATTTCTGTTGATGTCTCTGCCATTTGCACTCTTGAAGGGTCTTCATCAGCTCTTGGCAGTTCAGGAGTTTCTTATTCATTTTTTCTAACAGAGGCAGAAGCGGCTGACTCAAGGCCAGGGATGGAGATCCTGTGGTTCATCAGAAGTTGCTGAACTACATCGCCCATCACCCCTGACGATGCTGACTGGGGATGCTGGGAGCTGAAGTTGCACAACATCTGGAGGGCCACAGCAGCTACCCTATTCTATGGGATGTGCTGGATGCTATTTCCTTCTCATGAACAAAAGGTCACAAATTTAACAGCAGGCACTTGGTTGTGGGCTTGAAGAGGCCAGATCCTTGACAGTTGTTTCATATGGAGATGTTTGGGAAGGCAATTATAAGAGTTAAAAGAATGGTAAAAGCTGTCTTTCACAAACAGCCAACAGTCCTTAGGTTTCCTGTGTGCCCATTTGCTTTAGTTTTTCCTACATATCATCTCCTCTTGAGTGCAGTTCTGTTTCTTGGATTCCTGCTCCCCTTGGCTTCCCTCTATGGTGCTGTCCTTGCTTAAGAGAGATTAACTCCACCGCCACCTCCTCCTAGTCTGTTCCTCTGAAGATTATCATTTCATGCTAGGGACAGATAATCCCATCAACCAACTGGCCAACTGCCACAAACAGGACTGATTAAAATCCTCTGGCGCTTTCACATGCTCCAACATCTCATTCCGACTCTTGCCATTTGATTGGCTGAGGATATAGGGGGATGAAGTCATGGGCAGCAGTGGTTATTTTGAATGTTAATAAAACAGACATCAAGGAAGATTTCGAGGAAAAATTGGGCATGCAAATTTAACACCATCACAGTGTGTCAAGCGGAGGTGTGCCTCTTTGCCCCCCTGGTGTTCAGGAAACCTATTGCAAGCCAGTATGGTTACAAGTTGGCCCTTTAATTTTGGTTTGCCGAGAATCGTGGAGTCGAAGGGACACCGATAGTCATCTAGTCCAGCCCCCCGCAATGCAGAAATCTCAACTAAAGTGTCCATGGCACATGGCCATCCAACTTCTTCTTAAAAACCTCCAAGGAAGGAGATTCCACCACCTCTTGTGGGATTCTTTTCCACTGTTGAACAGCTCTTGCTTTCAGAATGCTCTTATTGATGCTTAGTCGGAATATCCTTCATTGTAAATTGAAGCCATTGGTCCAGGTCCTAGCCTCCAGAGCAGGAGAAAAGAAACTTGCTCCATCCTCCATGTGACACAGCAACCCCAACCGCAGGCTAGCATGCAGGAAGGTAATGGTGATATCAGCAGCATAGAATCCTGTGTAGGCTAGACCCACACAGATAATTCATCTTGCTGTATAACAGATCCATTTCCCACTGTCCTTACCCAAATGTTTCCAGTACATGCAATAAACTCTATTCTGGTTTTCTATGACTAGATGCAAAGTGTAACAGGTGAAAAATTGAAGAGGGTTGTTTTGTTTTGTTTTGTTTTTGGCAGAGAACTGAAAGAGGGATCGCTGCTTGTGATGTGTAAACACATCCCAATTTTAACTGGTAAACCAATTTGGCAGGATTTTTCTTGCGCTGTTTCAAAAACCTGTAAAAACTGTTTGACAGGAGCTGACGGTGGGACAAAAGAAATGTGTGTGTACACAGGGGAAATGATGCCTCTTGCAAATCATTCTAGCTCTCTTAGAAACAGCTGTCTCACCCCAGCCTTGTGTTTTAGGGAATTCAGCTTGTACAGAAACAGTGAGTCTTTCTCTCATCTCTAAGGGCACCAGGTTTTGGAAAAGCACCTTGGTGTTCCCTTCCCCATGGAAGAGCTTGGTATGCACCTTAACAAGAGGTTGACTACAAGCAAGAGCATCTGGAGGTAGAGTAAAAATGCTCAGGGTAGAGCATGCAAAAATAATAATAATACCCACTTGCCTTGGGGCACATAGTAGTGGGGTTCTGATGCAGTGCACAGATCCAGTGTAATATTTTATATTTTTATTAACAGAATTTATAGACTGCCCTGCAGACAAAGTTCTCCGGGCAGCTTACAACATAAAAAAGTTATAATTCAATCACTGTGACATAAAAAGTAGCAAAATATGATGTGGCATAAAGTTGAAAAGCGGAGAATAAAAAGAGGACTGAAATGAATTTAAAAGGCAAATCCTTCTCCTGGCCTGGTGCCAATTTGTGGCATGCAGAGGTAACTGCCAAAGCCCTGGCAGGGCATGGTAAGGTTGTGGCTCAGCTGTTGGCATTGGGCCAATGTCTGGGCCCACACAGTGTGCCACCGGGTTAATTATAATTCCCCTAGTATGCATGCATGGGAGGGGGCAGAGCTGGGGAGTGTATGTGGGAACTGTGCTTTGTGTCACCTCTGGGCTACCCTGCAGGGACTCAGAGTCAGTCCAAGGGCAGTGCTGAGTGGTCATTCTGGCCTGTGTCCCTGTACTCACCGAGCAACCGAAATTAATCACACTGCAGGGCTGTGGCTCTCCTGACCTTGCCACTGCCTTGTTCCATCTTCATTCTGCCAAGCAAAAGCACCACCACTGTGAGGACGCCACTGTTGCCCTGTGACCCTGCTGCTTCTGCGGCTCTTTGGAGAGCTGAGGCAGAGGCAGATTTAGGGGACTGTCATCAGTGATGAACAACAGGAGGTGAGAGGCGGAGGAGCAATGAATTTTGGCATCGCAGAGGGCATTACTGAAATTTGAAATCCCAATGTCTGCCAATGGTTGAGGTTCCCCAGTCCTGGTATAGAAAATAACCAATACGGTATAAACAATTGTGTGTCCAGAGCAGGCCCTACCATTAGGCAAAGTGAGGCACCTACCTCAGGGGGCAGATGGTGGAGGGTGGAGGTGAACAGCAATAGGTCTTGGAGGCTCTATGTGTGCCACAGAGCCTGCCCTGCGCCTCCTAACCAATCTGTTGCCCTCAGGTGTGGTAGATTATGGTGTCTCATCACCAATGTTAAAACAGGATTCAGCTGACAATCTGGGCAATTTGTGTACATGGAATAGGAAAAGGGTGCCATCTTGCTTCAGGGGAAGCAGTGAAATGTCTTGGGTGTGTCCATACTGCCAGCCACGCCTTCCGAAAGCTTTAATTTGCCTGAGGAGTTAATGTTAATTTTGCCCAGAAAAAAAGTTTCTGCTCAGCTGTGGAAATTCGCTTGAAAAAGGGCTGGGGGAGGAGAACACACAAACACAAGAGTGAAGGCAAGGACACTTCCAAAAAAGCAACCTCAGACTTGGTGTGCAAAGAACCAAATCAGTGTTTAGCTTTTGTGTCTCCCCCCTCCCCCCGCTGCCCCTTTACGCAGGGAAAGCAAAGCATTTTCCAGGACCCAGAGGCAATGTTTAGTCTGATAGTTCATCGCCCATTTCCAATTAACTTAATGAAATAAAACTCTCCTTTTTCCAGTATTGTCCTATGCATGTACACAGCAGAGAAGAGACTGGTTTTTTTTGTTTTTTGTTTTAAGTACATCAGTTTGGGGTGGTAATTTCTGCTACATTCGCTTGGAGACATCTATCTATTTTCACACCTGCAGTGTAGGCTGGTGTTGTAGCTGCATCTGCTAAGGAGCCTCCCTGTTTTCTTTCCTGGAGGCTATTTCAGAGCAAAAATATCCATTAACCGCACACACCGAAGCACCCACTTGACAAAGGCAGAATAAAAAAGAATAAAGCTACATCAAGCTTGGCGTATAACTCATCTAGAGAGGCTGCGATCAGAGGGGCAGAAGGGACCCATTCAGAACATGGGAATAGTTGCCTTGACTTTGCTTTCTCCACAGAGAGAGTTGTCTTCTATTGCCTCTCGGTGTAGTCTCTACAGTAGGGGTGGGGAACTTTGTCAGCCTGGGGCCACATGCCCTTCTGGGAAACCTTTCAAGGGCCACATGCCAGTGGTGGGTGGGGCCAGATGCAAAAGTGGGCAGAGCAACTAATGTAAATTTTACCTGTGCACTGTAGGCTAGTTTCTGCAGAGACTCACACACCCCTAGACAAGTAAGAAGCATGATCAGGGTTTAAGTACAGATTCCAGCCAGGCAAAAATACTTGGGTTGTTAAGCCGAGTCAGCCTTAGAGACAGTTTTGAGAACCAGGCAGGGCCTGAGGCTCCTCCACTCCACCTCAGGAGTCTTCCCCAGTTCTACCTAAAGATACTGTGCATTGATACCAAGACCTTCTGCATGCAAAAGATGTGCTCAGCAACACTGAGCTGCAGTCCCCTCCCCAAAACAGTTTATAACAACGCACTACTGTTTAATTATGGCTACTTCTATTTTAATGTCCACATCATTTATTTTATAAATTGAATAGCTCAAAAGTCTATTGTGACATGAGCTTCTTTCATACCTGGCAACTCAATTTATCCCCACAGCATGGGGCCCACTCACATATCCTATAACGTCCATTTCCACCCACTTTCTTCTTCTGAGGGTGATCGGATGCAAAGGACAACCAGACTCTAGGACTTTTAGCAGCTCTAGAATCTGGCAAGGGCAGCTTTTCATGGATAGAGCAAAAATGCTGCGCTTGATGCAGTTCCCTGTTGTCTCCCCGCCCCCCAGTTGCTCTAACACAGTCATGGGAGTTGGAGTTCAACAACATCTGGAGAGCACCATATAGGGTGTCCCTGTTCCAGATAGCATTGGCCCACTAAGTCCAGTGTGGTAGGATTTGACTGCCTTCGCCTCCCTTCTCCACCTGGGATTGAACCTGGGACCTTTTGCATGCAAAGCAGATGCTGTACAGTAGCCATGGTCCTTCTTCACAAGCATCCTTTGATACCTGCATGGTTTCCAGAGTGAGTCAGAGGACACACTAGTCGCCCATCTCTGAGTCAGATCATCCTTCAGCACATATTGGTATCTATGTGTGTCTCCTGCTTTGTTGCAATGGACACTGGACCGGACAGGCTTATTTATAAGCATCTGGCCGTGTGCACTGAAGACTCTTCAGAGGGATAAACACAGGCTATGAAATGAGGAATTCATTCTCTTTCTACTAGCACCAGACAATACTGGCAGGAATGCTGTGTACTTAAATTTCATCACACTATTCCTTAGAACATTTATAGGGCCTTACATGAGGCTCTCAGGGTCTCTCATCCGGGAACTGGGCCCACATTTGCTTAGCTTCAGCAATTCAAAAACACTGAGATCTCCCAGATGACTCATTGACCCATTTAAAAATGAAAGTAGGGTCAAGCTGTTGCTGTCCACAAAAAAACTTCATTTTTTAAAAGATGGATCTAGGAAATACGAATAACCACAATAAAAGAAGCTCATCTAGAATGCATACCACCGATCAGGAGGGTATCACCAAGGTCAAGAGGCTGAAGGTGTGGTTAATGAAGTATCATAAAATCATGGAATTGTAGAGTTGGGACAATAAGGGTCATCTAGTCCAACCCTCTGCAATGCAGAAATCTTGACTAAAGCATCCATGACAGACGGCTATTCAAACTCTGCTTTAAAAAAACAGTAGCTAGGTGTTCTCTTACCACCTCTTTTCTTATCTTGGGCTGCAGCTCCCTCCTTGCATCATTTGTCACCAGATTGGGCACTGCTTTCCTTTTGGGTGAAGACAGAGGCAAAATATGTGTTGAGACAAGGAAACTGTTAGAGGCAAGAAAGTTTCTTTCAGAAAACAGAAGATCAGCCCAAATGAGAATAATGAAGAGGAACACAAATTCTGGCAAAAAACAAAAATAAAAAAGGCACAAGCAGACAACAAAGGGTGCAAAATAAACAAACAAAAAATTGAGGAGCATATTGTATGGCAGGGGGTCAGACTCTACAATTCTATGATTCTATGAAAAACAATGAGAACAACCATAAAAATGTATGCATTTACGGTAATTTCATTAAAGGTAGGAAACTGTCTACAGAGGAGGCTAGATCTCTGGGTGGCAAAGAAGTCAAAGGTGTACTAAAGGAGGAAGAAAAGATTACAAAGAACCTGAATGAATCCTATGCATCTGTCTTTGCCGCAGAAGGTATTGCGCAGATCCCTGTACTGGAAACAGCTTTTTTCAGGAGGGGAGTCTGAGGAACCGGGCAAGTGGTGGTGACAAGAGATGGTTCTATGCATTAGAACCAGGCAGAGGGCATTCTCGGTAGTGGCGCCCACCCTGTAGAACGCCCTCCCATCAGATATCAAGGAAATAAAAAACTATCTTACTTTCAGAAGACATCTGAAGGGAGCCCTGTTTAGGGAAGTTTTTAATTTTTGATGTTTTATTGTGTTTTTAATATTCTGTTGGGAGCCACCCAGAGTGACTGGGGAAACCCAGCCAGATGGGCTGGGTATAAATATTATTATTATTATTATTATTATTATTATTATTATTATTATTATCAACAATGAATTAAAAACAAACAAATCACTGGGTCCAGATGGCATCTACCTGAAGAGTTCTTAAATAACTCAAATGTAAAACTGCTGAACCTAAAAAAAAAAAAATGTAACTTTTCCCTACTATCAGCCTCCATACCTAGCAACTGGGAAGGG
Source organism: Lacerta agilis (assembly GCF_009819535.1). Classification (NCBI taxonomy): domain Eukaryota; kingdom Metazoa; phylum Chordata; class Lepidosauria; order Squamata; family Lacertidae; genus Lacerta; species Lacerta agilis. The sequence goes on from NC_046312.1 coordinate 27,637,953, forward strand.
ATCTGGGAAACTGCAGGTGGTTAGTTGAAAGCATTATTAAAGACTGAATTACCAGGCATATAGGCGAAGAAGTCTTGCTGAAGAAGAACCAGCACGACTTCTGCAAGGCTAAGTCCTGCCTGGCTAAACTTTTATTTCTTTCAGAGTGTCAATAAGCATATGCGTAGGAGCAGTTCAGTAGGCTTTGTGTACTTAAACTGTCAAAAAGTTCTTGGTGAAGACCCTCCCCAAAGACTCCAAAGAGAGTGCTGTGTATTCATGTCTCGTTTGCTGCCTTCCCATAGGAATCTGGTTGGCCACTGCAAGAAACGGATTATGGTTGAGATGGGCCTTTGTTCTGATGCAGTAGGGCTCTTCTTATTGTTATAGGTTTGAGGGATCTGTCTGGATGATATCCCTGGTCCCTTCCAGGCCTGTGATCCTATATCCAGTGAAGTTTAACAATAGGCCAAGGGGGGCTGTGTGTGAGAATGTGTTGGCTGATGCTGGAACCTGGAGACAGAGGGACTTATCTTGCTCTGTGCTTATTTCCATCCCCTGCTGTGCTTTCTGTCCTTTCTTCTAGTCTGTTAATGCTGCTTTTAAAAATGTGGTACCCAGAACTGGGCACTCTGCTCCCAGATGCCACAGCAGACCAAAAACGTTGCATTTTGAAACTGTTGCTCCTTATCCTTCCACTGCCTTTGCTAGACTAATTGTGACTGTGCCACTGCAGAACGTGGAGAAATGACAAATCATGATAATCCATTAATATGGATTGATGTGTCCCTAGAACTAAGCTCAGGTACCTAAATTCATTACACCTGTAATCTAAACAGAATATAACCCTACATTCTCCAGAGCTGATCTTGCTCCTGAATTAGCCCCATGGCTTTACCCAGCCCCTCTAGAATTTCTACTTTCAGTAAATAACCTAACAGGAATGGCACTAAATACTCAACCAACTATTTTAATGGCTATCAGATAGCACTAGGGGGAAATAAACTTCCCATTAAATTGGTTATAAGCCTGGCTGCTCCGTTTGACAGGAATTGACAAGGAGCTGGGCCTTTCTTTTGTTAAAGAGGCCTGAGCCAGCATTCACAGCTACCACAGGCAATGGGTGTTTATTTTATTTCCAGGATGCATGAAACTCTGAGTTCAGTTTACAGACACTAAATAAATATTAGTCCCTTGCTACAGTCAATATAAAAAAGTGACTAAGGGAAAAGGCGGTGCAGGGTTGTATTTTTTTTTTAATTGACATCCCTGGAAATTCAGATCACATAAAAATAATAAATGCAAGGAAATCACAAAAACAGAGCATGAAGCAGCAGGTAGAGGGGTGGTGGTCTGTATATTGATATTTGAAACAGGCTCTTTAAAATGGAAGATAATAACTGAAAATTATTCTGAGCTTTTCAAAGGCATAAATGACCAAACAGCCTCCTGACTCCTGAATTACATTATACAGAAAGAACTTAATAGCATGCTATTATCACTTCTCCTCACTGACAGGATTTCAGCAGTGAAAAGACAAACAAGAAGTGCATTCATAATCGCAACCAGTTTCACCTCTGAAAAACGCCAACCACAGCTAATTTCAGGTAAGTGCTATGGGCGGGAGGGAGGGCAGGAGGGAGAGAACTCAGCTGCACTAATTTAACTTGGTGGCAAGGTAATTTTTGTCTTTGCCATTTACTGTTGCCGTCTGAGAAGAATGGGCTAGGTGGGGCCTAGGAAACACGCAGAAAAGTGGGAAGTCCAATGGTCTGTGGTGCTTGGTAGGAGTTGAAGAGAACAGACGTTCTTAGCCTGTGAATGTTTTCAAGGTGAAAGGAAGGCTGAAATGTTTCCACCTTCTCCCCAACCTCCACCCCACAGAGCTGGTTGCGGCCTTTCATGGGCATTGCCTTCCTTCACCATCATTTGGGGGAAATGGAGGTTGAGCTTCTTACGAACATAGTAAGAGACCTGCTGGATCCAGTAATCTATGACAGGGGTAGCCAACATGGTGGCCTCCAACTGTTGTTGGACTCCAACTCCCATAAGCCCCAGCCAGCATGGTCAACAGCCAAGGTTTACTGCTGGGAGTCCAACAACATTTGGAGCACAACAGGTTAGCCAGGTCAGGAATGATCTAAGCCAGGGATAGGGGAGCTGTGGCCCCCAAATACTGTTGGACTCCAGCCCCCTCATCCCTGACATACTGTGGATGTGGCAGTTGCCGACTGTGACCATAGCTGATATTACACTTTCTCAGACAGTAATGACTCCTATCTTGACTCTAACTGCTGAGCCTGAGGTAAGTCGTAGGCCCTATGCTGAAGACTAATGGAGAGGAGTAAGAGGTGATATTGTTCTCCCATTGCCTCTATTGCCTCACCCTACTTCCCTCTAGTGGATTGGTTCCTAGCTGATCTATAAATGTATCATTTTGTAAACTGCTTCGAGAGTTTGTTTTTCAATCAAATAGTATATAAATTTTATGAAATAATAAATAAATAAATAAATACTTCCACACTGGCTTTTTCTGCTTATGAAAAAGATGCCCACAGAGTAGCTATCAAAGTTCCTCTTTGAAACAGAAGCGCAAAGCCAAAATAACAAATGGTGAAATTGACTGTTTCTGGACTAGGTGTTAAGTAGCAATCACTAATAGGCCTTTTAGTGCCTTTTCTTTTTTCAGCACTCATTCTCTGGAAAATACATGCTAAAGAAGCCAATAATTTCTTTTTAGTTAGATTACACAACTGTTTTATTGAACATTTGCATCGTGCCCACAGCTAGCAGAAACACAAAGCTTTCTCTGCTGACTTTTACCACTCAAGGCTAAGCTAAAACTGGATGCCACCTTCTTCCAGGCCCATCTGGCTTGTTAAAGTGGATCAAAGATGCATTGATACACCAAAATAAATCCCCAGCCTACGGAGGGTTGGCATAATCTTGCTCAGAATTCCTTTTGTTCAGGCAAAGGGTGATTCCCCCCCACCCCACCCCCCCACCCCAAAAAAAGTTTTTCAGTGAAGTGGAATCCCACTGCAAAGACAGATCTGGCATCCACAATGCATGATTCTACTACAGGATGGAAGTAGAAAATGAAGTTGCATACCCTGTGTTGAAAACTAAAAGCCTCAAGAGAAAGAGAGAGAAAGATCCTTCCCTCTATTTATTAAGTGCCAGGAGTTTCGTTCAGCCTTATCAATGTGATGGATTGTCTTTAAAGCACGTTGAAGGACAAGATAGTGATAACAATGGGTACAATTACTATTTTCCATAATTTCTTTAATGGCAGTAATATATTATTGTGCTCCTGGCATATAGCTTTATCTCTCAGAAACCACTTAGCAATTGCTTCAATCCTCCTTTTATTAAAGTTGGAGGCACTATTAGGGTGTCAGCTGACATGAGGTTAGTCTCTCTGCAGGACTTCACGCCTCTCAGCAAGCAGTTCCAATGGGCACCCATCCTCAGGGGGGGGGAGCAATTATTTCAGCTGATCACAATCTTGGGAACTGCAGGTACATGAACAAGAAACATTTAATACACATTTTGCAAGTAAAATGTGCTCTGACACACTCATCCGTATACGAAGGCCCCTTTAGTCCAACCAGCAACGATAGCAAGTCATTTCAAGCAAATTTGAAAACAATAAGCTCTTGTTCAAATGTGATGGATTGTCTTTAAAGCAATCCTTTAGCTGCCAGAGAGGTTGCCGGGGGTGGGGAGGTGGAGTGATGGGACACTGAATGCAAGGTTTCACAGCTGTGGCCGTCATATGGACTGATCCCCATTTTCATACATGCATCCTCCTTTGTGTAAGAAAGCCTTGTATCCATACAGCTTAAAGAAATACATAGGCCCTGTGAAATAGTTAAGTGCTGAACGCCAACAACAGGATGGTCTTGAGAGGGATCCCACAGCTTACACCCAAATCCATACACATGTTACTGAAGCAGGCCCTAAATTGGGGCTATCTGATGAGGCGAAACCAAAGCTGTATCCCTCATCTCAGGTGCCATCTTTATTTTTGAGTGAATCCCTGAGAAGCCACTGGAGGGAATCCTACAGTGGATCAACTTCACTAGGTGAGAATGCGCTCAAACCAAACAGTAGTCATTGATCTTAAGATTTACATAGGAGCTTTGAGGGAGCTGGTTCTTCCTGATCACCAGTATTAAATATTCAGGCAAAGTCAGAAGCCCAATGTAACTTCGTTTATTCAACAGCTCACTCCCATATTAAACAAGAACACACTCTGAAAGCCCCCACAACAAGAACTGCCAAGTGGCAGTTGACAGTTGACAGAGCTTGCCATTGGAACTTTCGTCCACCTACGCTTCTATGATTGGTTAGAATCATAACATGTGTTAAACCCAATACATAACACTCCTCCCCCCAACTTCCTAACAAAAGGAACAAACATAGTCATCAAAGTGTGCTGGCCTTTTCCGCTCCCGCTGGGACCGTCGTGGTTCCTGTGCCCGAATGGGTGACCCAGGAGGTTCCTCCGTTACCTGCGGTCTAAGTGGGGAGTGGTAATGGCCAATGGCACCATTGAGGACTCCGGTCTGAAGTCACCTTGCTGGGGTAACTCGGTCACTTGCAACCCATCTGGTTCCCACCCTGGCCTGGGCACAGATTCTCCCAAAGTACCCATTTCTCTGTCCTCTGGTTCCGCTTGAAGTTCCCTGTTCGGAGGTGTCCTGGTTCTGATCTGGTCAAGGTGTCTCTTCCAAACCAGACCCCCCTCCAGCCCTACCTCGTAGGAGACCGGACCTGTACAGCGGGCAATGGTACCTGGGACCCAACCCTGTCCAGGCCCATAGTTCCGGACGTAAACAGTGTCCCCCAGGAAGAACCCTCTAGGAGCCACCCGCACCACAGTCAATGGCCGTTGTTCAAGAGCCCGGTCAGGGTGCATACGATCAAGGAGGGTAGTGAGCCTCCTTCCCATAAGCAACTCCGCTGGGCTCCGGCCGGTCACTGCGCTTGGGGTGGTGTGTTGGGCCAATAAGAACTCCGCTAACCGGAGAGTCCAGTCACCATGCACTATGCGCCTAACTGCGTCTTTGGTAGTACGGAGTTCAGCTTGGCCATTAGTGGCTGGGTGAAAAGGAGCGGAACGAATGTGGCGGATTCCATTCTTTGTTACAAATTCTTTGAATTCCGGCGAAGTAAAAGCGGTCCCATTATGCTCTGAAATAACCCTGGGGCCACGCAAACTCCAAACTGTAGGCGTTTGACCCTGAAAGCACCCCTGTGAGTCACGATTGTCTGGGCGTCTGCGGTGGCCTCATCAACGGGCAGCTGCTGATAAGCTTGCACTAAATCTAACTTCCCGAAAATCTTGGCCCCAGCCAGGGTCGCTAACACATGGTTCACTACTGGAACCGGGTATGCGTGGTCCTGTAAGGCCCGGTTCAGGGTGCATTTGTAATCACCACAAATACGGACTGAGCCGTCCGGCTTAACCGGTGTGACAATTGGGATTTCCCAGGTTCCCGAATCTACCGGCTCTAGGACCCCTTGTGCGACTAAGCGATCAAGCTCCTCATCGATCCTGGGTTTCAGATCCTGGGACTCTACGGGCCTTGACCCGGATGGGTTGCACTGTGGGGTTCAGTCGTAGGGAAATCGGGGGTCCGTTGTACAGGCCCAGGGTTCCATCAAAGACTGATGGAAACTCCTGGCAGATTGATTCGAATTCTGCCCCTGGGGAAATCTGATTAAGCCCTGAAATGCTTAAGCCTAATGGCCCGAACCATGCTAGGCCTAGAAGGCTAGTGAATGGGCCTTTAGTTATGATGAGGTTCAAATTCTTGGTGTACTTCTTAAACTGGACCTTGAAGGTGCCCATACCCTTTAGCTGTATTCTTTTCCTCTGGAAGTCCCGCAGCACTATGGGGGCCAGGCGGAGAGGAGGACCGCCGTCAGGACAAAGCTCTTTCAGAGTCTTAGCAGATATTATGGAGTAGGATGAGCCGGTATCCAACTCCATAGTACACGGGGATCCCTCTATCTTGAGTCGCACCCTAAGCTTATTGGGCCCCGGGGACGGAAGTTGCAGTACCCTGGCTGAAGAGGTGGACTGTAACTCCTCCTCTATGAAGGCCTCATGGACACGTTGCTTGGGTCGTGCTCCGGAGGTCTTGGAGCGGCAGACTCAACCAATGTGCCCAGTTTTCCCACAGTGGCGACATGTGGCATCCCGAAACCTGCATGTCCGCCGCTCGTGGTTTTCTCCGCAGCTGGCGCAGGTCCCTTGAGGTGCGTCAGATGATCGCTGGTTCGACAATGTACTCGTAGCTTGGGAGCTGTGTTGTCAGTTGGATCTGTCCGAAGCTCGGTGGACATCCTCATTGTGGGAATCTACGGAAGATGACCGGTCTCACTGTATGCGGTGAGTTCTCACTTTGGCATGAAGGCTGTAGGCCGCCTCATGGGCGTTATCCTTCTCAAAGGCTGTGGCCATATTTATTGCTTCCATCATTGTGATGTCATCTTTTGCCAGCAGCTTGCGGCGGAGACGGCTGTCTCGCACGCCAGTGATGAATCTTTCGAGAAGTCGTTCCTCGATGTCAGTGAATTGGCAATACATCGCAATTGCCCGGAGCGCGGTGATGTATTCACTCACTGACTCTTGCGCTTGTTGCACTCTGTGCGTCAAGTCGTAGCGGCGGTGGTTCTTAGTTGGCTGAGGCGCGAAGTGTCTTGTCATAGCCTGTGTCAGCTCATCGAAAGTGCAGGCCTCTATGTCCCTGGGTGCCATCAGACCTTCCAGTAGAGTGATGGCAGAACTTCCCAGCACTGTCAATAGCACATCCACCTTGTCTGCCTCCCTAGTGAAGCCTTGTAGTCGGATGTAGCTCCTTATTCGGCGGAGCCACTGTGGCCATTCTGCAGGATGGCTCATATCGAAGTCCAGTGGCGGCCGACTATGACTGGTGGCCATCCTCAGACCTGAAGTAGTCACTTGTGCGATTATGGGTGGTTTCGAAGACGCGGCAGGCACGGTCTCATTTCCGGGGCTTCGCAGGCGGCTGTGCTGCGTTGCAGTCTCAGGCCTCTGGTATCTAGCGGGAGCTCATTAATCCCATCCTCGTCGCCAATATTAAATATTCAGGCAAAGTCAAAAGCCCAATGTAACTTCGTTTATTCAACAGCTCACTCCCATATTAAACAAGAACACACTCTGAAAGCCCCCACAACAAGAACTGCCAAGTGACAGTTGACAGAGCTTGCCATTGGAACTTTCGTCCACCTACGCTTCTATGATTGGTTAGAATCATAACATGTGTTAAACCCAATACATAACAACCAGACTTCTGGCTAAAAGGGTTCTGCCTGTTGGAGGGCAGTCAGTGTGGTGCCCTCCAGATGGTACTGGCCAAGGTTGCTGTGGCTGAAGGGAGTTGCAGTCCAACAACGTGGAATGCTACATCAAGTACCATTGACCAAGTTGGTGGTTAGTTGCAGAAGCGGCCACTGAGCTGAGCAGAGGGAGGCAGCGTTGCTTACCTGATTTCCCAGTGCAGAGGTTGCTGGTAGCCAAGTGACGGGGAAGTCGGCGTGATGTGGGTGCACGTGGCGGGGGCATCAGACTGGCTCCACTGCTGTGCCTGCATCCCACACAAACCTCCCTGCCTCCACCGGCCCTTCCTTCTCCTTGAGAAGCTACACTGAGAAGCCAAAGAAGCAACTCACTGAGGCACAACTTGCAAGCCATGCAACTTATACATAGTTATCCCCTGCATTTTGTGGTGTCTACAGGGGAGGCTTACAGAAAGGCATTGGTATAATGTTTCTTAAATTCCTTCCGGGCTATTGTGCATGCTGGAGCCTTTGCCTCCAGGAAGTGAACTCTGATAAGGAAGCTTGGAGTGGTGAGTGTATCTCCTGCCTACTTGTGCACATTGGAGAACAGCCTTTACCAAAGTTGTCATGGACTTTGAAGACGCTCAAACTCAGGACGAAACGGAGAAACGTGCTAAGAGGAAGGCACGCTTGGCAAACCCTCACCGTGATCAACTCCCACCCAGAAATTTATGTCCCCACTGTGGAAGGACGTGTGCATCCAGAATTGGCCTCCACAGTCACTTACGGACTGTGTTCATAAATTCATGTTCATGGAAGACAATCTTACTTGTCTACGAGTGATCGCCAAAGAAGAAGACATCTGCATATGACCCATTTTGTCACCTCCTATTAAGGAGAGCAACAGGTGGGTTCACACAGGTGGGTTATCCTCAGCCAGTGCACACATTGTGCCTCCTCCCACTGTTGCCATGTGCACCGAAGAGGAATTAGCATACAATTACCCTAAAAGGGCAACCTCCTTGACCTTGATTGTTATACAGCAGCCTGGCAGATGCCTTGCAAGGCCAGACATTCCCAGATTATACCACCTCCCAGAGATCCTTGCATCTGAGGAGCCTGGGAGGAGAGGCAAGCTCTGCTCTTCCTTTCCTAGACTGCGAAACCAGCATGCTTTTTTTAAAAAAAAAAAATCTGACATCTCATCATTCTGCCACAACTGACAACTCCTACTGTCTACAAGTATGCACAGGGGGCAGGGGAGGGAGATGAAGAAGTTGCATGAAAGGAAGGGAGAAACAAAGCAGCCAAGCTTTGAAACTCCGCAGAGGAAGGAAAACCTCAGAAAAATCACATTCAAAGTGAAAGCATGTTAGCCAAGGTGGGGAATCTCTTGAGTTATCTGATCTATTTTGTCTGTTAGAACATCTAAGCTAGAGCGCAAATGGATAAATCTAGTGCAGAAAGGTTTAACACATGTAAATCAAACTCTCTGCTTGATATTATTTACTCCAAAGAGCACTTCTGTTTTTTCTGTTCTCCTTCCCAGGTGCCCTTTTCGCTTCTCCCAACTGGAGTACTAATATCAGCTGCAGAGTAGAGACCCATGCGAGTCCTCGTGCTGCTTTTCAAATAGACTTCGCTTCATGTTTGGAATGCCAACAAAGTTATTATTGCTTTGGACATTGCAACATTGCAGCAAATCAGCCAAAGATAATTCCCCGAGCCGTGGACAGAAGTGGAATGGTAATTACCACCTCAAGCGGCTAACGCAGAAGGATTAGGGATTAGACGAAGCAAACAGCATTTGGCCCTTTCAGGTTTACTTTGTCTACTGCTGTACGAGGCTCGTCGTGTATCCTGGCTCTGGTGGGGTCTCTCCAAAGAAGCATGGAAGGTGATCGTGGCTCCGTATGCCATCGCGGCTTAGGGCTCAGTCTTACGTGAACCGCAGGCACCCTCCTGAAAAATGAACAGCTGTGCTTCTGCGTAACTCTTGTTCATGTTAATGGGGCTTGCAAGAAATAAGCTGCTGGGGAATTATGCCCTTTCCCCTCCAAAAAAACTACTATGAGGAGGCTGGAAATGGGAGATGGGAGATATTTATTACAAGACTGCCACTTTACACCCATCAGAAGCCAGTAAGGAGTAGAGGAATTTATTTGAGCACAATCCCACCGGTCCTGATGCGGACAGCTGGGGGTGGGGGATAAGATGGCGTATAGGTGCCTCTCTGACAGTGGCACTGTTGCTCCAAGTGAAACCCAACCCCCTCCGTCTCTCACATTATGTCATCACTACAGTGGCTGAGGTGTGCCTTCTGCCTCTGAGCTCTCTGCTCTCCTACTTTCAATGCCTGCCGGGTTCTGGGAGGGGGGTCTGGAATGCTTTCTAAACACACTGAGTCCATCAGCTGTCTCTCTCCTGGTGCTTCTTCCTCCTCCTCCTCTCCCATTATTTTCCAGCTTTTCCCCTCATATACCTCTGAGCTGTGACCTCCCTTAAACCCCTATTGTAATTCTGAACTGTCTCCTTCTTCTCTGGAAGAGTCAGGGTGGGGAGGCGGTCTCCAACCTTTCTCCTCTGCTTTGCCCAGTCCCTTACAGGTGGGCTGTGTCACAGGAAACCCCTGCCTTCAGCCAGGCAGGTAGAAAGCTACCTGCAGCACCACTTGTTTGAGCAAGGGGTTGTTTTTTTCAGCCAGAATTTGACAGAACTCAGTTTTGGCACCTCTCGGGTGGGTGCCACTGCCATGCATTCATGGTGAGTTCTGGCACCTCTACTTCTAGAAAAACAGCACTGTATTTGAGTAATGGCAACTAGAAAACCCTGAAACAGGGTGTTTTGTGGAGGAGGAGGCAGCGTTCCTTGGACCTCTTAGAGCTGATGTAGTGAAAAATTATGAAGAAACCATGCCACCTTTTCACCTCCAATGCCACCATATCACTCTGAGTCGCCCACTCCGAAGCCACTGGCAATCTCTCTGTCCATCTGTCCACCTTACTATGAGCAGCAATCTAGAACAGAGGTCGCCAAACTAAGGTCCGTGGGCCATATACGGCCCACAGAGCTCATTAATCTGGCCCTTGAACCTTGCAGACCCTGCCATCCGCTCAGTCAGTCCCTGCGCTAAACAGGAGCGGCATGGAGGCCTTGCCGCACGGAGACTGACTTCCACGATGTGGCACGGCTTCTGATTGGCTGCAGGAAGCTCCTGCAGCCAATCAAAAGCCGTGGGTACCTCTGGGCGGGTGGAAATGCTGGTGCGGCTTCTGATTGGCTGCAAGAAGCTCCTGCAGCCAATCAGAAGCCGCAAACACCTCTGGACGCCGCCCCTTTCTTCCTGCTGAGGTGGCCAAGTGGGAGGAAGCAGTCAAGCGGGAAGGAAGCAGCAGCAGGACAGTGGCATGGGCTCTGTGCCCTGCCAGGACAAGAGGGCGGCGACACTGCCGAAGACGAGGCGTTGTCGGCGTGAGTGGCATTGGTGGGGGAGGGGTGCTTTCGGGTGTGTGTTTGCTTTCGGGAGGGGGTGAGTCCGGCCCCCCACAAGGTCTGAGGGACAGTGGACCGGCCCCCTCCTGAAAAAGTTTGCTGACCCCTGATCTAGAATCTTAGGTAAAGGTTTTCCACATCACTTGTACCCTGCTATTTTTCAACTGAGAGCTGTCAGGGTTGAACATGAGACTTTCTGTATGCAAAGCATGTGCTCTGCCACGGAGCCGTGGCTGTTCCCCGAGTCAGCTTGTTGCTCGGGGGGCTAACTAGATGTGGCGCTGAAGGTGTCCTTCTATGCAGCAATAAAACGGCTAGCAAATTTGCAAAGCTAAACAGGGTCTGGTACTGTTTCAAATTAGACCACATGTTGAGATTCCTGCACTGCAGGGGGTTGGACCAAATGACACTCGGGGTCCCTTCCAACTCCGTGATTCAGTGATTAGATGTGCACATTTTTAAAAAATGAAAATAGCAGCTGCTGGGGGATTTCCACCCAATGCAAATAGCAGCTTAGCCCAGGACCAACAAGAGAAGGGGGGGAAGGGCTATCACACATGCCTAAGCAGCAACTCTTTGCAGTTCTTTTTTCAGAAAGTGTTTGTTAAATGCAAAGGAACATTTAACACCACATCTAGTTGGCCCTCATTCTCAAATGCAAGTCTGGAAATGCCAACTTTGAAAGAAGTTCCAAAACTGCATCTGTGGAAGGAAGCAGAGCACAAGGAAGCGATGGGTTTGCACTGCCCTTCCCCACACACATTCCTTTAGTGGAAAAAGTGAAATGCTACTCGTTGCATTATAGCAGATATTGCTGAGGTGCAACACCCATTAGCTCCAGCCCGTACGGTCAATGGCAAGGGAGGATAGGAGTTGTAGTTCAGCAACATCTGGAGGGCCACAGCTCAGCCAGCCTTGCCAAACGAACAAGCTTAATAAGCACATGTATGAATGCAACAAATATGCAAGCAGATGTATTATACACAGGTATACTCATCATGGAGTTGTGACTGGCAGCAGCTCGCTGCTAAGTGTGTGCTCAGTGGTAAAGCCAGGTTTGCCTCTGAGCCATGCATGTGATGACCCACAAAAAGACTACTGTATCATCAGAGAAAATACCAAAGAGAGCATCTACAATGATCAAGCAAGCAGAGCATCACCCTCCCATAAGATGGAACTAAAAAAGAAAAGATGACTTGGACCGAGCTAGACTGGACCAGGAAATGTCATGACAGTCTTCTGGATTTAAGATGCAGGTGGCTAGGGGGGCTGTGAATTTGATAGTAGGGAGAGGTTGCTGAGGCCTTTCCTATCAAAACCACTCCCCTTGTGCTGCTTTTCTCACTGCAGGGGGAAACATATGGAGACCTTGCAAGTGGAAAACCAGCTGAGTGAATTTTGATTGAGGAAACAGCCCACATAGATGAAGAATTAAGCTTTCCGCCCCACTGTTCTAATCAAATATGCAGTAGCCTGAAGCTGCATTGCATTTAAAACACAAACACACACACAGAGAGACAGACACACATTGGGAGGCTGTTCGTGCATCCCTTGCGTTCCATCAATTTTGGCCCTAAGGCAGGGTGGACATGATACATGTTTATTAAAATTATTAACCATAAGAAATTGAGTAGAGAGAATTATCCTCTCTCCATTTCCAAACGTTAGAACTCTGGGTCATGCGATGAAATTGACTGGCAGTCGGTTCAGGACGAAAGTAGTAGTACTTCACATAATTAATTTACGGACTACATTGCCGCATGTACAGCTCTACTTGAAATGCATAAGACTCTTTTTTTTTTTTGGATAATAAGCCATTTGTGCCACATGTGACTTTTGTTCTTCTGTCAGTAGCCATTTTAAAACTCATCTGGCCGGTGGCCTTAACTACGACGTGCGGCAATGTACTCCATACATTAATTCTGTGAAGTGCTGCTTCCCATTGCGTGCATCAGGGCATCAGCCTCAGCTGTCTTGTGCAATGACTGGATAAACACTCTGCAACTGTGATGGCCTGGGATTCAGACTCGGATGCTGAACCTGAGGGATCCCAGCCTGCACAGGATTCCCCGCCTCAAGAACCAGCTGAGCCGGGGCTAGGGCTTGAGCCTGAAGGGTCCTCACCTGTCCTGGATCCTCAGGTGTAGGCATCAGCTGAGTCTGCTCTGGCTCCTGATGTGATGGAGGACTCGTTGCCTGCAGGTGCTCCACTCAGCCCCATCAGGGGAAGCTGAGGCTGCTCCTGGGTCCGGTAACCCACCAGCCTCCCCTGAGCTGCAGAGGCTCAGGGCAGAGGCAAAGGGAACTAAGTTCCTGCAGGAGGAGTGCTCGCCTCCAGGCCAGAAGGAGAGGCGAGTCACCAGAGGATCGGGGCCACCCTATGCCTCGGGGCAGATAAAGGCCGGCCAGCCCCAGCCCCGAGTTGTGTGAGCAACACAGTCGCTAACGTGTGCCTGCCTGCGTCCTTGTGCCTGTTCCTGACCTGTACCTTGCCCTGCTTCCTGCCTTGCTCCTTGCCAGACTGACCCCGTTGGACTCCTGAACCTCGGACTGGACTTTGACCCTGCTTCATGTTCCTGACATCTGACTACCCAGCTAGACCCACGGACTGTTATCTGACCCTGCCGCCGCCCCATCCCTGGACTTGGTTGCCTCGCTGGACCTACCGCTGTTGTCCAGGACTGCTAACTATGCCCCTGCTCAGCCCCAGGTGAGTTTCTGGTCTTCCCACCCGGTGTCCTCTGGGCTGGGCACCCCCGGGGCCAGCACAGCAACAGGCCTCTGAATAAAGTCACTGCAGCTTTTGTTCTTCTGCCACCAGTATTCCTTGCCAGTTTCAGGGACAGACCAAGAATTCCTGGAGGATAGCTCTGACTGTTGAGAAGTAGTAAATACTTCAGGATCACTGTCTTTCCCCAAAACTGTCTAAGCCAGATGCCCCTAGAAGCTCAGGAGACAGAGCATGATCATGATAGCCGTCCCCTGGTATTTGCTTGCCTGCAAATGATAGCCAGAGTGATAAAGTCTTTGAACATAAAGATTCCAGTTATAGCTACTGCAAGTGGGCTGCAATGTAGAATGCTCCTGCTCACAGGGCCAACCAGCCAGCTGTGCCCTTTTCCAAGATTTTGCATTCCATTCAACTCTCACCTCTGGTTTTCCATTCTTTCCCAGCTCCCAGCAACACTCCACCTTCTGTAGATGCTAAGCATGCTCAGTTCTCATCTCCCCTGCAGTTTTCCCCTTAAAGATTTATGTATTTCCAGAAACCTTGAGACTCCACTGATAACCTCCACCTTATACGTGGATGCTGTCATTTAAACTGCATGATGATGATGATGATGATAAAATTTATACCCCGCCCACTCTGGGCAGCTTCCAACAGAATATTAAAATACAATGATTCCATGAATAAGTATTTAGGTTGCCTAATAGTCATTCATTCAGTCATCATTTATCATCTCCTATCCTGCTTGCAGGTTTCTGATGGGCATCTGATTGGCCATCGTGGCAAACTGGATACTGGACTAGATAAAACAGAAGCATGAGAATGTAATACTCATGTAAACCTCTGGCCTGATCCATTTAACAACTCATATGTCCTCATGCTTCTGTTATTCTGTTCCAGCAGATCCTCATGCTTCTGTTTTTTTCCAGCCAATCAATGCCATTCTTTCTCAAGCAATGTTTTCTTATTTGGGATACAAAGGCCCTTAAGTTCTTTTTTTAGAAAGCAACAGTATAATTTTTGCAAGATCCACAGGCAAGTAGTTCTACAGTCCTGAAGTAGCAATGCCCATGCCCTAAGGCAGGCCTTGCAGACATCAGATGAGATCATGGCTCTTTGATGTGGAACAGAGAACATTAGCACTTGTTCCTGGGTTTAAAAAAAAACAAAAACCTTTTTAAGATCATGCTGAAGAGTTGTAAAATAGAAGCCCTGCACTGAGATTTAAGTCCTAATTGTTCTCTTGGTAATTCTTGCTGGTTCAGGATGAAACGGAGGTTTGCTTGCCCTGACTTTTCTCTGGCTCAGTTAAATGGATCACGGCACCGACCTTGCTTGCATTGTAGACTCAACCTCTCTTCAATCCTTACCCTGCTTGTGACATAAGAGTGCAACTTTGGACTTCCTGGCTCCAGAGAGTGCAAGGAGGATTTCATTGGTAAACTATTTGGCCACCAGGAAATCCTGTTAATCACTTTGTTCAGGGATGAGTTTGACTCCAGACAAACACTGATGCCCACTTTGGCTTAATTTATGACACCATGCAATTTGTAGTGGATAAAAGTTGGTTCCCTGCCCCCCCCCAAATGTGGGAATTTGCCCTATTCACCTCATGCAGACACGACAATAGTATTAAGGAACAAACATTAAATTGTACATTTCAAAGGGATCATTTCATGTGTGTATCTCTTTTGCACATCATGCTCTCCCCTCTCCCATTTCACACAGAAGTCAATGAGACCCAGACACTTATTTAAGGTAAAGGTTTTGCATGGGTCAAATCAGCAGCGTGAGGCACCAGTAATTTCTCTCATACTCCACGTTGCTCTCAACTGAAGCTCCCTACAAGACAGCAGGCTAGGGAAAGGTAAGATACGTCTGTTTCTTGAAAAAGTGATGGGGAGAGCATAACTCTTGCAAGCATATAAGTATTGATTCTGACACTGAGCCCAGGGCTTCTGGATAAGGTATATTATTTGCTGTTACCTCTATTTTCTGTGAGTCCCATCACACATGTTATGCTCACCCCACAATACTTCTGTTTTTATCTTTTTATTGCAGGGGGTTGAACTAGAATAGACAGCCCTCGGGGTCCCTTCCAGCTCTACAATTCCATGCATATAAACACTGTAACTATACAGGAAATAAAATTGCCCCTTATCCCAGGCACTGGGTTCACTGAGCAGGGGGTAAGTTTAGTTCCACTACAGTGTTGCCTCTGGCAGCACTCCTTTACTGGTAGTTTTCCCCATATTAACCCATGGTTGTAATAATAATAATAATAATAATAATAATAATAATAATAATAATAATAATTTATTTGTACCCTGCCCATCTGGCTGGGTTTCCCCAGCCACCCTTGGCGGCTTCCAACAAAGATTAAAAATACATTAAAATGCCACACATTAACAACTTCCCTAAACAGGTCTGCCTTCAGATGTCTTCTAAATGTCAGGTAGTTGTTTATCTCTTTGACATCTGATGGGAGGGCGTTCCACAGGGCAGGCGCCACTACTTAGAAGGTAGTATGTATGATGTCAGATGTACCACCGGCAGGCTGGGCTTGGAGAAAACAGCCTTATGGGCCAAATCAGAACCCCTACCAGGCTTAATTAGGCATGCAGACCAGAGGTTCCCCAACATTACATTACCAGGCTACTCCACTGCATTGAAAGCTGCTCCGCAAGTGGGATGGCAGCAGTGAATTTCACCCACTAACTTAAGGCTACTTCAAAACAAATATGTGAAGAAGTTACACTTTTTAAAATACAGACATCTTTAAAAAAATTAGCCAGTAGTAGGTTAGACACTGACTCACATTTGAAGATGGCCTCACTTGTATGTAATGTAATGCCCACATCTGTTGCTTGGATGTGCAAGAGTTTCTATACATGTACAAGAACTAAGAACTTCTATATTATTTATTTAAAGCACTTTTACTCCATTCTGTGGCCATTTTGCACTTCATCCATGCTTAAGCCAAAATCCACATTAGGGTGATACTTTTATTGAGCCAACCAAAATGTCAGAAACTAGTGAGCAAGTGTTTGCCTGCCCCAGAGCTCCCGTCAGGCTAGATGCCAAAAAGCAGAAGCTGAGCAGGGTGGGTGTGCAGGCTTGTTGTCCAAGCTATCCTTGTCTGCATCTGTTTAGAGTCTTAGGGCAAGAAATAGCTGACATTCGGATGCTTTGCAAGTTTCAGGCTGCACCCAGGCCATTGGGAGAGGGGGAAAAAACCATGAGATCAGCCATTCTGAGGAACTCAAAAGCTCACACATGTTATTTTATGTCATTCTGGTATGCCTAATAAAGTTATTGTCCCAGTATGCATTTTGGATTTTAATTTTTTTCTTACGTGTCAGCTTGGCTACCTTTACATTTTGTAGAAATTGGAAATTATTACTATTATGGTACAATCTCTAGACATGGCACTTTGCAAAGTACAGGTTTGACAGGTCCTTGCCCCAAGGGGTTTAACATCTTAAAATAGACACAGAGAAACAACAGAGGAAGGTGGGGAGTGAAGGCAGGGGAAGAAAATGTGATGACTTCAATTACATATACACTAATTTAGTTGCCATGGGGCATATTAGGACCAGGGGCTGTTCTAAAGAGTTTCTGGGAAAACATGATTTCTGAGGAGGGACTTGAAGGAAGCAAAGACATTTGTTTAGAATTTCTTTCTAAAGCAACACTGGCATCTGGAATATGCTTTAATGCCAGCAGGATTTGCAATCATTTTTATGCCCTGGACATTGATTGATATTATGTTGTTGGCCAGCAGAGGGAGTCAGCAGAGACAGAAGGAACAGTCCAAATAAAATGTCATTTTCCTTGAAAAGTAGCCCCTGAAAGGTGAGACTTTGTTGTTAAAACAGCAGAGCATCTAGAAAGATGCTCTCAGCGAGCAGTAAGAGCTTATTCCAAAATATGGAACACGGAAGAGTTGGTCTTGAATGGCCAGTTCCAGAATCCAAAGTGGAGACAAAATGAATTAGGGAGACCCTTTATTATGCTAACCCTGAAAGCTGCCAACTGATAGCACAAAAGGCTAAGTCCTTTTTTGCTTTTCTGCTATTACCACAAAAGGAAACCAGATTAGTTAGCGAGATCCTTAAGAAGTTCCAGTTCTGACACATTAATTGTAACAACGCAGGAATCTGGATTTGCAGAAAAGAAATGTATGATGTTTAAACAGAAATCTGTTAGGATTACAGTGTGGGCCAGTTCGCACAACCAAATTGGCATGCGTGAAATGTGGGTTGAATGACTAACCATAATAATCTATTCTGTGCTTTTGAATGTCCAAAGCATCACTCTTATGTTATTGCAATGCTTAAAACAATTTGTTTGATTAAGCCAACATTTCCATAGAGAAGATTTCAGGGAGAGGGCAAAGGCTAAGAGAATGTGGCTTTCTTAAGACCACCTAGTTTATTGGCAAAAGCAAGAGATGAATGACAGATTTCATGGTTTGTAGCTCCAGCTCTTAGGCCCAATTCAGGTGACCGCCTAAATCTGATCTAAAATGTGATTATGAGCTTCAGACTTACACACTCCCCCTCCTCTCTGTTCCTCCTTCAAACACAAGAAGAGAGTGGAAGTTCCCATTTAGCTCTCTTTTCCTGCTGGGAAGGAACATGGCACGTAAATGAGAAAAAGGGAACTTAGGGGCACTCAGAAGCCCTCAGAGCTCTAGCTGAAATGCCAGGTTGCAGGAATGTGTGAGGATTGATGGGGGGGGGGGAAATGGGTTCGTTTCTGAAAAATATTTAAAGCCTTCTCTTCATTACCAAGAAGGCATCCCACAGCTAGTTTCAGGCATAAAGCATTAAAACCCTGGGAAGGAAACACACACAAAATAAGAGCAATATATCTGGCAGTGTCACTCAGCTGACTTTAATGCTCCTTTAGTATAGAGATGTTCATCAATTCTCCCTCTTCTGTAGTCCCCTGTGTACTGCCCACCCCCTGAGGAAAAAAAGAGTGCTTTGGGGGGGTCCTCTAACCCAGGGGTCAGCAACTTTTTTCAGCCATGGGCCAGTCCACCGTCCCTCAGCTCATGTGGTGGGCCGGACTATATTTTGAAAGAGGGGGGGAGAATGAATTTCTATGCCCCACAAATAACCCAGAGATGCATTTTAAATAAAAGGGCACATTCTACTCATGTAAAAACATGCCGATTCCCGGACTGTCCGCTGGCTGGATTTAGAAGGTGATTGAGCCACATCTGGCCCCCAGGCCTTAGGTTGCCTACCCCTGCTCTAACCCATAATCTCCCTGGGTCATATCCATCACTGGCCTTACTTGGCATCCCCTCCACAAAGTGTTTTTGCCTTGCTAGAACTGTCACAATGCTTCTTGCATACCTGGATGGAGAGGGGCGTGTGCATACGTAGGACCACTGACTTTTTACATGGTGTGTAGCCTGCTATACCCAGGTCAATGGTACATCTGTTACCTCACCTAATTTTTGTTTCTAGACCTGCTCACTACCGGAGAAGCATGCAGAAGGTCACCATTTTAATCGCTGGCACTCTCATTTAAAAAGACTAGGCAGCGTGCGATGGGGAAAACCTTTCTCTGCCTGGGACCTTGAGCAGCCACTGCCGTCCAAAGAAGACAATACTGGGCTTGGTAGACAAAACAGCATGCCTTGGTATAAAACAGCCCTCTAGCCCTTTCATGAACCATGTGCTTATAATACAATATTCACTAAGACATGAGGAAATGTGCAACAGAGGTCTTTTCAGTTTGGCAAGTCTACAAAATCCCATAGAGCACTTGCAGCATTCCTCATGTTACTGTAACATATAAACAGAAAAGACACGAGTGACTTTGTGTCTGCTTGGAGGAGGACCAAAGGATGAATGTTCCTGAAGGACTTTATTGAAAGTGGCTTTGTTGAGCAATCAAAAGCTAGGATGAATTTGACAGATCCCCCAATACCTTCCAATCAGATGTTTTGTTTTGACCCTCAATCAAATGCAGTCCTCAACCAGAGAGATCTAACACAAGTTTGAAAGTATTCTCTTTCATGTACCTGGTACAGTAGAAGACTGTAAAATTGGTAGAATTTATTCAGTGTTAAATCTCTTAGCTGATAAGACCTATGGCTTGTCAAATAAAATGGTGGGAAGATTTAGGGGTAGCAATAACAACAAAAGTCTGGCAATGGCTGTGGTATAATATACTTAAAAGATTTATACCAATGAACTGGAAAGAGAATCTTTAAAATGTCTATCATGAATGGTCCTTCACACCCCCAAAAAACAAACTGAAACTAATTTATAATCTGCAGTCATATTACGTACATTTGGAGCAAATCTCTAAATAGAAAATTCCTGCAGATTCTCTATAGGTGAGTGCTCTTCAGCTATTTGCAGCAGTTGGAGGGTGATAATGATTTACAAATGGTCATTAATTAATGACCGCAAAGGCTAATATTTTTTATTACTTGAACAAGTCTATTGTTCCTCCTCTATCAAACTGTCTTTATAGACTCAAGAAAGATGCATTAGTGAGAACCCTTTTATGCAAAGTAGGTCCATATTTATAAGGTTTCAGAATGGTAAGTTCCATGGCAATGTTAAGCGCTATCCTTTATTTACTGTGTTTTGGTATTTATTTATTTATTCTCTCAATGGGAGAAACAAAAGGGGGGAACACAACCACTTAGGAGGAATATCATCAGGATTCTCTGAAATAAATGACTAAACAAATAGAGTCAAGAATGGAGAAGCGAGTTAGTGAGGACATACCCGCATCCTACTTCTGTATGAGAGGATCTTGAGCAGCTTCTGTGACTCAGCAAGGGACAAAACTAGCTGCTTCCATCTGTGGAGCTGGTGAATAGATCCAATTTCACTGCCAACAGCAGAGAGAGTGACAGGTTGCTCTTGTGAGAAAGGTTGTTTTTTAAAAAAAAGCCAAATAGGCACACGTGCTCTTTTTACCTCCCAAAGGGAGGGCACTCTTGTTTATTTCCCCTTGCAAATACACAAAACATGACCAGCAAATACACAAAACATGACCAGCACTGACTTGTGAATGAGTTCTTAGACAATACTGTAATGTGTTGCCATTCAACAGTGCTTCTCTCTGAACACTTCCAGGGCAGGTTGGCATTGCTGCCTCTAGTTTACATGTCAGGCAATTAAGGCAATTATAATGTCCCCAAATTTCCCAAACCTCACAACCAGAGAGGCCCAAAACAGGTTACTTGAATTCCATGGCTAGTAGACATGTCTGTGGTTGTAGTTGTTTTTTTTTTAAAAAACTGTCACCTGGAGAGGGGTAGGGCGACAATTAGAAAAGAAATCCTCACTGGTTTCACTCCCAGCCTTTGCGTTCAAAATCTCCCAGAAGTGGGAGTACTGTTCAGACATTCTGGCTTTCCTACCTGATATCCATTTTGTTTTGGAACATTTCAGCAGAACTGAAGGGGCATTAATGCAACAATTCTGCAGTATCTGCTCAAGAAACCTGTATGGTATTGTTAGAAGCTTGTTGGTCCCGTGCAGTTCTTTAGGACTTCAGCTGGAGATCTGTGGAAAGAGAAATTTGCAACCTTCTCCCTAAGCTGCCACCATCCTGAACTATATCTGGAAGCATGAGACTTCTGTCTCGCTTGAGCTTTAGATGCTGTTTTGTGATTTCGCCTTCTCTGCCTCAGAAAGAAAGTGACCCTGCAAAAGGCAACAAGGACAGAGCACCATGTGTTACATGAAAACAGACCCAGAAAACTCCAGCAGAATAAATAGAAACAAAACGCCACAGCTGAGAAAGGCAAGGATATAATCAGGCCCAGCTTCTGCCACCAGTTCATGTCACTACGAGGAATGGTGCATCCAGCTCAGGAAAGCAATGACCCAGTTCCCCAGCTGGGACCCCTTCAGCCGCAGGAAAAGTTCGTACAAGTTGATCTGCCACAAGCTCAGGACCTCAGAGATGGATATCTGTGCCTTCCTGTACAGTGAGTCACTCTTGCTCCTCTGGTGCCTGGAGAAAACACAGAGAAGGAACGTGTGAGATCTTGCAGCAATTTTGAGATCTCAAAATTAGTCCGTGAGGGGTAGGGCAGATACAGATCTGGCCAGCTTGGGGGGGGGGGACGTTTCCCATCCCTGCCTTACAGGGACAAAGCCCAGCGACAGGAAGCCAGTGAAAGAGCAATTCTGGTGGAGTTTACTGTGTGAACCAATTCATAAATTTGGGTCAAATGAAATACACTGCACCAGTCTCTGCTGGCTTACATTTGGACCCCATTTGGGCATAAATTATTATTTATTAAATTGATATACCACCCTTCATCCACAGATCACAGTTCACAACATAAAAATGCAAAATGAGAACACAAAATAAATAATAAAAGCGAGAACAAGAACTAACCAATAACCCCCTGCCCTCCCACAAATACATTTAAAAGGACATTGAATGTTGAACAGCCAAAGGGCTGGCTAAAGAGAAATGTTTTTGCCTGGCACCTAAAGTTATGTTATGAAGGTGGCAGGTGAGCCTCCCTTGGGGAAGTATTTCACAAACACCAGGCAGGCCTCTACCTTTTCATTCCCCCTGCCACTTCCACCTGTGTTACATCTCGGGATGTTAAACGTTTCATGGCACCAATGTTATTTCCACACTCTGGACAAGTATTGTAGAACAGCCACGTTCTGCCACTTACTTTTTGCACAACATAGCAATCAAAACATCCTCTTCTCATGTTTCCCCTATTCAGCTTCAGTTTTATTGAGCTCAGAAATTTGTTTGTTTGTTTGTTTTTTACACAATGCAACAGCTGCTCAGATTCTTATGGCCTAGATGAGATGGCCCATCTCACAGCTGTTCTGGCCTCTATCCTGTAGGCTGGTAATAGCTTGTAGAGATTGTGCTCTAGCCATTTCATTTTCTATGGTCCATCTCTTCTCCCCTCTAAGAGTCAGCTCTATCACATTGCCCCTTTTCAAATAGAAATACATTTTTTTCCTCATTCCTCCTCCCTGCTCCCCCCACCCCCCAAATCACTGGTGACAATCATGATCTGAAGTGCAGTGAGGTGTGGAGGGAGTGCTTAGCCCCAAATAATAATCCCAAATAACTCTGCCCCCCCCCTCAAAAAAATGTAATAATGGTGTTGAAGAAAGGGGTAATACCCATTTGGCTACAAAGTGTTAGAAGATTCAAAGGGGAGTTGCTGTTCCACTTCCACCTTAAAACAGAACAGCAGTGATTGGGTCCGGCTAAATCTTCCGCATCCAGATGCATCTGAATTCTGGCCTACATGTGTTCTTTAGCTCCTCTGCAGGGTACCAGGAAGTAGGAATCACTAGCCAAACAACAACTGAGGATCGTGCCTCATGGGGCAAAGGGAACTCACATGGAGACAGCTCGAATGCAGCAGCGAGACATGTTGAGGAAGGAGCTGGCACTGGCCCGTGTCTGTAGAGCTGATTCGATCCCCCTCAACAAATCGTTGGTCTTCAACAGCAGCAACATCTGACGGGGGACACTGTTCAGCAGCTTGGTGATCTGAGGTAGGTACATGGCAGCGTTCGTCCGGATTTCCACATCCTGGCGCAGTCAGGCGGTAGGTGAGATAGGGATGAGAAAGGTTCACAATGGAGAGCTGATCCATAATCCCTGAGCCATAATCTAGAAGCAGCTACCACATATTTTGCAAAGAGGGCTTGCTCTGTAGAACAGCCTTTCTGAACCAGGTACCTCCAAATGTTTGGGTCTATAATTCCTATCATCTCTGAGCACTGGCCATGCTGCCTGGGCCAGATGGGAGACACAGTCCAAAACAATTTAAGTGCAGCAGGTTGGGAAAGGCCAATCCAGAGCTCAACAAATAGAAGCCCAGGTCCAACAAATAAGAAGTATGGCCGGTGTAAACCCACCCTCTGTGGTCTGTTGCTGGAGACACCTGTCCACCACACTCTGCAAGCATTTCAATGAATCCAGATCACTGGTGCACATCTCACAAACACATCCTCCAGCAGCTAGCATGCTAATTAGTAAAATCCAGAAGAGAGTCAAAGGAGAATCTAAATGGCTGAACACATGAAGCTGCCCTATACAGAACAACACCCGTGGTCCATCAAATCCAGTGCACTCTACTCTAGGCAGCAGCAGCTCTCCACAGTCTGTCAGAGATCATTCCCAAACTGAGCATTCTTTTAATGGGATATGCCAGGAACTGAACCTGGAACCTTTTGCATGCAGCAAATGTATTCTAAGACTGAGGGACAGCCCTTCCCTTTTGAGAAACCTGGGTTCTCCTACATGGGCCTCTACATAAGATATAGCACAAGAACTTGGTAAGGACCATAGCTCAGTGGTAGGGCACACATTCTCTGGCATCTCCAGGTAGAACTGGGAAAGGTGGCAGTCGGGAACCCTGGAGGGCTCCTGCCAGTCAGTACAGTCAATACATGCACACCTTGTTTTATTGCGCTTCACAGATATTGCTTTTTTTCCCAAACTGGAGGAGCTGCTGCTGTGCTACTGGGTTCGAGACAAGGCTACAGGAGCCTGTCCCCACCACACAGTTGTTCCTGCTGCTCCTTACAAGGATATGGGTGCATCCCAGCTACTCCAGAGGAAGGAAGCGCCCCCCCCTTTGACCCGCCTCTTTTGGCCATGGAAGTAGAGCTGGCTAGGTGCGGAGCCAGGTTTTCCCCTCCCACCCTTATTGCACACTTAATAGACTTCAATATAGTGTGAAAATTACTCTTATATGCACTGAGAAACCAAGAAAATTGTGTGACTCACTTTCTTACGATTTGTTTCATTGCAGTGGTCTGGAACTGAATCCGCAATATATCTGAGGTATGTCTGTACTGAGATACATGGACTAATTCACTATAAGGCAGGTTCCTGCGCTCCTATGCAGACCTTCTTTAGTTGAGATATCCAGAGTGTTCTTAAGGCAGTCTCCTTGTTTATTACTTATAAACCTACTAGACAGCTATAATAAAAGATGTACCTCTTGTTTAGTGACTGGCAGCCGGTCGATGCCCCTGTTGACTGACTCCCAAGACCTGGCAGTGAGCATGCAGGCAAAGAGGGGATACAGGTCGCCCGCTCCCAGCCGCCGACTGTATTTTTGGACACGCTTCATGTCAGATTTGATCAAGGCCTGCCAAAGCCGGCAATAGTCCAAGCGGAAGTTCTCTGACAGGACCTGGAGGAGGAGGAGGAGGAGGAGGAGGAATTTCCCACAAAGCACCGTTAAATAACATTATGGACTGAAAATACATAATTCTA
This sequence comes from Lacerta agilis, assembly GCF_009819535.1. Classification (NCBI taxonomy): domain Eukaryota; kingdom Metazoa; phylum Chordata; class Lepidosauria; order Squamata; family Lacertidae; genus Lacerta; species Lacerta agilis. The sequence continues at coordinate 27,662,737 of NC_046312.1, forward strand.
TGAGAAGAAAACAGCTGGGATTAAGTGACAACTATGAATAAGAAATAGGTTGGCCTGTGTCACTCGTTTAATTCACACAGAGGCAATTGGCTACTATTCCAGCATAGCTCTAAGCTGCACCCCAGGTGGAATATGGATATGGTGGCCTCCTTGCTGTGGGTCCAGCAGCTCATATTCTTAACAGTCTTGCTCACTCATTCTGCTTGGCCCCGCAGCTTCTCTTTCCTAATGAGTCAGTCAGCCATTCCCACAGCTGAGACAGCTGCCCACCTCGGCCCACAGGCTACGAGTTGGTGCTATCCAGGCACCCTCACCTTAGATCTGCCTTCTGCAACCTGGTACCCTCCCCTGATATTGTGGCACTACAACTCCCATCATCCTTGACTACTGGAAGGCAGCAGGTTGTGGACTCCTTCCCATGCCTCTCCTACTGCCTGCCTGTTCCCTGCATCATCACAGCACCCGTCTTCTCTTCATCCATCCTGATTCCTAAACCAGAATAACACAGACACAAAAACCTCACTGGGAAAGAAAAAGATTGCCATCTGCTACCATGGCAAAAGAATTCTTCCTGGCAAAGTTCTGACCTCATTACAGACCGCCCTCCTCTCCCCATGTCCTCTCACTGCTCTCTGCTTACCTGATAGAGCCCATGGTCCAGAAGTATAATGTGCGTCTTGCCTGTACTTGGGCACTTCTTCACCAACACGTTGCCAGGGTGTGGGTCACAGTGCACAAAGCCATTGACAAATATCATTTCACTGTACATCTTCCCCAAGTTGTAAGATATCTGAACAAAAAAGGGGGAGGCACTGTATAAGACTCTGCTAAGCAACTGGGCTATGGGCGGGGGAGCCCACGTGCCAGGGAACAAAGGGCAGGATTCAACTAATGAATCTCGGTGTCAGCAGAAGCCCTGTGCAAGAAGTTATGTTTGTGCAATGGGACATTCCCCCCTCTCCTCCCCTGTGCATGCCTGAAATTTCCAGGAGGGGGTGAGGAAAAACCTCAGAACAGTGTGCAGGAGGAGGAGAGAGGGGACCATTCCATCTGCCAGATGAAATGTTTGACCTGACAGGACCATCACCTTAGCACCATGTTGAATTGCTCCCAATATCTATGGCAGGTAGGTAGCAAATGCAGGCATCCTCCTCACGTTCTTATGGCTATCCAAAGAGGGGGCAAATGTGAGAGCATCTACCTAAAGATTTAACATGGGTGAGACCGCAGAAATTAGCAGGAAGCCAAGAAGGTGGAAAGGGGAATAATGAAAAGCAGAACTGAAATGCCCAGCTGAGTGCAGCTTCATACATTACACAGATATAAAACTGAACGGTCACTCAACAGAGAGATACAGTGTCCTTGTGAATATGTGTGTGCATTTACACTTAAAATATATTATGTGCATGCCTAAAAATGATGGAAAGAAGTACGAGAAGTGACCCCAGTGGAGACAAAGTGTATCAACCTTCTCGCATGAGTTTCAGTGAGATACAGGTTGAATTTAGAAGTGATGCAAGAACACTGTCTTTAACATAGGTGAGCATAATTAATATGGCACATAACACAGGAAATTGTTTTTAACAGACACTATAGTTTAAAAAATATGCTTATTGTGACCAAAAGATCTGGTGGGTTCAATTCCCCCCACCCCCATTATAGCAAACACTCATAATTTTAAAGATACCCATTAGTGTTTGCTGGTCTCCTTTTAGTGATGGGTAATCAAAGTAGAAGAAGAAGAAGAAGAAGAAGAAGAGTTTGGATTTGATATCCCGCTTTTTACTACCCGAAGGAGTCTCAAAGCGGCTAACATTCTCCTTTCCCTTCCTCCCCCACAACAAACACTCTGTGAGGTGAGTGGGGCTGAGAGACTTCAGAGAAGTGTGACTAGCCCAAGGTCACCCAGCAGCTGCATGTGGAGGAGTGCAGACACGAACCCGGTTCCCCAGATTACGAGTCTGCCGCTCTTAACCACTACACCAAACTGGCTCTCACTGCCGGAGAAAATGGCAGTACGGCAAGAAAACACACAATGGTATTGCAGGACATTACTATGACTAAGAAGAGGGAGCAAGATCTTGACACAAGGCTGCCCATTTCAGTGGAAGCCCCACATTCATCATAATATTTGGTTCCACTCTCACAGCCCGTTAGCATTTGCATGTCTCTGATGTGATGCCATCATATCACCATGGAAATTTCCCCCCCCCCAATGATATAAATGCCTCTTCTGATAGTAGCCACAATTCCCTCCTCCTGCTTCTAATGCACATCAGAGTTTTGCTGCCCCTTCCTTGTTGTTACTGCCACACCTCCTTGCTCAATCAGATGTTAGTCTGATTTGCGGTGTTTGCAAAGATGAAGCAGCACCATGAGGCTGTTTAAATCATTATGTCACTGCCTGTGATCCCCCATCATCAACCCCTCTCTGCAATCATCCCCTTATCGCCACACCATTTTATTAAACTTAAAAGATAGCTCAGAGGCAGGGAAGGGTCCCAGAGCTCTGCATCTCACTTTCACTGGGGAGGGCAAATATACTCCCTCCCTTATGCGTCAAAAGAGCACGCACAAACAGCACGCACACATTAGCCATTGCCTTACAACCTCTTCCCCCAGCAAGACACAAACAGCCCTGCAGCAGGTTGCCCAAGAGGCAATTAAAAGACAATTATTACAAAAGATCCTTAACACATCAACAAGCACATAGTATAAGCAACCAACTTCCGAAGTGTTTCGGGGTAGGGAGGGAGAGTCTGCACAGGGAGCAACAGCAACAAACCTCAGACCAAACACTTCCATGTGACAGAAGGATTCTGGAGCACATTGCATGGATCGCCACACCAAGCACGCACACGCACAGACCATCCTTCTTGCACACTGATGGGGTGGCACTGGGGTCAGGAATGTAGCATGAGCTGGAGGGCGGCAACTAATTTTGCATATTTATTTCATCACAGAAGGTTGCAAACAAACTAAGTCTGATGGACCTGTTGCTGCCATTTGCCAGCACCATCATCACTTAATCCTATAATATTCTGCTTTTTGGTTTAAAGTTTAATAAAGCAATCACTATTTTCACACAAAATATCAAACAACCCGTCGTCAGCTCTTGACTTCTTTCCTTCAGGTAGCCCCATATCCAGGTGCTTACAAGCAAATACAGAGAAACAGAAAGAACAAAAAATAATAGAAGGGTGGGTGAGGTGAGCTGTGAGCAGGGAATTGTGTTTCAAACTCCAGGAATCCAGACCATATGTTGACACAATACTGTGTTGCAGAAATTACTTCCCACAAATGCAAAAAAGGGAAAAAAGACCTCATCTTTGAAAGCTCTGGACAGAGTCAGAGTAAAAAGAAACAATTATATCAGTCCATGGTTTTTCAAATGGGAGCCTAGGAAATCCTGGTGTGTTTTGGATCCTCATCAAAGACTCCTAAATAATGGCATCTTCCTGGAAGGAGAGCTTTCCCCAAAAGACAGCTGCAGGAGAGTGTTGGTTGTGTTCTAGGTCATTGTCACAGCAGCCATTTGGCAAGGGTTCTATGCACCTAGAACATGTTGCAGAATTCTTTGCAACCCATTGGGATTCCACAGCAGACATTCCACTGCAGAGCATCTTGTGCTCAATGCCAAATTCTTCTATTTCACTTCCTAACCTGACATGCAGGTGTATCTTTACAGTATCAATTGAAACAGTCCCCTTCACTGAACTAACAGATCAAAACATACAGGTATCTCTAGAAACTCTCAAGTGGTCTTGGGTGGCAGACATAAGGTGATTAGATATATTGAAAAACTTCATGTTATAAAATACTCAAAATTAAAGTGTAAAATCAGAAAAGGTAGAAGCATCTTCTTAAACACCTATGATGATCAAATTCATGATGGCCTGAGAGGTGCTATGTTGTTGTTGTTGTTCAGTTGTTCAGTCGTGTCCGACTCTTCGTGACCCCATGGACCAGAGCACGCCAGGCACCTCTATCCTCCACTGCCTCCCGCAGTTTGGCCAAACTCAGTGCTATACTCCATAATTATTAACAATATATTACTGTTGTCATTATTACTATGTGTCATGCAGAGATTGACAACACAAGCTTACGGTCTAACATACACAATGCAAAAGAGAAAAGGAACTGGGAAGTACTCGGAAAGCAAGCAAATTCAGGCTCTGATTCTTTGTAAGTTGCATAATAAATATCATTTTAAATAAATAAATAAATAAATAAGCAAGCTGTGGTGACTGATGACAGCTCAGGCGGGGGTCACAATGTCAGTGTTTACTCCCCAGGGCTTAGAGGTATGGGAACTAATGCAAGCTTTAAAAACCTAGGAAAGGCCGACAGTCGCTGGGATTCATTGTTGGAATCAGTTTCAGCCAAGAACAAAGTTAAGGTTGCTGCAAAGACTACAGGCACAGTTAGCAACCAAGGACGCCACCCACAGAAAATAAGAATGGGATCTAAAGGCAGAAGGGAAAGAGTCCTGGAAAAGCTGACTTGCAGGCAGTGGAAAGAATGTTCAGATCTGAAGCTGACTCAGCACAGAAGGTTGGGAGCAGATCAAATATTGAAAACTCCCTGAGGGAACAGACAGCAATTGGTACATTTTACTTCTTTATTGGGTTACCCACAATGGCTGAGTGCCAGAGGCCAATGCCCTCTAGGGCCTCTGCCTATAGTCCCACAGAGGCCAGCCCTTGACAGCATCTTTAATCTAATTAGCACTTATCTCTTGGTCCCAGGGCTGCCACTAGGGTAGAGGAGGGTGGGCTGGGTCGGGCAAACAAAAGAGCGAAGCTATGAGACAAACTCATAAAGGATGTTTTCAATGTCAGCTTCTTCTACTTGTGTTTAGAAAAGAGGCCAGAATATGGCCCAGGAGACTTTGGGTACTCAGGAAAGGGAGCTGGTGGAATATGAATTAGTGTTGTGCCAAACATTTATCCTGCATATGTGTGTGTGTGTGTGTGTGTGTGTGTGTGTGTGTGTGGTTTTTTAACTATTCTCCATCAGTAAATGGGAAAGAAATTGCATTTGGTTAACAAAGGGGACAAAATTTTAGCAAAAGTCTAATCCACATTTTTTGTTATGCTGCACTGGTGAAGGGGCATTGGTGAGCATCTTTTCTTTCATTCAACAAACCATCTCACTAGTGGTCTGTGCTCTGCAGCTTCTCTGAAAGCCTGTGCCTCAACTAAAGCTCAGGGGAAACATTGTAAAGTAATTGCTCCCATGGGGCTTTTCCAGATCAGGAAGTTCAGGCAGCCAGGGAGGCTGCAAAGTGCTGCATAAATGTTTACAAGGAAGAAAACTACCTCAAGGACGGCCACTCCCCATATAAACCAACCCGGACTTTGTGGTCATCCTTTGAGCCCCTTCTTCGTGTGCCTTCTCCATGGGAGATCTGGAGGGTGGCAACATGAGAATGGGCAGCAGCTCCCCATTGTGGAATGCTCTCCCCGGGGAGGTTCACCTGGTGCCTTCATTATACCAGACCGCTGACTGATTAATAATCTACAGCATTTTAGATTACCAAGGTGGTAGTGGTGGTGGTTTGTTGTTAAAATTTATAGACAAACTACACTAAGTATCACAGTGGTGATAATAATATGACACAACCAAACCAAACCAAACCAAACCACCACAAACTGGCTAATACATGTAAAAGGGAATTTACTAGAATAATAACTGAACCTTCATTCAGTTATTATTCTAGTAAATTCCCTTTTACATTTATTTGGTTTAGTGTTAAAATTTATATACTGCCCTTCAACTGAAGATCTCAGGGTGGTTCACAAGATAGAAATACAGGATAGAAGCAAAAAATAGTTAAAAACAGCACAAAACAATAACTCCACCTCCCACAAACAACCTTGGTCATCTCACAAGATTGTGAACATAAAACCACACACCAGCTGAAATCCTAAAGAAATTCTCAAGTGCCTCGAGAACAAGGCAGAAAAGCAGAAAAACTCTTTTGCAGAGGAAGGGACGAAAACCCTGAGAATCGGAGGACAAGTTTTGGCACCCTAGGATTGCAATTGTACGTGTTTTGTGGACCAAGGCTGAGAGCATTTGCGGTGCTTTGTGGAATCCCAGGCAACAGTTTGCATTCAGAAGCTGAAGCCTGAAGGGGAGGAATCCCACCACAACGACAGCTGACCTTGCATGAATTTTCCTCTTAAGGAAAACCACCATCTTCTGAGACCTTGTGGACACCTTCTGCGCAAAGTGGGGTGGACTGTGCCTTTGGCCATGAGGTGCACTGCTCATTATTCAAGGAGGTGGTGGGAGGCAGAGAGACACATGCTCCTCCTGCCTATGCTGCATCCCAGAAAGCAGACAGCTTGCTGCGATTCTGAGCACATCAGGGCCAGGCGGCAGCGAGAGCAAGGGCAGAAATTTAAATTTGTTCATCAACATTAATCACAAGGCTGCAGTAATAAGAGGCACTATCCGGGCCCAGTCTGTGGGGAGAGGCAGCACACAAATGTCACTCAGTTATGAAACCCAGCTCTTCCTGTGGGCTTCCCTGTTCAAGGTGAGGAGGCTCTGGGTGTGCTTGTGAGAAAGCAAGTAAGGTAAAGCATCTGTGCATGCCAGTGTATCCAAATATGCTTGCTCAGATATGCTGTTTTATGACTGTGCACATGCAACTGTGAATTTGCAGGAGAGTCTGCATTTATTTACTCTTGGTGGCTTCATACCACTCTTTGATCATAGTCCCACGGATGGTTTACAAACCGGATAAAACAATTAAGATGCAATTACCAGGTAAGAAATGTAAAATGGTTGGCAGGATTAAAAGTGCATCTAATAAGACTGACAAGACATAAAAGGTTTTTGCCTGGCATCAGTAGAACCATAAAGTGGGTGTCAGGCTAACTTTTCTGGGGAGAACTGGGGTGCCACCACTGGGAAGGACCCCTCTCTGGCATCTTAGATGGTGGAGGCACCCGTAGGAGATCCGCCCTTGAGGATCTTTAATGTACAGTTAGGTACATATTTAGCCTAAAGTGCTAATAAATCTGACACCAGTTGTGAATCTGTGCCTGTCAAGAGACTGGAGAATAACAATTTCCACTGAAATATCACTCAAAACTTTACTCTGGCTGCATTTGCCTCTTTTTGAGTTTGCCTTCAGGCATGAACAAAATCCAATGGTTAAAAAAAGAAAAGAAAAGATAAATGTCAAAATATTACACTGTATTAATGACAGGATGAATGCTCATTTAATTAGGGAACAGCAGCTGCAACATTTAATTCTCTGGACCAATCGGCCAATCAGTGCAAAGCAAAAAAGCTTGAATTTCAAGTATATTGGGATCAAAGCAGAAGCTGAGGATGCTGCAAACTGGGGACAAACCAGTAAAAAAAATTAATTGGGGAACCTGAATTTTTATCTTTTTTCCTCACAGCTCCAGTGGGTATATCTACACTACAGAATTGTCTGTCAGCAATCCCCATCTCCCAACACACAAGACTACAGCTCCCAAGGTTCCTTAGGGAAAAGACAGCCTACTACATTCGAATAAATCTGTAGGATTGATGCCCTGTCAAATAAACTCCAACCTATTTCAACTTTGGTGCTTGGGACAGTGACTGTTGGACCCGGCAATGTTTCAAGAAACCAATAGCTGCTGGTGACCTCTGTGTTCCAGACAAAAGAAATAACATTAAATACAGTACATGCAACTGCAGCAAAATGCCATCAGTTGACATGGGCAGAATGATATCCAAGCCAGGAATTTGTATATTGGGCTGTGCAAATCCAGGAAATAGAAAAGAACGAAGTGAAGCAAAGCCAGAGTAGTTTGCAGGAAAGGGATAACTGCAGCTGTTAAGACGGCTCCGTCTGCACCTTGGAAACTGCCCTGTGTCATGCAGGGAGACTGCCCAGGGCAGGAAAGCCTTCCCACCTGAGGATAGATGCCCAGTGGCCTGAGGGGCACTGGTTGGCTGCCAGCTTGTCCAGAAGCAACTTAGTGGCCCTCAGTTACCAGATTCTGCCCCCGACAACTCCCAACAAGGTGCCACTGAGAAAGAATCTGCACCCCTTCAGAAATCCCAGACCTGTGGCGGCTCATGTATCCTGCAGTTCCCAGAGAACACAATTTCTAAAGGGCACAGGAAGGGCCCTTGCAGAGAAAATACAATGCTCTGCTGGTTTCTAGGACACCAATCATTAAGCTGGTTGAGCTATATGTCAGGTATCCCATTGCTTAACTCAAACCACTGGGGGCCAGAAACTGTTAATAGTGAAGAGTAAAATTCTAACCTGGCAATATGTGAACCAGTGCACAATTGTGTCTTGTGGGTGTTGCACGTTACCTACCTCTGGAATGGCACCTGTGCTGACCATATCATCCACATTGAGCACTGGAAAATCCTAAACGGAACAAGGAGCTCAAGACCAGATCTGCTTGTGTCTTTCCTCTATTTATTCCTGTCTCTTTCAATTTAGAACAGATACTAGCTGTTGGCCCGAATTCAGCCCTAATATTTGCCAATTATTTTAAGAGACGGCGACACTAACTTCTATTGATCTCATTAAAAGTAAAGGTCGTGAGGTAGCTCATTTCTCAGGGCTCAATATTACCTCCTCAGGCCAAAAGAATAGCATTGATTTTGGAACTTTAATCGAAGGTTAATAGGATTAGTGAGCATGGTTAAAAAAAAAATACCCTGCCATTGCAGGTCCCCAGTCACATTGGTGTGAAATTAGCCAAGGTGGTGTGACATCTAGGGGACCTGACACTACTTGCTTGCTCATCATCTCAACCCTGCAATAGTCCTTGTTCATGGAACCACATAGAAAGCACCATCAGAAAACAGGACAGTAAATCAACGCACAGAAGGAACAATATTTTGGTGAGGAATTATGGAGGTAGATTTGCACTGCAGTTGCAAAGTTTGGCTAAGACAAAGAGGTAATGTGTACAACTAGGCAACTGGCCCCACAATCCTGGTTCATCAGTGATGGGGAGAAAGGCCCATTTTTAAAAAACTAATCAGAGAACCAGCATTTTCAACTTGGTCTGTATTTGTAACCAAATGGTGCGGAAGAACGAATTGTTGAACTTCAGATTGCATGAGGGGAAGGTGCCATTTATGGATGCTACCTCAGGTAAAATGAACTCCAAGTAAAATTAAACCTTTCTCCCTGGTGTGATACTTATCTAGGGAAGCGTAAAAAAAACACACCAGTCTTTGATATCTAATTTACAGCACATGTCAGAATCCATTCTACTACCTCATGTCAGATCTGTATTACCACATCATGCTGCAGATCAAGACTTTGATTCTCAAGGCAGGAGTTGAGTTCCACACTCTCAATATGTGCCTCCTAACATATCATTATGATATGGGTCAAAGCAGTGGTTCCATTTTCACATGATTCTGTTCTACGGTTGGACAGCCCAGATCAGCCCACTTGAGATGGCATATGACAAGAAAGAATATACTAATGGTAAAGGGAGTGGTAGTAGGATTTCCTAGCTTCAAATCTCGTGATGTGGTTGCTTTCAGGTCTGTGGGCAAACTCCGCTTGTTCAGTGCTCCCAGTTCCTAACTGAAGAGTTAGAAGAGGTTAAGAAAAGGGCCACCAAAATGATCAAGGGGATGGAGTGACTCCCCTATGTTTAGATTTCTAAACTGAAAAGGCAAGTTTGGAGTTATCCGCACTTCTATGTGCCCTGTCACTTTCTCCTGCGAACACCCACCAAGCCAAGTTGGATCAAACAGCAATTGGGTCTTCCATGGATTGCTGTTTGTTCTGATTTAGCTCTAAAGAGCAGGTTTTCCAGGGGGGCAAAGCGGTGGGTCAAAGACAAAACTGCTCAACCCTGTGCTTTTCAGGCACAGGACAAGCAGAAGTCCGAATGAGCCCTTAGAGGTGACATGATAGACGTTTATATAAAAAAATGATACATGGCATGGGGAAAGTAGATAGAGAAAGGTTTTTCTCTATCTCTCATAATACTAAAATTTGTAGGCATCCAATGAAGTCAAATGTTGGAAGATTTAGGACAGATAAAGTACTTCTTCATGCAGAGCATAATCAAATGATAGAACTCACTCTCCCAGAAATTATGGGCAACTTAGATGGGCTCTGCCTTAACAGCTGGATGCAGCGATGCTTCTAAATACTAGTTACTGGAAACCACAGGAGGGGAGAGGGCTCTTGTGCTCAGGTTCTGCTCCCTGGTTTCCCACAGGCACCTGGCTGGCCACTGTGAGAACAGGATGCTGGAATAGATGGGGCATTGGCCTGATGTTGTTGTTGTTGTTCAGTCGTTCAGTCGTGTCCGATTCTTCGTGACCCCATGGACCAGAGCACACCAGGCATGCCTGTCTTTCACTGCCTCCCGCAGTTTGGCCAAACTCATGCTAGTCACTTCAAGAACACTGTGCAACCATCTCATCCTCTGGCGTCCCCTTCTCCTTGTGCCCGCCATCTTTCCCAACATCAGGGTATTTTCTAGGGAGTCTTCTCTTCTCATGAGGTGGCCAAAGTACTGGAGCCTCAACTTCAGGATCTGTCCTTCCAGTGAGCACTCAGGCCTGATTTCCTTAAGGATGGATAAGTTTGATCTTTTTGCAGTCCATGGGACTCTCAAGAGTCTCCTCCAGCACCATAATTCAAAAGCATCAATTCTTCGGCGATCAGTCAACAAATACATTTGGCCTGATACAGTAGGCTATTCTTATGTTCTTAGCTGGTAGAATCCTACAAGCCAGTTCCAGAATCTTGCCATTTCCTGACAAAGTCCACTGATGTTTGAAGGGGTGCTTTGAGATCTTGAGAAAAGAAAGCTTAAGGAAGGACAAAAGGCTGTTGACTGTTTATTTACAGAGGGAACAAAAAGGCTTCAAAACTCTGCTGTGAAAAGCTTGAATTCACAGTCGTCACACAGGAGGGGAAGAGAATAGTTGTGATACAGAGCACATATACCTGTGATGATGCACTTACATTTTTATTACTTGAATCAGAATTCTTGCTTGACATGAACCATCTCTCTAACACATCACAGAACATAAAATATTATTTCTGTGTTTCTGGGGTGGTAGCAGAAAATCACATGTACTGACAAAACCCTGTTTACTTGGTCCTCCATTTTCCTCAAGCAAGGCCAGCATCTAATTCCCACCAAGCCCCCAAATCCATAGATCAATTATTGAGCCTGTCTTGCAGAAATCTGGGGGAAATCCGGGTTGTCAGTTAACACCAAGGTCGCCATCTCCCACTGATCTCAGAAGGCATCTAGCATCCCCTCACTTCCCAACAGGCATCACAAGAGTTACCTGCCAAATGTGACCTGGGTTCTGACTGGTCACTGCAATGGCAGCTGCCACTCAAACCAACGTGGGTGAGACAGTCCTTAAAAGTGAACTGTGGGATGCAAGCCTTTGCCCCTGTCCCTCAGATCAGGACCCACTGGTCTCGCTGCTAGCCTCTGGGTCCCCTATTTATCACTGACCATCAGGAAACATGCAGCTGAAAGTGCTTGCTGCTTTACTCTTAGGGAGTAAAGATTCCAGAATCCTGTGTTGTAAATAAACAGCTTGGGATCTATCAGATTTGATCCACAGAGCTCCTTTTGCTTCAGAATTTGTTTTGTCCACTCACATCCTCCTTTCTATTTTATTCTTAATAAAACTGCATGTGATTTTGGTTACCAGGGTCTCTTAAAGAATTAAACGCAGTTTGGGGGGTGGGGTTTGGTTCTTGCTGTTATCACTTTGTCTTGCCTTGTGGGAACCCATCTACACTTCATCATCATCATCATCATCACCACTACTTTTGAGGGCAGGTTTCATCTCAGTTCTATTGTCACTGCTTTATTTCACATCCCCAGCCTGGATGAATGTGTCCTTGAACTCTGCAAACGCCTGTTGCTTGCCTGGATGGAGGGCCAAGAAAGAAACTAGCCTAGTGTACTAAGGCAACATTCAAATTTGTTGCTCTGCCCACCACCGGCATGTGGCCCTTGGAAGGTTGCCCAGAGGGAAATATTGCCCTTGGTCTGCAAATTTTCCACCTGCTGCGTTCATGTATCTCCTCTCTCGGTACGTAATGTGACCACTACAGCTGAGTTCATGCACTCTGCAACTACAAAGCCCTTGCAGCTCTGTAACATCATTTTTGTGATGGAGCCTGAGGAATTATATGCAAAAATATCCTTCTAGCCCCTGGACCACAGGGGCTGGAGATCAGAGTGAGAATACTTGGCTACTCCCTGATCTTAATACATTCAACCAGCTGCCATGCACTTGTCTCTATATTATGCAACGCTAGGGAGAAGACTCCCTAGAAAAGACCCTGGTGTTGGGAAAGATGGAGGGCACAAGGAGAAGGGGACGACAGAGGATGAGATGGTTGGACAGTGTTCTCGAAGCTACTAACATGAGTTTGGCCAAACTGCGAGAGGCAGTGAAGGATAGGCGTGCCTGGCGTACTCTGGTCCATGGGGTCACGAAGAGTCGGACACGACTGAACGACTGAACAACAACAACAACAAAATCCAGTCGCCTGATCCAGAGAAAGCCCCTTTGCCTAAAGATCTCCATTCTCAAACACATGTCCCTGCTCCTTCCCTTTGCCTTGCCCTCTACATTCATGATGTGTCTTCTCGAGTTCTTTCCCCGCCTTTCTTTAGTCCTCCAGCTATGTTCTCATTCTAGGCCGCACTCACACATGAATAAGTAACTGTTCCACAGGCAGATATCTCAGTGTTTGCACTTGTCTTTAGAAATCAAAGGCTTCTCTGATTAAATGCCATTACAGTCCGGCGCTCGGATGGATCCAGGGAGATTAATGTGCTTTTGGGCAGCTTTAATGATAATCCCGCTACAGACGGCATTAAGTAAATGTCAGTAACCTGGTTTGAAGGGAGCTTTCACCTCAGGGATCCTTTCCATTTAGAGGAGAGAGGCTCAGCCCTGCTTTTTTCAAGGCTGTGTTGCTCTACAAAAGAAAGCCTGCTTAGCACAGATTCCTCTCAGCCTCTCCCAGCAAAATAAAATAAAATGGCAAGGCTTCTTTTGGGGGAAAGTGAGGTGGCATTGTGGCTCCACAGAGAGACTGTAGATCAATGCTAGAACATAGAGGAGGCTCTGTGTTTAATCCCCATCACGCTCAGTTTCTGTTTTTGTTCTTTAAAAAAAGAGAGAACAAAATAGCACTCAGCAGGACTGAGAAAGACTTGAGAGACTAACTGCAAGTCAGAGTAGGCATTGCTAGGTGGAAGGGGCAATGTTCTGAGCCAGTAAAAGGGACTTTCATATATTTATATGAGGTAGCAAAGCTGAGAAAAACTGAGATCTTTGAAAGCATATGAAATTGCTTTACACAGAGACAAGCTCAGCACACCCCACTCTGATTGGCAGCAGCTCTCCAAGACCCCAAGCAGAGTTTTTCCCCAGGCTGAGATCTCTTTGGTTTTTTGGTGGTGGACACGATTGAGAAAGGTGTCTTATAAATAAATGCTGTAGACAAAGCATGCAAAACTATTCAAAGATAGCCTCACAGTAGAATCATATCGCCCAAACTCCCTGATAAATCAGGACTGCAAGATATTCACATCCATCCTGGCTAATCGCTTAAAAGCCTTCCTGCACAAACTAAAAGCTGGCTTTGTCGCTGGCTGCAACATAACACATCCCATCAGGAAGTTACTGAATCTGATCAATCATGGCAAAACAACTAAAAACTCACTGACAATTATATCCCTCGACATACCGTATTTTTTCGGACCATAAGGCGCCCTGGACCATAAGACGCTCCTTGTTTTTAAAGGAGGAAAACAAGGGGAAAATGTTGTTGTTCAGTCGTTCAGTCGTGTCCAACTCTTCGTGACCCCATGGACCAGAGCACGCCAGGCACACCTATCCTTCACTGCCTCACGCAGTTTGGCCAAACTCATGTTAGTAGCTTCGAGAACACTGTCCAACCATCTCATCCTCTGTCGTCCCCTTCTCCTTGTGCCCTCCATCTTTCCCAACATCAGGGTCTTTTCCAGGGAGTCTTCTCTTCTCATGAGGTGGCCAAAGTACTGGAGCCTCAACTTCAGGATCTGGCCTTCTAGTGAGCACTCAGGGCTGATTTCTTTGAGAATGGATAGGTTTGATCTTCTTGCAGTCCATGGGACTCTCAAGAGTCTCCTCCAGCACCATAATTCAAAAGCATCAATTCTTCGGCGATCAGCCTTCTTTATGATCCAGCTCTCACTTCCGTACATTACTACTGGGAAAACCATAGCTTTAACTATACGGACCTTTGTCGGCAAGGTGATGTCTTTGCTTTTTAAGATGCTGTCTAGGTTTGTCATTGCTTTTCTCCCAAGAAGCAGGCGTCTTCTAATTTCATGACTGCTGTCACCATCTGCAGTGATCGTGGAACCCCAAAAAGTGAAATCTCTCACTGCCTCCATTTCTTCCCCTTCTATTTGCCAGGAGGTGATGGAACCAGTGGCCATGATCTTAGTTTTTTTGATGTTGAGCTTCAGACCAAATTTTGCGCTCTCCTCTTTCACCCTCATTAAAAGGTTCTTTAATTCCTCCTCACTTTCTGCCATCAAGGTAGTGTCATCAGCATATCTGAGGTTGTTGATATTTTTTCCGGCAATCTTAATTCCGGTTTGGGATTCATCCAGTCCAGCCTTTCGCATGATGAATTCTGCATATAAGTTAAATAAGCAGGGAGACAATATACAGCCTTGTCGTACTCCTTTCCCAATTTTGAACCAATCAGTTGTTCCATATCCAGTCCCAATTTTGAACCAATCAGTTGTTCCATATCCAAGGGAAAAATATTCTAACTCAAAATTGGCTGCAGCGGCTGCAGAGGAGGAGAAAGCAGCTTTTGGGCTGCACGTTCCTCCTCCGCAGCTGCAGCTGCCAGCGGCAAAGGGGCGGGGGGAACGTTCCTCCTTTCTCCCCCACCCCTTTGAGGCTGGCTTTAAATCCAGCTGGGGAGAAGGGGAGGAAGCTATGGTCCGTCCCTTCTCCAAGGCTGGCTTTAAAGCAAGGGGGGAGAACCGCTAGTGGCGCGCACAGCATCAGGGCGGCTCTCCCCTCTCAGGCCGCTAGGTCCCACACCCCGCCTCTTGCCACGTTCAGTGAGAGGCGGGGGGCAGCGGCGGGTGGCAGAGCAGATGCTGTTGGATCCTTCCCACATCCTCTGTTTGCAAAAACAAGTCTGCTTTTGCGAACAGAGGCGGTGGGGAGGAATGAGCAGCATCTCCTCCGCTGCCCACTGCCACCCCACGCCTCTCGCCGCTTGCTTGACAGGGAGCCTTCACTCCATAAGACACACCAACATTTTCCCTTACTTTTTAGGAGGGGGAAAGTGTGTCTTATGGAGCGAAGAACACGGCACTTAAAGCCTTTGATTGCTTAGAATGGAAATACCTACTAGCAATATTAACCAGTATGAATTTCGGTCCCTCTGTACTACAAACCCTCTAACAAATTTACTCCCAAGCCTCAGCTAAATGGAGAATCAACAATATGGACTCCACCACCATCACATTCCAAAGAGGCACAAAACAAGAATGCCCACTGTCTCCCTTTCTATTCATCCTGGCCCTGGAACCCTTAGCAATTTGACTCCAGGCAGCCCCTAATATTAAGGGTGTGGAATTAAAATTAAAACAAATAAATTTGGGCTCTTTGCAGACGACCTGATGATCATGACACCAGACCACATTATAAAAGCAACCACGCTGATCGAAGAACTCAATACTTTTGCAATGGTATCAGGCCTTCAGGTGAACTTTGCTAAATCTGAGGAAATGTGCTTCAACACTCCCTCTCATATCAAAAAAGGATTCACTAACACCACAAAGATAAAACTCGCCATACAAAATTAAGATACTTAGGGGTACAAATAACCAGTAACTTTAACAAATTCTACCTCCAAAATTGGAAGCCTCTCCGGCGACAAAGCAACAAAGACCTGAGAAGATGGAATAAATCTAACTTTACTCTCTCAGATAAAATAGCCATGTGAATATCAAGGACCTCTGCATAGTGTGAGACAATATGTCCTCCCATGTTGTCAGTGAGAGCTTTTGCCTTCCCTGCAACAGTGCCCCCAGGTGAATGGCTCTCCTTTACTACACAGGAATGAACAGCAAACATACTGTATATTTAGAATGGAAAGTGCCGCACTCAGGGTCGACACAAAGGTTGGTGCTGGATCTGCGCCCTGGCCCTTGGTGAACTCAATGACAGCAGACACAGAGACCCAAGTCTACTCTTCTCTGCACAGTCCTGCCCCTTCATTTGCATGGTCCCATCAAACAGTTCGCATAGTAGGGTTTCTTGGTCACACCAGAATGTGACAGGAATGCTAGGAACTGTTATATACAGTGCATCTAAATGATAGCTTTGGAAGCATAGGAAGGCAATGAGGCAATGGTTCTAAGTACTAATTTCCCTTCATGCTACTGGCAATTAGTGCATTAATGTGATTTGTGCGAGCTTACTTACCGTACATCTGTGAGCAATTCCTTCTAGTGGGAAGTAGGAGAATAAAGACGTAACCTCTTGTAGGGGGCAATGAACACATGACTATACCCCCTCCCCCCCGGATATATTTTGGAATGTCTATAATTGACGCGGAGTGAACTCTGCCACAGAATAAAAAAAGATGAGAGGAGGGAGCGTCCAGACTCTGGAGACAGGCGGACAGACAGATTAAGTACAATTGATTTTGTGACGGAGCTCTTTGATAGCTAGTCAACCAAATGGCATTTCGACACTCATCAATAGCACACAGGGGGGAAAGTAGGCAGCAGTGATTCAATCAGAATTCACTGACTTGGAGGAAGGCAAGGATGGCAGGCTGAACCTGCCCGTTCTTGCACATAAAGACTAGGTTCCTTTCCCCTCAGACACAAACACTTTAATCCCCCAAAAGCCAGCTATGTGCACCCAATACACAGGAATCATTTCACCAGGCAATGAAATATGACCACATCTGGAACAGACTATGACATCTCTAAGCACACATCTTTCCTTTAGGAAATAAATTAAGAGAAAGAACTGGGACTTATGGGCAAAGCATGGAACTGAATGTAAAGCTGTGCTGAAACTTCACTCATTTCATTTTGTGGGCCAAAAATTGTGCTTTTGTGGAATGCAAAAATGGTTCTTACATCTTTTGTTTTTATTGCTATCACATTCTAAATTGTTTAATGTAAAATGTTTAATGAATGACCTATAAATACCAGATGGATGGATAGATAGAAAGACGGACAGATCTGGACAGAGGGAATATTACCTCATTGACATTGATGCAATTTCTCTCCATGTAGGCCTTGTCATTCACCTGCCCACCTTCCATGAACTCCATGAAAAGAACACGCTTTGTTGAGAGCTCCCAATAAATCTTAGGGATCTGAAAAAAGAATACAACTCTCTGAACACCGTGTGATTAAGGGGAACAGAAGAGAAAGAGTATATGTATGAAGTGCCAAGAAGTAGGAGAAATGAGCTAATCCAAGTCCTTGAAGGAAGAACACACAAAACTTTTGACAAAGGCCTTATCATAACTTGACATAAGGCCCTACCATTAAGCAGAGGGAGGCTGCTACCTCAGGCAGCTGATACAGAGGGAAACAGGGAAGTAATGGAGCACAGAATTCTGTGTTCCTTCCAAGCAACCTGCCCTGCATACCTTAAAGTAGCCTGCTGCCCTCAAAAGTGGTAGAGGACAGTCTCATCACATCACCCACATTGAAGCAAGAATCAACAGCTAGTCAGGAGGGGTGCCATCTTGTCCTTTGCCTCAAGCAGCAAAATGTCTTAGGCCACCTTTGTAAGTTCTCCATCTTGGTCCTGGCACCATCATTTCTCTCTCTCTCTCTCTCTCTCTCTCTCTCTCTCTCTCTCTGTGTGTGTGTGTGTGTGTGTGTGTGTGGTGAATGTGTCAGAAAGCATATGGTTGGAATGATTATGAAAGCCAAAATATGAGGAAAGGGTTGAAATCTTGGGGTGTCCTTTTAATCTCTGTGATTGAGGTTTCCTTACTGTATCGGCCCTGTAAAATAAAGGCCAGCATTCTGTTTCTTGTAGGAGCCAGCCAGCAGCCTTGCAGACCAAAACCCAAAAGATAAATAAGAGCCACAGTGGAAAGGTCCCAGAATTCTGCAGAGTCATGCTTTAGAGGAAAAGCAGAACATATTGTGTTTTTTCTTTAAGCAGCCCAGAAGCAGAGTCAGTGATTTCTATGTCAGTTCAAGCAATCTGGACCTTTCTGGTTTTCAAGTGGAACAAACTTGCCTGACTAACTTTTCCACAACGCTATGCTAGCTGAACTAACTTCTGGTAAACGTAACATTCTGCTTGCTTAACAGACAGATGCACCTCATTCTCCAAACTTAGCTGGGTGAAATCCAGCTAAGTAATAATGGTAAGTAAATCCACTGAAAATAGCGGGCTAAACCAATTGACATTGGTTATAAGCCTTTGAGGGCTAAGGAAGTATTTCACATAGCACACAGCTAAACTATGGGATCTTCTCCCACAAGAGCAGTGGCAGACCTTGGGGTCTCGAATTTCAGCGGCAGTTATGGCGTCGCAAGTGGTGCCCGAAGGCTCTGCACCCAGTGCAACCAAACTGGCCATGCTCTCCTAAATTTGCCACTGACAAGAGGCTGTGATGGCCACAGCCTTGGGTGGTTTTATTAAGATGAGACTCATTCATGGAGGAGAAACCTACCAGTGTCTACTTATGTTCTACTTCCACAGCTAGAGGCAGTATGCTTCTGAATACCAGTTGCTGGAGGCTGCAGGAGGGGAGAGTCCTGCTGGTGAGCTTCTGATAGGCATCTAGTTGCCTTCTGTGAGAACAGGATGCTGGACCAGATGGACAATGGCCTGATCCAGCAGGCTCTTCTTCTATGTCCTTATGTGTAAGTCAGAGCTTGGTAGTAGAGCAAATGTTTTGTGTGCAGAAGATCCCTGGTTCAATCCCTGTAACTTCCAAGTAAGTCACAGGAAAAATTCTGTCTGAAACCCTGAAGAGCGACGGCAGTCAATGTAAACAATACTGACTGACCAATGGTTTCATTCAACATAAGGCATTTTTATATGTTCACATACTTTGTATTATACATGTGTGCCTGGATTCACCTGTTGTTGTTGTTGTTGTTCAGTCGTTCAGTCGTGTCCGACTCTTCGTGACCCCATGGACCAGAGCACGCCAGGCACGCCTATCATTCACTGCCTCCCGCAGTTTGGCCAAACTCATGTTAGTAGCTTCGAGAATACTGTCCAACCATCTCATCCTTTGTCGTCCCCTTCTCCTTGTGCCCTCCATCTTTCCCAACATCAGGGTCTTTTCCAGGGAGTCTTCTCTTCTCATGAGGTGGCCAAAGTACTGGAGCCTCAACTTCAGGATCTGTCCTTCTAGTGAGCACTCAGGGCCGATTTCCTTGAGAATGGATAGGTTTGATCTTCTTGCAGTCCATAGGACTCTCAAGAGTCTCCTCCAGCACCATAATTCAAAGGACATGGCAAATGTGCATCTGAACATGTCATGAATCTGCACCGACCTGTGCACCTAGCACGGTGAATGTGTAACCCTTTCCAGGGGTTGCTACCTGTTGCATATGTCTGAATTGCAGAAACCGCCATCCAGGGGAGAGACCACATCTCTTGTTTGTTATGCACAGTGCACACTTAGCATTGTTCTGTCAGTAATAAATAATCCTAATCTGTATTTCAACAGCGTCCCTCTGAGCACAGATGCAGCCAGGCTGACAAGACCCATGCACAGGCCTCCAGGCTATCACATCAGCTATTGGGGGGGGGGGGGAATAGTGCCTCATAAATAGGAGGATCCTTGCAAAAATCCTGAGAGATCATTAAAGTCCCTTCCTGCATACAGAGCACCATTTTCAGTCGCAGCATCTTCCATTTCATTTGCCTGTCAGGACTCAAGTGAGGTCAGACCTGCAAGCAGCTCAATGGATAGGCCAGAGGCTCCTGGAGATGGCAGCTGAAGGGGCCAGAGGTAAGCAAGATAGTCTGAGGCAGGCAAGTGGACAAAGCCCAAAGGGAGCAACCAAATGTCTGAAGGGCCTGAGGCACGCAATGTAATCTGATAAAAGCAAGCAAGAAGCAAAGTTCCAGTTGTCAGCAATGCAGGAGAAGAAAAGGCATGACAAGGGGAGTTTAGATTGGCATGGCACAGAGCATAAGGTACCTGCCAGAAACCCTTTATTTGAGTCTTACACTGCCTTCCATAAACCCATGTGTTAACTGATCTTCATTCATGAGAGCCAGTGTGGTGTAGTGGTTAAGAGCGGTAGTCTCGTAATCTGGTGAACCGGGTTCGCTTCCCTGCTCCTCCACATGCAGCTGCTGGGTGACCTTGGGCTAGCCACACTTCTTTGAAGTCTCTCAGCCCCACTCACCTCACAGAGTGTTTGTTGTGGGGGAGGAAGGGAAAGGAGAATGTTAGCCGCTTTGAGACTCCTTCGGGTAGTGAAAAGCGGGATATCAAATCCAAACTCTTCTTCTCTTCTTCATTCATGGTCTTTCTATCAGGTGCATCCAAGAGGTGTCTTCCAACCACTGTTGGCCAATTACTGATTGTCTCCCCCTGGTGTTTTTTCACCTTCCAACTACTCCCATCATAGCACCAGTTGTGTAAAGAACAGGAAGAAGAACACTGAGAGAGAGAGAGATGACTCAACTGCTTTGCTCTGCTTCCTGGAACTTATTTATGAAGTTAAAGAGTGAATGAACAAAATCTTAGTGAACTTAATGTTCCTTGCTCCCAGGTAAATGTGTACAAGATTGTAGGCTGAATCCTATACACCAGGGTTGGCTAACCTAGAGCCCTCCAGAAGTTTAGGACTACAACTTCCATCATCTCTCACTATCAGCCATGCTGCCTGGGGCTGGTGGGAGCTACGCTCTAACAACATCAGGTGAGCCAAAGGTTAGTTACTCCAACTATACACATACACTTGCCTGTTAAAATAATCAGGTAAGTTTGGGATTGAGACAACTATATTTCAATGCCCCACTCCAACCTCTTTTTCATGCGGAGCGGGGAGCCTTTGCCCTGGAAAAAAACATAGCTCCAAAATCACAGAAATTTCCATTTCTGTGCCACTTCTCCTTAGTCTGGGTTTGTAAACTCACTTTCTCAAGGGCTACAGAACTACAGCACTTTTCACCTTCTCTCAGACTATAGCACATTGCAGAATACTTGCTGAAGCCATGCATTCAAAATGAAAGGAAGGTACCAAAGCTGTAGCCTTGTTCAGAAGAAGAGCCTGCTGGATCAGGCCAATGCTCCATCTGTCCTCCCAGATGCCCATGGTTAACAAGTAAGCAGGATTTGAGCACAAGAGAACTGGCATCTCTGTGGTTTCCGGCAACTGGTATTCAGCAGCATTGCTCCCTCCAACTGTGGAGGCAGAGCATAGCGATTGTGGCTAGTTGCCACGGATTCCCAGCTTCCCCAGCCCCTGCTGTTACCATGCACTGGCTCTTAAATCCACTGATCCCAAAGCCTGTCGCTTATTTTAACCCTGCGTCAACATTTATCCCCATTCCAAAATTTACAGCAGCAGTCAGTGGTCCTTATTAAGCTGTGCATAAGTCTCACTCACACAAAGTCATAGTCCTTGGCAAGCTTAAATGATGCACAGACATTTGGCCCTAATGCTTGCACATGGAAACAATTTATCTCTGGCTTTACAAGCTCAACTGGGTTCATGGTAAGAAATCCACTTCCCTGCTGTGCTATGGGTGTTGTTGTTTTTTTTAACTCTGGGGGTGGGGGGGAATTACCAGGAAACAACTCCCTTGTTGCCTTTGGGGTTGATGAAAACGTCTTGGAATCGACGGATTGGACAGGGGAAATCTATTATTTAGCCATTTTTGCAGCAATTTGTTATTATTCCCTGAATCGATATTGCAGTGGCTCTTTAACCCAGCGAGGATGTGATTGGCTGTCTCCATGGGGATTTGCTCCACACTCTCCTACTTGTTACAGCAGCAGCAGAGCTGCTCTCCAAGGCACAACACTCTTGATAAACATTCGCTTAGAAGAAGCCATCAGCCTTTGGCCTTTTGTGCCCTTTTAAGGCCTGTTTGCTTAGCATTACACATGGAAGAATCATTGAAGAGTGTTGCTGGGTTGCAATCAAGTTTTGAAAGAGCTGGCATCTGTTTGGCCACCATGAGAACAGGACTAGATGGGCCAGTGGCGTGGTTCATCAGGCTCCTCTTACATTCATGGGGCTCTGAGTGTATGAGCAAGGCTTTTGCCTAATGTTTTTTGAGAGAAACAAAAGGGTAGCAGCAAATTGCACGAGTGCTTATGTAGGCAAAGACATACCTAAATTAGTGTGCCTGTTTGCAATATCCAGGTATGTACACATGTGTCAATGAATGTACACAAAACCAGAGGGGGGCACACACACACGGCACAGAGGGAGCAGCCTGGCTCATGCGATGTAGGAGCTGCAACATTGCTCCTGTGCAGGGGCCTACAATCGTTTATGAAGGCATGAACCTGACATGTGCACAGACCACTATAGGAGGAGCAATGTGGCAGGAGCAATGTGGCAGCATCAGTATATGAGCACTCCACAAAGTTGGCCATTTCTCAGCAATGGCAGCTGAGGAATTCAGTCCCTATCTTCACACATGCAAATCTATGTATTGGATTATACCTGTGGTAGCAGTATACTCATATTAGTGTGCACGTGGCAACCGTGTGTGATTGCACTGGCCTAGATTGTTATAGGGGAGTGACCGTGATATGTGTGTGTGTGTGTGTGTGTGTGTGTGTGTGTGTGTGTGTGTGTGTATTAATGTGCACACAGATATGCCTGAGATATACTACTGAGAAATTATTAAGGAATACAACCCCTGCTCTTACTTTTATTTCAGTTCCTTTCTATTGTTGTGATGAAATAATGAAAGGGGACTTCTGATGGCCTAGTACAGTGGTACCTCTGGTTACGAACGCTTCAGGTTACGAGCTCCGCTAACCTGGAAGCAGCTGCTCCTGGTTGTGAACTTTGCCCCAGGATGCAAATAGAAATTGCGCACTGGAGGCATGCTTGCAGCGGGAGGCCCCATCAGCGAAAGTGCACCTCAGGATAAGAACAGTTTCAGCTTCAGAATGGACCTCTGGAACAAATTCAGTTTGTAACCAGAGGTACCACTGTAGTTGATAAGAATAAATTCAGAGTGGGGGGTGGGGACTTGAAATCTGTCCTAAGGAGCAGCAACAACCCCTAAGATGACTATTAGGTTTGATTCCCTACCTTTCAACCCTGCAAAAAATCTTGAACTGTTCAGAATGGTGGATCCCCACCCTCACCCCCCAGCTGATCCTGGCAATGCACACCAAAGAAGATCAGGCCACTGTCAATGCCAGCATACAACCAGCTTTCTGCTGAAAAGAGCAAAAATGATATTTGCTTCTCGTAGGACCTCCTTCCCCCTCTGGTTTAGAACTATAATAATAAAAGTAGTACTAAACCAAGGGTTCAGGAAACTTCCAAGGAAGCATGCCCTTAGCCACATGACCAACTGTGGCATCAGACATTATTTCATTACAGTGCCAAGCGGTAGCCTCAGCAAAGCAGGAGGAGGAGGAGGAGGACAGGGATGTCTCCAATTTCCAAGCAGTGCTGTAGGTTGTTGTTGTTTCTTTAAAAAAAAAAACTTATTCTGAGTTCTAACAAAATGGTTATGATGTTCCTTCCTAGTATCCACACTGCCAGGCTTATAACATCAGGTCCTGACACTGATTCTGAATTGCTGGCTGCTACCCCAGAATGCTCTCAGCCTGAATATTCAACAGTCAACAATTCAACAGTCAGGCAATTCAAGAGAATGTTCTGTGCATCAGGAGGCCACCCAGTGCTCTAGAACTCAGTTTTCCTGGAGGGCCGAGTTTACGTGGAGCTGTTGTACCAAGGCTGAAATAATCGTTCAGCACAGAAATTACTGAGCTGTGCAGAGAATAGTGTCCCAGCTGTGTTCTTTGCCATTTCTGCTGAGGCGCCCAAAACTAGTCATTAAAAATTACTACCTCTTTCTTCCTCCAGGCAGTGCCTGCAGGACCAATGTAAGACACACACACACACACACACACACACACACACACACACACACATCCTTCCCTGCTATTCTGGTGAGGGCCAATGATATCCCTAGGATATCTAATTCAGCAGCATCAGCAGAATTACATTCACTTTTGATACCCCACCCACCCACCCACCCCCCGATAGCAAATTAATAACAACACTGCCCCTGCTGAATGCCAATCTTACACTCACTTGGATGCTCATAAGATTGCATGCAGATTGCATGTGCACACACGCGGGTGGCGCTGTGGTCTAAACCACAGAGCCTAGGCCTTGCCGATCAGAAGGTCAGCAGTTCGAATCCCCGCGATGGGGTGAGCTCCTGTTGCTCAGTCCCTGCTCCTGCCAACCTAGCAGTTCAAAGCATGTCAAAGTGCAAGTAGATAAATAGGGAAGGTAAACGGCATTTCCGTGCGCTGCTCTGTTTTGCCAGAAGCAGCTTAGTCATGCTGGCCACCTGACCCGGAAGCTGTACGCCGGCTCCCTTGGCCAATAAAGCAAGATGAGCCCCACAACCCCAGAGTCGTCCACGACTGGACCAAACGGTCAGGGGTCCCTTTACCTTTACCCTTATCTTACCTTTAGAAAGTCAAAGTTTCTGAGCATGTGGGCCACCTTCTCAGCATTCCTCCCTTCGTTCAGGAAGTCCAGCTCAAGAGGCAAGTTCTTTTTAGATTCTTCAACTAACCACATGAATTCAAAGTCTGGGAAGATCTGCTTCACAGCTGAGACAAGGACCTGGAACCAAGCAGTCGCATCTTAAGTTTCCGAAAGGATCCTAAACCACATTGCAGTACCAGGCAGCAACAAGAAGCCAACACTGAAGGGCAAGCTAGGTAATGATGGGAGAAGTTCGATGTGGGGAGTGGCTTCTAATTTTCTCAGTGATAGGGGTGTGCATGTGAAGGGGGCTTAAGCCACAGTTTACCTCCCTGAGCACTATTCTCCTCTCCAGTGAGCTCCAATGACAGAAGTGGCTTCAGATGACTGGAAAAGTGGTGCCTAAGCTGTGCAAAAAGCTCTAGTGTGGAAGCAGCCCATCTAATAAAAATTATGATTGATGGAGTAAAGGGGGGATAGAAAAACAGGTATGAGGATTTACTATTGTGTAGTAAATTACTATTGTGTAGTATTGGCCCAGGGCCCAAATGTGGCTTTCAAGGCTGCTGTGTTTAACCCTTGTAAGTTTCTCCAGGCCATAGCCCTCACTGGCCCTGCATCACACCCTGAGTGTTTTCACCTGCGTGAAAACTCTGATAATGGCCCTTCCTTAACTGGATGGAAGACATGGAGACATGTGTCGAGTGTGTGTAGAAACTAGCCTTCTGTACAAAGGAAACATTTATATTCATTGCTCCACTTCTGCTTCCTCTTCCCGCCAACCTCCACCCCTAATCTTCTCCAAAGGTTTTCCCTACCCTCTAGAGCTGCTTATGAGGGTCTGCAGGGCAGAGGATATGGGGGAAAGTTCTGTTCTGCTAGCATGCATCTTTTCAGCTAGCGGAACAGGACCATCAGGACCAAACAGGACCCCATATCTGTATTGGCTTTGGAATTGTTTTTATTATTGATGTGTTTGTTGATGTATTTACTGTTAATCGCTTTGGGATGTCTTGTGGGAAATGATTTATACATGAATGAAATCAATCAATAAAATTATTTTCTGAGAAATGTTAGCCAAGCGCTAACTTCTGCCCATGTTATTTCTCTTTCCATAGCATCTGGGGGGGGGGATAATCTGGGGCCTAGCTTAGCTCAGTCAGTAGAGCATGAGACTCTTAGTCTCAGGGTCATCGGTTCAAGCCCCATGCTGGGCAAAAGATACCTGCATTGCAGGGGGTTGGACCAGATGACCCTTGTGGTCCCTTCCAACTCTGTGCTTCCGTAATTCCATGATTCTCATACATGTAACAAACTAAAGACAACCCTCAATGAAGCAAAAGGAAGCATGGTGCTGGCAGAGTTCTGAAGATCCAGCCCAGCTTTTAAGCCTGCCTGTGCCAAAGGTGACACACGTCCATTTTGTAATGGAGGCAGATACATGAATGTAGCCATTTACCTCCATCAACAGAATATCCTTTGAACTCTGTGTTTGAACCTTTGGGTGCTGGACTTTCACTGCAACGGTCCTCCCATCCTGTAGCACAGCCTTGTGGACTTGGGCCAGGGATGCCGCCCCCAATGGAGCATCTTCAAAACTTATAAACAACTCATTAATCTGCAAGGGGAAGAAAGAAGGGAAGCTGTCAGCCTCCTAAGAAATAGCCCGCAGGTATGCTTCAGATGCAGAGAGACATTAATTACCATAGACAGACGGAGAGCCCTGACAGCCTGGGGACTGCAACCCAAGCTTCCTGTTCTCTCTGTATATTTTAGCCAGAAAAGGTGTGTGCCTTTTCAATAGGCAAGCTCCTCGGCGAAAGTGGGAAGTCAGTCTGGGTAGGGTTGTCAGCTTTTTGCTCTGGCAGTGCTCCTGCACTTTCAGCAGCTGCATGCCAGGAAAAAACCGATAGTAGGCAAAGTTTATCCTGTCACAGCAGCTCCATAATGGGGTGCGCTGTAACTACGAATTCCTTCCTGGCAGGTAGCAGGTAAAATCACAGGGAATGATTTAACAGGCAGAAGCTACAAAGAGGTCCACAAAGGTTACTGAAGAGGGGAAGCCCCATCCTCTTGCCTTCTAGTCTCTTGTTAGGCTAGCAAAAGAAAAGAAAGGCTTCTACGAAGGAGGTTGGCAACAGAGGAACAGAGCACGCCATCTCTCCTCTGACAGCCCTCTGTATTTCCATACTGTTTGTGAGGCAGGGGGGTCTCCTTTATTCACAGCCAGCACAAAACCCAAGCCAGCTTCTTTGAGAAGCTCAGCAGTGGAACATGAACTTTGCATGCAGAAAGATCCTGGTTCAATCCTCAGCATCTCCAAGTAAAAGTGGTTATCTCCTGAGTCTGAAACCCTGTAGAGCCACTGCTAGTCAAGGTAGGCAGTACAGAGGAGGTGAACCACAGGTCTGATTTGATATAAGGCAACTGATTTGATATAAGGCACAAGGAGAAGGGGACGACAGAGGATGAAATGGTTGGGCAGTGTTCTCGAAGCTACTAACATGAGTTTGGCCAAACTGCGAGAGGCAGTGAAGGATAGGTGTGCCTGGCGTGCTCTGGTCCATGGGGTCACGAAGAGTCAGACACAACTGAACAGCAACAACAACAAACTTCTTAATTACTATAATTTATTATATAATAATTATACTTTTCCTC
The DNA here is from genome assembly GCF_009819535.1 of Lacerta agilis. Classification (NCBI taxonomy): domain Eukaryota; kingdom Metazoa; phylum Chordata; class Lepidosauria; order Squamata; family Lacertidae; genus Lacerta; species Lacerta agilis. The sequence continues at coordinate 27,690,132 of NC_046312.1, forward strand.
CAGGCTCTCATTTCATCATGGCTGCAACTGACTTGGTACAAGGCACCTTCTGATTTTCCTCCAAGCCAATGTTCCTCAAACTTGGATCTCCAGCTGTTGTTGGACTACAAGTCCCATCATCCCTGACCACTGGTCCTGCTAGCTAGGGGAGATGGGAGTTGAAGTCCAAAAGCAGCTGTAGGCCCAGTTTTGAGAAACCCTGTGTGCTGGCCCCAAGGGTTTGTCCATGAAGCGAGGTCCAAGTCCAGTCCTGGGTCTAGGGGTCCAAAGGAGGTCAGTCCGGCGGGGAGCGAGGCAGGGAGCAGGTCAAGGTCCAAGGCAGGTTCAGGCACAAGGTTGCAGGTTGAGCACACGCTTGCAACTATGTTGCTCACGCAACTTGGGCTGGGTCTGGCTGGCTTTTATCTGGCCCTATGCTTAGGGCCGCCCCGATCCTCTGGAGACTCGCCTCTCCTCCGGGCCTGGAGGCGAGCACTCCTCCTGCAGACACTTAACTCCCTTCGCCTCTCTGCCCTGAGCCTCTGTAGCTCAGGAGAGGCTGGTGGGTTACTGGACCCAGGGGATGCCTCAGCTTCCTCTGAAGAGGCTGGGAGTGGAGCACCTGCAGGCAATGGGTCCTCCCTCCCATCAGGAGCCAGAGCAGACTCTGCTGATGCCTGCACCTGGGGATCCAGCACAGGTGGGGATCCTTCAGGCTCAAGCCCTGGCCCCGGCTCAGCTGGTTCTGGAGGCGGGGAATCCTGTGCAGGCTGGGATCCCTCAGGTTCAGCATCAGAGTCTGACTCCCAGGCCATCACACCCTGCGTGTAAGCTGATAGAGAACAGAATCTGTCTCTCCCCCCACTACCCCTCTGGCCTGCATGGAATCCCTGGCCACCTGTGGCTACCAGGCAAACTGTTAAATGCAAGGCTGCATAGGAAGGAAGCAAAACTGGAACAGTCAGATAAAGCTCGCAGGTGTGAAATGAGGCTTATCAGACACCGGTGGGGTTCCAATGCAGAAGCTGCCCTTCAGAGATATTATTGTATAGCTGGGGGAAACCTTCCACGGCCATCTTGCCTCCCCTCCACAAGCGCAACCCAATTCTAAAGCAAAAACGGCCAGTAGAGTTGGCTTAGAAGAAGACTGCCTGCTCCCTGCTTACACAATACACAAATCTCACCAGGGCCAGCAGTCAAGAAACACATAATTTATGCAGAAATGGGAAAAAAAGAAAACAAATGGAATGCTGATGCATTTTTATATCCCACTTTTTTACACAGTAATTAAAGACGGGAGCTGCGGCAAGCCGGCAATTAAATATGAATAAAACACTTTTAAGCAGAGCCTACATGCAAAGCATTCAACAGAAATCTTTTGTGTTGATGAAGCCGCGGGGGGAGGGGAGAGAGAAACACCATCTCTGAAGGAGGCCTACATGCAGCTGCTGACAGCGACTTTCCTTCCCCTCACACACCGCTGCCTCTCTTTCCCCATCGCCCCCACCCCTGCTTCTTTTACAATAACTATTACCAGCAACAAACTGGCACATTTGCAGCAATTAGATTCAAACGGAGTCTCAACCGCCTCCAGTAATTCACAGGCAAGGCGCCTTTTATTTATTTATTTTATTCCTCCGGCGGCAAAATCAATTAAGTAGAACAACCACATTTGAAAACGACTAGTTATGTGTTTTTTAATTACAGCAGATCCATGATTCAAACCTTTTGACATTCTTGCCTTCAGAAAGGAATTTCTTTCCCCTCAAACAGTTTACTAGATGTTGTTTCTTCTTCTTCTTTTTCACTTTCAGATTTATTCATTTCCTCACCAACACCGCCAAAGCAAATGATTGATTCTGCGGAGAGTCAGGTCGTGGCTTGAGGGAACTACTCACGTGGGCAAGGGTGCTGTTTGGGCGGGTAAAAGCCGCAAGTGACTTTTACCTACACCTGAAACCCCTACACTTGAGTAAAGGGTCCTGCCTCAAATGTAAAGCAGAGAGTATTCCACACATTTGTTGTCATACCAGGCTGTATCCAATATTAGTCCTCCTCAGAGTAGACACTTCGGGTGATATCCAGCCAAGTTCTACTCATAGACCCACTGAAATTAATGACCCTGTTAGTCATGCCTGTTAATGTCAATGGGTCTACTCTACCACTGGATACAACCCAGTGAAATTAATGGACCTGCCTAACTTAGGTATGTGAATTTCAGTGGGTTTACTATGAGTAGAAATTAGTTGGCTACAACCCAACACTTGGGGTACAACACTCTGAAAATCTCAGCTTGCTTCCTTTTCTTTTTAAACTAAGCCTCTAGCCCATAGGTTTGCAGAGGTGAATTTGAAAAGCATATAGGCTGTAATGAAGTAAAACAAGATGGTGAATGGAGCATCCATTGGGCATGGATAAATGGGATATAGGTGCTTCCATGGCTTCTTCTACCTCCCCATAACTCCTAAATTATATACTCAATTTGCATAGGGCATTCAGCACACAAAGAAATCTTTCTGAATGTCTGTACTACCAGAGAGCACTAGCTGCCTTCACTGTGCATTCTCCTCAATGTTACTTTGGCACAACAGCTTCCATTTTGTCTGGAAGTGATGAGTGGAGAGATCAAGCAAGCTAAGGCCAGATGAAGTTTCCCGCCAAAACCCTCCATTATGATTTCTGGCACTCAGGCTTCTTCCAGTTCCTAATCTAATCAAAGCAACACATTGGCCTTGTTTACATTTCACTTTAAATCAAAGTTAAACATATGGTCCAGAGGTGAAAGCAGAGCATGCTGGGCTAAAATCACAGGTGCTTTAGTCCTCCCTGCTCCTGCTGTGAACTAAGCCGGCACAGCCATTAGGTGGGGTGAAGCCATGGCCTCAGGCAGCGGAAATCCCTGAAGTGGGGCCCCAGAGGCGTCTCCACCTGTCCTGCTGCCTCCACCACCAGCAGCAGAAAAGCATCACCAGCATCACAGAGTGTGCAATATCTCACCTGAAACCAGTGAGGTCTCACCTGAAACTGATGCCAATGCTGGCATCACTTCTCCACTGGCAGCAGAGGCAGCAGGCAGGGTGGCACAGGCGGTGGCTTCAAGTGGCAAAACAGGGCATGCCACCCTTGTCACACCTGAGCTTGGGTTTATTTCTCTCCAAACAAACCATGAGCTGTTACCAATATTTGTCCTTGGCTTAAAACGTGTTTGTTTGTTTGTTTGAGGCAAACAAACCACGAGCCCAAGTTTGGACATAATGTCATGGTTTGCCTCAGCATTATGTGTAAACAGTGATAGACCATAAGGAAAGTAAACATAGGAAAGCCAGGAAAGGAAAGAGCTCAGGCACCAAAAGGGATTGGTGGAGTCTTCCAGGAACTGAAGAATGGTGGGGAAGGGGAGATACAGAAGAAGCTACATGAACAGGTGTGTTGCTGAGATAACACAGCAGTGTGAGCTGCAGGACCCCAGCATAGCAAATCATTCTCTCTCACTCTCATATACTGTCTATATATTTCAACACTCCCCAGTGCACCAGCTTCATAATGTGGGCCACTGTTTTTTCTTTGCCACAGTATGGGCTTCCTTCCATATCCTCACCCTCACCCCCATTTTTGCAATGCAGAAGTGCTTGAGATAGCCTGGAAAGCACGGTCTCAAACTCTTTAAAACTATCTCACACCACCGGAAGCCACAGCTCCAACACAACAGGGGGGAGGAGGAGTGTATGAAGTCCACCTCCCCCTAAATCAGGGGCAATGCTTCTGCCCTGTGACACAGAGCCTGAGACCCTGGAGAACGGCTGATGAACAGAGTAGACAATATTGGGCTGCATCAGGGGTGTGGGGGCTCAGATCTGGTCCTCCAAGCCTCTTTATTCAGGATCCTCCCCAGGCCACACCAATCAGTACCCCCTGTTCTACACTTTGCTTGAGTGCTTTTGCCTGGTTGGAATATGCACTATATGGAATATGTGGTAACACCTCTTGGTAGCTTGGATGGAACACAGAGTGACGGATGCAATCTTTTGACTTCTGCGTGGCTGGAATATAATCTACTGTCACATGCTCCGCTCACTTCTGCCCCTGGACCTAGACACCACTGCCATGCAGCTCTTGTAAGGTTGCCAATGGCAGTACGTGGGCCTCGGGCTGAAAAAGATTCCCCCACCCCCTGAGCTTGATGGACAAATACTGTAAGTTGCTATAAAGCGGCTTCCTCTATTACTACACCAGGTCTCAGGGAGCTTCTGGGGTTTCCTAAAATCCTCCCGTGGAGGAACACCACCAGAATGTACCGACCCTGACCCTATTCCAAACTATATATTGTACTCAGCACTTGAAATTAAATATTTATTATTCCATGGGCTTTTGCAAGACCTAGGCTTGTTGTGGCGGCAAATGTCAAGCTAGAGCCACTCTAAACTTTAAACCTGGGCAGTAAATTAAATCCTCTAGTTCCCCCATCAATTTGTGCATTCTGTGCTCAGAAATCAAGTGTTGCATTGTTACCCTAGGAGTTATTAAGACAGCAGAAGTTGAAAGATTAGATTTATCGCAGCCGATAGTGGATTATGAAGAATAATTCATCATCTGTCAGAACAAACAGCCCACAATTTATAGAAGCTGGGCTGAGCCTGTGAAATCTGATTGGACTTCTTCTTGACTAATGAATGCAGAGCTTAATTGATGAGACCCTAACTTGGCTGTCAAGAGTGCATATTTATTAAGTATTTTAAAATAATAATTTTCTAACATGTGGGTGATACAGTTGCTTCTCACCCCAAACTGAGACACTGTACAAAACTTCTCTCTAAAGAACAGCCCAGCTGGATGAGACGAATACAATTTAATTCAACATCCTGTTCTCAGGGTGGACAAGTCAGAAGCCTATGGGAAACCCTCAAGCAGGGATTGAGTGCAATAGTGATTCCTGGAAAATACAGAGGCATACTCTGACACCCTGGTACTTTCATTGCTTGGGACCAGGGTACCTGAAAGGTTATCTGACCCCTTAAATAACAAATTGATCACTGCATGTTGGAGTGAGGGCCTCCTGCAGATACAATCTTACCAGGAGGTCCATTCTGCCCAATGTAGAAATCAGGCCTTGTGTGTTTTGGCACCTATCCTTTGCAATGTCCTCCCCTTGAATACTAGACAGGCATTCTGTTTTCTTTTCAGCACCTATTGAAGACCTTCCTCCTTCAGCAAGCCTTTTAAGCTGAGATCTTTCCCACTCCGTATCTGTGCTGGGATTGTTCTTAAGATGTTTTTATTGCTTTCTCTCTTGCTGTTTGCCGACCTGGGCTCTTTTCTAAATTTAATATATAAAATTAATAAATTATGGTCAGTAATGATTAGAGCTAAAATATACATTAAATGGGCACACCTTTTGACCTTTTACAGTAACAGGCTGTTGAATTAACACCTGCAGTGGTGCAGTGAACTATTTGCAAGAAACACCTCACTCATCTACACTGAATTCCTAGTTCGATATGCCTACCAGGCTACTGCTTAAATACAAGGCTCCCTAGTAACTGTGCATAACAGCAAACAAAAGAAGAGCAACTTCAGACTAGGGCTGGATAGATTGTATTGAAACTGTGTTGGCAATGCCTGATAAAATCTCAAGAGGTCAGAAGACAGCCTGTTTTTCCAGTGGTCAGAAGGCAGGACTTTAGTGGTCTGCATAACTCCCTGATTGTTGTGCTGAGCAGAAGCAGAATAAAACTATGCAAAACAAATAAAGGTATGCATATTTCCTGTACTTGTATCGTTTATAAATTCAGCTTTTTGTGATGAAAAAATTATTCTTTTTTTTTTTTTAACAACCAAAGACTACGCAGTCTTGCTTTCCACTTAACACAGCTTTGGCATACAACACAGTGCTGGCAGTTACCCTGTTTTGTTTTGATCCCCCCCCCTACAAATTGATGCTTCGGGGAACATGTTCTTTATTCCATCTCAATTTACTCTTGCTTATCATCTGTGCTCAGGCAAACACACAGAATAACCTTGATTAAGGCCAGATACTTAATAAAATGCAAAGCTAGTAATGAAAATCAGTAATCCTGGGCTGATAACAATGCCCTAATGTGATGATGCCATGAGGGAAGAGATAGGAGATGGGAGCAGCAGTGATACCTAGCTGGAGTGCACATACAGCATGTATACCATGGTACTCTAAAAAGAATCGCCTGAATACTAATCCTAGCTCACCCATTAGACTGTTGGGACAATCCAGACAAATAAACCAACATTGTGTCATGCTACAATTCAACATTATGTCTCCTTTCCTTCTGAGAGGCTTACAGTTGTGACATTAAAAAAAATGACTAAAGCTTAATGTAAAAAAATACAAAATTACGGGTGAACCACATGCATTATTAATTTTAATTTAGCTTGTCTGTGTCATTTTTGAACATTTGAGGCCCTAGGGCGGTATTCAACTATGTTTTACGCAGAGTAGGCCCTATGAGATAAATGAAAATAACTAAAATAGGGCCATTAATTTCAATGTGTTTACTCCGAGCAACACCAAGTTGAATACCAACCATAGCTTTTAGCATGAAGATTGTCACGCATCCTGGAAGACATAGGTAAATCCATTTTCTCATTGCAACTGTATGGCAACACTTAGAATTCTGCCCACATGGGCATCAAAAGTCAATGCACAGGCAACAGCCTTCACTTGGGAAAATTTAAGGCGGACCAGTGCTTGCTGCAGGGTCTGCTCATTTGCAATGTGGGATCTTGAAACCCTATTGAGATGCCATGTGGATCCACCCAGAAGTATGAGGTGGTTACGTTGATCATCTCTTCTTCTAGCAGGCAGCTACCAATCCATGCAGGCAGTGCTTTTTTTCTTTAAAAAAATGTTTACGGGTACTCTCATTTTCCGACTCATTGAAATACTGCCCCTCAATGAGGCCAAACTTAGATTCACAAAATGTTTAGGGGTATGCATACCCCTGCATCCCCCCAGAAGAAAAAAGCACTACATGCAGGTCCTAAACAGGAGTGACGAGCAGCAAATAATAATTTTGAAAGAAATCCTGATGAGATTGTTAAAGAAGAGGAGGAGGAAAAGGAGGAGGAGTAGTTTGGATTTGACATCCTGCCTTTCACTCCCCTTAAGGAGTCTCAAAGAAGCTAACAATCTCCTTTCCTTTCCCTTCCTCACCCACAACAAACACTCTGTGAGGTGAGTGAGGCTGAGAGACTTCAGAGAAGTGTGACTAACCCAAGGTCACCCAGTAGCTGCATGTGGAGGAGAAGGAATCAAACCGGGTTCACCAGATTATGAGTCCACCACTCTTAACCACTACACCACACTGGCTCCCCAAAGAAAAGAGAAAATTATAAATACCTGACAGATGCACTGAGATACAACAAAATTCCTTATTGTTGGGAATATCCTGAAGGAGTATTCATTAATAATGCATGTGGTTCACCCGTAATTTTGAATGGACCAGTGACAATGATGGAATTCCAGCAAGCAATCTCACAGGCAAAAAATGGGAAGGCACCCAGACCTGATGGTCTATCAGCAATATATTATAAGAAGTTACGACGTTACCTAATTAATACAACTATTAAAAGATATTATGAATATGACTTTAAATACAGGTGAGCTGCCAGAATCCTGGAAGAATGTTTATATAACTTTAAGTCCTAAACAAGATAGAGATACTGAGCAGCTCAAAAATTATCAACCTATATCTTTGTTGAATAACGATTATAAACTTTTTGCAGATATATTAGCAAATAGGCTGAAATGGTATTAAAATAGGTAATTCATTATGGCCAGGCCAGATTCTTGCCAAGAAGACAAATAAAGGACAATATTAGGAATATAATCAATATAATAGAATATTTACAAGTGAGAAATGAAAATAAGCAGCCTTAATGTTTTTAGGTACAGAGAATGCATTCGACAACGTTTCCTGGGGTTTTATGTTTAAAGTTTTGGAATATATGAGCTGTGAAGACACTTTTATAAAAGGAGTCAAAGCAATATATACTGAACACTCAGCTAAACTGATAGTAAACAATGTCCTGACTGAGAATTGCAAAATAACTAAAAGAACGAGACAAGGCTGCCCATTGTCACCCTTGTTGTTTATATTAGTTTTAGAAGTACTGGCACAAAGAATAAGATGTAATCAAGAAATTAAAGGTATGCGTGGGAGAGAGACAATAGAAACTAAAAGCATTTGCAGATGACGTGGTGATACAGGTGAAACTCAAAAAATTAGAATATCGTGGAAAAGTCCATTTATGTAAGCAATTGTTTTCATTAGCTACTGGAGTAGATAGACTCGTGACATGCAAAGCAAGATATGTCAAGCCTTTGAATGTTATAATTGTGATGATTATGGCGTACAGCTGATGAAAACCCCAAAGTTGAAATTGTTAATTTGGGGTTCTCATCAGCTGTACGCCATAATCATCACAATTATAACAAATAAAGGCTTGACATATCTCGCTTTGCATGTCATGAGTCTATCTCATATATTAGTTTCACCTTTTAAGTTAAATTACTGAACGAAATGAACCTTTCCACGATATACTAATTTTTTGAGTTTCACCTGTATATGTAGAAGAACCAATAGAGTCAATCTCGAAAGTATTACAAGAGATAAAAAAATTTGGAGGAGAGTAAAAATAATTTACAAGATGTGTCAGGTTTCAACCCCAAAGTTGAAATTGTTAATTTGGGGTTCTCATCAGCTGTACGCCATAATCATCACAATTATAACAAATAAAGGCTTGACATATCTCGCTTTGCATGTCATGAGTCTATCTCATATATTAGTTTCACCTTTTAAGTTAAATTACTGAACGAAATGAACCTTTCCACGATATACTAATTTTTTGAGTTTCACCTGTATATGTAGAAGAACCAATAGAGTCAATCTCGAAAGTATTACAAGAGATAAAAAAATTTGGAGGAGAGTAAAAATAATTTACAAGATGTGTCAGGTTTAAAAATTGAAAGGAAGATTAAGTATCTGGGTGTATGGTTAACAGCAAATAATATAAAGATAATTATTTAAAAACCTGGGAAGATATCAAAATAAATTTGCAAACTTTCAGTGCTAGGTAGAGTGTCGACTATAAAAATGAATGTATTACCAAGAATATTATTTTTGTTTCAATCAGTTCTGGTGATTGGCAAAACAGATTGTTTCAATGCATGGCAAAAAGATATCTCTAAATATATCTGGCAAGGGGTAAAACTGAGAATAAAATATAAAATATTGATAGATGCAAAAGAGAGATGTTTCTCCCTGTCAGATATAATATTATATTATGAAGCATCTTGTCTTTGATGTTGGAGGAATGGATGACATTGGAGAATCCACGTATCTTACATTTAGAAGGTCATGATAATATTTTTGGTTGGCTCGCCTATGTGTGGTATGAAAAGGTGAAAGTACACAAAGGATTTACAAATCATATAATGGGGGGTGTACAGAGTATGGGATAAATATAAATAAATTATTGGAGAAAAAAATACCACTTTGGCTCTCACTGCTGGAAGCCATAGCGGTAAAGAAAAAGAATATGATGGAATGTTGGACAACTTATAAAATTTTATTAAAACAGGAGGGAGGAGAGTTTAAATTAAAATAATTTAAGGACTTATTAAGAAAGTTAACATGATGGATACAATATCATCATTAGAATTAAGCATTTAAGAGAGATAGGAAACGAGGGTTTGGGGAACAAATATCATAATTGGAGAGAGATCTGTTGGAATGTAATGTTAAAGTGCTGTCTAAAATGTTTATTACTGGAATGAGAGACAAAGGATGAGCAGTTAAAATCTTCAGTGATACATTGGGCAATAGATATTGATTATAATATAGATGTGGAAGCATTGTGGAATACGGATATAAAATTTACAACATGTTATGGTTTAAGAGAAAATTATAAGAAAATATTATATAGATGGTATATAACACCGAGTAAATTCCTCAATATTCCATGTATAAAAAACCTGGTGACCTGTGATGTCACCAATGTCCTTCTGACTCTGCCTTTGCCAAAAGTCAAGGCATTCTTAGATCTGGGGTGGGGGGTAGGTTCCCCCCCATGTCAAGTCTGTCTCTGCCTAATTTGCTCTTCTGTCTCCAGCTGTCTCCCACCTGAACTGAACAATGCTCATTAAATCCACTGTATTCTCTCTCTTTGGAGAAATATTATCTTATGCACTTCTTGCACTAGCCTGCCTGTCAGGATGGAGTTGTGTCTGCCAATCTCAAAGATGGATTGGAACTGTAGCTCTTTCAGAAGGTGCAGTTTCACAGCAGCAGCAATTAAAACGATTGTGCTTTAAAAGTAAGAACAAGCAGCAGCAGATAGTCTCTCTTTTTAATTTCTGAGGCAAGATTCTGGCCTTGATTTCCTGATTGCCAGTGAGAAATGGGACATGATCACCAATCCTGGCCATACTCAGAGCAGACCTACTGAAATACATAGACCTACTCTGAGTATGACTTACCTAGTCACTCTGACAAATAATCTCTTTTATACCACAAGGGGAGAAGGAAAGAAACAATATTGTTGTTGTTGTTGTTGTTGTTTGATTTTATAGGGCAAAGTTTGTGTAAAAATGCACATACGTAAAAATCACACCAAAAATGCATTATATATGGGGAAATTGCTTTTGCAAAAATGTGCATATTAATCAAAACTCCATATAACAGAAACTGCACTTTGGAAGTCGAACATTTCGGAAGTCGAACGGACTTCTGGAATGGATTCTGTTCGACTTCTGAGGTACGACTGTATCTTCCTTGACATCTCCACTCCATTTGCACTCACTTTTTCCCTTTCCTCTTTTCTCAGTTCACGCTTTCCTTCTCTTTCTTTCCCTTCCATTCCCACCTTTATCCTTGCCGAGCGGCCTGAGCGCCACTTCGCCAGCGCAGCGCAGCTGATTTACTCCCCTGAAAGCAGCATCTGCACGCATGTAAATCATCCTCCAAGCCCAGCCTGTAAAATGGGCTTGTTCGCTAAACTCTATGAATAGGGAAGTAGGCACAGCTGGCCTATTCATAATCAACATAAAAATAGATTAGCACTTTACAGATTAAACATTATCGTTCCAACGGTTAACATAAATCATCTGCACTTATGGGCCCAGCACTGCCACTGCTCCCCGGGGGCATAATTTGCAAAGGGAAAGAGAAGGATGCACAGCTGACGGGTGTTATCATATGTTTTTCCGGATGGTCAGGGAGACTACAATTTGTGCAAATTCAGCCACTAACCTTACATGCAAGGAAAGGAAGCTACCTTACATACAAGGACAGGACATTTGTCCATTTAGCCTAACATCATGGTCTTCTCAGTTTAATTAATGCAACAAAATAGATGAACTGGATCCAGCAATACCAACTTTTCAAAATCCGATAGTCATTTACACCTCTAGTACCCTCCTGCCACCTCCTTGCCTCTTAGCACCCCACCCCAGATTATCACACTGCCCCTCAGGTAGTGGCACTGTCCACTTTAGGAGCCCCTAAAGCATTAGAAGCCCTGCGGAACCTTTTCTCTATGTGCTGACTTCTTTGTCCTAGAACAGGGCCAAAAGAGCTGTAACACACACACACACACACACACACACACACACACACACCCCACCTGATGTAGCTAGACTACAACTCCCCTCATCCCTGACTACTGGACATGGTGGCAGGGTCTGGTGGGAGCTGGAGTCCAGCAACAGATTCCCCACGCCTGGCTTGAGATACAGATCAGGCTTGACCTCAAACGCCCGCATCAGCACCAGGTAGGACTTGTGCGCTAAATGAGCAGCTTGCCTCAAAAGACCTCTCTTCTTTTTAGGGTGGGGGCAGGCCCCTGCAAGCTCCAGAAAGTAGGCGCTTCGCTTGAAAGCGCAGCATTGGTGATGCCACCTTTCAGTTGACTAATGTGGGCCCATTTGTTCTGCCTGACATTAATGCTCCTTCCCATCTATCTCTGACTCTTTAAATTACCTTTTTATGGCTGAAATCCTTTTTTTCCATAATTGATAAAAATCTCCCTTTTTATATCCCACATTATTAGGGAGAAATGTGAAGGGTTCACCCCCTCCCTTTTTATTCATCATTTTAGTTTTAATATAAATGTGTTTTTTATTGATATATGCTTGGACAGCTCGACAAACCCACTGGGAGACGCTAACAAAGGAGGTGGGGAAAGCGGCCCCACCCACTCCAATAGCTTTGAGTCCTCACTTTGGGGCTGAAGAGTGATGAAATGGAATGTATGGACTTTTAAATGAAAAACCAGTTCTAAGGAGCAGCCACCAAAACGGAAGCAGAGGCTGAAATGAGTCAGCCATTCTAGAACTCAATGAGGCACGGGTATTTACTAGGCAAGTAACTCTATAGCATAATAGTGTGTAGTGAAATATCTCAAGGACCCCCTCTACACCCCATATGTACAGATCCCCTCTGCCTTTTGTGTGGATGAACGGCATCCCACTGTACAAAAGTTGAAGTCACATTGCTCTGCTTATATTTCCCTCTTGCCCTACACATCACTAGAATGTGGCCCCAGGAACATGTCAATGAGGTCATGTGGCCCTCAGTCTGGAAAAGGTCCCTCCCTCCTGGTTTATAGGATATGGGTTTGTGACATCATAATGTGTAGCCAATTGATGCCATTGACAGCAGGTTGTTGCTAAGAAGTTGCAGAACTGTGGTTTGTTTGCTATTTCCTCTCAGAGGTCAATACTGAGGAGGGGACAGTAGTGTTCAAATTAAATGCTGTTAGGCTGCAACCAGACCCGCCTCACTGCTCCAAAAACATTACATCTGCCTTCCCGCACAATCTATTTCCCATCGTTTTTCCTCTGACTGGAAACTTGACTGCAATAAAGGCTAACCTCACTCCTTAAGGACTGCGAATCCTGAACGGTTTGAAAACATGAGCCAGGCACCTAAAATCAAAACTGTTTTGAAAGAAATGTGATTTTAAACAGTAATAATCTATTTTTGAATGCCTTGTGGCGTTTCAGCTAATAGGCCATAATACAGCTGCAATTTCAAGTCTTCTACTGCAAACACTGAAAGTTTCAAATGTCAAAGGATGGAGGTTCTCAGTTTCATAAGCTGAGGCGGCAAGCAAAAACAAAAAGACTCCATCCCAAAGTCCCAAAAATTGAGATTAGAATGCATAATCTTCCACATTTGATGTGGGAAAATACTAGGGCTGCAATGAATATTTGCCAGTTTTGATTTAGGGGTTGAAAGCAGCTATATCTGTGGGATGGAAATTTCTCCTGAAAACCCCTTATATTGAGTGATTTCCCCATCTAACCCACTGCAGCTCTATGCAGTGCCATTGTTTTCCCCAGCTGCTACTAGGTTATTATTTTCTCCTCCAGTTCCTTCTTCTACTTCCTCCATCCTGGATTAGCCACATAGTGATGACATCACAACACAAGGTTGCTAATCGAACCTGATGACATCATTAAGGGCAATTGAAAGTAAGGACAGTTAAACAAATAACATTCCTCTTCAACCAGGCCTCTGCCTCACGTGACATCCTATACCCTTTTTAAAAAAATGCTGTCTTTTGGGGGAGGTAATCTGTTTTTTGTTTTGATTTTATGTAAGTGATTTTTAATGTGAACTGCCCTTTTGGTATAGGACGGTATAGAAATAAAAGAAAACAAACAAAAAACAACATCAGAAAAATATACAAAATGCCTTGGCTTAGCATGGCTTGGGAAAGCGGTATTTGATTACCTCAGTTTGGACTAATTGACAGGAACATATGCTTCACATACTCAAAATCCTAGGTTCAATTCCTGAAATCTCCAGACTGAACCAAAAAAAGGGGGGACCTCTAATACCAAGTAATGGGAATATATCTCTGTTTGAGAGGGTGGAGAGCTGCTGGGTTCAATGGCACAACGGTCTAATTCAGCATACATTTTAATTTATTTTAATATTTGTTGGAAGCCGCCCAGAGTGGCATGGGGGACCTAGCCAGATGGGTGGGGTACAAATAAAATAATAATAATAATAAGTTCCAATGGAATTTCTCCAAAAACACCAGCATCTGGCAACGAATGATATCTCTCAGCAAAGAACGGTAGGAAGAGGAAGCATCTCACGAGGAGATTTCTACTAGAAGAGGACTATTTTAAATAAAGGAAAACAAAAATAAGTGGGGAGTTTATTCACATCCAGATTTCTGCATGCTGGTCCTGCAACTTCCATAACCAGTCCTGTTCAGGGTGGATCTAGCTGGCCATCTACTGGTCACTGTGGAGCAGGACTTCCAGGGGAGTCATGCAAAGAGTCTGCCCTATTCAATGCGGACTCCCCCAGACAACCTGTTTATTGAGACTTCATCTGTTTGCACATTGTCCAGTCCTCACTGAGCATTTGTTCTGATTTGCTTACTGGCAGGTTTTGTGACAATGCGTCATCATCCTGCAATCACCCTGATTTGCTTGCAGGATTTTATGTCATCCCATTAATCACTGGTTCATTCCGCACTTTTCAATGCACTATCCCCGTCACTTTTCTAAACCTAAATTTCCTGGTATGCACTTGAATCTTTCCTGCAAAATAGTGACAATATTGAGGTGTCCTGAGCTGCCAACTGTCCAGATTTTGCAAGGGCAGTTGAGACATGGTCAAGCATAGTATCACTGTACGTATTATCCTGAATGCTTACAGTATATAAAGAAAAGAAACTTGTTTATGTCAGTTGTTTATGTCATTAGGGAAACATACCAAAGAAATAAATGATAGAGAAGCAGCCATTTGTGTTTGCACAATCCCCAAGTGAAGAGGAAGTTTGCTTCCCCGCTGTCCAGCAGTACCCAGCCAGTAAATAAAATGGCCTCAGAAAGCAGGTCACCAGCAGAGACAGTATCGAGTAGGGCTGGCTGAGCAGCAGGTTGCTCAGCCTGAAAACATCCAACATCAAAACTTCAAGACAGTGATTCCAGGGACTCTCTCCTGACCAGTTTAGCATTTCCAGTCAAAGATTATGAGACCTGTAGTTCAACTCCCAAGATTCCAAACAGAAAGGAATGCTGCAGGGTCAAAGCACTACCAATTATTCATTTTGCTTTAAAAGGGGAGGGAGGGGAGGGGGAGGGAGGGAGGAAGGGAGGAAGGGAGGAAGGAAGGAAGGAAGGAAGGAAGGAAGGAAGGAAGGAAGGAAGGAAGGAAGGAGCAAGCGAAACATTCCCCAAGGAGCTCCTGCTGGCACCACCACCTACTTAATCAGTAAACTTTAGATTTTACACAGCACTGGGGATGAAAACAAGCAGAATCGGGAGCCATTCAATGTAGACTGTGCTGTACTGAGCAGAGGGCTTTCCTAGATGATCTCCAAGGCTCCTTCCAGCTCTAAGGTTCTATCATTCTCTGAATTCTAATGCACCCTTGCACGGTTTCCCACAAGACCCCTAATACTGAGTGAGATGGGCCAATTGTTTGACTCAGTATTATCAACTAGTGAAATACTTTTATTGTGAAATCACAAATGTGCAGAAGAACCCCCACCTGCACAAGAGATACTTACAAGTGCCATTAGATTTATTCTTTCGGGTGTCATAGGTAGTGAATGGTAGGGATTTGAACCCTCTGGCAAGATGTGCCCCCTAGCCTACATTTCACATTAGCCCATGCATAGATAAAATGAGGTTAAATGAAGAATTTATTGCGGTGCCTAGTACCTAGTTTTAAATTCTTTATACCGCTTCTCAAAAGTCACTCCACCGAGAACCTTGTCAGCTGGGCTGCTCTTTGAAAAATGTTCACATTTTGAGGGTCACGAGGTTTCAGCAATATATTCTGAGCAGGCTCTCGGCGAGGTTATCCAGGGACAACAAGCCACTCTTCATAACAACACAATGCTACAGTGAGTGTAGCCCTAAATCATGTTGCTTCTACCTCCATATACCTCATGCCCACAGTTCAGTGCCTTAGCACACTAGCACTCATGGCCAAGGTGGGCAGCTGCTGGAAACCATGGAAAGCAAGGCCCATTGAGCTAAACTCCCCATCCAGGACAAGCCCTCATCCTCATTATTCTCTCCCCTTCCGTTACTTGGGAGACCAGTAGTTTGTGGATGAATGAGCCAAGCACTCTTGTTGAAGGAGGGGAGGGCCTCACTGAAGGGCCATAGTTCAGGAGGACCCACAGGAAAGTCTCTTGCACAAGCCTGAAGCCAGAGCTGCCCTGAGCACTGGTGGGAAGGAGAGGCCCATGTGTTCAGTGACATCATAATCATCATCATCATAATCATCATCATCATTTTATTATTTGTAGCTCACCCATCTGACTGGGTTGCCCCAGCAACCCTGGGTGGCTTCCCAACATATATAAAAACATAACCAAACATTAAACAGATGTTTAGGGCCTTCAGATGTCTTCTAAAGATTCTATAGTTACTTATCTCCTTGACATCTGATGGCAGGGTGTTCCACAGGGTAGGTGCCACTACCGAGAAGGCCCTCTGCCAAGGGGATCTATGCATCTTTCTGTTGCGTGGCTTCCACTACCTGGGCTAATCCCACAGCTACCTCATTTCTTTTGTAGAATAAAAAGTAGGTTGATAAGACTATAAATCTTAAGGCACTGTAGCATCTAGCCCTGTCGTCTCTAATCTGGTACCCTTCAAATATTTTGGACTATAGCTCTCACCATCTTTGATCATTGGCCATGCTGGCTAGGATGGATCAGTGTTGAAACCCAAAGTATTTGGAGGGCACCATGTTGGAGAAGACTGATCTAGCTCACACTGCACCGTACAACAGGTCACTTTTCAAACAGTCATCTTGCTTCTGTTTTTTTCACGTGATAAAAATGTCATCAGCATTCTTTTGTCATCAGCAAGGTCACCTTGGTATCTAAGGGGACAGTCCAAATTCAAGTTCCACCAGTGAGTTAGGATCCTGTGGATCTCTGGCTCAGCTGGCCAGTTTGCATCACAGCTGGGCTACAGATAAGGGATAAGATCTTCACACTTTGAAAATGAGGTCAACCCTGAAACACTCAACCTGAAGACTTTTTGTAAATGGCCTCTAAAATTTAATGACATACTTTTGTACTGTCTTTTGAGTATTACCAAAAATTATTTATCCAGCACAAAATAACAGTGTTTCTGATATTTTTCACTACCCATTGTCAAATTTGACCTTGTAAAACTCCATGTTAACATTTGCAAATGTTTTTCTCTTTCACTTAAGTAAATATATTCTAAAAGTTACTATAAAAAGGACGTTTACAAAATATATTATTTTAAACAACAACCAAAAGTTTGGACACTAATTTTTACAGCAGGACAAAGCAACAGGAACAGAAAAGGCAATGGACCGGCCATTGCTTATTGCTTCTTTGACCTCCTACAGGATCAATTATATTCTCCAGATATAGTGATTTTCATAGTTGTTGGGCACCACCAGGCTTCCACGCTAGCTTCTCAGAACAGCAGGATAATAAGTATTTTAAAATCCTTGGTTTTTGAATTGCCAGATGTCTCCAACTCCAGATCATTAAAGGACTACAAAACATAATCAGTGTCCCTTAGAGTGCATCTTAGCTTTTAAATGTTGATGTAGCAAAGCATTTAATCCTCTATGTTTGTAGAACTCACCCCCCCACACACACCATTAATAAGAGTATTAATTTTAGAAATGGAGGGTGGGATTCACCTAGACAGGCCTGTCAGAAGAAGCATTTTGCAAGGATTTCTGCATATGCAGCACGGCTTCCCCCTCTCCTCCCCCAGTGCCTCCTGCACCCCCCAAAATTGGCTCAAGTGGTTGGGAGAACCCCCAGTACAGTGTACAAGGGGAGAAGAGAAGGGTCATTCCTTCTGACAAGCTCCAATGCTTGTGCAGAAGGAACGTTCACCATAGCACAATGCTGAATATTAGTATGAAATATTGATGTTGTTGTTGTTATGTGTATTTTTTCCCTTTTCTTCCTCCTATAGGATCCCAGCATCATGAAAAACAATCTTACAATCGCTCAAAGATCTAAAAATACATCTCTGAAATATATATTTTTTTTAAAAAAATACCAATAGCCAAGCAAATGTGTGCATGGGCTAAATTTATCCCAGCAGTAATCGAATGGACTTCCACCCAAGATTGTTGGCTTCGTCTAATAAGAGTGATTCGTGTGATGCACAACTAAAATGAGTGGAATGAGGCTCTAGATTTTTCTAGATTTGCCATGTGCTCTGTGATGCTCATCCAGGCCCTACTGAGCTTACCGGAAGCACCTTCTGGCAATCAAGGGCATCTGGGGGTGGTGTGCATTATCATCTAGGTCCATCTAGAGTTGCTGCTTGTGAAGACTACCATGTTTTCCCGAAAATAAGACACTGTCGTATATTTTTTTTCCTCAAGAAAACACACTATGGCTTATTTTCAGGCAATGTCTTATTTTAACCGCTCCGCGTTGGTACGCTGCATAGCCCTGCCTATCCAGGCCGTCTTAAGGGAGGAACCACGTCACTATGTCTTATTTTTGGGGTATGGCTTATATTGCGCAAATGCATAGAAATCCTGCTACGGCTTATTTTATGGGTATGTCTTATTTTCGGGAAAACACGGTAGGAACTGGGAGCTTGAGCAAAGAGGGCTTTAATAATACATGCAGTATTACAAATTTAAGAAATAAATAATATCAAAACTATGGGGAGCTTCCAATGCGAATTTTAAAAAACCGCCTGTTTCCTCAGGCTTTCACTAGTGGCCAGCCACCACCACTGGATCCTTCTTCCTTGAATTTCTAAAATATCTGTGAGATTGTTTTTATTTTTCCTGTTTAAAATTGTTTTAATGTATATTTTATCTCTGGAAGCTGCTTTCAATATTTCTTACCAATAGCAGGCAATACTGTATAATGATAGGTAAAGGTAAAGGGACCCCTGAACATTAGGTCCAGTCGCGTCCGACTCTGGGGTTGCGGTGCTCATCTCACGTTACTGGCCGAAGGAGCCGGCGTACAGCTTCCGGGTCATGTGGCCAGCATGACCAAGCCACTTCTGGCAAACCAGAGCAGCACACGGAAATGCCATTTACCTTCCCGCTGGAGCGGTACCTATTTATCTACTTGTGCTTTGACGTGTTTTTGAACTGCTAGGTTGGCAGGAGCTGGGACCGAGCAACAGGAGCTCACCCCATCGCGGGGATTCGAACTGCTGACCTTCTGATCAGCAAGCCCTAGGCTCTGTGATTTAACTCACGAAAACTGCTAAGAGCTCCCAAGGTAGGGGTATGGAACCTCAGACCTGGGGGCCAAATGTGGCCTTCCAATCCTCTGTATCTGGCCCTTGGGATTCTCCCTAGACCACACAACCCTCACCAGCCCAGGCCCCTCACAGACTCAGCTTCATTCACTCTGTGTTTTTGCCTGACTAGAAGGTGCCTTCAATTCTAATAATGCCACTTGATTGCCAGAGAGAACTGTGCGGACGGGTGTAGAAATGAGCCTTATTGTACAAAGGTAAAATTCACATTCGTTATTTGGCCCACTTTTGCCTCTGGTGGTGCATGTGTTTGCCTCTGGCCCTGCCCACCCCGGTATGTGGCCCCAAGAAATTTGTCCAGAGAGGAAAGTGGCCCTTTGGCTGAATAAGATCCCATCCTAAACCATCAACATACAGGAGGTTCCCAGCACCGTTTCCACCCTAAGAGCCCACACCACTTACTCAGTACCATAACCCATACTCCTCCTGCATTACCGGTATATCTTTCTAACTATTCTCATTTATTATTTCTCTCCCTATCTCCCTTTCTCTCTCTCTCTCTCTCTCTCTCACACACACACACACACACACACTTGTCATTTTCTCTCTGTCTCTTTAAAATTAAATATCACCCTGGCTCTGCCCATGCGGGTGAAGTAACGCTGAAAGGAAAGTCTGCAGCTGAGAGGGGATTCGAGCTGCCTCGCTGGGAATCAATGAGGCATAGAAGGCTCTGTCTAGTGCCTGAAATGCTGAAAGGAACCGGGGCGGATCAGTAGCGGCTGAAAATGTATTCAAGAGAGAAGAAAAGGCCCGTTGCAGAAGCCACACTCAGCCAAAGCAGAGCAAGAGAAAACCATGTGCTGTATTTTAATATATCACCTTCCTACCTCTCCCCAGAGCTCTGAGTGAGGGGTGACCAATTTTGGGGAGGCCATGAATAATACTGAGAGGGCTTAATGTATGGCAGGGCTCACCAGAGAATAGATTCATTGAATACATTTAGTGCCAGGATCCAGCTATAATGACATATCGAGTAACAATATACATTCTTACTCTTCTGGGTAAACACAACCAAACTCAATGTACTCCTAAGAGGCTTCCAATGGCCAGCATCTGTGGTGGCTACCTGCAGGCCAGGGGTGTAAAGATTTCTGGCCCTCCATGTGTGTTGTTGTACTACAACTCCCATCCACCCCAGCCAGTCTGAGCAGTGATGGGAGCTATAGTCCAGCAGCATTGGGGAGGGGGTTGCCACAGGTTCTCCATCCCTGCTACAGGCATTCAGGGTGCTGGTTTTAATCCATAAAGCCCTCAGAATCGTAGATTCATGGAATCATAGAACTGCAGAGTTGGAAGGGATCCTAAGGGTCATCTAATCCAATCCCCTGCGATGCAGGAATCTCCACTAAAGCTTCCAAAACAGATTACCATTCCAATCTCTGCTTAAAAACCTCCAAGGAAAGAGAATCCACCACCTCTCGAGAGAATCTGTTCCACTGTCCAACAGCTCTTACCACCAGAAAAGTCTTCCTGATGTTTATTTGGAATCTCCTTTCTTGGAACTTGGATCCATTGGTTCGAGTCCTAACCTCCGGAGCAGGAGAAAACAAGGTTTTGACCCAACATATTCTTCAATTTATGGCCAATCATAATTTCTAAGGTCAACTAAGAATTTACAGTCGAAGACACATCTCTTCCCTTACAGACCCACCAAGGTCCAAGAATGAGCACCTTCCAGAAGCAATACAGTCGTACCTCGGGTTACGTACGCTTCGGATTGAGTACTTTTTGGGTTACGAACTGCGCTAACCCGGAAGCGCAACCCGAAGCGCGCACGATTTGTGCATGCGCATATGTGTTTTCGCGGTCTGCGCATGCGCAGAAGCAGGTTTTCAATTTTTTCAGTTTGCCCATGCGCAAACCGAATTTTTCAGGTTACATACTTTTCAGGTTACGTACAGTGACCCGGAACCAATTAAGTATGTAACCCAAGGTACCACTGTAATCACATTTCATTTGTGTTGGCTACTGGCAGAGTTATCTGGCTTATATGGTTTTAACTGGTATCTTAGCCATTCTTTCTAAAACGTATTGTTGCTTCCCACCTACAGCCAAACTAGACACTTAAAAAGCACAAATATTTGCCAGCTGGACTAATGCCAGCTGGGCTCCATGGTAAAGCACACACCTTGAAGACAAAAATTCCCAAGCTCAATGCACAGCATCTCCCATTAAAATGGTAGAAGGGTGTGACTCAGTGGAAGAGCATCTCCTTTGAATGCAAAAGGTTCCAAAGTCAATCCCGGCTGTGAATTTCCCCTGCGAAACTCTGGAGAGCCGTTGCTACTCAGTGAGGACAATATTGATGTACCAATGGTCTGCTCAGCACCAGGCAGCTTCATACACAACACTGTTCAGAAAGCAGGCAGGATTATTTCAACAGCAAGTCCCAGTAGTGGTCATACATTGCATTATGATGTCACAGTTCAGTAAGGGTCAGGCTACAGCTTGGGCAGAATAATGTGGCCTTGGCTGGAAAAAGGCCTATCTCCCCATACCCCACAACCCCCCAATTTCCCCATCTCTACTCACATTACCAACAAAAGGCTATTTGGGGGCTTGCCCACCTACTCAGATGTGCCCTTGCCTATCTGAGCTACACAATCTTATGGCAACATCATTCACTCTCCACAAGGTCAACCCATGACAGCATGTTCCTTTGTTTGTGGCACTCCTGCACCACAAACAAATAACCCCCAATTTACTAGATGTTCCAATCCTTCTGCACTGACCGCATTTCACCCGGCCCCATGGCATTACAGGTGTCTACCCCCACTCACCACCTCCAAACGCCAACACACCCTGCAGCCCCATTCTTCACCGCCGACCCTTCTCAACTCACCCTAGAGACTTGAATTATGATCACAAATGAAGTCGGGGAAAAGTAATCTGATTTACCAGCTATAAAGTGGTCGTGGTTGACATAGCCTTCCTTGCCACCACATGGCCTTGGTGTAAACGGCAATAGCTATTTATGTTGCTATTACGGGGATTTATTTGTTTTTCATTCGGGGTTAATTAGGGGGCTTTCGAAAAGGAAGGGCTGACAGTGCTGTCTGGAAATGGTTATAGTGCAGCAAAAGGCCAGCACAACTTGCCCACGTGTAGCATTTTACCAAGAACAAGTTTGCAGTTCATTTTAACAGCGCCTGCCATTCTACTGAGGGAGAGCTCCATGTAGGGGGGGCCCCAAGACATGTTGCTGACTGAGGGAAAAGGCAAAGTGGCGTCTCTTTCCATTCCATATACAGAAGCTGACTAGACTGGCAGATGAGTCTTAGACCCCATCTGCACTATACACTTAAAGCTGCCTCCTACCACTTTGAATGATCATGGCTTCCCCCAAAGAATCTTGGGAAATGTAGTTTGCTAAGGGTGCTGTAACTTGATAGGAGACCCCCTATTCCCCTGACAGAGCTACAATTCCCACACTTCCCTGGAAAGAGGAATTGATTGTTAAACTACTGTGGGAACTGTAGCTCTGTCAAGTGTCAATAGGGGATCTCTTTGCAACCTTACCAAACTACAGTTCACAGGACTCTTTGGGGAAAACCATGACTGTTTAAAGTGGTAGGATACAGCTTTAAATGTATGGTACCTCAATTCAAAACTGTCAGTGGGACAGGATCCTCCACATGTGAGGGTTGCAGCCTAGCTTAGCGGGGCGGGGCAGGCTGTGTCCTCCAGCACCTTGCTGTCACTCCCAGCCTCTCTGCATCTTCTGCCTAAGGCAGCCAGCTAATGTTAAGACTGGCCCTGGTTCCATGGTTCTGCCACAGGCCATCTGTATTGCCTCTGATGTTCCATTCCTATGCCTACCGTTGCTCTAGGGGGGAGAGAGAAATTCAATACAGTTCACCTTTGAACGCGAACTTACCTAATTCACACTTTCTGAAACAGTGTGCAAACTGAAACAAAGGCATCTTCCAAAAGTTGCACTTCTCTGAATTTTGCAATGCATCTCTTAGCCAAACACTGTGTACAAAAATGTCTATGCTAGGGTAAAGTGTGCATATGTTTGTGAAACCAACATTTAAAAAAATATATTGGGGCAGATTTTTTTTAATGTGCTTATTAGGCGAAATTGCGTACCAAATTGTGTATACTAGGATAAATTTGCACTAAGATGCTGATAAATGATGTGGAAATCTGGAGAACCAAACTTAAGATGGAAAAAAAGAGAAACTGAGTGAAATAGAAATTGACAGATCTGCCCATCCCTATTTTGCTCTCTGCAGCACACTTAGAACCAACAACTTCCATTGCCAATGGGTGCTTCCAGATGTGGAAATTTTGCAGCACCCAGTCACTGCTATTCAGTGTTAAGATGGAAGGAGAATAGCAGCCCTGCTTCCAGACTTCTGGAATCCAAATAATATATCAGAAAGCATTAAATACTTCCTTTCCCCCTCACTACACTGCTAATGATTATTGCTTCCTCTCCCTCACTGCGGGGAGGGATGGGATAAAACTGATATAAAGGTTATGTTCTCTGGAAAGGGAAGGGTTAAAGTGATAGTGTTAACTTCTAGAGTTGGACCACAGAGAAGGAAAATTATAAAGACCATAACTGGGGGGGGGGGCGCTACTGAATAGCTGCACAGTGGAACATCTACTTCTGAGGAGATTGTGTAGCATTGGTGTTTAATTAATTTTTTTTGGGGGGGGGGAGCTGGATCACCTGAGGTGGGTGGGAGGTATGAAACAGAAGCTGAACAGGGAAAACATAGACATTTTTGTTAATTACATGAGTGAACACCTTGTGGCTATTTCACAACAAGGGCACTATGTAGAGGCAGCCATGGTCTTGTTTCCTGACCTATAGGGTGATGGCCAAGGCCTGGAGGAGACACAAAGCAGATATCGGGTTCCAGGTACCAAAGGAAGGATCTGCAAGACCCAAAAGATTGCCCACAGAAGACAGATGTTGCTTTGACAATGGCCTGAGTAAAACTGGCACACCTATGGAGTGGCCAAGCCTTAGCTACAAGGCAACAAATTCTAAAGGGACCCACTCTAGCAAAACAGGGCTCAGCAGCTCAGTGGTAACATGTCTCATCAATGAACTCTGGCCCACAAGCATTCATATGGTAGTAAGGCAGAAGGCTTCTTGTGATTTGCTGGTTTGGATCAATACTGTCTCAGACATTTTTACTGCAATGCAGCCTGCCAAATTGTCTTCTACCTCCTGTCTGATATCACCTAACCAACTGTCTCTCGCTGCCCCATCTATGCCTCTGTATCTGACCCGACCCATTTAACTGTTCTGTACCCACTTTAGACAAACTCCTTAGCTCATGAACACTGCTCAGCCCCACTGCTACATTGGTGGTGCAGCTGCCGAGTTTGCTGGCAATCAGATGAATATTGTAGATTTAACTGACCCCCATTATTCTTGACCAGTGAATGGGCTCCTGACAGGTGGATCCATTTTTGTTCTACTTATGCCACTTTTATCTGTTCTGTAGCCCAGGCTCAACAATTCACACCTGGCCCCTTTTTCGCTAACTGGGCATTCTCAATAAGGTAGAAGACATGAATACACTCTGAAACTCTGTGTAGCAAATACTGTCTGTCTCCAGTTGCTAAGAACAGCAGACTCCCACAGCTGCATCTTACAAGCTACACTCCCAAGAGCTATCCCTGTATTAGATATTAAAACACAGCAGGTTAACCTATGGGCTCTCCAGATTTTGTTGGGCGCCATCTCCCATCAGTCCTAGCTAGTCTTCTTCTTCTTCTTCTTTTCTTCTTTGGCAATCACTTGTAGCTGAGTAAGATTGCCTTCCATAAACACGGTTTTAACAAATTCATGTGGATAGCCGTGTTGATAATAACAAGATGAAATAATAAATAATAAATAACAAGATGAAAGATGAAAAATGAAAAATCTTTTTTAATAATTACAGTGGCACCTTAAAGATCAACTAAATATAAGCTTTCAAGGTATGAGCTTTCGTGTGTAATACACACTTCATCAGATACTCTGAAGCAGATGTCGCTTCAACGATATAACCGTTGATGACTGTTATGTCAGTTGGTTCCACAGGGAACGGCAAGGGATTTTTAAAGGGATAGATGACCAAAAATAGCTTTAGTATGTATAATGGGACATGAATCCAATATATTCAGACCAGGTCTCTCCATAGTTTTTAGTTTGGTAATGCTGTAATTCAGCAACTTCTCTTTCAGGTGTATTTCTAAAATTCTTTTGTAATAAGACAGCCACTGGCAGAGGAAGAGGGGGGCGGCGGGGAGT
Organism: Lacerta agilis; assembly: GCF_009819535.1. Classification (NCBI taxonomy): domain Eukaryota; kingdom Metazoa; phylum Chordata; class Lepidosauria; order Squamata; family Lacertidae; genus Lacerta; species Lacerta agilis. The sequence goes on from NC_046312.1 coordinate 27,715,682, forward strand.
GCACTGCCCATGGCGCCACGACCCCGGTGGGGTGCCATTGCTGCTGCCCCCCTGCTGTGCTGGGTGCTGTGGCGGAATAATGCCTGCTGATGATTCAGGTTCATCATGGGTTAACCTATCACTCCCATGTTAGGTAGGTGTTCCCTGGGAGGCGGAGCTAGTTGGCATTCTAAAAGGAGGGGGAACAACCGTTGAAAGGCAGTTGAGGGTTTGGCAGTTGGGGGTGGGTGGTTAGAGAGAGAGAGAAAAGGAGAGGTTAGGCTTTGGGGGAATGTGAGGAAAGGTCATTACCATTGCTAAAGGGATGCAGGAAATATTATAACAAAGCTGAATTACATGAGAAGAAGATTTGTACCAGTAATAACCCGAGACATCCATGTTTTCAAGTTACCTAATAAAGTTAAATGTGCTTAAATGTTCGTTGACTGTGGCAGTGTATCAGTACCTTAAGAGGTGTGACTAAGAGGAGAGAACAAAGCTTTCCTGTGGAAGAGGAAACTGTTTGCTTATTCTCCTGTCATACATAGGGCTGGACAGTGAAGCCAAGTGTGCCACTTATTTGCCTAAAGGGAAGGCAAACTGCAGTAGTTGGGAACCCTGGTAGGAAGATCCCATAGGTGGCAAGAAGTTTTCAAACGTAGAGCCCTGAGGTACCCTAGAGACAACTCCCATATGAACACTGAAGGATTCATCCTAGTTGTCAGTGAAACCTAGGGAGCGTCTCAATTGTGGAAGTATTGAGGGAGGGGGAAATAGGATCCCTCACAGGCACCACACCCCCAGGACAAGCACCACGCCCCTGTGGACAGTGCGGCACGCCCCCAGGATGCACACCAGCCACGCCCCCACCTGCTCTCCACCCCCAGTGCCAGAGCACGAAGCTCCACCACTGAAGACAGCCACTCTAAGATCCTGCACAGAATGTCCTGGGAGATTGAAGTGCTCTCCTATTGGTTTCTCTGTTTTATGATTCCTGGTGTCAGATATATGCCCATATTTTATTTTTTTTATTAAAGATTTTCTTGGTTTACAAAAGTGTACAATGTCTCTCGCATTTTTCCATGTAACATTTTTACAGATCAATTTTGGTTGTTGAGACATTAGGCAGAAAGGGGGGAAGGAGGTGGGTGGGATGGGGGGGAGGGTGGGGTGGGAAGGCGATGTTTCTATTTTCCTTAGTATATGTAGGATTTGGTGTCAGCATCGTTTGTGTTGGTTCTCTGTTGTTCGCTTGTGTTTCTTTGGCGGTGAGAGGTCGCGATTGGCGTAGGGTGTGCTTGTTCCTTTGTGGTTGGCTGTGTTGATCTTGGTTTTCTGTGTGAGTGGGGTGGGTGGGTGTTTTGGATCAGGTTAGCCATATTGATTTGTATGCTGTCGGTAGGTTTTCGTCATTATCTTGTTGAGCTGTGTGTGTGATGAAGGGGGACCATATGGGGGTGAAGGTATCTTCTTCTGTTTGTCCCCATGCTAGTTTTAGGTTGCTGGTTAATTTTTCTAGTAGGGCTGTTTCCCATACTACTTGGTACCATTGGTCCATGCTTGCTCCTGACAGGTCTTTCCAGTGTCTGGTTATGATGTTTCTGGTTGCTGAGAGTAGATGGATTATGAGTTCCTTGTGTTGTAAGTGGGCATTATTGTCTTGGAAGATGTTTAGTAGAGCCAGTTCTGGGGTGGGTTCTAGCACTTGTTTGGTTATTTTGCATAGATATATGCCCATTTATCCTCTGGCGTAAAGTTTGTCCTGTTTGTCCAATATAGAGAGCTGAATGACACTGTTGGCATTTGATAGCATATATAATGTTGGAAAATGAACAATTAAATAGGCCTGAGATGGTATGTTTGATGTTATTGGGGCCAATCATGATGCTGTCCAGGTGTATGTGGCAGCAAAGTTGGCATCTAGATTTATTGCAGCCTCTTGTGCCAGTGTCCATGTTAAGTCTGGTTGTTGTATAATTGTGTGTGGGGAGCTGTTTAAGATTGGGTGGCTTTCTGTAGGCAATGAAAGGTTTTCCTTCCAGAGCTTTGGAAAAAGTGTTGTCATTATCTAAGAGATGTTGCAAATCTCTGATGATGCATTGAACTGTTTTAACTTGAGAGCTGTATGTTATTACTAGTGGTGTTCTATTGTTTTCTCTTTTGGGTCTATCTTGCAACAAAGTTTTAATAATGAGCCCATAAGTGACTGTGGAGGCCAATTCTGGATCCACATGTCCTTCCACAGTGGGAACATTGGCTTCTGATCACAGTGTGGATTTGCCAAGCATACCTTCCTCTTAGCACGTTTCTCCCTTGCATCCTGAGTTCGAGTGTCTTCAAAGCCCATGACACCTTTGGTAAAGGCTGTTCTCCAATTGAAGCGATCACAGGCAACTGTTCCCCAATTGTTGGTGTTTATACTACATTTTTTAATATTTGCCTTGAGACAGTCTTTAAACCTCTTTTGTTGACCACCAGCATTACGCTTTCCATTTTTAAGTTCAGAATAGAGTAGTTGCTTTGGAAGACGATAATCAGGCATCTGCACAACATGACCAGTCCAACGAAGTTATGTTGAAGAATCATTGCTTCAACACTGGTGATCTTTGCTTCTTCCAGTACATGGGTATTAGTTCGCCTGTCTTCCCAAGTGATGTGTAAAAAATTTTAGGAGACACCGTTGATGGAATCTTTCAATGAGTTGGAGATGGCGTTTATAAGTGGTCCATGTTTCACAAGCATACAGTAAGGTTGGTAGTACAATAGATTTGTAAACAAGCATTTTGGTTTCCCTGCGAATGTCCCAGTCCTCAAATACTCTGCATTTCAGTCGGGAGAAACCTGCACTTGCAGAGCTCAGGCGATGCTGGATTTCGGCATCAATCTCGGCCCTTGTGGAAAGGTAACTGCCCAGGTAGGAGAAGTGATCAACATTTTCCAACGTTACACCATTGAGTTGGATTTGTGGCACTGCAGAGGAGTTATTTTCTACTTGTTGGTGCAGTACTTTGGTTTTTTGGATGTTGAGTGATAGGCCAAGCTTGACCTATAGTCAGGGATGGTTAGGTGTTCAGCAACACCTAAAGAATTACAGATTAGCCCTCTCTGTGTTATAAAGTGTGGTGCACGTGTACAGCAGGGGCAGGTATAACTCACTGCTAGCAATGGTGCACTCAATAACCAACAGAGGTCTGTGACAATCACATTATGCTGCACATAGCACATGGCTATCTCAACAGTAACAGCTGTGAAAGTTAGGGGAAAGAATCTGCATTTTTGCAGTGACAAAATACTCCAGTTTCAGCACTGCAAAAATGCGATATGAGCACTACGTTGAGAAAACAATGCCTGTATCCTTAGCAACAAGTGGATGTGCATTTATTACCAGAAAGCAGCGACAAACCACTGTTTAGTGCTTTCAGTTCACTGTACTACCCAAAATTAGACAAATTCATAGAAGGCAAGGCTATTAAAGGTTACCAGCCATGATGGCTATGCGCTATCTCCTCAATCAGAGGCATTTTGCATCTGAATACAAGTGGCTGGGAATTACAAGTGGCTGCTGCGCGCTTGTTCAGCTAGCTGGTTTTCCAAAGGCATCTGGTTACACACTTCCTTTTGTGCCATGTTTCTAGGTGCAAGTCCGGGCTTTCCAGATCAGCATCCAAGCAGGTCTTTTTTGGTCCTGGCACTTTCCTCAGGAAAACCAGCGTTTTACCGCTGAAACGCAGCAAATGGCAAAACTGCTCAGGCACGCACCTGGAAAGGCCAGAGCTGTGCCTCAAAAGCATGGAGCAGTGTGGATGAGCCCAGTGAGATGCTGGACTAGACGGGCCATTGGCCTGATTCAGCAGGGCTATACTTATGTTCTTAGTGCTCATGCTTGACGGACAAGTCAACACATGCCTATTGTCACACATACCCCTTTGCCCAGGTCCTCCAAGATCACTTGCTCAATCTCCTGCCTGGTGCTCTGAGGGGCTTGGCTGTGCAGCACTTTGAGTGTGCGAGTGTATTCCTCAGGCAAGAGATAGTCGAGAGCCCCCAGGTGCTGCCCCACTTTGATGAAGGTGCCCCGGTTGGCACAACACAGGTCTCGGAGACGTTCTGCAGAGCGCAGGTGCACCTGTAGAGGGGGGGGGAGAGAGAGAGGGAGGTTGAAACACTCAGAAACATCCAAAACTTTGACTGAATCCCTTTCTCTAAACCATACGCTACCTATTTCCATATCTTCTCTTCCCAGGCTGCCAATTGTGAAGCCATTTTGCTTGTTCTGAGTGTGTGTTACCATAAGGCTCCCTGTGTTTACCATTAGGACAGGAAGCATCTTTGGGGGGGAAAGACACTGTTTTCTCCAGGATGCCCCTACAATTGCTGACCAGGGCTTGATGTGGGCCAGTACCTACAAGTGTATGCAGACTGCAGGCATTAGAAGTTCTACATGAGCACATCTAGTCTCCTCAATAAGCACCATGCAGATAGTGCTTTAAGGTAGGGTGGGGAACCTCAGGTCCAGGGTCTGAATACAGCTCTCTGGGCCTATCTATCCCTTGAGACTTCCCCAGGCCACACACCCTCTCCTCTCAGTGGCCTTGCTTCAACCCACCCTGCCCCCCTTGAATGTTTTTGCCCTGATGGGGGACAGAGAGGGGTTGTGAGTGTGTGTAGAAACTAGCCTACTGTACAAAGGAAAAAGAATTGACTTGGGATAGTTCAGTCAGTAGAGCATGAGACTCTTAATCTCAGGGTCATGGGTTCAAGCCCCATGTTGGGCAAAAGGTTCCTGCATTGCAGGGGGTTGGACTAGAAGACCCTCGTGGTCCCTTCCAACTCTACAATTCTATGATGCCCCTATTTGCTCCACCGACTTTTGACTCCATCCACCACCGTCATGTGGTCCCCAGAAGGGCAGGTGGACCTCAGGTTGAAGAAAGTTGTGTACCCCCGCCTTAAAGAGGTACACAAACATGCATGCAAGATATTTGGATTCCAGTCCCTCGAAAGCCTGGTGCTCACCACTTCCTTACACTGGACGGCTGAAAGCAGAAGCTGCCATTCCACCTGCCTCTGCAAACCCCCTTGCAGTGGTTGGGCAACGGTGTGCAAAAAGGCAGCTTTCAGCTCTAGACTCAAAAATAATACTCTTGCAAGGAGCAGGAAACTTCTGCCATGAAAATGTGCGGTCATGAGTACAGTAGCTATATGCAGCATGCCTTAGAAAAGGGGGCATTTTTACATTGGCCCCTTGATGTGGTTGTTTATTCACCTCCCTTTGGAGTGGCAGAGATGTCAAGAGAGAAAGAAAGCTTGGAATGGATTGGAAATGAAAGGGTGCAGACGGGGCGGGGGGAGAAAAGAGAGGGGGGAACGAGAGGGATGGAGCCAGAGCAGCTGGGCAGTTTGTCACAGTACAGGGAGTTCAGCCCATTACAGGGAAACAGCTTTTATGCAGCTTGGATAATTGTCCTCGACACTGTCTCCAACAGAGGAGAAAGCGGGGGGGGGGGATCAGCAGCCAGCAAAAGCAGGGAGGAGCTATCTATAGCTGTCCAGAATTAACTTGCATTTCAGAGAAAGGAAGGGCAGGCTGGGCACACTTGAGAAAAAAATGCCACTTCAACCCAGATATTGCTCGTGGTGAGAAAGCAGCAGCAGCAACAACAACAAAATTTCAGGAACTGTACAGAGTGTCAGGGCTACTGGGAACACCCACCCACACTCCACACACAAAGCAAACACACAATTAGGCCTGCATGGGAGGGCACCAGATTGAGCCAAGAGAGCAAAAGAGACATCTGACCCCAATGTTGATTCACCTCCTAAAACGTAAGCTCAAAATCTTTTTTAACTGCCAGTTACTAGCAAGCATCCCGATTGCCTTGCAGCCAAAGTGTCACTGCAAAGCAAGCATAGTTCTGCCATATGGTGATTCTGCCTCAATCCAGAGACGAGGAAGTTCATGCGAACAGGTCCCACTGGGATTCCTGTGGATTTATAACACTGGTCACCAACATGGAAATAGGTACTGAAAGAGCATTTTCCCCTCCTTTAAATGTTCGGGTTGAAGAACAGGGCACAGAACAGATGGCAGCCATGTCAACAAACGACATTGTAAGGCCAGGTACTCCAGCCAAACAAGGAAAAGAAGATTTTGAACGCCATTTGCTGTTCACTGTGTGTGCTTGATGTGGTAATTAACAATCCCTGGCCATGGCGCTGCAAAATACAATTCAAGATACTAGCTTTTTTCCAACCTGTCCAGCAAGTAATGCAATAAATAACTTGAGGAAAAAAGTTTGTTTCTTGCCATTTCCAAAGCATTTACTGAACAGATAACATTTAATGCTACTTAAAAAAAAAAACATCCTGTACATTATTCACTGATTGCATCATGTACTCTATTATTATTATTATTATTATTATTATTATTTTCCCAGTAGTAACATATGGAAGTGAGAGCTGGACCATAAAGAAGGCTGATCGCCGAAGAATTGATGCTTTTGAATTATGGTGCTGGAGGAGACTCTTGAGAGTCCCGTGGACTGCAAGAAGATCAAACCTATCCATTCTGAAGGAAATCAGGCCTGAGTGCTCACTGGAAGGACAGATCCTGAAGCTGAGGCTCCAATACTTTGGCCACCTCATGAGAAAAGAAGACTCCCTGGAAAAGACCCTGATGTTGGGAAAGATGGAGGGTACAAGGAGAAGGAGACGACAGAGGACAAGATGGTTGGACAGTGTTCTCGAAGCTACCAACATGAGTCTGACCAAACTGTGGGAGGCAGTGGAAGACAGGAGTGCCTGGCGTACTCTGGTCCATGGGGTCACAAAGAGTCGGACACAACTAAACGACTAAACAACAACAACAACAGCAATTATTATTATTATTAATCATCATCATCATGACTGAATTAAAGAGAGACTAAAGGTCAAGCTCAACAAGATGCCATTCACACAATTATCTATTGCATGCATGGCTTTTAAAACAGTAAAGAGTGGTCACAGCAGGGGCCCCAATCCAGACTGAAACCCTGGCGGGGGGTGAGGATGGAAGAGCTCTAACCTTTCTGCCCCTCATGGTGGTCCCAATTCAAATCAAGGCCTGCTTCACCTCTTCTTTGCAATGGAGGGAATTTATATTATGTACAGTAGAGAGCAAAGGTTTAAAGCCCCCTTATCGACTATCACCCCTACCAGATTCCCAAATGGACCACCATACCTCTTTTTTTTTTTAAGGCATTAATGTAATTTCTAATTGTGTGTATGGCATCTTGTCTACTTCAACCCCAAGGCTGCATTCTAACCAGAGTTTCCTTGCACAACCTATGCATTGGTGGAGTCCTAAACTGGAAATACGAAGAACGGTATTTCAAGAGTGATGTAAATAAGGAATCCTTAATGAATCTTCTAAGAAAAGCAGGATAAAGGTGGCAATTGGCATAGGAATTTTTAGCTGTTTTCGACTGTGCCAGCTCTGCTGATCCTACTGATTCCCAGCCTGTAGGTTATACCAGGAACATTCAGCAATGAGATTAACACAGTTCTATCATATGTAGCATGCAAGTGTCCGGCGCACTGAAATGACATTCAAACAATTCATTCTTAAAATGCCCTGGAAGTTGCTCCTATTGCTTAAGTTACTTCTAGCTTCTGTAATGAATCATATTAATGAAAAGGCAGAAAAAACCAGCCATGCCTTGTTTAGAGAAACCAATATGAAGGGATGATAGCCTTGAAATATCTGAAAGGATGGGGATAAAGAAGATGAACTGTTCACTCCAGCAACTTTAAAAATATAACAGAGTTTAAGCTGCAAGAGCACAGAACTGCCTAGGGTAAATTGACCAATTAAAATGTAACAAGTCATCAGATTGGGATGGATCTGAAACAACACAATCTAAGATGCCAAGGGACTCAGACTAGGGACTCTGGCAGTAGAGTGAAAACACCATCAAGGGCAGCTCACAGTCTGAAGGAATTACTTGCTTGATCGCTGCTGAGCAGCAACACCACCTAGATAATGGCCACAGAGGACGCTACTGTTCATCAGCCCAGTCAAACCAAGTCATAATAATAATAATTAGTATTATTAGTATTTCTTATTTATACCCCGCCCATCTGGCTGGGTTTCCCCAGTCACCCTGGGCAGCTCCCAACAGAATATTAAAAACATGATAAAACATCAAACATTTAAAACTTCCCTAAACTTGCCTTCAGGTGTCTTCTAAAAGTCAGATAGTTGTTTATTTCCTTGACATCTGATGGGAGGGTGTTCCATAGGGCAGGCACCACTACCGAGAAGGCCCTCTGCTTGGTTCCCTGTAACCTCGCTTCTCGCAGTGTGAGAACTGCCAGAAGGCCCTCGGAGCTGGACCTCAGTCTCTGGGCTGAACGATGGGGGTGCAGACGCTCCTTCAGGTATACTGGGCCGAGGCCATTTAGGGCTTTAAAGGTCAGCACCAACACTTTGAATTGGCTCAGAAATGTACTGGGAGCCAATGTAGGTCTTTCAAGGACTGTTGTTATATGGTCTTGGCGGCCACTCCCAGTCACCAGTCTATTGAACGCTGTATTTCTGTCCACAAAGTCACACTGTGAGTTGATCTGTTGTTGAACCTAGGTCTCCTGACCCTGAACTGTTTTATGCTTTACTTTGGTTTCTTTTTTCCCTTTTTTATTTTATCCTTTAGCCACAGAACCATCCCAGGGCTCTCAGTTACTTCGGCAGCAAATAAACAAGCCGAAACAATAATTAATAACAGAGCTATAAATCACCTCACTGAATATGATACGTGACAAACCAGCATGGCTTTTGCCAAAGGAGAGGGGGAAACCATTTCCTCACCAATTTATTACTTTGTAAGCATTCTAACAAAGAACAGAGACAATAAGAAAAGAGATTTTTTAAAAGAATATTTTCAAGTGGACTTTGGTAAAATCCCCTACACACAGTTAGAAAACAATCAATGCATGAGATGCAAAGCATGGCCAATGATCAGACACTGGCTAAACTTTTCCAGTACAGTGGAACCTCGGTTGTCGAACGTAATCTGTTCCGGAAGACCATTCGACTTCTGAAACATTTGACATCCCAGGTGCGAAGGGAGAATCTCCATTTCAATGGTGAAAATCGAAAAACACGCAGCGGAAGACTTTCAACTTCCAAGGTGTGTTCGAAAATGGAAGCATTTACTTCCAGGTTTTTGGTATTCGGGTTCTGAAACGTTCATCAATGGAGACGTTTGAGAACCAAGGTTCCACTGTACTTGACTTCCAAGTTGAATTCCACTCAAATGCCCAATAGTTATTACTAGAACTGTGATGGCCTGGGAGTCAGACTCTGATGCTGAACCTGAGGGATCCCAGCCTGCACAGGATTCCCCGCCTCCAGAACCAGCTGAGCCGGGGCCAGGGCTTGAGCCTGAAGGATCCCCACCTGTGCTGGATCCCCAGGTGCAGGCATCAGCAGAGTCTGCTCTGGCTCCTGATGGGAGGGAGGACCCATTGCCTGCAGGTGCTCCACTCCCAGCCTCTTCAGAGGAAGCTGAGGCGTCCCCTGGGTCCAGTAACCCACCAGCCTCTCCTGAGCTACAGAGGCTCAGGGCAGAGAGGCGAAGGGAGTTAAGTGTCTGCAGGAGGAGTGCTCGCCTCCAGGCCCGGAGGAGAGGCGAGTCTCCGGAGGATCGGGACCGCCCTAAGCATAGGGCCAGATAAAAGCCAGCCAGACCCAGCCCAAGTTGCGTGAGCAACTTAGTTGCAAGCGTGTGCTCAACCTGCAACCTTGTGCCTGAACCTGCCTTGGACCTTGACCTGCTCCCTGCCTTGCTCCCCGCCGGATTGACCTCCTTTGGACCCCTAGACCCAGGACTGGACTTGGACCTCGCTTCATGGACAAACCCTTGGGGCCAGCACAAGAACTGGAGTGAACTGAGATGTCATCAGCATGACGAGAAAGAAATGGAAATAACTCTGTTTATCACCCCAAGGGTGATAAATTATTGAGAGGCCCAGGTAAGACCTGCCCCGCATAATCAATCATATGACGCAGTGCACACACACCATTTGAATGGCAATGCCCATCAACTTTGGGGGGGCCCAGCTCCCTCAAATATTTTATTGGGGGGTGAAGACCCCTCAGCCCCTAGAGGTTGGCTCCTATGCCCTACACACTAAAAAGGGCCTGGAACTGAGGTCTGAAGAGGAAGGAGGTGCCATTACTCCTTCCATGTATAGACTGGGCAGGGCCCAAAATGCCCAGATTGATTCCTAATTTTGTAAAACAGAGGAGTTGAGGTGGGCTGCCCGGGCCTCCTGGGTGGGTCTTGGGGGCCCGACTGGATTTCTGAGCTGGATGAGCAATAGAGGTTTAATGGGATTTCATTGTGCCAGCTTGGCACATAGGCATAGCCAGGTTCACCTTAACAATGTCACACCCAACCATCTGCCAATGCACTAGATTCAGATTCAGCTCAGAAAGCAGATGTGGAACTTCTAGGGGGTAACAGGATTTCTGAAACCATATTGCAGTTTATTCTGGCAGTGTGAGCCATTATGAAAGGCACCAGATAGCACCAATGATATAATGCCAGTTGCTTTATTAAAACTGGAATGACACTGAGAAATGAGAAGCCTACACTGGCGTCAAAACCCAACATATTGGAAAACATTTGTCATGCCCTGACTGACACAATATAGCGGCGGAATAAAATAAGTAGTGATGATTGAACTATTGTTACTATTAATTGTCTGATATAGCTTGTTTTAATTTTAAAAAAAAATATTTGCAAACATAACCCTGTTTTTTATTGCATCAAACCTGTAGGCCTTTTACTTTCCCATTTTACTTGTGAGGGTGAGAGACAGTGAGTTGCCCAGATCTGTCCCTGTTAAGATCTATGAGGGGGGAAACAGCAACATTCTGATATATGCTGTGCTGTAACAGGAGAGCCTTCTCAGTGGTGACACCTCAATTATGAAGTTCCCTCTGAGATATGACTGCTATCACAAGAAATACCATCAGTGTCGTCACCTAAATTGGTGGTATATTTGCAGTCACTTCTGGCTATCCTGCCTTGAGGAAAAGCAATAAAAACAGGCCAGGCATAAAGGTTAGCACAGGAAGAGATACTGAAACAAGCTGGGCTATTTTGTTTAGAAAAACAGGAGGAACCATACAGCACTCATACAAGTACAGTTGGACCTCAGAAATTGAATGGAATCCGTTCCGGAAGTCCGTTCGACTTCCAAAACATTTGGAAGCCAAGGCACGGCTTCCAATTGGCTGCAGGAAGCTCCTGCAGCCAATCGGAAGCCAGGGAACCTCCGTCAGCCATTTGGGTTCCAAAGAACGTTCAAAAACTGGAACACTCACTTTTGGGTTTGTGGCGTTCGGGAGCCAAAACATTCGAGTGACAAGGCATTCAACTTCCGAGGTACGATTGTATTTGAACCAGAGTCCCTCATGTCCAAAGCCAGCCCTGCACTTCACTAGATCTCCAACCGCATTTAGCCCTGGGGATTTTCTTGACTTTCACTCTTAATACAAGTTGACCTTTTCATTGAATGAAATTCACAAAAAGCCAATTTCATTGTAAGCATTTCTGCACAGAGCACTGCGAACCTTCCTGAGTCACCGTGCCCTGGCAAATCTTTTTCTGTGAAGGGTAGGGTAGAAATCAATAAGTCAAAATCAGTCAATCAATCAAATAGTAGCACAGATACCCAAGCGTACTTAGAAGGATGCAGAAATGTGGTTTATAAGAATAGCAAACGTGTCTGTAGTTAGTTTCAGCATAAACTAGCCTCCTTAAAAGGGAAATGCAACCAATCCCAGCTCTCCCAGTGGGTGTACCTATCTGATACATCTGTTTGCAAAAATATGTTTGCCACATTCAAACTTGATGTTTTAGCTTAGAAGTTGTGGCAAGATGTGTCAGTCTTGGGGGTTTGCCAGCCCCACTTTAAACTAGCTCTAAATTCAAGATATGACATTGCCTTATGCCAGGGATGAGGAATCTGTGGCCCCCCAGCTGTTGCTGGGCTCCCAGGGATGATATGAGTTATAGTTCTTTTAGTGTGGTAGCTCCCACTCTTCGGAACTCCCTGCCTATTGACATCAGGCACATGCCTTCATTTGTTCTCTTCTGGGCCTGCTAAAAACATTTGTGTTAAGATAAACCTACCCAGATAAGTAGAATGTTTACACGTGTTTTGATGTGTTGTAACTTATTGCTGATTTTCATCATTTTTGGATGTTTTAAATAGCTGTTTTTAACTGAGATTGCTGGTAATTTTATTGTTTTATTCCTCTTGTAAACCATTTCAATTTTTGTTGTTTTTTACAATCAAGTGGTAATCAAATAAACTCTACATCATCCTCATCTTTCATTAGTATGTCACCTTCCCACCGTTAAAACAATGCTCAATGCGGCTTACAATATGAAAATATTTACATAGTTACAAACATGGCAAAGTAGTCATAAAAATAAATGAAACGCAACAAAAACTCCATAGCCAAACTGTACAATTTCCACAAAAATAAAGATACAAAAATTAATATCAGTAACAGCAAAAACTCCTGACAAAACTTCCCCCCAAATACCCCAGTCCTTGTTGGGCATCAGTGGCAGCAGCAGCAGTTCTCATGAAGCCTGTCAGGCCCCGCCCTGGGCCAGGTGGAGAGAGGCAGGAACGGGGCCTTCAGGCTCCCAGCAGGTCAGACTACAGCATAAGCCAGGGGTCCTCAAACCTTTTAAGTAGGGGGCTGGTCCACTGTCCCTCAGACCTTGTGGGGGGCTGAACTATATTGGGGGGGTGAACGGTGGCGGAGGGACAATGAGCGATGCATGAAAGGGCTCTGGAGAGGGGCTGCTTCAAATGGCGGCTGCTCGAGAGGGGCACTCAGCCAACCACGGCTCCTGTGTCTTGTGAGCAGCAGGGGCTGGCGGCGGTGGCAGGACGATGAACAGTGTGTGAAAGGGCTCTGGAGAGGGACTGGCAGCAACGAAGCCCAGCCCCCTTCCTCCTCTAGGCAGGGCAGAGAGAAGCCAGGAGGGAGGGAGGGAGGAGGCAGCGCCGACGGTGGCGCCGTGTGAGGGAGAGGGAGGGAGAGGGAAAGAACGTGCATGCTGGTGATCCACGCGGCGATTACCGGACCGTCCGCGGGCCGGATTTAGAAGGCAATTGGGTCTGAACCGGCCCTCGGGCCTTAGTTTGCCGACCCATGGCATAAGCTTATCCATGTCCACTCAGAAGTAAGTCTCATCAGGTTCAAGGGGACTTACTGCCAGGTCCATGTGAATAGGACTGCAGCCTTAGTGGTATGGGAACACTGAGAAAAGTCTAAGCACCCTCTCTTCACAAATTCAAAGCAGGCCCACTGTACTTCCTCCCTCTATTCAACTAACGGTCTGCTACGGCTTTTTCCAACCTGGTACTCCCCAAATTCTCTTGAACCATTTACCGTATCCAGGTAGCAGCAGCAGCAGCAGTTGCAGCCCCCCACAGCCAAACAGCCCTTAGCCTGCATGATTGGCTGATGTCACGGTTCATCTCAGCCAACTGCAAGGACTGGCAGAATTGCCCGCCAAAATTTAAATTCAACATGGCCCTAGTGGGGGGGTGCTTTGGCGATGGACGTGGCAGGGACATTCTTCTGTCATGTCCGTTGCCAGGGCATAAAGCCAGCTCTGCTGCGACCCACCTGGTCAGTCATACCACCTGGTATACTGTGGCTCTGCCTGGAGGTAAGTGGGCAGTGCACTTATATGGCCTTGCTATGGGATTACTTGGTTGGTCACCATTTTCGGGGCCAGAGAGGAATTTGCCTGCAGACAAATGGGGTTTTTGCCTTCCTCATAGCAACTGTCACAACTTTGGCAGGTAAAGGCATTGGGTTGGATTCTTCAGTCAAATGATAGGGGATGAGTGCATGTCCCATCCCCAGATTCTGGATCAAATTCAGGGTAGCCCAGTAGGGCTCTGTCAAAAGCTTACGGGCCATAGAACACCCCAAATGGCAATCACTCTATGATGTGTTCTGCATCATGTGGGGATCGTTAATCGCAGGATCAACCCTGACGGAATTCAAGTAGGTAGCCATGTTGGTCTGCTGTACATAGCTGTCAACTTTTCCCTTTTTTAAAGGGAAATTCCCTTATTCCGAATAGGATTCCTCGCAAGAAAAGGGAAAAGTTGACAGCTATGCTAGTCAAAATAAATTAAAACAATTCTTTAAAAAGATAGTTTAAACGACTCCTTTTAAAAACCTAAAAACTCCCTTAAAAGAATCAAGTCTTCAAAAAAGTTATATGATCTAAGAAAGTCTTTAAAAGAATCCTTCCAAAAGAATTTAAAAATTATAATGTAGCACCTTAGAGAACAACAGAGTAGTTTTGGGTATAAGCTAATTCAGGATATATACCCAATGCCTATGCCAAAACCGACGTACATCTGTAATCACGAATTAATGTAATTACTGCTGTTTTATATATTGTTGTTTTAGAAACACCATTGTACCCTCCCTGGAGACAAAATTGAATTAGGGTAGGCTATACAAATTTTAATTAAATAAAATGATGGCACCCATTCGCAGAGTTTCTTTTCCCTTTCTCACAATTAGCAAAATACTTTGAGCTGACTTCAGCTGTAGGGTTGAACAAGGGGAAATGTAGAAAACAAATAAAAAATAATACAAATAATACATATTAGACTACAACTGCAGCGGTTAATCAATTAATTGGTTATATTAACTGATTAAAGACTTTAGATTGATGGGAAAGGTTTGTTACCACATGTCCTCATCACCATATGTGCAGTGATACACACATATACCTGAACAGATGTTGGGATCATTAACCTTAAGAGTCATGCCTGAATGTGCAGTTTATTACATAGATATGGGCAGTACATGGGCAGTATTAAAATTGGAGTGGCAATTATTTGGTGAAATCTACAAGTGCCTGGAAAGGGGGGGGTGAAGTGAGGCAGGATTCTTTCTGCCCTGCAGCCCTCAGCAACACCCCCACTCCCCCCCCAAAAAAAAACAAATAGATCCAGGGGAGTTGGGAAACTCTACAGGAAAGGTGTAGGCAGTGCTGTTTTTCTAGAAAAAGAGGCGCTGAAACTCACCATGAATGCCTCCCTTGTTCTTTTATAATGGCAATGGTGCCCAACTGAGAGGTGCTGGAACTCCTCTTCCCCTCCTCTTCCATCTAGATCTAAAGCCCTTCTGAAACTGCCAGGGCACCAACAGAATTCCATTTTCTTTGAGTCAAAGTTCTGGAACAACACTCACAATGGCAGGGGAATTGCACTTCCATGGCGGCCGTTACCCTCAATTCAACAGACAACGGATTATTCTTTAGTACAAAGCAGTCACCAACAAGGCACTGGCACTTGCAAAACAATGGCACTTGCAAAAGTTATCAGTAAATAACCTTCTGCATCCATTCTGCATGAGAGACTGTTCACGTTTCCTGCTTAAACTGGCTTGGCATCTCCTACACTGAACAGAGTCACATTTTACTAGATGCCAGGATTGGACACCCAACCTCCTTTCCATTCTGAACAGAGCAAAGATTTGAAGAGCTTTTCTATGGAAGTGTGCCTGTTGGTGGTTTTACCCACTGACAGGAGGTGCTGGTAGTCCTTTCTCTCTCTGCTCTTTTAAATGAGGTAGCCATTTTGCATTATGTTAGACATGCTGTGGCAGCCATTTTGTGACTGGCACCCACGGCATTTTCTCAAAATTCCAAATGTGCCCACTGGCCATAAAAGGCTGGTGGCCCGATTATTTTTTTTAAAAACGCCATTTTAAATGAGGTATTCTCCTGTTTCTCTCACACTGGGGAGGGAATGACTCTTCTAAAACCATGCCTGCAACTCACCAACACCTGTGCATTATCTGAAACAGCCATCCCAACCTGGTGCTCTCCAAGGGTTAACGGACTACAAGTCCCAAAATCTCTGACCGCGTTGGCTATATTGGCTGTGGCTGGTGAAAGTAGATGTTCAACAACCTGCAAAAGGCACCAGGCTGGGAAAGGCTTTTTTGTTTTTAAGGGAAATACCCTCAGGCCAAACAAGGTGAGTCAGTCCTGGTGTAGATAATGCAGTTTTATCTTGGCTTCAACACAAAATAAATTAAGGGTCTACCTTATAACCTGCACATCAACAGACCTGAGCATCATCTCAAGTTCCACATGTTTTTATAGTCTGTTATTCCATCATAATATTGTATAAGGTTTGGGAACGCTTTTTTGTAATATGTGGTTCTGCCCTCAGAACTAGGTAGTACAACATGGCTGTGGCTGGTTAAAGCTGCAATGTGGGCCTATATATCTGCATTACATTGGACTTTGAAAAAATTATGGCAAATTCCAGATGGAGTCAAACACACTAGGAGAGCTGGCAGCCCAGTGGCAGATGGAATTCAGATCAGTAAAGATGTTTCTTTATAACACAGCAGCCGCTGGAGCAGCAACAGGGTGCTTGGGTGCATTAAAACAAAAGGACAGAAATGAAAACGTAGAATAGATTACGAGGACAATGACACTGAAAAATGAGGCTGTGCCACCCGTGTCAGAGTCAAAATAATAGAAAGCATTAGTCAAGCCCAAGAAATCACATGATTGACATACAAATCGTAACTTTTGTGGTACAACAACAAAAAAAGGCAAGGTGCATGTTGGATTGGGTTGCTTTTGTTTGCCTTCTGGTTTCTGGGCTCTGAGGATTTACTGGGCTTGAGTTATTAAGCTTCCCCCCACAAATTGTATTTTTAAAAAATAAATGTTTGGTTTAAAAGAAGTAAATTACATCACTGAAGGAGCCACTGCTTTATACGGGGTGGGTGGGTGGGTGCACGCACGCACAAGTAAGCACATGAAATAAAACCTAAAAAGTCAAATATGTTTACACCTTTTTGCCCCATAAGCTAGGGCTGCCATACGTCCAGGATTTCCCAGACATATCTGGGATCTGTCCATCGGAAATAGCGCCTGGACAGAATTTACGAAAATCGGTAAAATTGTCCAGGGAAACCCAGGCATATGGCAACTCATGACAGAACTGTTGAATTTTTGGTAAATTTTCTTAAAAATAGCAGGGGGGGGGAACCTTCATTGTTCAAAGTTGTTCAACTCAGCAACCTCTGGCATGGCACTGAAGTTAGCACTTATGTGTTGGCAAAGCACATCTTTGAGCCTGTGGGATAGCTCAGTTGGTAGAGCACGAAACTCTTAATTTCAGGGTCATGGACTCAAGTACCACATTAGCCAAAAAGATTCCTGAATTGCAGGGGGTTGGACTAGATGACCCTCATGGTCCCTTTCCAACTCTACGATTCTATGGTTCTATGAAGCACAATGTAATTGTGATTATATGGGTTGGCTAACCTTCTCATGGAGTATAAATACAAAGGCTTCTGTCTCAAAATAGGAGATGGGGCTATACATTTCTGCACTACTGGTCTAAGATTGTGCAAGAATCTTGTGCCTAGCATCATATAAGCTTTAAGCTTATCTTGGCTTTTCACCAATTTAACTGTAATGGCTTCCCTCAAATGATCTTGGGAACTGTAGTTTGGCAAGGACACTGCAGATTCTGTTAGAAATCCCTAGATCCCCAAATACAGCCACAGTTCTCTGTGGAAAGGCAATGACTAAAAGACAAGTTTCTCTGTAGTATAAATGTGTCCCAAGAATTGCTTTAAATGTGATTTCTTTTTCCTACACAAAATAAGCTCCCTGTAGAAAACCTCATACATCACCATGTCTGAAAAAAAAGTGTTCCTATTTATATTGAAAAACTGCCATGTCTATCTATGGAAGTTACTCCACAGCAAAATACTTGATGGTGACAAAATAAATTTTGGCATTGTCTTCAAACTGCTCATGGATTTTGTTTTGTTTTGGGTTTTTTTATATTGAGATTTATCTTCATGTAGGAAAAAGGTTGCACAGCTAACTCATAGCCGTTTCACTCTAGCAATCCTTTTCTTTGCTCTTAAAGCAGCTTGTTATCTAGCCATACTCAGATGGGGAACAGGTAGCAATGGAACTCCTGTAGTGGTTGAGGGACTTCAGGTCACCTTCAGGTGGGGTGTGTGTGAGAGAGAAAAGCCCATCCTGACTCTCCAAAGTCACCACTGCTATTGCAAACCTTTGCACTCCCACAGCCACTGCACCTTAGGCACATGCCCCAACCCAAATGGGCCATGGAACCTGGAGAGAGAGACTAAGCCTGCAGCAATGCTTGCACAAATCCTCCGGTCCCCTTGCCCTGTCCCCTTCCTCCCTTGCCGTTGGAGGCACACACAGCTGGTGCCGATTTCCTGGCTCGCGCTCCATCTTCATTTTGCTCCAAGCTCGGTCATTTGCGCTCTGATTATCTCTCATTACCAACGACCTTGCTGTAATGAGTTTTAATCTGCCTCGTATTAATTAGAAACATTTTCATTAGCCAACTCGATTTTGGGTAAATAGCTAATAGAAGCGTCTGGGCTGCGATTAGTTATCAATAGGGGTTGTTAAGGGGGAGGAGCGAAATGTGTATAGGGAGCAGCTGTTCCCCATCTACATCCCAATGAGGCAACAATGGAACCCTTCTTACAAGGCCTCTTTAGAAAACCTTGGAAGCCAGGCCTTTTTCTTTTTCTTTTTTTAATCATACCCAAGAACATAACATACCGGGCAGTTCACCAGTGCAAGACGCAGTGAAACAAATGGGAACTGCTCAAAAGCAAAGCAGGACACCAAGTCATGGTCCACCACTGTGCTCTTGAGCTGCTCCTGCCCATTGCACAATTATCCGGCCCATGGTATTCTCAGACACACGGACTGGGTGGAGACAGAGATTGTAATACGATTCCATAGTTACCTGAGGTAAAGGTCACTTCTACATATTCAGGGCACATGGCTTCCCTCAAAGAATCCTGGGAATTATGGTTTACCTCTTCACAGAGATAGGATTCCCAGAACCCTTGATAAACCACATGTCCCAGGATTCCTAGGGGAACCCATGTGACTTCAGCCTACCTAACCTCTCTGAATCTATCACTGTAGCCCAAGCCCAGTCTTCAGAACAGGGGTGGCTGATCAGATCATGTTGGATTTCATCTCCCATCAGCCCCCAGGCAGCATGGCCAAAGTAAAGTATGAAAGGCATTGGATCCCAGCAACATCTTGGCAGCAACAGGATAGCCATCTCTGCACTAGAACTCTAGATTTGGGCTTAGAGAGTTTGGATTAAATCCTGGTCTTGAACAGTTCGTTTTTCCTATGCAGAGAAACCAGCAAGTAAAACTTCTCGTTTATAAAATGCATTTGTTTAGAATTATGGTCTCTGTTGTGTCTCTAAAACTGAATTAGTATAACATCATTTCCCTTCTACTAGGGTCAAGCCAGATATGATGCAGGAGGTTGGCAATGCTCTTCCTCTCTTCCTTTTCTCCTGCGGAGGTAACAGCATTTCAAGAGTGTGAGAGAGATATACATTGCGGAAAGGGCACAGGAGAGAAGGCTTGAGCACCCTCTCCCAAAGTCACACGTCTCCTGCCATCAAAGTGGCACTGCTAATTAGCAAAACAAAAACTGCAAGAAAACCTAATCATGGATCTCTTCTCTCTTCATCACATCTGGCTCAGCCCTCAATCATTCTTGCAATGTGATTGTCTTGTGAACCACATTTTTTTTTACATAATGGCCACCACATGGGAAGCTGATTGAAAAGCTTCTGAATCAAAAACCACCACCTTCTAAATCCCACTGCAGCTCTCCTGCACTCCAATCTAGACCCCATCCGTACCAAACATTTCAAGCACGTTTAATGAACATGGCTCCCCCACACACACACAAAGCATTGTGGGAACTGTAGTTTAAGGGTGCTCAGAGCTCTGTGTTGGGTAAACCACAGTTCCTTGCAGGGAGTCATGTGCTTTAAACGTATGATGTAGATGTGACCTAAGTGTTCAACGTGCAAAGAAAGGGAAAGGCTTGATTATGTCCATGGAGCAAACAGTGCTGCCACTGCCCCTCCTGCCCCCTAAACGTCGTGGAAATACCATTCGAGCAAGATTATGGTCCATTACACTGAGCCATTTGTTGAGTTGAAACGATTCCATTCAAGCAGGTTTATTGTAATCTCTGCACCACACCAGGAGTGGGAGACAAGCAGCAACACTGCTCCACTCAGCAGCTTCCTCTGCAACGCAAGTGGCCACAGTGGAGACATCAAATAAATCTGTCTCCTCAGCATCTTCCATTATTTCGCCTGGTGTTGTTGAGGGCCGCCTGAAAGCAGACTGCAGATCAGTTTAAGAGCCACTTCATCCTCACAGCCACCTTGCAAAACAGGTTGTTATTACCCACATTAATCGGGAACTGAGGCTGAGAGGAGGAGTCACACCCAGCCCAACTGACCGGCTTACCCCTGCCACTCTGGGTGACTTCCAACATCTATAAAAACATAAAACTATACAGGGATGCCTTCTATAGGTTGGCTCTGGGGTCACATAACTCCCTATCTCGATACCCTCCAGCATTTTTCCGATGAAAATTGGGACATCCTAAGGAAAAGTGCTCACTAGAAGGACAGATCCTGAAGTTGAGGCTCCAGTACTTTGGCCACCTCATGAGAAGAGAAGACTCCCTAGAAAAGACCCTGATGTTGGGAAAGATGGAGGGCACAAGGAGAAGGGGACGACAGAGGATGAGATGGTTGGACAGTGTTCTCGAAGCTACTAACATGAGTTTGGCCAAACTGCGAGAGGCAGTGAAGGGTAGGCGTGCCTGGCGTGCTCCGGTCCATGGGGTCACGAAGAGTCAGACACGACTGAATGACTGAACAACAACAAGGAAAAGCTGAACATTCTGGGATCCAACCAGAAACGGGGACAGCTTCTGTAAATCCGGGACTGTCCCTGGAAAATAAGAACACTTGGAGGGTCTGTCTTTACTGCGCTGTGATTACTTTAAACTTTACCTTATTGTCAGTCCACCTGTTGAACTGATTGTCTGGAGCCACTCTTTGTAAGAAGCCTTCCTTCAGAAAGCCATCTCAAATCCACATCCAGGGGGGTTTACCCAGGTCAGTTTCACTCCTTTAACTGGCTGGGTTGGTAGGTGGTTCAGTGCTGACATCGTCTCAGGGTATTTTCTACTAGGAGGCACAGAACCTCACACAGACTGTTTCCAACAACTCTATGGTGAAAAGATCACCAGATTTTAAATAGGCTGGTTGTCTAGTTTTTCTTGCTCCTCGGAGGCAAAGTAAGTCAATCCCTTTCATGCCTACTGTATGATGAGCTAAATTTTACAGAATATGTGGTTCATGTGGTATGTCTGTGTTTGTAGTGATGCCTCTCCCTCCAACCCAACATGTTGATGCTCCATCTCAATACAAGACAGGCAAACATTATTTTAAGAATGATCCCTGAATTTGTTTTCCTCCTCCTTCCTTGTCCGAAATTACCTTCTGTGCCATGTCTCTTAGATTGTGAGCTTGTGGGTAGGGGCTGCATTGTTTTAATTTATTGCATTTTTATCCTTTTAATTTATTTGTGCTGAGGAGCTGGGAACAAATGCTGCAAATAAATAAATATTCTGAATAAGGCACTCTCTGTCACCTCTGTCTCGCCAGTGGCTTCTAGAAAAGTGTTGCTCTGGCAGCATTCACTGGAGGCTTTTGCTATTCACCAGAACTAAATTTCTGATCACCGCTTACTACCCACTTGGACTACCGTAATGCATTCTACATGGGGCTACCTTTGAAGGTGACTCGGAAACTACAACTAATCCAGAATGCGGGAGCTAGACCGGTAACTGGGAGTGGCCACCGGGACCACATAACACCAGTCCTAAAGGATCTTCACTGGCTCACAGTACATTTCTGAACACAATTCAAAGTGTTGGTGCCGACATTTAAAGCCCTAAACAGCCTCAGCCCAGTATACCTGAAGGAACATCTCCACCCCCATTGCTTAGCCCAGACACAGGTCGTACTCTGAGGGTCTTCTGCTGGTTTCCTCACTGCAAGAAGTGAAGTTACAGGGAACCAGGCAGAGGGCCTTCTTGGTAGTGGCACCCTCCCTGTGGCACCCTCCCTTCAGATGTCAAAGAGATAAAGAATTGCAAACTTTTAGAAGACACCTGAAGGCAGCCCTGTATCAGGAAGTTTTTAATGCTTGATGATGATGATGATGATGATGATTTTATTATTTATACCCCACCCATCTGGATGGGTTTTAATATATGCTGCAAGCCACCCAGAGTGGCTGGGGAAACCCAGCCAGATGGGTGGGGTATAAATAATAATAATAATAATAATAATAATAATAATAATAATAATAATAATAATACCACTACTACTACTACCATGTCTGTAGATCCCTGGTGGGAAGAGTTGCCTGTGAAAGCAGACCCCACATATTTTGATGCACCGGGCTCCTGCAAATCCACCAGCAGATACTTCCCAGGTCTTGCCTGCATTGGCAATTGAGAATATTTGTTCTCTCCCTCTCTTTTATGGTAACCTTTCAAATATTCTGACCTCTGGCAACCCTGAATCTTCCAAAGCTTAGCCTACCTACCATACTTCAGCTGGCATACATGGGACTTGCCTTCAAGGCCTATTATCTTTATTGCTGTCCTCCTCTCAGAAAGGCATAAAGGGTGGGAACATTTGACCTCCCCTGTTCTCTAGACAGAGGATCTGTCGTCATGAAACCACCAACTGGTCCAAGCTCAGCTAAAATTAATGGGGCTGAAAGGTTAGAGGACAGAACAGAGGGTCATTTGCACAATCTCTCCAATTAAGGGCAACCCATGAACCAAAATGGATTTCCAAAAATGGGATGACATTACATCATATTAGGAAGGAAAGCCAATAATGCTGATTGACGAGTCTAGCAATGAAGTGTCCAGAGGACAGTGTTTGGTTCTCCAACCACCTCATGGCTGTGGAAACTTTTTATTTGAATGTGTGCGTGCTGCTTTGCCAAATTACCGGTAAAATGTGAACAAGTGTACATCACAGATGATATGGAAAGGCAGAAGAGCCACAGCAAAACCAGACAAAGCATTTCAGGAAACTGGATCCTGTGTGATTGTAGCTTTCAGTTCAAGGCAGTTGTAAAGAATAATACATTAGACACAGTTCCCTTTAAATCATGGCCATGAAAATAAGGAATAAGGAATGCGCAAAACCAAGAACACTAGCAAAAGCAATTCCTAAAACTGGGCACCCAACAAAGTCAAGTTTATCACATGCAGGGGGAAAAATGCAAACTGCATATTCATCCCAAACTGCATATTCATTCCACACTTTTCAGTGCATTTCCTCATCACTTTCCTAACTGCAAAATCTATGTTGCTGTTTTGTTTAAGTGGATTTGTTACGAGGGCGACAGCACACTTTCATTCACTTAATTGTGCAAACCTAAATTTCCAGTACACACAAAATACTGAGGCTGAAGGTGACCTTTTGCTCCTTCAGAGATTTTGAAGAGAACTGCTGGCACAATCCTTTTTCATGAAAACACATAGAAACAACCTCACCAACTACCTTCACCTCAATGGATTTTTACTTTTTCTCCTTAGGGCGGCTGCTCATTCAGAAACAAACACAACAGACCCTACTTGCGTGCAAATTCAGTCAGAGTCAGTGGGAGTTGGGCCTTAGTAAAAATCAAGCAAGGAGTTCAAGCTCTGACCCTTAGATGGAAAGCTGAGTAGAGCATTGCCCTGACCCTGCTTTGCATTCATAAGTTCACTAGCTTTAATAAAATACACACATGCTGCATTAAACAAGACCTACACTGGGGAGGGGGGAACCTGTGACTCCTCATACGTTGTTTGACTACAAAGCCCATCATCCCTTGCCACTGGCGATGCAGGTTCGGGCTGACAGGACTTGAGAGGCCAGCAATATCTGGAGGGTTGCAGCTACGAAGGATACATGCAGTCTGGTTCACATTTAAAAGTGTGCCAACTTAATTTGCACTATCGGAAACAATAAGCAAACTGTGAAACACAGGAATCCTTTGAAGTTCATACTTCTCTGAATTTTGCAATGCAACTCTCCAACCAGGTAATGTATACCAAAAGGGTTTGTTAAAACACATATATTATATGAGAGGAAATTACTTGAGGGGGGAAATGTGCACACTGGACAAAAATGTGTATAGTAGGAGAAATTCACACTAAGATGAAGGTGAATATTCATGTGGGCTTTTAACAAAATCACAAGTCAATGTAAGGAACTGACCTTAAGAATGGAAAAAATGAAAAACTGAGAAAAACTGTAACTGACAGATTCATTCATCGCTAGCCACAGGTTAGCCACCCCATCCTACTCCCCTCCATGTTTTAAACTCCATTTTCTACTGATCAATCCCTCCAGCTGCCTGATCATTTTATGTTCCTCTCCTTTGAATGTCCTCAGATTTGTCAGTATTTTGGTGCCATTTAATATGCTAATTAAGTAAGAGGGAGAAATGGGATGGATTGTGGTGCATCAGTGAACACAGATGTCTAATCACCAAAAAACTGGCTTTACCTAGAACTCTGAATAACTCTTGGACATCTGGGTAATTTTAAAGACTCTACACGACTTCTTTTTGGCATGTGAGAAAATAGACTTCCCTTTAAAGGGCTTCTGCTTTGACCTGAAGCTCCACTTACGGTAAAAAGTCAGGTATGTTGAGGGGAAGAAAGTGAAGGAGATTTCCCCCATATATTATAGAATACGAAGGTTCGAGATGGCACATCTTTAGCAACAGTACTGGAAAACTATTCAGTGGGTTTAATTCTATCCCTCTGAACCAAATGAACAAAGATGCAAAGACCACCACTAAATATTCAGCAGTTGTTGTCAGGCTGTAGCATTAATTGATTGCATTGATAGTATGGCACCATTGCAATAGTACAGAATGAGTAAGGCAGCCCCATGGGACCATGGGCTTATCCACACTATATATTTAAAGCATTTTGATCCTACTTTAAGCCCAGAGAGTCACTGCCAGTCAGCAGAGATGATACTGGGTTAGACAGACCAATGGTCCAACTGAATATAAGGCAGCTTCCAGCATTCCTAAATTTGCTGTTATTTATTTAAATGAACTGTTTAATTTGTTATTTCTTAATACACGGCTTGGCCAAGGGTTTGGCTACATCCAAAGCATGTCCCTGTTCTGCTATGCTTGCTGCATCATTGAAAAGGCAGATTGCCAGACTAATCTGCATGTTTACCAAAGCTTATTAGGGTTTCTTTCCTTTAGCAATCAATAAGCTATCAAATCCTTAATTGCTAACCCAATCGTGCTTCTGCTGTTTAAGCATACATAAGTTCTACTGTGTGTTAATTAAAAATAAGACTGTATATATTCCAAGTTTGCTTCTATGGTTAGGTATCAGGTTAATGGGGTAAAATGTAATTATGTCAAGTGTTGACACGGAGCGGCCTTCCTCAATCCCAATGCCCCCCAGGTGTTTTGGACTACAATTCCCACTGGGTGCACTGGCTGAGGCGGATGCAATTTCTAGTGCAAAACACCCGAATGGCACCAGGTTAGGGAAAGCTGGCATGGAGAATAGCAGCTTAACTATGCCCTGGCTCATGTTGCAGCTACCCACTTGTCTGCATTAAAGATCTAGCAATTGGGGGAGGGGGTTGTAACCTATTCCGTTTAACAACAATAGCAAAATTTGTGCTAATAGCCAATTTGCTTCTCAATACCATTTATAAGTCACAGTCTGATCTGTACCTGAAATATTACTGAATACGCTAGCCTGGTCTCCATGGCGGCACCTGTTTCCAAATCTGGCAGTTGCCATGGAAGCTTAAATAATGTTTTCCTTCAACAGGGCAGGTTTCTAACTCTTGTAAATATGGGCGGGGAGGGGGGTGGGGAACCGTTAAGAAATGTGTGGGCAATAACTGATCAGAAAGGCCTTGGTGGTACAGAAAGTATCTGTCTTCTCCATCACATAATCTACCTCCTCTCTCGACAGAGCCTTCCCGACTGAATTTGAACATGCAACAGGAACATGCAACCCTATCCTGTGGGGGGGGGGGAGTGGTCCTTTAACTCATCCTCCCTCTCCAAATTAAGCCTAAGTACAGGTCACAGGAATGCCTGCATATTCTTCCCTAGTTTAGCACCATGACTCCAGTTCCCTCCCTCCCCATTTCAAATTTTGGTTTGTAAGCCCCTCAGGGCAGGGATCAATCCCTTTGTACTCTATAGCACCATGCACAACGGTGTTGCCTTATAGAACCCCTTTCTGCAAAAAGAACCTGGAAGACAGAAGAACTTTTAAAAAGAACGCAATTGGCTTGCAGTGGAAAGGTTCTGTTTACTGTCGGGTTGGGCCCATTATGATTGTTATTCTTAATTCTTCAATTTGCCCTCGGCAATAAACTGATATGCTAGTTTGCTGCTGTATATAGATAACATGCTTTATATCATGTGTCTGAGAAAAGTCTGATGTTTTAGTACATAAATGCCCGACACCCTGCCAGCCAAAAGTTGCAGAAGACAGGAAGAAATCTCTTCCATCGGCCTATTAATCTGCCATAGCAAGAGACTTCATAATTAATTTGTCCCTAACAGTTCCCTTGTAATAGCGGCAAGAGAAATATTTCAGGGATGGCAATTACCTCTGATGTCAAAATGATGAGGAAAACAAATGTTCAACCGTCATCAGAAATATCAACACCTTCCCCCATTCCCCTGTCCCTATCATAGGTGACAGAGCTGCACACTGGAATTGCTATGCAATTAATTACGGGGCTTGTTGTGGTTGAAACGACATTTTCCAACTGAATATAAACATTTTTTTTAAGCAATCCAGGTTTTGGGGGAGGGGGGCATCTGTCACTGGGGAATGGCAAGAGGGGGCAGGTTGGTGCAGTAGTAGCACTATGCCTCTCTTCTTCTTTAATTAACTACACATATGTCCCACAATTTACAAGCAGTCAACAGTTTATTTATATATTTAAGAAACATCCATTAATTGCACAAATGTTCCACAATTATTCAATCTGAAGCAAGTTAAGGTGGGATAGATAAGATAAAGCACACACAGAGGGGGGGCACACACTTGCTACAAGGCGAGGTTGTGGGTTTGGATTTATTTAAAATCCCACAAATCATCATACATGGATTTTGCAAATGACTGCCGCTGAAGCCATGCCATAGCTTGACCATCTGTATTGTGCAAAGCCTTCCAGAACTCAGCAAACAAAGCTAAGGGTACATTCTGAAATATAATGTAACGTTGCAGGGCTGCTTTGGAAACCGTTTGGAAGATTTAACTCTTGCGGAATATAGCGGCAGACTTCCCAAAGCCTCCCCTTTGAGTTGCTAACTCCACACTTAAAAAAAAAAAAATCTGCAGTGACACGAAGAGGAGAGTACAGCCATTCTGGTCTTCATTATGAGCATGTTATCACCATTTCAACTTTCCCCCAAACAGGGAACAGATTCACTCTCCTTCTGGCGTGTGATGAAGAAACAGCAACTGCTGTCTGAAGCTTGAGGAATTGTAAGGAACAGATAAAAAACACTGCTCTCACATAATTATTTTAAAGTAAAGATCCCAGTTTGTCCTGGAGTCTGTTTTTTAACAACAACAACAACAACAACAACAACAACAACAACAACAACAACTGCTTTCTGTTGTCATCAGTGTATGTAATATATTAAGTTATCCGTCTACACCAGAGCAAGAAAACTCAGCCCTGAGGGTTACGGTAAATGTGGCCCTCCGTGCCTCTCTATCCCACCCCTGGGACTTTCCTCAAGCTACACCTGTATGCCAAACCACATCCCTCACTGGACATGCTCCGTGTACTCCCTCAACAACTGTTTCCTGTTTGCCTAGGAGGCAGAATGAGCATATGAGCATGTCCACTGGCATTTGCATGGATGGAATGTAGCCTTACTGCACTATGTTTAAGGTCACATCCGTCGCTTCATCCATTTTTACCTCTAGCTGTGTCCACCAATGGCACACGGCCTCCAGAAGATGAGGGGATGAGCTCTCAGGCTGAAAAGCCCCCCCCCCCCAATCCCTGCTTTATGCAGACACAGGGCTATATCTAGCTTTGACTTTAAACACGTTGGCTATATTGCATGAAAAGCATAATGCTGGTGGTCAACAAAATAGGTTTAAAGACTCTCTCAAGGCAAATCTTTTAAAATGTAGTATAAACACCGACAATTGGAAAACACTAGGCTGTGAGCGCTCCAATTGGAGAACAGTCACTTACGGACTCACTCTTAGGACCGTGTTCATGGAAGACAATCTTACTCAGCTACAAGTGAGAAGAAGAAGAAGAAGAAGAAGAAGAAGAAGAAGAAGAAGAAGAAGAAGAAGAAGAAGGGAAACGTGTCAGTTTTGGGATTTTTACGCCACTATCTAGCTCACCTACCCACTCTTTTAACATATGTGCCCTTCAAGAGTACTGTATGCTGCAGCTATGATCCTGTAACCATCTCCAGACTTTGGGATGCTCCCAAATATAGCTCAATACAGCCTTGTTCGAAGATGATTGCCTAGATTTACAGAAGCACACACACTCATTCTTGCCCATCTTACTGGGTCGATCACCCGGACAATTCAGTTATTCAGGCAAAGGCTAAAGACACAGAGCTCCATTTTATTGTTTCCAAATTAAATCAGCTGCTGCTGCAGCTCGGGGGGGGGGGATATAGGGTCGACCTTTCATCTAAGCAGGTTAACCAAGGTCTTAGATGAATTGCCAACATTTAGGTCAGGCATAGGCAAACTCGGCCCTCCAGATGTTTTGGGACTACAACTCCCATCATCCCTGACCACTGGTCCTGTTAGCTAGGGGTGATGAGAGTTGTGGTCCCAAAACATCTGGAGGGCCGAGTTTGCCTATGCCTGATTTAGGTGGACCCTTGAAGGCTGATTCACACAACCAGGAAGGGTAGCCACTCCAAAAGCTGCCCATGTCAGCTCACCGCCAGTTGTCAGCCAACCACATGCAGCTGCTGCCATGTGTGAAACTAAGCCTTTTGCACAACGCTTGAAAACTGAGTTTCCCAGCCTTTGTGGTAACACACACAAAGCTTAATCCTGCATGTGGCAGCAGCTGCACACAAGCAGCTGGCAACAGGCAAGGAGTGGGCCTCCGATTTTAAAATTTATTTATCTTACTCTGTCAAGCCTTTCCACCAGAAGGGCTTCAAAGCAGCGAACATATGAATCAGCCCATTGGTTGTGCGAATCACCCTTAAGATCCTTCCCTAATTTGGAGAAGCATCTACAGTACAAGCCAATACCAATTTCAGTTATCCCCTTGGCACTGACGGAGCAGGGTAAAATGAAGACGTTGGCTTGACAGGTAAGCTAATTGTGTGTTAGCCTGAAGCACCTTCCTTCATCTGATACACTTTGGGGAGATTTTGATAAGGTCACTGGTTTAGCAGAAGAAGCCCATAGAATTTATGCTATGTCTGCTATTCAATCCTTGCAAAAATCCTTTACATGATCCAGTGGCTAACTTGCTACAACAGGTCTCATTCCAGCAGTCCAACATCTTTTCTATATGGTAAGCATACCAGGGGGAAACAATTTAATCCTGTTCCTCTTCTTCTCTCATAGTCCGTGTATAAATTCATCAATGCTTTCCTGACCCAACAACTCACTGAGCATGTGCAAATATCTCAAAATGAAACAGTGATCTTCACTTTAGCATATTGAAATCTTTTAACTAAAAAAATACAAGCCTTCCTTCGTCCTTCCTCAAAGCAAGGCTACAAAGCAAGTGACTTTTGTTTACAGATGGAGAGCTTATATTACCTTTTTTATAGCTAATAACAAATAGAACAACTTGTCACTTTTTCTTTCTTAGAAAGTTAGTCTGGCTGGTTTTGTACCATGCCCAAAGGACCCCAGGTACTGAGTTATAGTTCAAGGCATTGGCAAACAGCATATGAGCTATGGCACATCCCCATGTTTGAATGGACACCCTTATCAGCTGCTTTGGTGGCCCAATACAAATGGGTACAAGGATCCTACACTTTTAACAGCTGTGGAGAAGAGGGAATTTCAACAGGCATGGCATGGCATGAAGTCTACACATGCTGAAATTCCCAGTTCTACACAACTATTAGAGGCCTAGGAGCCCTGTCCTGTGTTGTATCTTGCCACACTAACTGCTGCATGAGCGTCGCCCTGAGCTGCTCATTTCTGCGATGTTTTATTTTTCCAAGTAAAGTTATGGCAGTTACAGTGGTGCCCCGCTGGACAAATGCCTCGCTAGATGAAAAACTCACTAGACGAAGGCATTCGTCTAGCGGAAGGCTGCCCCACAAGACGAAAAAGTCTAGCGAAAACCACGAAAAAATCGCTAGACGAAAATACTCACAGAATGAATTATTTTCGTCTAGCGAGGCACCACTGTATTTGGAAATGAAGATTTCTATCAGGAACCATATGGACAGTTAAAGAAGTTAAAGTCACTGTGACTACACTGGTAGGGAGGGCTACATGATATACGTTTTCTTAAATAAATTGCACTGCCTTAAAAAACACACACACTAGGAGCCATCCCTTTGGGTTAAGAATTGTTTTCTTCTTTCACCCCTCCCCAAGTGATGTTCAGAATCTAGGGCGACTTCTCCTACAAGAGGTCCAGATATCAGCAACAATCGGTACAATGTCACCTAACAAGAGCACAGTGACCTTTGCTTTGCAATCTGAGATGTTTCCTGTGGCCTGAAAAAATCCATTTGGTACTCAGACTGCTAAAAACACTGTGCTGCTGTACACACACACACACACACACACACACACACAGCCCTTTTAATAACCATTTGTGCCCTTCAGCACAGGAGAAAGGGAGTACACAATCACAGAGGGAAGCTGAGCGGAAGCCTGCTGTGCACAGGCGTCCAACAGTACAGAAATGGATCTGTACTCCTGCCTTTGAGTGGTAATGCAATTCGCTTGTTAACATAGTCCAAACAAACCATGGTTTACTGGGAATGAGCAGCGCGCTGGTGAGTGCTGCTCATACTATGCCCACCCCCAGCTTTTGCTGTGCAGAGAAGCAACAAACCACAGCACTGGGTTAGCACTGGTGGAAGCCAAGCTTTGTTGTTAGTTTACTTGTCATGGTTTGCTTGGAGAGAAATGAACCATGAGTGCAGGTACCACTAAGCCAGCACTGTGATTTGTTCCTCTTGGCACAGAAGCGGGAGAAGCGGGGAGGGTGCACTGCTCATGAATGGTCAGGCATTGCTTGTTTGGACTTTGTCTTACCATTATGTGCAACTTGGGCTTAATATAGCCTTAACTGGCTTGGGAGCGGAATCACATTTTTCTAGCGACAGCATACCAGGGTTTGAGTGCTGGTATCTCACAAATAGCGAGTGGGAGTGGGGGCAATAATCTGGATCCTATACTACAAATGAGTAGTATGGACAAAGACCCTATTATCTGGGAGAGTAGTATCAAACTATAGGCTTGGGTAGATCTGGGGCCTGCATTCGAATGGCTTCCTTTTGCAAAAGAGCAGTTCACATTTAGGGTAGATTTCAAGACAAGGTAAAACCACTTTCCCAGAGTCACCCTACAATGGAAAGTTCTCCATTGGGGTGAAATGGAGGAAACTAGAATTAATAGGGCAGATGATTATCTGATGTTCTCCTGACTGGCAAATTGCATATATGCCTTCGCACCTCTTTTAATGTACCACACATGGCACTCGTTATCAGTGAAATCTTTACTGAATAGAAAACTATATGGCATTGTTGTTGGCTATTAATTTCTGTACACCTCTTTGAAAGCCATGTGTCCCCAAAACTCTCCAGATTAAAAACAAGAGAGAGAAACTCAAGTATAGCCTGTCACCACAGCAAAGATATATCCCCACCACTGCCACTTCACAATCCAGTACAGGAGAAGAGGGTATCACAATGCTGGCAGTGAACTGGGACAAACATGAAAAGAGCCCCAAGGATGGAAAACCAGTTTTGCTTTGTTTTTAATTGTCATGGAAAGGGCCAAAGTCCTTTAAGGTGATAAATCTATTAGGCCTATATTTGATCCAACAACAAAGGAACAGCCCCACCTGGAGGTGACATATGGGAATAAATCAGGGAAAGCAGGATTTTATTTATTTATTTCTTTAAATAAAATAAATAAATAGAACCAAACGCAGGGCTGAAAACCAGACAGAAGTATCTTCTTTGTGAGTGGCATATAGCTCAATCCTATATTGGGAATTAAATTAGACATGGTTTAAATAACTGTTCTACTAACAGGATTGAAGACAATGAAGAGCAACGGCAACTAAAGTGAAAGGTGCTGGCTCAAAAAGGCACCAATTAATTTTATCCAAAGTGTACCTACTAGAAGTCACAGTGAACATGCCCCCTCCTTTAAAAAAGAAGAAGAAGAAGAAGAAGCCTCTCAAAATGATGAAACTGCACCCTGTAACCAGACAGACATGGTCACTTCCAGGACTGTCACCATTTTGTAGAATAGATACAAGCACAACATTGGAAATCTAAGTTTGAGAGCATTTGAAGTGGATTTTGTACATTGCCTTGGGATGCCTTTGGAAGATGATGACGAAGCTATCTGAAAAATTGTATTCCCTAAAATGAACCTGCCCTGGTTCTGAGACTTTCTTCCAATACCGTCACCCTCACACGCACATTTGGTGGGGAAGCAGGAGAGGGTTTTCTTGGCGGCTGCTCCCAGACTTTGGAGCTCCATCCCTAGAGAAGTTAAGAGTGGCTCCTTGTTGTACTTCCGCCAGCAGGTGAAGGAAGACCTTCTTATTCCAACAAGATTTGGTAACTGATTGCTTTTAATGAGGGAGCTGGTGCCTTAATGTTTTTGTTGTGACTGTACGTTTTTAATAAATCTTATATGTGTGTGTATTAATATTTAATTGTTTTTTAATTATTTCCCCCTATATTTCAAGCTGTTCTTACTTTATCTGCAAGCTGCCCTGAATCCCTGTCAGGGAATTATTATTATTATTATTATTATTATTATTATTATTATTATTATTTTAACAATAACAATGATGACCTTAAAGCCCTATGTTGCTCTAGCACAACAAATTCACTTTTAAACAACAGACTTTTGCAGTTAGGAAAGTGATAGGGAACATGTGAGGTGAGCAAATGATTAACAGGGAAATATACAAATACCATGCAGACAAACCAGGAAAAATGCTCCTTATCATATAACCTCTCTGCAAAGAAATCAGAATGAACACACAATAAAGATCAAGCATAGTCTAAGCACCATGTAAGAAAATCAGGTGAATGCTCAACAACCAAGTCTTCAAAGCTTACATCACAGCAGATCTTAAGGTGGAGACGGGAGACTGAAGATCCTAAGGAGGAGATTGTGGAGATCTGAAGGTGGAGACTGAATTGTTAATAAGATCAAAAACATACAGTAGGGCTAATACATTGTTGGACATTCCCATTGACTGTTGGCATCATTCAGCAATTGTTTGATAAGCAGATAAAAGTGATTAGGGCTGAGATTGGTGAAATGGTGAATGAAAACAGACTGGAAGATGAACTAGAAAGTGGAATTAAAGAGGACAGAGAGACTTCGGAGAACAATATGGATGAAGGATTGCCAGAACAGGAGGGTGAGATGGTAAAGTTGGAGGCAACAGATGGCGAAATGGAGAAGTCCTTCATATAAGTGCCTAGACTAGAGAAATGAAACAACCAAATGGCAGAGTTGGGAAGTTGGAGGAGTGGAATGAAGTCATGGTTGAAGAGATGAAGAGACATCCTGAGCTGGCAGTGATAGAGTTGAGAGTTAAAGGTGTCTGCGTACAACTTGGAGTCAATTCAGATGATAAAGCTATCAAACCTCTGCCACTTTTCTTGAGGGGGGGAATAAAAGAAGCGTAAATGGATGGACTATTTTTTAAAAATCAAGATGGAAAACTATGGCAAATACAACAGGAAATGGGAACAGAAGATACGGAACCAGGTACAAACTAATAAATACGTAATAAGTAAAGAACTATGGAATATTATTTTAATGAGTTATCATAGCTGAGAAACTCTTGTGTGGACAAAGATGAGAAAACTTATTATTGTTTAATATGGAGGAATGGTTGTTGAAGTTATTGGAGACATTGTATTCATTTACAAAGCCCCACACAGCTTACGTTCAGGGTACCTTAGGACTGAATGAACCTTTATATACCAGCTCAATCACTGAAATTATCTGAAGGAACATCATCGGTCATTCCCCAAGTTGGTGAAGCTCATCTGACAGTGACACAAAACCGAGCCTTCAGAGTCCTCAGCCCAGTTCTGTGGGATGCTCTGTTTTAACCTTTAAACGTCTGCTGGAAACTTTTCTGTGCTACCAAGCTTATTCAGGCAACCAAGAAAACATCTTTCTATCATAGTTGGTGCTCCAATTTTAAATTTCTATGTGCTTTTTACATGTACATATATATGGTTGTTGTGACCCGCTTTGGCCCAGAGTGGCTGGGGCAACCCAGTCAGATGGGCGGCATACAAATGAATACGTAAATATATAAACTTCAGGTTTTGCCTAAGAAATAATCCAAAGGTGCAGTGGTGTTATCAGTACTCCCAGTTTTAGGGACTGGCTGAGGTTCAGTCTCCTCCAGTTCTTAGTACATTTGTACTGTTAGCAGTCAAATCCTAGTTTGAGTTGAGGAGACAAAGAAAAAAAATTCAGCAGGATGAGCCTAGCATTCTCCTGACATCATAAAAAAAAAATCCTGCTGCAGCTCCTCACACGGCATCGGAACAAACTGCTCAGATAACTTCAGCTCAAGAAAACCCAGTACCTCAGAGGTACAGAATATCCCAGTTCTGCTCGCCAAAATAAAAGAGATAATTAAACTCCCCAAATGGCCCTGACACAGCAGTTCTGAAGCCAAAAGAGTTAACTGGGAGAAAGATGCTTGCTTAATATTTCCGGAGAATCCAAGCAAGCAGGTTTGGTTTCATTTCCCTACAGAAAGAAGTAAATAAGTCCCCCAATTTGCTGCCCATAAAGCGATGCTAGGAACTGCCCGGCTGTGAGAATTAGCAGCAAGAGCAGCTCACACATGAAAGGAAAACAGAAAGGAACTGATGATGTTTCCTTGAAGCTAAATAGGAGCCTGCTAGGTGCCCATGGGGAGCCCATTCCCTGCTTAATCTGCTTTCTATGTAATTGTTTCCTAATGACGATGTCCTTGTTTGGCCCCAGCAGGCTCAGGGACCGGGCCTGGCACAGAGGTTTCCTATCTCCCAACTACCATTTATGCATGTTCTATTAAGCAGCACAGACTATTAATTACAGGGCATTGTCCACAATCACAGCAGACACAATCTCCAGGGGTAAAGCAACAGCTACAAGGTGAGAAGTGAAAAACAGAGTGTACCTGTACTAGTTAAAAGCATGAGAGCAAAGTCTCTCATATGGCGACTCAGAGATATCCATCTCTTGCACACCGAAATAATATTCTGTACCACAAAACAAGTTTTGGAAGGAAGCGCATACAAAACTAGGGTTGCCATATTCCCAAAAGTGAAAATCAGGACAAAGTCTTTTTCTTCCTCTTTTTTTTCCTTTGTTTTTGGATCAAAGTTGTTGAACTTATTTCGGGAACATCTCCCCCAAAAAACATCTGGGGGCTTTTCTTTGATTTTTTAAAAAAGCATTTTTTTTGGAAAAGAAAAAATTGCCCTACTTGCCAGTTTTCCCGGACATTTTGCCGATTTAGCAAAAATCCGCCCGGTCACCATTTTGCTGCCCGATTCCCGGATGTGTCCAGGAAAACCCAGAGGTATTGCAGCCCTATATGAAACTCCAGTATTAGAAGATTCATAGACTATTTTATTTCAATTCAAGAGGAAAAGAAAAGGGTTTGGGCAGCATTGCTAAACTAAGGGAACGCTAAGGAGAAACAGGCAGTCAGTGCAAATGGGGGGCAGGGGGTGGGAATTATCAGGGCAGAACGAAAGAAAAGAAAACCAGCAAGCTGGTTTAAGGCTTTCCACACAGGAAGTGGAACAAAGCAAATACTCCAACTCTGCACAGCCTCTCCTTCACCATGACTTGGAAGCCATGCTGCTACGGTTAAAAAGAGAGTTCAGCTTCTTAAGGATGTCCAGTACCACTGTAGTGATTACAGGTTTGATTGAACACTGTCCACCAGAGAGTGAAAGTGGATTTCAATTAAGTATTTTTATTTTTTACAGAGAGCACTCAACAGCCTGCCAGACATCAGGTTTCTATCCATCCAGGTCTAGCCTGGAGGGGTTCAAGGCTACAGGCTTCAAGGCACACAGAGAGAGCACAGCAAAAATCTTCTTGAAACGCATTGCACTAACTAACCACTAAGCTTGGCAAGGCTTGAATGCTGAATCACGGACAACTAGGCTGCCAAGTAAAAAGGATGCAGCTGAGATGAACTGAGCCTTTCCCCCATACATTAACCGAAAAAACATCAGCCGGCGCCTGACAGAGGTTAATGAGGCCATGGAGACACAAGGCCAAGGGTCAAAGCTTCTTGCGGGCTATTGGCAACAACCATCAAACCATAAGCTGCCTGCAGCACAGAAGGAAACCACAATCAACTCTTCTGTAGGTAAAGGTGTCAAGGTCATTACCGCTCCTAATCAATTGCACTATGGCCAAGGAAGATTCCAGAATGGCAGAATTGCAATCTAGAAGCTTCAGATCTTTCAGAAATCTGCATCCCTTAACAGCAAGGGCCACCAGCCTTCTCAGGACTGTGTGCATATTTGGATTTTGGAGCAAGAGCCGTGGGCGCCACACCCTCTGCCTCCCCCTGCCTCCAGAAAGAAAGAGGGGGGGAAAACACACACAGGTCACGTTTCCAATGAATCTGGGTCCAAGTCATGTATTACTGCAAAACTCTCTAGCTGCTGTTGCTGCTACTTCTACTGATTTTCCACTTCTTTCTGCAGTGTGGGATGGGCAGCAGTTGTCCAACCAACTTCCCCCTGGTGTCTTCTGAACTGCATACAGCATAACTAAATCTGGCCATTATTTCTTTCCTTTTCATCACGCTTTTGAGGTGCTCTCAATTTAACTTTCCAGTTGCTTAGGCGGCAAAATATAAATATGTACCGGTATTTCTCAGGCACAAAGTAGGCTTGGCATTAAATGCATCTTTACATTTACCATGCACTTTTTAAATAATGCAAGTAGCAGCCACCGTGGAGAAAGGGTGGGAGCAGATAATTCTTCATATCATTGCACTCGGGTGGCAGGGGTTAACACTTTCCTCCCCTGCTACATTCCGAATAGAATTTGCTTCCCTGAAGCTACTATTTGCTTTAGGAAGAAAGCTCCAATTAGCATCAATGGGAGGGAGCTTTTCTCCCAGGGCAAATAGCAGCATCAACCAAGCTATTGTGCATCAGGTCCACAGGAGGGGAGGAAAGTATTAACCCCCTGCCTGCCACAATCCTAGACATGCAAAGAGCCCTGCACCGTACAGTACTTTGAAGTCACATAACATCATTGTGATGTCAGGTGGGCAGCCCCATCCACTAATCAAAGAATCAAACCACTGGCCAGATGCAGTTTTCCCACCCATTAAGAAGGTGATACTCAGAGTAGAGCCACCAATGTTAATAGGTCTACTCTTGAGTATGACTTCATTGGATATCTCCCCATGGTTTAACTTGCGGTTTTATTTTGTCTCCTAGAAGGAGACCAGAGCGGGAAGTCTTGCATTTCCTACTAAAGGGAACTGACCAGGAGCTTACCAAATTGGTAGCTCAATACCTACATTTGCTCTTTTCTCGTCGTAATACTCTGCAGTCGTCTGAGTTATCAGGAGTCCCAGAGATGTGATCGTGGACAGCGGAGTCTTGTCTCTTTCCTCCTCTAATATAGTTTGCCCCACTGCGAAAGTATTTTTTCGCTACTGTTTTATATGTATGTATGTTTGTTTGTTTGATGCCAATAAAAGGTTGATGATGATGATTTTGTAGCATTGTATGATGGCTTCAGCAATTGTTACTTTGGGTTTGTATTTTTATATTGAATGGAAGCTACCTCGGGGGAGTAGCTACCTGAAAAGGAGACTAAAAAAATATTTAAAATAAATATTTAAAGTCTCCCCACAGATCGTCTCTGGTGTTCCAATGTGCCCTCTTGGAAGTTCCCCCGCACTCAAAAAGATTGGGGGGGGGTGGCCCCAGAGAGGGCATTCTCTGCAGCAGCATCCAAACAATGGAACTCTCTCCCCATGCAAGTGTATCAAGTATCTCCATTATATAGCTTCTGGAGTTTTGCTGAACACACCTCCTAACCTTGGCCCTTGACAGTTAAGATTTATGGGAGCATGTGGCGGAATAAGGCCTGCTGATGATTCAGGTTCATCATGGGTTAACCTATCACTCCCATGTTAGGTAGGTGTTCCCTGGGAGGCGGAGCTAGTTGGCATTCTAAAAGGAGGGGGAACAACCTTGAAAGGCAGTTGGGGGTTTGGCAGTTGGGGGTGGAGGATTAGAAAGAGAAAATGAGAGGTTAGGCTTTGGGGAATGGGAGGAAAGGTCATTACCATTGCTAAAGGGATGCAGGAAATATTATAACAAAGCTGAATTACATGGGAAGAAGATTTGTACCAGTAATAACCCGAGACATCCATGTTTTCAAGTTACCTAATAAAGTTAAATGTGCTTAAACGTTCGCTGACTGTGGCAGTGTATCAGTACCTTAAGAGGTGTGACTAAGAGGAGAGAACAAAGCTTTCCTGTGGAAGAGGAAAATGTTTGCTTATTCTCCTGTCATACAGAGGGCTGGACACTGAAGCCAAGTGTGCCACTTATTTGCCTAAAGGGAAGGCAAACTGCAGTAGTTGGGAACCCTGGTAGGGAGATCCCATAGGTGGTGAGAGGTTTTCAAACGTAGAGCCCTGAGGTACCCTAGAGACAGCTCCCGTATGAACACTGAAGGATTCATCCTAGTTGTCAGTGAAACTTAGGGAGAGTCACTGTTGGGGAAGTATTGAAGGGGAGGGAATAGGATCCCTCACAGAGCACACCTGGTTACTTTGTTAAATATTTTATTTAATGTTAACATTGTACGATTATATGGTTGCAACCCACCCGGGAATCTTGTGGTGAAGGGCAGGCGTGAAATCTAACAAACCAAAGAACAAAGCTGCCACCATTCAGTCTTCAGCAAGAGGCTCCAGGAACAGAAGCAACTCCGGATAAGAAATGTAAGGCATCAGGAGAAATATCGTAATTTTTATCCTTAATGGATAATGTGTCGGGTTTTGTTTTTAAATCACACTGCTCAGGAACATCAAAACAACTCCATCAGATGCTGTCCTTAGTTTGCTTAGTCGTTCCTCATTTCCTCAGGAAGTTGAATCCACATAACTTTCCTTTTCATTCTCCCAATCCAACTCTCTCTCACACACATTTGATCTTCCCTTTAGCCACTGCCTTCTACCCAAGGATTCCTGCTAACCCCATCAAGTAATCTGTGTTTTCACATCTGCACTAGCTGAATTACCAACTCTATGC
The DNA here is from genome assembly GCF_009819535.1 of Lacerta agilis. NCBI lineage: Eukaryota > Metazoa > Chordata > Lepidosauria > Squamata > Lacertidae > Lacerta > Lacerta agilis. The sequence continues at coordinate 27,755,220 of NC_046312.1, forward strand.
ATCATTCCAGGCAGTGGGAAGTCAAATCCATTTCTTCTCCAGCCCTTAAGACTGCAAAATCAGCAATCAGGTGGGGTTGCTTTGAAAAAGGCCTTTGGTAAGGTATACTCTCCCCCTCCTGTTGGCCCTTTACCTGTGATTTGACAGACTCATATTCTTCTGTCCCACGTGAAACACTCCGGAGAGAAGTGAGGTAGTCAAAGGTAATAACTGCTGTCTGCAAAACAAGTCAGAAACAACACCATAAGCAAAGTATCCTATGGCTCTTGTTTTACTAAAATGAGTTTGTGGTTGATCCAGAAGTATGGTCCTTTCTTAAGCCATTGGGCTTCACTGTTCCGACTTGTCTAGAAATGCATCCTCAGTGCAGAAAGCTACCAGCACACCCCAAGCACACTGAGTCCTCACCTTCCTCCTAAAACCTTTGGCACTTCATTTAGAACTTGTTTCCAAATTCAGGTTTACCCTAAAACAGGAGTGGGCAGGCTTCCGAATGGTCAGATTGTCTCTGAGCACATTCTCATCCTGGGAATTTGTTTTCACTGAACTCAAAATGACTTTACCAAAAAGTCCCTTCCAGGTTTCAGCCTTTGTCTTCATTACAGCAGCTGAAATGAGAATGTCATTTTGTTAAAGAGTTGTGAGTAAAAAAAAACCCTTCTCCTACAAGCCATCCAGAGATCTACCAGTAGATCCCTATCTACTTTCTGCCCACCCATACCTAAAATTATATAGGGCAAGTGTAAAAAAAAATATTACAAGAATTATGGACTACCTTTTAGGGAATAATCTTAACGGTACCTTTCTGACAAATAGATCAGGGGTTTTCTAATTTAGACATGCAGAACCTGGAGTCAGGAACTCAGTGGAAACAATGGTCTGCCCTGGCCTGTCAGATGTTCGTCCACAAGGGACTCAACAGTCTGTAGTCCTGACAGAAAGCAGCCTAAAGCTGGTGGCATCACAATCTACTATAGTGACATCATACCTGTTGTCATAGTGACTAAATATTAGGCCTTAGCATGGATACGGCTTGGATACCAATAATGATCCTATCACACACCAAAAGCATAGGTCCAGATGGTTCAGGAGACAGAACACTGTCTTTTCTGAATTGTCCCCCTTGCTAGATCAATTTCACTGCTTTGTCTCTGTAAGATTATGCAATAGGCAGAAGCGCAGCAGGTGATGTTTCTCCTACAGAGCTGCAGAGATGAGGAAAACTGCAGCTGATGTATCTCTGACAGCTTTTGAAGGCACATACATACCATCTCTCAGAAAACAGAAAGGTGGCAAATGTAAATTAGAGCAACACCAGACTACTGGGGATCCAGTGAGCTGGCAGGGAGGGGTCTGATGCAAATCTGAGCCTGTACTTCGAGAGGTGGGTTGTGGGAGGATGGAAGCAGAAGAAATGGTGTTCACAATGTACCTGTAACATTTGCTTATTTTCCTCCACCTTGAGAACAGTGGACCCAAACCAATCCATCCAATCATCTCAAGAAGCAAGAACACTCATATCCTTCTATCAGAGTTAGGGAGCCTGTAGCCCTCCAAATGTTGTTGGACTCCAGTTCCCATCAACCCCAGTCAGCATTACCAATGGTCAGGAATGATGGGTGTTGTAGTTTAGCAACATCTGGAGACCCACAGGCTCCCCATCCCTGCTCTATTGCAGGGGGGTGGGTAGGGAATGACAGAAGTGCTCAGTAAATGGGTATCAGCATTCTAACGGGTAGATCATGATCTACTGGTAGATCACTGAATGTCTACAGTAGATCACTTGTAGATCACTGGCTCCCCCCAAAGAAGCTGAACAACTGTGGCTCCCCTAAAAAAAGCTCAACATTTTACCTCCTCCCTGAAAAAACTCAACAACTTTGACCCGAACCCCCCCAAAATGGGCCTTCCTCCTTCCTAAAAAAAAGCTCAACAACTACTTTGACCTGAACCCCCCCCCAAAAAAAAACTGGGTCACTGCCAGTTTTTAACTCTGTTAGTAGATCGCAGTCTCTTGGAAGTTGGCCACCCCTGCTTTATTAGAAATCTCTAGGTCCCAGCGTACTGATTTTTGTACTTTCTATTAAAATGATGTTGATACCCACTTCCTGCCTGCATGATTTCTGTCATATTTTATATCAGCTTTCCCCTAGATTCTTTCTATATTCCTTTTACGAGTTTCCCTTTTTCATCAAATGTTGCAACACAGGTGCTGTAAAATATGGATTCCTGATGAAAAACACCCACTATAAACCAGAAATACTCGAATCAGGTTTATTACATAGCGACACATAAGTTCCGTGGATTTGAAGATGACTTTATGCTTTCCCTCACACAAGATGCCAGATTGAAACTTACTGTGGCAAATGCTCTGCCTACTCGGACAACTCCAAAATCGTTGGGATCCAGGTGCTTGTTGCCATACAGGTAAAATCCAGTGGTGGCTGCTGCTGCAGTGGCCAACGATGCGAGTTTTAAAGCCCTTCTGGCCATGGCAGCAAACACTGAGGAGAAATAAAGCAGGAGTCATGACTCGATGGGGGTAGATCCCCATTTCCTTAGGGTCTTGCGTAAGAACAATGTCAAACTAAAATTGATGATCTCTTTCTACAGGTCCACAATAGAAAGTGTCCTTTCATACTGTATTACAGTGTGGTACGCTGGTTTGACAGCCACGGACAGGAAGTCCCTACAGAGGATGGTGAATACAGCACATGATATCATGGGCTGTCCCCTGAGTTCACTAGATGACATCGCAGGAGACGGCTGCCTCAGGAGAGCGAGGAAAATTCTCAGGGACGACTCACACCCCGGCCAGCACCTCTTTAATCTCCTACCTTCGGGCAGGAGATATAGAAGTATAGTCAGCTGCACCAACAGGTTAAAGAACAGTTTTTATCCGTGGACTATTGGGCTGCTGAGTGGGAAAAAAATAGTGGTGCAATTGACTTCCGACAAGCACACAGAGTGCGAACAAGACTGAGAGTATGGGGAAGGGGCTCATTTAATTTCATGTAGTGACAATAAAGGTTTATTATTAGATGTGAGAGAGATTCTCAAATGAGTTGGCAGAATGAGAATTACAAGGCAAATGGAAGGTGCATGGGCCTAGCTATGGAGGCTGGAAACCCCAGACATTCCCATTACAATGTCAAATTTTCCTTTGTATCTGAAGAAGTGTGCATGCACACGAAAGCTCATACCAAGAACAAACTTAGTTGGTCTCTAAGGTGCTACTGGAAAGAATTTTTTATTTTGTTTTGACTATGGCAGACCAACACGGCTACCCACCTATAACTGAAATTTTCCTTTGCATGCAGAAGGAACCAGGCTAAAGACCTTGCATCTCCAGTTAAAGTGATTTCATGCAGCAGATCTCCGCTTGAGACCTTGGAGAGTCACTACAAATCAAAGGAGGCAGTTCTGTGTTTGATGAATCAATGATCTCAGGCTCAGTGAGTACAAGACAACCTCCTCTGTTCATATATAGGCTAAACTTTACAGCAAAGTATTTCTTAACTACAGCAACCACCAAGTAAGTTAGCCAGGAGGATGGTCACAGAATCTTCCATTTTAGGTTTGCACTCAGTGGGTGGGAACCTTCAAAACCATATTTTACTTTAACGGGTACCATTTTGATTCCTATTGCTTTCCTTTTATAGTAGCTGTTGAGGCCTAGTTCTTTTTGCAGCAATTGCTTTTAAAGAAATCCACCTTCCTGTTCAGCTCTCTTTCCCCCACCTCCTTCCTTTTATTATTTTTTAAGAACCTGTTCCTGAAAACTCCATCTGCTACCATTGTTTATTCTCACCTGAAGCCATATTGTGCCATTTGTGACATCACGACTATTGCCATCTCCACTAATTGCAACACCTACCACAGGATGGCAGCTTCAAGGGGGGAGGGGGAGAGTGGCAGCTGAGCTTTTAAGCAACCAAGACACCTGGTTTGTGCTAATTTCTCTTTGCAATAAAAATGGGAGTTATTAAAAATATATAAGGTGAAAACAACAGTTAGAATAAATTGCTTTGGAAATTTTCCACAAGGCATCGGTGTGCTTCTCGCATGCAAACGAGCGACTATGACATCCCTGGAGGGAATCGTAAATGTATGTATGTTTTTAACACCCCGATTCTCAACAGCGGAAATCCTGCTGAAGATTTGCTATTGCAAAAGATATGAGAACCAGAGTGCCAGTGTAAGTTCATTTCATTATTAAAACTGTTGGTGTCAATTAGTGACTTTGTCTGTGCGTTAGAAGTCCTATGCTAGGTGTTTAGGATTGTTCCAGTCCTTGTTTCCACAGTCTCATATATGATACCTGCAGCAAAACACTTTTAGAAAGCAGGTTCAATGTTGTTAAGTCATAAGAACATAGCCTAAAAAGAGCCTGCTGGATTGTGCCAATGGCCCATCTATTCCAGCATCCTGTTATCACAGTCATCAGCCAGATGCCCTTGGAAGGCCTGCAAGCTGGACATGTGCACAACTGCACTCTGCCCACCTGCAACTCCCAACAACTGGTCTTCAGAGACACACTGTGGTGTGTAGCTGCTGATAGCTGTGTCCTCCATGCCTTTGTCCAATCCTCTTTTTAAACCATCCAAGTTGCTGGTCCTTCAATTTCCAGTAGAAAGGCAAGGAAAGACAAGTAGCAAGGGGCTCCTATAATTCTAGCATAGACGTTTCAATTGTAGTCATGATGATGCAACCTATCTCTACCATTTAAATCATGTAATTGTAAGAAGTGAGAATAATAGATCCATCCTGCAACGATATCAGCATGATCAAAATCCTTACCATTTAAATGTGTTCACTAAGGGCACCCAACGGGCCTCAGCTACAAGTAAGGCATTTAGCACTGCTGTTCCCATGCTGTGGAACACTCTTCCAGCAAAGGTACACAGGTATCCTCACTTTTTACTTTCAAGGGTCTCTTGAAGATCTGTCTCTGCTGACTGGCCTTTGCAGCTGTTTAGCCAGTCACTTTAATTATTATTTGCAATGTTTTTAATGGCATTTTATGTTTTATTGTAATTGTTGCACAACTCCCTGATATTTTCTGGTATGGCTGTATAGAAATACTTTTTAAAATAAAAACACAAATATTGGGGAGAAGAATTGGGCCAACTTTTGTTAATAAACAAGGCCAAAGGTTAGTTTTCAAAAAGGGCATAGAGACATCAACACAGGGGTGGCTATAGTCAACAAAATAAATACCTACCCAGAAATAAGTTTCATTGAGTTCAGTGGGGCTTACTTCCAGGTAAGTGGGCTCAGGACCTAAGCCTAAATGTGTTCATCCTTAAGGAAGATCAACTTTTTCCAGTTAAGCAAACAGCGCTCACTAAATTGGCCTCTGCCTTCAGTGCAAAACTTTCTTTTTCCCAAATATGGGTCTGTGAGATTCACCATTGACTCTCCTTCCGACGTAGACACGATGTGAGAAGCATGGCCAGCAGTACCTGAAGCTGTTGACAAATCACCCGATCTTGCTTCCCCCAACCTACAAGCAGGGAAATTTCAGGTGGGCTGTTGTGGGTGGGGCGAGTGTGGGTGGCAGGTTGCACTTCAGAGGTGAATGAACGGCGCCGAGCTCTTACGTAAAGCGAGCCGGGGACTGAATACGGTAGTAAAAAGGGGACACGAAGATCAAGGGGAACTGAGTGCACTTCTGGAAAAACTAAAAGGTCAGGTCACGGTGCTACTGGGCAAATCGACACACTGAAATGAGCGTTGAAAGAAGCCGGTCCCATAAGTGGGGCTAGGGAGGATTGCAGCGCATAGGTGAAGTGGAAACGTTTGATACGGAAGGACCCTAAATTTACTTGCGTAACTGGGCTACGGTGACGTGCGGGGGAAGTCCCGATTCGGCCCCTCCGAACCCCCTGCCGTCTCCCCATTCATTACTCGACGTTCTAGATTCCACAAAGGTTTGTCCCTCCGCCGGAATGACTCCAAAGAGAACCGCCCGTCCTGTCCCCGTTCCCGTCTCTCTGGTCTGGCCACAGCCAACGAGGACAGCGCCGCTCTCCACACTTACCGGCTTTCTGGGCACAGGGACGCTTTTATTCGGCGGAATCCAAGGTTCCTCCCCTCTCTCTCTTCACCCCCTGCTTCCCGCACGTAGTACAGGCTTTCCCCTGCCGAGGATGCTGGGACTTGTAGTTTTCTCGCGGATACCAAAGCCTCGGGATCTGTAGGGGCCCCTGGGCTCCGAAGAACTACAAGGCCGGAGACGCCGGGCGAGCTCATTGAAAGGGAAGAGGTGGGTGGGTGAAGCGCCGGCGCGTTTTGCTGTCAGCCGGAGAGGAGAGGCCTCCTTCGCTGACACCTGTTTGTAGGTCAGCCTTTTTACATGTGTTCACCTGTATCAGCAACAAAGCCGGTAGTTTTGCAATAGGCAAGCATGTCGTGCGCTGTGAAAGCTAGTGGGGAAAACAGGACAAACCGCTCCTGCTTTCAAGACAAGCCTGGCAAATCTGGAAATATAATTGATGATCTGATACAGTTGATAGTCTATACTTGTTTTAACTCATTTGTAAACTATTCATTCTATCTGTCTATTACAGTATATAGTTTCGTTTTTCGTCTTTAAATTTTTGTCTAATTGTCATCTCTCTTTTGTATACATATAGAATGAAATAATAATTTAAAAACTATTTTTTAAACCCCACCACCCACTCCTGTTTCAGAAGTACAATTTCCCAATCACAGGTAGGTAGCCGTGTTGGTCTGCCATAGTCAAAACAAAATTAAAATTAAAAAATTCCTTCCAGTAGCACCTTAGAGACCAACTAAGTTTGTTCTTGGTATGAGCTTTTCTGAAGATGTGTGCATGCACATGAAAGCTCATACCAAGAACAAACTTAGTTGGTCTCTAAGGTGCTACTGGAAGGAATTTCCCAATCCTCATGGTCCTCAAGGCAGTCGCCATCCTAAACAATTATTGCAGGCATAGGCAAACTTGGCCCTCCAAATGTTTTGGGACTACAACTCTCATCATCCCTAGCTAACAGGACCAGTGGTCAGGGATGGTGGGAATTGTAGTCCCAAAACATCTGGAGGGCCGAGTTTGCCTATGCCTAAATTATTGCATATCAATGCTACCTAGGTTTGAGGTGGCTTTTGCTGTCTTCTAAAATATCCGGTTGCATAAACTGAAAGCAGTGCCTTAGACTATGTTGTGTTTATATCAGAGGCTACTTCTGAGTAAACGCTTTTAGGATTGTACTGCTACCCGACTGCCCCGCCCCTGGGTCACCAGTATATCATAGCAATTTGTTAATATACCAGTATAATATTTGGTTATTATGGTGCTGGAGGAGACTCTTGAGAGTCCCATGGACTGCAAGAAGATCAGACCTTTCCATTCTTAAGGAAATCACCCCTGAGTGCTCACTGGAAGGACAAATCCTGAAGCTGAGGCTCCAATACTTTGGCACCTCAGGAGAAGAGAAGACTCCCTGGAAAATACCCTGATGTTGGGAAAGATTGAGGGCACAAGGAGAAGGGGGCGACAGAGGATGAGATGGTTGGACAGTGTTCTCGAAGCTACCAACCTGAGTCTGACCAAACTGCAGGAGGCAGGGGCGTAGCAAGGGGGGGCGGAGGGGGTAGGGGCCCCGGGCAGCGCCCCTGCTGAGGGTGACACTTCGGGCGGTGGCCCCGCCACCTTGCCTCTTTGCCGAGCTCCGCTGGCTCCTCGCTGGCCCGTCCCTCTCCCTGCCCCGAATTGCGCTCCGCCAAGGGAGCCCGGGCGGCGGATTCGGGAGTCTTTGCAGCCCGCAGAGACTCCCGAATCTGCCGCCCAGCACCCCTTCGTGGTGCCGCCACCACCCGGCACCCCCAGGAGCGGGGCGTCGGGGGCGTCATGACGCACGCACACACCACGATGCCCCGCCCCCAGGGGTGCCCTTTGGCTTCCCGCCCCGGGCAGCCAAGAGGCTAAGAACGCCCCTGGCGGGAGGCAATGGAAGACAGGAGTGCCTTGCGTGCTCTGGTCCATGGGATCACGAAGAGTCGGACACGACTAAACAACAACAACATAATATTTGGTGGAAGCCAGTCTGATAATTCGCTTGAAGGGTGGGGTAGCAAACCTATAATTAATAGATACATTAAGTGGGTGCAACAGAGTTGTTTTAATTAGTTGGAAGCCGCCCAGAGTTGCCGGGGTAACCCAGTCTGATGGGCGGCATATAAAAAAGTCGTTGGTGTTGGTTTGGTGTTCTACGTTAGGGTTGGCACTGATGCCTCCCTATTGAGGTTACCGGTACTCACAATGCAGGGGAATACTATCAACTGAGTGGCAAAATTATAACCAAATTTGCACTGACTGTATCATATGTGTTGTTGGTATCCATCTGTCTCAGGAAACAATGGAGGAGTGCACCTTAGGAGGTGAAAGACAGTTTAGTATTAAAGTGTTAATTTATACAAACCTTCACTGGAAATCTTTTTCTACAGACCCCAAGTGCTCACATCTGAATCCTGCCAGGGCCAATAACAAAGACCATAACATAGGTGTTCTACTATTCTGTTACACTGGGTGAGGTCAGAATGAGACAAAGTTTTTGAAATTACCCTAAGGGGCTGCCAATAGTCAAGGAGGGGGTGTCATCATCAGCCTTATGCTTGTGCTGACCTGTTCAAGGATTTCACTAGGAACAAGGACCCAGACTGGGGTAGGAAGGCTAGAATAGAAGATAGCAGAAACCCCAATGGGTTCTATGTGGAGCTAACTTCAGGCACTAGGCCTCTTGGCAGAAAAACTCTGCATCACAAAGATGCCTGAAAACGTGGTATGAAGGCTGGCAACATTAACTCCACTTTATGTGAATCCCTTGCAGACGACCACAGTGCCTGAAGACAGACAGGTCATGTATCCACAGCAATGACCAGCAAAGGAATAACCACTGGGAGGAGCACAGACAGAAGAAATGTCATAATGTTTTCGTAATAAAAAAGCTCAAATTTTTTTTGCCCTGCACTCAAAAAATACAGGGCTTACCTTCTTCCTAAAAAAAGCTCAACAACAACTTTGACCTGAATGCCTAAAAAGGGGGTAAATCACTGCCCGTTTTTAACTCTGTAAATAGATCACAGTCTCTTGGGAGTTGACCACCCCTGCCATAGTGTACCTGCAGCAGCAAAACAGGACAGCTTCATCTGCCCCGCCTGTAATAAAACATGTCTCTCCCATATCCTTCTGTACAGCCACAGCAAGTACTGTAACTCTCCATTGGTTTGACTTAACCCCCAAAGGTGCACACTTGGGCAACAGTGGATGACAACAAGAGGGAATCTGAGTGACAATCTACCCTCGCTGAATTTCCCTCTTATGCAAATTAAAAGGTGCAAGAGGGGCTGGCCTCCTTTGTATCAGCCGCTAACCTACTGTCCATTAAATGTCAAATGCAACCAAGCCATAGACAAAGGAAGATAAGAATGGCTTCATTGTATCTGCAAAGCACTTTACGCAATGGTCCTGTGGCAGACGTAGGATTTAGATCTTCAAGATGCAGCACTCTGCCCATCAGCTCACTTTGGCAAAAATGCTGTTTTATGACATGTTTGCTTCCCCTTCCCGTATAATAGGCAAAACCTCCAGTAGTTCCTCCCATACCCCAGCTCACATTCAATATATTTATCAAGAATCAAAATCCTCCATAAAATGGAACGAACACCCCCCAACATCTCTCCACCGCCGCCACTGACAATAATCAAGGATAAATGTGCTCATCAGGAACAATGGAAGTGTTGATGGCAAGGGAAAACATTTGCAGGTGTGAGGGATGAAGCTTCCTGTACAGCTGGCTTTTAACTCGGGCCTCCCTACCACCAGAAAGGAGAATAATGACGAACACCACCATTTCCAGGAAGATGGGGCTGATTTCTTTTCTAAAGCTGTGCTAGAATAATTATGATGATGCTAAACAGATTTTTTAAAAAACGTTTAAAATACATTTTCTAGGAGAATCAAGAAAGAGAACAGAGCATCTTTTACTGAGCAGTAGCATTGTCAATATAGATATGCTCTTTCTGGGACACCAATAAGCTTGTTTTGCACTTCCCTGACTTGGTAGGAAGTTTCAGGGGCAGACTTTCTACAGGGCCAGTTTCCTAGGGAGAAGAGAGTACTGGAGGCTTACGGAGATTTTGAAATTTGGGGGGAGAATGTAGCTGGCACCAGGATCCCTTCAGCACCCCTTGTTACCAGCCACAGAGGGAATGCCATCAGTGGTTCAGTGGAGACTGGCTGATGCTCAGCTCTGTTTCTCTGAAACATCCAAATAATGAGAGGCCATGGGGGAGACCTGCCCAACAGTTCCTTTCAGCCTCCAGCCAAGCAGATAGGGAGGAGTGTCCAGTAAATAGTAGCCACCAATGTTCATCACATATAAGTTAAATTGCACCTGTGGTCACTCGTGCAACTGGGCAAGGGTCTGTCTTACTTTTGCACATTTAACCATACTGACACTATCAAAACTAATTCTGAATGAAGTTCTCTAGAAGTCCCATTTACTTTTCATTTTTCATTGTTCTTCCCACCCATACACAATGTTACGATGTTACACTGAGCATTTGATGGTTTTAATGGCTTACTCTGTTGCTTAGGATTTGTTTCACTGATGTAATCACTTTTAATTCCAGTGCTCTGCTATCTGTCGAAACAGATGTTAAACATGATTTGCCTTGACTTGCAACCTACTTTTTTTTTTAATCACTGGATCACAAGTCTTGTCCGAAAGGGAAATATGTGTCTATATCTGCCTTCTATCTGCATTTGTTCTCCTGATTCAAAATAATCTCCTTCTTGTGGCTCTTAACTACATAATCAAAATCTGAGCATGCGACAAAGGAAGAATACCCCAACTGTATAATACCATGTGCCCCAGAACACGAGGTAATTCTATAATCAAAGCCAAACTATTCTATTATTAGAATGTGTACCTACTTAGAGTGATTGGATTTCCTCTTTGTGTGACGGTGCCTGAAGAAATAGCTCAGGGTTTGTTTGTTTTTAAGTACAAAAATATTCAGAGATTATCCAAAACTGCCAAGGAAGAATGCTTTTATCTTCTTGATAAACAAATAACCAATCTCAAATATCCTGCATAAGCTCACAGCTTGCTCACGCATTACCCACAAAACACTAAAGACCAATTGATTCAATCAACAGAAGCAAATGATGAAAGATTGTCCTGAAAAAGAAAATGATAAACGATTACCTACCACTTCATGATGCAAGTAAAGGACTACATGTCTGAATACTCCGTGCATACAAAACAAAAACCACCCCTCATGTCTTCTCTTTTTGCTCATTTTTAATGCAAAAATCACCTATTCTTCCCAAGGGGAAGTATTCAACCATGCAATCCCACTGGCAGCCTCAAGGAGTGCAGTCCAGGGAAACCTTTACTACCAGATGTGTTATCTCAGGGGTCCCCAAACTAAGGCCCGGGGGCCGGATGTGACCCAATCGCCTTCTAAATGCAGCCCGCGGACGGTCCGGGAATCAGTGTGTTTTTACATGAGTAGAATGTGTCCTTTTATTTAAAATGCATCTCTGGGTTATTTGTGGGGCACCTTTCGAAAGGTGACATACAAATAAAATGATTGGTTGGTTGGAAGTAACTTTTTGCATTGTATATAATCATAGAATTGCAGAATTGTAGAGCTGGAAGGGACCCCAAGGGTCATCTAGCCCAACCCCCTGCAATGCTGGAATCTTAGCTAAAGCATCCACGACAGGTGGCCATCCAACCTCTACTTAGAAACCTCCAAGGAAGGAGAGTCCACAACCTCCCGAAGGAGACTGTTCCACTGTCGAACAGCTCTTACGGTCAGAAAGTTCTTCCTGATATTTATATTTTTCCAGACATGTGATGCCATTAAATATTCACAGCAGGCAAATCAAAGACAGCATGAACATCAAAATTGATATCACACTTGCCATTAGGATCACAGCATTTTCTGCAATTAGGAAAGTGATATTCTATATTGAAAATAATAAGTGGTGGAAAGCAAGGCTTGAAAGGCACAATTCAATTCTTAAATTACTGAGTCAGCCCACTAGCTACAATTGCATCTTTAATACCGAACATTTAGCTCTGTCATAAACATATTTACTCAGATGTAAATGCCACTAGATTCAATAAGGCTTCCACACAAATGCACATACTGTATATTACTTACTCATATCCCCTTTTCACTTTTTACCATGCAAGGTGGCTTACAAAGGAATAAATAAAATTGGCAAGAAAAATGTCAAAGTGCAAACTACACTTTATAATACAAACTTTGCATGAATGCATGCAGCCTCAGTGAGGCTTCCATGTAAATACACACAGCTTTTGGCTGAATCCAGTACAGTAGGTGCAGCAAAAGGAGTGTGTGCAATCCTACATCAAGCCTTTTTTGAGGTGTAGTACACTTTGTACAACTGCCAGCTAACCAGGAAAGTGCTACACAAGATTAGTGTGAAAAGTACACACCAGGCAAACATGGCATAAAAGAAACCAACTGTAATTACAGCCCAAGTAGTACTAAGTAAATATTAATGTACCATATGAAAGTTGCACCAGAAAGATACGGAGGTGTCATACACCCCAGGTAATGTGGTTGCTGACCTTGAGCCAGACATCCTGGAGAGTAAAGTCAAATGGGCCTTAGAAAGCCTCGCAAACAACAAGGCCAGTGGAAGTGATGATATTCCAGCTGAACTATTAAAAATTTTAAAAGATGATGCTGTTAAGGTGCTACACTCAATATGCCAGCAAATTTGGAAAACTCAGCAGTGGCCAGAGGATTGGAGAAGATCACTCTACATCCCAATCCCAAAGAAGGGCAGTGCCAAAGAATGCTCCAACTACCGCACAATCGCACTCATTTCACACGCTAGCAAGGTTATGCTTAAAATTCTACAAGGCAGGCTTAAGCAGTATGTGGACCGAGAACTCCCAGAAGTGCAAGCTGGATTTCGAAGGGGCAGAGGAACCAGAGACCAAATTGCAAACATGCGCTGGATTATGGAGAAAGCTAGAGAGTTCCAGAAAAACATCTACTTCTGCTTCATTGACTACGCAAAAGCATTTGACTGTGTCGACCACAACAAACTATGGCAAGTTCTTAAAGAAATGGGAGTGCCGGATCACCTCATTTGTCTCCTGAGAAATCTCTATGTGGGACAAGAAGCTACAGTTAGAACTGGATATGGAACAGCTGATTGGTTCAAAATTGGGAAAGGAGTACGACAAGGCTGTATATTGTCTCCCTGCTTATTTAACTTATATGCAGAATTCATTATGCGAAAGGCTGGACTGGATGAATCCCAAACCGGAATTAAGATTGCTGGAAAAAATATCAACAACCTCAGATATGCTGATGATACTACCTTGATGGCAGAAAGTGAGGAGGAATTAAAGAACCTTTTAATGAGGGTGAAAGAGGAGAGCGCAAAATATGGTCTGAAGCTCAACATCAAAAAAACTAAGATCATGGCCACTGGTCCCATCACCTCCTGGCAAATAGAAGGGGAAGAAATGGAGGCAGTGAGAGATTTCACTTTCTTGGGTTCCATGATCACTGCAGATGGTGACAGCAGTCACGAAATTAGAAGACGCCTGCTTCTTGGGAGAAAAGCAATGACAAACCTAGACAGCATCTTAAAAAGCAAAGACATCACCTTGCCGACAAAGTTCCGTATAGTTAAAGCTATGGTTTTCCCAGTAGTGATGTATGGAAGTGAGAGCTGGACCATAAAGAAGGCTGATCGCCGAAGAATTGATGCTTTTGAATTATGGTGCTGGAGGAGACTCTTGAGAGTCCCATGGACTGCAAGAAGATCAAACCTATCCATTCTCAAAGAAATCAGCCCTGAGTGCTCACTAGAAGGACAGATCCTGAAGCTGAGGCTCCAGTACTTTGGCCACCTCATGAGAAGAGAAGACTCCCTAGAAAAGACCCTGATGTTGGGAAAGATGGAGGGCACAAGGAGAAGGGGACGACAGAGGATGAGATGGTTGGACAGTGTTCTCGAAGCTACTAACATGAGTCTGGCCAAACTGCGAGAGGCAGTGAAGGATAGGTGTGCCTGGCGTGCTCTGGTCCATGGGGTCACGAAGAGTCGGACACGACTGAACGACTGAACAACAACAACAACAAATGAAAGTTGCGCCCTTTACTGATATATAAATATTAAAACTCCCTTTGCTTTTCGGTCCTTTATGGGATGGCAGGGTAGGGCTTAACTGAATTATTCAATGCTTCATTCCAGTGTATAAAAACAATTCCAAAAATCAAGATTCAGGTTACAAAACTAAATTTACTTCAGAATAGAGCCCCTCCGGCCTGGTGTTATTTTCTTGTAGGTGTATTCTGCAACATGTCATTGATGCAATAATACTGTAGTGCAGGCATAGGCGAACTCGGCCCTCCAGATGTTTCGGGACTACAATTCAAATAATCCCTGATCACTGGTCCTGTTAGCTAGGGGTGATGGGAGTTGTAGTCCCAAAACATCTGGAGGGCTGAGTTTGCCTATATCTGCTGTTGTGCATTGTTGTTATTGTTCAGTTCTTCAGTTGTGTCCAACTCTTCGTGACCCCATAGACCAGAGCACACCAGGCACCCCTATCCTCCACTGCCTTCCGCAGTTTAGCCAAACTCATGCCAGTCGCTTCGAGAACACTGTCCAACCATCTCATCCTCTGTCGACCCCTTCTCCTTGTCTTTCCCAACAACGGGGTCTTTTCCAGGGAGTCTTCTCTTCTCATGAGGTGGCTACTGCTTTGTCGTGGCGAAGGGGCTTGAATAACTCAGGGAAGCTATGAGCTATGCCATGCAGGACCACCCAAGATGGACAGGTCATAGCGGAGAGTTTAGACTAAATGTGATCCACCTGGAAAAGGAACTGGCAAGCCACTCCAGTATCCCTGCCAAGAAAACTCCACGGACAAAGACAACAGGCTGTAGTGCATTAGTGGTGGATTTATACTAGACCGTGCACACATTGGTCCATTTTATTGATCATTCTGTGATGACTCCCCATTGTTCTTATTATTGCTGTCTGTAAGGCAACTGTTGCACTAGTGTGCAACAAACAAACAAACCCCATAACACTGGTGGTATAGAAGCTACAGGATTTTTGCAGAAAGTTACAGGACAAGCCCTGAATGGACATGATGCAGTATTAAAACTCCATAAGGAAGGCACAACAAAAAGGATGTCTGGAGGGACTCATAGGATTACCGGTAACTGCATATCTACCACAACCCTGTTGTGTGTGTGTGTGTGTGTGTGTGTGTGTGTGTGTGTGTGTGTGTGCTATCATCGGGGCTCCTTTATTGCACAGACTGTTCAGAGGATGCAATCCCACTCTCCTCCAATGGAGTTTGTACCCAACTTGAAGGGAATGTAGATTTTCTATCAAGAGACTGCAGAATTATCTTCTATATGCTTCCTTTGAGTTCCATGTAGTCAAAAGCCGAAACAGCATTTTCCTTGACCTGTCTCGTTTTCAAGTTTCTCCTTTCCTCCCCGTAGTGGAGGGAGCGGTGGGAAACAACGGGGGAGAGGGGGAGCCGCCATCCGCACGGCATACTATTCCCACGCATCGATCTCGGAAGCAGGAGAGGCCAGTCACTGACGCGCATGCGCCGAAAGCAGCCGCGCGACCTCGCGTCGGCAAACGAAGGAAGCGAGGGCACTACAATTCCCAGAATGCCTTTGGCTCCCAAGCGGGTCTTGCTCTATCGACGCTGTCAGGAACCGCTGGCGAGGCCCAGAGAAGAGGAAGAACGGCAAGATGGCGCTGACCAGGTTGGTTGAGGGCCTGAAGCGGCACCCTGTGAGGCGGTTGGAACAGATTCTCCTCTCTTTTCCGGAGCTTGTTTTCTTTTGAACCGGAGCCCCATTGTTTTGTTTATGGTAGTCGGTTGTGAGGAGGTTGCGATGGCGGTGCAGTTTCGCCAGTGAGGCCTGGACTGATCCGGGCATTTTCCTGAGAGGTTGATCCGAAGGATCCGCTGTTTTCCCGAGGGTGGGGAGACCTTTCTCCCTCCGGCATGTCTAGTAACGGCAACGGAATTTCGGTTTCGCCGGTGGTGGTTGTGGGTTCCCATCCACGGCTGGTGCGGATAGACCGCGCTGGGGGCGGGGCGATGATCTCGGTTGCCGGATACGGGTACACTGATCCAGACGTGGTTTTGAATTGCTCTCGCTGTCGGCCGCACCTGGGCGAGGATTTAACCTTAGTCTGGAAGTTGTTTTGTACCCCACTCGGTTTTCATACGGGGTGTCCTGTTGTGTTGGAAAAGGGCTTCTTCGCATGTTTTATGTCCAAGCGGGATTTCCACACGTTACGTTCAATGAGTGTACAATCTATACACAGAATTTGAGCTGTGCACTTGTAGCGTTATTCACACTCTACAACAGTTGAGCTCTACAGAATGCACATGCTCATTTGTAGAGACGGTTTGTACCTGTGTTCAGTGTAATGTGTGAACACGGCTTTGGGGACTGTGGCATCAAGTGGGCTGTAGCCCCGTAGTAGAACACCTGCTTCGCGTGGAGAAGGTTCTAGATTGAGTCATTGGCTGCTCCAGGTAGGGCTGGGAAATACTTACGCCTAAAATCTTATGCTAGTTAACATGCAATACTGAGCTAGATGGACCATTGCGGTTTGAGACCACCGCCTCAAACAAAATGTTTCTCAGTGTGTTCTGTTTACACCTTCAGTTGCAGCTTATCAGGAGTAGTCAACTGATGCAGTGCATGTATGAAATAAGCAAGAAAGTGTGAAAGCCATGTTTCCATTTTCATGTGCCATTGTCACATGTTAATCACATGTATGCACGCTGAAAATACTTAACATGTTCAGCTTTGTCAAACCACACGCAGGCTTCAGGATTTTTTCTGACATCAGAAGATCATATGTGGAGTTAACGTACATGTGATTTGATTAATCCTAAGTTATACATTACCAAATTTATTTGTTTTCCTCTTTATGCATACCAGCTCAGTTGCTTAGACTTAGCATGCTGCAGATAATGCCAAGGTTGCAAGTTTGATCCCCATGTGGGACAGCTGCATATTCCTGCATTGCAGGGGGTTGGACTAGATGATCCTCAGGATCCCTTCCAACTCTACAATTCTAAGATTCTATGAAATACTAGAACTCATGGACATCCAATGAAGACTTTGGGGGAGACTTTGCCTCATCATGCTGCAACAGCAAACTGAAGGACCATAAGTGTGAACATGCTGTTAAGTGGTTTGATATTGAAAGGCTAGAACCTTGCCGCCCAAGTGTCACAGATTAAGTAGGTAAATAAATAAATATGGGGAAGGCAAAGTGTTTCTTAGAGAAAGATCTGAAATATTTTCCTTGAAGCTTGAATTTGTTTTATTCTAGATTGTATTATTTGATGTTTTAATGTGTTGCTGGGACGTGACTGTGTTAAACCACAGAGCCTAGGGCTTGTCGATCAGAAGGTCGGCGGTTCGAATCCCTGCAACGGGGTGTGCTCCCGTTGCTCGGTCCCTGCTCCTGCCAACCTAGTAGTTCAAAAGCACGTCAAAATGCAAGTAGATAAATAGGTACTGCTCCGGCGGGAAGGTAAACGGTGTTTCTGTGAACTGCTCTGGTTTGTCAGAAGCGGCTTAGTCATGCTGGCCACATGACCCGGAAGCTGTACGACGGCTCCCTCGGCCAGTAAAGCAAGATGAGCACCACAACCCCAGAGTCGTCCACGACTGGACCTAATGGTCAGGGGTCCCTTTATCTTTACCTTTAACGTGTTGCTAACCACTTTGAGATGTTTTTTTCTTTAAAATATAAATCTGTATAGAAATGAAATTAATAATAATAATAAATTTTATTGAGGGGGAAATTGCGCCTAGACATTTTGTTGTGGCAACCATAACCTAGGTTTAAGGTGCCATTTGGGGGTTAGCTTATATATATGAGTTTCTAACATGTGGTATTTTATTGGTGATAGTGGGTTGTATCCAATACTCCACACATGTAGTTCTGGCACAATGGGACTTGTTAAGTTTCCTTTTATCTCCCCGGCACCCCACCCATCTGCTTTGAACTCTCCCCTAATCCTCAAGAGCTGATTTTGAGGGCATGTAGAGGCTGGAGGGGACAGGCAAGGGAAAGGAAGTTATTTTGCACACATGGAAATCTGTTGTGCCAGTGGAGCTGCAATGTTGGATACAGCTCACTTTCTTTTCTGTCTAGTTGGAGTAATGCTCAGATATGCTCATACTTTAAACCAAATGTTTATTGTAACATCAACATTGCAAACCAGTGGAAAGGAAGAATGACTTTGTCACAATAACTCAGTATGGACTCTACCTAAACCACCTTGGATTTTGTATCATAACTGTAGCAGCAGAAACCTGAAGTTTAGGAAGGAAAAGAGCTCTTTAGAGGCAAATTACTGTAGAGGGGGGAAATCAAAAGCGCAGAACTGCAGTTTCTTTGGAATAAGAACAATATTTCATGTGTTGTCTAATGTGTACAGATATAGTCTAATATCTGTTCCTTCTTTCTGTTTGCTTAGTTTTTTGCCAGCACCAACTCAGCTATCTCAAGACCAGCTGGAATTAGAAGAGAGGGCAAGATCTCAAAGGGTGAGACAGACTGCATTGGTGTCATCACGAAGGGAGCCACCCCCTTACGGTTATCGGAAAGGATGGATACCACGAATGTTGGAGGTAAAGAGTGGTGTGCACCGTTGTTGACATGAATATTTATTTTAGTTACTTTAGAGAAGTGAGATATTGGCTTTTGAATGTAAGGGCCTATAATATGTCTATTTCTGTAACTCTGCTGCTTACATAGATACCCATCCTAACATCTAGTGCAGTGATGAGAAACTTGGGCCTGCCAGATGTTGAATTACGTCACTCCTGACCATTACTCATGCTGCCTGGGGCTGATGGGATTTGGAGTGTGACAACATCTGCAGAGCCAAAGGTTTCCTGTTCCTGAACTTTGTTGTATATGAAGAAGTGTGCATGCACACGAAAGCTCATACCAGGAACAAACTCAGTTGGTCTCTAAGGTGCTACTAGAAAGAATTTTCGATTTTGTTTTGTTGTATATTTTGTTGTTTCTTCAGCTTGTAAACCGCCTTGTGTATAGTAATATAGAAAGGCAGTATACAAATTAAAAGTGAAATGAAATGAAATTCTAGCCTTTGCTGTTAGTTTTTGAATGACTAGTCTAGTACTAACAATACCTTCTTGTTTCTTTTGCCCATTTTGTAATCATTTCCAATTTATTTTACTGTATAGGATTTTGGAGATGGAGGCGCTTTCCCAGAAATTCATGTTGCCCAATATCCTCTGGATATGGGCCGGAAAAAGAAAATGTCCAATGCATTAGCTGTTCAGGTGGATGCAGAAGGAAAAATAAAATACGATGCTATAGCTCGGCAGGGACAGTCAAAAGACAAGGTAAGAGACTTCCCAGATCCTTGTATATAGATGTAGTTTTATTGTTTATGGATATTGTTTTATTTTACTTGGCTTACTAATTCTAATGCAATCTGGAAAAGTTTTGTTATGAATTCTAGATGAGTTTCTCACAAGTCTAACAGTACAGTGGCAGAATATGTGATTTATACCTTGAAAGTATAACATGTCAATACACTTTTCTGAATTGCTACACTCTTAAGAAATAATACAGGAACACATTTCATAGCATCTGCCTATTATAAGGATGTGAGTCTTTATGTGGTCACATAGTCAACATCACTGATACCTAGTCTCCATATGCAGCAAAATTATGTACCACTTCAGGCTGCAGGGCAGCATTCAGAAACACAATTTTCCATCCTCAGTTTGAAGTACTACAGCCAATTCTACCATTGTAGAATATTTCCACCTCATTCTGCTACATATATAGATCCAGGAGTCTTGTCCTTAAGCAGGCACCCCCAAACTTGGCCCTCCAGCTGTTTTGGGACTACAATACCCATCATCCCTGACCACTGGTCCTGTTAGCTAAGGATGATGGGAGTTGTAGCCCCAAAACAGCTGGAGGTCCAAGTTTGGGGATGCCTGTCCTTAAGTGACTAAGGAGTAGGTGATTTGGCTATTCTCACAGTTAGTTGCTGAGGGTGTTGGTGCCCACTTCACTACTATGGTTGCCTACCCAGTCCACATGTCATGTTTCTGGGACCAAGGAAAGTAGAGATTGGGGAATCTACTTAGCTTCACCCAAGAATGGGAAGCCAACCAAAGGGATAGATGCTTGAGCACTACTTTCCTTGGTTGCAGGAACTGAAGGACAGCGAAGGTGGAGAAAGTTATATTGTCACCATATTAGTCTATGCACACACCAATTGTTCTGCCCTAAAGATCCAGTAGCCTTTAAAGTGAAGGGGAGACAAAACTGCACATACAGCTAAATATGAAAGTGACCACACCAGCACTGCCTCTTCGGTTATGCAGCTCAGCTTCTCCTTTAAAAAGCAAATTGCCTTTTGAGGCTAGAACACACCATGCATACTCTGCATATATACCTACTTGGTTCAGCCTCTTCTCAGTGCATTATTATTATTAACCAAATAGGGAGTCAAGCCTGTCTTAGTTACAGGTGGGTAGCCGTGTTGGTCTGCCATAGTCGAAACAAAATAGAAAATTCTTTCCAGTAGCACCTTAGAGACCAGCTGAGTTTGTTCTTGGTATGAGCTTTCGTGTGCTCATCTGAAGAAGTGGTATCTGAAGAAGTGTGCATGCACACGAAAGCTCATACCAAGAACAAACTCAGTTGATCTCTAAGGTGCTACTGGCAAGCCTGTCTTAATTACTGTGAGCTTTAGAAGTGAGTGTGAGACTATGATGAATCTGTGTTAATTATTTCACTGAAAGAAGTGAAAGAGAAAAGAGCGAAAGCAAAAGCGTGGTTGCGGAGCTGGTCTGTTAACCCGGCTTTGAAAAAGGCCCATCAGACCAGCACTGCCAAGCGTCTTCCTGACCAACATCAGATCTCTCGTCCATAAAATTGACAAATTACAGTTGCTGATGGCGGCAAGCAAACTTCTTCATGAGAGCTGTGTGGTAATTATTACAGAAACTTGGCTACATTCAGCAGTACCGGATGCGGCAGTGGAGCTGACAAATCGAGAAATTTATCGCTCTGATAGAAACAGTGATTCTGGTAAAACTAGGGGCGGAGGAGTCTGTATTTACATACACAATGGTTGGTGTGTTAACAGCAAAGTAGCTTATAATTATTGCTCCCCAGATGTAGAACTCATGGCAGTTACATGTCAGCCATTTTATCTGCCATAATCATTATAGCCGTTTATATTCCACCTGATGCTAATGTCAGTACGGCACTTTCTAAGTTATATGATGTCATCTCTAGGCAACAGCAAATCCACCCAGAGGGTGCCCTTATTGTGGCAGGGGAGTTCAATCAAGCCTGTCTGAAGACAGTATTTCCTAAATTTGAAAAGTTTGTAAAATTTCCCACTAGAGGACAGAATATTCTAGATCGCACGTATTCCAATTTGAAGCAGGCATACAGGGCAATCCCCTTCCCCCACTTAGGCTCATCAGACCATTCTTCAGTTTTTCTATGTCCGAAGTACATCCCTCTCAGGAGAAGAATTCAGCCAATTATAAAAACAGTTAGAATCTGGCCAGGGGGTGCTCTTAGTCAGCTCCAGGATTGTTTTGAGAGCACTGATTGGAGTGTGTTTGAACACCAAGATCTGCATAAATACACAGATGCTGTACTTTAATATAAAGTATAAATATAAAGAAACAAATATGGCAAGGACTGCAGCACCTAACCAACTACAAGGGCAATACAAGGAATATGGTTAAGGCTGATGATTCATTGTCAGAGGAGCTGAACAACTTCTTTGCTCGCTATGAGGTTAAAAGATTGAACACTTTAGCTCCAGCCTGCCAGCTCTCAAATTCTCAGCCACTCATTCTCTATGATCATCAAGTGAAAGCTGCATTGAGGGCAGTGAATCCCAATAAAACGGCTGGCTCAGATGGAGTGCTGGGGATAGTGGTCAAAAATTGTGCTGATCAACTAGCAGGGGTCTTGACAAGGACTTTTAACATCTCTCTGCAAACCGCTTGTGTTCCATCATGTTTGAAAGTGGCCACCATTATCCCAGTCCCAAAGGAAACAGCAATTAACTGCCTAAATGACTATAGACCCATTGCATGAACATCTGCAGTGATGAAATGCTTCAAGAGATTGGTCCTACAACATCTTAGAAAATGTCTTCCACCGGACTTTGATAACCACCAGTTCGCCTACAGGAGAAATAGGTCAACAGATGATGCCATTGCTACAGCTTTTCACCTTGCAGCGAGTCATCTGGAGAGATCAGGGAATTGTGTCAGAATGCTGTTTATTGATTATAGCTCAGCTTTCAATACCATCCTTCTGGACATACTCATCAGAAAGTTAAGGGACCTGGAACTTTCATCTAACATCTGTGATTGGATTAAACACTTTCTGAGAGATCGGATACAAAGAGTGAGGATTGGACCTGTTACATCTAACTCCCTAAAGCTCAGCACTGGCACTCCACAGGGATGCGTGCTAAGTCCATTCCTGTATTCGTTATATACATATGATTGCATTTCATCTGACCCATCTACTGCAATTATTAAGTTTGCTGATGACACCACCATAATGGGTTTAATTACAGGCAGTGACGAATCTGCGTACAGGGAGGAGGTTCAAAAGGTATCCACATGGTGCTCTGAGAACAATCTGCACCTAAACATTGGCAAGACAAAGGAGATGGTGTTGGACTTGTGGAGGAAGAGAGGGGAGCTAGCCCCATTGTACATCGGGGGGCTATGTGGAGAGAGTCTCTTCCTTTAAATACCTGGGAGTCCATCTTAGTGAAGACCTAACTTGGAAGGTCAATACAGCCCAGGTGGTTAGGAAGGCCCAACAGAGACTTCATTTCCTAAGGATCTTATGAAAGAACAAAGTTGAACAGCAACTGATGATTTCCTTCTATCGGTCCATGATAGAAAGTGTTCTCTCATACTGCATTATAGTGTGGTATGCTGGCTTGAGCCATAGACAGAGAGTCCCTACGGAGGGTGGTGAAGACAGCACAGAAAATCATGAATTGTCCCCTGAGTGTGCTAGATGTTATCGCGAGAGACCGTTGCCTCAGAAGAGTGAGAAACATTCTCAGGGATGACTCACATGATAAGCCTCACCAACAGGTTAAAGAACAGTTTCTACCCATGAGCCGTGAGGCTGCTGAATGAAAGACAGCAACATTGCAGCTAACGTTTGAGGTTGGTGGTAGTACGACAGCACACACAGTGTGACAAGGACTGAGAGATTGTGGGGGGAAGGGGGGCTCGTTTAATATCACTGTAAACATGATACAGTGACAATAAAGTATTTCTATTTTGTGGCATGTGAAGTGGAAACGTATTTCTACCTAGTGTTCCCAATAGTTCCTCAGAGTGTAATCGTCCCCACACAGACATATTCTGCCGTTTCTCCTTCAGTAGTGTAGACTGTTTCTCCAGGAGCAAGGGAAGAGAGAGTGTGCCCAATCAGAGGCATCCTTCCCATAGGGCTTAGTGGCGAGTTGCGCCACGGCGCCGGCCTCTCAGGAGCGCCCCGCCTACCACTAAGCCCTGTTGCTCCGCTGCCGCCACCTCCCTTGCGCATCGTCGGCGCTGCTCCTCCTCCTCCTGGGTGGGCCGCGAGCCGGCCGCTTTCCAGTAAGTGCCCATTTTGCGTGACTCGTTTGGGCTTCGAGAGGCTTGCTCAACTGGAGTCACCCTTGAGACCCCGGGGAGGCGACCATGCTTGCGCCTGCTGGAGAAGTGGGGGGCAGCCAAGCGCCCAGCGGGTGCACAGCTGAGGCTGGTGAGGGGGGGAGGCGCCCGCGCCATTGGCAGGCGCAGAGCGGCGTGCACGGCTGGCCCCTGCTGCGCTCGCTGCGTTGCCCCTTTGTGTCCCCAGCCCTCGGGCATCTCCAACACCCACGTCAGCAACTGCAGCAGCGGCGGTGCAGGCTGTGTCGGATGAGGAGCCGTTCCTCGACTCCGAAGCGGCGGCCCATGCAGTGGCCGAGGATGAAGACGGGCTGCCACCGCCTCCTCTGCCTTGGGAATCCTCTCAGCCACTGCCCGCCGAGCCGCTGTCATCTGAGAGCAGCAGTGGCGGGAGCAGCTCCCAAGGGCCCTCCTCTGCACCTCCAGTGCCCGCTGCTCCACCACCATCCAGGGTACAGGTGGCGCCGGAGGGATTGTTGCGGCACGGCATTGGATGTCCTTAAGATGGCCCTGTGCCCAATGCTCAGCCTCCATGCATGTAAATGCTGAACATGTGGAAAAGAGAGCGAAGAGCATTTTGAACAACCTCCATCATACAGCCTTGTGTTAAGAGTTGCACTATGGGAAAGAACCAAAAAGTCTATCCTCCCAGTAGGCAGGACTCACCTTACTGCTTTGAGGAAACGTTTGTTCTCCATACGTGAATGGACAAGTGGGTAATTGCAAGCCTCTTATTACCAATAAGGCTACCACATTGTACTTGGTTTACTATCATTTTCTCATAAACAGTGGATAATGAATTGTGGCTTTATCATATTCAGAGCTTACTCATTTTAATGTGGATAGAACATCATCTTCTTTCATTCTCTGGGATATTTTGAGCTCTTAAAGTGAGCTTCGTTCTTCATGCTTTGAGATTCTTGGGGGTTTTATAGTTAATTACCGTGAAGAAATATTGCTCTTCAAATGTCCTTCATTTGGCTTTGTGAGATGTGTTTCCATTGATACTCATTTAAAGGGTTGTTAATTCTGGAATACTTGGATGAGAAATGGAAAATCGTTCCTGTGCTAAATTATTAGTTGAGCTACAGGTCTGTTTTTATAGTTAGGCAAATGCCATAAAAGATGGAGAGCTGCTACTTAGAGCAATCTCTTTTGGGGTGAATACTTGCCTCCTTGAGTAATGTTGAGCAATTAGGCTCAGTTTATGGATATATAGAACAACTTAATTCCTGGTTTGCTAGGACTTAGTTCTCCATTTCTTTATTTTTTACCATCATCTTTTCTTGTATATGTTGTGTTTTGGATATTAGAGTTTATAATACATTTTCTAGTTTTCACAGTTGTGTAATTATACACATGCTTTGAGAAAACTGTGTGGTATTACTGCCTCCCACACAGGCAAAAGATTAAGCAATCACAAAAGCAGTAGCTTGAGAGAAATTACCTGGTAGCACCACAAAAAATAACACGTGTTGCCATTTCTCTTGGCTACTGGCATAGTCTATAGTTTGAATCTGAAGAACATTGCCCAGAAACTCTTAAAATGTTACCTTATTATTTACAGAAGAAAGCTGCCACAAAAAGCAGTGATTTGATAGCAAATGCAGTACATGCAGCAACCATTTTAGGCGCGTCTGATATGTGTGCGACCTCACACTTGTGTATCATGCGAAATCCGACGTGACCTGAAAATGTCTCAAAAATGGGTGGGGTGGGGGTGGAACAGGGTGTTTGCAGGGTTTTTCAATGGGTGTTTAAATTATATGCAATTTCATGCAACCCCCTCACAAACGGGGAGTTGCCTATAAAATGAACTTCTCACAATTATTATCAAACTTATTGACACAAATGTTTTTCACTTGTTCTGGTCTCAAAAATTAATAAATATGACAGTTTTGCAAAATACTCTGTGTTGTCTGCTTTTTCTTAACCAATCATACTCCATAATGCTTTCAATTTGTGCAACTTTTAAAGTCTCAGACAGCCATTGCACAAGAAAAGGATGAGCTATTGCCTTGCAATTATTATTTTATGTATATTTTACCTTCAGTTTTAATGTTTTGTATTTTTACATTAGCCATCTTGAGTACCATTTGGTGGAAAGGAGATAAGCAAAATATCCCAGTAGCTCCAAATAGGGTATGAAAGAATTCCAGGTTTTTGATCAACTCAACTTTGATTCTATGGTCATGATAAAAAGGCTTCCGATTTGGAATCCTAAATATATTCTTAGTGTTTGGCCCTTATATGGGCAATTCTATTTTGGAAAGCTAATCTAGCTTTTTTAAAAAATAAAAAGCTCCATAAATGAGGAGGGCAACGAAGCTCCACGGGTATGCTGGATTTTTTGTTCATTTGCAGTATTCCCTTTTCATAATGCTGTTTTCAATGTTTCAGGTCATTTACAGCAAATACACAGACCTGGTTCCAAAGGAAGTTATGAATGTGGATGACCCTGATCTGCAAAGACCTGATGAAGAAGCTGTCAGAGAGGTATTGTGGTCAGTGATGCACCTACCTATTGGAGCCACTTGCATCTTGTCCAAGTGTTTAATGTAACATTTCTGATTACAGCTTACAGAAAAGACTCGAGCAGCACTGGAAAAGTCTGTCTCCCAGAAAATTGCAGCAGCCATGCCAGTCCGAGCAGCTGATAAACTAGCTCCAGCTCAATACATTCGGTACTGGACAATTTTTTGATTGTTGAAATTTCTTTGCATGCAAAGTTTAATATAAGGCCTTTTTTGTGAGTCTGAAACATAACCATTATCCCAGGCCACAAGCAGTTACATGAGTGTTAAGAAATTATCGCTGTTTAATGAAATGTGATATTAGTCCTGTTACAGAGAGCGTGATGTACTTAGCTATGCATAGGAAACTGTGTGGCTATGTGTTCTCTTCTTGGTTTGTTTCTGATAAAGAACTTTCTTGCAATAAATATATGATGGTTTTTATGGTCCATAAATGGTGAATAGCACAATGAGGGCTGTGAAGGTACCTTCAGATATATAGGTCTGAAGTATAGGGTTTATCCAGTTGGAAATATTTTTACTGTCCTACCAGTAAAATTGGATAGGAATTAGAACATCGGGCTCTGCTGTGTGATTGAAACAGAGCTCTGTAGTTCAGTGTGTGCTCAGTTTGAAAGAACAGTGACACATCTACTTCTGCACTTCTACTCAGGTGTGTATGCTTGGCAATCCAATGTCTGTGAGCAAAACTAAAATTCTGGCAAAGTAAATAAGAGGCTCATTAGAGGCTCTGTACTGATAACTGAATTTCTTCCTTGTTTTTTTCAGATACACACCATCACAGCAAGGTGTGGCCTTCAACTCTGGTGCAAAACAGAGAGTTATTAGAATGGTGGAGATGCAAAAAGACCCCATGGAGCCACCAAGATTCAAGTAAGAATCAGAAATGTACAGCTATTGTGCCATAGAGGGTCCAGGGACGGAGATTTACATATTAAGGTTACTATATTTTTCAACTCATTAGGATTAACAAGAAAATTCCTCGTGGACCACCATCACCTCCAGCTCCTGTAATGCACTCTCCCAGCAGAAAGGTAATGGACAACTGTTACAACTCTTATGTAACATTTTTAAACATCTGATGCATAAAGTATGGAGTATTCAAGTGTACGTATCAGCAGACAATCCGTGGGGGTCCATTGGGCAGGAACTGTTTTTCTCCAGCCTCAGGGAAGTTAACAAGCTATCCCAGCATGAGACATTATGGAGAGTGGGATGGACATGGATTACAATAAAATGTGATTTTGAGGTGTCAGTTCAGACAGTTTTAAAAATAGATGAATGTAAGTTCTTCTAAGTATCTGTATTGGTACCACTGCTTTTTAACTTGTTGATAAATGGAGTGGAGTTGGGAGGAAGCAGTAAGGTGGCCAAGTTGAGATTGACACCAAATTATTCAGTTTGGTGAAACCCAAGATTGTGAAGAGCTCCAAAAGAATCTCTACAAACTGGGTGAATGGACATCTGAATAGCAAAAGTGGTTCGATGAAAATTGAGGGAAAATATCCTAATTTCACATATTACACCAAGGAGATCTGAGAGCAGTGGCTAACCAGAAAAGAAAGTTAGGATTTGTGGTGGAGAGCTCAGTGAAACAGCTACTTGCCCTGCAGCAGCTGTGAAAAAGATAAATTCCATTTTAGGAAACCTTAGGACATCTCAATCAAAAATATAATTGCTGGTACTGTAATGCCTGCAACCACACTTGGAATATTGTGTGTAGTTATGTTTGTCATACCTGAAAAATGATATTGAAATCTTGAAAATAGGTGCAGAAGGGGGCAACTAAAAGGATCAAAGGCTGCAGCAGCTCCCCTACAAGGAAGAGTACAGTGTCTGGGGATTCATAGTTTATTTTATAAAAAAAAGTGAGTGAGGGGAAATTACTTTCAGGGCCATAAAATTGTGCACGGCATGGGGAAAGGGGATAGAAAGTTTTTTTTTGTCTCCTTGTCTCATAATGCTAGAAGCCAGGGTCATTCAATAAAGCAGAGGTGAGGGAGATTCAGGACTAACATATGGAGGTACTTCTTCACACAGCACAAAGTGAAACTGGAATTCACTGACATGATTTATGGTGATAGCCACAAGGTTATATGGCTTTAAAAAGGAATTAGGCAAATTCCTAGAAGATGAGGATATCACTGTCCACAGGTCATGATGGCAATATACTGCTTATGCCTCTGAATTCCAGTTTTGAGGAAACAACCAGAGGAGAGGGCTGTTGCCTTCATTCATGCTTGTGTCCAGCTAGCCACTGGACAGGTGGTTGAGCTAGATGGATTGACCTGATCCTGAATCATGGAATTGTAGAGTTGGAAGGGACCACAAGGGTCATCTAGTTTAACCCCCTGCAATGCAGGGATCTTTCACCCAATGTGGGGTGCAAACCCACAACCCTGAGATTAAAGTAATGTTCTACCATGTTCTGTCGGTCTGCATACATAACACCCTGGTTAGATTGTCCAGTAACATTCTAGATTTTTTGTTTTTCTTTTCCCTATAGCTTGTGGCTAGACTTGGTTGCTTGAGAAGTCTGGAGCCATCTATTCTGTAGGCACCTTGGCATAGTAAACCTTGTTCATTCATTCCTGATAGCTACTTGAGTAAAGTGGCAGTGTTTGTAAAAGCCATGAATGTTCTTTGGGCTACTATTTGTTGAAGAAACTTTCAGTGCTACCAATGAGGATTATGTGAATTAAACTCATTGGATACAGATGGAAATTCCCATTTTGGGGAGTTGGACTGGATAAACTGACCTAGGTCTTCCCAAAAAGTTTGGTATATGAGGTTTAAACATTCAGCTACTGTTGCCAGAATTGCTAATAGCTTCTCTTTTAGCTTTAGCTTTCCAGGAGATGCAGCTTGAATGAACATAATTGCTGGGGGACGACAACATTTCACTGTGTTTTGTTGACACTTCCTATTTGACGGTTCATGGCTACTCAGCTACTGTGTTTCAGAATGGGAATGAATCCCCGCCTCTTATTGGTAAAAATGGAAAAAAAATATAAAATCTCTTTATCTCTTCTCTGTTCAGATGACCGTGAAGGAGCAACAAGAATGGAAAATTCCTCCTTGCATTTCAAACTGGAAAAATGCTAAGGTAAATTAACTTGTCATAACGTCAAACTGTAACGCTGCATCCTGCTGGGGAAACTCCTCAAAAAAATGATCTGCAGTCTGAATGATACTTTAAAGCATCCAGAGCTGAGTAAACCAGCTGTGTTCAGAAAGGAGGTTGCAGTGATATGGCTTGACTCTTCTCTGCCTTTTATCTTAAAACTGCCAAGATGACAAGGGCAAAGAATATGCTAGATAGTAAATTGCTGTTTTGCAGTGATGAACTGTGGTTAGGCAAAGGAAAGTATTTAAAATTCCCTCATACTGCTGTTTGAGGGTATGAAACCAATTTGCCCTGATGCTCTCAAGCTTTTACCAAAAAAGGATATATTCTTGCAATAGCATCTATTTATCCGAGTCATTGGAAGTGTTGGACTTGAATCGGAAAGAATTCGATTCAAATCCCCACTTAGTCATTAAAGCTATAGAATTACCTTTTGGACCAGTTGTTTACACTCAGGCTAACATACTTCACAGGACTGTTGCTATAGACTGGGGTAATCATATATACACAATGGAGGAGGAGCAGGATACAAATGGGAGGAATTATATAAAATTATTTACTGGTTCACATTTATGGTATTTATGGTAACTAGCTTCCATTGCAGTCAGTGTGTATATGTACCACCTTCTCTGTCTACTAACTGAGGTCTATGATGTTGCTAGAGAAAGCTTGTGCCACAATAAATTGGTTATTCTTCAATTGCCACAGCTGCCTTTGTGTCTCCTATACTCTGAGCTATTTGTTTCCCTTTTGCAAAGGCCCTTTGTTGTCCTATTCAGAGAACAATGACTTTGACAGTTCAGTGCTTGCAGGAAGAGGGAGTAGTGATGAATTCCTGTGGTGTTTAGGATAATCCTTGTTATTAAAACTTCTGTGGCAGGTCTTACTAAGAGAATATCACATTGAGGCCACTGAATATGTCATAGGTGCAGGTGTTTCTTTGATTCTTTTAATAAAATTTTAGTTTGTAGAAATGTGATTAATTTTCCCAGCAACTTAAACATGTTTGGTGATACTTTGGTGCTACTTTTATTTGGAATGTTATTCCCATTGTTAAATAAACATGCTCGGGATTGCAGCTTCAGTCATATACTTGGTGGTGGTGGTACTAATTACTCCTGCATTTGTTGGGATTCTTCAGTATACAACAAATAGTAAAAAGGGAAAATGTTGTTTCATAGATAGAATCAAGGAAGTTTTAAAGACTGTTTTAAATCTTGAAACTGAGGGAATGGTATTACTTTAACTAATGCCATAAACGGGAACCAAACAGCGCACCTAGAGCAAATGAACTGCCCTGAGACCTTCGGGTATAGGGTGGCATAGAAATTAATTAATATCAATCAATATTAATATTGAATTACAAGTAAGGATTTGGGGCAGCTTCTTGGCATGCCATGTCTTTTCCTTAGTGATCAACTGTCTTGTGTTTTTCCTCCAGGGTTACACCATTCCATTAGACAAGCGTCTGGCTGCGGATGGCAGAGGACTGCAGACTGTCCACATTAATGAAAACTTTGCCAAGTTGGCTGAGGCTCTCTACATTGCTGACAGGAAGGTCAGGCTATAGTTGCTTCTCTGCAGTGCATCATTCTGAGTTAATTTCTTTCCACAGAATAAATTTGAGCAGCATTGCAACTTTTAGCCAGTTGCTTGGAAACGGCTTTGTGACAGTAGTGTAGCATGGCTTCTACACTGTTCTTCTAGCTCTCGTCTAGTTTCTTGATTGGCCCAAAGCAGCTGGCTGTTTCCAGTTCTGGACTGTACATCCCGTTTTATATTATAACTCAAAAGCGTAAAAACTAGGTCTTCTTGTTCTCTCCTTATCATCTGGCTGTGCTCTGAATCTTGTGCAGGCTCGTGAGGCTGTGGAGATGCGAGCCCAGGTGGAGAGGAAGATGGCCCAGAAGGAGAAAGAGAAGCATGAGGAGAAACTCCGGGAAATGGCCCAGAAGGCCAGGGAGCGAAGGGCAGGGATCAAAACCCATGTGGAGAAAGGTACATCCCATCCTCCTGCGGTTTTCATAAAATATTCCTCTTAGGGTTTTGCAAATGACAACTGTACTGACCTTATCAGGAAGACGGCACTATATGCAGTTACAGACGGATGGCTTCATTCTGGAGGCCTCTACACGCGTAGTGTTCCTCCTGCAAAAAGAATGCAGCTAATTTCTATGCATGTTTATGTGGAAGTAACTTCTCCTGCCAACCTAGCAGTTCGAAAGCATGTCAAAGTGCAAGTAGATAAATAGGTACCACTCCGGCGGGAAGGTAAACGGCGTTTCCATGTGCTGCTCTGGTTCACCAGAAGCGGCTTAGTCATGCTGGCCACATGACCCGGAAGCTGCATGCTGGCTCCCTCGGCCAGTAAAGCGAGATGAGCACCACAACCCCAGTCGTCTGCTACTGGACCTAATGGTCAGGGGTCCCTTTACCTTTAAGTTCTCCTTAGTTGAGTGGCATTCACTTCCAAGTGGGTGTGCATAAAATTGTAGTTTAAGTGGCTTCTTGTTAATGGCATGTAACCTGTAAGGTCCGTGGGGGGTTGCTCGCGAGTAACCAGGCAAGAATCCAAACCGTCTTTTAAGAGGTTTATTGTGCATGCTATTTACAGTGCAGAGCTACAAGTTCATGTCTGTATCAGTCACTCGCAGAATCCGGGAGTGGCCCCTTCCGGCTGTGACCCCAACCTAAGAGTTTCGGTATCCCAAATCTCCACCTTCCCTCCTTGCGTTTCATCCCTCTGCACACTTGGGGCGCCGGAAATGGTGTGTCTCCCTCCACCTGCTGAGCGAGGGGAGTGCAGGGTCTCTCCAACATCCCCAGAGTCTCTGCTCTCAGGACCCGAAGCTGCCTGCCCCTCCCCACTGGAGACCTCGCTGTTTCCTCCACTGGAAGAGGAGGTGCTGCTGGTCAGGTGGGGCCGGGGCTCTCTGTAACATCCCAAGAGCCCTTCCACCACCCTGCGCTGTGCCGGGGACAGTTCTCTGACATAACCTTTAGATGAAAACTGGGAAAAGCACTAAAGTTGTTGGGCCAGAAAAAAATTAAGTATTTCGTGAACAAGTGTAGAAATGCTAGGAGACCCTTCAACTTCTGAGTACTTAGTCCACCATCCACTGTGTTCTTCATAGCTGCAAGTTCAGCTTCCACTAGGTTGCTGTTAACTCACGTAAGAGATGGCTGCGTGTAATTTTGAATTTCAAATGTATCTGTGCAGAGGATGGAGAAGCTAGAGAACGTGATGAAATCAGACATGACAGACGAAAAGAGAGACAGCACGACCGGAATCTTTCCAGAGCAGCCCCTGACAAAAGGTAAAGTTGTTCAGCTAATAATAACTAATTGATCAAGGTAAATGTAAAAAGTTTGATTCTAACCCAACAAATTAGCATTCACTTGGTTCTTCTTTTGTATTAAGTTACTGTTTAGTTATTATTCCATAAAATTTATATACCACTTCATTGGAGAAAACCTTAAAGCAATTTACAAGATCCAGAAATGTACATACCTGTAGTGCCATGATTTCTGGTGTGCTATGGCACACTATTATGTTAAGAGGAGTAGAGAGTGTCGATTTTTGTGCTACTATGTATTAAGTGCTTGTGTGTTCTTCTGCATAACATTAGTTGAGGCTCTGTATAGCACTATTTCCTTAGTTTCTCTCTATCAGCCCCAAAGGAGAGACCAAGGATGTATTATGATGGGATCTGCATCGGATGGGAAAAAGTTAACTTTGAGGATTAGCATGGAGAACATTAAACAGACAATCATATGGCCTTTTAAAATGTGGGGAGGGGTTATGGTTTTGTTTATTATTAAGAGATTTATTGTTGTTTTTATACTGTAAACCACCCAGTAATCCTTGGAGGAAGAGAGGTAAATAAATTTAATAAATAATAATACCACCATGATCTTGCTTTTGATGGTCAGACAGGAGAGTGATACTGTAGAATGCAATATTTCCCCCTAGGCAAGAATGATGCTTGGATAAAGGCTTGAATGTGGCAGGTCCTCCTCTGCCCATCATGTAGATTTCCCCCCACTAAGTTTACTCTTAGGCTTCACACTTTGTGCCAGTTGGACTAGCTATCTATTGTATTTTGAGAACCATATTTCTTTGCAGGGTGGGTTGATTTTTAAATCACACAGAAAAAACATAAATGGATTAATTTTGCATCTGAAGATTTTAATTGTTTCAAATCATTTCCCTTGTTTTAATTTATGTACTTCCTGAGCAAGCATACATGTGAACTAGTTGATAGAATAACTTAACACACAATTAATTTTGTTAAGTAGCAATTCGTAAGAGCCTTTATACAACCTGGGAATATATTCCACAACTTCTATGCAGCCCAGTTCTTTTGCACAACAAAATTATAACTGCTTTGGAGACAAGGGGAACAGTTTGATTCTGTTTCTGTTTGGCCCTTTCTGTATTACCTGCGAAAACACTAAACACTTCCTTGAAGTTGAATGCTAGAATCCAAAGACGTTTAAAACTTGTTCCTAATGACCTAAGAGGACTCTAGGTTTGTTTGTTCTGAAATAGCACTCCCCTTGCAGTTCCCCAGGCTTGTATGGCAAGCTATTTTTTGAAGCTAAAGAGTTTCAAAAACAGTTTGTCATGGTGTGAAGTCAGGTTTATGAAGATGGAAAAATGCAAAGGAACCACTGGGTAGTTCAAATGTCATTCATGGCTGAAACAAAATAGAAAATTCTTTTCAGTAGCACCTTAAGAAACCAACTGTGTTGGTCTCTTAAGGTGCTACTGAAAAGAATTTTCTATTTTGTTTCAGCTATGGCAGACCAACACGGCTACCCACCTGTAACTGGATTCATGGCTGAGTTTTTCCTGTGTTGAAGCAAATCAGCACTGCTTCCTCAAAGTATGTCTAGCGCCCCCCGCCCAATAACTGCAAAACTCTCAGTCTGACTTCCAGCATCTTTATTCTGAATAGGCAAACTCATCACATGGAAGTTTTAATTGTTGATATTTTTGCAACATAACCAGTATACAATGTTGTTAACTCAGGTCGAAGCTGCAAAGGAATGAGAACAGAGATATTAGTGAAGTCATTGCCTTGGGTGTTCCTAACCCTCGGACATCCAATGAGATCCAGTATGACCAAAGGCTCTTCAACCAGAGTAAGGTAAGTAATGCCACCCATTGCTCTGGAAAGTTATCACTAAGTTGGCCAGGTGTACAGCATTAAATAGTCAAAACAAAATCGAACATTCTTTCTAGTAGCACCTTAGAGACCAACTGAGTTTGTTCCTGGTATGAGCTTTCGTGTGCATGCACACTTCTTCAGATACCGAAGCATTAAATAGATACGACATAAAAACACCCTAAGCCAGGCACCCCCAACCTTTGGCCCTCCAGATGTTTTGGCCTATAACTCCCATGATTCCTAGCTAACAGGACCAGTGGTCAGGGGTGATGGGAATTGTAGTCCAAAACATCTGGAGGGCCAAAGGTTGGGGGTGCCTGCCCTAAGCCATGTCAGCCAATAGATTGAACAAACCATATTTTATCTTCTTGTTTTCCAAATAGCTCACTGTGTAGTAGATCTGACAACAGTTATTTGAGCCTATGTTCATAATTTTCAGCAATTCTAATTTAAAGTATTCAGATGACAACAACTAGGAACCTGTAACAAGTGTAAGTTGCAGGTTATACATTTGTTGTGGAAAATATTAGGCTGGTGGGGAGTGGGTAGGAAAGGAATTGGACTCTGAAGACGCGTCCTCAAGATTATTTTTGTAATGAAGGGGCAGCTACCAAGCACTCTGTACTGTTGTGTTCCAGACCTAGAGAGGCCCCAGGAAAGGGCCTATTAAAGCAAGCACCACATCTCAGAATGGGATAGCCCTATCCTAGAACATGTTGAGTGAAGGAAAGCAAACTTTGCACTTCCTCCAGACGATACAATTAAACAGCTTCCTTTCCTCTACAGCACTAGATTCTAACACCAACCTTTACCTTTCAGTTGTTAAGAATTCAACATGTAAATTAGGGGTGGGTAACCTTTGGCCCTCAGGAAAATTTTATGCAGTTGATTTTAAAAACCATCTGCAAGTCATCAGTTCATACAATAATTTGCCCATCCTCACAACCTGCTAGGCTGAGGTGGCAGCAGAAAGAGATGAAGAGTACCCCCCCTTTTTTACTCTGACCCTTTATCGTATGCCTCCTACCAAATTACCCCTAAAGTAGGTAATGTGGCCCTCAACAGGAAAAATGGGTGCCCACTCCAGTATAATTTAATACAAAATAAGCCACCTCTAAATATAACTTAATATACTACCAAAGCCCCTCAATGAGCAGTGGTTAGAAAACTATGGGTAGGTTAAAAGTAAAATGCATTGCACTATCCTGCAAGATTGCCTTCATTATGGGTAAATTTAGCTTTCAGTATAATAGTGTTTCAAAGCATGCAGCACTTCTGTTTAGTGGAGAAGAGTGCTCTCTGATACCACTGTGGTTGAAGGCTAAACCTGAACATGGTATCCCAAGCCATTGAGAACCAAGTTTCTCCTTTCATCTGAATAGTTCCATCCTTTTCTCTTACGCTAGTATGCAACAAAGTTGGGACTTGTTGGTTGTATGGGTAATTTCTGTTCTCCCAGAGAATGCTGTATTCTGACTGAACAGCAATCTACCTAATGCAGTTAGGTAGGTTTTCGTAGTAGTATTGATTTCTAAGGGAACCTATTTTTGGACATTGTGCTTGTTAGTATCCAACTACCGTGTTTCTCCTAAAATAAGACACCGTCTTATATTTTTTTTTGCTCAACAAAACACAGTATGGCTTATTTTCAGGGGATGTCTTATTTTAACCGTGTCGCATCGGTACGCTGCATAGCCACGCCTCTCCAGGCTGTTTTAATGGGAGGTACCACGTCACTATGGCTTATTTTCGGGGTATGGCTTATTTTTGGGGAACGGCTTATATTTCGCAAATGCATAGAAATCCTGCTATGGCTTATTTTATGGCCATGTCTTATTTTAGGAGAAACAGGGTAATATAGACGGTTTTGGTGTTCTGCTAGGGTATGGACAGTGGCTTTGCTGGAGGAGAAGATGAAATTTACAATGTCTATGACCAGCCCTGGAGAAGTGGTAAAGACATGGCCCAGAACATCTACAGACCTAGTAAAAATGTGGATAAGGACGTGTATGGTGATGATTTGGAGGCACGAATAAAAACTACTAACAGGTATGGAAATTTCAAGTATTTCCAATTGTATTTTTACTACTAGAACACTAGATTTACTACTTTCTTTTGGTCTTGCAGGTTTGTTCCTGATAAGGAATTTTCTGGCTCAGACCGCAGGCAAAGAGGTCGAGAAGGACCAGTTCAGTTTGAGGAGGATCCTTTTGGTCTAGACAAATTCTTGGAGGAGGCCAAACAGCATGGGGGCTCAAAAAGGCCTTCTGATAGTAGCCGCCCTAAAGAACATGAGCATGAAGGCAAGAAGAGAAGGAAAGAGTAAGGAATTGGTTTCAAGCATTTTAAACTAGACTGCAGGGGATTGTCTAAACCACCTGACAGTTCCTCTATAGTGGATATAGGCACCCAGCTAAAGGAACACTTTTGACCAAGGAACAGAGGAAGTAAGGAAAAACTGGACCACTGAATTATAGGTTTTGTGTTTGGGCCTCTAGCTGTGTGCTGCCCCTTCGTTTTTACACAGGTGGAACTCTGTTCTCTTAAGGTCAGAATAAGCTGCCTGGTGCATATGGAGTTCTTAGTTAAAGCTGCTTATTCCATCTGATAATACTCCCCCTTGTACATAGTTTGCCCTGCTTCTGCTACGTATGTGAGAGGGGAGAGAAAGTGTATTGTGGTTCATTTGCTCTGCTGTGATTGTATAGTTCATTCATCTTAAGCCTAAGAGAAACAGCTGGATTCATTTAACTGAGATGAATACATATCCAAGTTTATTTTAGTTTCTTTATACAGCAGTGAAATAAAGTCTCCTTCCTTTAACTGATGTCAGCAGTTCTTCTGTTTGAAAGGTGGCCTTTGCTTTTCTGACGTTTCACATCAAGCTGAAAGATTGAACAAACACAATTGCTAGTAAGGCAGCAGAAGAAACAAGCTTAATATCCATATCAATGTTGATATACTTAATATATTCATGTTTTAGGTGATGTTCCACATAAGATGAAACCACTTTTCATAAAACATTCATGTAAGTTTCTACGAATGAAGGCCTGTTATGAACCCCTAATGAAATGCTTTTTTGGCTGAAAGAAATACCAGATCAGCTTATTAATTAAAATTACCTACAGGATTACTACAATGTATGTTTTAGATACAGCTTCATAAACGGCTTTCAACATTTAATTATGCCAACTTTCAACTGTAAATGCACCGACTAATGATCAACCAACTTTCCTTTATTCAATATACGTCATTTCACATTTAGAACTTTAAACATCATAGATTTCCATAAACTTACACTCCGCTAAATTTTCAAGACTCATTTTCATTTGTGGAGTATATATCTGTGAAGAGACTGTTAGACTGAACTTATTTCAGGTATGAATTGAACTATGAAGGACTGAACATGACAGCCATTTTATTTATTTCCCTTTCCTGTAAGGACCTGAAGGTGGGGTGCATAATTTTCCTCTCCTTTATCCTTGTAACAATTCTGTGAGGAGGGTTAGCTGGGGGGAAAAATAAGTGGTACAAGGTCTCTGAAATGTTCCTTGGCAAGCAGGCTTTATATTAGGCTCCTTTTAATTGGCACCAAATGCAAAACCCGCTGGAATTGGTTGCACCCGGGAGCGCTTTACATAAGTTTGCTAGTACAACTGATCCCTGCTGAAAGTTAGGTTTGCAAAGCACTGCTGGTCAGCAATGCCTGAAATCTTCCTTTAACAGGGACTTCCTTTACAGCCTGGCTTGCATTGAAGCTGAGCTGCAAAGAACCAAGAAGCACACTTAAGAACATGCCCCTGAGTATTTCAACTCCAGCCCACCACCTCTGCTGCAATTGGAAGTAGTAGAGAAAAAGTGTAGCTATCCGTTTTGAATAAATGTTTGTGAATGACAATGGTAACTAAGGTGCCTCTCAAGTACCACTACAGAGTATGTACAAATCAACTGTGTCAGTTGTTTTCTCCTTGCCCTGTTCTCCGTGGTCAGCTTGGCTTGGGAAAGTTGTGGGTTGAGGCCTAACACTAGCATTGCCCCCTACTCAGTGCTGCCTGTAGGAGGGGGAAATTATTATAACACAGTAGAAAACAATTCTCTTCCTCCTTCACACAACCAAGCAATGAGACCATGTTAAGGGAGCGCAAACTGACCCTCTCCTTCCTCAGACCATAATGATATATTACACCCTGTGGATCAGGAGTGGGTAAAACAAAGACATGCCACCAAATGCTGGCTCTCAAGACTCCCCAGTCCACACCTTTCTCTTTTACCAAGCTGGAACATGTTCTTTAACTGTGGTGCTACCTCTTGCTTTTCTATATGGACAGGTGGGTGGAGAAAGCCTCTGGTTTTGCATGGCTCTTAGGTAACCTACTGTAAGTCACATCCATTGCTCCGTCTACTTTCTGGACCTCATCCACCACTGGGGTGTAGGCCTAGAAGGATGTTCATGAGGGATTATGCCCCTTTGACTGAAAACTATTCACTCCCCTGCTTATAAATATATTCTATCAATGCAAGTCTCAAGTCATTTATTAGGCCTGAACTTGTGAAAGGTCTGAAATGTGCAACGAACAAGCTAACCAGGCCATTCTCAGTGTTCACCTTTAAATACAAAATGGCAATTCACTTCTAGGATAAGAAATTCAGTAAGCACAGTACCATAGCCTCTTACCTTAGCTCCTTCTAGAATATGAGTGTCTTGCTGCAAAGAATTTTTAACACCTTCTTCTGTAGAAAATCCAACCCAGCAAAAACCTTTGTGGAATCCTGTTTCTTTATCCTAATCATCCAAAACAAGTACGTTGAATTGATTTAGATTTGATGGATCCTATGTACTTAATCAACTACTGCTTAAGTGCTACTTCAGTATGGACTACATATGCCCTTTTCACCTTCAACAGAAACCTGGTGAACAAAAGTGTCATGCAGAAAGCCATTACCAATCATAAATGTTAAACAACTGGCAAATTATATTATCTTCCCAACAGACTAGGAAGTTTCCTAGCCACTTATTTCACTGGTTTATGTGGGATGACAAGAATGAATTTGCTGGAAGCTAACGAGTTGCCTCAGGAGTAGCCAATGTGGTGCCCTCCACATGTTGCTTAACTCAAACTTCCATCAACACCAGGCATTATGCACAAAGGCGACAAAGGAGTACCTTGGTTGGTTCCCCCATAGTTACCTTATACTAGGGGGTTGAGAATTTCCTGGGAAACTAATTTTGGATAGGCCACTGGGAACGGGTTGAGTTATAGCTGAAATCCTACAAGCTGGGAGTAAATCCTTACTTGTGAGTAGACTTAGTGATTGCACTGTAAATTACAGTGGTGCCTCGCAAGACGAAATTAATTCGTCCCGCAAGTCTTTTCGTCTTGCGGAAATTTCGTCTTGCGAAGCACGGTTTCCCATAGGAATGCATTGA
Organism: Lacerta agilis; assembly: GCF_009819535.1. Classification (NCBI taxonomy): domain Eukaryota; kingdom Metazoa; phylum Chordata; class Lepidosauria; order Squamata; family Lacertidae; genus Lacerta; species Lacerta agilis. Next base: position 27,795,291 of record NC_046312.1, read on the forward strand.
AATTTAAACAATGCGTTCCTATGGGAAAAAAGTCCAAGCCTCCTGCCGGCGAGCGGGGAAAGCGAGCGGCAGAGCAAGCGGCAGAGCGACCGGTGAGCGGGGAGAGCAAGCAGGGAGCACGATCGGAAGCAGGGGAAGCCAGGAAAGCAAGCGGGGAGCAGGATCCACGGCGGGAGAAGCCAGGAAAGCAAGCGGGGGACACGATCCACGGCGGGAGAAGCCAGGAAAGCAAGCAGGGAGCAGGATCCACGGCAGGAGAAGCCATCGGAGCAAGCAGGGAACGCAGTGGGAAAGCAGAAAAGCAAGCGGGGGACACGATCCATAGCGGGGGAAGGCAGAAAAGCAAGCGGGGGACACGATCCACGGCGGGAGAAGCCAGGAAAGCAAGCAGGGAGCAGGATCCACGGCGGGAGAAGCCATCGGAGCAAGCAGGGAACGCAGTGGGAAGGCAGAAAAGCAAGCGGGGGACACGATCCACGGCGGGAGAAGCCAGGAAAGCAAGCAGGGAGCAGGATCCACGGCGGGAGAAGCCATCGGAGCAAGCAGGGAACGCAGTGGGAAGGCAGAAAAGCAAGCGGGGGACACGATCCATAGCGGGGGAAGGCAGAAAAGCAAGCGGGGGACACGATCCATAGCGGGGGAGGCAGAAAAGCAAGCGGGGGACACGATCCACGGCGGGAGAAGCCAGGAAAGCAAGCAGGGAGCAGGATCCACGGCGGGAGAAGCCATCGGAGCAAGCAGGGAACGCAGTGGGAAGGCAGAAAAGCAAGCGGGGGACACGATCCATAGCGGGGGAAGGCAGAAAAGCAAGCGGGGGACACAATCCACGGCGGGAGAAGCCAGGAAAGCAAGCAGGGAGCAGGATCCACGGCGGGAGAAGCCATCGGAGCAAGCAGGGAACGCAGTGGGAAGGCAGAAAAGCAAGCGGGGGACACGATCCATAGCGGGGGAAGGCAGAAAAGCAAGCGGGGGACACGATCCATAGCGGGGGGAGGCAGAAAAGCAAGCGGGGGACACGATCCACGGCGGGAGAAGCCAGGAAAGCAAGCAGGGAGCAGGATCCACGGCGGGAGAAGCCATCGGAGCAAGCAGGGAACGCAGTGGGAAGCCAGAAAAGCAAGCGGGGGACACGATCCACGGCGGGAGAAGCCAGGGGAGCAAGCGGGGAGCAGGATCCACGGCGGGAGAAGCCAGCGGAGCAAGCAGGGTGAGCGGCGGCAGCAGGAGAAAGCTGGGTGTGGGGAGCAGGGGCCGCAGTAAGGGAGAAGCCGTGGCTAAAATGGCGCCGGACCTACCTCCTCCCTCCCGGAGCGGTGAGTGTTCTGGGGTTTGCGGGGAGCAAAGGGCAGGCTCGGGAGCCGAGGGTAGGCTCGGCTGCTCCACCTTGGAACTTGTGAGCCTCTACGGTGGGAGGAGGCGAGCTGCCGCTTCCGGTTCCCGCCACTGCTGCCGCTCTCCTTGCAGCAGCAGGTTCCGGCTTTTTCTTAAAGTGGTACCGCGCAAGACGATTCGTTTTGCGAGTCACGGCCATTAAAAAATTCGTTTTGTGAATCACCTAAAAAATCGAAAAACCCTTTCGTCTAGCGGGTTTTTCGTCTTGCGAGGCATTCGTCTTGCGAGGTACCACTGTAATATAAAACTAAAAGGAAAGCAGTTACTCTACAAGTAACATTTTGTACTTGATTGCCAATATCCAAACACAAAATACTCAACTTGGAACATGATCTAGCCATAGTTGCATAATTAACCCTTCCACTGAAATTCAAAGTGCTCATTTTTTTATGTCTTCTTGTCATTGTGTTAGCACAGCAAAAGCTGTGTGTGTGTGTGTGTCCCTGATTTAAATGCAGGAGCAGTGAACTGCACAAGATAGGAAACTCATAAAGTGGGAACTGTATGCTCTTCATATTAAGTGCATGCCTTTCTTTATCCCCGAGATATTAGTGTCTGAGCACAAGCAGCCCTTAGATGCAGATATCGCAGAGGGCAGAAACTAGCTGAAAGTCCATCTGAAAATAAAGTTTGTAAAATGCATGGGAAGAAAAAGAACCATTGGTGGTCTCTGCTAAGTGTGTTCAAATACAGTTCTAAAGGTGCCAGAGAATACTGCACTGTCTGAATAGTTTGAATTTTTCTTTTATAATTTTCAGATGCATTTTAAAATCCAAATGCAGGCCATGATACCAACTGGATATTAACACTTGTTAGGTGGCTTTGTGCCAGACCTGAAATTTACTGTTATATGTAAATTGCAATTGTATAAAACTAAAATGCAGTGGACAGAAATATTTTGTTGAGTTTAGGTTCAGTTAACGGCAATGATACTCACAAATGGCAGCATGCATTTTCTCACGGAGCCAAACTGAGCAAAATACTGTTTTACTTCATCTGCCAAAAGAGAGAAAGAGTCATTTATCAAACCAGGTTGTCTTGGGGCGTTTCTGTGCATGACCACGACGTGATTTTTAAATTAGGGCGAGAATAGTGGAGTTCTTCTTAGGGCTGCAAACATGGAAGATGGCCCGTTGCAAAAGAATTAAGAGCTCTGCACCTTTGCAGAGGAGGGGGCGTTTCTGTAGGTGCTGCTTCCATGACGTCAGCCGAAACCCCTTCCTCTATAGCCCTTTAGTCGGGGTACAAAGCCTTCAGCACAAGAAAGAAGGTGGGTCCGACTCACGTCTCGGGCCTCCCTCTGGGTTCTCCAAAGCATCTGATGCAGGGATGGAGAAAAGGGCTTAAAAAACCTCGGGAGAGGGAGGCGCCAGGCACCCACGCTATAACCCCGGCTAGCCGCCTTTTAAGACTTACAGCACCCCTTGTGGCTCTCTGAAACCCCTTCCTTTCCCTAACCCCGCACCCTACTCACTTGGCCCCGCCGTCCAAGGCACGCGAGCGACGAAGACCTCGAAAAGCCGCCGGGAAGAACCTGCCGCCGCCATCTTGAAAGCCAGGAGGAAGTAAGGCGGGCTCTGACCGGCCAGCCAATGGGGAGGCGCGCTCTTGCCCTTTCCGCTGAGAGCGAGCAAGGTCACTCCCGGCACTAAGATGGCGGCGGGCGCCGTTTCTGCGCGGGAGGGTGGCGAGGACGCCTTCCGCCGGCTCTTTCGCTTCTACCGGCGGTGGGAGGGCTCGGACCCTTCAGGGGCCATTGATTTCTCGAAGCCAGCGGCGCGGCAGGTAAACCGGACGGTAGTACCCTACCACACCGCCTCCGCCAACGCACGCTCTTGTCTCCATGGTGACAGCTGCCCCTTCCGGCAGCTGCTGCCCCCCCCGTGGGGGAATCTTCTCCATCTCCCGCATAGTTTTTGCCTCTGTATTTGCAGCTGAGCAGGAATGCCGGATGGATGGAGGTGGGAAGGTTTCTTTTGTGGCAGAACTGAGGTTATTGTTGGGGGGGGGGTTGGCCAGCCACCCACAACATGTACACTCAGGTGTGGAATTCCTGAGGTAGGGACAGTGTCGATTTTTAAAAGAGACTAGTACAACATATCGCTCAATGCAAGCAGCCACAAGCCTTCAAAAATACAGTATGACACACGTGCAGTGTGAAGCAATACAGGATTCTGCTTTTTTGGTATAAGGCACATGGATTCACATATATGAAAAATCTAAACTGTTAGCCACCTGGTGTTGTCTTCTTTGAGCTAAGATCTCCAGGCAAAAGCTTTTTACCAGCCATAAGAGAGATGCCAGCAGTTAAATCTGGAACGTTTAGTCTTCAAGGCAGTGTGCAGTATTACCAAAGTGTGGCTTTTCCACAAAATGACACTGCGTTTTGGTTGGTGTGTGCTTTTGGGATTGTTGGTGAAAGGTGAAGGAGAGTGGTAAACTGAATCCTCATGAACGGTTGTGGGCAGCTAGAGAAATGAAGGTATTTTATTATGATAGTTTACAAATACTGATTGTTTGTTTGTTTATATCCCAACTTTTCTCCCAGAAAGGTAGGTCATAAAAATTGAAGCAAACGTGGGTAAACAGAAAGCTAAAAGCATATAAAAGATAATAGTTCAATTACTTTTCAACTATTATCTTTCATATGCTTTTACCTTTCTGTTTTTTATCCATGTTTGCTTTAACTATAAGAGAATTAGAATCATATGAAAACAAATCTAGTAAAAGGAAAACAACAACAGTACAGCACTACTAAAAGCCCTTTCCTTAAGAACAGTCAGCTCCCCAAAACCCACCAGAAGATTACAGTCTTCACTTCTTGGCAGAAGGACAATGAGGGAGCCAGTCTAGCCTCTCTAGTAAGAGAGTTCCAGCCTTGGAGCAGTCACCAAGAAGGCCCTTCCCCATGTCCCCACTAAACATGCCTGTGAGGGTGGCAGAATTGAAAGAAGGGCATCCCATGAAGATTTTGGAGCCCAGCCAGGTTCATCTGAGAGAAAATGGTTCTTCAGATAGCCTGGGCCTAAGTGAGCTGGACCATAAAGAAGGCTGATCATTGAAGAATTGATGCTTTTGAATTATGGTGCTGGAGGAGACTCTTGAGAGTCCCATGGACTGCAAGAAGATCAAACCTATCCATTCTGAATACTTTGGCCACCTCATGAGAAGAGAAGACTCCCTGGAAAAGACCCTGATGTTGGGAAAGATGGAGGGCACAAGGAGAAGGGGATGACAGAGGATGAGATGGTTGGACAGTGTCTCGAAGCTACCAACATGAGTCTGACCAAACTGGGAGGCAGTGGAAGACAGGAGTGCCTGGTGTGCTCTGGTCCATGGGGTCACGAAGAGTCGGAAATGACTAAACGACTAAACAACAACAAAGTGTAGGCTGGTTATCTTTAGGATATCTTTTTTTTTTTACTGGGCAAGCAAAGATACATTTCTTGATATTCCTGACATTTTCAAAAGATTAGCATCTTGCAGCTGCTACAGTTTACTGATCTGTCACCAGCATTCTGTTTTCCACTGAAGGGAAATTGTTACAGTCAGAAGTATGTCCCATTGAGTTCAGTGAGGCTTACTCCCAGGTAAATGGGGTTAGACTTTCAGCCTGTTAATTTCATAAAGCTCCTTGAGAAGCAGCCTGAAGATGTGTAACAAATGTTCTACCACTATGGCACCACATAATAAATGAAGTCATATCCATGTTTGAACATTTTTCTACTTGTTAATCGTCTGGGTCAAAACTACCGGTATATGTTACATACAGTATGATGTCAAGATTCTTTTTGATGACTGTTGCTGCAGTTAGGTAGAAAACTACAGTAGTGGGGTGGGGAGGGCATTCTGGTTTTTCTCTGAATATCTCTCCCTTTAGCTACTTCTGCTTTGGGTTCTTAAGTCTAAATCCTTTAAAGATTATTTATTTGTTTAAATTTATGATTTGTCTTTTGTATGAGCCTCAAGGCAATTTTAATATGCATCTTATCTGAGCTTAGGTTCTTGCTTCTGAAAACTAAAGTTAAAATCACCTACTTGGTATTTAAGGGGCTGCTTTGAGGTTTTTTAACAATCAAGTGTCATATACATTTTATGAAATAAATAAATAAATAATAGGGTAATCTTTTTACTGCTCACGGTGCCTTAGCCATTGTTTGATGAATATGCAAATCTCTGTGCACACTAAAAGACTCAGCCAAATTTAGTGGTGCCCAGATGAGCATTACCCTGCAAATAGAGTGCACATCCAGAAACATTTCTGCATCCATGTCAGCTGGTCTATCAATGGAAGCTTGCTTTTTCACAGGGATTTCCCTCATTGGATCAGGGCAATGGAGTCAATATTGATAAAAGTGGTTAAGGGGAATGTGATATAAATTGTATGAAATTGCATAAAAAAGGAATCTGAAATGATTAACTCTTTTTTAATGCTAGAGTTATACAGTGCTTATTGAAAACAACATGAAACTTATTAAAAACTCTATATAAACAAAAATTTATCTTTGGAACTCATTGCCCCCCATCATTCTCTTTGTGTCCTTAGAGCAGACTCAGTTGCCAGAAGCCTAGATATTGTGATCGTTGTTCTCTGTTAATGTCTCCTGTTGTTGAATTTGCTTTTGCAAATATTTGAAGGTGACCCAAATGACTGTATAAGAATGCATAGACAATTGTCCTAATTTTGGAATATTGCTGTTGAACATTTTTAATGTAGATTTCTTATCCCTTTGATTGCTCTTTAAAACTGAAAGGAGAGACCTGTATTGTGGCCCACTCACTTGTTTGGTACATCCACAGTGCCTCTGATGATCATCATCATCCTTGTCTGTGGCAAATATACGAATTACATTTGTTCTTCTCTGTTCTTGATCTTTTTATCAATGGGCTTTAAACACTGGTGACAAGTCACAAAAGTTCAGTATACCCTTGTAAGGAAACTGCATAGGAATTCACTGTGTTATGCATTTTACTAGTTAGTTCTCCGCTGTGTGTTCTGTCTCTTCCCTATCTTTTTTTTTAAAGCCTCTTTGCATTATTATCAGACATGTTGCAGAAAGGAAGGTTCTGTCTTGCCTATTGCTTCTTACCCACCTCATTCCATTATCTTCTGACTGTTGCAGGAAATTAACTACTGAAGAGAAAATTAACAATAAAGGTGACATTTTCAGGGTGACAGAGGATTAACAGTGTCTTCAGTAACAAAAGATCCCTTTTTATTTCATTAAGAATAACATATTAAAAGTGACTACTAGGTATTAACAATTTCCGACTAGCACCAGTGCTTAGACAGGTTTACTGGTCCTCAGTTAATACTGTAATGAGTGCTGTATAATTACAGCCCTCCCAAGGAGAATTTCTGTCACAGAAAGAAGCTCTTCAGACCTCAAGATTGCATAATTATGATTACCCTCTTATTTCTTCAGCATCGTTTGTAATTTCAATTAAAATCACATATCCACCAGAGTTGGAAACTAATGCATTATCCCATTTGAAATTGGGATTCTACTTTGCCACAGGCTATAAAATGTTGTGGCTTTCTAGCACTCGCAATCCTTGTGTTAATAGCCATAATCGTACATAATGTTGGGATTATAGTGCAGACAGAAAAGTGAGCTGGTGGTCAGAACATTGTGACTTCAGGTTCCAGTATCGCACAACCTACTTAATCAAGAAATGAAATGTGCCACAAAAACCATCACAGGTCCAGAGAAGCAACTGCTGCTTTATTGTCTATCTGACAGTTCCCCTGTAATGAAAACAAATACTATATTGCTTTCAAGAGCTGGAATTCTAAATATATCACATGCCTCTAACTCAGATATTTTACAACCTGGTAGATTTCAGGAAGCATCGCAAATCAGTGTGATAGGTACGCAACAATGGGAAAATTTGAGTGTAAGTTCAATTTCCTGGGTTTACTATTATTTCCATTTTAAAGCTATAGTAACAGCGTTTCCGTGCACAGCTCTGGTTCGCCAGAAGCAGCTTAGTCATGCTGGCCACATGACCCAGAAGCTGTACGCCAGCTCCCTCGGCCAATAAAGCGAGATGAGCACTGCAACCCCAGAGTCATCCATGACTGGACCTAATGGTCAGGGGTCCCTTTACCTTTACCTTTTATCTGACTCTAAAAGATAGTAGGCATAGTCCAGCAAATAGCCCCAGTACAACTAACATCAGGCCCACTTATTTCAGAAAAACACTATTAACTTTTGCTTCATTGTCCCCAGTGATTTACTTTGATAACCCATTGAATTTAAAGGTAACACTATCCAATGAACTGTGCTGCTAATTAAAATATTTAGTGAACTTTTAGTATAAACTTGCCTTCTCTACAGATTTATTTTTATGAATATTTAAACTGGCAAGGTTCTTACTCCCCTCAACTGTTCTTTTTGATGGCTGACTTTGAGAAATATCAAGGTGCTTTCTTAGCATGTCCAAACTCAGCACAAGATCTAGCTGGTTTCTCTGCTCTTGTTGGGAAAATGCCCTGGAGAGATACATCAGGCAGCTTAGTAAGGGACAAGGCACCCTCAACTCTGAGCTAAGGAGGAAGTTTGGGGCTTATTTTTGTAGTTGAACTTAGCCTCTCTGAAACATATTGACATGACAGTCAAGACTCAGTTCCTTTCAAGGGGCAAAGTAGGGTTAGTGATGGGCACAACTCCTACCAGCTAATAAAATTCAGCCAGATTTTGTGGGCCACATTTCAGGTGTCTCATATTCAAATTTCCTCCACCAGATTGTCAGCTCTCCCCTGAGTTTTTCATCAGTAAGTGATCGTGATGCTTACAGAGCAGGGCTGCGTCCAGTTAATCAATGGAAAGCCTATGGCCTCAAAAACTATCCAGGTGAGTGTGTTTGTATGACAAGCAAGGGGCAGGGGAGCACTTTTTTGATGTGGTGTTTGCTTCTCTCATTATTTATGATACAAATTTTATATGATACAAATTTAGTTGGGAGAACAGCTTGTAGCAACCTGTATTGTTTCTGAAGGACATAAGTTGTAAACTTGTAAGCTCTGTGTTCCTGCTGTTTCTCAATGTTCTTTTCAGTGCTACATGTATAGAGGCCCTAACTATCTCTTCCCCATCCACCTTCATTTTTGTCTAGGGTTTATATTTATCCCAGATCCCTTCCTTCCGGGCTGCCAGCGTCACTGGGTGAAGCAGTGCCTGAAGACGTACACCCAGAAGCCTAATGTGTGCAATTTGGATATGCACATGTCTTCTACGGAGACCACTGATCTGTGGGGGAAGAGTCAGCATCAGTTGCGGTATGTCCTGGCTCCAAATAATCCCAAGGCAATTTGATAAAAGCTCATTTACATATCTCCTTTATATCCCAGTTCAGTAATCACTGAGCCCATCTGTATGAGTGCCATTGGTCACTCCCAGAGTTAGCTCATTCAGCAACATCATGAATCCAAGCCCTTAGTGTCGTCAGCCCAGTATTGTGGAATACTCTGCCAGTAGATACAGCAGGCACCTGCTGTTTCAGCTTTTAAATCCCTGCTGAAAGCTTCTATTCTGTCAGGGTTATTCAGACAGTTGAGAGCATATCCACAATAATTAGCTGATTTCTGATTTCAACTTTTTATATGGTTTTTATTGTATTTTTATGCACAATTGTTTTAACTGCTCTGATTTTTTTATGAATAGTTATATATAAATATGTTTATAAATAATGAAGTCTCTTAACTATGTTTTAAGTGTCTGGTATTGTCTTTGTTTCCATTTATGATTAACCAAGGAGCTAACATATTTCTATTCAGATTATTTAACACTAACCAACTTGTTCTTTGAAACAAACTAGGTATTTGCTATTTTTAAAAAAAAAAAAATACACAAAAAATCATTGATGTTTATCCATAGTGTACTAATTTCAACAGACAGCTTTGTCTTGGTTGCTAACTATTCTCAGTGCTGGATTCATGAACCAAGAGGCCCTCTGTGCTGCTCTATGCTGTTCATTCACCCTATTATGTGTGACTGTCAAAATTAGGGTTGTATAAGGAGACGATGATGATGATATGCTTCCCTATCACCAGACAACTTTAGAACAATTCCTGCTGTGAGTCAGAGCAGGGGACAGATGCTGGTTCCCTCGGCCTGAAAAGCGAGATGAGCACCGCACCCCATAGTTGCCTTTGACTGGACTTAACAATCCAGGGGTCCTTTACCTTTTACCTTTAGCTACTTATAGTGATGGGGAGAGTGGTAAGAAAAATAATGTAAGCTGTTGAAAGTTTGGACTTAGCCAAGAAAGTGAAATGCTTTCTCCTCTTTTCGCTTGAGCATTTATTCTACCTCAACTTCTTTATCTGAGGATTTTTTTGTCTTTGATTATTCTGTGAGCAGTAGAGGAAGCTGCACTGCTCAAGCAGTTTTGGAGATACAATTTTTGCAGCATGGCAGTGAATTAACCTTATTTGTAGTTGTTTGACCTGAGTTTTTGACATTACAGTTGGGCATCCAGTCAAGCAAAGGGGCCAAAGGATTAAATGAGGCTGAAATGCACTTGCAGAGTAATGTAATTAAAACTTGTCATTATCTGCACATGGAGCTAGTTATTTGTAAAGGCTGCCGGTTCTATTTGACCCGGCAATGAAATTTAAATGCTGAAGTTGTACCTCTATAAAACTTTCCTCCAGTACCAGGATAAAGGGTTTCAACAGTGACTATATAATTGCCCTGGGAAGCCTTAAATGGTAAAGTCAGGTGATTTGCTCTTCTTTTCAGTTGTTATTTTAAAATTCTTTTTTTATTGCCCGAATGTGGGCTTTTGGGTGTGTTCTCTGATTTTGATGTCTGAATTGACTTATAACAAGTTAGTGGTTTAGAAATACCCCAATAAATAAATATTTGGAAGATAGTGTATTTCTGCTTTTAGGGTAATGTGGTGTAGATTCCTTTCCGTGGTCAGAGATGTCGGGTGTCTGCCTTGACCTGGCGGTTGCAAGCAGATCCCACTGACAAACTTTTAATATCCATTCTCTTTTGGTTTAGAGCTAATTTCATAGTGACCAAAGACAGTGATGCCATAACAACAACAACAACAACAACAACAACAACAACAACAACAACAACGATATATTTCTTAAACCCTGCCCAACCCACTGGGTTGCCCCAGCCATGCTGGGCAGCTTCCCAAAAAAATACAGAGGGAAAGAAAAAAGAAAGCATTATAAGCTTCAATATACCAAATTGAATTTCACACACGCACAAACTCATTGTAGGTGGACTCAGGAGACCTGGGGGCTTCCCTGCACCTTTCCACGCATAGATCTGTGACCTACAGCCATTTCTTTGCTACTCTGGAGCTTCTGTAGTTTTCAAAGTTTTGCAGATGCATCTCAATTCTGCTGTGCAGCACTGCCTGCCATCTTAATTAGGGGCACCCTGCCAAGATGTGTCAGTGTTCTTCAACCAGATCTCCAAACTCACTTGCTGTTCCTCCTCCCACTCACCCAGCTCTTCCAGTGCTCTTTAATCCTGACCTGCAGTTCTCCCTGCTGCTTTGTTCTCAGTAGCGTGGAATATCATATTAGGCACGACAGCAATTGCTTGTGAAGCTACGTGAAAATATGAAGACCTGAGCAGCTTACTAAAAATATGTCATGAACTTCGTGTCTCTTGGTCAACTACAACATAGTTTGCTCTAGGCACTTAGAAAATTAATTTGCAAGTGCCAAATTCAGTGCAGTTTGTCTGTGTCTTGGAAGCTTGGGGTTGCTTGTGGATCTCAGTGTCACCGGCAGTGCTAAAAAGTTATTGCAAAAAGGTAACTGGATTTTTTTTCCGGTGAGGTTAAGGAAGAAAATGGGATAATTTATTCTGTTAAAAAAAAGGATAGTAGTAGTGGGTGCAAGTTGGATTTTCTTCCTGTGTACTTAAAGATAGGGAGGCCCAGCTTTTCAGATCAGATAGTGCTATTGAGATTATGTAACTTCAAGAATTGGTGCCTTTTGTATTGTATTAAGCCTGCCAGCAGCTACTACCCTTTAAAAATATATCTGTACACTGCTTAGAAAATTTTAGGTTCTTCACAAGTGATAAATAATAATAAAGAATTTGAGCCACTTGGCACTATCATTTATCAAAATGCTCTGAACAGAGGCCCCCAAGTTGCGTGTCTTAGTATTTCATTGATTTGAAATAAAAAGTTACAGGAACATGCAATTATATGTGGATTGGTAAACGTGATATTTTTATCATTATCACATGCAATCCTGCATGAATTCTGATAGGCAATCTGCCATATAGTTGCTAAAGAAAAATGGAATGGGTTTCATTTACTTACTTTAGATTCAAAGATGTTTCAAGATGGAACTTAAATTCCTTCAGTCAGACCACCTCAGCTTTCCTTTAAGCCTCTTACACAAATTGACATCTTTCCCAGTCTTGGAAATACAGTACTCATCTGATCCAGCTTTTCTTCACCCTTCCATAGTTCCATTTCACTTTTCCAAAATACTTTCTGTGAATTGCCTTAATCGACCCTTCAGCTCACAGCCCATTTTTTTCGCTTTATATTTTTATCATTGAACCTATTGTTGAAAACGTAGCACAGATCAAAACTCACTGACATTTGTACAAGTAATAATGGGAATCAAGCTTTATGGGCAGGCTTTTTTAAAGTTAAGAATTGTATTAAGCTGCACCAGAAACTTGGCTTTCTCTTGCAGAGATTCATAATTGAAATTGATTTTTATTTTTATTTTGTAATTTTCTTTTGTATCTTTCCAGAAACAAAAGTTCCAGCAAACGGGCCTCAAAAACTTTACTGGAAAAGCTTCGCTGGGTGACTTTGGGTTACCATTATAACTGGAATACAAAGGTATTCAAGGACAACAGAGCCTCTTGGCAATGTATAACAGGAAGATAACATGATAGCAAATATTTGTTGATTTTTTTTGCAGTGGTTAGAAAATGTAAGCATAAAGTCACTGTGCATGCTTTCTGCTAAAGACACCATGGCTTCTTAAAGATATTTGAAGCCAAAACATTCTAATCAGATTGAAAACTTGAGGTAGAGTGAGAAAGAATTGTCTATCAGCATGCTGCAGACATGTTTAACCAAATGAGCCTGCAGCCTTATCTGCCTATTGTCTGGCCTTAATAAGAAAGCCACCTATTCCCAGTCTTCTCATCAGAAACATTTAGCAAACCATATTGAGGTTTCTAGTTCAGGGAAGTTTGTATTTAGGCATTTGTGGGAAAGATTCTGGACTATGTCACCCCTGTGTGAAAAATATTAATCATCATGTCTGAAATACTGTGTGTCTTGATTTTTGTTCCTGGGTCTGAACTACAAAATCACTGTTGCAACCGCTAGCACTAACTGTGCTTCTTGTTGGCAACAGCAGAGGAAGTGACAGTTCAGGCTCTAAAGCCCATTTTGCATGGATGTTACACTTGGAACTCCAGTAGGGGAAGCTGCCTAATCTGTCCCCCACCTCAGCTTTGGAAAGGAGATGGTGGGCTCCAACACAGCCAGGTATTGACCTAAAACTCACTTTAAGTCACAACTGGATGTGTTCATAGGATGGCTTTGTTCCTCTGGAATTCTGTTTGCATATTTGTTGTTGTTCTTTTGCTCCTTCACCAGAAATATTCTGCCAACCACTACACGCCCTTTCCATCTGACTTGGCTTTCCTCTCGGAGCAAGTGGCTAAAGCTTGTGGTTTTCTACGTTTCCAAGCAGAAGCAGGAATCCTCAACTACTATCACTTTGATTCATCTCTGGGAATTCACGTGGATGAGTCCGAATTGGACTATTCTCAGCCGCTTCTATCATTCTGGTAGGCTACCCAAACATTTTGTAGAAGGCAGCGTACACCTTTCATCTTCTAGCTAACGCATCTTGATTAAAGTATACAAATGGAACAATAAAAGGCAACACGTAGACCAATTAGTCAAGGCACTAATTCATTAAACGTAACAACCCATAATACAGGACCACATTCTTCTGTAAATATGGTTCCTAACACAAAAGTCTCTGAAAGTAATATAAGTCGTATAAGTCTTTTAAGCGATCACTATGATTAATGTACGTCTGGCAATACAATGATCAGTCTCAGGATGCACGTACATTCACGTGGAGTGATGCCAAGGAGTGGTGCCAAGGTGATTGTGAGCAGACAGTGATCCGGATAATCACACTGTTTTGAAATAATCTTCCTCAGCACGATGCAACAATAAAAGGAGTAGTCTTCTAAGGAGCATCCTGAGACTGATCATTGTTACAGTTTAAGGGTTTGCAACACAGGGGTTATTTGGTTGTTGACTTAAAGTATACAAATGACAGGTTTCATGTGGCAAACACAAACTTCCTGCCTCTGGAAGTATGAAGTGTAGGGAATGTGGCAGATCAAGATCATGGGCAGCAACCAACTACTGATCCAGAATAGTAGGATTGCTGAAGTCTATGGGAGCCATTGTTTATTTCATTTATAAACATTGATTCCACCCCCCCCCCCAATAACAGCCCTGTAGGCTAGCCTGTCAATTGACCTTTGTCCATCCCAACATTCTGCACTGTTCCTGAGTTTCTTCTCTGTACTCTGAGGTCAGACTGCAAGTGAGGGCTACAACCCAAAATAGAAGACCTATTCCGTGGAGAAAGCAGGGAAGGAGTACTTCTTAATGCTTCTTTTTCTTTACTGTTTACATTGGGGAAAGTGCAAATTTCTATTATTGGGGTTAGAATGGAGAGGAAATTTTTGCAGAAAAATCAACAGTTGGGAGGTGGTTGAGAAACACCCCACCAAGCCTTCATGGCTGCATTTTGGAAAAGAAAATAATAACACCTGAGACAAGCCACATGCTGTCAAGTGTTTTGCGTGGTTTGGCCCTGAGAATAACTTTGACCATTATGTAAGAACAGGGCCAGCTCACCCATGAGACAAGGTGAGGCGACCGCCTCGGGTGGCAGGATCCACAGCGGCAGCAGATCCCAATGTAGATCTTTAGTTCCCCACACACACACACACACACCTTGCTTCTGATGTAGATCTTCACTCACCCTTCTTCCCTGGTAGGGAGCAGGACACCATTTTGCAGTTTGCCTCAGGTGCTAATATGTTTTGGGCTGTCCCTGTACAGGAACATTAGAAGTTGCCCCATCCTTGTGAAACACCCTCCATTCAGATGTCAAGGAGATAAAGAACTATATAACTTTTAGAAGACATCTGAAGGCAGCCATGTATCGGGAAGCTTTTAATGTTTGATGTTTTATTATGTTTTTAATCTGTTGGGAGCTGCCCAGAGTGGCTGGGAAAACCCAGCCAGATCAGATGGGTGGGGTATAATTAATGTTGTTGTTGTTTTGTTATTATTAATTAATATTATTAACTATTATTAAGTCAGGTCCATCTAGGTCAGAATTGTACGCTGACTGGCAGCAGCTGTCCAGGATTTCAGGCAGAGGTGTCTCCCAGACCAACCTGGAAATGCCAGGGATCAAACTTGGGACCTTCTGAATGTAAAGCAGATGTTCTACCACTGAGCTACAGCTCTTCCCCTAATAAATGTGTTTAAAGTACCATAAGAGGAAGGGTGTGGGGAGCTGTTTGTTTGCTTTAGAGTTGAATGAGATAACGCTTTGGAAAGTGCATATGTACTATGTAAATTATAACATAAAAAGAACCAATACAGCACAACACTGGTGGACTTTATGTGTGCAGAGTTGCAGCGGAACTTCCACCTAGCCTATTGAGAAGAGAATAGCTGGTAAAATCTTCCCATAGCTACAGTTATACTAACTGCCTTCTCTCTTTTTCCTCTGTTTAGTTTTGGACAGTCATCCATATTTTTGTTAGGGGGGCTGAAACGAGATGAAGCCCCTGTGGCCATGTTCATGCACAGCGGGGACATGATGATCATGTCCGGCTTCAGCCGCCTGCTGTACCACGCAGTCCCCAGGATTCTGCCCAACCTGGAGGGGAAGCCTTTGCCTTCTTGCCTGGAGCTGCCTCTCCCTGCTGACCTTCCTGAAGACTCTGTTATGGAGCCCTGCTCTCAGGAGGACTGGCAAGTCTGTGCCAAGTATCTGCAAGCATCCCGTGTCAACATGACTGTCAGGCAAGTGCTTGCTGAAGGTCAGAGCTTCCCAACTGAAGCCAAGACAGGGAGAGACCCGGATGCTTCCTCCATAGGCTCTTATCATGAGGAGCACAGTGAAATAAAAAAGCACAAGTCTGATATGGGCAGCTGAAACCTGGCCATATGGAGCAGCAACATACTAAGTGGATGTGTAACAAAATGTTTTGAACTTTGTGGGCAAAGTACATGGCTCGGACCAAAAAGCTACTTGTGTTGTGTTTTCTCCCAAGGTCACACAACTGAAGAAGTGTGCATGCACACGAAAGCTCATACCAAGAACAAACTCAGTTGGTCTCTAAGGTGCTACTGAAAAGAATTCTCTATTTTGTTTCGACTATGGCAGACCAACACGGCTACCCACCTGTAACTACAACTAAAGAATGTCACTGCAGTGCTTTGGTTAACACCATCTGAATATAACATACATTCCCTGACTTATAGCTGTCTTGTTACTCACTGTGACAAGTGACATCTTTTAGAAGACATCTGAAGGCAGCCCTGTTTAGGGAAGTTTTTAATACCTGATGTTTTATTGTATTTTTATTTTTTTGTTGGAAGCCGCCCAGAGTGGCTGGGGAAACCCAGCCAGATGGGCGGGGTATGTATGTATGTATGTATGTATGTAATAAATTATTATTAATAATAATAATAATAATTACTGTGAGGTATTAGGACTGGAGGGAGGCACCAGCCAAAGGAGCAGCTGTTAAGTTTCAGATTTTTGCAACCCCAGGTCATGCCTAAAGCTAAGCAGGTATGGGTTTGTTTCCTGCCTAGGTGGGAGGCCATAAGGGGAACCCAGAGGAGGGAATGTTACAGATCAATAATAAACCAAATTTTAACTTTGGTTCAGACTGAAATGGCCATTCAAAGGCAATTTGCTTGCAGCACCTTAATGTACATCCCTTCATACTGCTAGCCTGAAGTCCTGCTGTATTGTCTAGAGAGACCTGCTGTATGCCTTGCAATGTGCTTATTACCTATTGACTGATACCAAGGGTTCATTTTGAGGGTGGGATGGGCCTTTTATTTAAAACAACCTCCCTTTCTCGAAGGAAAATAATTAGGGACTGTGTAGTGATTTTTCTATTCAATATGTCCTTTTCTTCCCCTTGTCTCTGAATACTAAAACTGCCCTGTTCCATCAGCGTCAGGCCGTTTGGCTGCCTGCATAATGCAATCTTTGCAGTCTGCCTCCTTCAGGAGCAAGCAGAAGAGAATGACTTTACAAACAGGAACAATGAAGTTGTAGATGAAGCACCCAGAAAGAAAATTAATCAGCGACTATCTCTATTGCCCAAAAGGTAAATATATTGAAACAAATAAGGACAACACAGTCTTCAGTGCCCATCTGTTTTAGGATTCCGACTTCCCTATCTGGTTTTTAATGCAATTTTAATTGCCAGAGTGCAGCGCTCTGTCCCAGGGGTGTTTTGTCGCACTTTTCCCATGAATAAGCTTACTCTGTTTTAAATTAAAGATCCCTATCTGTCTTGGAGAGCTGTTTCTCTCTCTTTCCTCCTCCCCTCCTCCTTTTTGCTTAGTTATTTTGTTCATGCTGCAGTATTGTTCATGCTGCCTTGAGCAACTCTCACCTTTTCCTTCAGGCTATGTCTAGCTCTGCTGTTCCTGATTACCCCCCCCCCCCCAGCAGAACAAGGAGTATCTGATCACCTCTACATGGGAAAACTCTGAAGAAGTTGGGCATTTCTTTGCAATGCTTGACCATGGTGTGGGTTTGATATAGTCCTCTATATCTCTCTGGGCTATGCATTCGTGTGATGCATCAGGATTTTCAAAAGAAAACAACTGGCACCTGTTTTCAGAAGTTAGGCTTGCATTTCATTAATGATTCAAAGAGAAAAGTCTTTTCTGTGCAGGCATTCAATATGGAATGATATTAATCAATTAGTTTTCCTGAGATAACATGTGAGGGTACACAAGGGAAGAACTGAATTCTCTTTCACATTGAGACTCAGAAACAGCCCACATTTGCCAGCAAATGCAGCTGGGAGCCGCATCCAGTCATGACTCCCTGACATGCTTGTTGTGTTCACTCTTGCCATTTCCAGGGGAATACTTAGGCTTTCTTCTGAGTAAGCATGCATAGGGTTACACTGTTAAAATGTTTGGGGGATATACTTATAAAATTATAATGTGTACTGTAGCTCACAGATCTCCCATATAAAGTATGTACCTGAGATGGCCACTTCTGCTTCTGCTTGTTGTGGAAAGAAGGGTGGGTGTTTAGGTTTACCTTAAGAGAGGTTGGCTGCCTGCTGTCTGTTAGTGCAGGTCAGCTAATCCCAGGACATTTTAAATTGTGCTCATTTTATTTAACAAACAGTATATACCATTTAATTGTAAGAAAACCTCCTAAGTGGTTTACAAAAATATTTTTCCCATCCCTAATTAATCTCTTGTACCACTAGCCCAGAAAGGTCAATGTAGGTCAATATAATTATCCCATTGTCTTGGGGGTGGGGGGGGGACTTTCCCTTGGATACATTAATAAGAATATTCTAATAGATAGCAGTTAAGCCATTTGTTCTAAACTCTGTTACTACTGGACTCCTTGATTAAATACATACAGTGGAACCTCGGGTTGCAGACGTAATCTGTGACGGAGGCACGTCTGCAACCCGCAGCATTTGCATCCTGAAGCAGTGTCTGCGCAGGTGCTAGTGCTTCTGCGTAGGTGCGAGTGGCGAAACCCAGAAGTAACCCGTTCCGATACTTCCGGGTTTCCTGCAGTACGCAACCCGAAAACATGAGGTATGACTAGTTATTTAAAAGCAACATTTTAATAGTACAGCCACCTATTTGTTGCTAGTATTGCATCTGGAGATATCCCTGGGGATAATAGCTTAATTGATGCACAGGAAAATGTAGTGGTACTCCAGAAACCTGCTAAAGGGCAAGAAACTGCAGGAAGGAAGTAGCTGCAGGGAACAATTCATGGTTTCAGTTGTCTCTACACAAATGCACAGAGTATGGGAAAGAAACAAGATGAACTGGAGCTTTTAATACAGGATGGCAAATACGACCTTATAATCATGATTGAAACCTGGTGGGATGAGACTCATGACTGGAATGTAAGAATTGAGGGGTATAACCTGTTCAAAAGGAATAGACCAAACAGGAAGAGAGGAGGAGTAGCATTGTATATAAAGGATGTGTATACTTGTGAAGAAATCCATGATCTGGAGCATGAAAAGCAGATTGAGAATATATGGGTAAAAATTGTAGGAGAGAGAAACAACAGTGAGCTTACTATGGGTGTCTGCTATAGCCTGCCTAGCCAGACTGAAGCCGTGGATGATGCCTTATTAGAGCAGATTACCAAACATTTGAAAAGGAGAGAAATAGTAATCATGGGGGACTTCAACTTTCCTGATATCTGTTGGGATTCAAACTCTGCCAAGAGTGTAAAGTCTGACAAATTCCTCCATTACATCACTGACAATTTCATTTCCCAGAAGGTGGAAGAACCAACAAAGGGATCGTCTATCTTGGAACTGGTCCTCACCCATAGGGAGGAACTGATTAATGAAGTGGAAGTGCCTGGAAACTTGGGAGGAGGTGATCATATTCTCCTGGGTTTCAGGATACAGAGGCAAGAGAAAACTGAGTGTAGTCAGACACGCACTCTAGATTTTAAGAAGGCCAATTTCGAAAAGCTGAAGGAGCTACTGGGTGTGATCCTGTGGTCAGAAATACTGAATGAGAAGGTAATCCAAGAAGGATGGGAGTTACTAAAATGAGAAATATTGAAGGCCCAAATGCAGACAATATCAACAAGAAAGAAAAGTGGGAGGCATATAAGGAAATAGGTGTGGCTGCATAAGGCGCTTACAGTTGAGCTGAGAGTTGAGAAGGGCATGTATAAGAAATGGAAGAAAAAGGAAATCACAAAGGAGGAGTATACATGAGTAGCCAACAGTTGCAGGGGGAAAGTCAGGCTGGCTAAAGCTCAGAATGAGCTCAGGCTTGCAAGACAGGTTAAAAATAATAATAAAAGGTTTCTTTGGTTATGTCCGATGTAACATGGAAGAACAAGCAAGTGGTCCTCTGCATGGGGAACATGGATAAATGCTACTGGGTGACAGAGAAAATGCGGAAATACTCAACACCACTATTCAGTGCTGTCTTATTAAGCACCTTGAATTACCTGAGAATATCCTCCCTGCTTTGCATTTTCTGAAGGAGATTGAGAGAAGTAGTGTCCTGTAGCAGGGCTCTAGGGAGTCTGGTTTCACAAGGGAGTCTCCTAAGCATCCATTCCTTTCTTTGTTAGGTGCTTGAGGAAGAGATAAGGAACTTTTTTCTCATTAACAGAAAGGTCCCGTTGATTACAGAAGAGGGAAAAACAAACTATAGTTTGCTGTGGCACATTACAGCCATAATGAGGCTCAGAAGAGCCAACTGATGAGTATTGGAGATGGTTATTGATTTTTAAATGATGGAAGATTCAGCACACAGAAGTGAATCTAGGAGCCAGACTCATTCTTCATGCCATGTTTCTTGGTTACATATAGTCAGCACAGTACAAAGACAGGAGAGTACAGTACGTTGATGGCATCCGTCCGTCTTGGGAGACAATAAAGGAGTGCACCTTTGAAGGTGAAGCTACCCCTCCCAGTTTGTTGCCATCTGCAAATTTGATGAGCATCCCTTCAATTCCTTCATCCAAGTTGTTTGAATTGGAGCAAATTGGGTTTTCTGTGGGTTGCCGTTTGCTTCAGTACAACGGTAAAATGGGGTTTTTTTCCCAGGGAAGGCACTGGAGCTAAAATAAAATAAAAACACAACTTGGACATGCGCCATTAAAGTGGATACCTGTGATTGGTGCAAAGCATGGTGCAAAAGGAAGGCTGGATGAGCCCTTTGTTGTTGTTGTTCAGTCGTTCAGTCGTGTCCGACTCTTCGTGACCCCATGGACCAGAGCACGCCAGGCACGCCTATCCTTCACTGCCTCCTGCAGTTTGGCCAAACTCATGCTAGTAGCTTCGAGAACACTGTCCAACCATCTCATCCTCTGTCGTCCCCTTCTCTTTGTGCCCTCCATCTTTCCCAACATCAGGGTCTTTTCCAGGGAGTCTTCTCTTCCCATGAGGTGGCCAAAGTACTGGAGCCTCAACTTCAGGATCTGTCCTTCTAGTGAGCACTCAGGGCCGATTTCCTTGAGAATGGATAGGTTTGATCTTCTTGCAGTCCATGGGACTCTCAAGAGTCTCCTCCAGCACCATAATTCAAAAGCATCAATTCTTCGGCGATCAGCCTTCTTGATGAGCCCTTAGTTTCTATTAAAATCTGTTTGCCAGTCTTTTTGACCTCTTGAGATTGTTTTCCCCTCAGACTATTTAACAGGTTCTGCCCAGAGCCAGTTTAGTTTCTGGACTCAGAGTGCTGGTTTTAACATAAAGCTTCTGGGCCCCAATACCTCAAGGACTGCTGTTCCCTATAGGAAGGGTCAGAGGGCCTTTTCAGTGGTGGTCCCTCACTTGTAGAATGCTGTCCCCAGGGAGGCACCAACTTAATCTATTTTTAGGTACCACGCTTTTGGTCCTCAATTTGAAGGATTTTAAGAACTTGCAGTCTCTTTTAGTGGGGCAGGACATGTCTTTTATCTATACAGATGTGTTTTTTAGGTTTTTATCCAAACTAAATAAATAAATAAATAATTCCTTCCAGTAGCACCTTAGAGACCAACTAAGATTGTTATTGGTATGAGCTTTCGTGTGCTTGCACACTTCTTCAGATACACACAAAAGCTCATACCAAGAACAAACTTAGTTGGTCTCTAAGGTGCTACTGGAAGGAATTTTTTTATTTTTTATTTTGTTTTGACTATGGCAGACCAACACCTACCTGTAATTAGGTTTTTATCGGTTGTGCTTGTTGTAATTGTTAGCTAGGGATGATGAGAGTTGTAGTCCCAAAACATCTGGAGGGCCAAGTTTGCCTATGCCTTCAATAATTGTTTAGGATGGCGACTGCCTGGAGGACCATGAGGATTGGTTTTTAAAAATTAGGTTTTTATCGGTTGTGCATGTTGAAATTGTTTCAGTGTTTAAGTCACTTTGGGCCGCTTTTGTGAGGAAAGCGACTAATTAGTAATTTATTATTACTACTATTATCATTTCCAATCCTTTTCCCGCAGTTCTCGAAAAATAGGGACCCTTAAAGGAAACAAGCTCTACCTATTGACTCTGCCCAACTTGAGTCACATCTGACTGCAGCTTTCTAAATGCAGTAGTGCAGGGAGTGGGGTCACAATAGATAATAGGAGGGATTTAATATCAATTCCTCTTTCTAGGAGACTCTAGGGACCCCCCCCTTCGGTCCCTTTCAAAGGAAAGTAGAGCAATACATTTGGCACCAGCTTGGCTGCAGGAGTTGCAGGAAGGAGGAATACAAGGCGCAATCCAATCATTTTAGGGACTCCAGATTTGAGTAGGGTTTACTCCTTAGTCTTTTCTTCTCTCAAAGATGTCCCGCAAGGTAGCGGAGGTTTAGGATCAGAGTTTTCCTTCTCCTGGATGGGCTACCTTCCCAAGCTGAAGAGCCCCATCTGCCTCTTATTTCCCTCAACAGCACATGCAGAAACCTCCTCTTTGACCATTGCACCCACTATTGGTGTCACCTGCTCAATCCGCTGGAGCCTGTCTTCGTGGGCAGGGGAAGCCCCTAACTCACCAGGGGTTTAAAGACCTATTTGCTACTCTCACCTTGTTTAACTGATCAGTCAAAGCCAGTTCCAGGGTGTGGCCACTGCTGCATGTTGACTAGGAGCCACAGGTGGCATGGTGGGCACCAATGACAGACAAACTACCCCAGAAGGAGCATGGCGGGTCCCCCAGCAGAGATAGTAAAACAAAAACGCACGGGCTGCTGTGTTTCAGGGTCTCCAAAGAAGAAATGCGAGAGAACAAGCTATTAAAAACACACACACATCTGGCATCCTAGGACAACTGCTAGGCTCCAGGGTCCAGTTGCAGCCCCTCTATATCAATTGTGTCTTGAGCCTGCGTTTAACTTTCCCATAATGCCCTTGGAGGGGGCGCCATGTCAGGTGCTCTGGGCATTATGGGAAATTAAAATGGCCACACCTGGTCACCTTTGAATTGTTGCTGATGTTACAAGTGCCAGGAAAGCCTAAAGGGGCATTTTGCCCAGGAACCACTCAAGCCTGTAGCCTTTCTTGAACGCCATCATGTAAGGAGGATTTTGCTCTATTTGGGCCTGTCAGCCACTATCATTCAAGATAAACAAAGAGGAGGCATATATCAGTTGTGTTTGTTATAGGATACAAGGTGGAAATAGGCCCGTATCACATCTCCTGGCCCAATATGGAAGCCATGAAGCCCGGTTTGGAAAAGATCATTCCTACATAAAGGTGGCCCATCTTGTGTTTTGAAAAGCCTGCCTTCTGGATGATCTCCCTTGCCATTTCTGATCTGCTCCTTCCCCCTTGTGGCTGCTCCTGGTGTAACAGCTAAACACCACGCAGATTACAGCTGCTAGAAAGAAGCCTTCGAACACAATGCCATTTCTGTTAAGAACCAGACCGAGTGCTCAGAATCACGATCCACCACCGGTGCCTTGACTCACACAGCACTTGGCACACTGCATAACAAAGGGTGGAGGGGGGGGGGAGAGAGAAAATTATCCCCTGGCAGAATCATGAGCGATTTGGGAGTCTCTGCCTTTTTTTCTTGCTGGGTTTGTGTGCCTTTATTTAGCAGCAGCCTGGCATGCGGGCTTCTATCAGCCTGGAGATGCAGTGATGGAGAAAGATAAACCTGCTGGTCTGGGAAGGTGAGGCTCTAGCTGACTCCAGTAGCAGATGCTGCTCTTGCATCTCATCCTGCATCCTGCAGATCAAGGCGTAGAAAGACCATCTAGCCAAGAGTCCTCCCCCAATAACTGGTCCTCTGACTGACACATTTCCACCTGGCCTGGAAGGGCAGTGCCCTGGCTGACTTCAGCTACTAAGGCTCCTCCCAGACACGTTTGGGGGAATGTTTTTTTGTTAGTTTGTCACCGTGGAGATAATACGGTATTTTACGAAATGTGTTTGATCTATTCAAGAACGTTTTTTTTGTTATGTCTCAATATTAATTTGTTGATTGTTCTAGTGAGCCACTTTGAGCACAGATTGGAAAAGCAGCATTTAAATAAGCTCGACGATAATGTGTTTTCTCTCATCACACAGCTGTTAATAAGAGCCTTACACTGGGGACTGTTTAAAGCTCCTGTTTCCATGTGTAACCAATAAAGTTCAACAGGTTTGTTAGGCATATAGAAATCTTATGTACATACACACTACATCTAAGGAGTGATGGCAATGTTTCATCATACTAACAGCATACTGCTAAGTTAGGGGTGGTTTTTGTTTCAGGGGCTGAAGGCTGCACTTAACAACAACACGCCTTTATTTTTGAATTTTCATCATAGTTACAAAAGTTACAAAAGAACAAATTTTCAAGTCAGGCATCTTAAACCTAGGATCCACTTTTAACCCAAACATGCATCTGGGGACCCATTTTTCAATCTTTTACCATATATTAGCAAGGTAGTAGTGCTCCTGTTATGGCCCAGCTCGAGTCAGGCCGTTACCCAACAGTTGAAGATCAGTGAAGTAAGTGATTATCTATGCCACATGTTGTTTTGCGAGTAACTGCAGTCATTGAGGATAAGATAAAATAACAGGTTATGTGTTGCTAGTGGATTTGTTGTCTGATGTATTAAATAAACATACTAAGTTCCTTCAGAGTAATATTTGGGGTTTTTTGTCAATTTTTCCATGAGGGCAATGTTCCAGACTCTTTCTAGTCATGCCTCCCGTGATAGATTGGCAGCTATTCTCCAATAGCTGATCTATTATTTGCTTAACTGCTATAAAAAGGTTTAGCAAAGCTTTAAACATCAGGGGTGGGATCCAACTACCGGTAACTAGTTCTGCTAGTGGAAGCCTGAGCAAGGACTTTTGCAATGGGGCTTTTCTCCCTCTCCTCCCCCTCACACCCTCTAAAATGTGCATGGGGGGGGGGAGTTAGGAGAACCCCCAGAACAGTGCAAGGGGAGAGGGGGAATCATTCTGACTCGCATGCTGAAAAGCTTGTGCTGATTGAATGATCCAGTTCAAAATACACAAGGTGGTTTGCAATAGAAAATCATCTATCAGACGATATTGTTTATTTGAGTATATGGTGCGATGGCTATGCAAGGTCTTTACAGAGCTCTCCCACATCCACCACTCTATCCAATGGTCAGCAGTCTCTCTCCATTAGACACAGGGAGTAAGTACATCCATGCCTGCAGCCACAATGGTAGCTATCTACCTCATTAAGATAGTGGTTGTATGACCATACTGTTGCCCAGTATGCCTTCTCAATTAAATATCTGGTGCACGGTCCCATTAAGATGAAAAATCACACCATTCCAAACTCCACCAATTTGGACTCCTCTCAAAGTATCGTCACCCAATTTGGTGTGACAATTGCTGAGATTGTACATTTGGATAGCATTTTGAAACAAGATGGGGAACCAAAATGTTTTGACTTATTTTCTTCCTTAGAATTCCAATATTAGTCAATATATTGGTGGTCTCATTCTGGTGGTCAACAAAAGAGGTTCAAAGACTCTCTCAAGGCAAATCTTTAAAAATGTAGTATAAACACCAACAACTGGGAAACACTGGCCTGCGAGCGCTCCAATTGGAGAACAGCCTTTACCAAATGTGCCATGGGTTTTGAAGATGCTTGAACTCGGGATGAAAGGGAGAAACGTGCTAAGAGAAAGGCATGCTTGGCAAACCCTCACCATGATCAACACCCATGCGGAAATATATGTCCCCACTGCGGAAGGACATGTGGATCCAGAATTGGCCTCCATAGTCACTTACGGACTCACTGTTAAGTCCGTGTTTATGGAACAATCTTACTTGGCCACAAGTGATCGCCAAAGAGAAAGGTCTCATTACAAAACAATACAGTATTGTGTAATTCTTTGACTGGCCACTGACTGGCCAGAGGCAGTATGCTTGTGAAAATCCATTGCTGGAAACTACCAGAGGGAAGTGTTCCTCTTGTGCTTGGGTCCTCCTTGCAGGGTTTCCCCTTGGCATCTGGCTGGCCACTGTGAGGACAGGATGCTGGACTAGGGGGGGGGCACTGGCCTGATTCAGCAGGCTCTTCTTAAGTGCTTATGACTACAACCAATAATTCAAATAATTGTGGTTAGTAGGATTAGATTATTTCGTATTGGGCACGTATATTGCCTTTTAGAAATTGGATTAACAGGATGAATTAAAAAATAAGGCACCTAGGAAGCTGCCTTACACTAAGTCTGGTAATTGGTTCCTCGAGCTCAGTACTGTCAATGCTGACTGGCAGTGACTCTGCAGTATTTCAGAAGCGAGTCTTTTGCAGGCCTTCCTGGAAATGCTGGTGATAGAGCAAATGATCTCGGCCACTGAGGTATGGTTCATCCATGAAAGAAAGGGACGGCTAGTACTAAAAGAAGTGTTCCCCTCCAGTGAAAAGCTGCTGTCTGTATATTGATTCTCAATTCTAGTGCCTGTAAATTTCACTCAGGCAGTCACTGTGGGGAGCATTCAGAATACAGCGGTACCTCAGTTTACGAACAGCCCTATTTATGAACTATTCGGTTTACAAACTCCACAAAACCGGAAGTAGTGTTCTGGTTTGCAAACTTTACCTCGGTCTACGAACGGAAGCTGCACGGTGGAAGGGCACTGGCGGCGGAAGGCCTCATTAGGGAAAGCGCGCCTCAGTTTAAGAATGGTTCTGGTTTAAGAATGGACTTCCGGAATGAATTAAATTCATAAACCGAGGTACCACTGTACTATTTTATACAATATTCTCACCCATAAATCAGAGTGCTTGCATTGACCTATAAAGTGCTAGATCTGACATTTTGAAGGCATTTGATTTATCCTACCAATGCTCCAATTTAATGCTATTTTGCAGCGGTTTCCTTTGATCTTTTCTTGCCATAAAGTTTCTAATGTTGCTTTGATTTTATTGATTTTATTTCTTGAATGGATTTGTACATTTTGTTGTGAGCTGCCTCTGGATATAAGGCAGAGATATGGGGAATAAATAAATACGGAAATCAGTCTTGAAAATATTGCAGACTTGCATATTTTATCCTCCCCAACCATTTTGTTTTCAATGGCAGAAACTTTGTTCAAACACTGCGTGTAGCTATTGTCATAAAATAATGTGTGTGTGTGTGCACATAAGACATAGAAAAATAGGTAACAGTACGCAAGCATTTGAGTTATACAGAACATCTGTGTTATTGCATATACTTCTGATTAGTTAATGGTAGGCAGACCTCAACCTTTTCTAGCCTCAGAAAAGACTAAACAATGAAGAATATTTTCTCTCACCTTTCATTCTTATGTGATGCTTGTCTGTCCTGTGTCCTTTGTGGTACACTACTTCTAAGTTTCTCTCTCTCCCTTTTACGTACAGTTACTTGTTTTCATTTAGTCAGGAAATGCTGCACCAGGAAGTAAGACTAAATTATTGCATAGTTTTTAAGACACATTCACATAAGAGTGACATCATCAGGAAGTTGGAGTGAATATAACAGAGAGACAAAAGTGCTGTGCCTGAAACTAGGGGAAAGGGGTTATTCTGACTGAAACCTCTTTATCTGCAAAACAGACCAATCTCAGGGAAGCAACAGACTCTCCAAGTGCCCCTATTTTCCAGGTACTACAGTCCTGGATTTACAGAAGCCATCCCAGTTTCTGATTTGATCCTAGAATGTCCCGCTTTTCCTTAGGATGTTCCTATTTTCAGCAGAAAACTGCTGAAGGGTGTGGAGTTATGCAACCCCGAAGCCAAGGAGATAAGTAACTATACAACCTTTAGAAGACATCTGAAGGTATAGGGAAGTTTAAAAAACAAACAAAAAAACAGTTAATGTTTTATTATTATTTTACATATGTTGGAAGCCACCCAGAGTGGCTGGGACAACCCAGTCAGATGGGTGGGGTATAAATTATTATTATTATTATTATTATTATTATTATTATTATTAATAACAACAACAACAACAATAATAATAATATTCATTATTTAGAACATCCCTATTTTCATCAGAGTAACGTTGGAGGGTATGAAGAAATTAGAAAATAAATTTAAAAACGTGCAATGTAATTGGCTACAAATCCACCAGTCTTACACTTTGCTCACCTGCAGACCATTCAGCAGGAGTGTAGAGAGCATATTATTTATGAATCTTTAGTCTCACAGAGGTGTAGAATTCATATTATTGCCTACCATCCCGATCTCTAAGCAGTGCAAGATCCCAGGGAATCCCAGGGTTTTGTTTCCTTTTGGAAATGAGGCACAGCCAGGGGTGCCAACTTGCCCCCCAATGACTTGGCCCCCCTGTGTCATGTGATGTCATGCACACGATGTCATGCCTCTCTGCGCTTCCCATCCCACCCCCATCTGGCATGCAAGCACTCACCCAGCAGCAGTTGGAGAAAGAGTGCATGGAGGGTGATCTTCGCCCTCTCCATGTCCCGACCTGCACAAAAGTGCTGCTCGGCAGTGGTGGCCCCTTCGATAGTGGTCTCATGTGAGGCTGCCTTTACAGCTGGCCTGGAGGCTGCATCTGGTGTAAAGTCCTGTGGCCTGGGAGGTGAGTGGTGGCCCTTAGTGGGTGCATATCAGGCCACGGCTGAGGGATCTGCACTGGCTGCCTTTTGGCCACTAAGCCAGTTTTAAGGCCTTGTTACATATAACCAACATGCCAGGAATTGATCCTGGGACCTTTTGCATTCAAAGCAGATCAGTGTTAGAAACTCAGATATATAATGTAGGTGCCAAGGGGCTCCTTAAATTAAGGTTACAGTCGCTGTTGGGGGGCAAGACGGCTTCAAAAGTCTTATTTTTCAAATGATGGACTTTGATTATGTTAAATATCTTTTTTTAAAATAATCTTTATTGATTTTAATTACACATTTAAAAAGATTTACATTCTCGACGATACAAATAAGAAAATAAGAGAAAAAAGAACAGAAAAAACAAAAAAACAAGAAAAAAACAAAAAGAAGAAGAAAAAAGAATAAAATTGGCTTACATAACCAAACTTTTAACATACAGGTCTTCCGATCTTTCTTAATGTATTTTCATTTCATCATTATTTTCCCCGCACAGTTTTGATCTTTAATTCTCTTCCATCTATCTTCAATAGTGTTCATTATTTATTTTGATTACAAGTATCACTCTAGTTCTGCTAATATGGCCTTTTTACTACAATATATTCTTATGTATTCTTTAAATATTTTCCATTCTCCGAAAGTTTTCTGCTTCATTTCTCCTATAACTCCTCTCGTCAGTTTCGCCAGCTGTAGGTAATCTAACATAAGCATCTGCCAGTCTGTGATTGTCGGTACTGCTTCATTCTTCCACTTCCTAGCCACAAGAATTCTAGCTGCTGTAATGGCATACATAAATAGTTATCTTATCTCTTTTTTAATTTCTAGGGGTAAAATCCCCAACAGGAAGATCTCTGTGGTTTTTTTAAAGGTGATTTTAAACTATTTCTTCAGTTTATTATGTTGCCCCAAAATTCCCCAATAACTACGCAGGTTGCAACGAACCTCCCTGTCACACTACTCTCCCCTGTTACTAAGTTTATTTATTTTTATTTATTTTTTATTTTTTTGGTCAGGTGTTCCGGTTCAAACTAATTAACCACCCCCACCTGTCCCTCGGAGGTCTGTCAATGAAGTTAACTCCCTTGTAGATATAATATGGGAGAATCTTAGTAACTGGAGTTTCTTTGTCCAGCTGCCGTGGCCGTTTATATTCCTTGCTCTGGGCTTCAGGGGTTAAACAGGTGTTCATAAGTATGCGGATGATACCCAGCTCTACCTCTCTTTTAAATCAGAACCAGTGAAGGCAGTGAATGTCCTGTGTGAGTGTCTGGAGGCAGTTGGAGGATTGATGGCAGCTAACAAATTGAGGTTGAATCTGACAAGACAGAAGTATTGTTTGTGGGGGACAGGGAGTGGGCAGGTGTGGAGGACTCCCTGGTCGTGAATGAGGTACAGTGGAACCTTGGTTTTTGAACATAATCCATTCTGAAAGACCGTTCAACTTCCAAAACGTTCAAAAACCGAGGTGCAAAGGGCAGTCTGCAAATTTAGAGAGAAAATTGAGAACAATACAGTGGCACCTCAGCGGAAGCTGTCTGACTTCTGAGGCATTCGAAAACGAGTTGCTGCGTCATTAAACTTCAAATGATAGACTTGGATAACAGCCCGGATTGGAAGATTGGAATGAAGTCAGGAAAAGCTGCGCTGGCAAATAGACAGTTGAATACACACATACACACACACACACACACACACACACACACAAAGCTGTACTCTATGGATGAAAGGATATAGGTTTTCTGACATGATTGAGAATCGCATAGCCAGGGACAGAGAATTTTAAAGCATTAAGATTGGAATGTGGAAAATATGAGAACAATGTTGGACGATGATATTCAAGTAAAGGACAGGTGCATACTCATGTATGCAACAGCTGCAGCCAAACTCCTCATAGCAAAAAATTGGAAAGCCCAAAGAATACCTAGTAAAGAAGATTGGCAAATAAAAATGATAACCTATTATTATAAATGATAACCTATTATATAAAGCACTGCTAATAACAAGGCCAGTGGAAGTGATGATATTCCAGCTGAATTATTTAAAATTTTAAAGGATGATGTTGTTAAGGTGCTACACTCAATATGCCAGCAAGTTTGGAAAACGCAGCAGTGGCCAGAGGACTGGAGAAGATCAGTCTACATCCCAATCCCAAAGAAGGGCAGTGCCAAATAATGCTCCAGCAACCGCACAATTGCGCTCATTTCACATGCTAGCAAGGTTATGTTTCAAATTCTACAAGGCAGGCTTAAGTAGTATGTGGACCGAGAACTCCCAGAAGTGCAAGCTGGATTTCGAAGGGGCAGAGGAGCCAGAGACCAAATTGCGAACATGCGCTGGATTATGGAGAAAGCTAGATAGTTCCAGAAAAACATCTACTTCTGCTTCATTGACTACGCAAAAGCATTTGACTGTATTGACCACAGCAAACTATGGCAAGTTCTTAAAGTAATGGGAGTGCCGGATCACCTCATTTGTCTCCTGAGAAATCTCTACATGGGACAAGAAGCTACAGTTAGAACTGGATATGGAACAACTGATTGGTTCAAAATTGGGAAAGGAGTACGACAAGGCTGTATATTGTCTCCCTGCTTATTTAATTTATATGCATAATTCATCATGCGAAAGGCTGGACTGGATGAATTCCAAGCCGGAATTAAGATTGCCGGAAAAAATATCAACAACCTCAGATGTGCTGATGACACAACCTTGAGTGAGAGAGTGAGGAGGCAGAGAGTGAGGAGGAATTAAAGAACCTTTTAATGAGGGTGAAAGAGGAGAGCGCAAAATACGGTCTGAAGCTCAACATCAAAAAAACTAAGATCATGGCCACTGGTCCCATCACCTCCTGGCAAATAGAAGGGGAAGAAATGGAGGCAGTGAGAGATTATACTTTCTTGGGCTCCATGAACACTGCAGATGGTGACAGCAGTCACGAAATTAGAAGACGCCTGCTTCTTGGGAGAAAAGCAATGACAAACCTAGACAGCATCTTAAAAAGCAGAGACATCACCTTGCCGACAAAGGTCCGTATAGTTAAAGCTATGGTTTTCCCAGTAGTATGGAAGTAAGAGCTGGACCATAAAGAAGACTGATCGCCGAAGAAGTGATGCTTTTGAATTATGGTGCTGGAGGAGACTCTTGAGAGTCCCATGGACTGCAAAAAGATCAAACTTATCCATCCTTAAAGAAATCAACCCTGAGTGCTCACTGGAAGGGCAGATCCTGAAGTTGAGGCTCCAGTACTTTGGCCACCTCATGAGAAGAGAAGACTCCCTGGAAAAGACCCTGATGTTGGGAAAGATGGAGGGCACAAGGAGAAGGGGACGACAGAGGATGAGATTGTTGGACAGTGTTCTCGAAGCGACTAGCATGAGTTTGGCCAAACTGCGGGAGGCAGTGGAAGATAGGCGTGCCTGGCGTGCTCTGGTCCATGGGGTCACGAAGAGTCGGACACGACTGAACGACTGAACAACAAGTTATAATTTGGCAATAAAAATTGGTGAAGTTAAAGGAATATGTCAAGAAAAAATAGATAAGGATTGGAAGTCATTTAAAGACTATAAGTCATATGGAAAAAGCTGATCTTTTGGCAGATCTGTGAAGGCTGAAGCAAATGAATAGAGAGGGGAAAAAATTAGAGAGATAGGTATACACACAATCAACGGGGGGGGGGGGGAATGCAATATAGGGAAGGCTGGAAGCCATCACAGGGTGGTGGGGGGTGGGGAGGAATGGGGAAATTGTTTTGTTTTACTTTCTCTTCTTGTTTTTTAAGTTATGTAATTTTTGCTTTTAAGCTGTGTCTTTTTTGTATTTGCAAAATTATCAATAAAAATACCATGTTTAAAAAAGAAAAAAAGAAAAAATGATAACAGGAAGAAGAGGGCAGGAATGAACATATTGGAGATATACTTCAGAGGTCCAGACTATGGGAAGCCCAGAAAAATTAATAATTAGGATTGTAATTTGTTTTTTTTTATTTTAGTTCATTGTTTTTAATTGGATTATGATTATGATTTGATGGATATGTTAATTGGCTGTTTTTATTGGAAAATTAATAAAAATGATTTTAAAAAAGATTGGGAACAGTTCATATTTATTCTACAGAAATATTATAAAGAAATGGGACTCACTAGCAGGGTTTGAGTAAACACTTACAATTAAGAAAATAAATGTAAAGGTTAAGAAACAAGAATATGGAAATTAATCAAGTGTAAGATGTAATTTGAAAGAAATTTTGGTATAAAAATGATAACAATATAAGAGCATTCAGCTAAAAGATAATAAAAATAAGATAAAAATTAAGCAGAAGTAGCAAATATTTAAAGAACCAGAAGAGGAAGTTAGGGAAGTCACGGGATGGGGTGGGGTGTTTCAATTTCTTTTTTCTTTTTTATATGATAAATGTGTTGTATAGTAAATTGTAAAATATATTTAAAATGTATTTTTAAAAATACTGGTGTGCATTTTAATCTGTTTCAGTATTATAACTTTTTAATTTTCTAAAAAAGTATTGTATTTTTCCCTTTTTAATTATTCTGTCTTTTCGTAAACTGCTTTTAGGTTTGTTTACAATCAAGCAGTGTATAAATGTTCTGGCGACAGAGGTGGCCGCTTCACTCTGCCTCATAAGTGGGCCAGCCGGGCTTCTCTGTAATAATGCAACCACACATACAGTTCCTAGTAACACGTGTTAAGTGTGGAATACCCCATCTCACCTGCAGACTGTTCGCTTGTTCAAAAAGCTTTGATGATAATCCCAATAATAATAATAATAATAATAATAAGTAGCTTCTTCAAAAAAAAAACCCCAAAAGCTTCCAGCTCCCCTTTGCCAAATAACGAATCGCCTGTCCCGGATCCATACCGGCAGAGCATGAAACAGAAAAGTCATTTCAGGTGGCAGCGTCGCCTTGGCAACCGCAATCTCAGCCAGGAGAGGTGAAATTAGTTTATTTCAAAAATAAACATTCCAGTAGGAAAGAGATCAAAGGCCAAAAGGGCTTTAAATTCAATGCATTGTTCTGTGGTATCGCAACGCCGAATCCCACCCGCTAAGGCCGGACTCGAACCGCCGCGGGCAACGTCCCCAGCGACTTTTCTTAGCTCCGCCTCCTCTGCGGCCTGACCAGCCTCTGCTCCTCCTCCACGGGACGATCCGTGCTAGCCCCGCCCCCTCACCGCAACGATTGGACCGTCCCTCCTCTTAACCCCGCCCGGAAACCGACATCGCTTTCTTCGTGATTGGCCCTCTCGAATCTCGGGGCGCCGAGCCGCCGAGCTTACGCGTCTGGGTCCCGCCGCCCGGCTTGGTTTTCGAGGGCGTTTCCACTCTTCGCACCCACCCCACCCCACCATGTCAGTGTAAGTAATGTGCTCAGACCCCGCCCTGCGGTGACGTTCCCGCCTGTCATTGGCGGGCGCTTCCGGCTGCGTTTCCGGTGCGATATTACCAAGGCAGAGACGGGCGGTGGTTGGTTTCTAGGCTGCTGGCCGCTGACTGACTGACTGAGCCGGCAAGATGAAGCGCGGCGCCGAGAAGCTGATCGAGCAGCCCCGCGCCAACGGCTGCAGCCTCACCGGGCACCACGGCTGCGGCCTGAAGAACGGCTACGTGCGAGGCTTCCCAGGAGCGGAGCCCCATGGCCAGGTGAGGCGGGTCGACGGGGCTCCTCTGCCGGGGCGCGCCCTGCTGCTGCTGCTGCCGCCGCCGCCGAGCGGCCCCTCCCCAGAGCGGAACCCAGGCCGCGGCCTGCTCGGTCCCGGCGCGCGTCCCGTTGGGCCGGAGTCTCGCCTCAGGGCGAGGTTCTTGGGCTGGGCCGCGCTTGCCTCTGGCGTCCCCCGCTGTGGGGAAGGAGGGAGAAGGATGACCTCGAACGGCACAGAGGCTCCCTTGGCTCCCTCCTCTTCCCGCCCGCCCGCCTGCCTGCCTGCCCTGCCCTCTTTGGCGTGGCCGAGGGGAACGCTCGATGCTGGCAGAGTCAGGCGACTCCCCGCTCCAGGGAGGGACGGAGGGAAGCAAAAGTGCCTTTCCTTTCCTCTTCTTTTCCTCGAGGGGACGGGGAGTTAATCTAACCCGGGGCTGGCGTCCTTCCCTTTCGTTCCTTCCCTTTCTTGGCGGCTTTGGAAGCCCAGGATGATTTCCGCTGGGACACGCACACTTTGTGTCTCGAAATTAACTCTCCTGGTTTCTCTAAGGTTGGTCTCTAAGGTGCTACTGGAAGGATTTTTTAAATTTTGTTTTGACTATGGCAGACCAACACGGCTACCTACCTGTAACTCCTCTGGTTTCAGTAGCCGAATTTCCTCTTCGCATTCAAGAAGGGGAAGAAGCGCCGGCCTTACTGGCTACTTCTCGTTGAGGTTTCCAGGCTAAGACAGCTGCTTACTCTCTTCCGGGACTGGAAGGAGAGACTCCTTCACCCCCATTCCAATGCATCTTGATTAATAAAGGATGGCACGAGGGCAGGCCTGTCAACCCCCCCCCCCCATGATCTTCTTTGTCCAGGAATTAGGAGCAAAAGTGTAAGTTGTGTCCCCAGTTGGTTGGGGGGGGGTAGTGCTGAGACTCCCGCCACAGGGCCAGGTAAGAAGGGGATCTGCCACCTATTTGATCCTTCTTATTTAACTGCATTCACAGCATCTCAGGCCTGAAGCTCTTTTTCTTCTTCTATAGTTTAGTGGGATGTGTTTCACAGGGGTGCAACCCTCTGAATTTGGCATGCTGTGTGTGAGTGTAGTAAAACAAAAAAGAAGCACTGAATTTCTAATTTATATAAAAGCCATGAATCGTGTTACACAGTTTACTGTGTGTATAACTTATTTCTGGAAATAATGCTTGAAATTGAAGTGTGTTTAGTAGTTGTACTACTTTTTATAACTTAAGATGTCCTGGCCATTATTTACACTTAATTTGGTTATGATTTATTGTGTTTTGCTGCTTTTCTTCTTGTAGCTTGATCATATGCAGGTTTATTTAGAAGTAAGGCTTGCAGAATTTAATAGCCTTCAAGTCTATCCTACATACACTTACTAGTGAGTAAACTTGCTGCCCTATTATTGTGTTTTGATCTGCTCTGTTTCACTTGTATGCAGTGCTGACAAGTGTTTACTGATTACTACTGCAGTTGTCTTCTGGTGACAATCACTTCATTGTACAAACTTTTATTCCTCAGCAACTTGTGAGGTATCTGAATGACCTTGGTAAACAACCATTATTTTCTACTGGCCATCCATGAACTCCTGGCTCACCATAATACTGCATTAGTACCACTCTTTCCATCTTTTCTACTAGGGAGTTGATATAATAGTTAAATAAAATGGGCGCAAGGACACATCCTTGTTTAACACCATGGTGGATTTGAATTTCCCTGGATAGGTGACCCTGCCGGTCGCACCTTACTCGGGCACGGGTATTAGTACCACTGTATATGCATTTTTTGAAGTGATCTAAATTTATTCAGACTGAATGAATTAATATCTTGGACTTTTGTATAAGTTCAGTGAACACATTGTTTTTAATATTTGATACATGCCTTTTGACCTTTTTCCATTTTGAATTTTAAGACTGTTCACCCTCTCCCTGCAAACATACTTTTTGTTAAAAGCCCAAATATTAAACATTTACAATAGGTGAGAGAATTATGCATTTTGGACATTCCTTATTCAGGCATTTTTATTACAGAAATGAAGAAAACTACATGTTCACATGAAGCATATGTTCTGTGGCAGTTTCTACTGAGACCTGTTTTAGTAGGCTTGCTAGAAACTGTGTCTCAGGTGCAGTATCTGCTTCCAGTTGCTGGGAAAGTGGGTATAGGGTTGTATACAAATTTAATAAATAATAATACTAATCAAGGGTCATGGTTAAATCAGATTTTGGGTATGTAAGATCCTTCATTTAGAATCTGTGACACACAAACAAACACACATACACGCCTATGTTTCTCACAGCATTTGAATCTGGAGAAGTTGTGAAAACTCTGAATTGGTGTCTGAATGAACTGATGGACTGGATATGGGCCAATAAACTGTATTTGAATCCTGGAAGGAGAGGCTCTTGGAGTGGGTGATTCCCATACCTAGGAGATTGGAAAGTTATCTGTTCTGCATAGGGTTGTCCTCCCTCTGAAGGAGCAGGTGCATATCTTGAGAGCACCCCTGGATACATCTCCATCATTAGATGCTCAAATGTCCTCTGTGACTAGAGTGACTTTTACCAGTTCTGTCTGGGTTGCAAGCTATGGCCATTCTTGCACAGTAATAGCCTGATCACAGTAGTTCAGTTAGGAAACCTGAAGCTTGGATTACTGGAACATACTCTGTGTGGAACTGTTATTGGGCTTTGCTCAGAAATTCCACTTGGTGCAGAATGCAGCAGCAAGACTGTTGATGGGGCCACATGGCCCCATCAACATGTGGCACCATTGTTAAAGCATTTGTGGTGGCTGTGGTCAGTCACTGAAATTATCTGCAGGAGTGTGGTTGGTTATCCGCTGAGTTGATGAGGCTCATTTGACAGCAACTAGAAACTGAGCCTTTTGTTTTATTGGCCCAGTCCTATAAACTTCTCATTGAATAGATGCTTAGCAGGCACTTTCTGTTTTAACATTCAAGCACCTGTTGAAAACCTTTCTGTGTCACCAACCTTATGCTGGCAATGAAGAAAAGATCTTTTGGTAATAGTTAGTGGATCTCTGATTATAACTTTTTATGTGGTTTTTATTGTATGGTTTTATGTACAGTAGGT
Source organism: Lacerta agilis (assembly GCF_009819535.1). Lineage (NCBI taxonomy): Eukaryota > Metazoa > Chordata > Lepidosauria > Squamata > Lacertidae > Lacerta > Lacerta agilis. The sequence continues at coordinate 27,832,256 of NC_046312.1, forward strand.
ACCTCAGGTTACAGACGCTTTAGGTTACAGAGAAGAGTTTGGATTTGATATCCCGCTTTATCACTACCCTAAGGAGTCTCAAAGCGGATAACATTCTCCTTCCCCTTCCTCCCCCACAACAAACACTCTGTGAGCTGCATGTGGGGGAGCGGAGACGCGAACCCGGTTCCCCAGATTACGAGTCTACCGCTCTTAACCACTATACCACACTAGCTCTCAGACTCCGCTAACTCAGAAATAGTACCTCGGGTTAAAAACTTTGCTTCAGGATGAGAACAGAAATTGCGGCGCTGCGGCAGCGGGAGGCCCCATTAGCTAAAGTGGTACCTCAGGTTAAGAACAGTTTCAGGTTAAGAACAAACCTTCAGAATGAATTAAGTTCTTAACCCGAGGTACCACTGTATGCCTGTTGTAAACTACTTCGACTTTTAATGAATAGCAGTACAGTCATACCTCTGGTTGTGAATGTGATCTGTGCTGGAGGCACGTTCGCAACCTGCAGCGTTTGCAGCATGAAGCGCTGTGTCTGCGCACATGCGTGACACAGTTTGGTGCTTTTGCGCATGCGCTTGATGCAATTTGGCGCTTCTGCGCATGCGTGAGCACTGAAACCGAGAAGTAACCCGTTCCAGTACTTCCGGGTTTGGCGCGGTCCGCAACCCAAAAATGCGCAACCCCCAGCGTTCGTAACCCGAGGTATGACTGTATATAAATATTTTTGTTGATAAATAAGTAAAACACACTTTCACAATGGTGCAAAAAAGTTTTATTTAAAACAACTGAGTAACATGCTATGTTTAAGTTACAAGACTTCTAACTGTTCTACAAATGAGTTCTCACCATGTTTTTCTAAAGTTCTATATACACTTTTATATGCCTGTTGTCTTTGTCCATGGAATTTTCTTGGTAGGGATGCTGGAGTGGCTTGCCAGTTCCTTCTCCAGGTGGATCACATTTAGTCAAAACTCTCCACTATGACCTGTCCATCTTGGGTGGCCCTGCGTGGCATAGCTGATAGTTTCTCTGAGTTATTCAAGCCCCTTCGCCACGACAAGGCAGTGATCCATGAAGGAGATCACAGAGGAATTATACCAGAAAGATATGGTGGTCTCGTACACCCCAGGTAGTATGGTTGCTGACCTTGAGCCAGACATCCTGGAGAGTGAAGTCAAATGGGCCTTAGAAAGCACTGCTAATAACAAGTCCAGTGGAAGTGATGATATTCCAGCTGAACTATTTAAAATTTTAAAAGATGATGCTGTTAAGGTGGTACACTCAATATGCCAGCAAGTTTGGAAAACTTAGCAATGGCCAGAGGATTGGAGAAGATCAGTCTACATCCCAATCCCAAAGAAGAACAGTGCCAAATAATGCTCCAGCTACCGCACAATTGTGCTCATTTCACATGCTAGCAAGGTTATGCTTCAAATTCTACAAGGCAGGCTTAAGCAGTATATGGACTGAGAACTCCCAGAAGTGCAAGATGGATTTCAAAGGGGCAGAGAAACCAAAGACCAAATTGCGAACATGCGCTGGAATATGTAGAAAGCTAGAGAATTCCAGAAAAAAACAGAAAAAAATCTACTTCTGCTTCATTGACTACACAAAAGCACTTGACTGTGTTGACCACAGCAAACTATGGCAAGTTCTTTAAGAAATGGGAGTGCCGGATCACCTAATCTGTCTCCTGAGAAATCTCTATGTGGGACAAGAAGCTACAGTTAGAACTGGATATGGAATAACTGATTGGTTCAAAATTGGGAAAGCAGTACGACAAGGCTGTATGTTGTTTCCCTGCTTATTTAACTTATATGCAGAATTCATCATGCGAAAGGCTGGACTGGATGAATCTCAAGATGGAATTAAGATTGCCGGAGGAAAAATATACAACCTCAGATATGCTGATGACACAACCTTGATGGCAGAAAGTGAGGAGGAATTAAAGAACCTTTTAATGAGGGTGAAAGAGAGTGCAAAATACGGTCTGAAGCTCAACATCAAAAAAACTAAGATCATGGCCACTGGTCCCATCACCTGGCAAATAGAAGGGGAAGAAATGGAGGCAGTGAGAGATTTTACTTTTTTGGCTTCCATGATCACTGCAGATGGTGACAGCAGTCACGAAATTAAAAGATGCCTGCTTCTTGGGAGAAAAGCAATGAGAAACCTAAAGAGCATCTTAAAAAGCAGAGACATCACCTTGCCGACAAAGGTCCGTATAGTTAAAGCCGTGGTTTCCCCAGTAGTGATGTATGGAAGTGAGAGCTGGACCATAAAGAAGACTGATCGCCGAAGAATTGATGCTTTTGAATTATGGTGCTGGAGGAGACTCTTGAGAGTCCCGTGGACTGCAAGAAGATCAAACCTATCCATTTTGAAGGAAATCAACCCCGAGTGCTCACTGGAAGGACTGATCCTGAAGCTGAGGCTCTAATACTTTGGCCACCTCATGAGAAGAGAAGACTCCATGGAAAAGACCCTGATGCTGGGAAAGGTTGAGGGCACAAGGAGAAGGGGACGACAGAGGACAAGATGGTTGGACCGTGTTCTCGAGGCTACCAACATGAGTCTGATCAAACTGCAGGAGGCAGTGGTCACAAAGAGTCGGACACGACTGAACAACAACAACAACAACATATACACTTAAATTAGAGTAAGTCCCACTGAACGTGTTGGAACTTCTGAGCAGCAATAGAGAGGATCAGACCACATCCATTATAAAAGAGTGCTTCTGCCAGCTGCAGTGCATTCTTTGAATTTCTTATACACAAAGTTATTACAAAGAACTGCTATGATTTCTAACATTTTACATTTCTAGCCTGAGTTATGAATTGTGTCAAAAAGCAGGCAGAGGTATCATGTCTTGCATTGTTCTTTCATCTTGCCAATCTTAGGTAAGACTGAGCAAACGCTCTTTAATTCTAACTTTTTGAATTGCTCGCCTGAAATGCAAGGAACTGAACACACTACCACCACACCTTGGTTTTTAGTTATGCTAGCTCCTATGAGCAGAAACAGTTGGCTTACCCAGCCGGAAACCGTTCCTTCAGAGCAGCTTCCATAGCTTCCTGCATTTTCAGACATTCAGAGCTTTTGGTAACCATGCATGCAATTATTGTTAAAGCCTGTCTGAGTCTCATCCTGGTTGACTCCTTCACTCCCAGAAAGGAAAAGACATTTGGGGATGGGCAGTTACCATGGCTTTTGATGATTCTTTGGTATGACACCTCATGGCTTGTGAGTTTACTGTATGTACAGTGTAACCTTCCTAGGTTTGAGACTTGGGACAGTACTTACTGTGTCTTAATTTATCCTAGTTTCTGTTTGATGCGTAGCAGAATAGTGCAGGCTTGGTGCCAGCCCTGTCAGTCCCCTCTTGAATCAGCTACTTTGTGTATCTAGGGTAGTCAATCTATATTTGCTTCAATAGAGAGAGAGTTTCCCCTTGCTACGTATATAGCAGCTACATTCATAGTGGCCATGTGTGCTTACTGGGAATTTGCATTTAATTTGTCAATTGGAGCAAGAAAGGGGAAATTCCTTAAGATAACACATGTCTGGGTACCAGGGGAATACAGCATTGGGATCACTGAACAGCTGGGATTATGTAACCTCATTCAGGGTGTTGAATGGCTCCCTACTAAAAAAAGAGAGAAAAGTAGCTTCATGACCAGCTACTGACCTGTATCTGTCTGTCTTCTTTTTGATAAACCTTTTTTGGAGGAAGATTTCCAAGTTGTTGTATCCCAAGAGTTCAGAATAAATAACTGGAATAAAGCTTTTTGACACCGTCTTCAAAAGATTAGAGAAATAAATGATCAGTCTATTTATTGCAACCTCTCATCCCTGGGCTACATATAGTCCTCATGTCTGCAAGTTTATAATTAACACAAGGAATTGTACTTTGCTGTTCATTTTTAATTGCACTGTTTATATAGTATATAGTTAGTTTCTAGACTCGGTTCATAGTGCAGGTTCTTAGCTTTATAGCCTTATCTGGTTTGGAACCTATGCAGTTTAGCTCATATCTGCTTTTATGAGCCCTTTCATCCTTCTAGCTCTGTGAGTTGTCCCTCTGTCTCAATGTGACTTTGTCACTCAAAGCAAGCACTGCTTAGCAATGAGCAGAGCTTATACAGTCAACTTGCAGCTTATGCACATTTAACATACAGAATTTCAACTGTAAAAAGGTGGGCATCCAAGGGGAAAGTCAACAAACCCACTCACAATTGCACTCACCTTGGGGGAGTGTTTGGCGGTGCAGGGAGAGTGCAGCAGCCTTGGGAGAGAGTGCAGAGTCGTAGCTGGAGGGTGTGTGCGGCTTTGGAGATTAAAAAGCATGGCCATGAAATCCAAGCCAGGTCCCTCCACTGATGTGCAACATTGGAGACAATGATTGGTTCCAACACTGCAAGAAAAGTGGCTACGTTGGCTTGCTTGAGAGGATAGCATGTCGGTTTCCAGTGTGGCGTGGAAATATAGCTGCAATGAATCCAGCATCTGTGCTATCAAGGTTCAAGAGAGAAACCTGTGAGGCTATGGCAGCAGGTGTGGCAAGGCTTTAGTGAAGACTGCAAAGGCATTATACTTATGGCTGGAAGACATGAACTGCAAACATGTGCCTGTCATTTTGAGACAAAAGACACTCAACCTGTAGGCACTCTTCAAACCTTTTGCCAAGGATGGGCAGCCTGGGAAGGAAGCCAGCCATGGTTGGTGTGACAGTTTTAGGCACCACTTCAACCTGAAAAATGTGGACATAACTGGTGGAGCTGCATCTGCAGACAAAGAGGCAGCAAAAGCCTACCCTAAGCAATTAAAGAAGCTGATAGATGGAAAGGGATATTTTCCTGAGCAAGTTTCTAATGCTGACAAGGTGGGCCTCTTTTGTGGGGGATAGGCCTGACCAGACTTACATCTCCAAAACAGGAAAACAAGTCCCTAGCTTCAAAGCAGCTAAAGATGGTGTGGCAATACAGCTGTGCATTTAATAAATCAGGTTTGCTGTACAGGTCAGAAAACCCCCATGTCCTAAAAGGCAAGAACAAAAATAACCTTCCTGTGTTCAAGTAAAGAGACTTGGATGACTGCAGCAGCATTTTTGGATTGGTTCCACAAGTGCTTCATTCCCATGGTGAAGTTCTACCTTGAAGAGAAACAACTGGACTTTAAACTGTTACTGATTTTGGACAGTGCTCCTAGCCACCCCGAGGCACTCTACTTTGTCCTTAACAGCAGTGTTTTTCAACCACTGTTCCGCGGCACACTAGTGTGCCGCGAGATGTTGCCTGGTGTGCCGTGGGAAAAATTGAAAAATTCAAGAGAATTACTTTATATATAGTCAATATAGGCACAGAGTTAAATTTTTTAACATTTTCTAATGGTGGTGTGCCTCGTGATTTTTTTCATGAAACAAGTGTGCCTTTGCCCAAAAAAGGTTGAAAAACACTGCTTAACAGTGTTGGAATTGTCTTTCTCTCCCCCAATATGACCTCCATTATCCAACCTCTCGACCGAATTGTGTTTCGCAGATTCAAGGCTACTTAAACAAGGCTAGGTGCATCACTTATATTAAGCAATCAGTGAATGCATGCTGGCGAAACTTGTGGAAATAATGTCTGAATGGCTTTGAGTGTTTTCCAACGATCAGCATCAAAGTGGAACATATTGTCCAGATATTCAGGCAAGTGGGGGTTGATTGCTTTGTTGGCGTCAAGGAAGTAGTTGAATAATTGAGGGTCTTGGACAAACATTGACTAATGAAGAGCATCCTGTTCTCACAGTGTCCAAACAGTTGCCTGTGGGAGACCAGCAATCAGGATTTGAACACAAGAACACTCCTCTAAGCCGGTAGCCATTACTGCTTCTGTGGGAGCAAGTTCTGTAATTTAACTATGTACTTTTATAAGTTGAAATCTGCATGAATTCGCTCAAGTCTTCCAAACAGCAAAGCACCTAAATGATTTGACTGCTGACTTTGATCCCTTTCTGGAACTAACTCAAAATCACACATGGTGTTACAGACACTTTCAGTCTTTATCAAGAAATGTTTGAGCAGCTCAAGAGATAACAGTGACAGTTGCTAATCACCATGTTTCTCACAAAAAATAATGCAGCAGCAAACAAGCCCATGCAATAACTTCTGAAGCTAAATCGGAGCCAACCACTTCACATGCAACTTACCATCATACACCCAAGCCTCTCCCATCACTTCATGGAACAACATCAAGCACTGAAGAGGAAGGCTGAGTACTGTAGCTGGTAAGTGCTGCACCATGATTTTTATGGGCCATTTCTCAGTTTTAAAGGGTTGTTTTGACTATTTTGGATGTATGAGTTACCCCTGAAATGTAATGCACATGTAATATGTAAGTCAATGATACTGCCATTATTACAAGGTGAAGGCCTTATAGGAAACTACCACAGATACATTGGGGTCAGAGCTGATGAAAATATTTCAACTGTGTGTATTGTTGACACTGGCTGGTGGTAGCTCTTCTGGTTTTCAGGCAGGAGTCCATCCTAGCTCTTCCTGTGTATGCTGGGGGTTGAACTTCAGACCATTTGCATGCAAAGTATGTGTTCTTTCACAGGGTTATGGCCCTTCCCTTTTCTTTTCATAAAACATTTTTTGTTCCACAGAAAGCCCGGGTGCTGACTTCAGAGAATGTTTTAGTACTGCCACTTTCTCCAGTTTATTTTATTATGAGTGGTGTGTTTTTTTAATGACTATCATAAGCTATCTTCAGCTGCAGGGTGGCAAGAGACACAAAATATTAAATATTTTATAATGAATATTATATTATGTGAAATTTTGCATCACTTGCCACCCTGCAGCTGAAGACCGGAACACAAACATTTAAATAATATTTTAAGAGAAAATCTTGGAAATGTGGCCAAAGCTTGACAAGGACTCAGAACTGAGAGGAAGGCTATGGCCTGCATAATCCTCTGCTCACTTTTTCTGTGATGGTATTCTTTTTTGCTCACTTGTTCCCTGTTTCCATGTCTTTACATACTATCGTCCTTCAGATTCTTTGAGTATCTTTAACTTGAGATAGTTTAATTTTAATAGTATTATCCTCTGCTCAGAATTTGGGTTGTTGTGCTGAATTTGTACAGTGTTACAAGCAGGCAAGTGAGTTCTTAAGATAAGTGAACTAAATTCATAGTGAATGTGCAATATGTTGTGTGAAGATGGGCCATGATTGATACAATAAGATAAGAATAGCCTGCTGGATCAGGCCAATGGTGCATCTTAGTCGTGCATCTTGTTCTTACATTGGCCAACCTGATGCATGTGGAAAATCAGGGATCAGAACCTGAGCACAAGGGCACTCTCCCCTCCAGTGGTTTCCAGCAACTGGTATTCAGAAGCATTGCTCCCTCCAACTGTGGAGGCAGAGCATAGCCATCATGGCTAGTCGCCATTGATAGCCCTCTCCTTCACAAATTTGTTGAAGTTGGTGACCATCACTGCCTCCTGAGGGAGCGACTTCCATAGTTCAGCTATGCGATATGTGAAGAAGTACTTTCTTTTATCTGTCCTGAATCTCGCAACATTCAGCTTCATTGGATGTCCATGAATTTGGTGAGAGGGAGAAAAACTTCTCACCAAACTGGAGAGCCAGTTTGGTGTAGTGGTTAGGAGCGGCAGACTCGTAATCTGGGGAACCGGGTTCGCGTCTCCGCTCCTCCACATGCAGCTGCTGGGTGACCTTGGGCTAGTCACACTTCTCTGAAGTCTCTCAGCCCCACTCACCTCGCAGAGTGTTTGTTGTGGGGGAGGAAGGGAAAGGAGAATGTTAGCCGCTTTGAGACTCCTTTGGGTAGTGAAAAGCGGGATATCAAATCCAAACTCTTCTTCTTCTTCTTCTTCTCTGTTTGTTCTACCAACAGCTGCTAGCATGTGCACTAGGGGCACGACACACTTTTGAGCAATTTCTAGTGGCAAGTGATACTGGAAATATCCTTGGGCTTCATTCTTGATTTGTCACTTCCTTGAGCTTCCTTTTCATCAGTTCATTTCCTGTTTTATACATTTTATTAAACCTCATTGTCTTAGAGCTTCTGTCTCTTAGATTCCCTCCTTCCTGCGACCTCTTCCAGCTTCTGTCTGTATATTAAGTAGCAGACCTTTATTACCAATATTAAAAAGATGCCATAGCAGCAGCAACAATTAAAGGCTTTGGTATTCAGAGTGTTAAGATATTAAATTAAATATTTTTGAATCAGTGAAATGTTGATTCTACCAGGCTTCCTACTAACTACTATGGTAAAAGGTAAAGGACCCCTGGGCAGTTAAGTCCAGTCAAAGGCAACTATGCGGTGCTCCTCTTGCTTTCAGGTCGAGTTTGTCCACAGACAGCTTTCTGGGTCGTGTGGCCAGCATGACTAAACCACTTCTGGCACATTGAAACACTGTTATGGAAGCCAGAGCGCACGAAAACGGCGTTTACCTTCTCTCGATCTAAGCTAGATGCCGAATTGTTGGGAAGCAAAAGTAAAATTTTGTCCAAAATGTGTAATTTATTATTAGAATGGCACACAAAAGATGAAGAAGTAAAAGAGGTAATGATAAAATGGGTGAAAGATTTTGTTGTTGTTCAGTCGTTCAGTCGTGTCCGACTCTTCGTGACCCCATGGACCAGAGCACGCCAGGCACGCCTATCCTTCACTGCCTCTCGTAGTTTGGTCAAACTCATGCCAGTCGCTTTGAGAACACTGTCCAACCATCTCATCCTCTGTCGTCCCCTTCTCCTTGTGCCCTCCATCTTTCCCAACATCAGGGTCTTTTCTAGGGAGTCTTCTCTTCTCATGAGGTGGCCAAAGTACTGGAGCCTCAACTTCAATCTCAGCACCCAATCTCAGCACTACGACGCCTGACCTGTGTCCATGTGCTCTCTTTGGCTGGGGAATCCTCCTTCCCTCCAGGGCTTCATATGCGTATTGGTGAGGCTAGGGACCCTCCCAACCACTCCCCTGTGTTACGGACCGGGGGGAGGCGTTTCACTCCCCCCCCCCAGCAATCCCCCTGCACCCCGGTTGTCTCCATGCCCGGCTTTACAGTTTCGTGACCCTCCTGGATCCTAGCACCACCACGCCTGGCCTTCTGCCTCCCACATGCTCTATTTGGCTGGGGAATCATCTGCAGGGCTCCGTATGCGTCATGGTGAGTCTGGGGACCCTCCCAACCACCCCCGTATCCCGGGGGGAAAGGCATTTTGCTCCCCTCCCTCCAGCAACCCCCCGCACTCCCCCGCAGTTGCCATGTACCCCTCCCCCCACTTCTCCATCCGCTCACCGATGTCTTCAGGTCAGCGACCGCCGACTACGGTGGTTTGTAGGAGGAGGACGTATAGGGGGAGGGTGGTGGTGACATAGGAGGAGCAGGAGGAGGGGCCAGAGGCGGGCGGGGTGTGGCGGTGAAATGAGATGACTGCTGTCGTCTTTGACGTCCACTGGAGGGCGCTAGATTTGTTTGCACAAAATCATATTTTTACCTGGGAAAGGTGTATTTGTACAATGGAAGTACATATGATCCCTCCCATATGGCCATGGAACATTGTGTCCAAATTTGAACGGAATTGGCTAAGCGGTTACGGAGAAAGGTGAAAACAAACAAACATGCAGCTTGAAGGATTTTGTATATATAGGTTTTATTAGAGCTATGATTTGATACATGTTAATGCTGCATTATTAGCCAACTTGGGCTATATATTAATATAAAGGCAGTCTTCTAGCTTGTGTTATAAAACATTTTGTTCATGGAAAATCACCAAATGGATTGCTGAATTTGTTGGCAATATTTCAAGGTGATTTCAGGAAGGGTTTACTTGTGCAAGAACCTGGGATATTGTGTGCTTCTAAACATCTCATTGGCCTTACCACTAAATCATTCTCTGAAATTCTGGAGCATCAAAAGGAGAACAGAATATTCTGTCTAGGAATGGGAGCCAATAAAATCCTGATAAGAGTAGTGCACATTAGCATATGAAATGTAACAAACCAGAATGAAAGAGTGATTAAGCCAAGCAAAAATTAAGCCATTTAGCATGTACCATAAGGCCTTTGTTACACAGTCCTTGTTTTGTGAAGGTCTGGTGAGGAAGATGTACTAGCTACCAAATTATGTGATATTGGAGCCATCAGTGACAAGTACGTGTTCTTCTTCCACACCAAGCTATTCTTATTAGCTTGTGTTCTCTTAGTAGAAGTATCATCTTGACCTTGGTGAGAGAGCTCTGGTACGATGGTTATGTATGGTATATGCCCCAAACCAGCATCTTGAGCTTTGCCCAGTAGCCAGTGCCATTGACAGTGGAACAGCCTATTCTTTCTATTGTTGTATCAGTTGCTGCATTTTCTATCAGTTGCAACTTCCAAGTGGTTATGAAGGGCAGTGGATGTAAGGCAATTTATAGCAGCCTATCCTAGCAGGTTACAGGGTTAAGGAGATTAACAGATTCTTTCCCAGCTCCATTGAATGCTGTAGTCCAGGGATCTCCAACAGGTAGATCGCAATCTACTGGTAGATTGCTGGGTGCCCGTGGTAGATTGCGGGACCCTCCCCCCCAAAAAAAAAACAAAAAAGAAGAAAAGCTCAACAGCTTTGGCTCCCTACAAGAAGCTCAACAACTATGACTTCCCCCAAAAAAGCTTTGCCAGCATTACAGCAATACTTAAAAATTGTCAGCCATGCAGATGAGAAAGTGCTGCATGGCAGGAATTCTACAAACCCATTCAGGTTTGCATTCATCATTATTCAGAAGCTGGATGCCCTGTACAAACCCTGGGGAGCTGTAGAAAAAGCTCTGGTTAAAGAAAATATTGTTTTCTTTTTAAATTAATATAATATTTATAGTGTTTGAGAGCAGCACACGCCGAAATTGCAGTCAAGATGGGCAGTTAAAAATGTGATTGTTGTAGGATGACATGGGTTTTCATGGGGCTTCTGGGAAGGCTGTAGAGAGCAAGACATGGTGCTGGTTGTGTACACTGGTAAAATTTAATATAAAACTCTTAAGGAATTGAATAATCCTGCCTTGCTAACAGCTGTCTTTCCTTTGTAGCTCCCGCATATCGCTCACAATGGAGGCTTGTATAAAAGACCTTTCAATGAAGCTTTTGAGGAAACGCCAATGCTGGTTGCTGTACTGACTTACGTAGGCTATGGTGTCCTCACCCTTTTTGGGTATCTTCGAGACTTTCTGAGGCATTGGAAAATTGAGCGCTGTCATAATGCAACAGAAAGAGAAGAACAAAAGGTAAATGCTTGCTGTTACCTTTGCTTCAGAGATAAGGTGGGGTTGAACAAGTTTGTGGTGAAAGAGATGTAGATATGTTAGAATGGCTAGTCTTTTGTGACTATGTGTTTGACTTAGACTGCATTTGGACATAGGGCCAAGCCATAGGTAAAGGTAAAGGAACCCGTGACCATTAGGTCCAGTCGTGGACGACTCTGGGGTTGCGGTGCTCATCTTGCTTTATTGGCTGAGGGAGACGGTGTACAGCTTCCGGTTCATGTGGCCAGCATGACTAAGCCGCTTCTGACGAACCAGAGCAGTGCACGGAAATGCCATTTACCTTCCTGCCGGAGTGGTACCTATTTATCTACTTGCACTTTGACGTGATTTCGAGCTGCTAGGTTGGCAGGAGCAAGGACCGAGCAATGGGAGCTCACCCTGTTGTGGGGATTCGAACTGTTGACCTTCTGATCAGCAAGCCCTAGGCTCTGTGGTTTAACCCACAGCGCCACCCGCGGCAAGCCATAGTTTGTGCTAATTGTAATTTAGCTGAAATCCTGGTTGTGTCCTAGAATATCAGCCAAATCATGGTTTGTGAGGGTTTTCTATTCCTCTTTCCTTAATATTGCCCATGGTATTCCATGCTACCCAGCATTGCTGAACTATCAGCAAAATGTTGCCCCATGAGCTGCTCTCTTACTATTGGCAAGCAGCAGAAGTGGAGCAGGGAGATGAATACTTTCTTCCATGGGCTGATCACAGCACAGCACAGCTGAAAATAAAGTGTGTTCTTGTGTGCAATTCCCTTGCCCTTTTGCCAGGTTGTCTCTTTTTTCTCTTTCCCACTATTTCCAGGGTTAATCAAACTTACTGCTGATGATTTCATGAGTTATTTTAATGTAAATGGTGAGTAGCTGCAAGGTGCATAGGGACCCCAAATGTTACCAAAGTATGACACATGAGGTGAAGATACTTAAAAATCTCTCCCTCAACTTGCAAGTAAGCATTAAATAGCATTATGTATGTGGTTGACTGTCCCCCTTTCCTACTCAAGCCCTCTTATTTAAAAGCTATTGATTATTATTTTTTAACAAAGAAAGGCAAATCTCCAGGCACCCACTCAGTCACAGCTTAAACCTTCTTAGAAAACATTTTTCAGTCTCACATCACACAGCATAAAGACCTGTGTGACGTTCCTGTTTCCAGGTTTACTCCCACAGTGAACAAATTACACCATCTCTTCCTTTGGTAGGTCTTTCCACGCTCCCTTTCAAGCCCAATATCTTATTCAACATAGGTCTCTCCCACAAAAGTGGGAGAAATGATGTAGCAACATTTTTATTTTGCATCTAATTTGCTCTCCAGCTAAGGCACAGCTTGCACATAAACGTTTTCTCAAAAATGTAAGATGCTTTTTAAAAACAAAACAAAACTAAGGGGCCTTCAGCCAAAAGTGTTTAGTGGTTTTCAGACGTTATAGAACAAATTGTTTTTCAGAGAACTTACTTGAAATTATTAGAACCAGAAGCAGCAAATTTACTCTACAGTGGTGCCCCGCTAGACGAAAATAATTCGTTCTACTAATTTTTTCGTCTAGCGGTTTTTTCGTCTAGCGAAGCGGCAATGACAGCCGCGCTCCGCTAAACAAAACAAAACAAAAAGACGAAAATTTTTCGTCTTGCGAAGCAGCCCCATTGACTTTTTCGTCTTGCGGGGCAGCTTCCGCTAGACGAATGCCGTTCGTCTAGCGAGTTTTTCGTCTAGCAAGGCATTCGTCTAGCGGGGCACCACTGTATTTCAAAAAATATATTTTTATCCACATAACTGAAAATTGTTTTTAGCCTAACAGTACAGTACTTCTAAACATTTTTAAAGTGAGTTCAAACTTTTAACTACTACTTCCTTTCTGAGTCTGGCAGGCTTTCAGCATGCTGAACCTGAAGTACAGTGGTGTGGTGCATTGGTGCTGGTGGAGGATTGTTTTATATTCCACCAGTGGAACTTGGTATGGTACGGGTTTTGGCTAACAGGAATGCAGCCCTTGAATTGTCACTTCTAGGCACATCATCTAGAGCAGGCACCCCCAAACTCGGCCCTCCAGCTGTTTTGGGACTACAACTCCCATCATCCCTGACCACTGGTCCTGTTAGCTAGGGGTGATGGGAGTTATAGTCCCAAAACAGCTGGAGGGCCAAGTTTGGGAATGCCTGATGTAGAACGTTCCCTTCAATTTGAATTAATGTCAGAATAGCACAGTTAAGTACTAGCAGCATTTGTTGCTTCAGGGGCAGTGGGTGTGGTATGGGTAAACGGGTTGGGCGGGGGAGGATTCTTCCTGATTATTAATACCAAAATGTTCAGGCAGCCTGGTCTAGTTTTCCACTGCCTCAGAGTATGGTCAGAAGCAGGGTGGATTTGATTTAAATCAAACTGATTTAAATCATGATTTAAATCACGATGTAAATCTCTAGTCAGTAAGGCTTGATTTAAATCACAGTTTTCTACATAAAGACTAATTCTTGCTGGTATAACTTTAATATGCAAGTAGATGAAGATTTTTAGAATAACAACTTTTCATATTAGTTTTTTTATCCCCAGTTTAATAGGTTAATCATTCATATTTGGACAACTTTTCTGTTGTACTTAGGAAGGAGAAAAATAATCATTACCTTAATAACAATTTAAATAGATTTATTAGATCCATTCCACTCCAAACAATCAGAAAAAATATTGTTTCTATTCTATTCACTGAACTTCTTGAAACTTAACACTGAAGGGGTTGATTCTGTATTCATAGGTTTGTAGAACAATAGGATTAAGGTCTTTTTCTCAACTCTGTTCATGTTATAACATTTTTGCTGTGAAGAAGAGGCATGTGATCTCTGCTGAGTCAAATTCAGTTTTGAGAACTGCAAAAGTAAACCAAGCATCTGTGATAATATCTTGTAGGCAGAGAAACTGCCCAATAATCATACAAAAACCTCTGGAAGAGCATAAATGACATTGTGAATGGATTAATGGAATTTATTTACCAAAAAATTAAACATATACAGCCTTATTCTACATAATTAAAAAACTAATCTTTATTTCATGATTGAATAACCTTTGGATGGTAATATATTTTCACCAAAAAGCATTTTATTTTTTTAAAAAATCCGATTTAAATAAATAAAAAAAATCATTGATTTTTATCCACCCTGGTCAGAAGTGGCTTCTCTTACTGATTGCCAAAGGCAGCAGATGGAGTTGAGTGTGTGTTCTTTTATGAGCTGCTTGTTACCACAGGTTATTAAAAGATTCTTATTGTGATGTTATCTGCCTAGGTATGTTATGGAGAGGCGTTCAAATGAGGTTATCGCCAGGCAGACTAAGGGCTTATGTTGTGAAAATGCCTGTGGGAGGTGTTTTGTCGCTGGTGACATGATGTCATCTTCCATGCTCTGTAGTCTGGCTGATTTCAAGGGCAGAATGTGCCAAACCACAGTTGGTGCAAACTGACTTTTCAAGGCAGCTTCAAACTTTGATTTCGGACCTTGGTTTGTTGGCCTTTCATCAAACATCTTACAATGTATGGATTGGCTCCGCTTCTGAATGTTACAGTATCTTGGTAATATGAGGGATTTACTTGAAATTTTAGTGTCGTGGGCAGAAGGTTTGGGCATACCCAGACAGTTGTGGGAAATTGTCCAAAGATGCTCTAAGTTTCTGGCTGTCATTTACCTCTGCTCTTAAGTTTACTAGGGCGCTTGAAATGGGGTATACTTTTATTTTATACCTTGGGTAGTCCTTGGAACAAGACTTTGTAGGTACAGGAGTTTAATTTCATGGCAGTGGTGTACTCTCTAAAACAGTGAGGTCTGCATTTTCGGAATGAACTTCGGTGACTTAAAGGTTTTCTGGCTACTAAAGGTAAAATAAAGTGGTTGAGTTGAAAGAATGCAGCTTGCTAGCAGATTACTCAGTTGACTCATACAGCAGATTTCTTCAGCCATGCTCTGCTTTCCTGAATCCTGCTTGATTGCTCTTACTGAGAAATAACTACTACTAGGGATGTGATTTGGTTTTCCTCATGTTTCTGACAAAGGAAAGAAGACGTTAGCATATCATCAAAACCAGGGCAGCCTTGCATTTCTTTTCTTTTCTTTTAAATCATCTTTATTAATTTTCCAATAAAAACAGCCAATTAACATATAATCCAATCATAATCCAATTAAAAACAACAGGAAAAAAACCAACCAAATTGTAATCCTAATTATTAATTATTAATTTTTCCAGGCTCCCCACAGTCTGGACCTCTGAAGTATATCTCCAATCTTCATTCCTGCCTTCTTCTGTTGTTTTCATATTTTCCACATTCCAATCTTAACACTTTAAAGTTCTCCGTCCCTCGCTGTGCGATTCTCAATCATGTCAGAAATCATAAATCCTTTCATCCATCAAGTACAGCTTTATTTGTATGTATATATTTTTTCCACTGTCTATTTTCTGGCACAGCTTTTCCCAACTTCATTCCAATCTTCCAATCTGGGCTGTCGTCCAAATCTATCCTTTGAAGTTTAATGACGCAGCAGCTGCCAAATTATTTCAATCCAGGCTGTTATCCAAACCTATCAATGAAAATTTAGACGCAGTAGTTTCCACAATGTTTGTTGAGCATACTGCTTGCGATATTGCAATGTAAATGAACTGTATTCCACAGATATAAGTCATTAGGCGATCAATCAGCTTTTCCGGAGACCACACAGTCGTCCCCCCTCCGGGCCCTAGAGGGGGGGCTGCTAGACATCCATTAAGCATTCTCTCGCACTCATAATGAAGAAATCCTGCAATCAGATGCTGTTATCCCAAATTATTGTCTCAAGTCATTATAAAATCAGCTAGCAAGTATTTCCCACTTCTCTCAAAGAAGGGGGGAATTCTCCTTTTCCATGCTGCGTCACATCCATAAGCGCCATCTTGTTTCTTCTTTTATCCTTATCAAGTCTTTCAAGTCTAAGCAAAGCTGCGCAGTTAAATACTTAATTATAAATAGAAGTCAATCTACTTTAAAAAAAGAAAGAAAAAGAAAGAGGGTTCCTTAATGAGGCTTGGCGTAGAAAAATAATTGTAGATATTAAGAAGAAAACAAAGAATGTACCAATCACCTCCGTAAATCCAAACACCATGGTGAGAATCACTTTGAAGTCTGAGCTTAAACCCCAGGCACTGTGCAGTTATGCAGGGGTTTTTTCTCAGTCTTCTTCGGTCCAGACTATGTCTGTTTATTGTCCAAATTAATTATTTTATCAAACAGATATTTCTGGCTGTGGGAGTGACTTCGGAGAGTGCCAGCCATGTTGTGCTCTGAAACCCAGCGTCCTGCCACTTGCATTTTGTTGCAAGTTGGCAATATTGGATGGTCTGCGGGTCTACGAGACAGTCATTCCCCACCCTGGGGAGTCTGCCAGGGCCAATTACCCCCATATCGACCCCGAATTATAGGCACAGCTGAGGTCCGATCGTATGGGAGTCAGCCATTTCCCACCGCTGGAAACAGGAAGCCCCAGCCTTGCATTTCTAAAAGCCTCGCTTAAGTACAGTATAGTGTGTGGAGGCCTTGTGGGTTGGAGGGTGGGGGCATCATACACATATGAGATTAGTATGTACACTCTATGAAAGAAGGCAACAGAACACATTGACTAGTACTAGAAAGCAGCTTTGAAGTACTGTACAGTCATACCTTGTGTTGCGAACGCTCCGTGTTGAGTACATTCGGGTTGCGTACTCCACAAACCTGGAAGTGAAACACGGAGCGCAGACGCTTCTGCACATGTCCGCGTGGGCCGTGGATGCGCAGAAGCGTTCTGCGCAGTTCGTGCATGTGCGAAAGCGCCACCCGGGTTGAGCACTGTTCAGGGTGCGAACGGCACCCCGGAACGAATTAAGTGTGCAACCCGAGGTGCCACTATACTGTGTGGCTGCATTAAAAAAATCCTTAGCAGATACTTAAAAGAAATTTACAAACACTTAAGTGCTTCTGTAAACATACAATTAGAAAATGTATTATAGGTTGCTTAAAGCAGGGGTTCCCAAACTAAGGCCCGGGGGCCAGATGCGGCCTAATCACCTTCTAAATCCGGCCCGCGGACGGTCTGGGAATCAGCGTATTTTTACATGAGTAGAATGTGTGCTTTTATTTAAAATGCATCTCTGGGTTATTTGTGGGGCATAGGAATTTCTTCATATTTTTTTCCAAAATATACCGGTAGTCCGGCCCCCCACAAGGTCTGAGGGACCAGCCCCCTGTTGAAAAAGTTTGACCCCTGGCTTAAAGTATTAATTTGTTTGTGATCCTTTGAAAGAGGCCTTTTTATATCTGGCATGTATTCGACTCAAGTACAAAACCACCGGAAGCTTACAAACTGACAGGATTGTGTTAAATAGCTGAGAAACTGCAAGTCACCTTTTTCAGTACATAAATAGGCCTAGTGGAGGGAGGGAAACACTCAAGTTACCAGTAAAGCTGGCTTGTAGGTAATAGTCTTTATACTTTTCAAGTACTTGTCTACCTAACAGCCGTACTAGTTAATGAATCAGCAACTTAGTACCCTGTTTCTCCTAAAATAAGACATGGCCATAAAATAAGCCATTGCAGGATTTCTATGCATTTGCGAAATATAAGCCGTTCCCCGAAAATAAGCCATACCCCGAAAATAAGCCATAGTGATGCGGCACCTCCCATTAAAACAGCCCGGAGAGGCGTGGCTATGCAGCGTACGGATGTGACGCGGTTAAAATAAGACATCCCCTGAAAATAAGCCATACTGTGTTTTGTTGAGGGGAAAAAAATATAAGACGGTGTCTTATTTTAGGAGAAACACGGTAGAACTAGGTGCATGCATTGTTCAGAGGGCATGGAGCAGGAGGGTAACTGCCATATATACTGCACAAAATCTCTTTGCTTTCATGAAGGCATGCACACACTTTCATCATGGTGGCATAGTTATCCTGTTGTTGATTCCCGTAGGTTCTAGGTTTCCGTAGATGCAGTAATGTGAGACTAGTTATATGTGAGGGAAGGGCATATTGGGGGAATCTGACCATTTTTGCTTTTTACAGTATCCTTTTTTTCTGGAAAACCTCCATTTTAGCACCAGGAAAGCAGGGACAGCTAAGCTGATTGACTTAAATCAAGATTTTCATTTGAATATGCATTAATACTACCTGAAGGCTCAAATAATTAAAACATATTGTTTGTTAATAAATAAGGTTTGTGTGTACATACCCAAGGATAAAAAGCAAGACACCTGTAAGCCAAGGCTGCCATCCTGCGCACATTTACTTGGTAATAAGTTCCAGTGAGCTTCCAATGAACAGTGTTTTGTAAACTGCTCTGAAATTGTTTTCAGTGGAGGGCAGTGTATAGAAATCCTTTAAATAATGTGAGTATGACTTCTGAGTTATTGCAGCATTTGGGATAATTTGCTTATCCTCGGTCCAGTAGGAAACCCACAGCAATGGGGAATCATGTATTTTACAATGCTTAACTTCATAAGTTAATTTCTCACCCAAGGCAGTCCTGTTGTTCTTTTCCACATAGCAAAGCAGACTTTTTCAGTTTTTCATAAATCGTTATGTTTCAAATGTAAGTGTTGGCTTATGTGCTTCATCTTGTTCAACACAACAAATACAGATATCCTTTTAAAGCACATCATTTTTTTTTAAAGGCAAACTTGTAGCTGGTGTGTGTTTTCTAAGCAGAAAATTAAAACCTTTTTAAAAATGATCTATTCTGGGAGCAGCAGAAGGTAACCAGAGAATGGTTGGGTAATGGTCTTCTCCCCCACTTCTTAGTTCTGTAACTAGTTATTATAATAAGTCTGTAAACATATAGGCTATATGGGAGCCCCATGCTGCCTGTGATCACTGAAAAAAGAAGAACAGAATTACAGGTCCTGGAGTGCTACAAACCCAGACATTTATAGTTTTACATTTTGTTAGGGATAGAGAGCTTGTTTGGAGTCCTTTCAATGGGTATATCTTTGTGGTTTCTAGGTTCAGTGCCATCGGATATCTTCACTGTCCTGAGCACTTGGTGATATTTAGAGAGGAAAACTTGCAGTAGCACCGAGTAAAAATGGGTTTAACGCCACTTTTCCTGTAATTTGTGGGTGGGGGGTGGGGGTGGAGGATGGAAAGTTAGTCCTCACCTATCCCATTGTTTTAATGCCCTTTTCATATGTTTTCAGGATTTTGTCCCTTTGTACCAGGATTTTGAAAACTTCTATACAAGGAACCTCTACATGCGCATTAGGGATAGCTGGAGCAGACCACTCTGCAGTGTACCGGGAGCCAAAGTAGACATATTAGAGCGGGTTACCCATGACTACAATTGGACATTCAAGTGAGTAAAAGGCTTTTGGAAAGCTCCTGGGCAACTAACCTTTAGAGCAGTGGGGTGGAGAACCTGTGCCCCTCCAGGTGTTGCTGAAAAAAAAGTACAAGTCGGGGGGGGGGCCAAAACATTTGCAGGGTCAAAGATTCTCCACCCCTGCTTTAGAAGATAATTAGTGAGGGGTTGTGAAATGGGTTGTGGAAGATGGACCATGGCCTCTGTAGCCAAGTTATGAACTCCACCATTGCCTGTCGCTTAACTCAGTGCCGGACCTTCCCTACACTTTCTAGATTGCCATGCCAAAGATCCCAGTTTGCCTATACTTGGATCCTACAAAACAGCCTATGAGGGCTGGCTATTTTATGGCCTGTATAGAAAAACCATATAGGTTAGGGATGGCCAACTTTTGTGTCATGTCTTGTGCACGTTACATTACTTTTGTGTTTCACTTTGCCTTCAAGTGGGTTTGCCCTCTAGTCCACTAAGATAAGCAGCATTGTAATACTGAAGAGGAAGGCAGAAATGGAGGCATGATTTGATGCCATAGCCGCATCAGTTGATTCCTGAGCTCTGTTCTATTTGTGCCCAAGCTCATTTCTGCATTGCATGCCATGGGGTTTTGTGCTCAGTAGAGTCTGCAGTCTTATGTTTGCGAAAACTTATGTCAGAAACCCTTTGCTTTGGAAAAAGGGCAGTGTGTATCTCAGTTTTGTCTTCTGTGTGCTGGATCTTTTTGTAGGGTGCTCAGCGGTATCCCCCTTGGGCAAGATGAATACAATAGCAGCCGAAAGGAAAACCTACCATACTTTCTGTGTTTGAGATAAACTGAGTATGTCCAGATTTCCACTGACTTAATTGGAATTGAAATGAATTGGAAGTGGCATGGGATAGCATGTCAGTTATCTCTGGTCTTTAATTTGGTTTATATATTTATATTATATATATACAGGTGAAACTCGAAAAATTAGAATATTGTGGAAAGGTTAATTTCTTTCAGTAATTCTACTTAAAAGGTGAAACTAATATATAAGATAGACTCATGACATGCAAAGTGAGATATGTCAAGCCTTTATTTGTTATAATTGTGATGATTATGGCGTACAGCTGATGAGAACCCCAAATTAACAATTTCAACTTTGGGGTTTTCATCAGCTGTGCGCCATAATCATCACAATTTTAACAAGCAAAGGCTTGACATATCTCGCTTTGCATGTCATGAGTCTATCTCATATGTTAAACTCCAGTAGCTAATGAAAACAATTGCTTACATAAATGGACTTTTCCACGATATTCTAATTTTTCAAGTTTCACCTGTATATTTATACCCCACCTCTCCTCCAAGGAGCTCAAGTACATAGTTTCCCCCCTCCCTGTGTTATCTTTACAGCAATCCTGTGAGTTAGGTCAGACTGAGTGATGGTGTCTGGCCCAAGGTCACCCACTGGCCAAGTGGGGATTTGAGTGGTGGTCTCCCAGGTCCTAGTGACCTTTAATAAAGTGAAGAAAATTGGCAGGACTGTGTAGAAGCATGCTCAGGAAATGTCAGCTAAAGAGTTCCGTGTTGGAACAGAGCAAATTGAGCATAGTTAACACCCATTGCTATTGTCAGGTTCATAATTCAAGGGGGTATGGTTAACACACTTCTAGAAGAGAATAGCTTTAGTCCTCCTTGCAGTAGTTTACTGGCTTCCAGATGCACTTCCTTTGTGTGCTTGAAGAAATCACTAGGATTTGAGGATAACAAGCGGAGGGGGTCTTTTGTGGGGTGGCGGTGGGGTAGAAGGCTTGAAATTGCCAGAGAAAAATAACAAACTCTTTTGAAATGCCTCAGCACTCTGTTTTGATTCTTAAGAGACCTTTCAAAGAACATCTGCTAATCCGCAATCTGACACTTTACATATTTTGTCTCAATAAAGCTAATTATGTTGGAAGCTGCAGAAAAGCTTTAGTTTATGATCTTCAGCTATAACGAAAGAAGTCTTGCTGAGTTAAGCAAACTGAAACAGAGCAGCATTTGTATAAACCCATTTGTCTTGCCTACTTCAACATAGGAAATCTCTAACAGGCTTTGGACAAAGCCCTGTTAATACATTGTGACCAGTGAGGCTTTGATATTATTCCTGAAGGATATTATTCCCTTTGCACCATGTCACAATTGACTTTGAAGCTTTTGGAAACTTTAAAAAAGCAGTTTGCATTGTAGCAGAGAGTGACTGTTTTGGGTGGACTGCCAGCTAGCTGAAAACTGCTTGGTGTGCACAGAGCCCTTTATTTCTAAAGGATTTTACTAGATGGCAGCTTTCAACAGTACTAAGCATATGTACTTTTAATTGTTGATGATCTCCATATCTTTTACATGCTATGTTTTTATAAATATATCTATATATAGGTACACAGGAAAAGTGATAAAAGGCGTAATTAACATGGGGTCCTACAACTACCTTGGGTTTGCAGAGAACACCGGAGTTCGCAAGGATGCCGTAGCTGAAGTTCTTTCGCAGTATGGAAGTGGAGTGTGCAGCACTAGACAAGAGATGGGTAAGTTCAGACAAAGGACTAGTATCTCAGTACATTTAATAACTCAGACTCCACAAATATGGCAGTTCCTAAGCTTTTGCCCTAATTTGTATGCATCTAGCTTGCATCATTAACATAAAAAATTAAACTACTTAGCATTAAAAGTGTTACATTCACAGTGGATTTACCCGTCTTGAACCCCTTTTCTATGTTTCTTCCAGGAAACCTGGACAAACACGAGGAGCTAGAAACATTATTGGCCAGATACCTTGGTGTGGAATCCGCTTTGTCATATGGGATGGGATTTGCAACCAACTCAATGAATATTCCTGCTTTGGTTGGGAAGGTATGGATGTTTTTGGAGAGAGGACTGGCCTAGATATGTCTTCACAGGTTTCTGATGTTAGCCTCTCACTTATTCAGTGTATATACTTTGTGAAGGAGGGGAAAATTTAAATTCCTGAATGTCATGCACTTCTGTTTAGAAAATAGTTATCCCTTGCGGAAATGTTAAATGAATAATCAGGAGAGGAAAAACATCTCACAAGATGAATGATTGCACCGAGGCTGCTTTCTTAGCCCCTCAAGCTGTATTGGGACAAGAAAATGTCAGTGTAGTTTGGAGAGCTGAGCACATTAGTCACATTGGCTTCACTGGAATACAAAATGATTATGTAAAATACGTTGTTAGCTTGATCAGATAGAAACTTTGTTATTGAAAATAGTCTGTTTGGAGAGAATTTGCTAGTCCAGTACACATTCACACTTCTTGTTTTGAACTTCATCACATGGCCC
Organism: Lacerta agilis; assembly: GCF_009819535.1. Classification (NCBI taxonomy): domain Eukaryota; kingdom Metazoa; phylum Chordata; class Lepidosauria; order Squamata; family Lacertidae; genus Lacerta; species Lacerta agilis. The sequence continues at coordinate 27,855,188 of NC_046312.1, forward strand.
CCACCATTATATTTATCAAAAATAAATTTCTGTATTGTTTTAAGTGGGTGAGCAGCACTTGGTTGAAATAAAGAGTGCAAGACATCCAGGTGAATAGCCTACGGTACATATGTTGTGTACAAGAATGTATTGCATCATTTATGCCATTGTGAACTTGTAAAGGATTTCTTAGGTTTTTAATTATCTTCCAAAGAGAAATGTTGTGTATACATAAGGGGAGGAGTTTAAATTCCTATTTGATTTAATTGGGTCTTCTTTTACTTCAAAATTTTTAATAAGTATACACATCATAATAAGAAATGTGTATCAGCAAAGCTATTATACTAGGTTGCCAATCTAACTTTTTTAATACCTTATTTATTTCTGTTTTACTGTCAGGCTACAACTCAATATAAGCAATTCCTTCTCCTTTATTGTAATGCTGCTTATCCGTAGTCCCTTACCCATCTTCTTGTGTAATTGGAGCAATAGGAAGACTACACAGCACAGTAAAGCAAGCAGAGAGCCGTTCCCCTGGTTCAGTGTATCAAAATAGCCATAAATAGTAATGTGTGGTCTTGCAGCATCAGCTATTTATCCTATGCATTGTGGCCAACCAAGGAAAACTGATTGGAGACCAGGGCAGGGTGTAAGGGGTTTCACCCAACAAGAACCTTGCATGGTTATAGGTCAGTGGTTAACTGCAACTTTCTGTCTGGACCATTTATTTTCCTGTTTCCTTGTTCAGGGCTGTCTAATACTGAGTGATGAGTTGAACCATGCATCTCTAATATTAGGAGCAAGACTTTCAGGAGCAACAATTAGAATCTTCAAACATAATAGTGAGTATTTCCCAGGAGGTTTATTAATTTGACCGGAAATTCCTATGTTGTGGGCTAAATGCAGAAATTGATTTTAACCTCCCAAAAAAGCTACCCAGAGAACATTCATTTATGAACACTATATATCTTTAGCAGCCCCAGGTGCATTTTTAAAAAAATGTTCTTAACATTTGAGGCTACCACAAATGAGAAAGCATTCAAAAGCTTCTCCCTGAGTAAGTGTTACTGTGGTCTTCAGATGAAGTGTGGTATAGTTATGTATTTTTTTTTGTTATTTTTTCTTCTTCAAGCTTTCTCCATATCCAATTTACCTGTTCAAATGCACTGTTTATCTTATGGACATAAGAAGATCCCTGCTGGATCAGACTAAAGACCTGTATAATTATCTAGTCCAGCATCCTCTTCTCACAGTTGTCAGATGGAAACCTTTCTGAAGCCCCAAGCAGGACATGAGGGAAATAGTCTCACCTGCTGTTGTTCCACTTCTAATGGTATTCAGAGACATGATAGCTCTGATCCTGGAGGAGTGGCAGGTAGTCATCATGACTGATAACTGTTGATTGCCTTATCCTTTCTGAATTTTGCGATTCTTCCTTTAAAGGCATCCCTATTGATGCTGCTGTCACATCTTTGCAGATTCCATGGTTTTAACTATGTGCTTTTCTGTTCTGAATCTTTGTCCATTCAGTTTCACTGGATGATTTCAGATTCTAGAAGTATACAGCCTTGGCTCCCAAACAAATTGTCTCCCAAACAACTGAAACCTGGAAGCGAGTGTTCCGGTTTTCAAACAATTTTCAAAAGCCGAATGTCCGACACGGCTTCCGATTGGCTGCAGGACGTTCCTGCAGCCAATCAGAAGCTGCGCCTTGGGTTTTGAACAGTTCTGCAAGTTGAACGGACTCCCGGAACACATTCTGTTTGAGAACAAAGGTATGACTGTAGCTCTGTCATATCTCCCGGCTCAACATGATGTGCAGCTGAGTCAGTATGTTCCCAGTACTAATTGCTTCTGGAGCGGGTGTTGTCAGGCAGAGTGATTCTTCAAAGTGAAGAGTGATTCTTTAATAAGCCACAATACCAACAACATAATGTCACCCTCTGAATTACTGCTGTAGTAATGCTGCCTATAGCTGCTTCTGCTCCTAGTCACTTTACAAAAGTAACAATGTTCTTTGGGATTGTGTTCTTTGTGTATAGATATGCAGAGCTTGGAGAAACTGCTCAAAGATGCCATTGTGCATGGGCAGCCACGCACACGCCGACCATGGAAAAAAATTCTCATCATTGTCGAAGGCATTTTCAGGTACAAGCTTGGTCCTTCCCATCACCAGTGCTGTTTGCCATATTGGATCATTGTTATTGTCAATTTTGAGGCAATCTGTAATCGAAGCCAAATTTGTTGGGTGCTCGTTACTTCACTCTGGACAGCCGTAATCATGTCCAGCCATAATGATGCTCCAAGTTGCATTAGTGCTAATAAAGCTAAACTGGAGATGTGATTTTTTTTTTTTTGCCAGGCATTTCTGTAATGGATTGTAATGGACATAGTTTCTGTTGTCTCACTTTGTCAGCCAAATTGTAATGAGTGGCTGAAGGGGGTATTCTGTGAAGAGAAGGATTGTAACATGAATCTCTTCGGGTTTATCATTCTATATTTAATATTTCTGTCGCTTTTCCTCTCCTCACTGAGCATCCAGAGCAATTTGCAAAAAGCAAAAAAAAAAAAAAAAAAATCACCACTGCATTAAACCAATTAAACACAATATTACAAAGACTATAAATTTGAAACAGTAATTGAAAGCAGTAGATACAGGACACATAATGCCAGTGTGATGCTGTCAACTGTCTTAAGCTCTGAATCCAAACCTTTATTAGGCATTACAGTTAAGCTCTGAAGCATAAATAACTTGTTAAGAAAGGGGTTATGCACAGGTGCAGATGGATGTTTTGGGGAGCCTTGATGCAGTAAAGGGATTGATACCATACGCAGCAGTCCTAACCATGTCTGCTCAGAAATAAGTCCTGTTAAATTCAGTGGAGCTTACTTCCAGGAAAGTGGGGTTAGGATAGCAGCCTTGCGCACTAACTTTTTCAGAGCAATGCCTGGAAAAACGGCTTCTATAGCATGTCCCAAGCCTTGTTAAAGATTTGCACAATCCGAGAAAATCTGAAATCTTTGGTAGAAAAGCATCTGCAAAGGACTTTGTTCTTATCTATCGATCCCTGTATGGATATATATTTAAGCACATCAGCACTCTCTTGAATGCACATTTATACCAACCTGCTCACCCCCGCTTCCCTGACGACACAGTTTACAGCACCATACACATAGTTGCAAAGCAGTGTCTATACATTTGGGGGCAGATAGCCACTCCTCTACACTTGTTCACAGATCTGTGCCCACTTCCTTTCCCCAGTTGAGCCATGCGAGTCTCCAAGAGCACTGTCATTTGCATATTTGTGAGGCCTTCTACCAGTTGTGGTGTAGGGCAAAGGATGCCAGCATGATACCTTCCAACTCCCATTGAGCCCAGCCAACATGGCCAGATGATCAGAGGTAATGGGAGTTGGAATCCTTTAACATCTAGAGGGTGCTACGTTGGCATCCCCTGGGGTAAAGTTATAAATGAGACACCCTAAATTAAATGTGCCTACAGCCATGATTTTGTAATTACTTGGAAAATATTAACCCTTTTCAAGGGGATTTGAGCATCACTGGGAGATTCCAGAATTCACAACCATCTCTTGTTTTTCTTCACAGCATGGAGGGATCCATAGTCCGGCTTCCTGAAATAATTGCCCTTAAGAAAAAGTACAAATCATACTTGTACTTGGATGAAGCTCATAGTATAGGAGCATTGGGTCTCAATGGCCGGGGTGTAGTGGACTATTTTGGGCTTGATCCTGAGGATGTGGATATCATGATGGGAACATTCACCAAGGCTTTTGGTGCTGCTGGAGGATACATTGCAGGCAAGAAAGTAAGAACTGGAATTGGGAAGAAATTTTGTAGCTTGTTAGTAAGGAATAGAAGCATCAAACTTGATGCTTAGAACATGAGTAGGTAAACTAAGGCCCGGGGGCCAGATCCGGCTCAATCGCCTTCTCAATCCGGCCCGTGGACGGTCCGGGAATCAGTGTGTTTTTACATGAGTAGAATGTGTCCTTTTATTTAAAATGCATCTCTGGGTTATTTGTGGGGCATAGGAATTTGTTCATCCCCCCCCCAAAGGTCTGAGGGACAGTGGACTGGCCCCCTGCTGAAAAGGTTTGCTGACCCCTGGCTTAGAACATCAAGATCATCTCCATTGTAATTTTGAGAAAATTCCAGGATCCCAGGCACAAATAAATAAAACACTTTGAAAAGCTCGGTTAGTAGTAGTTTTTGCAGGACTTCTCAATTAAAATGCATGGTCCAAACAAATGCCCATTTATTACTAAAGCTATTGAAGGTCAAATCAGCAGCTAATCCGGAGCACTACAAGTGTCTTGCTCCTTTTATTTATTTATACATACATACATACATACATACATACATACCCCACCCATCTGGCTGGGTTTCCCCAGCCACTCTGGGTGGCTTGCAGCATATATTGAAGACAGAGATTACTCAACACTTAAAATATCACCACTACTCACTGTCTGAGGTTTATTTGCTTGCCCTTCCTCATGAAGCTCCACCCCTTCTACAAGTGCCATAGCAGATTGCCCACTCACCCACCACAAAACTCAGCCTGTTGGACTCTCCGTCCTCTCATATATGTATTTGCTGTGCTCAGTTTCCTAATTTTATCCAGAATCAATATGCCATTTGATGACAAGAGAGCAATCATTTATGTGCTGCTAGGCTTTTCCTTGTCTATTGTTACCATTATGACAGTGTCTTCCCGACACTCATTTTCAAAACAACATCATGGAAATACAGCTTCTTCTTAATGGCAGCATTTATCTCCCAAGCAAAAATGGTTGATCAAAGATAAGGAGATGCATGTTCACCACCAACCTATGAAGAAAGATGAAGGTGCAACTATATATACCCGCCTTCACTGCATATCTTTCAAATAATTAGTCAGCAAAGCAGTGTAAATATCAGCACTGCATACTTGCCCCATCAAAGACTGCTCTCTCAGTGGCAAGGATAATTTCTGATAACCTGCTGTATTCGCTTTGTCAGGAGCTGATCGATTACCTTCGTGTCCATTCACACAGTGCAGTATATGCCACTTCGCTTTCCTCCCCTGTTATTGAGCAAATCATCGCATCAGTGAAGTGCATTATGGGTGAAGATGGCACAACACTTGGTGAGTTTCAGGCACTATAATTCTCATGAGGTGTTGGATTAAACTACTGCTCCTTCAAGTCTGCAAAGCAACTTGGATTCTTTGCAGGTGTTGCTCTTGTCCACAAGGTGGCAGTATGCATTGAAGGACTATACCTATTCAGCACCATCCATCTAAGAGTTCTGCCACAATTTTCTGTGGAGGACTGTTTTGTGAAATTAGCCTATTATTTATGTTGTTGGTAGTTGAATGAACTTTTCATCATTGCTGCAGGTCAGGTTGAGATTTGTATGGATAATGGTTTTCATTTACTAAGGCAAAAGCTATCACTGTGCAAAATCCTTGTTTGAGAGATGTGTAAATCTAAGACCATAAGAGGATCCAGTTAGAGCAGACCAAAGACCCATCTAGTTCAGCATCCTGTTCTCACAGTGGCCACCCATATGCTTATGGGGAGCCCATAAAAAGCACCCAAGCACAAGAGCACTCTACCTCCAGCCGTTGGTATTCAGAAGTTTACAGCCTCCAACCACCAAGGCAGATCACAACCATCATGGCTAGTAGTCATTGATAGCCTTAGCTTCTAGGAATGTGTCTAATCTGTTTTTAAAGCCATCTAAGTTAGTGGCCATCCCTGCCTCCTGTGGAAGTGAGGTGCTTGGTTGAACTGCACTATGTGAAGAAGTACTTTACTACTCTGTCCTGAATCCTCCAAAAATCACCTTCAAGGGATATCCATGAGTTCTGGTGTTATGAGAGAGGGAGAACTACTACTCTCTATTTGCTTTCTCTGTGCCATGCATAATTTTATAATTTTACAAATTTCTACCATGTCACCTATTTACTCGCCTTTTCTCTAAACTTAAAACTCCCAGATGCTGCAACCTTTCCTCTTAGGGAAGTTGGGCCTTCCCCTTGATTATTTTGATTGCCCTTTTCTGAATCTTTTCTGACTCTGCAATTATCTTTCTTTTTTTTTTTGAGGGTGACTGTACACAGTATTCCAAATGTGTTTGCACCAGAGATGGCATGACATTGGCAGTTTTATCCTTTCAGTTCCCTTCCTAATTATCTCTAGCATGCAATTTATCTAGCACACTGGGTTGACATCTTCATTGAGCTATCTACTGCGACCCCAAGGGTCTCATTCATGGTAGCCCATTGTGGATTTTCTCTGGAAAGTGTATTCTCACAAAGCTTCACAGCTGCTAATATGGTAGCTAGTGCAACAGCTTTGTAGTTCAGATCTAGTGATGTAGTTGCTGGTGAGATCCCATTATAGCGTTAGAACTGTAAGTTCCAAATGGCTGTTGGCTCTAAGTTCTAGCTTCCCTGGAAAACTTACAAGTGAATAATTGAATAAAGTAAGTTCAGGTGGATTAATCTGATTTGACTCTAATGTAGGAATCCGAATTAGTCCATTATGAACTATATCTTTTTAATTGTTTTATAGTAATCACCCTTCACAAGCAGCTATTTTTGGAAAGAACTGGAAGATTTTAGAATTTGAATGTTGACGTCCCTAAGCAAAGTTAACAATTTTAAGTGTCTCCTAAGTTAGCTGGGCTTTCAAGTGACACCTTGCGGCAACTTCAGTACTTCATAGCCTCTGAACAAAGGCTGTTAACCCAGTTGCTACTTATATGGAGAGTCTCAAATGTCTTAGATTGGCAAGGATAACATCAACTTTGCATACTTTTGGTTAATACATAACTCTTACAGATACAATTTTTTGTAACTGTAGTTCTTTAGCAACCTAAAACACAAAGGGGACAAGTCCCTGGTTTTGATGAAGAAGAAGAAGAGTTTGGATTTGATATCCCGCTTTTCACTACCCGAAGGAGTCTCAAAGCGGCTAACATTCTCCTTTCCCTTCCTCCCCCACAACAAACACTCTGTGAGGTGAGTGGGGCTGAGAGACTTCAAAGAAGTGTGACTAGCCCAAGGTCACCCAGCAGCTGCATGTGGAGGAGTGCAGACACGAACCCGGTTCCCCAGATTACGAGTCTGCCGCTCTTAACCACTACACCAAACTGGCTCTCTGGATTTACACTCATTAATGACTTTGATTCTTGATGCTGTCTTCCATGCATCAAGTACCAATGAAGGTACAGAAACCATTTCCCAGATCTGGAATTATTGCCGACAGTATGGCAATCCTGAAATCAAGAATTTGCAGAAGGTGTTCACTGATATTAGCTGTATACAGTGAGCTGGGTGTTGACTTGCCTTCTGAAAATGGAAAGGCTCTAGATCCAACAGAGGCTTCCATTGGAGAAGTGGGGGGAGGGAAGATTATTTTTGCCAGTTCGGTTTGCAGATCCCAGCACCACCTCCCACCCTGATCCAGAGGGTCTTTGACCTCCTGTGAAAGTTTTGAAGTGAGAATCTGCAAAAAAATACCTCCCAGCCTCATCATCCAAAGGATGGAGTCCACTGATGGGTAGTCTGGATCCAACTTGTCATATTTTATTCTCTATTACTGAATGTGCAGGGCAAGTAAAAAAACACATACTGCTTTATTTATAAAGTTGTGTGGTTATAGAATTAACTCTCCTGCAAAAACAGAAATCTCCTGATGTATCTCAGTTCTGATTACTTACAGTTTGTTGCTGCGATATAATGTAAATTCTCATTGTAAGTGCATTGCTTATTTAGGGTTGTCAAGAGTTGGTTTAAAAAGGGTACTTGAAAGTACTTTGTGGACTGTTCATGGATGTAGAAGAATTGGACTAAGTAGCTGAAGTTCACTTCAGGTTACATATGCTAGGATTCATAACTCATTTTACTCTAGAAAGTATATCTGAGCAAAGGTCTTAGTGTCACTTAAGATCTGGGAGGAGGGTGGGAATAAGTAGAAACAATGACTATGCTTACAAAGTAAAATGGGGATCAACAACCAGGGCAGAAAATACTTTCCGTGTATTCGTTATATTCAGATGAATGGTAAACAACTTTAGCATCACCTTCACAAATTGTATGAGGGCTTAAAAGGTAAAGGTAAAGGTACTCCTGACCATTAGGTCCAGCCGCGGACGACTCTGGGGTTGAAGCGCTCATCTCACTTTATTGGCCGAGGGAGCCGGCGTACAGCTTCCGGGTCATGTGTCCAGCATGACTAAGCCGCTTCTGGCGAACCAGAGCAGTGCACGGAAATGCCGTTTACCTTCCCACCGGAGCAGTACCTATTTATCTACTTGCACTTTGACGTGCTTTCAAACTGCTAGGTTGGCAGGAGCAGGGACCGAGCAACAGGAGCTTACCCCGTCGTGGGCTTAGTAGCTCTCAAAACTTGGGGACGTGTATTTGTAGATTCTTTGGTACATTGGCTATTGTCAAATTTTTGCAGTCATTCCAGAGAGCCTTCCTTGGCCAAACAGGATGTTAACAGCAGGCACCTTGGATAGAATACACATGCCGCAGAAAACAGCATGGCCATTTCCGAAACAGGACAAGAGGCTAATGAAGACTGAATAGACTTAATTAGGTGTCAGCACGTGAACATGCAATCTGGAATAGGACAGAAGCTTCCCTTCTTTTATTTCCTATTGTTTGTTCAAACAAATCTTTCAGTGCTGGCATTGTTTCTGTCTGGTACTCATAATGGTCATCCCCAGGGTGCTGTCTGAAATACTCCATGTTAATTAAAAAATATAACTTGTGGCAGTATTTGTTTCTGTGTTTTACAATTGAATGTGACTTGGTTCTAAAAAGCCAGCCTAGTTTAGCAGCTCTAGACAGAGGCAAAGAGTGTGCTATTAAAAATCTGTTCCTATTGCCTTCTTGGCAGGGATGTCTGTTAACTGTCTGGTTCTTATAAATTAAAAAATTGTCCAGTAGCACCTTAGAGACCAACTAAGTTTGTTCTGGGTATAGGTTTGTCTTTAAGGTGCTACTGGACAATTTTTAATTTTTTAAATTTATTTCGACTGCGTCAGACCAACACGGCTACCTACCTGTGTCTGGTTCTTAGTGACTGTGGGTCCTTACCTTCAAAGTTTATAGGTGCTTCATTACTATTTTTTGCATGTTAGTATTTTTGCACTTGTGTCTCTCAAATATGTGATGTGTAGTTTCCTTAAAAACGAGTTGCTAACTACAATCCAAGAGAAGGAAAGGGTGTCTTCCCCCCCCCCCCATATACTTGATTATACAAATGGGAAGGGATTTATTGCTCTTTCTAAAAGTCAGTTGGGGGCGGTGCGGTGTGGAGGGTGAAAAATCTATTGCTCCAAACTCTTTGGATTAATAAAACATTTAGATTGGAAGCATTTTTTTTTTACAGATGTTGATACATTACTGGATAAATGTAAATAATCTACCTACTCTTGTAAAAAAAAAAAGTTAAAATAAATAAGGAATTATTAATAAGTAGCCCATAACAAAGCACTACATAGTTTAACTTCAGCAATCAATTAGTTTGGAGCTGCATGATGCTGTACTGCACATTAACTTACCTGGAGGAGCTGCTGTTGCCCATATTAAATTCACAATCACTGAAGTACATTAGAACCTCTATTTTACCCATGGAGGCATTGAAAAAATGGGGGAAGTAGAGAAATCCCATCTTTTTACCTTAAGAGACTTGCTGTAGATGCTTGATCTTTTTGGTTTCCCTTTACTGAACTTTTCCAGCTCAATACAGTATCCGATTTGATGTGTGGCGACAAGAATTACACACAGTATTCCAAGCATGGTTGCATTGTAGATTAGATGTTATAATATTGGCAGATTTTGTTTTTATGTCTATCAATCCCCAGCATGGGGCTTTCCTTTTCTTACAACAGCTGCACTCTGAAAAGGTTAGAATCTTTGGGGCCTTTCAGCTGTAAACAAACAAACAAACAAACAAACAAAAATGGATAGAAAAGGGGGAACATAAGAAGAACTGTATAAAGTTAGGCATAGTGTGAAGAAAGTATAATAAAACTAGAATCCAGTGAAGTTGAATGGTGGGAGATTCAGGACAGGCAAAAATAAATACTTCACACAGCATATGCAGTTCACCACCACAAGATGTGAGGGTGGCTGCCATTAGGTGCTTTTTAAAAGGAGATTGGACAAATTCATGGATAATAAGGCTTTCATTGAATGGTAAGAGTTAGAAGGGACCATAGGGTCATCTAGCCTAACCCCCTGCAGTGCATGAATCTTTTGCCCAACATGGGGCTCGAACCCACAACACTGAGATTAAGAGTCTCATCCTCTACTGACTGAGCTACCAAGGTGGCTGTGATAACTATCTACTTCCTCCAGGATCTGAGGCAGCTTACTTCTAACTACCAGTTGCTGGAGATTGTGAGCAGGAGAGTGCTATTGTGTGCGTGTTCAGCTTGTGTGCTTTCTAGCTGGCCACTGTGGCAAACAAAATGCTGGACTTAATGTGCATACGGTCTGATCCCGCAAGACTCTTGTGTTCTTGCACTGTTCTTATGGATTACCAATTCTCTTTCATTATATGAGGTCACAAGTTGCGCACAGATGCCCCAGGAAGACTTTTATGTTGAAATCTGTTCTATGAACAATGCTGCCTTCTTTGGGATTTTATTGGTCAGCCCAGCCCATGTACTGACTGGTAGCAGCTCCAAGCTTTCTATTCAATATTCATTTTTAAACAGAGATTGGGACTTTCTGAATGCAAAGCATGCTCTCTGTGCCCGATACATAGCTCTTGTTTTGTCTTAAATGATAGTTCCCACCTAGAAACATCTTGGGAAACTGCATCTGCTTTGTCGTATGTAAATGGCTAAAATTGCAATTCACAATCTAAAAACTTGCTCAACTTGATGAAATGCTTCCATTTTTTCTGGTATAAATGGTATCCAAGTAAAATGTGTCACGTGGCCCACAAAGCAGCATTTGACGCTGACCTTCATTTCCCTTGCTTATAAACTGACTTTTAAAAATGTTTTTTCCTTGAAGATTAGGACATTTATGGACTAAGAGTGGGAGTGTCCTCTGGTGACTTAAATTTGATTTTTAAAGAACACTTTATTTAAATTGAGGTTGAAAATGTTCAGTTGTCACATTAGCATCTCTCATTTGAATTTCCTTCAATAAGTGACTTGTTAATGAGGTGTTAAATTATCACCTTGGGAACCCAGGGACTAGTCAAAACTAATTTGGGCAGAGCAAAACTTTTGTTGTTGCTGCTGACCTCAAGAATCCCAAGCTGTGCCAAGGAGCTGTTGGGAAAACAAATACTTTGGGGGTCATAAAGAGTTTCCTGCTTCTCCTCAGGGGTCTGACAGCTTTAAACATCACTTACTGGGTTTGTGCTTCTGGCAGGGGGTCTTTTAAATCTAACAAACCGCTCCTCCTCTTGCATTCTCAGAAGGCCCTAGGAGTAGGCTCCAGGGAAACTGTTAATCTGGTATGAGTAGAATCTTTGGCCCATTTAGAAGAATGTTAATAGATGAGCATATTGTATTCTTTATTGTAATATTTACCAGAACAGCATGTTGAATGTATTTGTAGTTTTGAGTCGTGCTCCTCTTTCATTTTTTACTCAGGCCAAGTGCCTAAAGAAACTATTTGAATTGTTCCCCTTGCCCCTTGGTTGGAATAGGTTTTTCCTGTGCATTAGCAATGTGGCCTCAGATATTTAAGCTTTTCTTCCAGATTTTAATAGCGGATTGTTTCCTTTTCCAGGGTGCATGAACATTATCTCACTTTAAAGTATTGTAGTCCATTTTACATATAAAAATGAGTTAACAGATAGTCTAGGGCTTTGGATAGCTCAGTTGGTTAGAGTGTGGTGCTGTTAACGCCACGGTTGCAGGCTCAATCCTTGTATGGGACAGGTGCAAATTCCTGCATTGCAGGGGGTTGGACTAGATGATTATCAGTGTCCTTTCCAACTCTACGGTTCTATGATTCTATTATCTGAATTTCTTGCATTCCAGGATAATGCATCCTAATGTGGAATGTATTGTCTATTGGACTGCCTGAATATATTGCATTTTCCCATACATCATTTTCCTTTTCGTAAGATTAATGATTTTTGTAGAAGTAACTGATTAGCAATAAACTCTGGAGAAAAATGGGAGATGAGCAAGTTGCTTCAAAACACTAAAAGGAAAGAAGATTTCTCTGTTTTCCTGTACTCGTCATGCGCACAAAACCTTTTTCATTTAATCGTATTGCTTCTCTGAATTCAGAAGGGTGGTTAAGCTTTGATATTGGCCTTTCTAGGAAAAACAAGCAGATGGTAAATATACTCTGCACTCCCTGTTATATTAAACAACTAAATTGTTTCCATGAAACGCCTTGTAAACATCCCTCATAGAACACTCTCCTCTGAAGTCTGCAAATTCCATGGCTTGTAAAGAAAGTGGTATTTGTACATGTTCCTGATGTTCCCACCCTCTGTCGCTTGTTGGTCAGAATTGCCCATACAATTTACAAGCATTCTTGGACAAAAGGTTATGGGATGAGCATGTTTACTGCCCAAAAGCTAACCCTAACCCTTGTTCTCTATATGTTTACAGTTGATTTTGAATGTATGAGAACAATGCATTTTGGGTTTTATTCTATTATTTGCTGAGGTGTGTGTTTAAAGATCAAAGCATGGCTGTCAGTTCAGCAGACATAGTCCTAGTCTCCTCCCTTTCCAAAACTAATAGTTTTTATTTCTTTTGAAACCTGGCACTTCATGTGTTTCATCTGTCTGCCATTGGCATGGGTTCAGATGGTGGTGTCTGTGATTACTTTACAGATTCTGGTATTCTTGTATGGCATGCCATTTCAGTGGCTAGATATGTTGACAAAATGCAAGTTGCTGATCTGACTGTGCCGTGTAGGAGGGGACACAAAATCCTTTCTTCCATGAATGTGGAATGAAGAAAAGATCACTGAGTGGAAAGAGCTTGACTTGTGAATTTGTTTTTTTTTTTTTTTTATAAGATTTTTATTATTTTCCAGTAAAACAAAAGAAAAACATAACATAACATAACCACCAACATTAACACAATAAAAACACATTACATAAACACAATCGACAAAAAGAACAATTAAAACAAAACCAAAACCAATACATACCTAAACTGGAACACCAATCTATCTCTTACTACTTAACGAAATCTAGTTTCTGATCTTCTAAAGGGACCTCCCCCGCTTTCCCTCCTCTGCCTTCAATGCTAATATACTTTGGTAACATCCATTTTTAACATTGCAATTCATTATCCAACCTTTTATACTATCATAAAAAACTTAACATCTTATAGTATCATGAAATAATTCTTAAATCAATCTTATACTTCTTTTCACTTAAGCTGCTGCTATTAGTCAGTTACATATCTCTTCACTAATTCAAAGTTCCCAAAATCGTAACATCAAAATCTTAAAACTTAACATCAAAATCCTAAAGTCTTAACACACTATCTTCAGGGTACCATAAATCCATCCTAATTCAATTTTTATCATTTTCACCCTATTCCCCTTCTTACCATTTTTCTACTCTCTCCCATGCCCCCCCACCATTCATTTTTACATTTCCCTCTGTTATCCTTGTTCAGTGTCATCTTATAGTTTATAAATCTCCTCCTTGGGCGCCTCAAGAGGCACCAACTCTCCTCTCCCAGCAACTCCATTTCGCAATTTTGATTTTCTTCCACTTGTGTCTTCAAAAATCTTCTCACCTTCATCTCTGGACTCGACTTGTGAATTTGAAGCTTCAAATCTAATGACCTCAGAGCCAGAGATGTATATATTCTTGCAGTAATAGATGCCAGTTATTGTATGAATATTGCAACCTTATCAAACAGAATGTGCTTAACCAGTTTTCTGCCCTTCTGAAAAGAGGGGGTATACTGTTCAAGTGAACTGTATGCCAACCTGTAAAACCCATAGGCTTAGCAACAAAATGTAATGAGACATTGTTGACAGTTGTTGTCAGTGGTGGAAATGCTTCACTGCTAATACAGACTTGGCTGTGTGTTCAGATATAGAGGAGACCAAACAATTTTCTCTACGGTAACAATAAACACTCCTCCGTGGTTTGGGCTAGGCAGCCACAGTGCATGTGCTTCAAGCACTCTTGGACTAGGAGTTGATTGGAAGATTATTTTCTAGTATTAGCAGGAATTTAGAAAAATAAAACGTTACTAAAGAGATTGCAGTGCCACACTCCTAGCCGCTTATGCTTTCACCCATATTGCTTGCTATTAAGTTCCATCTAAACAGATTTATTCTCAAATGTTTAAGACTCTTGTGAACAAAAGCAATTGCTTCTGAAGTTGTAAAATATTACTAGATCTCAGAAGAAAAGCTAAATGGAAGTGTGTTACCTGGTGCATATTTTTGTCCCCAGGATCTCCAATTTTTATATTATTGTTCCTGTCTAATAGGGCATATGGTTGCAACAACAATTGTCCTAAGGAGCATCACTGTCACTTGCTCTTTGTGAATGAGCACATTCTTTTACCTAAAGGCCGTTCTACGGAAGGTAACTCATAAGGCCCCCAGCAAAGTTGCTTCTCACTTGCTTCTGCCCTTGGTTAATAACAAATCATTCCAATTAAAAATATGTATATTTCCACTGTCAGTTCTGAAGAGGTGAGGAGTTTTCCACTTAAATACTTCTAAATCTACACCAAGTAGAAACTTCTGCAGCATATAATAGAGACTCGGGAAACTTGGCATATTAAATATTTTCATCATGATTTCAGGGACCAAATGAAAGCTGCAACTGGCTACTGGTAGTTCATGGACCACAGTTTAAGCACAACAGTTATATGCTGATGCAGATTGCTTGTTTCTTAATCTTGCCAGTGACAAGTATGAGAGCTGTAGTTGATGCTGATGTTTCTAGTTGAGTACAAGCAAACATCTTCATGCTCTGCATAGAGGCATTGTTAGTAGTCTGTAAATTCATCTGACCTGGTCTGTCATCTGCTTGTTCTTTCTCTTTGCCACTGGTACCAGGGACAAGCTTCCCTCCTGAGAGGAATAGCAGATCTTCAGTGGGGTGTGGATTTCGGCAGCATGGGAACAAAGGGGTTCAGTATCTCCCTGCCTCCCAAGTGCTATTTAAAGATAACACAAAAGGTGTTTAAAATGTGTTCATGCATTTAACCCATTTACTGCTTTGGCCCTCCGGTTGCTCATTATTACCTACTTACTGTTTTGTGTTTACATTATATCCTCAAGGTGTTAATCTTGTAGAAGCTAATAATTGTGCAGTGTAATTTGAGACCCTCTGAAGTGCAAAGAATTTAACAAGTAGGCCTTTGGGATCACTCAATATTCAAATCCCAAATATTTGACTTTCATGTCAGCCCAATCAGCACTTCTAAATACAAAAGGACAGATGTGTAGTAGCACGGACTAGTCAAATGTTGTAGGACAACATCTTTTACATCTGCAGAGTAACTGAAGCTGTCCCTCTAAGTTCACACCGCTTAAAGCTTTTCTATGAGTTGATGTTGTGGCTAGTATTTACTATTAGCTCATACATGTTGGCTAACATGGATACTTCCCTTTAAAATAAGATACCCAGATCATTTCAATGTAAACTTTAGAGGAAACGGCCGCTCAGTAGATGAGCTGATAAAATGTTAAAATGCTGTTGTATTTCTACTGCCAAGAATCTGTCATGCAGCTTAAAGCAAGTGTGGGGGGTGGGGAGGATTATGTTATAAGCAGAGCATCAACTGCTGTACTCCAGCATAAAAGGGGAAAGCACTGGTCCACAGTCTATAGGAATAAACGCATGGCACGTCTCAAATGCCAGATTTGCTTAGCAATCATCATGGTGTTATGACAGCTGAGATGTCCTCATATTAAATTACAAATAGCCTGGCTATTGTACATGAGAGGTCACTCACTGCTTTGAATCTGCAGCTGAAATATGAAGGGAGGGGGGTGGAATCATTTTTATACACCAGCGAAACAATTTAATTTCTATTAAAACTTCTGCTTAAAGCTCTTGTACACATCTTTAGCTGTGTTTTGTACATTGTGGCTAACACATGGTGCTGGATCTTTCTACGTTTGGCAACACATGCCAGGTCTAGTAAACCTTTGTAAATGATAAAACATAGAGCAGAACAGAGATCTGTGGATGGGCCACTGCTGACTTGTTTCATGTCAAGTGCGGAACAGGTTAAAACACAGAAACTTTGCAGTATGGGTGTAGCCAGGATTTATTGGGGGGGGGGGGCAGAACCAAGCTATCTGTGATACAATTAGTCAGTTAAGTATTTTTATTTATTTACTTCATTTAGGGGGGGCAGCTGTTCCCCCTTGGCTACACCCATGCTTTGCAGACACCTTTCCTGGTCTGCAGAGGGAAAAAGTCTGCTTGCAGGAACAGCAAATGGACAAAGCAGGGTTTGTTGTGGTGTTGACAGTGAGACCCTTTGAAGTTGTCACCTGGTGTCATAAAAATATCAGGTGGCTGAACTTCTCAAAGTGGCGCATGGGTTGGAGGAGGTCCAGAACATTGGTGTTCACTCAGAAAATATCTGATTAAGAATACTGTGCAGCAAAAATGCCACTTTAATACACCCCCTACGCTTTAAATCCCACTTAGTGCTATCTACTGTCTCACTGTGGTATACATAATGCAGGCATTTTCAACCTTTTTGAGTCCGTGGCTCCCTTGACCAACTACATTCTCTCTGCGGCACCCCTGTGGGGCTCAGGAGCCCAGTTATGTCACCCCTTGCCTGCAGAGCTGGCAGCCTCTCACCCTTTTTCAAACACCCTCCCTTGTGGAGTGTTTCCTCAATCTCTTCTCCTCTCCTCTCTCCTTGGGAGTTGCCTTGGAAGCCGCTGCCGCCGCCCCTGGTCTCTGAGCTCTCTCAACCCCTCCCCCCGCCCCAAAGAGAGGTGCCTCCTCACACTGTCCCATAGGGGCCTGGGACTTGTATGTCCATTCCCAACAGCAAGGGCTGGTGGACCGGCTGACTGGGCTTCCTTGCCCGCTTGCTTGCTTACTCAGAGGTCGCTTCCATTCCTGGCAACTAGCACCCCCTGGCCAGTGCTGGAGGCACCATTTGCCTGGGGAGCTTGTTGGCATTGTCCAAATGCAGATGATGGATGACCTCTTTCCTGACTGAAGTGGAATGATTGTGTGTGTCCTTTAAGGATATAATTTCTACATGGACAGAGTAAGATTGGTCTCTTGCAAGCACAGTAGGCCGTTCCAAATGAAGCGTTCTCACAAGGTTGGGAGGTTGCAGGAGGTTTAGTACTAAAACGTATCTTCTTGCATGTATATGCTATCTGGTCCTGGACTTGAACTTTTGTGATTCAAGTAGTATACTTCATCATAGGTTTCAAAAATGTTGTTTAGAGAAACTATTTTTATCTGTGCTTTGCTTGTTTTTGTGGCTGTGGATTTTGGCATACATAGGGAGATTAAAATAAATTTGGAAGCTGTGCTGAAATCCAGAAGAGCATTTTGGTTATAATGAGGAGGTGCTAGTTTGATTTCCTCTGGCCATGAATGACAGTTCTGAGTTTCATTACATAGTTAGATTCATTGGGTAGCACCTCAACAGCTTAGCATGCATGCCCAGCCCCATTTCTGACAAATAACTGGACTCATCCAATCCATTAGTTAGTTTCTTTTGACAGTCTTTAATTGGAGGGTATTGTCAGAGAAACATACTCCTTGGCTGTATGCTGTCCTTGAGGCAGTAATTTAGTTGCTTAGGGAGGACTTCCTGTAAAAATAAAGATATGCTAGCAAATATACGCAACTGATTAAGTACTTCTAGTTTTTCAACTGGCAGGATTAAAGGGTATGAAAGTACACAGTGTGCTAATGAGTTTCTAGCTTTGCTTTAGATTAGGGATAGGGACTTCCATAATCCCTTACCATTTGGGCTGTGTTGAATTGGGGTTGATGGGAGCTGGAGGGCCACAGTTTTCCCAACTCTGCATAATGGAGACCAAGAGGAAGAGTTGGTTGACTGTTTGGGGGCATATAGGGGCTCTCCTGTTCGTAGAGTGCTCCTACCAGTGAACCCAGACAGGGCTGGAACATCTCTGTCCCATCCAGGCCCCTCTCCAGCATGGCGGATCAGGGGTTTGCATTGCTCTTTGCATTGGGAGCCAGTGTGGTGTAGTGGTTAAGAGCGGTAGACTCATAATCTGGGGAACCGGGTTCGCGTCTCCGCTCCTCCACATGCAGCTGCTGGGTGACCTTGGGCTAGTCGCACTTCTCTGAGGTCTCTCAGCCCCACTCACCTCACAGAGTGTTTGTTGTGGGGGAGGAAGGGAAAGGAGAATGTTAGCCGCTTTGAGACTCCTTCGGGTAGTGAAAAGCGGGATATCAAATCCAAACTCTTCTTCTGCTCTGAATTAAAGGTATGAGGAATCTAGCTTATTGATCATGCATTGTATCATCTAATAATAAGTGGTACATTTTTGCCGGCTAGTCAAAAAAGAAATGGAAGCTAGCTTTTAGAACTGACTTTGAAAATGCAGTGCTTTCAACATGTGGAGAGCAGCACTAATCGTGTCATAATACCATAATCTCAATTATGAAATGCAATGTTACTGATACTGTGCATTGTGCCTGCTGATTTCAGAGCCAGTTGTATGGAAAGCATGTAAATTGTAACCAGCATAAAACATTAATGAACCACAGGAACTATAACATTTTTGTACTTAACTTGCCTCTATTTTCAGCTACCTTTGCAGTTTCTTGGATTTCACCAAGGGGAAACAAAGCTGCTGGCTGAAAAGAAAATGCTGGCAAAGTTGCCGAATACATTCCTTCAGGCTAGACCACGGGTTCCAAAGCTTTTTCTAAATCCATGCCAGAGGTTCAGGACATATACTTAGCCACCTTGTTTCTACAGAAATAGAGACCTATCTTAAATCAGTTTCTGTGCATCTAGTTGTGCTGGTCCCAAGGGTAATGCAAGAGGCAAGGTCCAAGTCCAGTCCGAAGTCCTAGGAGACAACGAGGGGTCAGTCCGATGAAGTCGAGGCAGGGTGCAGGGCAGGAATCCAGGCAGGGTCAGGAACAGGAACACAGGCAGGGATCTGGCAAGCAGCAATGTTGCTCCCGCAACCTGGGGCGGGATCTGACCACCCTTTTATCTCTGACGAGGTAATGGCCAGTCCCGATCCCCCAATGACTCAGCGCCCTGTCTCGCCTGAAGGTGAGCACTCCTCCTGTGAGTACTCAGGTCCCTCCTTCTCTTAGCCCTGAGTCTCTGCAGCTTGGGAGACGCTGGAGGGTTACTGGACCCAGGGGCCGCCTCAGCCTCTGATGGCCCAGCTGATGGCAATGAGGTATCCTCAGCACCTGGAGCCAGGACAGGCTCAGGCCCCTGACTCGGCCCAGCTGGTGCTTGTTGCAGGGGAACCTGAGCAGACTGAGGCTCTTCAGTAACAGGCCCCAGACTAGGTTCAGCTGATGCCTGCAGCAGAGGGTCCGATACGGACTGAGCATCCTCCACTTCTGAGTCCGAGCCTGAGTACCAGGCCATCACACTACAGTGGTACCCCTTGTTACGTACGCGATCCGTTCTGGGCCGTGCCACATAACCCGGGCATACATAATTTTAACAAACAAAAAAGGAAAAAAAGGAAGTTCGTGGGTTTTTGCGCTTCTGCGCACCTGCTCCGTGGAGGACTTGCAGGTCGCGGAGGTACATAACTCGAACATACACAACACGGAGCGTACGCAACACGAGGTATGACTGTAGTTGAAATATTTTTGTCCATTTTGTCATATTAATCCCACCTGCCTGTCCTACATGCATGCCTAGTGGTCAGGTTTGAGGAGTTTTGGTCAGTTGTACTTCTGCAGGACTGCTTTGAGAATCACAGTTAAGTGATCCATCATGTGGAGCTCTGTGTTCAGCAGAAGAGAACTTGTAAAGAGCTCTCCTAATCCCTGTTGGGTTACTTGCCTGAATGTGTGGGCTAAAAGTAAGGAGGAGGTGAGGTACACATACCTCATCCTAGTGTCCCCACATATGCTGTACTCCAGTGGCATCTGGTAACCCTTGCACCTGATGGGGTGGCCTGTAGCCAAGGAGGCCATGTAGTCGAGGGCAATAAGGTCACACTGATTGGGCCAAGGAGGTCACATGAGCGAGGTCAAGTTGTTTGGATTTTTCCCAATCTTCCTCCCTTCTAAAGGTGTGGACACTTGAAGTATTGGAGTTGTGTAAGTACTACTTGGTGCCAAACTAAACTGAAAAGTGTCTAACCTTGGTTTAGAATGGGCCCCTGCTGTCACAATTTCTAGTGTGGGTCAATGTCTCCCTGTTGAATAAGTATGTGAAGCTATCAGATGAGCCTCCAAAGATTTGGAGATGCCATCAACACACTGATGTTACCAGATTTCTGGTTTTAGAGTGCAAAGCTATATGGCCTCCCCATTTAGTAAGTACAGATCTGGAGGGCACATGGTCTGTGTGTATATCTGTAGGTGAGAGCAGGGTATGGTATTCTGTTCTTTGAAAAAAGAGTAAAGTTTCACATCTATTTGCAGCAGCATCAAAGGAGTTTTGTCTTCTGACGCCCAAGTTAGAAATGAATTAGAGTTCTACAGGGCAGGGTTTTTTGGTCACAAAACCCAACTTACATTTCCTCTGGCTTTCAGAACATGCCTAAAGCATTATTCATCTGGTTGTAAATGCAGTCCAAATACAGAATACACTTCCTCAGCTCTTTTAGCCAACCTTGGGGATCCATGATGTATTAGTCATACAGGGAGCAGCATCTGATTCTTGGAGTAGGCATTTCTTTTACCCCAAGAGATTCAAAACTACTGGCAAGTTTCCTGGTGCCCCTTTCCCAATTCATCTAGTGCTTGGGGCCAGAACCCCCGCCCCTCCCTTTAGTTGTTGTAGCTGAAGTTTGTCCCATGCCTGATGAGCTTATACTCCTAATGAGCAGTACATTCACTTGCACCAAGATTTCTTGTTTATCTTTTGTATACGCAACTGGTTATACTTGTGTATGAGGTTATGTGCCTGTCTTTCAGGAATTCTCCATAAACAGGAACATTTCTCACATCCAAGAACTTGTGCCACAATACTTTAATTACAACTAAATAAAATAAAAAATTCCTTCCAGTAGCACCTTAGAGACCAACTAAGTTTGTTCTAGGTATGAGCTTTCGTGTGCATGCACACTTCTTCAGATACACTGAAATGGAAGTCACCAGACCCTTAAATATAGTGAGGGAGTGGGGAGGGGTATTACTCAGAAGGGTGGTGGGAATGGGTGATCAACTGATAGGTGTGGATGACTGCAATTTTTACAGGGTCTTACAGGGAAAGGCAATGGGTGAGATGGCTAAAGATAGCTTTGTCATGTATAATGAGATAAGAATCCAGTGTCTTTGTTCAGACCAGGTTTCTCCATGGTTTTAAGTTTGGTGATTAGTTGCAATTCAGCCACTTCTCTTTCCAGTCTATTTCTGAAATTCCTTTGTTTTTTATTTTATTTTGTTTTGACTATGGCAGACCAACACGGCTACCTACCTGTAACTTTAATTACAGTTCTTGATAAAGTGATGTTACCACACACCTATAATACTAATGAGCTTTAAATAGGCATGAGATTCTGTCACCATATTGCACCTGTGTTGAAAGATTTGCAGTGGCTGGTGAGTTGTTACTGGAGTAAGTTCATAGTTTTACTGTTGGTCTATAAAGCCTTAATAGCTTGGGGCCAGCTTACTTGAAGGTTCGCCTTGCCCCATGTGTGCCTCTTCTACTACTTTGACCAGCAGAACTTTGTCTTCTACATGTGCCATATAATTTACAAGTCCACTTGAGAGGAGTTGGATCTTTTAAGTGTGGCTTTGAAACGCTCTACCTATTGACATAGGCAGTTATCCTCAGAGATGCAATGTACACTTGTCTTTTTAAAGTTTTGCTGATTTTACCTATTTTTTCTTGATAATTATTTGAGGTTTTTATGGTATAAATTGTACCAAATAAATAACCACTCAGTGCTACCTAGCTCTAAATTGAGTACAAACCTGGACTAGTCCACTATTGTTCTTTCAGTTCTCTTGCATTCCAGCTAGATTTGTGCAGTGACTCCATGCATGCTATATTCCATTGTCTTTTGTGCAGCACTAAGCCCAAGAGAAGCAGGTATGCCAATTTCTCTTGGTAACTGAAGAGAGAGAATAGTGTCATTCGACTGCCAGCAGCTTTATGGAGCAGGCCTTAAGAATTGTGGCCATCTTCTCCACACCCACCCCGAACAAATGTTTAAATAATTTCCCCCAGTTTCTCTCAAATCAAAGCCAGGAAAGCATATAAATGCAGCCAGAGTTACCTAAGCCTTGTTAGGTTGAATGTGGCCAGAATTAAAGTGGAAATGCAAATAAACGTTTTTCTTATTTCTTCTCCTAGTCTTATGTGCCTTCTCTTGTAATAATCCATATTAACTTTTATTTGATCTGTACTTACATAATGTCCCAGATTCCATTGTGAATTTCTGATTAAATTGTGGGCCAGCTACTTATAAAACTGAAGACAGCACACATTCACTTTAAAAATGGCAAATGTGGTAGAAGCCTGAAGCTTAAATTTGCAGGAAATTAGTGTTTTATGAGCCCCCCTGGCCCTGACAGACAGCACACATAATAAAAATTAAACGCTGGATTTCAAGTTCACACTATTGAAAAGGCTGTGCTATTAAACAACCTTGTTTCCACTACATCTTAATTTTATTTGGGAACAATTGAGCTTTCAGGTGAACTGTGGAGTGCATAGGGTTTTTTATTATTAAAAAAATCCAAAAAGTTGAAATTGTATGGAAAATGGGCAAAACTGAATATTGTTCACCTAGATGAGCTCATAGTGGTTTTAGCAATGGAACTTAACTAGATTTAGTAAAGTATATGTATAATAATTGTCATAATAGGTGCTGTCTCTAGACTAGTGAAAACATAAGTGTTCTGCAGTAGGCCCAGTTGATGCAAGGCAAAAATTGTTTTGCTTGATCATGTGGCATAAATCTGGCTCCTTGTGGCATTTCCATACATATGATCGTCTGTTGACACTGATAATTGTTACTAATTTGGGGTCTTTAATACATTAAAGTAATGATTCTTTTTAATTTGCCACCACACCTACAAACTAAAAATGTGTTGAATCTAGAGATCCCATGTCATTCTGTGTTCAGAGCCTCTTGCTCACAAATGGGTTGTGTGTCATTTTTGCTTATTTCTTCCTGTAACCTCTGAAAATTCTCTCAAGGGATGCGGGGGGGGGGGGGGATATCTTCCATCAGTGTGGATGGTGGCACAGAAGGCTGTGGGAGAGGGAATTGGTTCAATTTGTCTAGCTTCCAGGAGCAGGAACTGTCATGGGATTGCCAGACCTTTGACTGGTTTCAAGCCACAAAACTGATATATATTCCACTTAATGGCAACATGGTTAAACTCCCATAAAATGGAGAAAATACTTCTTAACTACTCTGGTCCTTAAAACGGGGAATATTGCAAGTGGTGGTTTCATACTTGTAGAATAGTACTTGGAACATTCACAGCAGTGCTTCTTAAATGGAAACTTGCTGTTCACTGTTTAGGGTTTATCATGTTTGACAGATTTATGTTTGCATTAATACTTCATAATACTGTCGTGAATATAAATCCTCTGAATTTAATGGCAAGTTCTAAAATGTCTGTTAGACTTAGTCTCAGTGTTGTTGTTTTTAAATTTGAAACGGAATAATGGAAGCCCCCCCCCCTTATTTTCATGGCCCTTGCTACTATTTGCAACCAGATGCTGTTTTAGAGTGTTTTTTATAATGCTACAATTGCCTGGAAATTGAAGATGTGATGAAAGTCAACTTCATTGTGCTTGTCACAATGCTGTTAAAGCAGTAGTGGGAAGCTCAAGCTCACTGGCCTTCTTATTCTTTTAAATAAGATTTCTTACCTACCTTTGACTATAAAGTCCAGGTGTCTCTGGGAATCCCACCAACAGGGCAGGTGTTCAATACCACTCTCCCACTTGCAATCCAAAGCAACTGGCATTTGTAGGCATATTGTTTCTGATACTAGTAGTGATATATATAGCCATCATCTATTAATTATTAATTTGTTTAATCTCATTTTGAATCTCCCTAGTTGATGGCCAACACTTGCGATGGCCATTTCTCACTCAGTGAAACTATAGAATTTGCTATTTTCTTGTGGTTTACTGGAGAGTTGTTGTAGCTGACACTCCATGAGAGATGGTTTGAGTGCAAGTTGTAAAAGACTGGCTCCAAATCCAACCAAACACAGCTTAGATTGCATTTACTCTACACAATGTGGCTATGATTGTGAAATTATAAAAAGCTAAAGAAATACACAAGAACTAATATTTCAAGAGAACTGCTTAAAATGTATGAAGTGGACCATGTAGTACCGGTATTTCAGAACAAGCATGATCATGACTTTCCTTGCATTTCTTCACTCAAACACTGAAGTGCTGCAGGAAATATCTCTTAATATGATAGTTAGTGGACAGTCTTTTTTCCTGCAAGCATCTGCTTGTTGGAGTGGTCTCATCAGCCCTGATTTCTTTTGTTAGTTCTGTGCTGTGCACTTTCAGGAGTGAGGCATCATAATTGTGTGTGTGTGTGTGTGTGTGTGAGAGAGAGAGAGAAAACCTTGCTTGTCACTGCTACAGTTCTACCGTCACAGATTATGCTTAATCATGGTTCCAGTTATTCCATGTTGTTGGTCCATAGAGAAACTGGAGGCAGCAGTGTATACTTACTGGTGTACACTTTCCCCAACCCACATAGAACCATTAATGTGAACTGGAGCTTAGCCTATATGAGTAGCCTTCTTTAGCCAAGTCTGCCTCTTTGCTTGCATAAAGTATCACATGAATGAGACCCACTTGCACAGGTGTTTTGTCCCTGTCAGGTCCAGTTCACATTAAAGGCACTGCATACTGTGAGAGAAGATGATACATGAGCTTAAGGTAGACTCCCACACCCTTGCATGTGTACATCCTGAACGCTAGGGATGTGTGAACTAATTAGAAGCAGCCCTGGGAGATGCTTGATGAGATTTTTGATAGGGATATTGCTTAGCTTTGGATGCCTTGGGCAGGAAGGCGGCAACTTCAGAGCTAAATGCCACTAAATGCATAATGGTGTTGTGGACAATCTGTCGTCATGGAAGGAGAGTGAAGAGTATTTTAAGTGTTTCATTCAGAGCTTGTTAATCTTGTTAAAAGTGCATGCGTGGCTTCCTTTTTGCAATCTCTACCCCCTCGCATCTCCAGACAGCAAGCATTTGATTTCAAGCTCCTTCGGTCACCTTTGTATTTCTGCTGGGTGCTAAAAATCAGTGCTGTGTACTTAAAGAGACTGCAAACTATATATAAAAACAAGTTTTTGATCTACTTTTAGTGACCTAGCCTATGTTTGTACCTTGGCATCAAAATGTCATACTTTGTAGCTAAATTTTACTTTTTACCAACAAT
Organism: Lacerta agilis; assembly: GCF_009819535.1. Lineage (NCBI taxonomy): Eukaryota > Metazoa > Chordata > Lepidosauria > Squamata > Lacertidae > Lacerta > Lacerta agilis. The sequence goes on from NC_046312.1 coordinate 27,880,715, forward strand.
AAAGCTTCTTGTGAATTGAATGTGTTATGTAAAGGAACAGACACTTGAAACTTCATAGAAACTAGTCTTGTCCTCCTGAAAAGGTCTGTTGAGTTGTTATGCAGTGCACAAACATAAGCAGATGCACAAACTTTTAATATCCGTTTCCTTTCACAGATGACGTTAGAAATAAGCATTGGAAAAGAATGCAACGTTAGTAGTATTATCACAAGCTTTAGAAATTGGAGGGTGGGATGTCGCATAGTTACAAAACAGATGCCTGTTTGAAAAGCTGTGTTGCAAGTGTAGAGGGAGGAAGATCTTGTTATCCTCTGTGGGTGATTACTTTGCTTTTAAACCCTAATGGCCTCCAGTGAAATCAGTTTCTCATCAAAGGACTAGCTGGGGTATAAAACAAACACTGATGCTGCAGGCTTCCCCTGCTTGTTTATGGAATAAGAATTCAACTTATGCTTGGCTTTGATGAGTTCAGAGGAAATGTATTTGTTGCCGTTGAACCCTGGTGCTCCCTATGGGTGGTCCTTGCTGCCATTAGAGAGAGGGTTGGACTACCATCTTAAAAGTATGGCAGACACACCACACCACTTATACTCTGCCACTTATTTACAGGATATGAAGGTTTACCATCAGTTTCCTATAGGAAAATCCTCTGTTGCTACAAAATTATTTAAAATACCAGCCTATCCAAGAAACATGCATTAATTATCTGTTAGTTTATTCAACAAGTGCAAATGAAATTCTCTGTGGGAAAATGTACTCTGGCTAATGTTGCATACTAGTGATTTCACATCACAACAAATCTGGCTATAATTTGAATAAATAGCTGCAAGATTAGTCTTGACAGATCAGTGGTGAAGGTGCTGTAGGGGTTGTCCAGATATCTATCTATCTGGGTCAGGCACTTCAAGAACCTAAAGGACAGCAAGTGAAGTTAAACACAAGTCTTTGTCTTTGTCCTCCAAAGATGTCAAAAACAATGTTTAAGTCATAGTCATTTTTTATAGGCATGGAAAGGCATCTAGTATGATACAGATATTCTTGGTGTCTCATAGTCAGGAGCTGTTAATGATTTAAAAAACCCCTCAAATTTTAATTTCTGAATCCTGTAAACCAAATGGGGATTGATTTGTAACCTTCCATATCCTGAAAGTTGAGACCTTGCATCATCCATTAACCACTTGGCAGATGGGAAACAGGCTGATAGTGATTCTAAATTCTAAGCTGGTATTTGAACCCCTTCAGTCCCTGCTGAAGAAGAATTAGAGGGATTTCTCCACTCTTCCCGTACATGTCTTCTACTTCTAACGCCTGAGGTGGGCTAGTTTCTCCAGTCAATATAATCTTGGCCACATTGAAGCCTTTTTCAAGGCAGAAGATGATAGCATTTCTATTTTATTTTATTTTATTTTATTTTATTTTATTTTATTTTATTTTATTTTATTTTATTTTATTTTATTTTATTTTATTTTATTTTATTTTATTTTATATGTGCTTCCACCTTTCTCAAGCTATTTTCACCTGTGTTGGCATCAAAATGTGATTTTGGAATCATTCGGTTTTCCCTTTCAGGAAAGCAGCGTATACAACAGTTGGCTGACAACATCAGGTATTTCCGAAGACGGCTTAAGGAAATGGGCTTCATCATCTATGGAAATGAAGACTCGCCTGTTGTACCTTTGATGTTGTATATGCCAGCAAAAATTGGGTAGGTTATATAGGGAGATAGTGATTGTTTAGCTCTACCAGAAGTAGTAACAATTGGATGTATGCCCAACTCCCTACAAAATAGTTGGTTCTACAGCAGTAGCAGAAGAAACGGTTAGGGAATTGACATTTGACCAATGGGAACAGGGATATATGAAGCTACTTCTGTAGGAGGTTAGACTCCCAGGCTTTTGGGAAGCTGGATTATTGCCTGGTTCCACATGCTACTTGCCTTGCATGGAATCACAGAACATTCCTGGATATTTCTGCACAGTGCAAGCCTTCTGCTCAGATAGCAATTGGCAGGGGAGGGGTGGGGGTGGGGGTGGAATTCTTGGTGAGTGAGCTCCAAAGCTGGAGTTTCTGTGTTCTATCAAAGATACTTTCAAGTTTAAGTTACAAATCCGTTTAGAAGTAGCCTGCTAAAAGACCAGCCCCTGCCAAATAGAATCTTTCAGCTTTGTGCAAACTTAATACAGTGAAACCTTTCTAGAAAGACCACCTCCGGACTGAACAAAAGAGACCTTTGTATGCAGGCGCTGTGTGTTTCTAAGGCAAGCAGTCAGAACAGTGGCCTCCCAGGCATTCTTCAGGAAAGCCGCCCCCCCCCCTCCAAGCAGCATAGGCCTTGTATTGCTGCTGCTGCTGCTGCTGCTGCTGCTGCTGCTTCATTAATCTTGTCTTGCTTCCTTCACAGTGCATTTGGACGAGAGATGTTGAAAAGGCACATAGCCGTTGTGGTCGTGGGTTTTCCTGCCACTCCGATCATTGAGTCCAGAGCCAGATTTTGTCTGTCTGCAGTGCTTACCAAAGAGATACTTGATATTGTAAGTATTCAAGTTTGTCCCTGCTCTGTCATCTTTTAACTAGTCTTAGCAATTGAGTATGAAAGAGATCTTCTGGTCAGGAGCAGCACATCACAAGACATGTGTTTAGGTTGGACCAGTGTTCCTCTAATTCTGGTGTTTTTAAAGTTACTGCGTTCTCTTATTATTGCAATGGGGCACTGCATAACCTAAGTTAGACTGCTTTGGTTTGTAAGTCTAAGTGGGGGAAAATTCTGTCCCTTGGTGTGACGCTAGAGGCCCTGTACTGAATCAGCCACATTATTATTAAACTGTTGATTGGCAGGAGAAGAGCTGTATGAAGATGTTCTAGACAACATTTGTGACTTTGTGACACTGCATTTGGAAAGAGGCTGTGTAATTTGCTTATAAGCATGTTGAGCTAAATACAATTAAATGATATGTTTTTTAAAAATGTGCTTTGTGTTTACACACCAGACTATATGCACAGCATCACTGTGTTTTAATGTATTGCCACAAGGCTGCTACAATTTTTAGTAACTGCTGAGAATCCCCCCCTTTTACTTCTGAAACTATTCTAAAAATATTGCCATCTGTTAGTTTGAATTTAGATTAACTTAACAGTTATTGATCTGAATGCATGGTGCCTTACCTAACCTTTGTATGTATACATGGGATAAAAATGTGCAGGAATAAAAAATGGTGCAGCATATTTCAGGATTAAAAGAATTAGCAACGAGAAGAACGTGAAAGCAAGTGGAGCTGACTGTGTACTACTTTTGTAGAATAAATGAATGACTTTTTATATCATTATTATTTATTAAATTTGTCACAGAAAATCTTAATGCAAGAAGTGGATTTTGGAGGGTACATACCTCCATTTATTCAGGTGCCAAAAAATCTGAAAGTTGAGTAATAACAGACCCAATAAGTAAGAGATCAATAACCTTAACTACTTTTATGGCAAAGGATGCCTGTTGTAGGCCATTCTGATGTCTAAACAAGTATATGAAAATAGTGAGTTTTATCTCTAAGACAACTATGCAGGATCTTTCGCAATATAGTGCCAAACAAGAATTGCAGGGAGGGAATATGCATCAACGTTACACCTGGGGTCATTGAAAAACACAGCCCATGCAAAAAAGTTCTGAAGACCCTTATATGCACATAATATGCCTGTGTTTCATATTTTAGTATGTTTGCATAGGTTTGAAAAGTTATAGTATTATATTTTATTTTTAAAGTGATGGTCCTATTCAGAAACCTACCTGTCCTCCAAATGGATTCAATTCAGAGGACCATATGTAACAGGACTGACAGAAGTTGATTTTACCACACCTTGGCAGCACCCCCCCACTCCAAATACTCCACAAGGGTTGAAGAGACCCTACTGAATGGGTGGGGCTGTGGTCCTGAGGGACTGAGGTGGGAAATGGGATTCCTGAAACTAGGACAGCACTCACTGAGTAGTGAAGAAGGCTGTATCACTTTACTTAAATCCCTGGTAAGAATACCAAAGCAGCTTGATTTATGGAAACATGAGCCTTTCTTCCTTCAGAATAGGTAATGTTCCACATTTTTAGCATGGCTGGAGCATTGATCTGAACTGTCTTTTCTAAATGATCACAAGTGCTGACATGTAGAATGTGGGAGCAGCTTTCCTGAGCTTAACTAAGGCGAAAAACAGACCTTACAGAGCTGGTCCACGTACCTTCCTCTTACTGGCTGAAGAGAGCACATCTTTTCTCATTTTTTCCCTTTTCTCTCCCCACCTACTCTGTGTTGAGTGTGGAGGTCTCTTAAAAAATAAAAATTAAACCTGATATTTGTAATGCTTCCTTATTAAATCAACCCACATGATGGACAATGGATCTCTGGTACAATGTATAACTCTAATGTAAATAAAACTTCCTTGCCTGAAAATACTTTGGCCCTGGATCAGAGCAGAACCCCTCGTAAACTGCATCCCTGTGGGCTGGTGCTTTCTTTTCAGTGATGAAAAATATATTACACTTTCCTGAAGTCAGAGTTCAGCCATGCCATTTCCTTTGTAGTCTTTGCAAGTCACATGCTTCTCTTTGTTTTAAATTAATAAAATCCTAAATCTGAGTTCAAGAATAACAGTTAACGGACTCTTTCAACAGAAATTCAACCTCAAATTATTTCCACATGTTGCCTTTTGCTAAAGCTGTGCTTAAAATATGCTCACAATTAGACAGTGTTTGGCAATTTCTACCCTTCCCCTCCCCCGCCCCTCTTGAATTCAGAGCTTATGTGGCCTCTGTTGGGGGGGCACTTTCTCAAACTATGTCACCACCTTGAGGTTTCTTGGCATATGGCACTCATTTATTCACTTTCTGTTGTCAGTTATTGGGGCCACATAGGTTGTGTGGGGATAAGAGCTACCGAATTGTGGGTGGGGCAGGAGAGTTGTTATTTCCTCACATTTGCCACACGATGTCCTGGGAGAAGAATGGACTTCATAAAAGAGAGTTGTGGAAAGAGAAGGGGTGAGGATTTGTGCTTTAGATAAATGTATGTATGCTGACCTAGGAAGGAAATTTTGTGTGTCTGCTGGTTTTTCCTTACTAGAGCTTTAGAAGCTTTTGCAAACCAGCAAACTTAAGTCCAAACATTGGAACTAGTGGCAGGTGTAAACCAGGTTGGGCAAGCTTCAGGCTTGTTAGAGCCACTCTGTGTTTTTTACTAGAACCTACCAGCCAGAGCCAGGTGCAAAAGGCATAATATAGCTAGAATTAAAGAACAAGAGTGACTCTAGGCACATTCTGAACCCAGGAAATTGTCCTTAGTACCAGAATAGAACTCAGCTCACATTCCTTACACACACAAATCTAACCCTGGTTAGCTTTCTTCATATCAATAGGAATCATGGAACTTCTGCTCCCTGGTGCCTCTCCAAATCTGTTCAGGAGGGTTAGATGACCTGCCAGAGTAGACTTTGGGAGGGTGCAGAGTGAGGAGAGAGCAGGGAAGTTCTGCTATGTGAGTGCAAGTTGTTCTGCGAATGCAATAACTTCATTGGCCTTTCCCATTATGTTTTGTGTAAAGGTTCCACTTCATTTATTGTTATTTTAAAAGATGCCTTTATTGTTTTATCACTTGTTTTTGCTGCCCTGGGCTTCAAAGGGCAGGATATAATTTATTTATTTTTAAAACACCCCCCAAAAAATTTATTTGTCTCCCACCACCACCATAGCTGCCGCAGCCGCCGCCAAAGGCAGCCTCCACACCCGGGCAGGATATAATTTAATATAGAAATGAGGCACAGTTTGGGATTGAACTGTAGTTATGTTCAATAATGGTAGAAGTAGTACTTCATTATTCCATCAGCTATGTGCTTATTGCCATACAGAAAGAAAAAAAAGCCTGCCCTAGAAGGCTCACCATCTCCAGGGAGAGGAAACAGAATATTGGAGATAAATGTAAAAACAAAACAAAAAACAAGAAGAAAACTTAGGTCAGCAGCCCAGTTTTGAGTTTTCTCAGCCTGAAACCCTCCTCTGGGCAGCATGCAGATCTCCTTTTTGAAACTTAAGTGAGTTTCAAAAGCAGTTTAGAGCATGAGATTGGCTGTCTAAAGCAAGCATGGGGAACCTGTGGCCCTCCATATGTTTCTGGAATATTGCACTCTTATGATCCCCAACTCTTAGCCATACTAGCTGGAGCTGATAGGAATTTAAATCTAGGATCTGAGGGGGGGGGGGTGGCTACAGATTCCCTAGCCATAGATTAAAGCAGAAAGGTAAATGAAATCAATTGTGCTAATACAGTCCCCTTGCATGAGCGCAAACATCTCTTTAGATCCTAGCCATTGTGTTTCCACACCTTTTTCTTCATGCAGCAATCCTTAAAATAAAAAAAGCACCTGATGTTCCTCTTTTTCCAGGCTTTAAAGGAAATAAATGAAGTTGGAGACCTCTTGCAGTTGAAATACTCCCGGCATCGACTGGTACCTCTCCTTGACCGTCCTTTTGACGAGACAACATACGAAGAGACTGAAGACTGAGTTCTCTCCCTGTCTTTTGATAGACAAGGCACACTCCTCAGAACTCTGTGTGGCTCAAAGACCAAGGTTCTTGAACCAAACACTGACGGACTGCTTAGCATAAACAGAATGACTTTTTACTCACAAAACTGAAGTGGCAACAACAGCTAGAACTGGTGTGTTGTGAAAAGCAAAACAAAACCTGGCTTTTCTTCCTATTGCTTTAAGGTCTTGCTCTAGGGAGGAGTTTGGCTTACATTTTTAAAATGCTGATTCCCTATTTGTTTGTCACGATGAGATCGCGGCAGCCACTGTTGGCAGTGAGTGTGTTCCCCATCGCGCTGCAAGGTGAGCATTGCTAAGGATGCTGCAATGCTTCTGTCACGACATTTCCTTTTTCATGACTACAGTCTAACCTCCTTGAGAGTGCAAGACCAGCCAGTTTATTCAGCTAAGGCTTCTGATGAAATCATTGACAGCTAGCTAATTTGAATATATTTAACATGAAATAATCAACCAAAGTCTTTTCCTTGTCCCTTTACATGTTGCTTTTTTGGGGTCTTTATTATTACAATGGTGGTTGACTTGCCTCTTAAGGATTGTTAGTCAGTTCTTTAAGGGACAAAGCAGGAATCCTCCGAGGGCCTTTGTTCATCTTGATTTTTCAGACTGGGTTCCAAGTGTTCCTTCATTAGAGTAAGTAGCAAATAACATTTCAGACCAGGATAGAACTTTGTGGCCATTTCCCTTTCCCTGTATAGAATTCCTTCAGTTCCAAGGTGTCCCCACAATTCCAGTTTCCAGGATGAGTTCTAGTGTTGCTTGTTGAATTAATGAGTGTCTGCCTTTAGCTCTGGGCCATGTGTGTATGTGTGTGTGTGTGTGTGTGGTCAGATGAAGAACCAGACTGGGAGGGAGTAGCATTCCAAACCACCTTCCTTTTCCTCCTTTCACATATTCCTGCTCTACTTTTTGGCAGAGCTAATGATGCAGCTCTTCAAAACGTAAATGCTGAAGGTCTGCCTCCTCGGAGAGCCTTCTGTGATACTTGAATTGCTCTTGCTATATTGATACCAATTAGGTGTTTGCTGTGGCCACAGAAGGTAGGCAGCACAAGGCAAAATCCCATTACAACATGTATGGTTTTTTTTAAAGTTAATTTTGTAGCAATCTGTGTATCAAGAGCAATTCCCAAATACACAAAGGCGGGGGGGGGGGGATGAGACTATTAGTCTGGTGGGTTTCTTTGTGCAAGTGGAAGCAGCCATTTTATTAGCACAATATGAAAATACCTTGATCTTTGGATATTTGCCTCAAAATATTTAAGAATAGCCTTGGAAGCAAAAAATATATTTTAGAATAATCGTGTTGGAGAATTTGATTCTCAGAAGCATACTAAACTAAGAAAATAGTTGCTGTTGACTATGTCTTCCAGTGACTTCCGTTACAATGGCTATTATTTAATTTACTAGAAATCATATATAGGCTGTTCATTGGCAGAAGTGCAGTGTGCTGTTTTCACACATATGCATTATGAAGTCAGAGTATCCATGGTTCAATTTCATAGCCTTTAACCACGTAATTTTTAAACTTTTTGCACGGAGGAAACCTCCCCACTTGTACATTTCCAGTAAATTATTGCGAAGGATTATGCGTAACAGTAGAAAATTCTGAGCAGCTGAAGATCTGCCAGCTTGCTTAAAGAGCCTCTCCTTAGCCTCTCAATATGGCAAGTACTTCAGCTAGGTCAGGGCAAGGATTTCCAAAGTCTGATTCAGAATTAAGGAATAATAATACTTGACCAAAGAACAGATTGTAGTTGCTAATATTGTGCAGTGCCACTTGCCAAGGCTAAAACAAAGGCAGAACTAGGTTTTGCAATTGTGTTTCTAAGTTACATACTGGCAAGGAGTTTTTGATCATGTGTTGAACATGTTAGATATTTTGAAATTTAACAGTAAAAAAACTAATAATTTTATGCTGTATATACTGAGCCGTGTGGCCTTAGCACCAAGAGCCAAATGCACAGGAAGTGGGAAAGAGTCAAAATAGCATCTAAAAGTTTCCATTTCACCTAAATTCTTGGCATCCCACAAATAACTTGAAATGTGTTCACTATAAACTGGCTTTGCTGGAAATAGTGGTCTTCATTTCCGCTAGATCTCAACTATGCTTCTTTTGGGGACCTGCCACCATCCTCCATCTGTGTCAATGCCAGATCATGATATAATAATATTATATATCCTAGTAATTCCTAAGACCTTCTGCCCAGGATTACTGAGAGTACTGGGAATGACAACCCTATGTTTCTGTATCAAGCTGCTTAAGGGCGGCACCACACATACCTGTTTCAGGAAGCATTGGCGTTGCAGGCAGTGCCTTCTGCAGCAAACATATCAAGTGCAGTGATAATATATTTTGGTGTTTGTTCCAACAGTCATAAAAGTGGTGCTGCCCTAACCTAGTTTACACCAGGACTGCTGTGGGACCTGTGGCCCTGTAGATGTTGTATGGCCACCGCATCCATTATCTCTGGCCATTGACCTTGCTGATAGATGAGAGTTGGGAGTTCCAACAATGACCTGGATTTCCCTTCCATGGTCTAGAACCCTAGACAGGACCAAATATAAGGATTCAATATTTTAAAAAATCCATTCCTTGGGATTCAGCTAAGGAACCGACTGCCATTGCACTCAACTGACTTCATCCCAACATCAGGTGATATAGTTTGGCAAGACTGCTAGTTCAACAGCTGAAAAGCTTTCATTTAAAAAGATCAACTATTCTGTCTTCATAAATACGAATGCTGTCATGTGTATGTGTGTGCACGCACACAGTCTTAGGATGATACAAAGCTACTTTGAGGGGAAACTGGGTGTATGAAATAAATGCAGGCCATTTTTAAGCATGTTTTTGTTAACATTTTCCACAATTGCATTAGCAGAAGTACTTCAGTAACATCTTCAAGGGGAACTGGACGACTTAGCTGGGTGAATGATGTCAGGTGGTATGTCTGAAAGCTGAACTGAATACTTAAACTGTACAGGAGGACAATGTGATACTCCCCAGGAAAGGTTTTTGTGTGTGCTTTGGGTGATGTGTAGGGAAGAAGGAAAATGCAGGAGACAAATGCCTTGCTGCCTCATCTGCTGTTTATCTTTTGCTTTGTATCCTTTGGTAGAGTTGGATGCCAGTATCGGGTGGAGGCAATATATCAGAATATCCAGTACCTGATATTTAACGTAAGATTTATTTGACACAGTGTCAGCATGTCTCTTGTATTCTAATGCTGTCTCCTGCCACACACCAATATTTTCCAAGTCTTCTCATTCCAGGAAAGATTATAGCGTCAGTTTGGGGATTCTTAACGGTTCCCACACTCAACCTATATTATGGTATGATATGGCTTATGGGCATGAAGTACAATTTCCCTAGGTTTTGAAAGGGCTGTTCGTTGCCTGTATGATCAATCTTTGGGGAAAGCAGGTAAAATTGTATTTATTGCAGGATGTTGGGTGGTCTTCTTCTGAAAGAACTGATTTCTTGCCAAGGAGAATATTCCCAAATATCAAGATTGCATTCCAGACTTGCTTGGCTTGATAATCTAGACAGCTTATCCAGAAGAGGACAGTGAAAAATTGCAGCCCTCACTATACCAAATAACAGATTGCTTGTGTTGGAGCAAGCAAGCTTGAACCTTACACTTCCCTGAAACCCACATTATCAATAGCAGCTGACATGCTCTTGCATGTTGAATTTCACATACAAATGGAAAGGCCAGGAAGACCCAAGAAAGATCATTTTCTGTGGTGGTGGGGATTATGTTTGGTCTCTGAACATTAATTTGTTGGAGGGAAGGTGTTTCTCCCTCCAAGGGCAAGCATAGAGAGCAAGGGGAAAGGAACAAACATTGCAGGGGTCAAATCCACATTGGCCTGCAGAAATATAAAGTTGGTTTATTTAGCAGTTGTTTTCCTTTGTGCCCCAAATACCACATTGCAACATACAGGGCTGTGTATCCGCTTCGCAACTTGTGGTTTTCCTCAGTTGCCCCTCCATGGTGATTATCCACCCCTGCCCTCACTTTTAAAACAGGGATGAGCCTTTGAAGGCTACCTTCTACTGTGAGTCTGGCTGCCTTGGGACCAGAGTTTGAAATATATGGGACCATCAAAAAACTAATTGTGTTTATTTTTTATTTTTGCTGAAAACGAGGGTTTGAGTCATGTAGCTTATGTACTTCCTGAGAGGTTATTCCACGCCCCCCCCCCCATTCTTTGTACCCTGGTCTAGGTTCTAGAGTCAATGTGACACAGCGTGTTGCAGAGAAAACAGACATTGTCTTTCCAGTGCTTGTATCTTCCAAATACACATAATTGGGAAATGCTCAGGTTCCTGCTGATGGATATTTTAAAGGATGCTTATGCTGAAAGATGCACTTGCACACTTAAGATTTGTTGTGTTGTGCATTTTGTACTTTAATGTCTGAAAAGGAAAGTGGAAATCTCTGCAGTGTCTGCAGTAGCGATGCACATTTCCTGTGTTTGCATTGTGGGGCAATGGGAGGAATATTAATTAGGCTTAATGCTATTCTTTTAATTTTTAAAAACCCCAACTTTAAAATGTTTTGGTGCTTGGCACAACTGAAACTTATCCAAAGAACAGAAATTGTTTTCAGATATTCTCTTCCATTTAGTAATTTAAGATGATACAGGGTCTGTTCACATGTAGATAGGTCGGTCTATCAATCTAAAAGTGGTGCAGGATGACAGCTAATTCTTATCCCAGTTTCCCAGAGTTGTAGGTTCACACACAATGTTTTACCATGCACACACTTATCTACTTGACATTTTCCACAGAAAATATTAAAGTAATGCACCTTCATGGTGATAGTTGGTATATTTCATCATGGGGGCTTATACTTTCTCCCTAAAACAGTAAATACCGATGGTCACCTCATTCGGGTGAAACGAATGTTCCATCATTTAAATCTTAACAATGTGATTTACATTGGGCTGCCTTCATCATATCAGAACAATGTGGGAAATTTGCTTGTTAACATACATCCTGGGAGGTTTATAATATGAAGCATTCATGTGGTCTTACCCTCCTTTTGATGGTGTGATTTTTAGATTTGCTGCTTTGAGCTCTGTTTGTTTGTGAAGAAGGTTGAAAGGGGCCCATGCCGGGTTAAAGAGCTGCTCTTGCCCCTCTGTGTTGCGCTTGACTTGATCAAATGGATCTTTTTTATGGGGCTGCTGTAAAGCTAATGATCTAATGGAAAACTTAACTTATTTATCTATGGCAGCTGGCAAGTGTGTTTCTGTAGCAGCTGGGATGTGCCAAGAGGTGACATGACTACCAAAACACTTTCCACAAACAAAAGTGCACTGAAATATGCAAACCTTCCCTGTGTTGTCAATTTGCCAAATGTGCCGTCCTTGGCCAGTATTTCAGCAACCCCTGCCCTAAAAGTATCTCCTACATTTATGTGCAACTATAGAGGTGGTCAGATTTAGGAGGAAAGTGGAGGCAGGACCTACCATATGGAGCCTGAGGTTTAAGGCTAATTTATTGGTCTCTAAGCTAATGGTGGCCCATATTTTTTATAGCCCTAGACTTGCCCTCGAAGCCACAAGTTCTAAGTCTTAAATTGCACTGTGCTCCTATGCCTCTCTGTTGGTAATAATGTACATATAGCCTAGATTTTTTGTAGATATTAAATTTTAAATGACATTTTTAATTACCTCCCCCCAAAATACTTCCCTTCCCGACATGACTTTTTTTACACCTCAAACAATTAACACGAAGTTGGGTACCATGTGGGTAGGGAGGAAGAAGAGAAGCAGATCCTGATCCTACATTGGCTTTTAAGTAACAATGCATGTTAAGCGGAGAGAAACTGTTTGACAAAATCTAGCTATGTTCTGCTTAATAAAGAATTCACCAATATTCTGTGTGAGCATTTTATTTAATGAAGTTTATTTAAATACAGCTTAGTCGACAGCAACCTCTAAATGGTTTGCATAATAGAACAATTGTGAATCTTTAAAAAGCAACAATGAAAGCCAACATAAACAGGTCAGCACAAAATTTTATGAAAATATAATCAGTTTTAGAACAATTCTGTTTTTTAAAAAAAATACATGTCTGGGTAGGGTTCCTAAAACAATTTTTAGCAGGCATCAAAAACAATACGGTGAAGGTAGGCCTGTCTAAGATCACTGGGCAGGGAGTTCCCAAGTCTAGATGCTGCCACAATGAAGGGTGAATTGCTTGCAAGTGTGGAGTGAACATTATGTGGCCGTTGTGAGATTGCCAGTTCGGTAGATCCAAATGAACCAGTGGACACATGAAGTCAGGTGATCCTTTCACATGTTCCAAGCTGTTGAGGGCATTTATAAGTAACAACAGTTGGGCCTCGTAACAAATCAGCAGCTCATAGAGATTTCTAAGCTAGGGGATAATGCACTAACAGGATCTCCTTTCATGGACCAAGTACAAGGAGAGGGAGATGAGCCCCCCCCCTTGCTCTTGAAGTTATTAGGAGTATATGCTTGACAATACTCTGGGCCAGTGTTTCACAAAGTGGGCAGTACCATCCCCTGGTGGGGTGCTGGAACAATCCAGGGGGGGGGGAATAATAGCCTTGGTTGCAGTTGTGGAGCATTGAATAAAAATAAGGGTGGTGGAAGCATAAAGAAGAGAATAAAATTTTGAAAAACCATTCGTACATATTTCATCTGTTGTGTAACGACACTTGCAGGGGCGGTGATGCCACCTCCCCTGGATTGTGCTGGAGGCGAGGGGTTTTCCCAGGCTTGGGTGAACCCTTTTCGGCTTCAGTCAGGCCTGGGAAGTGAATTGCAGCTGGCCTGCCTATTTGGCCAATGGCAGGCAGGCTGTGGTGCTGCCCCTGCCCCTGGGGTGGATCAGACTGAGCCGGCAGGATTCACTCCGGTCTAGCCCATGGGTTTTTACAATATCTTTCTTGTAATAAAGGTAAAGGGACCCCTGACCATTAGGTCCAGTCATGGATGACTCTGGGGTTACGGTGCTCATCTCGCTTTACTGGCCGAGGGAGCCGGCGTACAGCTTCCGGGTCATGTGGCCAGCATGACTAAGCCACTTCTGGCAAACCAGAGCAGTGCACGGAAACACTGTTTACCTTCCCGCCGGAGCAGTACCTATTTATCTACTTGCACTTGACGTGCTTTCAAACTGCTGGGTTGGCAGGAGCAGGGACCCAGCAACAGGAGCTCGCAGGGATTTGAACCGCCGACCTTATGATTGGCAAGCCCTAGGCTCTGGTTTAAACCACAGCGCCACCCGCATCCCTTGTAATACATAGGCAGAAATATACTAAAGATGCATAAAAGAAGGCAAATTTGTCACTGCAACTTTCTGTTTGCTTAAAAAAGGTAGATTTCCAGGGGGGGCGCTGAGTTTTTTTTTTCCCTGAAAAGGGGGTAATAATGATAATAATAATTTATTATTTATACCCCACCCATCTGGCTGGGTTTCCAAATAAGTCTGAGAACCTCTGCTCTGGACCATTGACTAGCATCCACTGACTTGTAGAGGTTTGCTTGGGATAAGGTGAAAGCTGAGGGATCAGGGTGGGACTTATTTTCTTCTTACTGGGAATGGCTGGGGAAAAGATACAAGTCTCCCCAGTACCCTTTTGTTGATTAACATACAACCTTTACAATTAAGCGTATGTGATACAGGTTCACCCCAGCGTGCAAATCAGACTCCTTTGCAGTGATGCATCTTGGGTTTCTTACAGTAAGGGTACATTACCACCCTCCACCACTGGGTGGCTTCTGTTTTTGTGCAGCTTTGCACCTACACGTCCATGACTTGCACCTGCGAAGCATTCAGAGCGTTGACATGATTCCATACATGTGCCGAAGTAGGCTTTTGACCCCCAAAGAACAAAGAAATGGGCTATTCCTCCTGCACACGTTTGTCTGCTCCGCTTTTACCCTTAAAAAGTAGTTCAAATAAGGTTTTCAGGTCCTGTGCAAGAACACCCTTGCCCTGTGGGTGTATGATTCTTAAAACATGAAGAGAACACTGGTAAAATGATTAGGTTGAACCAAGCTCTTATAGGACTCCCCTGGCTATATTTTGTGTATATGCTTAACAGGAGTGGGTGTCCCTTGGCTTGCAGTGTGGTTTGTCCCTAGGACAATATTCTTTTGCCATGGTTATGTTGCTTTCCTGTTTTATTTCTTAATCTTGCTTTAGTTTTGTCTGGTTCAGGAAGCTTATATGAAGAGCCCTGTTGCATCAGGCCAAAAACCTATCAGTCCAGCATCTGTTGGCTAACCAGATGCCTATGAGAAGCCCACGAGCCGGATGTGAGTGAGCCAATGCTCTTCAACTTTTATTTATTCTGTCTTAATTAGGAAGCTTCACTAGAATAAAAGTTTAAGAAGCCAATACCTTGCTGTGTGGCTACTTGTTCCTTTTACAAATCCTGTTGTTTGTAGGTGGCCTTTAGTGTGGTAATACCACCGTTGCTGGCATCTGTAGACAGAGAGAGAGAGAGAATGGAAGAGTATGCCACTGGGGGTGAAGTCAAAACTGTTGGAGAGTTACAGCGCCTGCTGTGGCTGGAGAAAAGCAAAGAGACATTTGGTTGCAGCTGGGGTAGGTGAAGGCATTCAATTTCGCTGGGGCAGATGCGCCGTGGCAATACTACCAAGAAGGTAATTACTGACCCACAAGCGAAGAGGAGAAGTGGAGCAGGAAGGTTGCTCAAGTGAGGAATAGTTGCAAAGCATGTGAGACATCCGATGAAGACAGTGAAGATTTCCAAACCTTTCTGCTGGGCCATGGATAAGCTTGGTTTTCCCCGTGTCTACAAAAGGAGTCGCTTCAAGGCAGCCTAACTGGCAGCTTGTCTTGTTGTTGTTCAGTCGTTCAGTCGTGTCCGACTCTTCGTGACCCCATGGACCAGAGCACGCCTATCCTTCACTGCCTCCCGCAGTTTGGCCAAACTCATGTTAGTAGCCTCGAGAACACTGTCCAACCATCTCATCCTCTGTCGTCCCCTTCTCCTTGTGCCCTCCATCTTTCCCAACATCAGGGTCTTTTCCAGGGAGTCTTCTCTTCTCATGAGGTGGCCAAAGTACTGGAGCCTCAACTTCAGGATCTGTCCTTCTAGTGAGCACTCAGGGCCGATTTCCTTGAGAATGGATAGGTTTGATCTTCTTGCAGTCCATGGGACTCTCAAGAGTCTCCTCCAGCACCATAATTCAAAAGCATCAATTCTTCGGCGATCAGCCTTCTTGATGGTCCAGCTCTCACTTCCGTACATTACTACTGGGAAAACCATAGCTTTAACTATACGGACCTTTGTCGGCAAGGTGATGTCTTTGCTTTTTAAGATGCTGTCTAGGTTTGTCATTGCTTTTCTCCCAAGAAGCAGGCGTCTTCTAATTTCGTGACTGCTGTCACCATCTGCAGTGATCATGGAACCCAAGAAAGTGAAATCTCTCACTGCCTCCATTTCTTCCCCTTCTATTTGCCAGGAGGTGATGGGACCAGTGGCCATGATCTTAGTTTTTTTGATGTTGAGCTTTGTTTTTTTTTGTTTTTTGTCTTACCACTGCAAAAAACAACAACAACACCACCATAGCATTCCCTTAACCAGGTGCCCTCCAGCTGGTGTGGACTACAATTCCCATCACCCCCAGGCAAAAACAAACAAACAACGGGCCCTTCCAAGCACCCGCCTTAAGAGACAGCAGGGTTCCCCCCACCACCCGCCCGAGAAACAGCCACCCCGCATTTACTTATGGTGTTGCTCCTTAATAGCATTCGACATGTTTCCTTCGAACTCGTTTCACGGATCCCTCTTCATGTCTTTCCCTATCTCCCTGCAATACAGATACGAAGGACATGCCAGTTTCTGCGCCCGCGCGAGCTGGCAGTCCTTGCTTCGATTCATTCCCCTCGGGCCGCTCATTCATTCATTCATTCGGCCTGTGGGGAGGAATCCTGCAGGCGCGTCGGAGGAAAGCTCCGGCTCGGGAGGAGGAGACTGCGAGCGCGCTGCCAAATCCGAGAGGGGGCAGATCCGCGCCCCGGAGCCCGTCTGATCTCGGCGGGAGGAGAAGGAAGAGGCCGTTGGCGAAGAAAGGGGCGGCGGGCAAGATGAAAGGGAGCTGAACCGAGGGGCGGCCGGCACTTGGCACGAGTCTGCGCAGGGAAAGAAGGACGCCGGGTCGCGGCAGCAGTGGAGCAAAGGGGACCTTGGTTGCCTCGCAGAGCTCTGGGCCGGACCGGGGGCAAAGCGCCTCGTGCTGTAGGAGTCGCAACTTCGGGCGTCGAAGCTACGCCTCTGCTCCCGGGGAAACTTTGCGAAGAGCCGTCGAGAGAGAGAAAAGAGCCGAGCGCCTTCAGAACAAAGAGTCCTTCGCCTGCGGAGCCGGGCGGGGGGCGGAGAGCCGGAGCAAGCGAGCGCGCCCCGCAAAATGCCAGCTCCACGAGAGGCTCCTCGTCCACGGCCCGAGCGGAGCCCTTTTCCGCGACGCCAGCCGCAGCCGAGGTAACCTGGGACATGCGGCGGCTGCTGCGGGCCGAGGAGCGGCTGGCTGAGGCGAAGCGGCGTGGAGCAGCGGGAAGGGAAAGCGGCGAGACTCGGGCTCCTCCCGTTTGGGGCTGAGGTGGCGGCGACGACAGCGCCAACGTCGCCGAGAGGATCCCGGGTGCATGGAGCCGGCGGCGGAGACTGGAAGCGGGAGCTCTGCAGAAGGGAGGGGGACTCTTCCCCGCGGCGCCAAAGGCAGCGTTTTGTGGCCCCTGGAGGAAGGAGAGGAGCGGCTCGGCGGGATCAGCGCGCCTCGCGATCTGGAATTGTTTCAAGGGACTCCGGGGACCGGGCACGGAAGGAGGAGACGCCGGATTGCGCAAAGGATTATCGAAAGGGGGGACCGCGAGTGAAAGAAGGGAATCCCCCCCCCCCGCCACACACACACTCCCCGTCGGCTCTTCTCTATTCCACATCTCGGATCCTCATCCTCCTCGCTTTCTCCCCAGTTACTCTTCAGCATCATTGGCCCGGCCACCACCAGCAAGGGCGAGCAAATTAAAACGTGATCAGCAAACTGCAAGAGAGATCAGAGGGACAGTGGAAACGCGAGCCGCGGAGGGGGGCGCCGTGCGTGCGCGCGTGTGTGTGTGAGAGAGAGAGGGAGAGAGTCCTTCCCTCTCCTAATCTTTTCTCTCTCGCCCACTCTGGAGCTGCTCTGCTTCTCTGGACCTTTCCAGAGACGCAGTCTCGAAGCAGAAGACTGAAAAAAGGATTGCTCTCGCTTGTTTTTTTTTGTTTTTGTTTTTTTCCTCATCTGTCTTTTCCTTCTCCGTTCCCCTTCCTTCAGGGTCTGGGTTGGTTGTTTGGTTTTTTGGTTTCTTGCGAGACCGGCGAGGTTGGATTATTGGTGCGCGCTGCCTGCCTTGTGAGTGTGTGTGCTTGGCAGGAGGTGCGGTGGAGTTGGGAGGAAGAGATGTCTAAGATCGGAGGGAAAATTGTGCTTATCCTTAGCTTCGTGTTTCTGACGACTTGCCTCGATGCGGCGAAAGGGCTGCCCTTGAGGAAACAGCGCAACCACAGTCCGAAGGAAAGGAACTATAAGTTGGTAGAGGTGAGTGGAAGCGATGCATTGCCGCCTGGAGAGTAGGAGGGCCTTACTTAGATGACATTGTTACTCCAGCTTGACTCCCCTTCCTCTCTTGACAGCCAAAAAACTCTGCGAGGTCCAGGGTCTTTAAACCCAGGTCAGTGCTGACTTCTGTGATCTGAAGTGATGCCTCCCCCTCCCTTTATTGATCCAAATTACATTTGCTCAACCAACTTTGTACATTGTGCATATAGTCAACACTACACAGTTTAGTGTTCCATTAACATTCCCCCCCCCCACAATCTCCATGTCCGAAAGCTGGATAAGGTGATAGATTTTCTCACCCTTCGTTTCTAGTAAAAGTGGAAGGTTTTCAAATCAGCAGTCACCATGAGTAGCCTACATAACCAAGCAAGCATGGAGCTGGAACATGGAGCACCAGGTTGTGGTCTTATGTGGTGTTTGAGACTCACAGGGCCACTGTACTTCTAACTTTAAGCATTTGCTTAAACCCAAAAGGCTGCTTCGGAATCTGGTCAGTTTTAAAAGTGAAAGCACACCAGCAAGTACAGCATTTCTTGAGAGCAATGTGGCAAAGCATTGTCTCTTAAATATAAATGTGAGCTTCAGTGTGAATTCCCAAAATTCAGCAGGTAGTACTTGGGTTAAAGTCCATCTCTTACACAGATGGCCCCTTGCTCTAGACAATAAGTTTCTCTATCTCTAACTGTGTAAATAAATAGTACTAACTTTATGGCTTTGGGTGCAGCCTTCATCTCCATCTTGCTGATGGCCTTGGCTACATTCTGAAGTCATTCATACCAGTTAGGTGAAGCAATGGAGGTTGGGGTGATTACTGTTTTTGCCATTCTGTTGAAAGCATCCTCTTGCTGCACCAAGAATGGCATCAGCAGGATTATACCCAGGAAACAATAACTGCATCCAGCGCTGCATTCGTAATGTTTTTCTGGAACATCAGAGCCAGCTGAATCAGGACACTGGTCCATCTTGTCCAGCATCCTTGTCTTGCTGTGGTCAGCCAGATACTTATGGGGTTAGCCCCAAAGCACGACCTGTGTGCAACAGTGCTCTCTCCCCACTTCTGATTCCCACTACTGGCTTTCAGATGCATATTGCTTCCAACCGTGGAGATAGAACATTATGGAGGTGGAAACTCCCCCCCCCCTTTTGCAATTGCAGCTGAGTTGCACGGGTCATTTCACACATTACTCAGGGCAAACAGTGTGCACTCAGAAAAGGAGCTGCAGCCATTCAAAGGCCCCTGATAAGTGTATCTGCCTGTTAGCACGTGTGTTTGTAATCACATGTCTGTTGACTTCATGGCGTACATCTTTCGTTGTACTTAACACCAATAGCACTTTGTTTCAAGGGTTGCTGTTCCGCACAATCCTCGCTCCTCACTGGTTGTTGTGTCCCAGTAACATCTGAGCCTTGTTTTATTACATCTGTAGCCTACTTTTCCTCCAAGGTGTTCAAGGTGTCATAAGTGGTTCTCTGACCAACCATTCTAGGTTGTGGGATTACCTGGGAGCTCCTCTTTGCTGATGGGTTGCTGGGTTTGATAGGGACCTTGCCATGGGAGATGAAGCCAGCAATCAGTCTAGCTTGGCATTTTCTGTTCTGACAGCGAATGATAAAATTGCCTTTGGAAAGATCACATCGCATTTATACCCAGGGCAATTATACCCACATATGTGGGTATAATTGTGTAATATTGGCTCTGAATGTGGTGGTTATAGCCATTGACATATACCTCTGCATATTGAATTTTTTGGTATGCCAACCATCCACATATCACAACATCTTGTGGCAATTAATTCCATAGGTTCAGGGATTTTTCTTCTTCTTTTTGACCGAGATCTTTTATGAATTGTTTTAATCAGTTTATAGGCAGTTGGTGTCTGGATGTAGTTAGGATTGGTAGCTACATTTGTCATAGGAGTCTGTGAGAGAGAAAGAGAGCTACCTCATATGTGCATGCCAACGTATTTCATGAATAGTTTTCTTTATCTGTTAAATTTATACTCTGCTCTGGTAACAGGATGCTCTGTTTATTATTTTATTGCAAAGTATATATTATTCTTTTATACAATGGAATTGTCCTTATTCCCAATAGAATAGAGGAATGGGCTGTAGCTCTGCTGTAGAACATCTGCTTTTCTTGTAAGGATCCCAGATTCAGTCCTTGACATTTCCAGGCGAATGTACTCTGTCAGTGTCCATAATATTGAGCTAGCTGGGCCAATGATCCGACTTGAAGTAAGGCAGTTTTGTATTTTTCCAAGTCAACTGTTTTTTGTTTTTTTTTGTTTGGCTTTTTGCTCTGGCAGAGCAGGAATTGTAGAAGCAGTTGCAAAGCATGGAATGGCATTCAAGGGGTGGAAAGAAGAGAAATGTGAATTGTGTATGCTTCACAACTGAAGAGTAAGCATAGAATCATAGAACCGTGGCACCCTGAGGATCATGTAGTCCCTGCAGTCCAGGAATAAGCAGCTGTCCCATACAAGGATCGAACCTCCAACCTTGGCGTTATCAGCACCAGGCTCTAACCAACAACTCATAGCCATCTAAAAAGGAGCCCCTTCCATTAAGTCCAGGGTCTAAATTTACTGTGTTTCTCCACGGTTCACAGTACACTTTATCAGTCCAATTTGCCAACAGAAGAGTAGCGTGACATTTGGGGCACTTAGGAGTCTGATGCTACACGGTGTCTGATGTTGTGGGGTTGTGAGTGTTCAACATTGGTCCAAGGCCTCTTGAGCATTGCATCGCCCATAGCTACTGAAAGTAACGCCGAACAGAATAACTTTGACAAAGGGATGAGACAAAGTAGATGTTTTACGAGGCTTCCCATCAGAGCCGCTGCTGGGACGCGTTCCTTTCAGTGTCATCCCTGCCCTGGCTGTCCCTGTAAGGTTTATTTTCTCTTCAATTTTGTGGCCAGGGATGAAGGCAGGCGATTCCCTTCTCCGGAGCCCATCTGTCTCCTGCTGCTTATTCCTGACCTACGGGCGTCATTCTCTCCCTTCTTGACGTCTGTCCTTGTCTTGGCAGCAGATAATTGTCCTGTCACAGACAGTGGGTAAATGATGGCTCCAGGTGGGGGCAAGGGGGTGTGTGGTTTTGGAGGGGGGGCAGCTGAGCATGGAGGAGGCTGGCTTTGCCTCTGTGTGTGGAATGTGTGCCCCACCCGGGGTGGGTGGGGGGAAGTCGCTGTTTCTCTAGATGTGCTTTTTTACCTTTTCATTACTTCAGCAATTAAGTGCCCTGGCCTCCTGCTTTGTCCTTGGCTTGAGGTCAGGTTTGCAGGCACAAAACATGCACGGAAGCAGCATCTGGCTGAAAAGGGCTTATTGTGCAAAGGAAGGTGCTTTATCCTTCGATAGCAAGCTTCTGTTTTGAGAAGTGCCAAATTAACTTAGTCAAAATGGGGGGGGGGGCTTTTGTGGTGGGGCAAGAAAGGTCTGAGACTGGGGAGCCAGCTGAGAGGAGATGGGATTCATTGGGATGGAGATACTTCATCCAGTTTCTCTGGACAAATAAGTCTGTTGACTTTTCTATGAGGGGAATCAAAGAGTTTCCCTCGGAGGCACATGTTTGAAGAGCTGATATATTCTTAACCCTTCCACACACACTAGGCGGGCTGTTTTAGGATGCAGTGTGGTGGAAGAAATGAATGAGAGGTCAAATGAAAACAAAGAGCTGATCTGAAGCAACAACAAAAAGTACTTTGCAGATTTTTCTCGCCACTCACCCTCCTAAAGCCTCAGTAACTAGGAATCAAAGGGGAAATCCCTAAGATAAATGTGGGAGCAGTTTTACAGACCTCCATTGACTGGGGCTGTTGTGACATCACAGAAGTGCAATTGTGACAGCAGCTCAGCACGATGTTCTCAACAAACCTTAAAATCATCTGTTGACAATCATGTTTCTTGGTTGGATGTTGCTTTCTTCTAGCCGCCTCCTGCTTCTGGCAAAAAACCTGGTTGCTTTTGACTTTTTTATTTTTCTGATTTATAATCGTCATGGACATGAAGTGTGGGAGACCAAGTGCACTTGTTGAACTTCTGTCTTGCATGCAGCTGTCAAAGCCCCAGAGACCGCAGCAGGAAAAGAGATGGCAACCTAATTTAAAGGGGGAGAGGGAAAACAACAGAGGAATCACTGTGGTGGAAATGTACTCCTGCACTTGTCTGTTCCAGCGTGAAAGGTGCAGAGACCACTGTTTGTGACTGTGCCCTTTCCGGCTCTTCTTTGCTCATTCATTCATTCACTCCTCCACGCATGTTCAATTCAGCACAGCAAACGTGGCTAAAAGGACCCTCGGCCCAGCTCATATTTTGCTAATTATCTCCAGCTGCTCTGCTGCCCTTATAGGCTGCTGGCCTAGGCAAGCATCCGTCTTGACCAACTGGTGGGGAGGAAGGGAGCAGGCGGGTTTTTGGATGCTCTCAGGGCAACAGGCAGTGGCACATGGAGTGTCATAACCCAGAGGGCACCAGGTGCAGGCCTCTGTGTAACGTCTTTCCCAAGATAAGAGGCCGCACAGATGTCTTCAGCTCACATCTGCTTCTCGCTGCCTTCCCTCTCCTCCCCCTCTACCCCATTTGACAGAGTTGTGGCTGCATTGCTTGGCCAAGCCAGCTGCTCCTTAAATCTATGCTCTGTCAAATGAGACAGCTTAGCGACTTTCTCTCCCTGGATGTATAGATGGGGGAATCCCCTGGAGGTTTCTGCAAGGAACTTGACACTCAGATATATGTCCTGCTTTTTCAACTCTGTTTGGAGCACATAATTTGTGCTCCACAGCTGTATTTCAATCCTGTTTGCATGACGCGCCCCTTCTGGTTTCCTGTCCAGCAACTGTGCGCAGGTGGTGTAACTTACATTCTTCAGTTACTGGGGTGCACATGTACAGGAAATTGAGAGCACTTGATCTGCAGTTTCTAACCTTTGCAGCCGTAAAGGGCTTTCCCAGCTGAAGTTGTTGCAACACAGGGAAGGCAAAGGCTGCTTGATGATGTCTGTGAAACCTTTTTAATGCACGTTTTTGGGAAGCAACAATTTCTGCCCCTAGTAAGCATAGTAATGTTTAAAAATTCCAGAAATTTTGATGCTACAAGTCCTAGGGGAGTGGAAGCAGAAAAGGATGTGGGATTTCTCCCGGGGAGGGTGGGGGAGAGAGACACTGGAATCAGGGAGAGGGGAGGAGACTGACAATATCGTTCCCTTCAACATGAAGCGGTCCAAATCCAGAACGCCATCTTCCGGGTCCGAAATCCTGTGTGAGTCATGTAACTCATGTGAGATTGTGGACAATGGAAAATGCACTTGGGGGGCATGGCACACCAAAATGTGCATTGGGGGGTGCTGCATGAGTTTGCTGACCTGAAAATACCTTATTTGTGGCACATCGCCAAAAAACACAGACGTGAAAAAACACTTTTTTCGGGGCAAGATGTCAGCCTGAAATCGAGAAAGAGTGACATGCCCAAAATGGCCACTGTACTCTGGGGGGATAGGACAGGATGTCCTGTTTTGGGGGGGGGGGCAGTTGACAGGTATGCAATATGTCTCTCTAATAATATAATATACACTTCAGCATTGAAATTCTACTAATCATCAAACACAACAAGTGTAATTGGAACTACAGTTGGACAAAATCAGCAATCCAAAAACAGCATGACATGTCAACAGCAAAAAGGGTGGCTCTCAGGAATATATCTACAGTACTTTAACCCAAGCAGAGTTTGTTGTGGTAGAATGCAAGAAGAACATTTATTTTTGTCTGAAAGTATTAAGTTACAATAGGGTTGTGGATTACCAAACATTTAAACGCTCAAGGACCCCTACTGCCTTTCCTTCTCATCTAATTAAATCAGCAGAGACCTTTCAAGGCATCTGTAGTGGTGCATGCATGCTCTGTTTCTCACTCACTTACTCAATTTACTGTATTAAGAAAATTTATACCAGGTTTTATGAAAGTTGTTCACATTTCCAGGTCCTCTAACTGCACACAGAGAATACATAAGCTTCTCAGCCAGTGCTGTTCTCGATTCCCTCAGAAACCACCAGTTGGTTGACAGTGCAGCCAGTGGCAAAGCATATGAGAGCAGGGAGGCCATGGCCCCTGGCACAAAATTCTGAGGGGGCACAACCAGGCGCCCCCACACAGGCGCTGGCTTCCACGGGGATCCCCACCCTGGTGAAGGTGGCAGAGTGACTCAGGCCCACAGTCAGCGGGTGCAGAGGAAGGGAGGTCAGCAAGGGGCAAGCACAGCATGGCCTGGCCTGGCACTCATCTCCGCTGGCATTGGCGGGGATTCACCTGCCAAGGGCCACACCAGTTGGTGGGCAAGCAAGTGGTGTAGTGCAGCCCTGTTTGGCTCTGGGGGACGCTCTGGCAGTGTCAGCGGCTTGCCTGCCCCGGGTGCCAGCAACCCATGCTACGCCACTAAGTGCAGTTGCCACCTTCTAATTATTTCCACACTCACAGCCACCAGCAGATAAATTATTAGCTCCTTAAAAAACAGGAATTGGGACCTTCAAACAGATTAAGCAGTTGTTAACAGTTCAGATATGATTTCCTCACCTTTAATTGCTGATATTTGCTCATGCACCTAATACTGGGCAAGTCCACCAGTGATGAAAATAGGCACCCAAGTGTTCAACATTTCTTCCAGCTCAATAGAATTCTCATTTGGGGTGGCACTGAGCACATTGGCTTTTTACTCCAAACTAGCGAGTTTGTCAGCTGATATTTATTTGCTGACGTCCTTCCTCCATTTTTTTTTGATACTGTTGGTGTCTGGGTCCCTTGTATGAATTAGCAGCCTATAAATACTTGACACCAGCCCTTTGAACTTCTGCTCTGTCTGCACTGCTGACTGCTCCAGTGGGGAAAGGTCTGTTGGTGAGCCCTTCTTGGTGCGTCAAGGGACTTGTAACACAAAGTCTTGCTGACTATGCAACCAGTTTGTTCAAACAACCTTCAGCTTTCCTTTTATCTATTTATAAAAATGAATAATTCCTTTTATCTGTCCTAAATTCTCCAACATTCCTCCTGTCTTCTATGGGACTTGGTTATCTCCAGTTAAAGGACTATAGGAAAGCCACAGAAGGATGTGCTGGGAATGGTGCTTCTCTTTACATGGAAGAAGGGCAGATTCATCCCCTGAATCACTGTGGGTGGCAGTGCAGAACCTCAAAATTAGTACGTGGGATGTACTCTCTTATCACCCTACTCATCAAAATGCCTAGGTAGACCTTGAAATGGAGAATCAAGAAAGCAGGAAACGTTACAGCAATGGGTACTTCAGTTATCCTTATAGATAAATGCATGTTCCAATCACAACAATGAGACAACATTGGCAGATACCTAAATGACTCTGCCCTAGAACTGCCCTGTGTATCTGAAGAAGTGTGCATGCACACGAAAGCTCATACCAAGAACAAACTTAGTTGATCTCTAAGGTGCTACTTGAAGGATTTTTTAATATTTTTTAATTTTATTTTTACTATGGCAGACCAACACGGCTACCTACCTGTCACTGCCCTAGAACAGTTGGCTATAGAACCAAATAGAGGAAAGGTGACCTTCGACTTAGGTGACACCCAGGACTTGATACCAAGATGAAAGTGTTGTGGAACCTGGGTTAGCTTTTATACTGCTATTCCAACTATAGGTGGCACTGTGGCCAGCTGAGGCAGTGAGTCATGCTGCTGCTCTTGCTTGCACCCATTTAACCGACTGAGAACAAGGGAACACATTGCTATCACATCAACATTCATGGTAGGCAGCTGCCAGTTTCATGGAGGACAAGGCTATCAATGGCTAATAGCCACAATGGCTATGCTCTACATCCACTGTTGGAGGCCGAATGCCTCTGAATGCCGGTTGCTGGAAACCACAGGAGGGGAGAGTGCTGTTGCACTCACGTCCTGCTTGCAGGCTTCCTGTCGGCATTTGGTTGGCCACTGTGAGAACAGGATGCTGAACTAGATGAGCCCTTGGCTTGACCCAGCAGGACTCGTCTTAGGTTCTCATGGTTTTAACCTGGGTCTGGTCTCTCCAGTCCTAGTCTACTTCAACATCCAGTCTCTTTGGATACTCAGGATTTCTTTTCATGAAGCAATTCTTACACCAGCGGACCAATCCTAAGTCTCTTTGCTAGGGAGTAAGTCCCATCAAACTCAGTGAGAGTTGACTTCCGAATAGGAATAGGAATAGGAATAATTTATTATTGGCCAAGTACATTTTCCAACATACTTGGAATTTGTTTCGGCTACATTGCAATGTAAACATACAGACACTGTTCCTCTCACAATACAAAGAAGTAATGAAACCCTACCCATATTTTACCTCCCCTTAAGCTATACAACTACGAATTTAACAATTTAATGGCACAAGGGAAAAAACTATTCTGGTGCCTGGCCGATTTTGTATATGAAGTCCTGTAGCGACGTCCAGATGGAAGTAAATCAAGCAGATGATGACCGGGATGTAAAGGATCTGCTACAATTCTCTCTGCTCTCTTCCTTACTCGGGTAGCATAAATTGTCTCTATTGAAGGCAAGCTAACACCAATTACCCTTTCTGCAATTCTTACAGCTCGTTGGAGCTTTTTCTTGTCTCTCTTGGAGGCTGTACCGTACCAAGCTGTTATAGAATTACAGAGAACAGTTTCAATGATGCCTCTGTAGAATTGAATCAACACTTCCTGGGACAATTTAAATTTCCTTAGTTGACGCAGGAAATACAGCCTCTGGTGGACCTTTTTAATAATACTATTGATGTTGCTTGACCAATTTAAGTTATAAGAAATTATAGAGCCCAGGAACTTAAAGGACTCTACTATTACAACCATGTTACCAAGAATGGAAAGTGGTGGCAGAACAGAAGAGTGCCTTCTGAAATTTGAGAATACATACGTTTAAAGAAGATTGGAAAATATTTATTGAATATATAGGGGGAAATTGTGTACACTTGAAAACGTAGACAACGTTGTCAGCTTTAAGATAAATTCAACAGTGTAAATAAGTTTTGATGGATGTAATAATGAAATACTGAGTGGTTTAGTTTATGTAAAATATGCAGGGATTTATGTTATGCAAAATGAACCATGGAAAGAGAAGAAGGGAAGTCATTGATATTTTAAGGTGGTTTAAATGAATATTCTAAAACGTAAAACAGAAAATTTAATTAAAATTAGAGAAGAAAAGAGAGAGTTGACTTTCGAATAAATAGGCATTGCATTGTGCTGCTCAAACAAACTTATTATTCCGTATTATTCTATTACATTGGGAACCTCCTTGAGCATTTTTATTGGAAAGATAGGTTAGAAAAAGCTTTTGATAAACAAATATGTCACGGATGCTTTAGCTGAATTTCCTGAACTGCAGGGGGTTGGACTAGGTGACCCTTGGGGTCCCTTCCAACTCTACAACTCTATGAAAATCCTACTTTCTATGAAATCCCACTTTATTTATCAAAGAATCCAGCTTCAGCTTTCAAAACCTGGGGTTTCTTGTTGTGGACTTTGAAGTTTGATGGTGTATAGAGGTTAGGGGCCCCGATTCTATTTGGTTAAGTAGCTCAAATAAATATTTGAAGTTATTCAATGTGCTTCTCAATTTCTGGCACACAAGGGACTCATTTCTTAGTGTCCTCTGTAGGTCTGGCTCCCCACGGGCCACGTTTAATCCTTCCCTTTTGCTGCCACTCTTCCAATAAGCTTCCAGTAGATTTTTTCCACTGCGGTTTTAAGGCCATGTGCCCCATCTCCAAAGTAGTTAGTGGATCATGCTGCTGCTATATTTTAAGAAATCAAACCATGTTTTAGTCTGTGTGGTTGGTGTAGATCAGAAGGTCTAGGGCGGAGAGCGTGAACAGAGCTAGTGGGAGCAGTATTTCCGCTCCTAAGGTCAGTGGAGGGTATGGAGCTGC
Source organism: Lacerta agilis (assembly GCF_009819535.1). NCBI lineage: Eukaryota > Metazoa > Chordata > Lepidosauria > Squamata > Lacertidae > Lacerta > Lacerta agilis. Next base: position 27,908,831 of record NC_046312.1, read on the forward strand.
CTCCTGGATCAAAACAATTAAAAGTAATATTGAGGCCTTTTGATGGCCAGTCACTGAAAGGTCTGTTCTCAGTGGTTGGTCAGAACTGTATTAATCCAGTTAAAGGCAAAAAGGGCACGGTGCCAACTTAGTGGTGACACACCAAGGACCTGCTTCTTATCTAGGGCTGGAGGAATTTTTGGTTTTATCAGGACTGATGGGAGCTGTAGTTCAACGTCTGCCAGGCACCATGGTGTCTGCCACTGACTTAAATCAAATAGTAGTAGTAGTAGTAGTAGTAGTGGTAGTAGTAGTAATAGTAATTTTATTTATTCCCCACCCATCTGACTCTGGGAAACTTCCAACATAATCAAAGAACAGCAAACGTCAAACATAAAAAACTTCCTTCAGGTGTCTTCGGAAGTTGTGTAGTTCTTTATCTCCTTGACATCTGATGGGAGGGTGCTCCACAGGGCGGGTGCCACTGTGGAGAAGGCCCTCTGCCTTGTTCCCTGTAACTTCACTTCTCGCAGTGAGGGAAACGTCAGAAGACCCTTGGAGCTGGACCTCAGTGTCTAGGCTGAGTGGTGGGGGTGGAGAGGCTCCTTTAGGAGTCAGCCGTGTAGAGATTGTCTATCAAGTTTTGAGGCACCACATTTACCCTAATCTGCTGGCAAGTATTGTGAGGTGAACGTGGCATCCCTCTGCAGAATGACCACTATTTCAGCCCTTTGTGACCATGCCTCCAACCTGATATGTTATCGTCAGAAAACCCTTTCCTCTGAGATGAATTCTTTCCGCCACATGATCATGTTAGTTCTCTTTTGTGACGCTCTTGTTCATCACAGGGAGTGGCATCAGAAGCTCTTGTACCAAAATGAACAGAATGGAACAATGCGACTCCTTCCTGTTGTTTTCACACCTGAGAATCCAGCATGTCCTGAGGACCCCTTTTCTCGCCTAGCACGCCACATATCGAAGGACAAAGGTCTGCAGCAGGTCACTTCCTGTACCTGCAGAGCCTCCTTTGCATTTTAGAACCCTGAGTATGGAACCCATGGGATGTATTTGGTAGTGGTGAACCCAGGAAGAGACAGCTGTCCCTTGCACAACAAAAATTTCATGTACAGACTGAACGCCTAAGTTGAGCTTATGTACATAAAGGTAAAGGTAAAGGGACCCCTGACTGTTAGGTCCAGTCGCGGATGACTCTGGGGTTGTGGCGCTCATCTCGCTTTACTGGCCAAGGGAGCTGGCGTACAGCTTCTGGGTCATGTGGCCAGCATGACTAAGCCGCTTCTGGCGAACCAGAGCAGCGCACGGAAATGCCGTTTACCTTCCCGTCGGAGTGGTACCTATTTATCTACTTGCACTTTGACATGCTTTCAAACTGCTAGGTTGGCAGGAGCTGGGACCGAGCAACGGGAGCTCACCCCGTCGCGGGGATTCGAACCGCCGACCTTCTGATCAGCAAGCCCTAGGCTTTGGTGTGACTGGTCTCTTTTCCAAGGCTGTAGAAATGTTCACAGGAATATGCATTATTTCAGTTGGTTTATATGCAGTAGGGCCATTCTGATGTGGGACTACAACTCCCTTCATCCCTAATGGGTAGGAGTTGGGAGTCCGGCAACATCTGGAGTGCTAAAGGAACACCATACCTGCAGCTGTGGCAAGGAGGTTATGCCAAAGATTTCACAAGAAAGGTGAAGGATTGCAAGAAGAGGCACAGAAGCATTTGGGCAGCGGGCCGTTCTAGGCTTAAAGGGCAGCAAAGGCGACAGGATGGAGTCTTTCCAGGGAGCCAAAGTTCCTTCAGAAGGCTGATGGGAGATGGATAAGGGAGCATTACAAGAAGGAATGTTTTGCTTTCACGGAAAAAATAGTGCTGCTACGATTCGTAGATGATGGTTCCTCTTACCAGGTATGACGATAGCCATGTGATAACTTCCATATGACGAGTAAGAATTGTTTTTAGGTGACCAAGCAAGGGTGTACTTTCCTAAGAGTTGTTTCTGCGTGTTTTGTTTCTTCCAGGCTATTGGTGTGTCACAAACATAGTTCAGTTGCATTAGGGACAATTTTTGAAAGCTAGCAGCATGTAGGTCTTCTTTCAAGGCTGCATTCTTCTTATTACTAATTTACATACATCTTTGTTTTAGCGGCTTTACAGGTCTTTTAGCTTAACTAAAGCCCATGGATGTAACATCTCTCTCTCTCTCTCATATTCTGCCGTAGATAGTAACAGCCGCTTGCCCACCCCTGTTCCTCCTGAATCCCACACTCTGCTTATGCTCAGGAACACTGGGCCCATAACCTATCAGTGTTTGTTTTAAAGGTTCTGATCTCCTTTTTTTTTTTCCTTCGCCTGTTCCTCGAACCCGCACTGGCACAAAGGAGTCTTTGAGCAGAGTATCTTTGCAGAGTGCTGCTTTTATTCTTAAGAGTCTTTGTCTGCAAACACGACTAACAGTTATTACACACACCAACACTACCAGCTTTAACCAACCAACCAATACTAACATTTCAACCACTTTATATACACAGGTACAATTTGGTGAGAAATAGCATGAGTCATCGCAGGCTGCTGACTCATGCTGACTTTCTTCTTTTTAGTATTATTATTTTTAGCCGTGACATAGCTTGCCCTGAGCCACCTAAGGTATCCTGCTGCCTTCAGGTAGAGTGGAGGATGTTGTCCCATTGCCCATGTTGAAGTAAGGTTCAATTTGCCCAGCCCAGTTGGATTCTGTACATTGGGCAGGATGGGGCACCATCTTGTCCGTCGCGTCAGGCAGCAAAATGTCTTGGACCAGTTAACTTAGTCAAAAATGGAAGATCCCATTGGCAAGTCTTGCAACTGTTCTCAACAGTTCTCAGCTGTTCTTATTGCCCTGGGGGAAAGATCCAAGAGACAAGGCCCGATCCCAGCAGTCTAGAATGATCACACTTTCCTCAGTCTTGTATATGAAAGGGGGGAGGCGGATGTTACTGCAGCCCTTTTGTCACTGCTTAGCCCCACTCCTAAATAAAACAGCAAAGAGACCAACAATCTCCCTGCTGCTTTCTCTTCCTTTCACTGTGGGAGGGGAAGACAGGCTTCGGTCCTTTGATGTGCAGGCCTTGTAAATCCATTGATGATGCCTTGTGTGTGCGCTCATGTGAGTCAGGACCAGCCCCAGTTCCCTTTGAAGTGCTCCAGCGATCAGGATGAAAGTGGGATGGAGGGGGAAGAGTCCTTCCCATGCCATCAAGCCCTAATTGCAGGTAATAGTGCCCTTCCGTATCCCATATGGGGAGGCGAGCATCCCTGCTTCCCCTAATCTTGCAGTTACATTCTGGGCTGCTGCAGTGAAAGGAAGTAAGCACACAGGGAACAGGCTCAGAGAACTCGGACAGCACGTTGGGAAATAGCTCCTGGCTGCAAGATGCACGGGGGGGAACAGTTGGAAGTTCCTTGGTGCAGAGTTTACGGTTCCTAGAGCACAGGAAGATCTTTTCTGGGGATTTTGCTAGGCTGCTGCCAATTTGTATGTTTGTTATTATTATTTTCAAAAATGAGGTTAGGATGGGGGGGGGGGATTGCACCAGTGTGGCAGTTTCATTCTTACGGAAGGTGGTGACGCAGAATGCATGAAAAGGAACGGCAGTTGGTTTGTGCAAACGGTGTGGCGGAGGAATATATTAGGGCCTTGGTTTCTTTTCCACTCTGCAACTTACAGCCATGTCAGCTTGTTCCGTTATAGTGGAGGTTGCAGTGTTCGGGACTTTATAGATCAGAGTGAAGGTGACATGATAGAGGTCAGCAAACTAGACAAAACATACAAACACAGGAAAGTACCCTAGGCTCAGATCATGGAGTCATTCTAGCTCTGTGCTGTTTACACTGGCTGGCAGCATCTCTCTGGGGTTCCAGTCTTTGCCAGCTCTGTCCAGATATGCTGAGTGTTAATGAGCATGTGCACCAGGTATGGGAGCAGGGGTTGGGGGGAGTTAGCCCCCTTTTTGCCATACCATATTCTGGATGCAGATACAACTCCCCACCCCGCTGCTGCTGTTTCCTCTTTAGGGAAAGCCTACACGTAACTATAACAAGGTATAGAGCTTGTTGCAGGCTGCTTTTGCCAAGGAAAATGGCACAGGGTAGGAAGTGTTAATCCTGCCCCCTACATACTCTTACCACCATGATCCTCAGGCCCCTTCAGCTTCTTATTGGCCTTGTTTTTCAAAGCTGAGAGATCCCATCGTGGATTAAAAAATAATAAAAAATTCTAGGTTAACTCCAATGCAAGTGTTTCCGTATGTTGAAAGAGGTTTATTAGTTGAAAGGCATGAATGCAATGCCAGAACCAATAATTGGCCAGTGTGGTGTAGTGGTTAAGAGCGGTAGTCTCGTAATCTGGTGAACCGGGTTCGCTTCCCCGCTCCTCCACATGCAGCTGCTGGGTGACCTTGGGCTAGTTACGCTTCTCTGAAGTCTCTCAGCCCCACTCACCTCACAGAGTGTTTGTTGTGGGGGAGGAAGGGAAAGGAGAATGTTAGCCGCTTTGAGACTCCTTAGGGTAGTGATAAAGCGGGATGTCAAATCCAAACTCTTATTATTATTATTTGCACATGTATGCAAATAGGTTTAAGAATCTCTCCCCTCCTGGTTCTGGATTCCATGTGATGCTTCTGCCATCCAGGAAGGTAAAGATGCAAAGTGCGGCATGGCACCAGTGAAAAGCTGCCATGGGGGCCGCATTTTGATGGTTCTGTAGAAGAAGAAGAAAGTAGTACCAGAAGCATGTTAGTGAGCAACCAAGGTTTCCGTGCCTGCAGCCTAGAAATGGAGAACATGTAGCCCTCCAGATATGGTTGGATTACAACTCCCACCATCCCTGATCACTGCCCATGCTGGTTGGGGCTGAAGCAGTGCTGTCAAGTATCCTGTTTTCCCTGGGATTCTCCCTTATTTTAAGCAGTTTCCCGCTGCTCTCCCTTATTTTTTATTTCCCGTTTTTAATGGAAGCAGCTCCTCCCCTGCTGGCCATGGACTGGGTGGGAAGACCTCACCTACTTAGAGAGAAAAGCCTCAGCCCTCAAAGCTTACAGGGGGGTGTATTCCTCCCCCTGCATCAGCCCCTATCCATTGCCGCCGAGCCCCTCAGGCGGCCAATAGGGTTAGCTGGCGGGCGGAGCCTGGCTGCCTTTGAGCAGCTGCTGCTTCCTGTCCTGTTTTGATGGGATCAGACAAGAAGACGATGGGGCTCCATCGCGCGGAGCACATGGCTGCCCTCCTCTTTGTTGGCTGCCCTCCTCTTTGCTCCGCTCTGAGCCCGAGGCCGCTTGGAGTTTACATTGCTGCCCCGCCCACTTTTGCTTCTGGCTCCGCCCACCACTGGCATGTGACTGTCCCCGGGATAGGTGAGACTGCTGATCCCTTATTTTCAAATCCGAAACTTGACAGCTATGGGCTGAAGTCCAGCAGCATCTGAAAGACTGGAGGAGATTCTACACTCCTGCTGTAACAGGGAAAGTTGGGAAGAACAGGTTGAAAAATAGCTGGGCCAGCATGGGAGGGACAGGGCCTCAGATCAAACTCATTCACTTGTGTGTAGCAAGTAAACTGAGCTTCAGTGGGGTGGTCCTTGAAAGTTAGAAGAAAAAAAGCACAGGGATAATGTAGCCTGAGCCATGAAGGACTGATCAAAAACCAGGTGAGATGCAACAGCATAATTACCGTATCTGTAGTTGTTCATAGTAAGCCCAAGGTATAGGAATGTACATAGAATCATAGAATCATAGAGTTGGAAGAGACCACAAGGGCCATCCAGTCCAACCCCCTGCCAGGCAGGAAACACCATCAAAGCATTCCTGACAGAATATGGTGTGTTTGATATCTCAGACCAGAAAAAGAAAGCAGCCAGATCTCAATTTTCATGAGGCAACGGAGAGTAGTTCTGATGATGTTTCTGTTGCTGCCTCTCATTGCCAGATCTCTACTTCATCCGACACGGCTTCAATCAAAGAAGACGAAATGCCGCAGTCTAACAAGGTCCGGAACCTGAGGCGAAATGGGCGGGCCATGCCACACAGGCAGAAACGCCGTTGGCCACTGCAACATGCTGCAAGGAACCAGTTGGCATCGCTCCAGCCAGGTGGCGCAACCCAGGAGGAGAGCACGCCCTTTGTGCTGGACTTGAAGAACCTGCCAGGCTTAGCCAACGTGGACCTGAGTGCCCAGAATCCAAATATACAGGTAGGCCAATGGGCTTAGGGCTGTATTGATTAGACAAACAAACAAAAAGTGGCACCATCTGTAGTTCACTTAGAACTGACCCGTGCTTTGGGGTAGTTGGTCTTGACACGGACAGAAGAGGGAGAGAGGGAGATTCTATAGTTGTAGAACAGCTGCCAAGAATGCCTCTCTGCATGCCCATGTCTCAGGGGTTTGATGCAAAAAAGACTAAAATCCAAAGAGGTGCCTTCAGACATGCGGATTAGTGCATTAGTTTTCCTAGCTATAATGCTAGCACTTCTGTCCCAACAAAATAAAAAAATTAAATAAAAATAAAAAATCCTTCCAGTAGCACCTTAGAGACCAACTAAGTTTGTTCTTGATATGAGCTTTCGTGTGCATGCACACTTCTTCATACGAAAGCTCATACCAAGAACAAACTTAGTTGGTCTCTAAGGTACTACTGGAAGGATTTTTTTATTTTTTATTTATTTTGTTTTGACTATGGCAGACCAACACGGCTACCTACCTGTAACTGGAACTTCTGTCCCAGTTTCTAACGCTTCTTTTGCACTGCACTACCTGTTGCATTGTGGAACTGTCACCATTTGATCGATATACTGCCATGTCACACTAAATTTCATTCACACCAGTCGGTGTGGTTTGGCAGAGCAACAAACACTATAGGTTTAACACAAAGAAAAATGGCTTGTACTTGTTTTTGAAATGCAGGGCTTGCGCATAGAGAGCCCCAATAGCAGAGTTTAAATCTCATTGTAAGGCAGATTTAAGTGAAGGATAGGAATAGGTTTTTTAATCTTTTTAATTAATTAATTAATAATAATAATAATAATAATAATAATAATAATAATAATAATAATATTTTTTATTATTTTATTTACACCTGCCCATCTGGCTGGGTTTACCCAGCCACTCTGGGCAGCTTACAGCATATCTAAAAACACAATAAAACATCAAGTGTTTAAAACCTCCTGATTACAGGACTGCCTTCAGATGTCTTCTAAAAGTTGCGTAATTCTTTATCTTATTGATATCTGAAGGGAGGGCATTCCACAGGGAGGGTGGCACTACTGAGAAGGCCCTCTGCCTGGTTCCCTGTAACTTCGCTTCTCGCAGTGAGGGAACCAGCAGAAGACCCTCGGAGGAGGACCTCAATGTCCGGGCTGAGTGATGCGGGTGGAGACACTCCTTTGGACATTCCAGCTTCTTAAGGCAACTGACAACCCCCCCCCCCCTTTTTCAATAAAACAGACTTCAAGGTAAGTTTAAAAATGCTTTACTTACAGTTACTAGGTCTCAAGACTTGCATTTTCCTTAGTAAAAACGATAAAATGCATGTAAATATTCTTAGTTGAGAAATATACAGCAAGAGCAGCCTCAGATACATATATGAGACAGAGTAAAGTTGAGGCATACCCGTGCAGCGTGGCAGAGAGAAAAAGGAACAAGAAACAGGCCTTACTTCCTCCCTCCTTGGAGAAGAGGGGATGTGACATCATAGAGCCTACTCTAGTAATTTAGGACTCTGTGGTCCTTAACCCCTTCACACACCAAGTAGCACTATTAGGTATGACTGCAAATTTCCTACATAATCTCCACGAGCACAATATGCTTCTTTGTCTTGTTCAGTACTTTGCAAAGTTGCTGAGATCCTATTGTAAAATGGTAACTTCATTTTGCACTGCAATCCTAAACACACTTAATTTCGATGTGGCTCTACAGAGCTTAAATGTGACTTACTTCTGAGTAAGCATGCATATAGTCTTGCTTATAGTGGTAGAACTACTTCCACCTTGCCCTGCCCTATTAAATGGTCACAGACACTTGTGTCATGCAGTGTGTGACTTTTGAAAACAGCTTTCTTTAGTATTCTTAGTGGCTTATTATATGCACTTAAGTAGAAAAGCAGTTTTGCAAGCAGGGTTTGGGACATGACCTAACTGGATTGATAATGGGGCTCCATGGAGAATTATTATTATTATTATTATTTTAATAAAGAATTTATTGGTTTTTACAAAACAAAGAACAATATAACACATACCCAACACAAACCCAAACACAAACCCCACAATCAAACCACAACAAAACAAAACACACCAATAATTCTTATTCTTGTTTACACAAAAAAAAACTTTTCTTGTTCGAATCACTACTCGGTGACTTCCCCCGTTTTCTCCCCTTTGGTTCCAATTCTAATTTACTTTAGTAACTTCTCATCTCTAAAATTAAATCATTCAAATATCTGAACTAAACATACATCTTAAAATCTTATTTTTACTCCAAAATAATCTATCACTTCTTATTTTACATCAAATCTATTCCAAATATTACTTCGTAATAATTAATAATACAACTTCGTAACACAACATATTGCTTCTTATATCAAATCATATCATACATCTTCTTTCACTTAGACTGCTGCTAATAAAAAGAAAATTCAAATATCTCTTCTCTAGTTCAAAAACTTAAAATCTTAACACACCGGCTTCAGGGTACCGTAATAAACCATCCTAATTTTATCCTTAATGTATTTCACCCTATCCCCTTTCTAACCATTTTCTTACGCCATCTCGGGGCCTCCCCCCAGATATTCCTCCATCTTACACCAAAACCATTTTTCAGGATGTCCTCTTTTCTTGTAAGTCCACAGATCCAGACGTAGTCTACAACAGTCCTTGCAGGGAGCATCAGGGTACACAAATCATCACTTTCCAGCATCTCCGCTTCAAAATTCCGTTCATCTTTTGATTGTAGATAAATAAATCTTTTCCCCATCATTCCTGGGCTCTCACCCCAGAAATTGGATATAAATTGTCTTCTGATCCTGGGACTCTCACTCCAACAGGACTTTTCATCTTCTCAGAGTTGCAAAAACATTGTACTTTGTACTTCGATAATTCCCTTGAGCTCCCTGCCAAGGGTCTCTTCCATTTTAACAATGTTCTGAATAGTCTTTCCTGTGAGATATAAATTGTCATCCTGATTCAGCAAAGTTAATTTCTGGTTCAGCAATTCTAATTTCAAAAAAATAATCCTTTGTTCGTGAGTCAGTCCAGAGTCTGAAACCAGCTTGAAAACAAAGCCCAACATGGTAGAAATGGGCAGAGGGTATCAAATTTCAGTATTTGCCATCTTAGTCACAGTACTTTTCCATCTCAGACACAAATCTCCGCAGCCATTTTCCCTGGAGTCAGGGCGAAAAGATTACATTCCATCCACTTTTAAGAAGAAATATTTCCACCAACTTAGATCCCCCAAAAGGGGTCTAACCGATCTCACTTGTAAAATTCGAAACATTTGTATCCACCGCTGCAACAGCAGCCGCCATCGATACAGTTACTTTCTCTTTCACACAAAGGGAATCAGAACGGGCTTCCTTTCCGTCATTTCTCCCGTAGCGCCAGATGTCAAGATAGATCCAATGTTAGCGTACTCACGGCCAACGGGCTTCTTCTGTCTTGCTTCTGCCAGGTAGAACGATATCGCTCATCGCGAGCGGCGGCCACCGCTTCGCCGGTCCGGTTGGGGCATATCTCCTCAGCCCAGCTCCGTGGTCCCTTCACCCCCACTCCCCCTTTACAGGGGGAACGAGGGAAGGGTTCGGAGCTATAGCGGGCTCGCCGGAGAGCCCTAGCCGCGGGACGCTCGACCCGCGGTTTAACGGAGCCCCGCTTTGCGGTAGCGGGGCTCCAACCCCCGAGCCGGCCTGGGTCGCCTCGCTGCCGAAGCGACCCACGACCGCCCGCGATGGCGTCCTCGCCGGAAGTCCTCCATGGAGAATATTGGACATTGAGAAAGCAGGGTAAAGGAAAGCTTTAAGAGTGAATGTCTTGGTCAGCACTAAACTGAGAGAGAAGTGGTGAAAGCTCAAATGGGCAAATACATGAATGTAGGATGTACTGTTACTCTTAAAAAACCCCACAGTGCTTTAGTGGTGGTGCCCCATAAACCCTCTTACCCAGTGCCATTACTTGCAGGTGACCATTGAGGTCGTGGATGATCCTCAGGCTGAGATGGAGATGGACCTGCTGAAGGAAACTAGCAATGACTGGTCTCTGACCTCCTCTGAGTGGCTGTCCCACAAAGACCTCTTCTGGCCACTTTTCTGGGAGTACACGGACCCCAGGGAGGAAGGGGAGGAAGGGGACAATTTGGACATAAGGAGCAGGGGGGAAGAAGACGACGACGACGAAGAGGAGGAGGAAGACTATACTTCAGAGTATGATGAGGAAGAAACGGTGCTGAGTGGAGTGGGAGGTGACTGGGACCAGCGGTGGCCCCATCAGAAAAACTGGATCTTCAAAGAGAAGTATAATTACGGTGAGGCTCCCTTTCCTGCCCTTGGTAGGTCTACAGAGCTGCGTTAACTCATTGACTGTTAAGGGGCAGCAGAGCATTTTCAGGAGAGAGCAAGAGGGTCTTTTCAGTTCATTATCTCCTCTGTTCCTCTCCAGTTAAGATGAGTGGTCCAGTTGATTTGTTTTGGGGAAATCTGGGATGTATCCAACTGAAATGCCTGCATTATTCCAGCAATCCCAATAAGCATCCTTCCATATTTGTGCTTTCTCTCCTGTACATATGCTTGAGAATTCCTAATTTAAATCCATTTGTGAAGTTGGTGGGCAAGGTCTGCTTTATGTGATACTAACTCGTTACGCAGACTGGGGCGGGGGGGGGGGTAAAGGAAGATTTGCATGTCCTCTTTTTTTCCGCTGTAGATACATCGATGTGACAATTGTTGTGTATATTGGAAAAACACTTTTGCTTTGCCCTTCATATTGCATAATGTGCGTGCATTTTGCAACATGAAATGGAAAATATAACCTATGATATGACTGCAAATCAGGCCAAAAAGATCTTGAGCCATTAGGTAAGGTAACCCTTGAAATTTTAGGCACTGTATAGCCAAAACCAGAGCAATGTACAAAATTCTGGGAATCACAGCTTTCATTTAAAAGTGGGGCGGAGTGCCTGGCAGAAAAATCACGTGAGTTGGCGCACACGAGTCTCCTCTTCTGGATTTCTAGCTGCACAATATAGGTTTGGGTGAGAGATCTAGGCTGCTGGCCGATAGGGGAGAAATGTGTGTGAGAGAGACCTTTTTCTTACGCTCTCCACAGACTATGAAGATGAAGAGGAGTGGAGCCCTTGGTCTCCGTGCACTGTAACCTGTGGCACTGGCAACCAGAAAAGAACCCGGTCTTGTGGCTACGCATGCACTGCTACGGAGTCGAGGACCTGTGACCTGCACCGCTGTCCTGGTATGCCTTTTCTCCTTCCACCCCTGCCTTGTTTTCTCGTCTGCCTCTTGTTCCTTCTTCTAAGCTCCTGCAGTTAACTGCAGCTTTCTCAGCTGTAAAGAGAGTGACCCCTCAATTTTTAGAGGATCCCTTTTCAAACATCCCAAGAGGACTGGGGTGAGTTTCCAATAGGGATGCTTGTGGTCTGGCTCTCTGGCAAAAGGTCATCTCCATTCTGACGTCTCAGGTGCTGAGAACACCATTCTTCTCCTCCTCGTGGTTGTATGTTCCATTTGTGCAATGATTTCCACTTGTGCAAAGGAGCGTCTTTCCCCTCTCCTTCTCTGCTCTGCGGCCTGTGCCTTAAACCTGCTCTTGGGGTCCCTCCAGCCCTCTGGAGCAGATTGGGGGAGTGCGGGGAGAGGAGAGGGGAAAGCACATTTCACTGCACAAATGGAAGGCGTTGTTTCTCAAACAGGACAATTGTTGTATACATTGCTCTCATGTGTTGATAAAAATGCTGTGGTTGCCAACACATAAAATGGCTGCCATCGGCTGCAATGAAAGAGGTGAGGGGACTCTGTACTGGTGAGTACTGTCGCCAAAATCACTGGTTATGTGCAATCCCGTCTCTTATTTTACATTGCTTGCACAAAATGCAAATGCTCCTGAAGAACTTTGTGAAAAGGGGTGTCCCTCTCCATGAGGAATTGGTTTCAGAGTAATGGTGGTTCTCCAAATATTGTTGGACTTCAGTTCCCATCAGCCCCAGCCAGCATGCGCAGTCAGGCATGATGGGAGTTGTTGTTCAGCAATAACTGAAGCAGCCACAGGTTATCCATTCTTGCTTTCAGAAAACCTCCCCCCACATTCTAATAATCAACTCAGCAACTCCTTTCTTTTCTCTGACACATTTGATATATAAATGCCATCAACTGAAAGGCCACTCAGTGTGTTGTGGGTCAAAAGCAAACTTTGGGCCTGTGTGTCTATGTCTGTGTCTGTGTCACATTTTGGCCTGGGAGTTGTGGACAGGAAATATATACAGGGTTGGAGACTGAAGCCCAGCTCCTGTAACACCTTTTAAGTGGCATGTGGTTCCCCCCTGACCCTTTTGCTTCTGTGCTTCCCTCAAGGGGCAGATGGGGAGTTGTCTCTTGCCACAGAAGAGACACCATTTGAAGCTGAGAATGCCACAGAGATGCTAAACTCAGGTCAGTAAATTCCAAATGAGCACGGCTACGCTAAGAAATTGCACAAGCAACTGAGCGAGTGAGCTGATCATAATCTTAAGGTTGTCTCACGCCCTGTCTCTCTTTCTTATGCACACACCTGTATTCTCTCACTCACTTTCTCTCTCTCTCTCTCTGTCACACACGGCCGGAACTTTTGAAGTGTTCTCTTGCTCTTGCCTGGGCAGAGGGGGCACCTTTCCCTTCCCAGGGCAATGTATATGACTGGGCTGCATCCCAGAGGTTTATGCACACCCCCACATTGCTCCATCCTGCACCCATCCAAGCAAGAGGCATTGCCCCAATTCAGGGACACATTCCCATGAGGCAAAATTGCTCAAGTTGAGGGCACCTAGTGGGAGCCAGTGAGGGATGTGACTTGGGAAGAGTCCCAAGGGAACAAGGAAGCCTAGAACAACAGGGTTCCCCAACTTGGATCTCCAGGTGTTTTTTTGGACTACAGTTCCCATCATCCCTGACCAGTGCTCCTGCTAGCTAGGGATGATGGGAGCTGTATTCCATCAGTAGCTGGAGGCCCACATTTGGGAAACTCTGGCCTAGAGGGTCACATTCAGCCGCTGGGCCTGTGATTCCCTGCTCCTGATTTAGTACCATCCAAGATAAGCTGTCAACGGCAAATTGTTTTGTCTGATGGACGTTTCTCTCTTCCCCCTGTACCCTTTCCTCAGATGTGGACAGCTGTGAGAAGTGGCTCAATTGCAAGAGCGACTTCCTCAACAAATACCTGAGCAAGGTGTTGTCGGACCTGCCCAGCTGCCCCTGCTCCTACCCACTGGAAGCCGTCTACAGCGCCGTCAACCTGCGGGACGAGCGGCAGGGCAAGAACTTCCGCTGGCGAGATGCCAGCGGGCCCAAGGAGCGGCTGGACATCTACAAGCCCACGGCCCGCTTCTGCCTGCGCTCCATGCTCTCCCTGGACAGCACCACGCTGGCTGCGCAGCACTGCTGCTACGACGAGAGCGCCAGGCTGATCACGCGAGGCAAGGGGGCTGGAGCCCCCAACCTCATCAGCACCGAGTTCTCCCCCGAGTTGCACTACAAGGTCGATATGCTGCCCTGGATCCTCTGCAAAGGGGACTGGAGCAGGTACCACGCCGTGCGGCCTCCGAATAACGGACAGCGGTGTGCTGACAACCCCCCAGAGGAAGAGTACCTCTCTCAGTTACAGGAGGCTAGGGAGTATTAACACAGGAAAAAAACCAAAAGACGCGGAGAGCAGGACGTTTTTGGTCTCCTGCGCGACATACTAGGGAGTATAACAGGGCCTCTTTTCTTCTCTCTCCTCCCCTCAGCTTTTATGTCAACAAAGGCCTCCGCTTCAGAATGGCTACAGAGCCGCTGCTTGTTTTGCATTCCCTTGGTAACCAGGTAGTCTGTAGGAAACCTTAGTGCAAACTCTACAGTGGCTTCTGCCCTACGTAGTGGCCTCCAGTTTCTTTCCTGACTTCCTCGTTACCCAAAAGTTGCCACAATTGGCCCAAATGGGCTGTACCAGAAGGCTTGCTATGGCCATCCTGAGGGATTATAGGGATGGGAAGAGCCATAGGAAAAGGGGGGGGGGTGTCTTTCAAAAGGCCCATTGTGACTCGTTTTATACTGCACACAAGCTGTCGCACAAAGGCAGACTGGGGGATCTTATGGCCTAAAACTCTAATTGGGTGCTTGAAGGTTTTTGCATAGAGTCTGTAAGCAGTCTCAAGGTGGATGGCTCAATACACCTAAATTCTGTTTTTAGCTAAAAGGGAAACTTGGTTGGACATATTGAGAGTGACAGATCTGGCTTCAAGCATCTGTTGTCTTGATGTAGTCCTGGGGCAAGAGAAAGGATGACGTTCCACACAGTTTGGGAGAAACTGGGATGGAGGGGATTTTGGGTTGTGCGTGCATGCTTTGGAATGTAAGTTCTGGGATGTATTGTGAAAACATATCCCCTAAAGTGGATGAGTGGCAGATGAAGACAACCTGCTTGCTGGGTTGATAGAACAATCTGGATCTCATTTCTACCCAGCAAGTCAGATAGGGAAGCAAGCAATTTTTTTAAAAAATTACTCTTCTCTTCAGGCCAGAGGCAGGGCAGAAAACAAAGCCCAACACATTTATAAGACTCCAGGGGAGGAATTGAACATCTTGCCCTTCTGATCATTCTGTCAACACAAGCATTTCGGCTTGTAAGATAGGACAATCCTGAGCACAGTTCCCAGAGTTTTCAGGGGGGGTGAACCTGAACCAATTGGAGGGGCAGGGGGAGGAAAGTTGGGGGTAGGGTGGAGTCCTTGTTCAAGGCTTCTGCTGACAAGACTCAATAGTCAAATCCTGTCCCAGGGGTCCTGGGAAAAGCTGCAGTTCTGAGCAACCTCAGTCAATAGCATGGGAAAGAACAAAGCCCATGTTCTCCAGCCAAACCTTTTCAATTACATATACCAGAGGTAGCCAACATGATTCTTTCCAGATGTTGGACACCACCTGCAACATTTGGAGCTCCAGGCAGCACGGCCAGTAGTCAGGGATGATGGAAGCTGTAGTTCAGCCACATCTAGTCACCCCTGGTGTAGAACTTCATTCTGAGTTTTGGATCTGATGTTTGGTGGAGGATTGGTTGGAACAACCCAGTCATGAATTTCCCACATTGCTGTTTGGTTTCTCAAATTGTGAAGGAAAGATCCAACTTCCCAAATTTCATGTTTCTGTTTTGCTTTGGGATTTTAACTTTTGGTCTAGTTCCTTTATCATTGGCATTGCAGGGATGGGTTTGCCTCTTGATACAGTGGGTGTCAGCTGGGTTGTGAGTGAAGGGATTAGTCCTAGAGCTGTTGGTGCTCTAGAGCTTTAAATAAAGCAAGCCCACAATTCTGTGCAAAGCAGTTGTGCAAACCTGCATATTTGTCTTGCACAATTTAGTCTACTTTTCCTAGTTTTGAGGAAGGGCAAAGAGCCATCAGACTGAAACCCTTGTTCTCTCTTCCATATTGTGAAATTTTGCCAGGCATCAGCTGGAAAGGTGTTTCTTAAAAAATAAAAATAAAATAAACTTAGAATTTTAGGGCGTGGCTTCCCTCAAAGAATTCTGGGAGCTGTGATTCATTCAGGATGCTGAGAGTTGTAGGAGAAGCCTGTTCCCATCATAGAGCTCCCAGAATTATTTGGGAGGAGCTGTGATTATTTATAGTGGTAGCCTAGTGCTTAAAATGTATCATGTGAAAGTAGACTTGGCCGCTGACTCTAAGGATGGGGGCCTTTTTTTGGAAGATGATCCAGAGTCCAGAACCATCGTCTTTCACAGGACATCCACAGCCAGAAATTGGAGGCTTGTGTGCTGTCCTTTCTTCTACCAATTTTATTAGTGATGTCTTAAGTTTATAGAACTTCATCTTACGGCCTTTAGTCCCCTTTAAGTGATGATTGGCCTTATAGGCATTCCAGCAAATTTTGTTGTGTGTTTCTGGCGGCGCAACATGTCTGGCAGACTCCATGATGGACAAGCCATGATCTCAAGATGTTTGGACCACTCAAAAGACTGTTGGGGGGAGAGGAGAAGTAGGTCAGCTTGGGCATTGCAACAAGACCCTTCTTTCTTTTCACTATTTTGCTGTCACTGCAGCAAACTGAGTATCTCCTATAAAAAAACAACAAAGCCTCTCTTTCTCCCTTAAAGCTCATGTTTATTGTTCAGGACTGACACAGGCTGTTGGACTGTGATGGTTCTGCTATGGCATCTAGTAACTACATTAGGAATCAGTAGGTCTGCTGTCTTATGTGGACTTCCTGAGTGAAAAATGTACCTGCGATCCTGGAAATAATGAAGGTGCTAGGGAGTTTTGTCCTATTGCCTGCTTCTATCTTCTGCTTCTGTCTCCAAACAGAATCTTAAGCTGGTGCATTTTGCTGCGTTCAGTGGCTTGACTTGTTTATGGCTCTACCTTGTAAGTTGCTACCATCAGATGCTGTCATTCTCTATCCCAGGATTAGGCTACCTTCTTTGTTGGGGACCACATTCCCAGGCAGAAATAGTCTGCCAGCGGCCACATTCCAACAGCACGTGGGACCCAGAGTCAAAGGTAGGTGGGGCTACCTCCTTTCTTTCTCTCTCTCTGCCACCCTCTTTCCCCATATTTTTGCCCTGAAACTAGGTCCAGGACTACATCTTAGGGCCACAGGTCACGCCCCCCTCCTGCTGCAGCCTGTTTTTGTGGCATCTTCTCTCAGCTCAGGCTGTTGTGTTTAGAAAATTGTGCTGATAAAACCAAAAAGTGTGCTGGCAGAGAAAACAAGTGTTTAGGAAGCAGCAGCATAATGAAATAAATTTGAATGCTCTGGGGGCTATAGCAAGTGTGGGCAGATGAATGCTGAAAGTTGCTGGTGAAGCCAAAATGAAGGCTGCAGCCTGTCGCTTACTGATTTTTGTACTTCCAGAGCCTTCTTCCACCCCCCTCCTAAAAGACTGCTATTCCCTTTCAAGGCCCTGCTCACATCTGATATAGCAGGGTCCGTTGTCAATAAATGTTGATCTTTAATTGCTCATGGGCAAAGAATAGCCAGGTGTATTCTTCAAGCTAACGTCTGGGCAGATGGTTCACTACTTTTAAAAATCAGCATCCATGGGGACCTTGTTAATGCTAGAGGTCGATATCCTTTTGGGGGAATCTCTTGCCCTATATGCAAGTGTGTGCCTGTGCAGAGCCAGGTCAGAATACTCCAGAGCAGGGTTTGGGAAAGCTTTGTCCTATGACAAGACTGTTGACCCACTGGCAAAATGTGTCCCACAGCCAAAGGTAGGCATAGCTTGAGCTAGCAGTGGGTGGAATTTGAAGGCTTGCAAAATAGCTCTCACCCCTCAATCCCTTCTCTCTCTCTCCTGTCTTTGCTCATATACAAACACATAAAGGGGAAGTGATTTCTAGGAGGACTGCTCAGAGACTAGTGAGACTAGTTAACAATGGGGAAAGCCTTAGCTTTCACTATTGGGTGGGTAGAGCATGTATGAGTCACAGATGCCTGTCAGAGTTTGATCTCTCTACCACTAGCGTATCAGATGCCACTGTTTTCACAAGCACCTTAGACTCCCAGAAAGTGTTCCGGTCTCATTTGGGCGAGTATATACCAAGGAACAAGGGTTTATTTTTATACCATGTAACGTAAGATTCTGTCTGGCGATTTCTATTTAAGCTATATTAAAAAGAAAAGAAAAAAAGTATTGTATATTGTCCCTGCCACATAATTTTATTGGTATATCAGCACACTGTTGTATAAAGATATTGTTAGTTCAACAAAAATGGCATTAACGAGATCTCCTTTATCTGAATTTAGATGAAAGCACTTTATTTCGAAGTACATGTGTTTGTGACCAACGTTATTCAGATATAATATTGCTGGGCGGTTTAGTTCATTTTGAAAGGGACGACGCAGCCCCAAATGATGCGCATTTTAGTTATGTGTCATTAGCTGCATCCGTCAGGAACCGGGGAACTTTGCAATCTCCCTTGGCGTTGTGTTGGGTGAACCTAGGAGAAAAGGGGCATCCAGGTATTTTCTATCAGGGCACGGACACATGGAGAAGGAAAACCCCAGAAGAATCTTTGTTCTAGCTTGGCTAGGAACCACTCTTTCCTGTGGCATTTTGAGATTCCTCGCTGGGTGGGGTGGGGAAGGGTCTTTTGGGAACTGCACACTGCCTTGTTTTCCAAAGAGGAGTGAATGTTTTTTGATGTGGTTCTGTGGGGTGGAGGATTGGGCCAGGTTCCTACTTCATGGCTGGTTCACCCGTCCCAAGTTTTTCCACTGCTTTTCAGTCTTCTCCTTGTACAGTATTTATTGCTTGTAATGATTATGATAGCAGAAAGGAATGGACATGCTAGCAGTGCTGAATGAGACCTCACTCTTGGAGGATATGTGTGTGTGTATGAAGTGCCAAAAGGTAAGCAAAAGATGACCATTGTCTCTTTAAATGAATAAACTATTGTTAACAAACTACAAATAGCCCACGTCTCTGTTATTCAGGGCTGGTGGAAAGTGAAGACCCTTTCTGCACCTTAAACCTCCAGGGTTTGTAGAATCAATCAAGAGCTGGAACTCTTTGTTTCGCCAGATCACTCTCTTCCCAGAAGCAGCAAATCACCTCCAGGGTAATGAAGTAGGTAGCAGCTCACAGCTATGCTCCAAAGCCAGTTGAGCTGTGTTAATTACCAATTAATATATTGGTCAAGTATAGGAGAATATGATGTATTCCTAACTTCTTGAATGAAGCCTGACTCTTTGTGATGACAGTGATAATTTTATTAGCGGCAGTATTGGTACACTCAGTATAACTAAGAGGGCAGCAATGGTCTGTTGCCTAGTTTTCCTACCATGAATTTCATGCAGAATTCTCTTACCATCTCTCTCAAATTCACCCATCTCGTACCGCAGGCTAGCAGCCCCTTCTTGTAATCCAGCCATCTGCTGCTTAACTCTGTTACCTTATACAGATATCTCCTAATTTCTGAGCCTAAAGCAGATTCTCCTGCTACACTTAACCTATTTTACAACCATGAGGCCTAGAAATGTCAAGAAAAAGGCGAGACTTTCAATTATATCTTTACATAACACTTGATATCCTACAGTCTCTGCCCTATAACTGTGCTGTCCTGATAAGTCAGTAGCAGTAACATTTCATTGCTCCATGCATTGCTAACTTCCCGCACGCCCCCCAAAAGCCGGAGCCAGCTGTAGCCTAAAGAGTTTAGGAGGGCATCTAGTTGTTCTGCCGCAGGACTCCAGAAACATTCCAGCTGGCCTCCTGCTATAGAGTAACATTAAAGCCCCCCTGTATCTGGTTTGTCTTCAGACAGGTTTACAGCTGGACTAAAGCCTGAGGATGGACAAGGACTTGAAGCAAAGCCAAGGGAGGCTAGTCTTTCAATGGGCAGCTGGATTCCCCTTCAGATAAGAATGCAAAGCACTCTCTACCGGGACCATGAAATGGGTGTGAGCCAGCAGCTAAATGTAGCCAGCATCAGATTTCAAAGTCTTCTGTGAAGCTATAAAGCGAGATCCAGCTGCTTGGGAGTGGGTGTGTATTTAAGCAACAGGGTGCTACTGAAAAGTTTGATGACAAGCCCAGAAAGAAACCAAAGCCCTGTTCACAAAGCAGGCACTTCTCAAACAGCTGCCCTGGGTGGGGATAGAGCAATAGCATATAGTTGATTTACATCATCCAGCTGAAATTCTCTGCAGAAAGGCTGTAATGAGAACTTTCGTGGGGCATTAGTTTCCCTCCGATTAGCTGAAGACGTCAAAGCTCCCTTGATTTGCTAATTCACTTCCTATAGAACTAACTTTAGTCTTTTGTACCTCAAAAGAAACCCAACCATTCTCTACCTGGCAAATGGGGAAAATCGCCAGTTTAACCATGTAAGACCACACCTGATCTAGAAATCAATACAGTCAATAACAAAGTCAATAATGTGGTCACTTGTGCCAGTGTTGCATAAGGAAGTCTGTGCAGCTCTTGCCCAAGCTCACCATCCTAATTCCTTGGGTACTAGCCAATAAAAGGCCGGAAATCACAATGAAGCCCCAAAACTGTTCAGTTTAACTAAAGATCATGAACATGCTATTTTAGCAAGCAAATACAGTTTCGGGTACATACAGTAAATGAGTTGCTGGTTCCATGCCCAACATGCAAAAGCAGGTTTTTTTTTGTAGACGAGGCCTGTTTGTTAAAATGGCTGCAATTCTGATAACTAAAAATGGATTAGACATATTAGCATTGCTCTAAGAACCCAACTTCCAGGGTTTTTTCCTTTCTCAAAAACAGCATCAATAGAAGTCTGACTCTGATACCACAATGGATGTGGGAAGCTTGTTGAGCCCTTTCTCTGCTAGGTTTTGAGAAAACTAATGCTGGAAGGGAGACAACTACAGCCTGAACATCCAGACATTTTTCAGTCCCGTTTTGGGTTGGGAATGGTATGTTGAGACAAAGCCTTATTTTTCTATACTGTATAACCTCTATTTTTCAGGGGCTGCCACCTTTGAGGTACACAGTCAAACCTCAGTTCCCGAATGACTCCATTTTGGAATGTTTCGGCTCCCAAACCCCGAAAACCCAGAAGTAAATACTCTGGTTTTTTAATGTTTTTCGAAAGCCAAATGTCCAATACTGCTTCCGCTTGAGTGCAGGAAGCTCCTGCAGCCAATCAGAAGCCGCGCCTCAGTTGTTGAACATTTCGGAAGCCGAACAGGCTTCTGGAACAGATTATGTTCAACAACATGTTTGACTATATGTGCTGCTTACACTTGGCTTGACTACTTGAACATGCCCAGGACAAAAAAGGTATACTCATCTGTCTTATGCTCAGGAAACCCCAACTACTTTTCTTGTCAAACATATTTCAAAACTTCTCATCTAAACCTTATTTTGGACTACCACTCCGTCAACACCAGCCAGCACAGAAAACTGCTCTTAGACTCTCTTCATTCTTTTATAGCATCAGGCCCTAAATACAGTATGTGTAATAGAAACTTGCTGCTGCAGCAGCAGAAGCAGCTGTGTAATTTTAGTGAACAATTGTATTTCATAGAGCCATCCGTCATACTGTCCGCATGCGTAGGATTTACGGCTGGGACTGGCTTACTTTGGCAGGAAAATCAGGAATGACTTCTCCAGATAACCACTGCAAATCAGTTTTCCAGCCATTGATCTTAAGCTTCTAAATATTTGCACCGCATTCTTTAGTCCAGCAATTTGTTCTGGCAGAATGTAAACACATAGCATAAGCATAACTAAACCTAATGCAGCTGCTTTTGAAATCTAGAGAGAATTAAGTGCTACCTTCTCACAAACCTACATCCCATTATGTTGGGTGATACTGCCATCTTGTGAGCAACTTGCCACAATGAATTCCAAAGGCAAATTTTAAACTAGAAAGAATCCAATAGAACAGCAGCGCTTGGATGTACAGAGTAACAAGATTTGTCGCATTACATTTCATAAGCAATAGCTTACTTCTGGAAGACCTATCATTCTGCATACAGGCAACTTAGTAGGCCAGCCTGTTCCTTGCTGACAATTTTGGCCATTACAGGTTTTAAGAAGTTAATGCACGTTTTCTTCTTGGAATTAGCCTTAGATGTGTCCCACACAGTAAGGACATTGCTGATCCAATGGTAGTTTACATTTGTGATTTACCAAGCATAGGCTATCCAAAGTGTAAATGAAATCCTTTCTTCAAACACAACACGGCTGCCACAAACTGAGGCAACAATCAGAAATAGACCAGATCAGAAATGTCACACCAGATGTCTCTTCCAATAGTCAACAACATTGTATTAGAGGGGTGTGGCGCATCTTTAATTAGCACATCAAACCTTTCCTCCCACTTTTAGACTTAGCTCATTGTTTCCTCAATATGTCAGCAAAATCTGAACACAAAACTGCAAACTCTCTAAAAAGAAGCCTGCAACAGAAATTGAACAAAGTATGCAAAATAAGTTTGTTGTAGATATTTGCGCCAATTTAATTGAATTGTAGAAGGTGGGGCTTTCAACTGTAAAATTTTGGAATTATTCCCAAGAATGCAGTTTTAGATAGGCTAATGGAACATCACATACATCCTCCAAGATTGTATTAGAAGCACATATTGAATCACTCTTAGTCACTATCACCATCTCTCTGCAAAATGTGTAACACAGCCTGCTTTTTTTGAAGTGTGGCAGAAGCTACATCCTCCAACAATCCTAAAGAGATCTGAGGACCGCAGTTACAGCACATGAAAAGGCTTTCTATCCTATGCCTATCAGTTTTCCTGTTGTAATTAACAGTTCAAATGCATTTTATGCAACAATTCCCCCCACCATGAGAAAGGCTCTAGTACTATAAAAAAACCCACAGATATATTAACTTTTATACAGCATATAATGCTGAAGTCCTATATAACTGTGGCTTGTATATGCTTAAGATGCTGCTGCCCACAACTCTCAGTGCTTTCATTCTGCTTCCTTTTAAAGGGGTTTAATAAGGTATGACTTGGAAAGAGCCAGAGTTTCATGGGCTTGGAAAGATTCAGAGTTTCATGGGCATTAAATATTTCTGCTACTAATGCCTGTTCACAGATAAAAGGCCACCATAGAGATAATACAGCTGAGCACCCGTCAGAAGAAAACAGGAAATACGTCATTAGCCCAAGATGTGTTGCAAAATTTTCTAAGGAGTTTTTGGAAAGCAAGAGAGGGAAAATGTCCTAAACCTGCAAGCTGGAGTACGAGGCCTCTGTCTTTTGCCTTCTATTCCCTATTATGGAAGTAAGATTATTACTTAGCTGAAATATCTTCCCTCCTATCTCTCTACTCAGATAAGAGAGCCAGTACATCTTCTTTAAGTTATGTTTATTTAGCAATACGGGTGTATATACATTTATGAGAATCCACCTTTTGAATCCCCTGCAGCAGGAGACATGCATGAGCAGTGACAAGCTGGAATCTGTGCTGCTCAGTGGCCTTCAAGGCCATTCGGCCATCCTGCTTATCACAACAGTGAAACAAAGGATAAGAAAGGGACAGACAAGAAGCAAATCAGTTCACACGGCAGAATCTTTGGGTAGAGACTCTCCGCAGTAGCCAGTGTTAAAACAATCGGGCTCCATAACCAAAAGTCTGTTTTATGCCCTCAAAATAGTAACGTTGCCAGCCCTCCCTTGTTCTCTCTTCTTCATTGGCTGGGATGCCCCTTCCTTCCAGGCGGATTTCTGTTTCACCAGCTTTGTCGATGAACGTCAAGGTGATGGTTGCAAAGTGTCCTAAAAGAGCCAAAGAAAAACCCCAACATTCAGCAGTGTGACACAACCTGGAGAAACACAGCCAGACAAACTATCTGCTTATTTCCTGATATGGTTAAGAGAAGAAATCTGCTCTTCTTCCCAAGATCGCAATAGCTGGGAAACACTCAACTCTTAACCAATCTACCCTTTCAATATGTCATATCCTGTATGATAGGACAGATTCCCAGTAATAAGTATGGCTAATGCACCAGTTGCCATACAAGCCAAGCAAAAACATAGCACAACCAAGGTCAAGGCCAGTAACCAACTGAGAAATGTTTGTGCTTTCAAGCATCTTACAATTTAATAATGGGTGCCCACTGCTAGTACAACATAGTCAGAGTATAGCTGAAACCTAAGTAGTTTTCCACTTTGTTATATGAAGTAGAATAACTTACCCTCTGGCCATGTTTTAAATCTCCACTTCATTGCAATCTGCTTCTCAGGAACCTGGAAAGGAAGACAAGCCTAGTTATCTACCAGGTATATTTTCACTTGAATACCAAGAGATTATACTGAATACAGAGATTATACTGAAAAAAGCTGGGGGGTGTCAATATTATTTGAGAGTAACTCAGGGTCTAACTCCATGTAATGCTTAATGAGTAATGTGCAACTACATCTCTTTCTTCTATAATTAACAAGCGCAACAGAGCAACTGTTATCAGAACTGCACTGTGCAAAGAAAGGAGGTTCTATCTATCTATCTATCTCCTCCTTTCCCAGTCCAGAACTCAAGGCAGCTTATGCAGATAAAATAGAAATAGCTAAAAACATAGTAAAGAAAATCATTTAAATGTAATGAAATATAATTGAAATAGTGTTTAAAAGATCCATTAAAAACATCACAAAACCAGCCCTTTCCTCAAAATACCCACTCCTATTATAGAGAGATTTATTGAGATCAAAATGATCTAAGTTTAGCTACAGTTCACCAAGCTTGCCTTCATAACATTTCTTCTCTGAACCAGACTTGGTTCAGAAATAACCACAGTTTACAAGGATGAAGACTGCTGTGTGTACACTGTCTCCTCCCCTCCCCTCCGGCTCTATAGTGAATAACCTCCAGGATTTCTTAAACTGATTACCTGTTACATCTAAAGCAGGAAAGCATCATTTTCATTCTGACAGTGCAAAGGGGAAGGAGGAAGGAGCATAAAGGTACAATGCTTGTGCCTGCCTAATCAAACTGAGTTTGTTATGTCTGAACTCGGCCAATATTATCCATTTGTTGTTGTTTTTGAAAAAGATGTGTATTTCCAGCTAAACCATCAGCAACACAAACTAGTCTACCCAATTTTAGACTTGGTGAGGTAGTACAGGCATTATTATTATTATCTGTACAACACCCTTCATTCAAATATCACAGGGCAGTTCGTAACATAAATGTTCGGAGCCTTACAAAAGAAACAGATCATGGGCTAAAAAGAAGGCACTTCCTAGCTACTGAGCAACAGACAATGTATTGTCAACAGTACTTACTAGTTCAGTGAACTCTCCAGTGACACTGCCATCTAGCAGCTGGAATTTTCCTCCTTTGTCAGCCTCCAAAAAGGCAGGTGAGTGAGTAAAAGCCTGGACCATCTGCAGAAAAAAAAAATTATGATCAGTGAGTCAAGTAGCAAGGTGACCCATTGCATTACAATGACCATGACTTCCACCCAATTTGCTGAAACAACAGAAATAGACGCTTGATTCCAGCACTCTGGAATCTGAGTCCTGATTCCAGTACCATCTCCCACTGGGGACGGGGGCTCTTTCAAGGATGAAAGTAGCACCTCTTGACTGCCACTTCATTTCCAAATAAGCAGAAGCGAGTGCTCATCTCTGTGGGAGCTTGTTTGGAAGTAGGTCGTCTGCTGAAAGAACATAGAACCCTTCCAGACTGAGAAGAAACAAGGTGACCCATAATCCTTGAAATATTTCCTAGAGGCCTAGGGGTCACTTCTGCTGCAGAGTACCAACCACAACACCCTGTGTGTGAGCTAATAGGAGAAACATGGGGAGGACGTTAGTCTAAACCAGTAGAGATATTTATAACCAAATCTAATCTAAGAAGCGTACAAGGACTTCTCAACAGAAAAGGACCTGTAGACAGACCTGCAACTTACCTCTTGTGTAATAAACACTCTATACAGTTCGTCTGGAGATGTTAAGAAAACGTCCTTCAAGTTTATCTTGCAAGTAGGAATCTTGACTCCTATCGATTTGGATTTAAGTGCATTGCCAGCAACTGGTTCAGTGGTCTAAAAATAGAATAAGTTACAACAAAAAATATATATTAACTGCTAGAGTAGTTTATTTTGTTAGTTGATTTACAAACTTATTTTTAAAAAGAACAGCACTCAAAATACAATCTAAAAATTGTGAAAACAATAGAAACTATATGCAATAGAAATCAGTACAAGAACAATCTAAAAGCCAGATATTATCAATATAAAACCAGCATAAAAAGCAAGCAAGCAGGGGGGAATAAAAAGCACTGAGGGTATATACCGGGGAGGAATGTAGTGTAACACTATGGCACTCCCAACACCCTGAAGCCTTGCTGCACTAGCAGAAATCCCCGGGGGAGGCTCCCACTAGCAGAGCTTGGTAGTTGAATCCCGCTCCAGTTGTGAGTTAAAAGACATGGTAGCTAAAAATCCACAACGTAGATGCCAGGCAAGCCTCTGCCAGGAAAACATTCCATAAATAGGGTACCACCAAGGAAAATACTCTCTCCCTAGGAAACTTGCCTCACTTTGCTAGGTGTGCCGGGGGGGGGGGGAGATTTAGAGCAACATAATTAATCCAGAACCCTGCTAGTAAAATGGCTCATTCCCTGCAGCTACTGCAAGAGCAAGGCACCAACCTGCAGCCACATTTCTTCCTCACTGGACTCCAGTAGTCCCCAATCTTCAAGATACTGCAATCTGTTTTTTACTCCCTGACGAATTTTGGTCCAATTGTATGCCACAGAATATTCACAGTCCTATAAAAACTGCTTAGTGCCCAGGGCTACTTCATATGCTACACTGCTAAGTCTGCTGCCACCAGGACTGTAAAGTAGCTCTGTGCCTTATTATTCATTCCATCAGAGCAAGGAAATGTTAACCTATAAAATACACCTGGAATCTTGGGCTCTTACCTTCCGTTCCTCTGCTTTGCGTACAGGATGAGGCGGGAGCTCTGACTGTTCACCATTCACTGTAGGTAAGATCATGCCTTGGGTAAACTCTGAAAGATATTAAAATCTCATTATTCCATGCAAAGCATCTAGAAAGAAACGCAAACCAAATTTTATAACAAACATAGCTGTAAGAAAGCATCATTAAAGGAAGGCAGGATGTCACGGAAAATGGGACCAGAAAGCTGCCACACACTTTGATAAAATTTATAAAACTGGAACTTTTCAGTTCAGACCTCCAGGAGGATGTACCCTGTTTCTCCTAAAATAAGACATGGCCATAAAATAAGCCATAGCAGGATTTCTATGCATTTGCGAAATATAAGCCGTTCCCCGAAAATAAGCCATACCCCGAAAATAAGCCATAGTGATGCGGCACCTCCCATTAAAACAGCCTGGAGAGGCGTGGCTATGCAGCGTACCGATGTGATGCGGTTAAAATAAGACATCCCCTGAAAATAAGCCATACAGTGTTTTGTTGAGGGGAAAAAAAATATAAGACGGTGTCTTATTTTAGGAGAAACACGGTACTGAAAGCTATACAGATACTTTTGAGAGCAAGAAAGAGGGTCAAACAATAATTACATGATACTACATTAGAGACATGCAGCCTAAAGTTTAACTGGTAAACTCAGGGTAGGTATATATATTTTTCAGACCACGACTCCCAAGTTCTCTAGTGCAGGCATGCACTAATGTGGCACACAAGGCTTTTTTCCCCCACAGTGATGTGGCAGTTTCCTTGGTGCTACTCAAGACAAATAATCCATAATAATTTCTAACAGCACTGAGATGGAAAACGCCAATTCTTCACATCCTTCACATCCAGATTTACTTTGGTAGACAATCAGATTCTTAAGAATGGAGAAGGTCCTTGAGGTATCACAAGCCCTAAGCCATTTAGAGCTTTGCAAGTGATAACCAGTACTTTGAACTGTACTCAGAAACACCCTGATAACCAGTGTAGCTGCTACAGTAAAGGACTGACATTCTCCCCAAACCTGCTACATGTTAGAATTTTAGCAGTGGCATTTTGTACTAGCTGAAGCTTCCAAAGAATCTTCACAGGAAGCCCCCCCCCCACCAGTTTGCTACAGTAATCCAGGAAATATGTAACTAAAGCCCTACACACTCACTCTCCACTACTCATGCAAAGGAAAGAGACCAGCCCATTGGTCTCTGGCTGCTTCTGCCATCATTTCTGCAGCCTGCCCACCACCCTCACCATGTTGGGGGGCTGCATGTCTTTGGTGGGGAGCCTGCTCTACTCAAATAAGCCCTCCACAAGATTAAGAAGCCTGATAGATCAGGGTATAAATCATGCAGGGAGCCTACTCAAATAGAATAGGCTCCTTGCTGCAGACATTCAGCCGCCAACATGGGGTTAGGGGGAGTGATGGGTGCTGCAGTGCCAGGGAATGCAGGAGAGGACAAGGGCAGACTTATCCCCTCTATCCCCTTCAGATGAGGGTTAATTGCAGGACAAGGAGAGAACAGGTGAACAGGGCTTAAGATGTATGACAAAGTTTATTCTAAGCAAACTACTTCTAACAGATATTGAAACTCCTTCGTCCTCCACAAGAACAGCTCTGACTCGACTATTTCTTTTACCCCTTTTACTCTGTATTTACCTGTTTTGAGAGTGCTAATGTAAATTGCCAAAGCACTGCTGATCTGATTTACACCTTCATGCTTCATCAAAGCGAGCAGGTTGGTGTCTGGCTCATCTTTGGCAAGACTAACGCTGATCTGAAAAGAAAAGGAGGGGGGGGAATTCATATGGTTCCAGCAGGGCACATCTGTTTTCACTACACATACTCCTCCACCCTGTACTGCATCCGTGAAATTATTTATACTTAAAGACGGTAGCTGTTTGTAGATTTGAATGGTAAAAATCAGATACGAATTTATGGGGCTTAAAAATAATAAAAAGCTGGAGAGAGATAAAACATGGGACTACTCGGATATTTGATCCCTCTTCAATGAAGCAGAAGTCAGGAAAATAATCTGTAACTGTTCTTACCTCAATTTCATCAACATCATTTTCATCCGACAGATTGGGAATCTCCACATATCCCTTATACTTCACACCTGTATTTGAAGTGCCTGTGAAAAGCAATATACTGAATGAATTGTTCAATTTCACTTTCTAACAGCAACTTCTCACATGTTCTGGCATTCTGGAATCTAAATTCCCTTTCTCTCTTCCCTTGGAGAAGGGGGTTATTAACTGCTTCCTACCTTACGTCATGCTGGCCACATGACCCGGAAGCTGTCTGCGGACAAACGCCGGCTCCCTTGGCCTATAGAGCGAGATGAGCACCACAACCCCAGAGTCGTCCGCGGCTGACCTAATGGTCAGGGGTACCTTTACCTTTAACTATTTGAAAAGGCTGTGGAAATTCTGCTTTTTGACAATTCAAGCTCTAGAACTCTACAACAAGATCACATTACACAGCTAAAAACAAAGCAGGCAAACTCACCTGTCCAAGCCAGCTTGATATTCCACTCATAGAAGAAAATCAGCTTTCCTTTGCGGTTGTTGATTGAGGCTTCTCCATCCAATTTACTTACTTCTGTCACTTCACAAGTTCCCTCTGCATTCTCTGCTCTAATAGCCAGAAGCAAACTTTTCAGTTTCTCTGAAGACCAGTTAGATGCATCTCTTTCAGTCCTAAGAAAAGAACAAAATTCTCAAAATGTAAAAAGGCCGTAATGAACAGCTGGTTCTTTTCAATGCTTCA
Source organism: Lacerta agilis (assembly GCF_009819535.1). Taxonomy (NCBI): domain Eukaryota; kingdom Metazoa; phylum Chordata; class Lepidosauria; order Squamata; family Lacertidae; genus Lacerta; species Lacerta agilis. The sequence goes on from NC_046312.1 coordinate 27,938,247, forward strand.
GTGTTGCAAATTTAGTTTTCAATGCATTTCATCCCCCTTTGTCCCATTCCCTGGAAACACATGGTATTTGGCTATACATCTTGAAAAGTTACATTTCCAAAACTAACTTCTTTTAGGGACACATCAGGAAGAAGGTAACCAAGGGTTTTGACTAACCACTTTGTATACCTCTACACCAGTGGTGGTGAACTGGATTTGGCCAGTGGATCAGATTGTTATCTTTCCCACCTCTAGTGGGCTAAGATTGACAGGTGGGCAGAACCACAAACTTGTCCGATCACCTGGCATCAGATTACCTTTTCTGCTTGCAAGGGTCTTTGCATATCAATTCACAACACAGCACTTAGAAACATAGCTGTCAACTTTTCCCTTTTCTTGCGAGGAATCCTATTCGGAATAAGGGAATTTCCCTTAAAAAAGGGGGAAAGTTGACAGCTATGCTTGGAAAGGGGCTTCTCATGACCCAATTGCTGAGGCTTGCTAAAACGCTTCCAAAGCACTGCAGAATATATTGCTTTGAAAGGAGCTTCTGAAGAGAAGCCCCTACAAAGTGCTGTCTATTTGAAGCACTTCACACTGAGCTTTTCAGTTGCTAACCAACTCCCTTTTGACTAAGCCAGGTTTCTACCTGCTCCACACCTGATGTCATATGATAACCTTTTTACTTAATTCCCACCACTCAGCAATTAACCAATTATGTCCAATATACATCTATATACATCTATAAAGGAGGGCTCCAACCATGACTAAGAACCCATACCACCTATTTAACCTTGGCTGATCAATTTCCTCAGCCCAATTCTGAATCTGTTACTTTACTTCAGCAGGATTATGAACCAGGAACAGCTAGACAACCTAAGAGTTAGATCCATTGGGAGGAATTCAATGTCACACTCTTCTGGTTTTTTCATTAGTGCAAGCATTCCTGCTTGCCAGACAGAGCAATCCCCACTCTCCTTCCCCCATGAGCTGGTCTGGGGGTTCTCCTGATCCTCCAGAATGGACTGGGTGGGTGTGCGGGGAGAGGGGGCAAGGCCTCACTGCACTAGCAAGAGCTCTGCTGGTGCACAGGGCTAGCCGAATCCAGACCACTGAAATTAATGTGCATGAATAACTAAGTGCACTAATTTCAAAGTATAACTTAGTTATCCAGTCCTATGTTTCTAATACAATAGGATGGCTCAAGCTTGAGTTACACAAGAGTCATCATATATTGAGCTTACACAGCCCCAAAACTTCCTTCTTAGCTCTTAACTTCCTAACTCTGGTGCAAGCAATGCATCTTGTTTAAGCTCTCACTAATCTCTAGTAAATTTCAGGCATGGCCAAACTTGGCCCTCCAGCTGTTTTGGGACTACAATTCCCATCATCCCTGACCACTGGTCCCGTTAGCTAGGGATGATGGGAGTTGTAGTCCCAAAACAGCTGGAGGGCCAAGTTTGGCCAAGCCTGCATCTAATTAGATGCAGACAGAATTCCAAGGTCAAATCACACAGTCTCCTGCTGTGGAATCTACCTTTTTATTTCATTTTTAAAAAATCATATATTTTTTTGTAAAACAATCTGGCAACACGAGAATGGAAGCATTCACACTCTTAATGAGTAGTCCAATCCCAGCAGGTTCCTATAGTTCAATGAAAGAACAGGATGTACAGTTCTAGCCAATCCACAGGATTATCTTGAACCACTAGGTGGATAGATGCGAGTGAACTCACAAACAGCTGAGATCATAGCTGTTAATAAATCTACCCAAGAAAAGTAACTTGTAACATGACAAAGACAGATTATACAAACAGATTTCCCCTTTCCTGCTCATTGAAATACAAGAACCAAATTCCAATACATCAGGCTTCTGCTCTGAAAACCAATCTAGATAAAATGTTTCTGTAGAATCTGCATGTAAAAACAAAGAGTGCTTCATAAGTTGAAGATGGCTACTGTATATGTTTCACAGCTGCTTGAGTGCTGCTGCATTAGCATTACATACCCTTGGAAACTACAGCTTGCTCACCACTGCAGAATGAGCTGTTGGCTCACTTCATACTGCCTATGTCACTGTTTTTTCTTTTTTGGCTCCACACCCCCCAAGGTTGGGGCAGGAGGACAGAAGAAACTGCTGCTAACTGGAGAGCTCTCCATGGTTCTAGAGAAGTACACACACCTACCTCAGATACGAATTAACCATGATGCTCAAAGAGACAGGGCATATCTCCCCTGTGGTTTAATTTAACTGGCAAGTTCCCAGAGCAGGGAACATATTTATCCTTCCTCCTTTAAAGATTCCTGCAGCTGAAAAAATAGCAGCTGCTCACTCATCACAAATTAAGAGCATGGTGATCATGTTTCTAGTTGTCTAAAGATGCAGAAGAGCCTGGATTTAATAAGGAGCAAAACTGATTGGACTGAAAATCTCAGGGACAGGCTAGACTTGGACTTCTTTACACTAATCCTGAAAGCCGTGGGTTGCTACTAGGGATGGAAGAAGATACCGTTTTCTGTTCCACCCTGTATTTATCGCATGCAGCATTTTCTCCATTCTGCTGCAGTTCATCTTCTGCCAAAACTTAACATTATTCATCTCACTGTGCACTGTGGTAAAATTATGTAACTTGCGTATTATACCAGTAATTACACTGTTGTTACTTTATCCCACCCCATTAATTTCTATGCAAAGGAAACACAATGCAAATGTGGGGGGATAGTGGCATAATCAATTACATATAATGGAAAGCAACAGCAAACACTGGTCATAGTTGCCAGATTGATATCCATTACAGACATGAGGCAAATAAACAGACACTTGCAACTTCTACTTGGGTTTCATCAGAGGTCTCCAGCATCCCTAAACTGCTGTTCACAAGAGTCCATACCATAATAAATCAAGGTGTAAAGTGCCATTGACACTTGGTCTTTGCATTGCTGGCAAAATGCCATGTTTACATAAGCCACACTGTGCACAGCAACTGCTTGAAAATATTGTGCATAGTTTACTCCTTGCCCAGGTCAGCAAGTGTGGTGGCAATCGCATGAAAAGATTTCCAATAAGAAACAAAAAATAGAACCCTATACATAATAGCAGATATAGAAGACCAAGTGACAATACGAAGGCATCCTGCATCTATAGGTTTTTCTGGTTCATTTCTATTGGAATAGAAAAATGACTTTCTTACAGCAGCACAAAAAATTATTCCAGTTCAACACTATGTCTCCAATAGTGACTACTGAAAAGCTTACACATATGATGTGATAGCAACAGCCACACTCTCTGCTATCAGTGTCCTGCACTCAGGAATACTGCTTCTGTGTTTGGAAGCTCCATTTATAGGAAAATTGTTGTCAAATCATCCATGAATTTGTCTGTGGCAGAATTGCTAGTTTGCTTAAGAAAACTTGCGTCACCATTTTTCAAATTAAGACTGATTCCTATCTTGTCATCATTAATTCCACATTAAGGAGGCAATGAATGAAATCCTCCCCCATTCTCAAAATGCTCCTGGAACAGTTTCCCTGAATACCACCACTTCCTGTCTACCCACTTTTTCCACAACTACCACACCGCAAATCAGTGTGAAAAGCAATCAAACACAGCAACCCAGCTAAACAAAAAGCATGGCTTTGTATGTCAGAAACACAGTAAGCACAAACACACACACCATTAAAAATGACAAGGCGCTTCCTATGCTGGAGAATGCTTGTGCAGCACCAGATTATGATACAGGTGGAGGGGCTGCCTCCCTGTTGCAAACTACTTTTATTCAGCAGGCACTCGCTGGCTTAGCCAGATGCTGCACCTGGCCCCTAGAAAAGACTGCCAACGTTTTTGTTTAACCAGTCCCCAGCTCCCATGCACTGAAGCACAGCTTGATCTGAAAGAAGTAGCTAGCGATCGTATTTCTTTTTCCATGCCAAAAAGCACCCAAACTCTCACTAGCTGCCCTTCTACAGATCCAGCTGTTTTTTTTGTTTTAATAAGGTTAAACCAGGCCAGGGAGGTTTCTCTATCTCCTCCCGCCCCTGTGATCTTTTACACCACACTTATTTGAGAGTAAGGTCCACCGAACCCCAAGGGAAGTTACTCTGGCGCGATCACGCATAAGCGGTGGAGAATCTCGTGCGAAAGGGTCAGAGGCAAGAGACAGGAAGAGTGAAGGAGACACGCGTCCCCACAACTGCTGCTTCAAGGATACCGGGCGGCGGGGGTGTGGGTGTGGCGGTGGCAGCACGGCCGCCCTTATTCGCCCCCAAAGCCCTCAGGGGAAGAGCTGCACCCCCCCCAAAAAACGAGCCACTTCTCCGCCCCCCCCAGCCCCCAGCCCCGCCGCCTTCCCTGCCCCCCTCGCCCACCAGTGCCAGTTGTTGACGTTGGTGGCATCCGCGCGCTGCTCCACAATCCAGCGCGGATCTCCCTCTCCCCACTTGGCCATCAGCGCCTCGCCGAAGGACTCGCCGCTTCTGCCTTTGCCCGGCTGGCTGGCTGGCGAGCGCCCGTCGCCCTCGCTCTCTCGCCGCGCGCGCGTCTGGAAGCTACTAGAAGCGCCGCCGGCAGCCGCGCCGCCTCCCAGCTTCCGGCAGCCGCCGGAGAACTTCCTTCCGTTGCTCCCCCCCCCCGCCGCTCCTTACTCCCCCAGTACCATAGAGGCAAAAGTCGGGGGGGGTTGGGGTGGGGGGGAGATCTATAAGCGTAACACACAAGACACGCGCAGCCTGGGCAGGGGAGGAAACTTACATGAACACCGAGGGGAGGGGAGGCACGTTATTAGGGCAGAGAGTGCATAGACGTAAAATACTGAGTCATATGTTGCCTGCATCGATTCTGGGTGCCCTCCTCCTCCTGGAGCAAAACTGACAGCTCCCTGTGGGAAATCCAGGATTTGAAGCGAAGCCGTGATTTGGCCGGCGGCCGAGTGCCTCCCAGAAACAAAAGGGAGCGGCCTCGACAGGCTCTTTCCAACTCAGACCTCGTTTCGTGTGGGAATTAAGTGTTTTAAAGACTTGAAGCCGCATCTACGCCGTATAAGACAGCGTCGGGTTGGGGCTGGGAGAGGGCGTGATCTAGAATTTCCTAATCTCAGCCGGGAAGTGTCGCTCTATTTTTGGAGAAAATCCAGCTTCCTTTAACTGAAATGGAGGAAGTTCACAGAGAAGTGAAGGACTGCGGCAGTGTGTAACTCTTGGAAAGGCCTCGGGAGACACAGGTTCGGACTGGCCTTCCACTGCCATGTCGACGTTCCTTGGAGTGTTTCACCTTGGAGATGCCAAACATTAGGAAGACGCCGCCTGCCTGCATCCTCCCGTAACGCTGGGGTTCTTTGAACTACAACTCCCGTCATCCTTGGCTGGGGCTGATGGGAGTTGGAGTCCAAAACCACTGAGGGGGAGGGGCAACGGTTTCCCGCCACGGCGCTGCGGCGTTCGGCCCAAAGCTCCTTAATGCCCGGGCTGTGTGCGTAGGCTTCTGGTTCCTTGCCCCTTGTCTGGGCCGGAGCCCTTTCACTCCTAAAGCCTAACGAAGCAAAGAAGCGGCGCGTAAACGGAGGAGTTTTGCCTCCGCAGATGACCCGTAGTGATAGAAGCGGAGCAGGGGAGGAAGGAAAGCGAGAAAGGCTCGGCGCTGAGGGCAGCCCGGCTTCCTGCCTGGGAAGCGCAGCCCGAGCCTCTCCCGTTGTAAAGCGCCGGCCTGAGAAACAAACGCCGCCGCGCCGCGCTCTGTAGTCGAAACCAATGGCTGGGGAAGCAGCTGGAGAACTACCTCTCCCGTGATGCTTTTCGAAAGCAACCGCCTTTCTCTTTCCCTGCCTGAGGAGCCGAGGAACACGGGCCGCAGAAGGGTGCAGGGCCCAGCGCCGAGCATGGACGGGGGACCTGCGTGGCGCTGATCGGATACCTGCCCGGCTGGTCGTCGCTCCCTGTCCTGGCAGCCCTGCTCCTCCGAGGGTAGGCGGCTGTCTTCTCCCTCCGTCGCGGGAACGGGGTCTCTGGCGCGCTGCTTTCTGAGCGGGGAGGCGTAAGACGGTGTCCTGCGGCAAGTCATCGGGTGGAGATGCACCGGGCTGCTGCTTTCTGCCTCGCCCCTTCCTGGCGCTTGCGCTTGGCTGGCCAGAAGAAGTCCCAGCCGGTTATCTCACCCCCACCCCCGCCAGCAACATTGGCCGCTGCTGTTTATACGGGGTCATGAAGATGGACATCGGGATCTGCCGCCCCTGGGGACGCTGCCGCCTCAGGCAGTTGCCTCACCTTGCCTCATGGGTCACCCGTGTTGCCTTGCTGCTGCCTTACCTTCTAGCATAGGCATCTCTCTCTAACTTTCTCTCTCTCTCTCTCTCAAGAGATTGTAGTCTAATATAGACAGAGAAGCAAGTAATGGAGGAGACGCAATGAAAAGAAAGGTTGGGTGGAATGGACTTCCATGTTTCTTAAAGTCATGTTGCAGTTGGAAATTATGGGGAAGATGGGGCTGCTGCCCCCCCCCCCAGCTGTGGAGGGCAATCCACCCGGTGCCAATGGGGCAGTGCCCCAGCAGCAGAAGTCCAGCTTTAGACAGCTGCCTGCTGCTTTGCCTTCTTGCTTATATTCAGTCCAGGGAGTGGTGCTTCCTGTCAGCTTCCTCCTCCTCCTTAGTCTCAGCACTGCCCTTATAGAACTGAGCAAGGAAGAGCAGGATGGAGACAAAACTAGAATGGGTTGGCTCTACTTCACACTGATCTTGACCTGACCTGCTGTTGGCCTACTTGTCTTCTGCCTTGCCAGCTGCAATGGGCAGCATTCACCACTCTCTCTCCCACTAAGTGGTGGGAAGTTAAGGCCAAATATCACAAATAACTGATGCAGATTTGTTCTGGCAGCAGGTGTAGGATTGCCTCCTGTGTCATTTCGAGTGGTGTGTTTTTAAACATGCCATATTGGTCAGATTGATCCGTTGCCCAATGAAAGACAATAAGCTTAAGAGTGAGCCAGTAAAAATGGATCAGATGTACCGGTACCTTGAAGTTGTACTGATTTCTAGCCCTCCTTGAATTTAGAGTTATTGTATGCAAATATTTGATTCAGGATTATTAAACTGACATCAAGAAAACAAGTGTAGTGTCTCTGAGGTACTCTTGATGTCAGTTTTGGCCACACTTCTATAGCTGGTAAATCTGCTTTGCTTTACTTAAAATTAACAGCACAAACTGGGGAGCACTTCTCAAGACACTTCCTAGGCAAAGTACCACTGAGAACTTATCCGGACCTTAAAAAAATATGCCTAGAATTGAGCTGGTACCACCATTTCATGGTCCTTGCTTTTCCTTATCTGTTTGCTAAGTCCTAAGTTTATTTTGCATATTCCTTCATGGCCAATGCATTTTTGAAAAAACAAACAAAAAAACCCAAGGCGTGCTGTGTGGGTCTCTTTCTGAGGAGCTTGAACAAATGCAATTGTATTGTAAGACTTGGCTGTAGACAATGGATTATGTGATGTGCTCTGGGTGGAAACTGGGAGCATGTAGATATGGGTCATGGATAGTGAGGTGATCAGGGATTATTTCTTAATTGACCAAAGGTAATATATATGCAGTAAAGAAAAAAGTCTTCTTTTCAGATGAACAGAATGAAAGTTGATGAGGAAGAATACTGGCACAGTTCCAAGTGTAAAGCATTTACGTTTGATGATGAAGATGATGAGCTCTTTCAGGTACAGTTCCTAGACAGAACAAACTGAGAATGCACTATGCAGTGTCTCCTTGCCTGAAATGTTAAGGGACACAGAAATCTGCATATAATGTAGCCTTTTAAATTATTGATGGATATCTTTCCTTTGAAGGAATTGAGAAAGTAAAATAAGGAATTGCTATATTTATATGAGCAGGAAGCATCATGTATGATTGAATGTGTGCACTTCACAAGATATGTGGCACAGAACTGGGATTACTGATCATCTCATTCTTCATTCATTAGCAGAACAAGTTTCTAGCCCTTGTGGTTGTGAAGATGTGCTTGAAAGTGAGCTTGCATCTGCAGGTTCAGAAATTTGGTGTTGTGCAAAAGCATATTTCCCTACATCATAGCCTCCAATAGTCCTTACTCCAGAGATATATTTTAGTCCTTTTTTGCCACATCATTTTTTCAAAGATCAATTTTCCTGCTACTAAATTGTTGCCTGCCAAACCATTTTAATGTCTTATAAAAGTTGAAAAATGGGTCCCCAATAAAACAATATAATAGTGCTGCAGGGCAAATATGCCTCATTTTATATGAGGTGTGAACTTGACTTACAACATTCTTTCACAATTTGCACCTGGTACATAAGGATTTGTTTGACGTTTTGTGGGTGGCATGTATCTATAACACTTTTATTTATATTTTGAAATGAATATTTTAGATTTTTAAAACAAAGTCTTTTGTTGAGTAAGCGGTATGTAAATTTTGTTGGATAAATAAATTCAGCTTGTGCGCAAACATAGAATACATCTGTTCTTGGGATACTGGTTCTTTAGAATGAAAGTGTACAGTCTGTCTGGGTGGAGTAGGGCTTGCCTTCATTTTCACTTTGGTTTTATTCATAGCTGAAGGAGTCAAAACGAACAGTGAACAGCCTCCGAGATATTGTAGATGATGACGATGATCTTGAGAAGTTCAGCTGGAGTGGGGAGCCTGTGGGGAGTAAGTGGAGCAGAATGTTTTTGCATATATCCCCCGTTCTTTGAATCTGAATTTGATTATTGCTGCCCTCTGTCAAGTAAAATCTCATTACAGCTACACCTACTAGGAAATATGGCCTACTGAGATTTACTGTGCTTAACGTTGAGCAGGAAAAGTGTCTAATGGTTTCATGCAATACCACAATTGTTTATTTTGCCTATTTAATTGTGTGCTTGAATTCCCTCTACCCCTGTTTCCGATAAGTGGAAAGTGCAAACAAGCACAAACAAATGCAGGGAGTAAAATGACTGCTTCTTTCAAAAACAAATAGATCAATGGTACATTAGTGGGGGAATCCAAACAATGGTGTGTTTTGTGAAAACTTGGCTTGTTCCCTCCACTCATTCTTCACTGCTTACCCCAAATCCTGAGTGCATCGTTCCTATGAGCCTCCCTATCAAATAATTTCCCATGAGGGCAGTCTGTGCTTTGAATATTCTTGATTTTCCTGTTTTCCAAGAAAGAGAGTTATTTAAATATCAATGGTAGTTTAATAGTTAAATGTCATATGAGGTGATGATTTAGAAAAGCAAAACATGAGAGCTAGGCCCAAAATCATGTATTCCAGAATCAATAACCCTTCTCTGCTCTAGAATTTTAAATGCCTCATCTTATGCTTGCTAGAGAATTTGCTCAGATTGTGCTCTCTCTCTCCCTCTCTCCCCATAGGCATTTCCTGGTCAATCAAGGAGACCGCCTCCAGCAGCAACAATACTGCTGAGGGGAGAGACTTGGGTGGGCAAAGAGGCTCTTCTTCGTATGGAGCATTTCCCAAACAAGCCTCTTCTTACTCACTCAGCAGCTTTTTCAAAGGTAGGATCTTTATTGGGACTTAGAATCACAGAATTGTAGAATTGGAAAGTACCCTGCGAGTTTTCTAGTCCAACCCCCTGTAATGCGGGAATCTCAATTAAAGCATCCCTGACAGATGGCCATCTATCTGCTTAAAAGTGTCCAAGGAAGGAGAGATCACTAGCTGCTGAGAGAATCCATTCCACTGTTGAACAGCTCTTACCACCAGAAAGTTCTTCCTGATATTTAGTTGGAATCTCCTTTCTTGTAACTTGAATCCATTGGTTCAGGTCCTACCCTCCGGAGCAGGAGAAAACAAACTTGCTCCATCTTCCATGTGACAGCCCTTGAGATATTTGAAGATGGCTTTCATATCCCAGGCTAAACATACCCAACTCAACCATTCCTCATAAGGCTTGGTTTCCAGACCCTTAATAATCTTAGTTGCCCTCCTCTGCATATGATCCAGCTTGTCAATATCCTTCTTAAATTGTGACTTCCAGAACTGGACACAGTATTCCTAGATGTGTAATGGGTTTTCAGTGTGAGGTGATGAATCTAGCTTTCTTAGACTTTCTTACTTGCTCTTTCTTTTTAGGAAGAAACAAGCATGGGAGCTTTCAGTCACTTTCAGATGGTAAGATTCTAGATCTTTGTCCCCAGATTGCTTGAGTGGTCGGCTTCTCCTTGCACAACACAGTGGAAATTGGCTCCACTTTCTCCATTTCCCTGGCTAAAATTCTGACCATCTCTCTTCTTGAGTACTGCAACCTGCTTCTTTCTGGCTTTCCCTTCCCACCACAGTACTTCCATCTCTATTCAGAGCCCTACTTCCCAAACAGAATATATGGGAAGGTAGCCAACAGAGAGTAGCCTCAGAGATAACTGTACCCTTGAAGCTGGCACTCCTTGCTCCCTTTTGGCTTTTAGAAAGAAGGTGATAAGTTGTGTTTGTTGTGGTTTAGTCATCTAGGATTTTCTTTTTGATGTTTTTACAACTTCTGGTTGTAACTGGTGCTGGGTTTTTTTTACTGTTTCAAATGCAGTGTTTTTGAGCTACTTGGTGGACCAAAATGACATGGAAAGGAAAGCTCTAAATTGTGTGTGTGTGTGTGTGTTTTTTTAATGCTGTCGTTCTCTCTTCAGCTCTTACAGACACAGGATTTAAAAGTTACGCCCCAGAACTGCGCAGACCAAAAGCAGACTACAAGGTAGGTGCATTTTTGGAAGCCTGGATTAAGGACAACATTATGGGGCGAAAGGGTTTGAAGCTGCAAACACTCCTCTTCTTCTCCAAGGGCTCTCCTCTGAATGCTCACTCCAAAACATACAGAGACCAGGGCTGTGATGCTGTGCATGCTTATTTGAGTGTAAGCCTCATTGAACATACTTGGGTGATGTCTGGAGGCTTACAGCACAATCCTGTGCATGTTCCACTCTATTCAAGTGGGACTTGCCCCCAGGTACTTGTTCACAGAATTGCTGTCTTAGAAGCTCCTACCTTTAATAAGCAAGGAGATCCTTTCTAGTGGGTGGAAAAGGAAAGTGGGGAACCATGGTCCTGCATTGTCCCTTTTCTGGAAACTGTCATCATAGCAATGTATTAATTTTGTCCATTTAAATAATGGATAGCAAATCTCACTGAACATGTTGGCATCAGGGACGGCTAATGTGTAGTGGGCATCAACCTTTATTTTTTTACATTTATATCCTGCCTTTCATCCAGCCTGGAACCCAGGGTGGCTTACATGTAGTTTCCAGGCAGTCTCGGCACTGATCAGACCCAAACCTACTTGGCTTCTGCAAGGTGGTAGCCTCATGGGGCCTTCAGACCATACCCAGGGACCATGCAGCTCTTCGACTTTCTTTCACCATCAGTGACCAGCGGCATAGCCTGCCACAATACACATTCAGTTTTAAGCCAATCCTAATGCATGGCAGACCATATGCACCCCCCACAGGCTTGCAGTCCTTTGCTTGCAGAACATCTTAAATATGTCATCCCTCCCACAAAGCTGTCCTCACAGGCTGTGGCTGCTTTTATTGTGCTGTGTTCCAGACCTGTCTTGGGTGCTTTTGCATGCAATACTAGTTGCAAATGATTCTCCTATGAGTCATTTGATGGGATGCAAGCAATGTTACTTCTCGCACACCGCTGTTTGGGTATCTTAATCATACCTATAAGATGAAGGAGTTTGTCTGAATCTGTGCCTCTCAAAATATTTAAAAGTGTTAAAGGCATCATGGTTTGGATTTGTTACATTTCAGGATTACAGCAGTGACTGGAGCCCTAAAGACACAGTAAGACGGCTGCAGAGAGGCAAGGTGAGACTCTTCTTCCCTGCTTCTGAAAGGGCCAGCCTTTGAATTTTGGGGTGGTGCCTCCCATGCCATCCCGTTTCATCTGCTCATGCATGTCAACACTGGAGATGTGGCTGTTGGTGGCTTTTCAGATTTCTCTGTAAAGAACAGCCCTGTAATTTCCCTGTCTGAAAAGGGGGAGTTGAGGTTCTACAAATGTCAGGAATGCTGGAGGATTATAGCAGAGGTAGCAGACTCTGCTCCGCAATTGAAGCATGTCCCAAATGGCAAGGAATAATACAGTGGTACCTCGCAAGACGAAATTAATTCGTTCCGCAAGACTTTTCGTCTTGCGGAAATTTCGTCTTGCGAGGCACCGTTTCCCATAGGAATGCATTAAAATTTAATTAATGCGTTCCTATGGGAAAAAAGTCAGGGAGCGCCGGTCGGAAGGGGCGCCGGCCGGCACCGGAGCCGCGCGGCGCCGCATTTTAAGGCTGCAGCGAGCGAACTGTTCGCCCGCTGCAGCTTTAAAATGCGCCGTAGCTAAAAAGGCTTACCTTTTGGCTCCGGGGGGGGGGGGGTTCCGAGTCGCGTCCGCCATTTTGGATCGACTCAGACATGCGCAGTCGATCCAAAATGGCGGACGCGACGCGGAAAACACCCCCCCACCGGAGCCAAAAGGTAAGCCGCGCCCCTCCCGACCGGCACGGCGCCGCGTTTTAAGGCTCCGGCGAGCGCTGCAGCTTTAAAACGAGGCGTCGCGCCGCAGCTAAAAAGGCTTACCTTTTGGCTCCGGTGGTGGTGGGGGTGTTTTCTGCGTCGCGTCCGCCATTTTGGATCGACTCAGACATGCGCAGTCAATCCAAAATGGCGGGCGCGATGCGGAAAACACCCCCCCCACACACCGGAGCCAAAAGGTAAGCCTTTTTAGCTGCGGCGCGACGCCTCGTTTTAAAGCTGCAGCGCTCGCCGGAGCCTTAAAACGCGGCGCCGTGCCGGTCGGGAGGGCTTACCTTTTGGCTCCGTTGTGTGGGGGGGTGTTTTCCGCGTCGCGCCCGCCATTTTGGATCGACTGCGCATGTCTGAGTCGATCCAAAATGGCGGACGCGACGCGGAAAACACCCCCACACACACCGGAGCCAAAAGGTAAGCCTTTTTAGCTATGGCGCGATGCCGCGTTTTAAAGCTGCAGCGCTCGCTGCAGCCTTAAAACGCGGCTCCGGCGGCTCACAGTGGTACCTCGCCAGACGAATTCGTCTTGCGAAAAACAGCCATAGACGAATTCGTCTCGCGAGTCAACTAAAAACTCGCAAAACCCTTTCGTTTTGCGAGTTTTTCGTTGTGCGAGGCATTCGTCTTGCGGGGTACCACTGTACGTTATTTCACTGACAGCTTTGGAGCGGGTATCCTGAGAAAGCATCCATAGATCTGGTGCAGGGCTCTTTATGCTTTCTGTTGGTAGATCAAAGGGGAAATAAGTTACTTTTTGTGAATATAGAGGTAATACACAAGCTGCCATTGGCTGCTTTAGAACTGGCGATGAGCTGATATGCCACACCACACCTGTGTTTAGGAAACCTTTCTGTAACCTTTAGAAAGTGAATTCTTTGTTCCATTTTAGTCATAGAGGTCAGGATGAGAAAATGTGGGTATAAAGAAAGGAAAGTCCCCAGGAACTATAAAGGCAGCTCCTAGCTCATCAGTTTCTGCTTAGCTTATCAGCTATGTAGATTTAGACCGGGGTAGTCAACCTTTTTATACCTACCACCCACTAATGCATCTTTCTTGATGGTTAAATTTCCCTACTGCCCACCAGTGCTTGATGGAAGGAGGATTCAGCTTGTGTTGTAGAACACCTTACTGACAACCTAGAATCCTAAAACGCCTACCAGTGGGCAGTAGGGACCAGGTTGACAACCCCTGATTTAGACAGTGGGTTCCTAACAAAGACTTTGTGTAGCGATCTAAGGCCTGCAGTTGGGATAGAATGACCAAAATTCTTTTTCTGAAAAAGGATTCCTGTTGTACAAATCCCCAATAACAGCTACATCCCAGTGTGTGACTGCTCACATTGCAAATTCATGGACATAGAAGCACATGATAAGCTGTTTGTCTTGGTGGCTCAGAATAATTTTAATTGTGCCAAGGCTACCACTCTGGCAACAAAGGCTTCCACTGGTGTGTCTTGGCTCCTGAACTGCATGGAGAACAAATGACACAAATGATTAACCAAGTGCAGCTCCGCTTCTGAGGAGTTTTATGATGAGCCACCTGTGTTGCTGCCTGTCTGAAGCAGGCCTCCACTCGGATAATCCAGGTTCCTCTCTGATCCTTCCATTATTGTCATTCTGTTCTAGATCTGCTCACTGGAGAGGTTTCACTCCTTACAGGACAAGCTGCAGCTACTGGATGAAGCTGTTGCAGTGCATGATGGGAATGTCATTACAGCCGTAAGTGCTGTGATCTTACAACGTAGAGCAGAACAGGATGGGGGATACATGGCTACAGCCTTGTATGATCCCATTAACTTCCGGTTCTGTGGCCATTTGCATCTGAATGTGGGGGGGGGGGGGTTACAATAAGTTTTCATATATTGGTTCTAATTAACTGGAATTAAGTTTTAGATAGTGGTTTCATTGATCATTGGAAATATTAGATTGCATTTTAGGAGACAAGGCATTTCCTCAACTTCCCTTACCTCCAAGGATATGAGGTATAAATGAAACTTATGAAGCTCTTTGAATATTTTCCCTGAAATGTCCTAGGGTCCAGATGCCATGTAAATGTTTAGGTTTCTATCGCAGCAGAAAAACGCAAGTGTGCTTTTTCATACAAAAGGTTCCACTATAAGTGACCTCCCAGTTAGGTTAATGAGATGGGAAAGTTTATTTCCCTGACACCTTTGAGACCTTCTGCCTGACTAGTTGATTCTTCTGGGTTTTGTAGGCTACTGGCTTTACCATCCATATGAAATCAGTTTCTCTGCAGTTCTGGTCAGATACCACAAATCAAAACATATTTTTGTGTGAATCTAACTATTTGAATTCCTGCATTGCAGGAGTAGGTGACCCCCTGGGTCCCTTCCAACTCTACAATTGGATGTTTATATGAATTGCACTGTGACTGTAATACAATGTGAATTTTAGTAAATCTCACATCGTCCACAAAAACCTACCTGAGTTATTGTAGCATTTCCTAAAAGTGTCAAATCTTTGTTACATGCCCAGAAACCTTTTTTTATTTGTAAGTTTGTCAGTCTTTGTGTAGTTGTTTTCCTGACACCATTAGAATGAAGGGCATATTTCATTGACACCTATCTCATGCTCCATTTCCCCAAAGGTAACTACCCTACTACTTAAATATAAAGCATATTAGTATAAAGTACAGCTTGCACCAGAGAGACTTCCCGCTGTTCCATCTGCTCCCTAAGCAACCATTTTCAGTTATGCTCAGGATTGTGGCAGAAAATAAGCACCTTGTTGTCCATTTTCTTTCAGATCCTAATATTTCTGAAGAGAACCTTGAAGAAAGGTATGTGTGCCTGAAAAGTGGCTAGACCCAGTGGCAGGGGGCCAGGCAGATTGGCTGCCTTTCCAGACCATTAAAATTACTGCTTTTTTTTTTTGCCTCTTCATCACAGCATTTGTGTTCACCATAATTTTAGTGCCAACAACTATAAGGGGATGAGGATTGTTGTCACTCATCGTCAGAGATCTGATGGGTACCATTTGTGCATCTTTGCACAGCATTATTGCAGCTGACATATTGGGAGGGAGTAGCGGATGGAGAAGGAGCTGCACTTCCTCTGTGGCAATATTTTGCCTTTTGGATGGTGGGAAAATGCAATTTCTTCACTATGGAAATCGTGCCTTGACACAGACATTTGGGATCCAAGTCAGCCACTGAGTTGACAAAAGGCTGCTTCAGGTGACCGATTAGCACTGACATTTGGATTCAGTGCCCAAAATCAATAACTTGATTAATCCAACATGGCCACAGTTTAGGCTTTCACCTGTGCTGACAAACCATATGATGACAATTGTGTGCATCCCAGACCATTAGCCATCTTTATTATTGTTAATGAAATCTATTAAGATAAAAGAAAGTGCTGTGCCATCTTCCTGCTAGTACCTGATGCGAATGAGAATGATTCACTCCTGACCAGGCCAGTCAAGCACTTCTTGTCTGTTCATCCAGAAATCCTATTCAGAGAGCTGGAGCTGCGGCAGGTGGCCCTGCGCCATTTAATACACTTTCTCAAGGAAACGGGGGACCAAAAACTCCTCCTCGACCTGCTGAGGTAAGATCCCACTGGAGCAATTCTTGTTTTGCAGGGCAGTTTTCCTGCCAAGTAATATGTATAAAAATGCATATGTTAGAGTCAAATGTATGTAAAAACTCTTATATCAGTGAAAATAAGATACAATCATGCATTATATTCAGAGCCGTTGTTTTGTGAGAATGTGTATATTGGGCGTATTTTGGGCAAAAATAGAAAATTTGTATATTAGCAGAAATTCACAGTCAAATGCTGATGAATTTTCACGAGGACTTTAAAAAAATCACAAACTAATGTGAAAATCTGGGGAACTGAATTTTAAGAATGGAAGAATGAGAAACTGAAATGGAGAGATTTGCTCATCCTTAGTGCTTAGCAGGACTGATGCTTGTTTTTCCTCTGCAGGTTCCTGGACAGGACAGAGGAGGTTGCAGTGAGTATCCATCATCCCCTGGCTCACTTCTTATTTGTAGGAAACAAGGATGTCCTGAGACATCCACTCAGGACCGGCCCTAGCAGACTGAAGCAGCTGCCTCAGGTGGCAGAATCCCATGGGGTGGCACCCCCATAAGCATTCTTGCTGCTGCCAGGGTTGCAGAATGGCTTCTGGTGGGGTCTTGCCAGAAGCCACAGCCACATAACCCCAGTAAGCGAGGCTTCAGCTGCAGGGAGGCGGCAACACCTTCCCATTGCACCTCAGTTGGCGAAACGGGCCGGGCCACCCCTGCATCCATTCAGTATATATTTACTCTGCACATCCCACTAGTTTAAGTCAACCGTTCTTGAGCCTGCTGTGTGTGTCTGTTCCTGCCTTCTCCAGTTGACACAGTACCGTGAGCACCTGATGATCCAGGATGTGGAGAAACGAAAGGAGTTTCTGAAAGGTTGCGTTGGGTAAGTAGGTTATGCAGACATTAGTTTTCATAGGATGAAATGAGTTTGAGCCCTAGACGTGAGGCGATTGCCAGTAAGCAGAATGGCCTTACTGTTCCCACAAACCAGGAAGGGGAAGAGCAATGAAGAAAAGCTTTAAAATTTAGAAAACTTGTGAGGGGACATGGCAGCAGTCCCTAACATTACATTAGATGTGGAGAAATGAATAGAGAGGCATTTTTCTCCCTCTCTGCTAGTACTAGAACCCAGGATCATCCAGTGAAGCTGAATGGTGGTCGGTTCAGGACAGACTAAAGTAGGATTGGGGAACCTGTGGCTTCCAGTTGTTGTTGGGCTCTTAACTTCCATCAGCCCCAGTCAATAGGACCAGTGGTCAAAGATGATGGGAGCTGTTGTCCAGCAACATTGGGAGGGCCAGAGGTCCCCCAACCCTGTTAAAGATCTTAGGGCCAATTCCTGGCATTTCCCAGTAGGCCAGAAATTGAAAGCAGCTCATTTTTAGGGTGGGCAGACAGCTCCAAAAATAATCACCAACGTAGTTCATACTATACGCTTCAACATTGTCATGCACAACAACCCAATTGAAACTAAGGATGGACAAAATCAGCAAACCTTCTATATATGAAGGGAGAAATCCAAAACTGAAGAGAAACTCTTCTCCAATTTAGGTTACCATTTTCATTGGAAGATGCTGCTCATGTTCAAGACCATTATACGCTTCTGGAGAGGCAGATCATCATCGAGGTAAGGTCTCTTGCTCCGCCTTTGGGCACATGTGACTGGGAATTCTCCCTCCTGACTGATCTGTTTGTTGTAATACCAAAGCTTCCTACTCGGATTGAAAGGGGGGAAATTACTAGGGGCTTGGCTTAATCAAGCAAGTCCCATCTAGGATGTAGGATGGCTTCCTTGCCATAGCCAGTCCATCATGATAGATACTGAGAGACTGTTTAGCCTTCAGGTCATGCTGATAATTTACAGCCCTGCACTGATTTATAAGACTTGGCTGTAAAAGATTACTAGTCTTGCTTTAAAGAAACAACCTGAAACTCCTGTTATTAATAATAAGTAATATGCCATGGGAAGCCCGTCTTTTTAATTATTTTTATTTTATTTCAGCTATTTTTATACCACTTAACCACCAAAGTTTCTAAGTGGTATACATAAAGATTACAAAAAGAATGCAGTGGATAAAATCATACAGTGGTTCTGTCTCTGACAATCTTCCACTGGCAGGCATTTTTAGACAAGCTTCGGGCATATGGTGGCTGGTATGGCTGTTGTCAGTTTGCTGAAATTGTTTTAACTATGTTTATCAATTTTATTGTTGTGTTTTACATGTCTTTACTGCTGCATTTTTGTGTTTTAATTTGTATCTTCTCATTAGCTGCCTTGAGCACGATTTGGTGGCAATTTTAACAAATATTATTACTTGCATTCCACCTTTCCTCCAAGGTGCTCAGGATGACATGCAAGAAGTTTCCCTTTTCCCTCCTTCACAGCAACCCTGTGAGGTAGCTTGAGCTGAAAGACAATGGCTGGACTAAGATGACTGTAGTGGGCCTTATTTCTGAGTAAATGCTTGTAGGATTTCTGCCTCAGTATGCCTCATGATTTGAGCTGAGATTTAAAACTGGTCATCCTTGGCCCTATTATGGTATTACCTTGTAATTATCCTTGTTTTTTCATGCAGCATGTTTTTTTTCTGGTCTCAGGTAAATGACAAGCATTTAGAGTCAGCTGGGCAGACGGAGATATTTCGGAAGTACCCTCGAAAGGCCTCCATCCTAAACATGCCACTGGTCACCACACTTTTCTACTCCTGCTTCTATCACTACACGGAGACTGAGGTTAGGGTAACAAAAATGGCGGGTCCTCTGTATTAGTTACTGAAGCCTCATGTCATGCCGAAGAAAAGAGGGAGCAAGATTTGACTCACATGGCCTGGCCAACCAAAGTAGCCTGTTGCCTCCAAATTGGCAATATGCTGTTCAAGTATTGGAGGGTTTCCGAGAGAGTGAATAGCTGGGCTGGGTATAGGGATACTGTATGGGAGACTCCTTCCTGTCTTATGTACTTGTTTCAACCAGTTCACATTACAATAAATATTAGCTGTAACTGGAAGAAAGTAATGCACCATTTGTAATGCAGTGGTTGTTAAAGGTTTGGAACATCATATTTCAAAAGTAGCATAATAATAATAAAATAAAAAGAGTGGCTAGCTAGAGGTTAGCTAACACGTTAAGTGAGAATTGGGTTTTAAAAACATAATTTACTGAAAGGAAAGGTACAATGTATAGTTACTTTTTTGTTTGCAAATGTATGTAAAGATGAACAGATGGATAGATGCATTAGATGTGAAAATGCTAAAATAAATTTTCTGGCATTATAGACTTTAAAACAGTTCTCTGTTTGTTGTGGCAGAGCTAAAGCAGACTAGGTTTTAGAGAGTATAGAGTGCAAGACCCAGACTTGGTCATGAGAAAGAGGTGATCAGAATATCACCAGTTTTCTATAAATTGCCTGCCATTTATAGAATGGAATATTACAGAATAGTTGAGGTACCAGCTAGGATGGGTCAGCACTATCCCCTCTCCTTTGTTAAACTTGCCATGTCTCTTCTTTCCAGGGAACATTCAGTAGTCCAGCAAACTTGAAGAAAACCTTCAAGGTAAGGGAGCTGTCTGCTGAGTATATTATCTGTAAGAGTACATTCTAGGAGAGTGCAACGCTGTTAGAAATGTGCACAGTGGAAATAAGGCAAAGGTGTGCTTTGGGATGAAGGAATTAAGTCCTACAACAGATGACCGAATCTAGCTGCAGCACACAGCAGCAGCAGCAGCAGCAGCTCAGTATAGCAAAGTTCATTGCACTGGCCTTTATTACTTCAGTTTGGCATTGTGCCTTCCAGACATTGCTGCACTCCATTGGGTTGCTGGGTTGTACCTTAGGAACTGATTGGTGCCAACCAGGAGCTCGCAGCCCAACCTGCTGTTAATCCCTGTTCTAACATTTCAGTGTTTCTGCCTTCTAGATCCCAGACAAACAGTATGTGCTGACAGCCCTGGCTGCTCGTGCCAAGCTCCGGGCTTGGCATGATGTGGATGCTTTGTTCACCACCAAGGTGAGTCAGGGTGGTTTTCTCAAAGCTTGGGCCAAATATTGGGCCTTCATTGGCTCACAAGTATCAATGAGTCATTCTGCTTGACACAAAGCAAGGATGTGGCCCTCTCAGATGTTGTTGTTGGACTACACAAATCACCTGGGATCTGCCAATAGAGCCCAGACTATATACTTGCCACCTCTGCTTTAAGATACCTGCCCTCCTGTAATACACTAGAGATTATCTCATCCATCAGTAGATGCTTATTTCAGGCCTCTTTCCCTTTGAGGATCTGACACAGACTGAGGATTGAAATAACCCACTGAATACAGTGGTAGATGTGGGAGTCTGTTCATAAATTCTGCAGTCAACCTCCATTGGAAAAGAGCAGCATCCTCAGCCAAAGGAAGGGTGCTTTTGCCATTTGAGTGTATAAGGAGGGGCATGCAGACAGAGGAGGAGCTGTCTTGAACACCCTTTGCTTGCTGTTAAGAGGTTTTTTGCTGCATTTCCCATCCTGGAATCTCTGGGTTGCTTTTGTCACAAGATCTAATGTTAATGCGATTTTTGTATTGTGATTTCAGAACTGGTTGGGCTACACTAAAAAGAAAGCTCCTATTGGTTTTCATCGGGTAGTGGAGATCTTGCAGCGGAACAATGCCCCAGTGCAAGTGAGTGAGTGAGTTGCCCTGTTTCAGCATACCAGTATCCTGCCTCTTAAGTTAGAGTCTTCTAACTCTACCCTGCAATTTCTTCATGTCTGCCACAAGTATATATTCATCTTCATTTGGTTTTGCATAAAATGTTGGAAGGGACAAGCCCCTCTGGCTGTGCTTGGTTTTCCTACTCCATGATGGTTTTCTTGATCAAATCTATCTTCAAGTTAATTTAATCTTTGTTTGACATATGGAGCATGGGGTTGCTGGCATGACTGCCTTTTGCATTAGATTTTTTTTTTATATCCAGAAATATAAACAAGAATAAATTTAAGCATAAACAACTCCCTTTGATGGAGGACGGCAGGTGCAGAGAAACGTGGTTTACAGATAAACTTGGGAGATGGAGAAGAGAAGTTGTTGGTCGCTCTGCTCTGTTGATGCTTCCTGTCTTTCTTATGCAGGTCTTACAGGATTATGTGCGCCTGGTAGAAGATGTTGAGACCAAATTGAACCTTGCAATGAAATACAAGTGCCATGACGTTGTTATAGATGTGAGTCCTTGCTGTGGGTGGTGGGGAGGAGGTGGCTCTTGTTCCTGACTGATCTGGGAAGTCTGTCCTTGGACATAGGATGCTGCCTTTATACAGAGTCAAACCATTAGTCCATCTATCTCAGTGCTGTCTACACTGACTGGCAGCAGCTCTCCAGGTTTTCAGACAGAGGACATTCCCAGCCCTACCTGGAGATGCCGGGGGTTGAAATTCTTTTATACAAGGCAGCTGCCCTACCCCTGAGCTACATTTCTTCCCCAGAGGATAAGAACTACTTCCTTTCCAAAAAGGTTGAAGTCAAAGTACTGATTCTCCACTGGGGCAGTGCTTTCCCAAGGATCCAGATACAGACCATCGTGAAAGATTTACTGATACCCCTAAGGACCCAGTTGCAGCAATTGCAAAGAAAGATGCCCAGAACGCCTGAGTGATCTGTCCTAGTGCTTTATTATAGAGAGATACATCCAAAGACTCAAATAAAACAATACAATGCTGGCTTCCTTGCTTCACCTCAGAATGGATGCTGAAGTAATGCCATATTCCCATTTTTTGAGATCATGGTTTTATCCATGAGGGTTTAATATGTTAAGTGTTACTTATACACAAAGCAAACTACATAAGTTGGCAGCAATAGTCCAGGTAACTCGCCCCTCCTGCCTTAGAGGCCCATTCCCAACTCTCATCCATCTCTCAGATAACAGAATAGCTGGCAGGCAGCCAATGGGCCTGGGTAACCGCCTCCCCTCTCCCAACTATGCCAAAAGCTAAGGCTATAAAAGAAGCACATACAGTAAGCATATGTGATATGTAGCAACTCATAGCAGTTAATTCAAAATGGCATTTACATGCCTTTCACCATTTGGTTCCACACAGGCAGCTAATTTACTTAAAGCATATCTATTCAACTTTCATCAAGCAGAGTCCAGGACAGCTAGCAGACAACAGAAAATTAAAAGAACATTATAGTACAAAAGCAAAATGATAAAGATGACAGCAAGGCTAAGAACAGTGGAGTAAAAACCGTATTCTTCTACCAAAAACCAATTCTATTAGTAAGAGTTTCCAGCAAAGTTTAAAACTATTTTCTAGCAATACTTAAGATGCCTAAGTATCAGAAGCTGTCCTTCTAAAAGGAATGCCTTCTTTTGATGGTGGAATGCCATTAATGATGGGACAAAGTCAGTGTCTCCTGGGAGGGAGTTCCAGAGTGCAGGCACTGAGAAGGCCAACTATGCTCTGAGGAGGACCAGCTGATTGCTCTCCCGATCACTAGGCTTTTGCTTTTGCTGTTTAACTAGACCTACAAAGACTTGAAGGATCGTCTCCAGTTGATGGCGTATAGATGTAAAGTTGATCGGGGTTCTCCCGCAGAGGAGAAGATTGATAGCATCCTCAGCAACTCGGTAAGGAAGAACAACTCATTCACACAGTTTGCTCCAGGACTGTCTTTGGCACATGTTGCGCCGGGGTGCAAAAATCCGCCCAGCACCCCCAATTTGGGGGGGGGCAGGTCCAAGTGGTTGAGCTTTTAAGGAGGGGAACAGCGGAAACCGCTAACATGAAAAAATAAAAAGCAGCAGCAATAATGCCATCTTCCCATTTTTTGAGATCATGCAAAAATGAAAGACACCACTAGGGGGCGCCGCCAGATATGTTGATTCTGCAGCTCTTCCGCAAAAGAGAACAGAAATGACCCTTCGACCGCAATCACCCAATCACCCGGGGGTCGTGGTTAAGAGCTTAGGCAGCTTCAGCTGTGGGTGCCCCCCAGAATTTGGCACCTGGGTGCACAGAACCCCTTGTGCCCCTAGGTAAAGACAGCCCTGGTTTGCTCTCATTCCCCATTTTTCCAGGTGCCAGCTTTGATTTAGTTGCAGAAAGTGAGGTTGAGCAATAAGCAGAAGTGATGTTGGGAAGAGCAGTTGATAACTTTAGTGATCCTACTGTTGGCACTTGTCACAGCTTTATCCTTTCATTTTCTCATGAGTGGTAGACACCATCAAATTCACACCACATGCCACCTTTTAAAAAAGGGGGGGACTCTTGTGAGATAGTGGTATGGCTTTTGTATTGGGGCAAAACAAAACAAAAGCCAAGTATCTCTGTTCCTTTATCATGCCAGGGAGTTGCTTTTGAGAGTCATCTGTTAGCTTGTATCTTTTCCCCTGCTGCCTCCAGAAATCCAATTCTACCTTTCAGATTCAATTTCATTTCCAATTTCCAGTGTACAGTAGTAGTGACTTGTAACAGTATACAGCTAGAAACCAAGAAAATTCAGGACATGATTTCTATGTACAAAATCCTCCTAAATCAGAAGCTTAAAGACTTAATCCCCTTTAATGATGCAGATGGCAGTAAAACTTACTTTCTACTTAAAGGAGATGATTTGTGCAAGTTAATTGCTTGTTGTTTGCTTTCCTATATGTCCTATAAGCTTGTGTGAAACAGGGCTTTTAATGTGGGTTTTTTATTAATCCATTTCAAGCATTAACCCAAGATTGCTGGCTTTCATTTGGCTCTTCTGTTTCTACCGGATTGTCACTTAGCTTCACTGAAAGTAAAGTCTAATATCTCTATTTTGGTTAAAAGATTAAAATATATAATCTTACTCCTATTGTTTTCTCACAAACTGAGTACGGAGTCTCCTCTCCCCATCTATTTTGACAGGTGTAGGTTCACTGGCTGTTGTCCAGACAGCCGGGAGATGTGATGATATTTGAAACTAGCCATATCTCATTCTGCTTCTCTTTCAGCAAATCCGATGGAAGAATTGAGAGCTGCTCACTCATCATGGAAGAAGCCTGATTTTACTGGAACAATGAAGGCAAACTGCCAAACATAGCTCTGCATTGGTTTTAATCCACTGCCCAGATTGTAGCTGGCTCTGCTTTTGGATCCTGGGACAGAACCCAAAGGAGATGTTCAGCCAACAGAACCCAAAGCTAACAAGCTGAAATCCAGCACTCTCTTTTCAACTTGACCATATGATGAATAGAACATGATTGTGTAAATGTGAACAAGAAGCTGGCACCTAAATACTTCTTGCAGAATACCTGTTCATCTGAAAGAGTCAGGAAGGATGGCTCCCTGTGAAATTGTTATTTATAGGAGTTGTTTCCAGTCCTTTCACTTTATCCAGGTCTAAGTGCGGGACAGTGGCTGTTTTGATAGGATTGAAACTCAAGATAACTGGGATTTTTATTTAACTGAGGAAGGGCTGTATAAAGATTCTTCAAGGCGATCTAACCCCACCTGTGTTCTTCTCCCCAGATCATTGTATAATAACCACTTGCCTTTAGGCCAAGGAGAACATAAAACCAATTCTAGTTGGAGACTGACCAATACGCTTCTTGGACAATGGTTGCATTTTCCCTCAGCAAGGGCTAATAAGACTACTTGTTCTTTGGTACCGGTACTTATGCCATAAAATGTACCACAGGCCTGGATCCCTTTCTCTTCTCCTGCCCTCTTTCTCCTTCATTTTTTCCATTCCTGTAAATAAAGCTTTGCCTCCCTCTGTGTGACTTGCAATGTATTTTCTTGCTTTTTTATCTTGCAAGAGTAGAATAGCCATACATACATACTGTTATGTTACGTTACGTTACATTTACTAGCTGACCCGGCCACACGTTGCTGTGGCTCATTTTGTGAAATGGAAAAGGAAGATAGAAAAGAGAAAGTGCATGTTTATAATCTGTTTAATTTCACAATGCTTTTGGGTATACAATATTTTTGGAGACCCCGTTTTCACATGCCTCCCCACAGCTTCTCCCATTCAACTTCCGCCTGCCTCCTGTGTCCCCCGCTTTTGCCTGCCTCCCCACAGCTTCTC
Source organism: Lacerta agilis (assembly GCF_009819535.1). Classification (NCBI taxonomy): domain Eukaryota; kingdom Metazoa; phylum Chordata; class Lepidosauria; order Squamata; family Lacertidae; genus Lacerta; species Lacerta agilis. The sequence goes on from NC_046312.1 coordinate 27,963,340, forward strand.
CCATTGAACTTCCACCTGCCTCAGTCTTTCCCCCGCTTTCGCCTGCCTCGTAGCTTCTCCTGTTGAACTTCTGCCTGCCTCCTCTGTCTTTCCCCCTGTTTTCACCTTCCTCCCCACAGCTTCTGTTGAACATCCGCCTGCCTCCTCTGTCTTTCCCCCGCTTTTGCCTGCCTCCCCAGCTTCTGTTGAACTTCCGCCTGCCTCTGTCTTTCCTGTTTTCGCCTTCCTCCCCACAGCTACCATTGAACTTCTGCCTGCCTCCTCTCAGTCTTTCCCCGTTTTTGCCTTCCTCCCCACAGCTTCTCCCGTTGAACTTCCGCCTGCCTCCTGTCTTTCCCCCCACTTTTGCCTTCCTCCCCACAGTTTCTTCTGTTGAACCTCTGCCTGCCTCCTCCGTCTTTCCCCCGTTTTCGCCTTCCTCCCCACAGCTCCTGTTGAACTCCTGCCTGCCTCCTCTGTCTTCCCCCGTTTTTGCCTGCCTCCCCACAGCTTCTCCTGTTGAACTCCCGCCTGCCTCCTCTCCCAAGGAGAGGCTCCTTCCCCTCCGTGTTCCTCCTTTAGAAATGGCGTTCCTGTAAAAGTGCTGGCTCTGCCCCCCCCCCCACGCACACGACCAATGAAACATTGTGTGAAATTTTGAGCGTAATTGGTCCAGCGGTTTAGGAGAAAGGCTGTCACGAACAAACATCCACCCCTTTTACATTTTTATATATAGATATTCATATTAAACCACTCAATTGTTTTTTAAAAACCCTACAAAATATAAAACAGAAAAAATCAAGAAAAACCCAATTACAAAACATACAAAACTTTAAATACTAGCCATCTCACCCCTTGCCTTTTCCTGTTAGACCAATTGCAGTCGTTAACAGTCATCAACAGGTTTTCCACACCCATTCCCACCACCCTTCTGAGTAATACCCCTCCCCACTCTCTCACTATATATAAGGGTCTGGTGACTTCTGTTTCAGTGTATCTGAAGAAGTGTGCATGCACACAAAAGCTCATACCAAGAAAAAACTTAGTTGATCTCTAAGGTGCTACTGGAAGGATTTTTTTAATTTTTTTTTGTTTTAAATACTAAAACACATTAATATTACCTCAACTTTATAAGCATCTGGGTATTGTTTTAGTATTATTATGTATTAAATTCCTATACGGCCCTTCATCCAAGGATCACAGGGTAGTTTACAATATAAAAACACAAAAATGCATAGCGAGCAATAACCTCCAGTGTGCATACCTGCCTAAAGAGTGCAGTGAAGATGCCTGCTTGATCTCAATATGCAGGGAGTTCCAAAGTATAGGCACTGTTGCATTAAAGGATCAAGTTCTTACAAATGCAGAATGGGTATGTGGGCACCTGTAGTGCCAATTCCACCAATCAAAGCAGTCGAGTGGGCACATATAGGATAAGGTGATGGGTTCCTGTGTTGCAGGGGTTGGAATAGATTGCCCTCAGGGTCTCTTCCAACTCTATGATGTCACAGGGATTTCAGTATAGTGTTTATGCATGCTGGACTCAAAAGAATTCACTTTCACATGTATTGGAAGCTGCCTTACCCTGAGTCAGACCAATGAGTATTACCTACACTTGACTGGCAGCACTGAGTATTACCTACACTTGACTGGCAGCGGTTTTCCATGGTTTCAGAGTGTCTTTCCAAGGCGTACCTGGAGAAGCCTGGGACTATTTACTGGGGACTTTCTTCATGGAAACCACCCTTGCACATCCTGTTTGCATATTCCTGCCAGGCCATGCAAAGCAGTAGGCTGTTGAACTTGGAAATGGGAGAGAAGATTCAAACTCCATCTAACCACTAGAAGCAAACTTTAACAGTGACTATTTTCGGGTGTTCCTTTAGAGCAGGCACGTCCAACAGGTAGATCATGATCTACCGGTAGATCACTGGATGTCTGTGGTAGATCACTGGTAGATCACTGGCTCCACCCAGCGAAGCAACAACTTTGGCTCCCCTAAAAAATGCTGAACATTTTAGCCCTTCACCCCCCCCCCCCAAAAACAGGGCTTTCCTCCTGCCTCAGAAAATCTCAACAACTCTAACCTGAACCCCTAAAAACGGGGCTGTCCTCCTCCCTATAAAAAGTTTAACAAAAGGGGGATAGATCGCTGCCAGTTTTTAACTCTGTGAGTAGATCGCAGTCTCTTCGGAGTTGGCCACCCCTGCTTTAGAGTATATGAAGAGAACAGCTTTAAGGTATACTTAAGCTAGTACCACGTGTCAATCGGCCAATTCTGGTATGCCTGGTTTAAAAGTTTATATTTTTAGGTAACTGCATTCATTTCCCCTGTTTTGCTTTGAGATGAAAAATAAGGCAATAAGTTTTGCTTTTTGTAAGTTGCCCTGGTAATTTCTTATGCTTTAAAGGTCAAGGATATAAATGTTCCTTGTGCCTGTCTTGGAAGGCACTTCAACCCCAAAGGACACAAGGGACAATTAGTCTGGAACGCATAATTTAATGCAAGAGGCATTTTTAAAATAAATTGAATTTAGTTTAGAATTTTCCCTTCACACATAAGCATATATTGTAAGAGTTGAGAAACTCAGCCACCTTAGACTCTCCAGTCATAATAGCTGTTCATACACTAAATAACAATTTTAAACACAAGGTATGAAAGCAGATTCAAACACAGATGTCTAAAGCTCTGGAAAGTTCATATAAGACAGTTCAAACTAGTCTGTACCTTTTAAAGACAGTTGCTCATGTAGGGAGCAAAATGATTTGCTGTCCCCTTTAAAGGCAGCAACTATGAAGTCATCACACGCAAAAAAAGGGTTCTAGAAACAAGGTTCAGTTACCAGGCATTTGCCATGACGACGGTGGTTTTGTTTGAATTGTGATCTTGTTTGAATTGTGATTGTGGCTGCAGCTAGCATGGCAGTTGAGCAGGACCCAGGATGGGATGCCGTGCACTGCATCTGCCTGTTTCTTTCAGCGGTTGTGAAAGCTGGTAATTGGGTGAGGGTCTTTCCTTCTTTCCTACTTTCTTGTGCTAGGCGAAGGCAACTTTGCTTCTCATGACCATCAATGGTTCAACAGGACAAGATAGGTCCTTACATTTAAATATTACTATCCTCTTGATGGAAAATTGATGACTTCGGTCAGTAGCTAGTTTCTTTTTCCTTTTTTTTTAAAGGCTGGATTTTGAGCTGAGCATGGGATGAAGGACAAGGGACAGCCACTCCATTCATTCCCAAGAGCTGTGCAAATAGCCACAGAGGTAATGTCTGGAGGTGTCCCCCTTTTGTTGGAAGCACAAGAGTTTGTGGCAGAGAAGTTTGTTTCTCGTTCTGTGCCGCTTCCCTGTGCGGTTGACTAAAGGCAAAAGTACCCGAGGCTCTGGGTGGCACACAAGAATGGCCACGTGCACAGTAGTTGATTTCACCCTTGCAGAAAGGGTGGTCACCACAGAGCAGTTGGAAATGGATGACCGTTCTGCCACTATTGCAGCTGCTGCTCACCACAGAAGGTTTCTGATAAAGCTCAAGATGGATGATATTATGGTGAACCTGAAGACCTTTCAGCCCGAGTATGGAACAGGGATACATGAGCCCCTGATGAGCCTAAGATGCCGTGCCAAAGGACTGACAGTGACTGCCTGTGCCCATGCACTCTTCTTCTGCAGACTGCTCCAGGCCACCAGGTAAAGCAAGGAACAAAAATCATTCCTGAAAAATGTCCTGCTGTGGATTAAAGCTGCGTTATATTAATGGAACACCACTTTCTTCCCCTTTTCTCTGTCTGTGGTCTACAGGGGTGAAAGATACTCGGAGTCCAGTGTGACTTTCATGCTCTTTATTCAGCTCATAGTAGTGAGGAATGGAGTTTCCCCAAAACGTTTGCTTTATATACACTATTTACACAATGGGCCCCACGTGATTGGCTAATTCCGGGATACTCTTGTATGCCAATCAGAGTGCGGATTCACTTCCACCTGGAGCTGGATTGGGTGGCTCCTGCAGACCAATCCGACTGCTGCAATCTCAATCCTATTGTTCTGGGACCAATCAGACTGCTGCAATCTCAATCCTATTGTTCTAGGACCAATCAGACTGCTGCAGTTTGGATCCTATTCAACTCAGTACATAACAAGGGGCAAAGCATAAAGGGACCTCACACACTTATCTTAAGACTTCATTCTGACTTGTGCAGCTTTCCTCCTCCTGTTCTGTTTCAACAGAGTTTGAGTTTATTGATCTGTCCATGATGCAAAACATTGTTTGTACTGGATATTACAGAGGGATGAAAATCACATAGAATCACAGAATTGTAGAGTTGCTTTTTATTTTTGCTGTTGGGTGCTGGGTGTTGCTTGTGTAGTCTCATTGTATTTATAGTATTGACATTTTTCATATGCTATTATATTTGCTGTTGTGTTGTTTTGCTATGTTATGAAATTGTTTGTGAGATGCCTTCCTGTTTTCTTGTTGCAGGCCACTTTTAGCATTTTTGTGCATGTAAAAGCAGCATACAAATAAAATGAATGAATGACACTGCCATTTATGTTCTTCCTCAGGCAGAAAAGAGAGGGTGACAGCCAAGGCCTGAAGCTTGGGATTATTGGTGGAGGCCATATTGGGAAACAACTGGCCAGGACAATGTTGCATCTGGGTGGCATGTCAGGAAAGAACATCCAGATATCTACAAGGCGTCCAGAAACTCTGGGTAAGACTCAGGTGCTTGACATTCAGCAATCAATTTAGTAATCGCAAAATTTAGGTGCACTCCTGCCTAGAGATCCAGGTGGAGATCTCTAGGCGGTGGAGAGGTCTTTATTCCAAATGAATGGTAAACACACAGGAAATAACTAGATAGAGGGAAGCTTAGAACAATGAAATCCTTTCCAATAATCATCCCTGAAGATAAAGAGGAGGAATATTAAAAGTCTTTTTATAGTTTTTGAAAGGTGGCCAGTTCCTGAAGTTTGTCTATTTTTGAATTATAGACTTTAAATCAGAGTTTTTGAAATAGTGCCAGGTGATTATTATTTTTTGGCATTTGTTTCTGGGTCCATCCTTCAGTCCTCCATAGCCCAGACGACCTGTGCTGTATGACAGCTATCTGTGCTCATTATGCAAAGTTCTCAAAGTGTCATCAGACGAGAGGACTTGGCTGAAGTCATCTCGCATCACTGTTGTGGCCCATTTTCTTTCATGTTAATCTATTCAAAAGGAAATTACAGACATTGACTCCATCCCAATGCCCTCTACATTAAGACTGATGGAAAACATCCGCATAAGTACACTATGTGCTATAAGGGCATGCCTAGAGATGTTCTCAGTGGCTTCTCTGTAACTATGCTATACTCCTCCCCTGGAAGCAGAGGCTGCACATCTTCTGGGAGTGGTGGTGGAAGAAGCTTTTTACTGCAACTGGCTTTTCATGGCAGAGAAAAGGAGGATAGAATAATCAGCATTCTGTTTGGTACCCACTTCAGATTATTGGAATGGCGTATGCTATACATTCAAGCCCAGTGAGTTGTCTCTGGGTGTAGGATCACACAACCTTGCAGTGCAGTCCTGTTTAGGTTTACTCAGAAACAAATCCCTCTGTGCTTGGGTGAGAGCACCACTGTGCTCTTAGATCAGTGTTTTTCAACCTTTTTTGGGCAAAGGCACACTTGTTTCATGAAAAAAATCACGAGGCACACCACCATTAGAAAATGTTAAAAAAATTAACTCTGTGCCTATATTGACTATATATAAAGTAATTCTCTTGAATAGGAATCAAATAAACACAATTTTTCCCACGGCACACCAGGCAACATCTCGCGGCACACTAGTGTGCCGTGGAACAGTGGTTGAAAAACACTGTCTTAGATGAAAGTGCATGGGGTTGCAACCTCAGGTGTTAAATAGGTGGCCATCCTTATGTGGAAGCAAGAGATCATTCTTCCTCTCCATTGTCTTTTCCAGGAGAATTTGAGACACTGGGAGTTACCTGCTTTTATGACAACAGGAAGCTGGTGGGCTGGGCAGATGCTGTATTTCTCTGCTGTCTTCCGTCTCACCTCCCACACATTTGCGCAGAAATCCAGGATGCACTTACAAAATGTTGCATTGTCTACAGCCTGGTCACAGCTTTCCCTCTGCCCAGGTATTGTGCATTATGAAATCAGAGCTAGCTTAATTTGAAGATATCATCCAATTGTGTAACCCAACTTGAAAGCAACAAGTATCTATTTCCTCTGAGTTAAGCAATTGCTGGTGTCCAAGTTGTGGTGAACCTTACCTATTAAAGGTGATCCTTCCTAGTAGTATTATCTGCTTTACTTGGGAACTAGATCTAAGGATTTTTCTCTTATTATATTTTAGAATTCTGAGACTAGCAGTGCAAATCTATGCATGTTTACTCAGAAGCAAGTCCCATTCAGTTCTCAAGGAAACTCTCCCAACTAACTGTGCATCAGATTATAGCTTGGGACTGCAATCCTATGCACATTTCCCCCAAGATTGCACAGCTGGTATTAGAATTAGGTGTGTGACAGTGTTTAGCTCATGCCATTAGATGCAAAACATGTACATTCTGGGTTATAAGGAAAGCCATGTTAGAAGTTTTTTTTCCAATGTAACTTTAGCAGGGCACACTACCAGACCTTCAGAAAGATGTGTTTGGTTTCTTAAATGCTTATACTACGGCACACGCTTGCTCATTCACCGCAACCAAGGTACAAGCTTGAACCCATAACACCTTGCATTGCTCAGAGATTGACACATTACAGAATGACCATTCTGGCCTGTATTGTGAGTTTTGTTAAGGATGTCAGGAATTGTGATTGCAAACATATCATTTCCATAGTACCAGCCTCCACCCATATCTTCCACCGAACATTTAGTGTGTTGTTTTAATGGGATTCCTTTATTGTATATTTGAATGATGAGTTTATGTTTAAGTGTTTTAATGGGATTTTTATTGTGAATTTTAATCATTTATATTTTAATGCTTGTGCAACTGATTTTTAGACTTGTAAACCACTTAGAACCCTGTTTTGGCATTAAGGGGTATATAAATGAATAACTACAGCAGCAACAACATGTAGAAATAGGGGGCAGTGAGTGCAGTCCAGCCCAGTGAGCCCACACACATTCAATGAATGCATTTTGAAGACATGTAACAGGGGACTCAGCTACATTCAGGCAATTATATTGTTAAACATGCGACACCAGATGGTACTGTAGTGTCTGAACCTTTGTCAATGTGATTTTCCATTATGAGCTTTAGAACACGTTTTCCTGTAATGCTTTTTTATGTTTCTAGATCCAGCCAGGATTCCATGTGCACAGAACAGAAATATATGAAGTTGTTTTTTGCTCAGTGTATGAGCAGCAAATGCTGTCCAAAAGGGCATGGGCTGTGTCTGGGAAGCTTACAGGATTTGGTAGCATGAGTGTTTTCCAAATCTATTTATCATTCTTCTTCCGCCTGCTTGTCTCTCAGACCAAAGTCCATCTGATTAACTCTGCTCTTATTTGCTTTTAGATAAAATACAAAACCGTGTATATCTCTGGATAGAAATGTATTAATATAGAACTAAACTGACAATATCATCATACAAAAAGCATTCATAGATATTTCCTCAGAGGCAAAGCCTATATATGCTTTAAAACATCAAAGTGCTGATTCAAAGTGCAATATACAAAGTGCAAAATAATGTTAAAAATGGTTATGCAAAAGTCTATAAGACGCATGAGTCCATCCTCCCAATGTTGGAGAAGGTTACACAAAGTCACTCAAACATGTGGGTATGTCCTCCCGACGGGTGGCCAGCTTCAAATCTTCCCGTTTCACCAGCAGTTTTGTCAAGGTCTGGACTTCATTATCAAATCAGAACTAGGATATTAAACTTAGCTAAGCTATTCAAATTGACTCAGACTCCCATCATTCCAATATAGCTCTTATTTGCTTTTAGGCTGAAACAACTTCTTTACTCCAATAACATCTTGAGGCCACAGTACAAGTTTGTGGAGAGTGGACTTTTTCAGATGTGGGAGGCCAGCAGGACAGTTGTGGAAGCCCTCAAAGATCCAGCTGTTATCCAAGCTACATGTCCCTGTAACCCTAATGGTAGGTGAACTTCTTCACTTTGCAGCCTGCATGAAGAAGAGAGCTTGGTTATTGTTATCTGGTTAATTTAATGTTCACCTCTTCTAATCAAAGCCCAGCTTTTGTATCTGTCTGCAGGGAGGAGGTGAAATAGGTTTATTTGCCATGTCCTGGATCAAGATGCACAAAACAAACCGTCCTCCAAAAACATAGGAGGCCTTCTGACATCCCACCGCTATATGTGGCAAATGAGTGATTATATCTTGAACATTTCCAATACTTAATGTTTGTATCTGAATATTTTGTTCAGCCCACCTGCTGTTAAAAGCAAAGTTCATTTTTGCTACAGTTTTAACCATTTTCTTTTTTAGTCTTGGATGTTTGAACCCCATTTCTGTTAACGTTTCCACTCCCCGCCCCTCATTCCAGTTTTCTTTTTTCTCGCTCTCTACCACCAGAGGTCTGTCCTCTCACCTGCACTGGTCAATTAGCCCTTCTCAGTGCTTTTTTCTGGGGGTATGCATACCCCTAAACATTTTGTGAATCTTTGTGTTTTTGTCCATTTACTGTATTTTTCTTGATTTGAACTATAAAATGGTGATTTTTCTTGAGTTAAAATGAGAGTAACCCTAAACACACACACACACACACACACACACACCACTGCCCCTTATTATTTTTCTCTATAGGCCAGAAATGGGGTCTTAGATGCAGGTGCACCATCCATTATAGCTGTCTGCCATCAGCTTGGAAAAAGTGGCACCAGCATCACATACCTACCTCTGATACTCAATCCACACATGCAGCACAATAAGATAGTAGAGTGGGCTGGAAGTGAGAGAGATTATTTTTGTTCATGCTTCCCCCATTATTTTTTAAAAGCTTCCCATAAATAAAGAAGTAGCATATTTGCAAAAGGCAACTGAGCTCCTTGCTGTGCTAGTTTTCTGTGTACAAGGACTTGTTTCTACAGAATATTTTAAAAATGTGATTCATCCACCTGTAATCCTGAAGTAGTAGCTGCCTCAGAAGTCAACCATTTTATTCTTGACTCATTTAGCTGCATGTCAGGTCAGAGTCTGCATCCACGGACAGGAGGAGAGATGCGGGTATTCTCTCAGCCCAATTCCCATTCATGATCCTGCTTGTGCGGGCCTTATATGTTTTCTCCAGAAAGGTGCGGGAAAGGACCTCAGACAATGGCAATCCCTCACCAGGGAGAAGGGTCACAAATTGAAAGGAAAGATTGGCTTAAGGGCCGCATCATGTTGTGCAGGCTTGGCCTAGCAGTATGGTGAACAAAACGCTTTGTATGTCTAATATAACATTTCTGTTATCTTACAGCGGAAATTGTTGTCAATACCAAGTGGCTGGTAGCAGTTTTCTATGCAGCTCTAAATAGCTACACATGGCAGTGTGTACCCTACATGAGAGCCCTATTCTTCCTCAATGAAGCGTGTTTTCCTGCAAAAGCTAGTACCACCTCCTTAGATAATAAAATGGAATCGTCAGAGCTAGTTTGTGAAAACTTCATCAACCAAGCCTTCGCTTCCACCCTAGAATGTAGTAAGTAAGTATGACAAACTGGAAATAGTATTTACTCTTGACCTACTGAGCATTTTAAAAAGTGGATGGAGCTTCATCTATGCATGATACTTTATTAGAAACATGCTTTCCAAGTAAAATAATCCTATGTTCTTCAATCCTGATGACCCAACCCCCCATTTTCTTGTTCTCTAAACCTTTCTCAGTTTAAACTTCCAGAAGACATAGAGTTTATACAGTATATGGTTAGTTTAACATTTGGGGTTAGTGTCTGCTCTTGAGGCAGGGTTAAACCTAAAGTTAGGCAGTTGCGTGGAAGTTGTTGGAAATGTTTCCATGTGGTAGTGAGTTCCTAACACTGAAAAACTCACGCATCCTGTGTATAGTCCTGGTTGTGTGTGGGGTTGCTATACCATTGCCATGGCCACTAAATATATGCAGCACTGGCATGGGACTCTGGTGTGCAAGAATGGATGCTACCTTTCCCCATGCTTCAGTTCAGCTGAAAATCCCCATCCAGACTGTTATTGGCTTAGAGGTAAAGCTTCTATTGACTGTTATTGCTAAAAGGGAAGAAACATTAAGGTGACATTTAACCAAATACTTGTACTAGCGCAATAGGATTTCCTTTCCTCTCTCTGCACATGCCCCATGAATCTGCTTGTGAGGGTTGGGAAACCCCCCAGCACAGATTTAGGGGATGCATGGAGAAAGGGGGGTATGTTTTGTTGCACAGGGAGAAATCCTTGCATTGATGGAACGTTCACCTTAGCGCTATGTTGAATTTGTTGTTGTTGTTGTTGTTCAGTCGTTCAGTCGTGTCCGACTCTTCGTGACCCCATGGACCAGAGCACGCCAGGCACGCCTATCCTTCACTGCCTCCCGCAGTTTGGCCAAACTCATGTTAGTAGCTTCGAGAACACTGTCCAACCATCTCATCCTCTGTCATCCCCTTCTCTTTCCCAACATCAGGATCTTTTCTAGGGAGTCTTCTCTTCTCATGAGGTGGCCAAAGTACTGGAGCCTCAACTTCAGGATCTGTCCTTCTAGTGAGCGCTCAGGGCTGATTTCTTTGAGAATGGATAGGTTTGATCTTCTTGCAGTCCATGGGACTCTCAAGAGTCTCCTCCAATGCATTTAATGCCATCTCTGTTGTGGACTGACCAAGAGAAGGCAGCTTCCCAGCTGTGCAGTACATTCTGTTCTTTGTTCTTTTTGTCTTGTTTTCTTTTAGCAGCCCTTCCATAGAAAGAAAGAAAAAAGTGGTTAGCAAGTTAAATATTAAATCTTCCCATTTTTATCTGCAAGACCTCTATAACAACAAAATTATAAGGATAGAATGGTGGCATTTATATGTGCGGAAGTTGCCCCGGGTTGTTTGACCCCTTTATAAAATATCATTCTCTTTTTCTCTCCTAGAAAAAACTGTGCAAGATTCTCTATTTAGAGTTTAAACATAACACATTACTTTACTTGGTATGCTAACTAACTGGGGGGGGGAGGGGACTCCTACTGTGGTGACATCATATAATTCTATACTACATTAACTCTTTCCATAGAATTTTGGATGCACCACTCCCACAAGAATTTGGTTTTGAATATGTGTTCAGTGACCTATATATAAATGTTTTCTGTTCCCCTAGTACTTTCCCATTGTTTGACCTGACAGCTGTACAGCAAAGGGACTCACCTTTCAGCCAGTTTATTGAATCAACTACATCTTTCCAGAAAGTTGCTTTATTATATCATAACTTGATTGCCGAATTATCCACAAACATTGAAGACTCCACGAGCACTGTCTCTAAGAAGACATCTCTTTCAGCTGTGCTACTGAACCCCACCAAGACTTTGATTCATGGCATAGATGGGACTTTTATAAGCAAAGTAGAAGAGGGATCTAGTTCTGATTCTGAAGAGACATAAATTAACTATGGTGTGATTCCAATCAGGAAGAAGTAGGAAAGGTACTGCTTTTAATATTACCAGTAGTACTAAAAACTATGTAAATATTAAGTAACTACTACCTTTTCTAACCACATACAGTTCAGGAATCCAAATAGTGATTTGTAATGAAAATATATATCAATTGGGTGTGGGTGTGATATTTAGCAATGGAAAGTTTGTAACAGAGGCTAAGCAGGGAAGAATTACAGTACTAGAAACAATCTCAGGAATAACATGTTTTTAAATCTAATCTATGCTATGGTATGGTAAAATAATGTGAGAAGAAACACTAATATAATTATTAGCCATTTGTTCTTTCGCCTCTCATGTAGCTAAACCTGTACTCCTTCATCTGCCACTGTTTTTGTCTAAAACTCATAGCTGAATGCAAGTGGTTTGAATAAATAACATTTGCAATACAATGGTGATGTGCAGTTACCTCAGTTCAGGATAAATGGAAAACAGGAACATCACTTTTTGGCTGAAGCTAAGCACGATCACTTGAAAATATATTCAACGAAAAACTGTGGAACACAACTTCTAAGCAATCCAATGAACACATTGCTCCATTGCTTCATGAATAAAAATTTGTGTGAACGCAGCCTATGAAGCAAAATCCATATTTTATGAACTCAAAGATGAATACAAAAATCTGTGGCATAAAATGTAAATATCCAAAACCATAGATTCACAGTTTTTTATTTTATAAAAACACTTGGCATTTACTATACACTTCATATAGGTAATCTAGGTAATCCTTACAAATGGGTACTGTAGATGAAGATACTACAGATGAGGGATGGTTGCTTGACTAAGGCTAAATGGTGAGATCATGGCTGGGGCAAAGTTTTAATCGTGGCTTTCACAGTGCATGTTCACAGCCATCACACTACAATCTGGCTCACACGCTGTTAAGACAAACCATGGCTCCAATGACAATATACATACTGTACAGTCAAACCTTGGATCCCAAACACCTCCTTTTCGGAACTTTTCGGCTCTTGAACGACCAAAACCCAGAAGTAAATGCTCTGGTTTTCGAATGTTTTTCAGAAGCTGAATGTCCAATGCGGCTTCCGCTTGAGTGCAGGAAGCTCCTGCAGCCAATTGGAAACCGCACCTTGGTTGTTGAACATTTCGGAAGCCGAACAGGCTTCCAGAATGGATTGTGTTCGACAACTGAGGCTTGACTGTACAGTGGTACCTCGGGTTACATACGCTTCAGGTTACATACTCCACTAACCCAGAAATAATGCTTCAGGTTAAGAACTTTGCTTCAGGATAAGAACAGAAATCGTGCTTTGGCGGTGCAGCAGCAGCGGGAGGTCCCATTAGCTAAAGTGGTGCTTCAGGTTAAGAACAGTTTTAGGTTAAGAACAGACCTCCAGAACAAATTAAGTACATAACCAGAGGTGCCACTGTACTGCTAATGTGCTGCACTAAGCTAAACCATGGTTTGGCTCATTGATCCCTGGGCTCATGGTTTTGTTCTCTCCACACTGACCACAAGTGTTAAGATTTGCCCTAAGATTTACAGTTTATGGTTTGCCCAGGGTACCTAAATTATGAGCCTGTGTTTGCACGACATTATAAGCCAGACCATGTCTTAGCTCAGTGCAGTAGCAGAAAGAGCAGCAAGGACCAAATCATATGCAATCTCCTCTCCAGGAGCCTCCACACACCTGTACACATACTTGGGCTAAGCAATGGTTTAGGTTTTGGCTGTTGTGTGAATCAGGCCAATGTGAGCCCCCACAAAGAGCAAGGAAAAGACCTTAAGATAAACTCCGGTAAGAACAATCTCCTGTGTTTCTGTGTGCTGTTTCTGTGTTGACACCACAGCTGCATGACTGTCCTCCTTGCCATGTTTAGGATTAGGCTGCAGAAAAACACATCTCTTGTTTGCTCTGCAACCACTAAAATTGCCTTTTAAGATCAGGTAGTCCAACTAGCTGCTCAGTGAATGGGGACTACATGCAACTTGATAGTGTTAAATAACCCCTATTTATTTCTTTTGGGAATATGAGCTACCATGTTGTGAGCTCATTTCCTGTGAGCTAGCTTGCTGCAAACTAGCCTGCCGTGAGCTAGACTGCTGTAAACTAGCTTGATGTGAGCTAGCCTGCAGTGAGCTAGTCCGCCGTGAGCTACTCCGCCGCGAGCTGGTCCGCCGTGAACCTCCATCCTGCGGTGGTGCTGGCTCATAGTCACGTAATCCTGAGTCTTCGATAAACTGAGAATAGGTAAGGGCATCACTTCGTTTTCCAGTTCGCGATTTCTGCTCCAGAAACAAACCCATATTATCTCTGGGGGGCAGAGAGATGCTTCTGACAAAGGGGGGCTCCTCTATTTCCAGCAATTCTCGCACATGCCGTGAAATTTCCTGAAAAGCAAAAGAAAGTTTTAAGAAAACAATCTCCATTAGGAAAGTAAATGTATTAAGTTTTTTGTTCTGCTAAGTTTTCATCTTTGTATCCCATAATAAAACAGCAAGAGAAGGAAGGGACCATGGCTCCGTGATAAAACACATGTTACACATATAGAAGATCCCAGTTTCAATTCTTGGCATCTTCTCTTAAATGTATCCTGTGTAGCAAGCAATGGAGAAAATTTCTCATTGAGAACCAGGAGAGCTGTTATCAGAGTAGATAATACTGGGCTAGATGGAGAAATAGTATGACTTAGTATAGGAGAGCTTCCTAAGATGAATATGTGTGGATAAAAAAAAATGCAATTTCAGTTAGCTGAAGCAGTTTCTTTTGATGGTTTCCAAAATTACCATGGCTGCTGCTATTGTATGTTAAGTACAGGAATTTCTAAACACAGGGAGCTATCTAGTATCATATAACAAAGCTTTAGTTCTAGCTATAAGCTTATAATAGCAATAGACAGGGCCCAGCAGCAATAGACAGATTTTACTGATTTAATATTGCAATTCTAAAAACATAAGTAGAGCCCCGCATGGATCAGGCCGAAGTACCATCTAGTCCAACCTCCTGTTCTCAGGATGTAAGAAGGCATTGCTTTCTTTCCTATTCTGCAATCACTACATGCAGCACTGTTTCTGTTCTGCCACAGTTCATCTTCTGCCAAAAAATTATATTATTCAGCTCTCTCTCCACTGTGGCAAAATCTACCATGGAAGCACCCAGTGTATAATAAAACAGAAGTAACCTGAGAAAAGTCTAGTCTCTACAAAAGTGCATATTGCTATACAGTGGTGCCTCGCAAGACGAAATTAATTCGTTCCACAAGACTTTTCGTCTTTTCGTCTTGCGGAAATTTCGTCTTCCGAGGCACCGTTTCCCATAGGAACGCATTAAAATTTAATTAATGTTTTCCTATGGGGGAAAAGTCCGGGGGCGCCCCTTCCGACCGGCACCGGAGCCGCGCCGCATTTTAAGGCTGCAGTGAGCTAATAGCAGACATGCGCAGTCGACCCAAGATGGCGGACGCGATCGGACGGCACCCCTTCCAACCAGAGCCAAAAGGTAAGACTTTACAGCTATGGCGCCTGTAACGGACCAACCCTGTGCCTGGGTGTGAGCAGGTGCCCAGCACTCGAAGAGTTAACACCCACTCTAGATGACTGGCAGCACAATCGCAGAGGCGGGTCTTTTCCACCTTTTTAAAAGGGGAGAATGGCAGTTGGGGCGTTTGTTGTGGGTTGTGGGTCAGGGAGTGAGGGTGAGAGGGAGAGCGGGTTGGAGGTTAGGCTTAGGTAGGAAAGGAAAACGTTTATTCCTGTTTAAAGTTGTATCCAAGCTTATGTACCTAATTGAAGAACATTGTAACCGCATTCTACCTTAACTTCCAAGATATATATAAGTTACCTCAATAAACATATTTTTGTTGTTCAACGTTCGTGATCTCTGGCAGGGCGTCAGTACCTCTAGAGGTGTGGTTGAGGGGAAAAGCACTAGAGGTTTCCTGAGAGAAAGGGGACGGGTGGCTTATTTTCCTAACACACAGAGGACTGGGCAGGGAAGCCAAAGGTGCCACGCAGTTGCCAGAAAGGAAAGGGCAAGCTGCAGCAGTTTGGGAACCCAGGGCGGGAGAATCCCAAGGTGGCAGGAGTTTCACTTTAAGAACGTGGAGAACTGAGGTACCCCTAGGACATCTCTCATAATATCATTTTGGGGATTCATTTCAGTCGTCGGTGAACCCTAGGGAGAGACACAGTCAGGGGAAACGTTTTACAGTTGTGAGTGCTCTTGGTGGGACACTGAAAGGGCACGTCACCAATTAATTGGTGGCAGCGTCGCGATTCGAATTCAACACCCACACGCCTGTTTAGTTGAGAATCAGACGACTGTATTTTTTCTGTCAGAAAAATTGCTCACCTAAGGAAAGCTAGGGAAGCTAAGGGTGATGAGAGACCCGATGAGGCAGAAACCAGAGAGAACCCTAATGTAGAGTTAGAGATGATGAAAATGAAATTAGAGATGGCCAGAATTGAAGCCGAAAAAGAGAAAAATAAATTAGAAGCTGAAAAGGAACGAATCGCTTCAGAAGAAAGGGTACAATTAGCGAAATTAGAAGCTGAGGAACGAATGCAGTCAGAGAAAAATAAATTAGAAGCAGAGAAAAATAAATTAGAAGTAGAGGCAGAAAAAGAGAGGGCTGCTGCTGAGGAACGAATGCAGTCAGAGAAATTTAAAATTGATGCCGAAAGAGAACTTCAGTTACGTAGATTGCAGGTTGAGGAATTGAGAGTGAGGTCAGAATTGCCTCAAAGTCAAGCCTCAACTGACGTTGCTTCGGTTAACCAGAAACGTTTTCCTAAGTTTGTGAAAGGAGACGATGTCGAAGCCTTTCTTTTTAGTTTTGAAAGAGTGTGTGCTGAGTTCAAGATTAGTGAAAATAACTGGATGATGTACCTCAGACCACAATTATGTGGGATTCTAAGTGAAATCTACTCTGACATGAGGGAGGATGAGTTATCTGACTATGAGAAGTTTAAGCAATTGGTAAAAGTGAGATGTGGGTTAACGGCCGAACAAAGCCGAAGGGCGTTTCGTGAGGTAAAACGCAACCCTAAGGAAACATTCTCCCAGTTAGCCAGCCGGCTTGATAGATTACTGGAAAGATGGATCCAGGGGAGTGGAGTAACGAAGTTTGAGGAGCTCAGGCAGTTAATTGGCTTAGAACAATTTTTTAAACAAGTTCCCACCAATTTACGTTGGTTTTTGAGGGACAAGAAGTTACGAACAGTCTCTCAAGCTGCCGAGGTTCTAGATGAACTAGAGGTTGATTTTAATGAAATACCTTACACAAAATCACCTCAGAAGTTCAAACCGTGGAAATCTGGTGAAGGCAAAAATAAACCAGAAAATTTTCCTGTCAGAGAAGTTGGTGTTGACAAGACAGGGAACAAAAAAATCGTTTGCTATCAGTGCAACAGGGAGGGGCACATTCGCTCCAAATGCCCTCTACTGGCCAAAGCGCAAAGTACACCATCTACAGCAAAGCCAGTAAAATTGTTAATGCAGGCAGAGCCTGGAAATGGCCCTCAGTCCGCTTCAGAGGAGGCGAATAACTTGTCAGAGTCCGCCTCCAGAGTCATGCAGTGCTGCTGTTTGCTCGCTGCAGCTTTAAAACGCGGCGCGGCGCAGGCCAGTGCCGGCTTACAGTGGTACCTCGCCAGACGAATTCATCTTGCGAAAAACAGCCATAGACGAATTCATCTCGCAAGTCAACTAAAAACTCGCAAAACCCTTTCGTTTTGCAAGTTTTTCGTTGTGCGAGGCATTCGTCTTGCGGGGTACCACTGTATCACTTGACACATAATCTGTCTTCCATCTACAAGGAAGATCCAGTTGCAGTATGTGCTCTTACCTTCATATGCTCAAAGTCAGTTATCCCCATCTGTGGTAGATTACAACAATTTACATGGATGAGTTTGCGCCCAGAGATAAAGTTTGCAGTAAAACACTCCTAGTTACAACAAAACAAGAAACAAATCAGCAACAACAAAACTGCATAATTACATAGTATGTAGGACAAGTTGCAAAACCTAACTTTTATTTCTTTCTCCAACTAACTTAAATTGGTGGCATTTACCGGTAATTAAATGTAACAAAGGTCCAACAATTCACAGAAGTGGAGCTGGGCTCAAACAGCTGAATTTCTTCTCATGTATGCTGCCCTGGGCTTCTTTGAGTGAAGGTTGGTCAGGGTTATTTTCATTTCGTGTGTGACCTTCTAGGAGACACGTTTATAATTCAATACAACGCAATTACAAATCAGAAGAATAACAAAAAAGTGTTTTAAAGCATCCATTTGGGTGACTGAAGTGCACTCTACACATGCTCAGGGTAACCTTTCTTCGCTTTGTCATACCAGGAAGCCTCCCCTCCCCTCCCCTCCCCTCCCCCTTCCACATACCATCGTGATGGTCCCATCCTGCATCCATCCTGCTGTCTCCCTGCGCTACAAAGCCAACTCTGTTTACCTTGTACTGGGGGAATCCCAGCGCTTCGATCCACTCGGCCACCTCTTCGGGAGTCCAGGCTAAAAAGTAAGGGCCCATCAGGGCGGGACTATGGCGATCCTGCTCGGATTGTTCCCCGCTTCCCGCTTCGGTTTCAAGCCCCGCTTCGAAGCCAAACACGGCGGAATCGAGTCTGAATCCGGAGTCGGGGCGGATTGACTTGCGGCGCCTCCGCCGAGCCGCCCTGCCTCCCTCGTCGTCCTCGTCCTCGTCGTCGTCATCCTCTTCTCCATAATCGTCGTCGTCTTCGTCGTCGTAATCGTCGTCGTCGTCCGCCGCCGCATCCTCCGGCTCTTCCGCTTTCTCCTCCGCTTTTTCCTCCTCTTTCTCCTCCATCTTCGTATCCTGCGAGGGCGACTGCATGTCCCCTGCCAGCCTGGAGCAGCAGCAGCAACAGCAACGGCGCCGCTATGGCAACGCGTCCTTCCTGGAACGGTCTCCATGGCTACCAGCGCTTCCGGGAAGTGCGCCGCCTTTCTCCATTCGCCAGAGAAGACTCCGAAGCAGCCTGACGAAAGCGGCCCCTTTCGAAAGCGTCCGGCTTTAGGCGGGAACTACGTAGGGCGGAGGCCCGAGAGGAGTAGAAGGAGGAGGCTGCGGTGGTGGTCGCGGGTGAAGGAGGGGGACGGGAGCGGCTACGATCGCCGCTCGGCTCTTTCCGGCTTTGCTCGGCTCCGCTCGACCCTCCCCGGCTGCTTTCGGGCGGCTCAGCCCTCCGCCTTCCCATGTCGGACGTGCTGGCCGCCGCCGCCGCCGTGGGCACCCGCTTCGAACCCTCCGCGGCCAACGGCTTGGGAGAAGGAGGCGGCGGCGGCGACGACGACAGTTGCCCCGCTGGCGGGGCTGGAGACGACGAGAAGAAGCCGCGCCTCACGCCTCCGCTGCCGCCTTCCTCAGGTACTTCAGGGGGCTCCCTCGCGGCTGCGAGGTGGAGATAGCGGGGCGGGGGGCAGAAGAAAACGTCGTCTCTGTCAGGGCCTTCCCTTTCCCCAGGGACTGACGGAGCGCAGGAGGAGGGCCCGTGTGGCTTGCCGCCACCTCCCTCGCTGCCTGGAAGGTCCCCTGACAGCGGCGCTGCGGGCAGAAATCCAACAGGTGCCCCCTCCCTGTGGCAAGCGTGTGCTCCACCTGTTGAACTTCTCCCGTTCAGGGAGCTTCTTGGCATTCAATAAGCAAAACGAGGGGGGGGCGACGAGTTCACGTTGGCGGGCGGGCGGGCGGCGTTTAATCTGGGGTTGGGCGTGCGGCGAGGAGCCCGGGCTGAGGCGCGCGGGGTTGTTTGTGGCCGTTCAGCTGGCGCTGCAGGTGTTCGAGGCGAGGAGGCATCGCGGAAGCCTGAAAAGAGTCACCCTGAGGCCGGCTGCGCGACGGCTGGGGGTCCTGAAAAGACCGTTGCTAGCCACCTACTGGTCAGTAGGAAGAACTTTCGAGACAGACCCTCCTGTTGTTGTTCAGTCGTTCAGTCGTGTCCGACTCTTCGTGACCCCATGGACCAGAGCACGCCAGGCACGCCTATCCTTCACTGCCTCTCGCAGTTTGGCCAAACTCATGTTAGCAGCTTCGAGAACACTGTCCAACCATCTCATCCTCTGTCATCCCCTTCTCCTTGTGCCCTCCATCTTTCCCAACATCAGGGTCTTTTCTAGGGAGCCTTCTCTTCTCATGAGGTGGCCAAAAGTACTGGAGCCTCAACTTCAGGATCTGTCCTTCTAGTGAGCACTCAGGGCTGATTTCTTTGAGAATGGATAGGTTTGATCTTCTTGCAGTCCATGGGACTCTCAAGAGTCTCCTCCAGCACCATAATTCAAAAGCATCAATTCTTCGGCGATCAGCCTTCTTTATGGTCCAGCTCTCACTTCCGTACATTACTGCTGGGAAAACCATAGCTTTAACTATACGGACCTTTGTCGGCAAGGTGATGTCTTTGCTTTTTAAGATGCTGTCTAGGCTTGTCATTGCTTTTCTCCCAAGAAGCAGGCGTCTTCTAATTTCGTGACTGCTGTCACCATCTGCAGTGATCATGGAACCCAAGAAAGTGAAATCTCTCACTGCCTCCCTCCTAGACCTCCGTTTTAAGTATCCAGTCGTCCTTGGTTAAGGTTCAATTGAATCGCTCGAGGGAGTAAGATGACCATGGGGTTTTCTTCTGAATAAATACTTGTAGGATTGGACTGTCATTGTAGTCCCGTGGTTTTTCCTAAGGAACTCAATGCATCCTTGCCTCCCAGGGGCATCGGTTAGAAAGGACCCCTACCCTTTTTGGATTTTCGCCTTTGCACACCATTTTCCATGACAACATAGTACTTAAGCTACAAGTAATAATTAAAGTTATGTTTACATGCATCCTTTCACTATCCTATACATCTGTAGATGTGCTAGCTCCATCCATACCACAATTTATGCCTTGAGTGTTGGCAGATGACGCATTTTTCTGCAATTGTCGTTGCTTGGACAAGTGGTTTACTGGTTGGATAAATTGTCATCTTTATGTTGATCAGTTGAAACCAAGGTACAAGGAAGAGTCATGCATATTACAGAAGACCACTGTATTACCGGTAGGTGTGTTGGGGCAAGGTATAATTGCGGCATGAAAGACTTCCTGAAGATGGGCTGCCCATATTGATGTTCTTCACCTGCTTGACAATTGTGGTATCCCAGTAGTCAGAAGTGGAACCGAAGAGCATAAACTCATTTCCATTGTACCAGAAAGATCAGTGTTAAGAATAACTAGATATCACAGAATCATTTTAATATGGAGATCACCAAGAACGTAATCAGTACTGTGTAGAACAGTATTGAACAGGTGTCAGAACAGAATTATTACTGCATTAGATGTTTTGCAGTACCCATCAATGTTTTATTTATCACTCAAGAAATAATGTGAAGCATAATATACAGCAGTATTGCTTGTTTGATATTCTTGTTTGTCAGGAGCTAGCCTTTAATAGCTTTTGTTCCCTTGGGTTACTGCATTGTTTATTTCTACCCTCAGCATACCAGTTGTTTTCTAATTGGGCTAATGCACCTTGGTGTAACTGTTGCATCAGGTAGCAGACAGTAGTGGCATTGCCACAAACTTCTTTGCTTTCTTGTTTTATGCACCAGGCACTTCACTTCTAAAATCTCAAGTGTAATAACACAGCATAGAGAGGTTTAAGTGAAAGCAATGGAAATGTGTTGTTGACTAATCATTAAAATGGAGGATCCTAGAAATCAGTGGTAGATTTAAAAGTATGCACCCTGTGCACAGACTTAAAACTCTGTGCAGCTGAGCCCCCACCCCAGTTGTTGTTATTATTTATTAGTCACTTGTGACCTACAAACAATAGAAATAATGAAGTCAGTTACAATTAACACAGCCAATAAATACCTTTAAAAACTAAAAATATCTATACAAATAAAAGGCAGGTCTAAGCAGATCCTGCCCCAGCAAATGAGGCCACAAATACTTCAAAACCCCATTAGTATACATTGTTATCTGAGAGGATACCTTTGATCAGAATATCCCTATTTCAAATCTAGTTTCTGCCATCTGAACAAAACGGTAGACATAAGGAAGCCATAGACTTAATCTCTCATCTTCAGTTATCAGCAGGATAATTTCTGACAATTGTTTGTAAGGATCACAGCAAAATAATGTATGTGGAAGTGCTGTGTAAATGCCAAGTCCCCACCACCACCGAATGTTGTTCAGTCGTGTCTGACTCTTCGTGACCCCATGGACCAGAGCACGCCAGGCACGCCTATCTTTCACTGCCTCCCGCAGTTTGGCCAAACTCATGCTAGTCGCTTCGAGAACACTGTCCAACCATCTCATCCTCTGCCGTCCCCTTCTCCTTGTGCCCTCCATCTTTCCCAACATCAGGGTCTTTTCTAGGGAGTCTTCTCTTCTCACGAGGTGGCCAAAGTACTGGAGCCTCAACTTCAGGATCTGTCCTTCCAGTGAGCACTCAGGGCTGATTTCTTTAAGAATGGATAAGTTTGATCTTTTTGCAGTCCATGGGACTCTCAACAGTCTCCTCCAGCACCATAATAATAAGCAGTGCCTAATTTTAGTTAGCTCCCTCATATCAATATCAATACCAATATGCAAAGGGTGGTGTTGAGTAATAATAATAAGTGAAATATAGAAATGAATTATCTGTTGCTATAGTATTGGGTGTCAGTGCTGGCTTTGAGACAAGCTGGTGATTCTCCTAGATGGAGATTGGAGTTCTGGACTTTTTTCTCCTCCTGTGTTTGCAACGCTAATGCACTTCTTTCCGTCTTAAAAAACACATAACTCACTGTGCAGCTGTGACAAGCTTAAAGTAAATATCTGCTTCTGTTCTGGTTCCCTATTATTGGTTACCTTCTATAATTGTGGGAGGAAGTCTCCCTCACCACACTCTTTCCCCTTTATTTATTTATGCTTTAATTGTGGTAATCCTCAGAACTTCTAAGCCATTGATGGGTCTGGATTCTAAATAATTTGTTTGTTTTAAATCAAAATCCTGCAGGAAAGGGAAGGCCCTAATCATATTATGCAAACAGTATTGGAGCCCCAAGCCTGTACTGTAACTTCTGGTCAACAGCCTCTCTCAAAACCCTGTCAGTTGCTGCCTACAAATTTTCAAGTCTTATCTTCACAGCCTTAAAAGCTAAAAATGTACATTTTAAAAAAATGAATACATACAAAACTAGCTTGAAATTCTTAGCATGCTGAATACTGTACTTGTTGCCAAAATCTATACTGGCCTAAGTAAATTGTAGAATTATAGCTTTACTGTATTTGTAGTACAGTATCCTTAATTTTTTTTGGAAAGATGTAAAGTTTCTGTTCATCTGAGCAGATAAGCACTAAAGTAAGAGGGATCTTTTATACTAAGCCCAGGTTAAGGAAGGAATTATTAAATTAGTTGTTGAGACTTTATCACTACAAGCAGTGCTTTTTTCTTTAAAAAATGTTTAGGGGTACTCTCATTTTCCTACTCATATTGAAATAATGCCCCTCAATGAGGCCAAACTTAGATTCACAAAATGTTTAGGGGTATGCATACCCCTGCGTCCCCCCACAAAAAAGCACTGACAACTGCTGCAGCTGGTCGTGTCAAGCAACTATTCTCTCTCTCTTTCTCTCTCACTCTCACTCAGACACACACACACACACACACACACACATATATATATGCTGGGCTATTTTACATGACTCTTTATGGATTATGAGATAATATATGTAATGCCCTGAAAGCACTATGGTAATTCTCACTATTATTTCAGCAGTGTTCTCCATATTTTCCAAACTAATTGGTTGTCATTCTCCATACTTTCCTTTATTTCTCCAGATAGTTTCCCCAAATCTGACATTCTTTGAAAAGCTGAACATTAGAAACCCGAGAAACAGGGAAAAATGCAGAAAATGAGCAAGCACATTTAAATGTGATTACCGGTAATCTGCAGAATTTCATTTACATATATGTATAATTTCTAACTTATTAAAATAAAACTGTGCACTGCCATCACCATACTGTTGTGCTTTCTTACAATTCTAAAGATTAGATAAAAGCTAAAAAATAAAAAATTCCTTCCAGTAGCACCTTAAAGACCAACTAAGTTTGTTCTTGGTATGAGCTTTTGTGTGCATGCACACTTCTTCAGATACACTGAAACAGAAGTCACCAGACCCTTATATATAGTGAGAGGGTGGGGAGGAGTATTACTCAGAAGGGTGGTGGGAATGGGTCATTGGTTGATAGGTGACGTAAACCTGTTAACGACTGCAATCTCACCCCTTGCAGGAAAAAGCAAGGGGTGAGATGGCTAAAAATAGCTTTGTCATGTATAATGAGATAAGAATCCAATGTCTCTATTCAGACCAGGTCTCTCCATGGTTTTAAGTTTGGTAATTAGTTGCAATTCAGCCACTTCTCTTTCCAGTCTATTTCTGAAATTCCTTTGTAGTAAGACAGTTACTTTGAGATCTTGTATGTAATGTCCTGGGAGATTGAAGTGTTCTCTTACTGTTTTCTCTGTCTTGTGATTCCTGATGTCAGATTTGTGTCCATTTATGCTTTGGCGTAGGGTTTGGCCTGTTTGTCCAATATAGAGAGCTGAAGGGCACTGTTGGCATTTGATGGCATACACAATGTTAGACGATGAGCAATTACCGGTAAATAGTCCTGAGATGGTATGTTTGATGTTGTTGGGGCCAGTAATGGTGTTGTCCGGGTGTATGTGGCAGCAAAGTTGGCATCTGGGTTTACCGGTATTGCAGGCTCTGGTACCAGTGTCCGTGTTAAGTCTGGTTGTTGTATTATTGTGGGTGAGGAGTTGTTTAAGATTGGGTGGCTGTCTGTAGGCGATGAAAGGTCTTCCTCCCAGAGCTTGAGAAAGAGAACTGTCATTGTCTAGGAGAGGTTGTAGATCTCTGATGATGCATTGTACTGTTTTAACTTGGGAGCTGTATGTGATTACTAGTGGTGTTCTGTTATTTTCTTTTTTGGGGTCTGTCTTGCAGCAAGTTTTCTCTGGGTATCAGTTTGGCTCTGTTGATATGTTGTTTAACTTCATCAGGCAGATATTTTAGTTCCAAAAAGGTTTGTTGTAGATCTCTTAGGTGAGAGTCTCTGCCTGTAGAGTTGCAACAGATGCGGCTGTAACGTAGGGCCTGGCTATATACAATGAATTGTTTGGTATGTTTGGGATGTTAGCTAGAAGCATGTACTGTAGATATGTTTGTCGGTCAGTTGGTTTATGGTATAAGGTGGGTGACTATGCACCCATCCTGTATTTTTATAGTAGTGTCCAAAAATGTATTTCTTGCATAGATTGGTTCATTGTTAGGTTGATGGTGGGGTGAAAGTCATTAATGTCTGGTGGAAGGTGTCCAGGGTCTGTTGACCATGTGTCCAGATAATAAAAATATTGTCAATGTATTGCAGGTATAATAGTTAAAACTCCTACCCACTCAAAACTCTATTTTTTATTTTGTTTCGACTATGGCAGACCAACACGGCTACCTACCTGTAATTAGATAAAAGCTCTTATGGCATTGCCTGTTCCCAGTTCCTATATGAAATCTACTATCAGTAAACAGTGTATACCAGAGCTTTATAAACAATTATAAATTTAATTTGTCACTCCTGTTCTGGGCTTTAATGAATTTAAATAATAAAACTAATGATAGCCTGCTCCCATTCTGAGTAATCTCTACTGAAAAGTCAGTGATTAAATGAATTAAAATGTCATCCTGTTCTCCTGTTTAGAAAAGGTTATCTGTGTGTGCTTCTTGACTGTGGTTGAGTTAGTGATGGTCCTAATTTGTTTATTAAAGTTACTCCTCAATGTCCTTCCATGGTTGTTGGTTTTCACCCAATATTAATGCTTTCCCTGATTTTTTCACTACTGTTTAGGAACTGAAAGGGACAGTTTGGCAGGCATCATGATAAGTACTGACGGGGGCCATTGCCACTTTGCTTGTCCTGTGCTGTAATGGAGAGAAGAGATGTTTATATAACAAGTGATGCCTTAAATCTGGGGCCTGCCTGTCAGGCTGCCACATCTGTATTCTGTGGCTCAGATGCTATACAATCTGCATACTGTCATAACAACTCATTGTGCTCTTCATATTTTATAAACTGACTTTAAGGAAGCAGAGTATGTCTTTTAAGTTGTGATTGTGATATAGCCTGAAGTAGGTGTGGAATGCAATTTTTGCTGACTGTCCCTTTGCTCTGAAGTCCTCAGCACTCCCTCTCACATTGTTTCAGAGTCCCTCAACTGCCAAAGCAGCTTTTTCAGGGAGAACAAGGGGCTGCAGGGGGAAATGAAAAATAGCCAAAACTTGCCTCCCTCCCTTTCACTCATAAGAGCCTAGCACCAGGGGCGGAGGAAGCCTCTTGGCCGCCTGGGGCGGTGCGTCGTGACACACGTCAGATGGGCTGCGCATGCGTGGAAACGCCGTGCATGTGCAGTCCATCTGGCCTGGCGCTGCTCCTCCCACTCGGTGGGTCGTGGGGCCGCCCCATCTGTGCTGCTTTACGGACGGGGCGGCCGCGTGGGCCGCCGCTCACTCGGTCGCCGCGGGAGCAGCGGCGCCGACTCGGATGCACTGCGCATGCCTAGAATTTCCAGGCATGCGCAGTGCATCCAGCCTGGCGCTGCTGCTCTTGCGGCAACCAGGGAAGCCACAGGGCGAGCCGTGGGTCGTGGGAATGCCCCGTCCGTCTGTGGAGCAGCACGAATGGGGTGTGATGGGAGGGGCCGTCGAGTGTCATCCCCCTCCCCTGGAACCCGGGGCGTCCCGCCCCCATCGCTCCTCCCTTGCTACGCCACTGCCTAGCACTGGATAATAGCTAGTTTTACAACTGCTGAAAAATCAAATATTATTTCTGTCTACCCTCTTCTAGAGAATGAAGATTCAGATCAAAGACCAGAATCTACTTTCCAGGCAGCTGCCACATCTGAAAATGATGCCTTGCAGTGCAGGTAGGAAATATGTGTAATAAACGCCTGCATTAGGTCGTGTTCAAGAGCAAAGCAATGAAGGAGAGTTTCTGGTGATGGAGGAGTCTAGCAATCAGCTCAGCTTTCCTTCGCAATATAGAATATATAACTGAATATATGCCAGTTGCTTCATTTAGGAGTTTTGTTGGATATTCTGCTACTCCTGTAAAATATCTGTAAATGACATATTGATTATTTACTGATGGGTTTCTGAAGTGTTCAGGCGCTGATCTATTAATAATTGTATTATACTATAATTGTAATGCCCTATAGTGCACCATGTTTAACAAGAGAAAGAGCGGAATTCAATGAGTTAAACTTTGCTTTTACTGTGAAAGCACAATGCTATTTTTAAAAGCAAACTTAGGTAATCCTGGCATATGAATTCTGGAGAATAGAGGAAATAGAAATCCCTGCTGCCTCTGTAATTACGTCTTCATCCAGGGATGCTGTGCAACATCCCATTGATGCCAAATAGGCTTTTGCTTTAATCTCTAAAATAGCATGAATGCCAGGTAAATTTTTATTTTTATTTTTTGCAATACTACCATGTTTGCTGTCTAAACTAACAGAGGTTTAAATATTAAATGTTCTCCTGATGGAAATCTCTTCTTTACTTTTAGATAATAGATTCTAATTAGATTATTCTTTAAGATTACTCTTATTTTTATTAGTTTCTCCTCCAAAATGGACCCTAAGGGGGGGCTTTCAGAAAACAAAAATAGGTGGGGGGGGGGAGAGAAATACAGAGAGAGGTTTTCCACTATATTTTCCACTATATAGTTGTAGACCCACTGCAACCAATGAATACAAGTAAGCTAATTCATTTAAAAGGGTCTACTTGGAGTAAAACGTAGTTGAATACCATCCTATAAGATCGCCAGTAACAACTGTGACAACTTATTCCCTGAACAAGTTATAAATTAAAGCTGAGGCATGATTAAAATATTAACGAACACTGAAAGAGAGAAAAGGTTTGAAGCTTTAACTATTAAAGGCACAGTGCTTATTTTCTGTCAGAAACACTGTTTCAGGTCTAAACAAGAATTTATACTCCTCTACAAAGAATTGTTTCTATTAAAACCATCTACTCCTAGAATGGGTATCCACTCCTATAAAAGCACTTCTAGTTCCTTTCCATGTCCTTTTCCTCCACATGGGGAAATTATACAGGTTTATCCTGCCTGACAAATCCCTAAGCACACCTAGCTACTTCCATAGCCAGCCAGACTCTCTCTGCCAGTTAAACTGTCAAATATTAGTTGTTTTAGACAGGGTGTGACCAAGGTTAAATCACCCCAGACTTGGTCATGTTGCCCTGCTCCCATCTTCACAGAGGTCAGA
Source organism: Lacerta agilis (assembly GCF_009819535.1). Lineage (NCBI taxonomy): Eukaryota > Metazoa > Chordata > Lepidosauria > Squamata > Lacertidae > Lacerta > Lacerta agilis. The sequence goes on from NC_046312.1 coordinate 27,991,217, forward strand.
GTAGTTAGCTGGGACAGGAACTTACTGCTGTGGTTAATCCTGAAGGTTTGTTGGTAAGCCCCGTGTTGTTATCTGTAAAATGTATTTGCATAAGGCTTAATGTATCTTTTAAAAAACATTATTTGTGAAAATTTCATTTATAGACATGGAGATGCTTGCATCAAGCTGTCACATTATTCTGATATACTTTTTCTGTCTAGATGAATTAATCATCCTGAGTGCAGGGTATGATTTGCTAAAGCCAATGTTTACAAAGTATTTCAGCTATGAAGTGGAGGTTGGACGGGCTCAGCTGGGCTGTATTTCTGCTACCTAAGGGAGTACAAAGCTGCAGAATTATTCACTGTAGCATTGGCTCAGCTAAGACAGCTTTATCTGGTTGTGTCAGGAATACATGCACTAAAGAAATCTTGTTTCTTTAGCATCCCTTTCTTTAGCATCCTTTAATCAATTTCCCCATTTGATTGGATTCATTTATGATTGTTTCACCTGCCTGAAAACATCCTGAATTTCTCTTAAAACATATTGAACTGATCTGCTGTTTTTCTTTGAGAGGCTGCAGAGTGGGTCACCTGTGAATGCAGAGGCTACAAAGGATTGTGGAAGTGTTGATGGCAGTCTGAAAGAGCAAGATGTAGAAAGAAAGGAAGAGATCCTAACTGATCAACATCAGCACCCAAAAGAGGTAGGGGACTGGCTTCCTAGACTGTCTGCACAGTATTATTTCTGAATGCATTCGTCTTTGTAGCACATGGGCAATACACTTTGTTAGGTTTATTTGTGATACTGTTTATAATATATATGTACTTCCTGTTAAGTTCATGGGGCTGTTCTTTGGATTAAAAGAATACTTTATCACATTTGTGTACTGTTAGACATGGATACATTTTTTTGGCACTTTTTTACTTCCCTGGGGTCTGCAAAAATTTAAAATTTAAATACCCTTTGATGAGGAAGAAGTGTGAAAAGACATAAATGTGGCTTTGCAACATATGAGGGAGAGGGTGAAGCTAGACCAGTGTTTCTCAAATGGTTGGGTCCATTATGGTGCCTCAGTCCACTTTCAATAGGGCTTTGGTGCCATGTCTTATCCAGTGCCTCCTGGATGTTTGCTGGGAGACCGGGGGAGGGGGGGAGAGGTCTCCCTCCTCTGAGGCTAAAGGACCAGAGGAGGTGCTGAAAGAATTTAGAAAGAGAGAGGATAATATTCTTTATAATAGCAAACTAGAAATACAAAGGAAAGGGTTAGGGTTGCACTACCATTTTGTGACTGGTGGACCCCAATATTTTTCAGCCCTCTCAGCTGGATCCTAGGGGTAGAAAGTTGGAGAACCTGATGGTTACACAATAGAACAAAGTTGCAAAGAGTGTCTCATGATTTTAGACACAGAGCTGACTTGGGCATATATAAATTCTGTGAATTCCTTTGAATTGATCTCTGCTGTCTTTCGGGATATCTTCAGGAGAAGCAAAGGCTAAGGAGTTAACCTGACACAAATCTGAACTGGAGTCCCTAAGGTGGTTGGATGGTGTCTTTTATGCCTCCTTCTGGCAACTCCTGCAACCAAGCTGGTGCCAAATGTATTGCTTTTCTTTCTTTTGCACCATTTCAGCAAAGTCAAGAGGGGGGCCCAGGACCTCCATACACACCGCCCAGGCTTGCACCCCAGAGAGGTCACTTCAGTGATGCAAATGCAGCCTTTGAATTTAGAGAGCAAAGAGATAAGAATCTTGAGTAGGATTGTTGACATCCATCTGTCTTGAGAGACAATGGAAGAGTGCGCCAATAAAATATATGTCTGCCAGAGTTCTTTCTATTTGTTGCTGAGTAGCTGTAGTGTTTAATATAGTACTTTGAAAGTAATTTGATTTGCATTTGATTCTCCTTAAAAGGTAGGATTGGAATTGAAAATTGAACTTTGGAAAAAAGGTCAAAGTATTTTGTCATTTTTTTAGCACTTGTTTTCTTTATTCTCTGTTGTTTTCCTAACAGTAAGTCTATGAGACTACAGATGCAAATGAACTTAAATAGATGTCTCTTAATGGCAAAGTTGTATTGGCCTAATTATTGCAATGAATGCACTGTGACATGATTTCATTTCAGGAGAGTTTCTGTATGCCCAACCTGTCTTCCACTGAAGAGCTCCAAGGATGAGGTTAGGGCAATTTTGGCAGTGTTTACTAGTATTGTCAGATTTTAACCTGGGGAATATGTCTTTATACACTGTAACAGCCAGTGCACCTGCTTCCTAGTTTTGCTACTGGTCTCTTGCCTAACATATCACTTTTGTGCTACTATTTTTGTAGTTTACATTTGCTCCAGGAGAAGAGGGTGGGTGGTATGATGACTAGTATAGTTTTGTAGAGGGAGGCACAGTAAATGTATCATGTCTTAAAATATATAAGCAGAGTCTCCTGGTAATCTAGTTCCTACCCTTTAGAAATCTCCATGGTTTTCGGTATGTGACCTAGAAATTGTGCATCAACAGGTAAAATTTAGTAATTAAATATAAATAAATGTAGTAATTTAAAAATATATGGTGCGATTCTAAGGAAGCTTGTGTCCTCTGCATAGGAGGCTGTAGTGCGGATGACAAAGTACCCTGCCCCACAAGGACCAGGTGATATAGTCATGATACAGTCTGAATACACAGGAGCAGTAGATGTCCTTACAGCAGAGCTGGAAACTACAGATTTACTGGGTGAGCAGAAGAAAGGTAAGATTTAAGACTACATCACTGTCTCAGGGTTTTATTTATCAGTAGCCAGAGTTCTGGACAAATCCCAAATGTAATATTGATACTCTGGTATGATAAGTCTTCAAACAAAAATGAAATTGATTTATAAGTTTAGAAAAATAGGAGACTGAGACATTAGACTATGTTTGCTCTTCTTTTGTTTTTAATTTAATTTTTTTAAAATTCAGTGATGTTTGAGTTCAGTTGACAGGCAGTTCCTATCCTCTGTTGGGGCACCTTCTGATTCTTCTGTCTCTGTCTACTATGCCTTCTCAAGCTGTGCTATTGTGTTGTGCAACCTGTAAAATACATGGCTAGAACACTATGATAGAATTGGAAATCTGCAGGGAAGCAATGGAATGCAGACACCAAAAGAGCTGAAATAATTGTTTTCATTTATTTATTCAGCCCTGGAGCTAGGTTCTCAAAGCTATATTTCTCTGGGGGTGTCCCCCCCCCCCAGAATAGAAATTCATTTAAAACAGCCCTTTTGGCATAGCAAATCAACTATGTTTGGATCGTGTTGACAATTAAACACATTGTCACTAATTCCCTGTGAGAAGCTTTTCTATGTGAAACTAAATGCATACTAAGTTCCAGCCTGGGTGTGTAGTTTGTTGAAATATGAGATAGATTGCTTTAGTCAATGACATTAAAAGACTAGTGTCAATCATCCCAAGGTAAAGTTGGGTTGAGATGAAGAGGACGTAAAATAGTTATCTGCAGTTTCGAAAAGCTCTGCCAGCATAAAGGTGGAGGAGAACTATTATTTATTTTTGAACTTTTTGAATGTTGGCAACCATATGAGCAGAATTCACCATTGCAGCAGTGAGGTTCAGTTTGCACAATGAGACTCTCCTTTCTTCTTCTTTCCTCTCTGAACCCAGGGGATTTCTCAATTCTTCAGAGCATATATTGAGAATGCCTGGGGGACTGCAGGAAGGTGAAGTCCCATCGCACAAGCAAAATCTATTCTGCTTGTTCGCAGTGTTAGATACAACCTTATGATTTAGAATGTAAAACGAAATTAAAGACTATGCCCTCTATTGATTACAAGCTAGTAATACTTTCCTTGTTTCTTTCAGCTCGTCCTCCACCACTGATTCCACCCACTACTTGGACAAGTGCCAAGATAAGGGAGTTCAAAACAAAGATGACAAAGGAGAAGAATGCCCGAATGGTAGTGAAACGGGGTGAGGTGTTAACAGTCCGGGTGCCAACTCACCCTGATGGGAAGCGTGTCTGCTGGGAGTTTGCCACAGAAGATTATGACATTGGCTTTGGGGTCTATTTTGATTGGACTTCTGTTACTAGCACTGAAATTACTGTTCAAGTTAGTGAATCAAGTGATGAAGAAGATGAAGAAGAGGAGTTTGAAGGTCAGTGCAGAACTGGACAAGAGTCATAATTGTTGCCTTAATATCAGCATGATATTTGTGATCCAGCTCTGAGGTTACAGGGAACCAGGCAGAGGGCCTTCTTGGAGGTTATGCCCACCCTGTGGAATGCCCTACCATCAGATGTCAAGGAAATAAACTTCTGTCTGACTTTTAGAAGTCAGGGAGGTTTTTAATGTTTGAGGTTTTTTGTGTTTTAATATTTTGTTCGGAGCCGTCCAGAGTGGCTGGGACAACCCATTCAGATGGGTGGCATATAAATAATAATAATAATTACATTATGTAATATACAACACACAAGGGAAAAGGGACAAGGAGGGAAGAGGAATTATGACTGTCATGGCTCACAAAATAAAAACATAAAACACATACTGAACATCAACATAAATTATAATCAACATTGAGATTAAAAAAGAAAATCTGTAGAACTTCAGCTGCATTGTCATCAGCAGACACTTAACTTAGAAAGCCATGGTCCACTGCAAAGCACAATGTTTTCTTGTAATCTTACTTAGTCTGATGACACTTTTTAGTCATTTTTTTTTTTTTTTGCTTTGTTCACTGACGCTTTGTGTGCTTCTTTATTCTCAGGACCTATTCCAGTTGGTGATGTGGAAAGAGGCTCCAGAAGCTATTTGCGAAACCGTTATGGGGAGATCATGCCTGTCTACCGAAGGGATAGCCACCAGGAAGTGCAAGTAGGCAGCCACGATTATCCAGGCGAGGGCATCTACTTGCTCAAATTTGACAATTCTTACTCACTCCTACGCAACAAGATTCTCTTCTTCCATGTCTATTATACCAGTTAGAGCAGTTAATGAGATTTGGAGTGGGTGGGCCATAAGACACCAAAGCAAGCTGCCTGTCATGACTAGTATCTCCTAACAGGCACACACTTGATGGCTGAATCTCTATGCTTATGTATGGAAGACTTCCTTCAACCCTTCCTCACTTTTAAAGTGATGCATGTGATTATTGGCAGCTCGTTTGTTTTATCCAGACACCAATCTGAGAGCTTAGTTATAGAAAGCAAATCACTGGACCAGGTTCAGGTGTCTGCTTTTACTTTCTATTGCACTTACATGAACTGAAGTTGAAATATGCCTTTTCTTTTGGGGTATTCTCACCTACTCCGCTATCTGCAAATAGTCACTGGGATCAGCTGCCAAAGCAGCCTGTAGAAACTGCATTGTTACTATGCTGCGGTGCACTGCCAATTGCTTGGTGTCTGGGAAGCTTCTGAAATGGCACGTATGTATGCCATGCAGGCCATTGCCAGCCTGTCTTCTCTCTTCTAGTTCCGTACAAATGTAGCTAGTTCATTGTAGGGCAAAATTGGTGTGTATTTTCTGGTATAGATACCTGGATTTCACAGCTTGTCTGAAAGAATTTTAAGTTACATGTATTTTCTCCCAGAAAGGGTACAGAATGGAAGAAGGAAGCATAAACCAAATAATTCTAGTCAAGCAATTCAAACAAAGATTCTTCCTCCTCCAGACCTTTTGGGGCTAATGTTATTTTCATTGGTTGACTTTTTGCCTGAATTCAATGTAGCTTAAGACAGGAGTGTCAAACCCAAAATGGGCTGGTGTGTCAATTTATTCAACAAGTGGATACATTAAAAAAAGTCACTTTCACTGGAAGCAAAATATGATAATGTAGTTTGCATATGATAATATAGTTATGCTTGTGCATATTTGCTGTGCCGTGCCTGTGCACTGCACAAATAAGCACTCCAAGCTACAAGAAGGCCATTGTGCACAGTCATATGAGTACACAGCATCCCTTACCATCCCAGTGACAGAAAACTGAGCCATGCAGTAGCAATTATTGGCAAGTGAGGTCCTTTATTCTGGGCATCAATGTCTTAGGCCTCAAGATATTGTGTAGACTGTTCTATAATGCACATAAGGGATTTTCCTCAGCCTTATTTTTGACACCTCTAGTTTAATATCTCAGGTGTTAGTTGGTAAGAGAGCCTCTTTCCTTGCATTCAGGCTTCGGAGGCCATTGCCAGTCTTTAATACAGCATAAGCGGCACAGATAACTGTTGCATTTCAGAGGAGCGGCAGTCGCATCACCTATCGTTCACAGCTCAGGTTTTATAGGGTGTATATGTGTAGGTCACCTTTCTGCAGCAAAGGACTAATACATGCATTTATCAGGATTTCAGAAGCAACTCTGGAGTATGCCTTTTAAAACAGCGGCTGCTGATGTTTATCTCTCGTGTTTGCTTGGCTCTTTGCATGATTGCAGCAAACAGTTAATAGTATGAAGGATACACACACACACACATTTTTGGAGACCTTTTGAGGAAATGCCCTTGATCATATATACAGCTATGTTTTGCTGATAGTTTAGTGATAGAAGGTGCAATGCCAAAGAATCTATCTTCCAAACCAACATGATGGTTCTCTAACTATGCTATATTAAGTACTTTGCCAAGGAAGGGAAAGTTGCAAAGCAAAGAAGGTAGCAAGAGACTATTGGTTCCATTGAATTTTTTTTTTAATTTTTTTAAGTTAAAGACTTGGAGTGAAAACCTAAGTCTTTTAATTGTTAGTAGTGAGGCCTAGCAAACAAGGGCTCCTGCTAACTTTAAAAGTGGAAGTCAGGTGTAGCTGCTCCTAGGCATTTTGTTTTTATTTGGGGTGAGAATTGAGAAATTAGTGGCTGATTCCAGGCCAATAACATGAGAAGCACAGAGTTTGCAAAGCACAGGACTTGCAAGAACCAAACTTTGGGCTTATCTTTCTGCAAATCAGTTGGAGGGGAAGAGAATGAGAGGCATTCCAGTAGCAACACAAATTGATTATTTGGCTTAAAGGACAGTACGTTTATTTATTTTTCTATAAATGTCCTGAACAGCAGCTGCTGTATTTTTGAAAAGCCAGAAAAAGGAGCTCCCTTGTGTCTCACAATTGCACAGCCCATGGTTAGCTTTAAAGACTCTCTTCCCTCTGAATGTTTTTAAACACTCTTGTTCATTATTGTTCAAAGCATTTTCCCTGTGAAAGTTTTTACAGAACACACAGTGTCTGCTAAATATGTCCAATACAAGGGCTCTTATTTATTTATAGACAGTTAAAATGAAAGGTATTTGCCTTATCTAGGGTTCTGCTTGAAGGGGGACTATAAAGACAGATTGTGTGAATCAAGTACAGTATGCAAGTTTGAGTTAAGTTTGTTTGTTACAGAGTTCTCTGCTTTTTGTCACATGAGTAATATGAAAATCTCTGTTCAGCGCAATAAATTTGTCTTTGTTCTTTAGCCCATGCCTGCTAGAGGTGTGTTTGCTCATGTTAATTGCTACTGAAGTTGTACTGCATGTTCTACCTATAAATATAGGAGACATTGTCTCCTTCCTGACTGGAAATAGTTCAAATTTGGGAAAGAGAACAGAATTGGAAATTAAGAGTTAATAACCTAAACTGCAGTAGATTCAAATTGAGCAAAGGCCTTACATGTTCTCTCCACAGTCTGTTTAATAACACATTGGTTTCAGTGCTGCTCTTACTGATTTAATCAGTTTAAAATTGAGTCTTTTGCAAACACACTTTGGCCACATACAAATGTAATGCACTTTCTGAAACCATGTTTGAAGATAAATACACACACACACACCACATGCATTTCCAAATATTGACGGGACTTAGAACTGTTCAGCTATAGAGATGCAGCCAGGGCACAATGTGTGTATGGTTGTTCTATTTTCACATCATGAAATCTGGATCTCTTTCTTGGATCACAGACCTAAAATCCCCAGAGAACTACAGTATCATCTTGGCACCTAAAGAGTTATATGGGAGATACCCAGGGAAAATGCACATAATTGCCTGGGATTGATACATGTAATTTTTAAAGCATTTTTTTGAGATGGAATGGAAAACCAGTTTCAGGCATTAGGACAGATCAGCTATGATTTCAGACCAGGGGCCAAAGGCAGAGATTGAAATTTTCTAAAATAATTGTGAAGACCTCATCAATATAGTCTAAAAACGCACTTAAAGTACTTTGATCCCTGCTCCATTTGTTCTGTATTATGTTTTTGAAGCAACTGAGTACTTCAGCAATTGTGTATTTTTACTTCAGCACTTTCATAGGCAAGTGTAGAATTGGCATGACTGAATTAAATGGGAAAATGTGTAGCTCTGTTCCATTGTATGATCTCTGTGGTTGGGGGCTTGCTAGCTTCTGAAAGGTTTGTTTTGCTTTTGTGTTTTTCAGTTCTTTACAGCCTAGTTTCTGCTTATTTTGCTTCTGCCTCTTACAAAAAATAATAATAATTCTCTGAGAATCTTCAAGTGAGATGAAAGCTTATTAGAATATAAAAACACAACAACAACCCTTCATGTTCTTCCCAAGAGTCTGTCTGGTCAGCATCCTGTTTTCAACAGTAACCTTATCCAGATACTTCTTGAAAGCTGCAAGCAGAGAATGAAAGCAATAGCCCACATGCTGTTTGCCTCTGCGCAGACTATACCATTTAGCTAGTTGATAGCTCTGTCCTTTCATTTGTCTAATACCCTTTTAATGCCTTTTAAAGTAGCAAATTACATTAAGTATATTGGTATACCATTCCTTTTTTTGTTTTTGTTTTTTTCATCAAGCATGTAGTTTCCTTTCTGCTGCAATAAGCATGTTAAACAGGTGATCATCTGGGGCTAATCAATTTTACATCCCTTTGTGCTGCTTTGGGAAAGTAGCCTTATCTCCTTAACCATGATGCAGTTGCCAGGAAATGATACAGAAAAAGTTGTGATGTAAAGCTAAGGCATCCAATCATATGTGTAGGTGTCCCAATGAACTCAGTGGGGCTTACTTCTGAGTAGACGTGTATAGGATTGCATTGTAAAGTCTCCCATTCCAAGGACTTGTGCCTCATAAAGCATATTTGTTACCTTTCGAGAAGGCCTTAAAACATTTTATAGATAAAACTGAGGTAAGCATAGCTAACAATGTAGTTGTGGTTAATTTACAGAAGAGAGATGAGCGCATCCCCAAGCATATTCCTATATACTTTATTTGGACAAGGAAACAGCATCAATCTATAGTTATTCATCCCCTATTTGTACCAAGACCAAACTCCATGCAGTGGCTGTGCATCTTGCATTTTATGTTGATGTCTTTGAGTGATTAGTGGAATGACTTTTCATGATGGTCATTTTTTATTTGTTGATATGCTTACCACTGATGTGTGGACAAGGATTACCTTTTACCAGGCAAGTCTTTGTGTTTGTTCAAGCATAAAGTTGAAACATATTCTTAGATGTGCAGGCTAAAAATACTGAGCCACCATAAGTGGAAAGCATGATAAACTGTGGGAACTCCTGATCTTGATCAAAGGCAGTTTGTGTAGTTTAAACAAACACACCTGTACAATAACTCTGTTGCTATTTTCTTGTGTCATCAGATATATTGTATCAATGAAGTTCACTGGGTTTAAACGTATGACCCTGCTCAAAGAAACCTGTGAAATGAATAATACACACACTTGGGAGTTTACAGATGCTGACTGGTTCTTGGGAGATGTATTTCTGAATAAACATGGCTAGAATTGGACTACACAAAAGTGTAAAACTGCTACATTAGAACAGTGGCATATAACATAATGGCTAAATTCCAAAGGGCTTGCATTAGTCCAATAGCGAATTCTTGAACTCCAAAGCCCAGTACCACATCAAACCATTTCCTATGAAGATGCCTTATTTGAAGTTATTTATCATTTATTAAATTTCTATATCACCATCGGAAATCACATGGTGGTTTACAATGCATAACATAATACCAAACACAAGCAATACCCCCTGCCCGTTTTAAATGCTATAGATTGTTTAATTAGCCAAAGGCCTAGGAGAAGAGGAATGTTTTTGCCTGGAGAGCCAGTGTGGTGTAGTGGTTAAGAGTGGTAGACTCGTAATCTGGGGAACCGGGTTCGCGTCTCCACTCCCCCACATGCAGCTGCTGGGTGACCTTGGGCCAGTCACACTTCTCTGAAGTCTCTCAGCCCCACTCACCTCACAGAGTGTTTGTTGTGGGGGAGGAAGGGAAAGGAGAATGTTAGCCGCTTTGAGACTCCTTCGGGTAGTGATAAAGCGGGATATCAAATCCAAACTCTTCTTCTTCTTCTTCTTCTTCTTCTTCTTCTTCTTCTTCTTCTTCTTCTTCTTCTGGTGCCTAAAGAAATGTAACAAATGAACCAGATGAGCCCCCCTGGGGAAAGTATCCCACAAGTGGGGGGCTGCTGCAGAAAAGGCCCATTCTTATGTTGTTGCCTCTGGACCTCACACATGAAGAAGGGCCTCAGATGATGAACGAAGGCTTCGTGTTGGTTCATATGCGGAAGAGGTGGTTCTTGAAGGCTTTATAGGTTAAAACAAGCGCTTTTGAATTGGGTCTGGAAACTAATTGGCATCCAGCATGGTTGGGCCAGGATTGGCATATGCGCAAACTGTCTTCCCTCGGTGAGCAACCTGGCTGCTGAATTCGGCACCACCACTGTCTTCAGAGGCAGCTCCATGTATAATGTGTTGCAGTAATCTAACCTAGAGGATCCCAGAGCATAGACAACAGAATTTAGGCTATCCCTGTCCAGATAGGAGTGCATCTAGGCCACCACCAGTACAGTCCCATCAGAATGATGCTGATTTCCTGAGGTACTGAGCAAGGGTCTTTCCCAGTCCTGTTGTCTGCTATCCTTTGAGCAGACAAGAAACTGATGGCTTCTCCCAAATATGTACAACCCCACTACCACCCAAGTGGCTTGGCAGAACAGAATGGGTAACTGCTGTTCAAGAAGCACATGCCCAGTGCCCTCTGGGATGTGTAGAACTAAATGTGTGTTTTGGATTCTGGCTGATAATGCCTGTAGTGGAGTGATTTCTATGAATGAGGCCATTAGCATACACTGATAAAAATGTTTTGAGTTGGGGCTTGGGCAATAATGAAAAAGAGAGACTTGGCTGAAATAATTAAAATCACAAAACAAGTGGGTTGACGATATATTTGACCATCTTATGTTCAAAATGCTGGAAGTAAGCTTTTGAATTGCACAGACCTCTCCTTCCATAGTAGATGTTGAAATAAACAAATGATCCTATATATTGATGTCAGCTGAGCTGTGCTTTGAAATAAAGTACATTTTAAAATACGTAGTTGAAATACTTGGGCCAGATTTAACTAAGCAGTTCAGCCAACAGGAGCCAGTGCAACAAGTCCTGCTAGTGCAACAGAGCTTTTCTCCTCCCCCTGCATATGTTCCCCAACATAATAGCATGCAGGGGAAGAAGCAGGGAGGTTGTTTCATCTGGCAAGCAGAAATGCTTGCACTGACGGAATGACCATAATAGCACAGTGCTGAATTCCTTCCACGGTTGTTTTTGCTTTGAACCCTTAAGCCTAGGCCTGAGTCAAACTTCTAAGAAGCTCCCTTCTAGCAATTTAAACAAACTCACTTGCTCACTTGTTGCCTCACTTGCTCTCTGTTTCAGCATTAATCATCAATGGGCTGACATTTGGGCAAGTTGTAGGATACCTAGAGAGGCTGAACTTTCTTGAGCATAGCAAACCGCACTCCAAGGTATTAACAGTAGCCTATACTCAAGGTTGGCAGTTCGAATCCCCGTGATTGGGTGAGCTCCCATTGTTTAATCCCACTTCCTGCCCACCTAGCAGTTCGAAAGCACATCAAAGTGCAAGTAGATAAATAGGTACCACTCCGGCGGGAAGGTAAATGACGTTTCTGTGCACTGCTCTGGTTCGCCAGAAGCTGCTTAGTCATGCTGGCCACATGACCCAGAAGCTGTCTGTGGACAAACGCCAGCTCTCTCGGCCTATAGAGCGAGATGAGTGCGGAACCCCAGAGTCGCCCACGACAGAACTTAATGGTCAGGGGTACCTTTATATTCAAACATTTGTGGCTAAGACAAAAGGAACAGACTATCTGGAGTGATCAACTTCTAGCTGCAACATGCCCTCTAGTCAGAACACCAGCTTGGTACACAATTTCTGTAGCTTGTAGGATTTCTGTCAGTGATTTATGATCTATGTGATATTATTTTTGTTTCTTAATCATTATTTTTGTGCACAAATATGCTGCTCACATCCTCCCAAGCATTTCTCCCCCTTAAAATTGAGAGGATATTTTATTAAGCTATGTCACTGACCCATATGTTCCGGTACTGGCTCAAGTTTTTCTAGTGTGTTTGCTGTTGTTTCTTGTAGAACTTGGTTTATGTATGTTTCATTGCATGAAGTACTGTAAATCTGTGAATTGTGTGTTTGCATTTTTCAAAAAATATTTCAATAAACATTTTCATCATACAGCCTCAGCCTTCTGTCTTTCCTTTGCTGCTGTGAAGAAAGAAGAAAATGAAGTGCAGAGGTAAAGGGAGTGTTTGTCAGAGCTCTTTTGTGGCACAGGTTCAATTCCTGCTATCTCCAGTTAAGGTAAATGTAAAGGTAAAGGACCCCTGGATGGTTAAGTCCAGGCAAAGGTGAAGAATCTCAGCTGAGGGAAATTCCTGCCTCGAACCTTGGGGAGCCACTGCCTGTCAGAGAAGAATACTGTAGATGTGTCAAGTTGGTATATGGCTGCTTCATACGCTCACAAAGGTTCTGTCTCACTTCTGTAAGACAAAACAAAATAGAAAATTCTTTCCAGTAGCACCTTAGAGACCAACTGAGTTTGTTCTTGGTATGAGCTTTTCGTGTGCATGCACATTTCTTCAGATACGTATCTGAAGAAGTGTGCATGCACACGAAAGCTCATACCAAGAACAAACTCAGTTGGTCTCTAAGGTGCTACTGGAAAGAATTTTCTATTTTGTTTTGACTATGGCAGACCAACACGGCTACCCACCTGTTTCTGTAAGACTTATTGTTACAGAGGCCCTTTGCACATTTTTAAAAAATTCTATATCAACTATACTGTACTAGTTCAAAAATCAGCATCTTATTATTATTTTTAATAATAGAGGTGCAATTCATAGAATCGAGTATGTCAGCAGTGCCTAATGACCTTTCAGAAGCCAGATGGAGGGACTGAGCAGAATTTCTAGGGTGTGAGTGGCAATGGGGAAGGAAGTGAAAGGCTTCAGTGCCCTGCCTAGGTTTCTGATCCTGCTTCTGCTAGTCACAAGTAAAAGCAATGATGCAATATGAGAAAATGCAAACAATTGTGCTTAATTTTCATAATTCTTCAGTTAGGGAAGGCTTCTTAAGGCTATGATATACACCCCCTGATAATAAGGAAGCAACTGATGATATGATATAATTGAGGGGATTTATCAAATGAACTACGTACTAGGCTTCTGTCTCTGCAGTGCTTCTCCAAGGTTACTACTTAATTGCTGCCTGGAGGGCATTCATAGTGCAAAAAACAAACAAAAACATCAGTACTGAAAACCCCCAGGATACTTGTGGTAGGAACAATTACTGTACAGGATTTCAGCAGAAAGCTACAGGACATGCACCATGTAGAAAATAAAGTTTCACCCTGACACTTGTGCTGGCACCTCAAACCATATTTAAAGCAGATGGTATATAACTGCCCCAATACCACCTTGAGCAAAAATAATGAATGCATAATTAAAAGTATGCCTGGAGTGGGGGGCAGAGATCCCTTGCCTTAAAAATATACAATATGTAACCTGCTGCTAAGAGGACTCTCGGATTCTAACAATATGCTCTCATGCTCTCCTTGCAAATAATTGTGTTAGCCTATATTTGTTGGCTCAGATTTGAAACACATGTTGTGTGAGCTAAATAAACAGCAAATACTTAAATCTTGCCTGCATTCAGATCTTTTGGCTCATCTAGAATATGATGTAAAAATTCATTCAGTGGTGGGCATTTTATATACCAATGAAAACTACCCTCATTGCACACAGCCTCATTGTGGAGGTTTTCTTGTTTTTTGTTTTGTTTTGCACAGGCAGCTGAACAAACTTGCATCACGAGGCAGCCTGGAGGTATACCAAACTGATTATCCGAAAACATGGATAAATGTTCTCTTCTGATTGTGTGCTCTGCTTTAAGTAGTTTTTTTTCTTTTTCCTCCAAGAGACAAATAGCCCTGAAGCACGAAACTGCAATAACGAGCACATTATTGGGGACAAACACATAAGTGTGAAATGTTGCAGCACTGACATGACCAGTGTTCATAGAATTGTACAGTTGCAAAGGATCCCGAGGTTCATCTACTCCAACCCCCTGCATCTGTTGTTCAGATGCATTGGCTAGAAAACTAAATGCCATTTCTCTTCACTTCCTTTGGCGTTTGGCTGCATATTATCCATGTTTCTATTTGGATAACACAAGCTACAGGCAAAAAAGGAAAATAATTTTGCACAGGCTTTTAGAGGCAGCGATGGTTCTAGCATTAGGCAGAAGGTGGCAGAAGCCCTCAAGCAATCCCTCTAGCACACCTTCCCATTCCTCTCATTTGGAAATCAAAACTCTATGCCACAGACTTCCCATCTAAACTAAACTAAACCTGCTAAACTAGTCTGCTTCCCTGAAGTGCACTGGAAAACATTATCCTGTCACCATCATTGAAGTAAGATTCATCTGCCAGTCCAGTCAACTTCTGTACATGGGAGAGGGACTGCCATCTTGCCCTTTGCCTCAGGCAGCACCATGTCTTGGGCTGTCGGCTTACACAGATTTCTGCTTCTGACCACCAAAGCCTGTGAAAGGCTGAGGGATCTCTAAGAAAGGAAGAAAGGACCCACATGAAGAGTGGTTGACAATACCTGAATATATAAAGCAGGCATAGGCAAACTTGGCCCTCAGATGTTTTGGGACTACAACTCCCATAATCCCTGACCACTGGTCCTGTTAGCTAGGGATGATGGGAGTTGTAGTCCAACAACACCTGGAGGGCCAAGTTTGCCTATGCCTGATATAAAGCTTTGAATGTTGTAAAACAATATTTCAACATGTCACGTTAAGCTACAAAATGTTCCCTAATAGAAGTACACTGTGTTGCCCACCAAACATGCCATATATCCAAAGTGCTGTAGAAATTGGAGTTCTTGGTAATATCCAGAAGTCAAAAATATAGAATCCAAGAACTCTGGCCACTCTTGGATATATCCAAAGTGACCTTTGGTCTTTTCGCCTTGCTTTCAAATAGAGCTAATAGATGCCACGTCTTTGAGAACATCTGCAGGAGAAATATGATGGATATTTCCCCCTCATTCTCTTCCACCCCACACTCTCTTCATTGCACAACAGAAATGGATATTGGCTCAAAGTGAGTGGCTTTTAAGGAGCTGTCTACAAAGGCACATTAGCCCATCTAGCTCACTACTGTCACTGTACTAAATAGCAGCTCTTCAGGTTTTCAGGGTTTCAGGAAAGGAACATTTCCAGGGCTATCTTGAGATGCTGGAGACTTGACCTGGAACGTTTTACTACAGTAGCTCCAGCACACAGTAAAGCAAAACACTTAGGAAACTGAAGAGTGGTTGGTTGGTTTTTAGCAACAAGAGCTTATAGAATGAAAATGTTGAGAAATCTCCGGCTGGGTGTGGCTTCCTTGTTTGCAGCTTATTTGAAGCAGGTGGTTACACCCTTGTTCACATTTTGAGAAGGCTACCCTAAAATAAAACAGGAGTGTTGAATTCAAGTACAGTTCCCTGCATCTTCAACTTCAGGTATTAGGCCTGAGAAAGCTAAGCTTTGCCTACAATGCTGCAAATGTGCAGTCATGCACATTTAAATTAAATGAGCTTTATTAAGCAGGTTGACAGAGATTCACATTTTATGCTTTTAATACTATTCTTTAAAAATGTTTGTTGGTTTAATAGTCTGAGTATTATTATAAATACTCAAGCTTCCTTATTTCTTGTCCAGAAACAACTTTACAACCTTTATTAGAAGAAACCCAGTGAGTAGATTTTAAATGGCTTAATTGTTCCTAATGGTCTTTGAGAGTGTTAAGTGTTTCATTAACAGATACATTTGATTAGGTGGCTTGTCAAATTTTTAAAATCTCTCTCAAAAGATAAGCACTTCTGAGAAGAGAATTGAACAATACATTTCAGAAATTTCTCAAGTATTTGGATTGGTTTCATCACCGGCATCCAAGACCTGCTGGGCTGATGCTGCTGAGAAAAAAAAAACTGTCTCCATCAACACATATTACAACTAACATACATGAGACAATAAGGAGCACATCTTACTTAAAAACTGTCTCACCTGCTTGATCTCGTTTTTTAAAAAAAATCCTACTAATACACTGGTTGGTCAGTAACTGGAATGACTCATCTGTTTTCTCCTACTCAATAGTAACATTGAAATCTTCTGCATGCCTACTCAGAAGTAAACCCCACTGAATTCAATGGGGTTTGTAATTAGAGTTGCAACCTAGAAAACAGAATCTGGTTATTTAGTTGATTAAAAAAATGAAATCCTAACTGCAGTACATTGTTTAACAGGAACGGGTAGACTATATATTTATTTGGACAGCAATTTGGACCTTGAGCTTGTTTGGAGGTTCTAGCAGGGGAGCGCAGCTATCGTATACCCTTGACCGAAGAACGGTACACTCCTTCTATCTGGGATGGTCGTCCTCTTCCACCGAGCGCGCAGCTTCGGGAGGGACGCACATGGAGCGGTGAGGGAGGAAGGGGACACCCGCCTAGCCAGCCAGATCAGCCGAATCAACCCTGGCGATCAATGGGGTGACAGATGTCGCAGCCAGATCGCCCTCACATCCTGACAGCAATTTGATACACTAACCTTCCCCAACCTGGTGCCCTCCATATATTTTGGACTACAACTCCCATCAGCCTCAGCCAACGCTGGTTAGGGCTGCTGGCGTCCAAATCATCTGATGGGCATTGGATTGGAAAATGGTGCTATAGACACGTAGGTCCCATTGAACTTAATAGATCTGCAGAGGATTTCACTGTCAGTCAATTTATAAGCTGCTCTTCAGAAATAGGACCATCACAGTGCAAACTACATGTTTGCTCAGAATAAATCCTACTGAGTTCAGTAGAACTTTCAAATAAATGGGTGACATACAAATTATTTATTTCCTTTCTCAATCGCTTCCCACGAGGCACTATAATGACATATAAAAAACTTTAAATTGCATATAAAAACAATTTTAAACCCCCTATAACTATTAAAAACAGTTTAAAACAACACCACATTCATAAAATCAGTTCAGATCCAGAACAGCAAGTGGGATAAACAAAATTTGAGAGAAAGGCAAGGCTTCTCATTTAGCAGTTATGATGGTCTGTGCTTTGGCTCCAAGATGCAGCTAGGCCTTGGGACCAAAGCCCAGGATCTCTCTCTCTCTCTTCTCTCCCCCCCATGGCCACCCATAGGACAGGAGCAGCAGCAAACAGCTTCTAGGTCTGATGCTGATTTCTGCAGCATGTGAAACTGCAGGTGCTCAGAGTATTCCTCTGTTTTTAAAAACCAGGGCTGACAACTATTTGGTCCCTCTGTATCACAAATATAGCAGCAGCTGCAATACATGGAGAAATGAATGGTGAGCCCTTCACAACTGGAATCATCATACCTATGCCGTCAAAAGCGCCCCCCCCACCCGCGTCGAGGGTCAAATATTTCCGAACTGCACCATCTTTCTAGCCTGCCCCTAAACCACAAGCATTTCTCCCCCCCACTCCCTTGCAAATAAACCACGGTCGGCCTTGTCACACCTGAAACTGATCTAACAGGAACCAAGAAACTGGCTGATACCAAAAAGCTCCGCCCTAGAATATGCGGGGCTATAATAAAGAGCACCTCTGAGCAGCTGCAGAGTCCCTACGACCAACCAAAGCCCGCCGCGTGTCGACCTACCCAGACTTGAGACCCAGGAGCCGCTTATGCTACCCTGAGTCGCCCGTGGTGTCCCCAAACCGGGTGGCTGGGTGCGTGCCTTTGGGCCTCAAAGCGCTGCTCCCTCTACCATGTTCTCTGCTACTTCCAGTTTCCTGAGTCTGGATGGCTTGGGGACGCCCCGCCGGAGATGGAGCTGGGCCCCCGGAGGCCTCTGGCAGCGTGGGGAAGCCGCCCTAGTCCCGCAGCCTCGCGGAGGGGCGAATTTCTCCCGGCGGGAAGGCAAACTCCGCTTCTACGCCCTCTGGTCTCTGCGCGAGCCGCCCCGGCAGCTCAGTAGGTGAGGCCTGCGCGCGGCGGCTCGCCTTTCCCGCCATCCAGGAGGGTGAAAGCAGGCAAGGGTTCAGGAAAATTTTATGTGCGAAAAAGCCTGCGCCTCAAGTTCACAGGTCACTTTTATGATACGGTGTTTTCGCACGTGAAAACCAACAGCGACCATGAAAGCAGCGAAGCCTAACCACTAGCAACGTTTTGGGTGCATTAGGGTTGCCAACTTCTCAGCTAGCCTGTGTAGGGGTGTGTGCCTTTAACAGCAGCTTGATGGGCAGACATTTGCAGGCGGTGTTGCTTATCTACATGCTGCAAAAAAGCCGATTTCTGCATGACCAGCAGACAAGGACTTAAAATAGGCATGGATGTTTGCAATCTTTCCCCGTTTCCCATATGAAAATAAGTGTGTGTGCAACTGCAATATCCCAACTTTCCCACCCAAAGTCAAGGCCTCGGCAGAACTCTTAATTGCTGATGAACAGTTCTTCCTTTATGCATTTTGCTGTACAGTATCTTCTCCTGCACTAGTTTATGAATCCATTGTGTATTAGAAAACTGATTAGTTTTAAAATTCATATCCTCCTTTTTAGCTCCTTAGGGGTCTAGGCCTTTTACCTTCCACTTATTCAACAGAACGTCTAATCTCACAATGCATCTGGCAGCCTTTGTTACAGAACATACATTAGAACTAATTCAGCAGTTTAGTATCTGAATAGGCAGTTATGGGAAGCAAGATTGAAGGGAATTTAGAGGAATCCGCAAAACCATCAAGATATAAAATGGGGGCAGCTATTGGAGAATATAGACTGCGCCTGGTAAGGAATTGCTTTGCTGCATATGTGCTATTACACTTTTAAAGCACATTTCCACCTCAAAGAATTCTGAGCACTGTAATTTACCCCTCAAGAGTTAACTGGAGTGCCCATAATTATTTGAGGGGGAAATGTGCTTTAAAGGTATTGTGCGCATGGGCATAGCCAGGATTTATTTTGGGGGGCAGGCTTTATGATGGGGGGTGGGTGGGCAGAACCGAGTTATCTGCGACACAATTGGTCAGTTAAGTATTTTTATTTATTTACTTGATTTAGGAGGGCAGCTGTCCCCACTCCCGCCTTCTGGCTACGCCCATTAGATTGTGTGTACACAGCACCAGTCTTTTCCCCTCTTGCTTTCCATCACTATGAATCGTTTCTTCTCAATTTGTTTCCATGCTATCACTTTTTGAGACTAATATATTTTCTCTCCTCTCTAAGCAAGTGCCGTCAGAAATGTTACCAGACTCACTTACCACTTCCACTGCCCAAACAGCTAGTGGTCTTTGGTTTGGGTGACTGGAGCCACTATTCTCAGAAGACAAGCATCATTGTGGAAATATTAGTGAATCCAAATGTTAAGCCACAAAAGATTGGCAAGCTGGGTCCTGAAGCAAGGTAAATTCTAGATAATTCGTGAATTTTGGTGCCAGTATTGATACTTGTTAGCATGCCAAGTGCTTTCCAAACACACTGTGAGGGAGTTCTTTAAAATACTGTAAGAGGGAATAAATTCCTTATTTTAAAAGCAGGGGATGTGTCCAGGGACAGCAAAGGCTGGATCTGAACTCAAGACTTCAGAGATCAACATGCTATTAGTTACAGCAGCTGTCATGAGGACGTTGTGCTATTGCAACCTACCAAATCCATTTGTTCTGCTATGGACAGTCTTTAAAGCTTAAGAATGTATTGTCAATTTAACTCTTATCAGCTGTTGAAATAAAAGTAAAATTATCTCAGAGCAAGAAAATAGTGATCTGTGTATTTACTCAAGCAGGTGTTTGGTATGGGAAGGTGACTGGCGAGTGGATGTTTTGATAGCTTCGCTAAAGCAGAAAGAGAATGGTAACCCTGTTAAGCTTCTCTTGACTGTCGAGGAACAGGTAGGAAAGTTTTCTATCTTGTCATTTCTGTACTCCTTGCCTACTGAGACTTGGCCCATGTGGATTCATTTTTAACGTGACCCATATAGGTAGATATGGAAATGGAAGTCTTAAAAGTATCCGTTCCTGTAATGCCACTTGTTAATGCATATTGATATGCTGTGTAACTATTATTCTGCCTTGTGATGGCAATGTGCCCTGAAAATTTAAATACTTTGCCTAAAATATAAATAAAACATCAAATATAGGCCCTAAGTATCTGAAGGAGTGCCTCCTTCTTCATAGACACGTTCAACTGTTGAGATCTGCAGGGGAGGCACTGCTGGTAGTTTTGCTACCCTATCAAGTTTGTAGGCAGGAATGTATGAGAGGACATTATCTGTGGTGGCCCCCAGGTTTTGAAATGCCCTCCCCTTCTGGCCTCATCATTATATACATATCAATGCCAGGTCAAAATGCACCTTTTGCATAGGTTTTTGGGGGTGGACGAGTTCAGAATACCCTTCCTACTGTAGTGTTGTTCCTGTTTCCTGACTGCTGTTGATTAGATTTAATTTATTGCCTAGTAATGTTTGTGTGTTACATAGTTTGCTTGTTGTATTGAGCTGTATGTAACTATCTCTGGAACTTCACATTATCACATTCATTATGGCCCTTTGGGCCACTACCACAGAACAACATGATGAAGGGCAGCCTATAAATGGATATAAACAAACAAATCTCACGGATTGAGTAGCTGCATGTGAGATTTGGGCCTGAAAACTGGTTGGAAGCCAGTGACGACAAAGCATGGATGAAATATGTTTGTATCTCCCAGTTTCCACCATATTTTAAAGGCAGCCCATGTACAGAACATTGCAATTATACAATTAGTACAATTAGTACAATAATACAAACCAGGTCGACCACCTCATCCACAATTAAATTATGATTAAGGGAGATTTTATTATGGACTAACCTGGCATTTAATAGCAACGCTGGCAGGCTCAGGGGCATACTGGTTGCCTCTATGGCAACCATGATCCGTCTGACCAAGGGAGAGACCCAAAGAGGGAACAGAGATGCCCACTCAGTGTACCCTGTTACACAGCCCGTCACATCCTTAAAACCATACCTTCCTCTCTTTAAAAGCCTCCTGTGTAGGGGGATCCTCACCTGTGCATTGCCTTTTGACTCAGGTTGCAAGTGGTGTTCTTGTGTGTGTGTGTCTCCTCCTTAGCTGCTCAACAGCACCCCCACCCGCCCATTTCAGGCCACAGAACCTAATCAGTCACCTGTCCTTCCAGAAGATACAGGTCAGCGATTGGATGAGCCACATGAGGTAGGTTTATAGGTAGAAGTCTCCTTTCGGTGGCGTTTTTCCATTCTCCTAACTGCTTGTTGTTAACCTCTAGGACCACGACCAGTCTACAAGTTACACAGACAGGTAGTGGAATTCTGGAAGCGTTACTCCTACTGAGGGAATGGGGAAGAGGAGGAGAGTACAGTGGAACCTCAGGTTATGTACCATCCTCCTTACGAACACTTTGGGTAACAAGCTCTGCTAACCCGGAAGTAGATGCTCCTGGTTGTGAACTTTGCCTTGGGATGCAAGCGGACGTCACACATCGGTGGCGCGGTGGCAGCAGGAGGCCCCATTAGCGAAAGTGTGCCTCATGTTAAAAACGGTTTTGGGTTAAGAATTGACCTCCGGAACGAATTAAGTTTGTAACCGGAGGTACCACTGTAATTCTATTCCCCACACTGGAGAGAGGGCTACATGAAACCTTTCTGCCTACATGCAGGGATGTTTGTGTTTTGTTTTGTGTGGGAAAGTGTGCAAAAATATATCTGCATCTACAATCTGAAGTGGTTCCTTCCAGATTTCTGCTACCATATTCTGTGTGATCTGTAGGACTGCTTCAGGTCACAGACTGAAAACAATTGCTCAGAGATTGTGTTTGTGATCAAAGCTCTGTAGTGGAAACTGTCGGCATCCGGGGTCAAAGAGCCGGTTGGCTACCCCCAGCTGGATCATCTCCTTCCAGCCATGCCGCTGCGAAGATCCGTCGACCTCTGGCTCCGACATTAATCAGTGACCCAGGCCTCCCAGACTTGAGCACATTATTCAGCAGTGTAAACCACACAAACAGAAGAGGCTGAGGCTTGTGAATACATACATACTATGAACTACAGATTAAACATAAATCAAGACAAAGAAACATGTCTCTCCTTGCCTTCTCTGAGAGAGAGAGAGAGAGAGGCAGAAGCAATACAGCAGAAGTTCCGCTCATGCCAGCAAACTGTGCTGGAATGTAAACAGACATGTGACATATAGTAATCCTATGTCTGCAACTAAAGGTGGAATGGAAAATCCCAACAGAAACTTCATTTGGCATTTCACACTCAACAAATTTGCAGACGATGCCAAACTTGAAGAGATAGCTAATGCCGCAGTAGACAGAATTTGGATTCAAGATAACCTTAATAGATTGGAGAACTGGGCCCAAACTAAGAAAATGAATTTCAATAGGGACAAATCAAAAGTTCTACACTTACGCAGGAATAACTAGCTGCACAGAGGATGAGATGGTTGGACAGTGTTCTCGAAGCGACTGGCATGAGTTTGGCCAAACTGCAAGAGGCAGTGAAGGATAGGCGTGCCTGGCATGCTCTGGTCCATGGGGTCACGAAGAGTCGGACACGACTGAACGACTGAACAACAACAACAACAACAAACTAGCTGCACAAATATGAGAGACCACAAGCTGAACATGAGTCAACAGTGTGATGCAGCAGCAAAAAAAGCTAATACTATTCTGGCTGCTTCAACAAATGTAGAGTGTCTGGATCAAGGGAAGTAATAGTACCGCTCTATACTGCCTTGGTCAGACCACACTTGGAATGCTATGTCTAGTTCTGGGTGTAACAATTTAAGAAGGCTATAGACAAGCTGGAATATATGCAGAGGAGGGCAACCAAGATGATCAAGAGTCTGGAAACCAAGCCTTATGAGGAAGATTGAGCGAGTTGGGTTCTGTGATTCTATAAGTGCTTGGGTCTTTGATGAACCCTGCTGGACCATACCTTCTACTTCCAACAGTGGCTTACCAGATGCTTTGGGGAAAACTCTCAAGCTGCACAGAACAGGAGCAAAGCATATGGGGTAAGAGTAGCCAACATGGGACCCTCCAGATGTTGGGCAACACAACTCCCCGTTCCAGCAAGTATGGCCAATGGTCAGGGCTGATACTCTTGCCCGAAGTTCGGCATTGCTCTCGCTGGTTCTGGAAGGATCTTTTGGAAAAGTCCCATACGACCAGAGACTTTGCACCTGCCCACTAGGGGAAATAGGAATCCCCGAACATTTATTTTTTAGATGCCCCTTTTATGATGAGGTACGCAGAGACACCATTGCCCCCCAACTGGAGAGGCTTGCTGACCTTCCGGATAAGCCTAAACTAAATGCTCTCCTCTTAGGCAAAGATCAAAAGATGACCTGGATGGTCGCCAGATTCTGCACGCAGATTTGCAGGCGCAGTTTATCTTCCTGGAACAAATTAGTCTGTGGGGAAAATAGTCGAAGTGAGCCTCCAGGGTGATGGGGTCAATCTGGATGGTATCTCAAATTTTAAACTTTTAGGTTCTCATGCGTTTAGGCATTTAACCTAATTTTAAGTCTTAAGCTGTTTGCTGTAAATTGTTTTAAATGCATATTTTACTTTTGTGAAAGCTGTCCTAGATGTGCCTTTTGAGCTGGTTTATAACCGTAATGAATGAATGAATGAATGGTCAGGGCTGATAAGAATTGTAGTCTACAACATCTGGAAGACACCACGTTGGCTACCCCTTGTCTAGGGCAGCCCAGGGAAAACTGGAGTTGTCTGTAGTGCATGCCTTCAGTGAGCCCTTTTCATTAGGACCATTTGTTTTGCTTGAATGATTTCTGATCCCGATCTAATTCTGTTCTTTGTGGAACAGTCTAAGAATCGGAGTTCAGCAATGGCTGTTAAAGAGCCTGTGCTTGAAAGGAAGGAGTTCTCTCCACCCATGGAAACGCTGCTCATGCTTCCTGCTCCAGAAACAACTGCTGCATCGGTGGACTTAGAGGAGGCCAGGAATAAAACATGTACATCTAATTCAGCTCGCCTAAAGACCAGGAGGGTTCTCTTTGAACTTTTGGCATCCAACAGACAGCAGGAATCTGAAGGTTAGTAAATCTATAGCAGGAGTGATGTCTAGTTTCCAAGACCAAATCAGCTTGTAATTGTATAGCATTCTGGGACAGGGAGGAGTATTTGTGCTCCTATGAATGCACAATGTCCAGTTCGGCCACCCCCCCCCCCCCACCTTATCCTACTAGCTTGGCCTCCTTTTCAGAAACTTTCCAGTGGTGTTGTAAAATACAAGACTTCAGCACATGCTGGAACCTGCATAGTCAACGCACATTCAGAATGCTCTAATTTATATGAATTTGTCCTGATGCATAGGAGTTGGGGAAGATACCTAGCAGAGATTTATATACATGAAGATATCAATGATGTTTACATTTGGGCTTGCAGCTTATGGAGACAACCTCCAATTTGTTCTTTAACTTCCTGGGCAGTCATCATTTTCATGCAATCGAAAAACTGTTGCCAGATTGGCACCAATGGTGGTGTTCCTTCCTGTGCCAAATAATGGCTTTAGCAGGTGACTGCTAATCAGAGCCACTACATGCTGCAGACCTGATTCTGATAGTGTCTCCCTCACTGCTGGCATTTATAGTTTGAGGGTGGGGTGGGAATCATGCATTACCAATGTTAATGTGTGGATCGGCCGTCAGCCCACAAAAATGCATGCTAAATTACTGAGCGTGCATTCTAAAACATTTCGTCTGATACAGGATGATAACTTATTTGCTTATGATGAAATAGCATCTTCTCTTTTTTCCAAATATAAATGAACGACCCATTGAAAATCAGTTTGAAGAGAGCATTGCACTAGAATAGTAACCTCTCTGAACATTTTCTCTCTGCAGACTTGGAAGTTAAAGAGCTGCAAGGTAAAATACCTGTTCCTTGAACAATTTGTTGGAATTCATTCAGTGCTTCCAGAACAGCAGCTCCTAGGAATACCCAGTTACTGCTCTTCCAGTGTAAGCTACAAGTGAAACTCGAAAAATTAGAATATTGTGGAAAAGTCCATTTATGCAAGCAATTGTTTTCATTAGCTACTGGAGTTTAATATATGAGATAGACTCATGACATGCAAAGCGAGATATGTCAAGCCTTTGTTGGTTATAATTGTGATTATTATGGCGTTCAGCTGAGGAAAACCCCAAAGTTGTAAAAGCTGAGGAAAACCCCAGAGTGGCTGGGGAGACCCGGCCAGATGGGCGGGGTATAAATAATAAATTATTATTATTATTATTATTATTATTATTATTATTATTATTAAAGTTGAAATTGTTAATTTGGGGTTCTCATCAGCTGTACGCCATAATCATCACAATTATAACAAATAAAGGCTTGACATACCTCGCTTTGCATGTCATGAGTCTATCTCATATATTAGCTTCACCTTTTAAGTTGAATTACTGAAAGAAATGAACCTATCCACAATATTCTAATTTTTCGAGTTTCACCTGTACATGTGGCATTGCAACTGACTTCCTGTGTTTTGAGGGTATAGTGGGAGGAATTCCATGTGCTAAGGTGATAATTTTGTCAGGGCAAGCATTTCAGCTTGTAAGGAACAATCCCCTCTCTCCTCCCTCTGTGTGCTGTTCTGGAAGTTCTCCTGACCCCCCTCTCCTCGAGCCAATTTTGGGGGGCATGTAGGGGGAAGGGGGGGAGAAGCCTCATTCTGCAAAGAAACCCTTGTGCAAGACAAAAGTCATTAGTTGAATCTCGCCCATTAATTCTTGTTTGTGCACATCTCACTATGTTCAGTCTACCCTTATAGGCATGAGAGTCCTAGGGTGGGAAATACAGAATACATCTGAGCCACCTTTTAAAAAGCAGTTATTCTAGAGTTTATTGTTTTAAAGAGCAATTTGGTAATTACTTCCAAGAATTCCTTTAAAAAGTTGAAAAAAAAGTAGCCCAAAGAATATTGGTGTTAATTAAAAGATAGAATAGAAAAATGACAAAATGGGGTGCTTGACCGTAAAGGTAATGGTGCCGGCATGGCTATAACTTCATTTACCTGCAATGTCACTGGTGTACCTAACCTTCAGCTCTAGGAAAAGTGGAAGATTAGTTTTAAGACCATCTACATATGTGGAGTTTGCACAGGATTTTCTGTGGTTTGAGGAACAAGAGAAAGCACTGGAGGGTATTGATTTGATGATGTCATTTAGATGCCCTGTAAAAAGTGAGTGAACGAACAATGGCAATTCCACATTAAGAGTAGTGTGGAAACAGCCAGAATCAGTCATGTTGTAGGTTTCAAGAGGAAGTTCTCCCAAATGACCCTCCTGCAATGAGATGGATTCTGTGTTATGTTTCTGCTGTCTCCACTCCTGCATCTCTCGGCAGTATGTCCAAGCCCTCGGTGGTGTCATGCCATGTGCCTGAGTGACCCTGAAACTGCTGTTCTGATCGGTGGCGAAGGAACTAATCAAAATTTTTGCCAAGATGCCCTGTGGAAACTGGAAATTGGTGAGATGCTTTTTTGCTTGCAGTGATGTACGTGTTGACACTGGCTGCAACTGATCAGAGGGAAACTGAATTGGAATCGGTTTTTCCTATATGGGGATAGTAGTATCTGCCATACCTGCTGATCTGAACTTGAAAGTGGCTGGATCTAACTCGCTTTGCACACTACTTGTGTTCTGGTTAGCAGGGAAGCCAGCTCTAAGCTTTTAGCATGTTGGCGACTACTTTATGCAACTTTTCCCCCCACCCTCTTGCACATCTTGAGTCTTCACTTCTGTTGCTGATTTCACAGACAATGACTTCTGGTTCCCCATGGATCTCCCAGCACAAGGTTCCATGCCACAGTGTTCAAGGGGCCACAGTGCCACATTTGACCCAGAGACCAAGCGCATTTACATCTTCGGGGGTATGAGGGAGGCAAAGCGCTACAGCAACATCCATGTTCTGGACACGGCGTCTTGGAAGTGGCTTCATGTGTCTGTGAGTCGCAAGAGAAACAAAGCCTTGAGCAACCCAGAGAACAGTTATTATATAAGAGACATCCATTCCTTTATTTGTTTTTAAATTGTGTCCCAGTTTTCACCATGCGATTTACAACAATGTAATATGTGAAATTTAAAACATAAGTTACACTCCCAAAACATCAGGAACAGGGGTCAGCAAACTTTTTCAGCAGGGGGCCCGGTCCACTGTCCCTCAGACTTTGTGGGGGCTGGACTAGAATAGAATCATAGATTCCCTAAGCCATTCCTCATAAGGCATTGTTTCCAGGCATTTGACCATTTTGGTTGCCCTCTTCTGGACACATTCCAGCTTGTCAGTATCCTTCTTGAACTGTGGTGCCCAGAACTGGACACAGTATATAGACTATATTTTGACTATATTTTGGAGGGGGGAAATGAATGAATTCCTATGCCCCACAAATAATCCAGAGATGAATTTTAAATAAAAGGACACATTCTATTCATGTAAAAACACGCTGGTTCCCGGACTGCCTGCCAGACGGATTTTGAAGGCGATTGGGCCGGATCCGGCCCCCGGGCCTTAGTTTGCCTACCCATGTTCAAGAATTTAGAATCTTAAAAAAAGAGCAAACCATCTGAGAAGGTGTCTTTATCCCTGAGTCTTCCCCACTTTTGTAAGCACCTCCCCTCCATGTAAGAGAGTGTGGTGGATCACAGCTCAGGTGGGGAGTGATTGAGGCAGCTGCTGTCAGGTCTGTTAGGAAGGCATTGGAAAGGGGATGAATCCCAGCAATGGAGCTGTCTGTGGTGCTGATGCTAAGTCAGCCTAAAATGCCAAGCCTGTACAGTGACTGGTGATCTCTTCCTCAGGCTAAGGGTAAAGTGCCAACGCTGGCTTACCATAGTGCAACCATCTACCGAAAGGAGCTATTTGTCTTTGGAGGAGCTTTCCCTAAAATGTCATCCCTGGAGATGGGAGCTTGCAGCAACACACTCTTTGTTTTCAACCCCGAGTATGAGATCTGGTATCAACCCATTGTTGAGGGGGAGAAGCCCTTGCCTAGGCTTGGGTAAGTCTTCTTTGCTTCAGTGAGGAGAATATCTTAGTGCTGATTTCTTGATTTTTCTCACTGAAGTGTGATATTGGACAACTGCTTCATTGCTCTCATTTTTATTTTATTTCCTTGGCGGTTGGAAATAGCGTAATTGGTGCTTTCTTTGAAAACACTTGTACATTTTCCTGCGGGTATTTACTTTGTTTGATAGTGCTATAATGCCAAGGGACTCTGTGTAAACTCTGCCCCTCCTATCTTGTTCACATACTAAGTGCATTCAGACATCCTCTCTGCTTTATTCTCTCACACCCCTGTTCCCAGAATGAAGCTTACAATGCCATTTTTAAAACTCTGTGCAGTGGAAGGCAAGACTGTGGCTTGGATCCAAGGTGTCTCGTGTGGGCTGCATAACTTTATTGCATGCTGAGGGGGCATGCAATTTCAGGATCAGCTTGCAGGGGGATTGTCACAGATGGGAGAGAAGTATGAGAGCCTCATTTCACAAGTGGAGTGAGTGCCTCTTGCAGGTTTTAAGACCAGGCTCATATACTAATATTGATACAGCTGTGTAAATCTTGACGAAGTTTTCCTTACCTCCAACATGGGAGTTTATGTGTTTTGGCTAAAGACTTTTCAGTTCTCTTAATCAGAGAATTCACAAAAAGCTGCTGCTGGTCAAGAGAAGGAATTAATAGAAGCTTCTTCTCATTTTGCAGAGATCAGCTTAGGAGTTGGATCTATAGGTCTCCGGACCAAATTACACATTCCCTAATACGTTGCTTAAATAAAACTTTTAACTTTAGCAAATGGGGGAAATCCTGTCACTTCTGAGGAGTTAATGAGTTTGTTCTTAATCTAGATAAAATATTGGTGAATCTACTCAGGCAGTGCTGTAAAACTTGTGTTTACTTGATGCATTTCTCTAGTAAAAAAGCCTTTTGTGTTCCATGGTTCATATTACATTATGTTTATGTATGTCTTTTTTTGAGGGGGTTATATCCTGCCCTCCACTCTAGGGCTGTGTTCACATTACTGCCATAGATTTCAGTGAAGTTGTTTCCTGCTTTTACCCTATGCAAAGGTGTTCACACCTTCACCAAAGACAAAAGGCATAAGGATTCCAGTCATGTGAAGTTGATTTGAGAAACAATACATCAAACAGTAGTATCTTATAACAAAGTACAAGATACATAATGCATTTTGGATAACGTCATGTGAACAGATTATAAACCAGCACCGGAAACTCGGTGAGTGCACAGTAAACAGGAGTGTGAACACAGCCTAAGGTTGCAGGCCAGTTTATGTCAATAGATATTTTTTTTAAAAAAAATTACAGGCAAAACATAAAGCATAAACATTATTATATCTAAAACGAACTCACACTTTTTATTCTTCTGCTACCGAAAGGCATAATGAAGCTGATGTCTCTTATTAAAACTTTAGTTTTGAAAGTTGCTCTTGGATATTGGAACACCATAATTTGTTTTTAAGGTGTTGCTGAGGCTGGCCAAACATTTGGCATCTTTCCACCAAATGCCTTGCTAGCTTTGGAAATGGTGGAGCTGCTCATATACACCCCCTGTGGGTACCCCAGAATGGACACTGAGATTGACTGAAGCTAGGAAAAATCATTCAAAAATGTAAGACATAAAGTGGATTTCTAGCTATAGATGTTGCAGGAACTCTTTCATTTTCCTACGTTTTCCTTGTTCACTGTCTTTCCTTGCTTTTTCAAAGCCATTCGGCTACTCTGCTGAGGAACAAAATGATCATATTTGGGGGCCAGAAGACTTCCTTCTACCTGAACGACACACACATCCTAGATCTGGGTAAGAAGTTTGCCATTCCCTGCCTCAGTTTGGATGACTTGAAGTCCTCCGCCTGGTGAGGTTAAAGGAATCCCTTGAGGCGGGAGATGTCAGAAGTTGGTATATATTGCACACTGGTGTGAGGAAAGACTGATGCTAGCAGACAGCGACTTTGCCTCAAAACCTTTTGGAGAATGGATCAAAAATGACCCCTCACTGGCCATTGTAAGATTACTGGTACAGTAACAGGATTTATGGCCAGATGCAGTTACAGACATCTCTGCATTGTATGCAATAAGCTTCTTCAATTCCCATCCAGAGAGGAAGCTGTGTGAAGTCTATTTCAGCAAAAACAACAAAACCCTGTAGCACCTTAAGTGTAAAAAAGTTAGTGTGTGTGGAGAGGAAGTGAATGAAATGCAAAAAGTAAAGCCTTTGATGATCTAAAATCAATAGTTGTTTTATGAATGGTCACTAGTCAGGCCTTTTTGCATTTCTTTACAAATTGATACCATTGTTTACATTCCTCCTTACTCTGATGAAGCCAACTCTAGCCCACAAAAGCTTCCGCTGTAGCAATGTTCAGTGTTTTTAAGGTACCACAAACTTTATTCCCCCCCCCCAAGACGTTTGTTGCATCTGAAATCTTCCACTTTTCCCCATGTGCCTCTAGGTTTCATGGAGTACATTTCAGTTCCTTTTCTCTCTGGACAACCTTCAGCTCGCAGGTAAGCGCTTATTGTGGGGCTCTCTTGCATGAACAATGCTAGTGATTGTAATGGAAAGAGGTCTGAGGTGCATGTTTGAAGGGCTGCTGTCAGTCATGAGTTGGCATCCCTGGAGCCTGGGCTAGAAAAAGGCAGAGCTTTGAACTTGCATGTGCTGCTCTTCCCAGAAGCCTGTTAGTTGACAAGAGGAAACCAATCCTTGATTATTTTACTGCAGAAACGTGGAACCCGTATCCCCTCCCACTCCTGATGTTGCTGCCCTCCAGCTCCCATCACCCCCCAGCCAGCTTGACTAATGATCAGGGATGATGGGAGCTGGAGCCCAACAATATCAGGAATGACACAGGCTCCACATCCCTGATTTAATGGGTGAAACCTTCAAGCTGTTGGTATACCTGCCTATATCTAAGTTGCTAGGTAGCAGCCACCTTTTTCTCCTTGCAGTATTTGATGTGAGAGACTCATCACCGCATCACATGATGACCTAGAGGCAAAGCTTGCCACCTGCTTCAAGCAGCTAGTAGCTCTTTAAGGAGCGGATTGGCAGGGAGGAGTCTTCAAGTGTTGTTGTAGCTGCTCCAAGCAGCTGTTAACCCACCCTGAAAGGAGGAGTGTGGGGAGGTTAAAAAGGAGTCCTCACATTACCTCATAAGAGTGAACAGTTCTTTTTTTGGGTGAGATCACTCTTTAAAAAGCTATTTAACATTTTTGCATGGATGATATTTCCTCTGGAAAATGTGGAACAAATCAGAATTTGTACAGAGATGGACCAAAGAAATCCATGTTGCAAGTTTGAGTAGAACAGAGTTGGGGATAGAGATGAGCCTTCTGCTTTCAAAAAACATACCCCATGTAAGTTACACCAGACACACCCTAGCCTTTGCCTCCTCACCTTCCACTATCATTATCTACCACATCAAGATGGCCTGGTCCTGGCCACCATGTTGCCTCACAATCATGCAAGTGGATGATGTGATGTTATGGACTCCAGGTAAGTCTACAGAAGTTGGTGATGGCTACACAATACATTTGAAGAAAATGGGGGAGCCAGACTGGAGCAGTGGGGGGCATATTAGCTGGGTGGGCGAGACAAATGACCCTAGATGGCCAGGCAGGAAGTGAGGAACTGTGGTGTTCAAGGGTACAAGCTCTCACTTTATTCTAATCCTTAAGAATCCATCTTCTTCCAGTTTCCATGCGGCCATTCCAGTGTCTGATCAGAAAGTGCTTATAAGCGGAGGCTGTGGTGTCAGAGGAGCCTTTCGGGATGCATTCACGTTCCATCTTGGTAAGTCCTTGCAGTGCTTTTGCTACCAGTACTCCCTCAAGATGTGGGGAGGTTTGCTACCACCCATTAACCCTTTTCCATTGCAGATACCTTGACTTGGAGTGCAGTCAAGCATAGTGACCTTTGCTCTGTGCCCCGGGCAGGCCACACACTGCTCAACTTGACTTATGCCCCCCAGACGGATGCAGATAAGGAGAACCAGGGCAAGCACAATGCATGCACGGTTCTGGTCTTTGGGGGGTCAGACCGTGCTGGCAAGTTCTACAATAGTACAAGCAAGCTGCAGCTGGACCTCGAGGTGACAAGGCCTTCCTTGGACCCTGCTTGAGTCATTGGGAGTCCTGTGTCTGGACCAAGAAGGCAAGATCAGAAAGACTGAATATTGGAAGAGTACAAGTGGATGGGTACAGGAATGCCAGTGGGAACAGAGGTTGTGAAGACAACATCATCCCTCTCTGAATACCTTGCTGATGATCTTGCTGGTTTCATCCCATGTAGGAGAAACAAAATGGGTTTTCAGGAGATCAGGCAGAGGGTTTTTACTTTATTATTTGCATTTTGCACTCTGTCACTTCAGCGTAATCTCCCCCATCCCTCACTGTTGCTGCTCATGAACCCCATATTCTATGATATGCCCTAAACAGTCAGTCCTGGATGTAATAGTGCCTCAGCTTAATCCTTGCTAGTGGAAAGTACCCTGAAAATGAATGAATAAATACTGTGGGATGTTTATAAACTGAAGGGCATATAGATTTTTGAAAGCTGGATCTGGATTATACCAATGCATTTCTATACCCTTCCTCCTTGCTCCTGTTTCTTCCCATTCTATTGTGTTCCTGCTTTTAATCTTCTGTCCCCTGTCAGTTTAACCAAGCCCCACCTCCCCAGCAAAAAAAATTATAATCCAAACCCAAATTGTGTAATAAAGCATGTGCAAGAGTTGTGATAAAAATAATCTGTCTTTGTTTTATTTATGCTATGAAACTTTGCTGGAGGCATGGAGAGAAGCAATCTCATTCCCAGTACCTCCTAAATTATGCACATTTGCTTAATTTATACACACATAATCCACCTCTTTCTTGCTGTAGAACTACTTTTTTTAAAAAGTGCAAAGTATACACACTCCTAATTAACACTTCAAAGAAGTGTGTTCTGACCTCTCCGAGGAAAAACGTCAGCCCCTGTGAGACTCAGAAGATGCCTAGTTCCTGCCAGTGTATTGCACCAACTCCCATTTTCACCATAACTTCTTTGCTATGTTGAGATGCTGTGGCCGTGTGCTTAATTTGGCTGGCAGGCACTACTTTAGCCCCCAGTCTGGCAGCCCTGATCCCATAGATCTCTCTGCAATTATGCATCTTAGCAGCTGTCTCCTATGCAAAAGGCTTTTCCATTTCCATTTACTTCTACAACATAAATAAATGGGATTTATGATTTAGGCCTTTGGACAGGAAAAAAAAGCTTGCTTGGGGTGCTACTGAAGAAGTTATTTTTAAAAAGTAGCTAAGCTGCTGTTTTGTCTAAATTTTTGTGCAGTCCAGCCAGCAGGATAGTACCTTTGCCACCCAGAGTATAACAAGCAAGATAATATCAACTGAACTTCACACACAGAATAGTCAGAACCTCTTTTCTCTTTTAATCTCCTTTTACAATTGTCAAAACATGATCAAAGGTAAGGTCTTGTTAGGTGCTTTAATGGAGTTGCATTATTATTATTATTATTATATTTATTTACTATTATTATTTATTGAATTTAAATACCACCCTATACCAGAGGGTCTCAGGGCTGTTCACAGAATAAAACCAGAATAAACTATGCTGGTGGAGTGCATCTCCCTCTCTTAGCAGGAAATCATGCAAGGTGTGGTTCTTCCAGATGGTGGCACATAGGAGAGTCCCTTTATGGGCAAATTATTATTACTATTTATTTATTTATTAAATTTATATACCACCCACAGGACTCACAAGATAAAATCACAAAATAAGAACTCAAAATACATGATCAATTAAAAAAAAATTATGCCCAAATCCTCTTCAGTAAGAAAATGGGGCAGCTTTAGACTCTTAGTTCTGAAGGGGTATCTGGCTGCCGTGATGGATGGCTGGTTTGGAACGCTTCCAATTCCAAGAGAGCTTTGTTGATTCTGTTTATTGTAGGGAATGGCGTAAGATCCACTTTAAACCTGCCAAGACAAATGAATAGTTAGACGTAGAGGCTGTGGGAGTTAATGTAGTGATTAGGGGTAGACAAAATGTGTCAATTTTGGTTCTCTGTTTCTCACTTTCCCACAGCAATTTGATAATAAAAAAATTCATCAGCATCCACACTTTCCCCAACTGCAGTTTTGCAAATCATTCCCCCCTAATTTAATGCATTTCTATATGTTCTTTTCACTAACATACACATTTTCATGCACACCCTACCCCAGTATATGCATTTCTGTGCACATCACTTGGCTGGAGAAAAGCACCACAAAACTGGGAGAATTGTGAATTTCTAAGGATGGCTTTGTTTCGGCTGTCGTATTGTTTCAGAAAGTGCAGATTTGCCTTTAAATGCAAACAATATCAAATATTTCCCCTATCCATAATAACAATATATTCTGAGAATAAATGCTCCACCCACAAGCCATGATCCCGTGAAATAAGCTCTTGCACAAAAGCTTCATTGGTGTAAATACTTTCCCCCCTATTAATTGTAGCATGCATTTCGAGGGGGGTGGGATTCACTGGGATTTTGGCTGGGGAGGGAAGGTCTAATCTTCCCCTCCCCTGCATTTACTTTGGTTCCCTCATCCTTGCTATTAAATGGAACAAAAACGGCTGTTGCGATTGCCAGTGATGCACCAAGCATCTTGTGTAGCTAGATGTCAGCAACCAAAGCAGGAGCCATTTAGGCCAGGCTTCCTCAACTTCGGCCCTCCAGATGTTTTTGGCCTACAACTCCCATGATCCCTAGCTAGCAGGACCAGTGGTCAGGGATGATGGGAATTGTAGTCTCAAAGCCTGATTTATGCAAACAATACAGAGCTGGGATGTGGAAGACAAAAGGTCTAGTGGACATCCTAATTCTGGGCTGTTTAGGTGAGAGGGTGGTGTTTCACGTGTCATCTTGAACTGGGATGACTCACTGCCTGCCTTCCAAGTGTAGATTGGAACGCTGCACTTTTTAATTTTCTGTTTTTTTAAAATAAACACAAAGTGATAAGCAACGTTGGTCACATTCAGAGTACACCCATCTAAGTCAGCAGACCTAAGTCACTTTAGCCAGCTTATTTCAGTGGGTTTATTTTTAAACACCGTGACTTCGTACAGGTATTGCCCCATGCTTCATACAACACATGAATGTCAAAATATAAAACATAACAGCATTGCACTTCTGACTTCCCTTCCTCCCCAACACAGAATCACTTAAAGTTTATCCAATTTGTCTGCTACTTCAGTAGGTATTATCCCCCCCACCCCAACCAACCCCCAAGTATGACTGCCAACTAGGCCAATGGGATCACACCAGTTGCCCTAGCAACTAGCAAGGCATAGTTCTGCTTACCTCCCAGCATTGAAAACTTGGGGAACCAAGCATAGGTCAGCCATGGTTACCTGCAGAAAAGCAGAAAGAAATGTTAAAGCAGTTCCAAGAGCCCTTCAGCTTTTCGACCTAGCGGGGATTGTGTTTTCTCAAGAGTTAAATTATAGTGGTGACATTTTGATGTGGCTGGAATATCAGCTCAGAGACCGGTGGAATGACAGTGGAGAAGTCTCTCTGCCTCCTCTTCTATCTAATGTATCAGAATAATAGAATTGTATAGTTGGAAGGCATCCCGAGGGTCATCTAGCCCCACCCCTTGCAATGCTGGAGTCAAAAAAGTGTTTGGCATCATGTGATGGCAGTGATCCTATGGGAGGCACAGCGCTGAGCAGTTTGATATTAAAAGCAACGAGAAGAGGCAGGGAATGTGGAAGACAACACAATACAAAATTCTGCTTACAAAAATATCCAACGGTTTGACATTAAATAATGTACTGTAACCCTTTGCAATTCAGTTTGCTGGGAAACTCCAGTTCACTATTTTCTGTAGCTCAGCTCATTAACTGGATATGGATTTATTTATTGTGATATTTATACCCCCGCCATTCCATTTCGTATTAGAATACCCAGGGCAGCTGATATGAGCAGTTTAAAAAGTATTGTGAACCATTTAAAAATGTTCAGGGGGGAAAAATCAAGCCACACACTTGAGCAGCAGAAGAAAAGAACCAAAACAAAGTACCAGGTATGATTAAAATCAGCACTTGGTAGTTGGCAGGCCGCTTGGAACAGGAAAATCTCTAGCTGATGAAACGCCATTGAAAGGGGCTAGATGGCTCACTCGGGGCTGTTTCAACTGACCTAAATGAATGAGCAGCATCCTGCAGCTGAAGATAGTCCTTTTCAGGTATCCTTTTCAGCCAGGAAGTATTGTATTAGATTTGTAGTATAATGTGGGGGCATGTGTAGACTTTGGTTACCATTGTTATTTTTGTATTCAGATATGTTGGATTTGCTAATTTGGGGACGTGTGTGTGTGTGTGTGTGTTTGTGAGGCTTGCTCTCCTGTTCCCTTTTAATTCTCTGTTGGCTGGGTGCAGAGGTGGGTCTGCATGAAGGAGATGACGGCAAGAATATAAGTGCATTAAACAGAACTGGATTTGCAAGAACCCCTTTCAACTAACATTTCCTTGAGGCACCCGAAAAGATCTTCTACACATTTTGGGGCCTTGGAAGGAGAAAGAACATAATGGTCACGCCCCCATCTCTGTACATACAACAACCAGAGTAACAGCTTGCACGCTATTCTTTGACATTTTGATTGGGGCCTGCTAACGGTAATATCCTAACATGGAAATGCAGGGTGATTACTGTCAGCAGGTGGCACTGTTGCTCAACTCTTGCTGTGGCCAAGAATTGGGGGGGGGGGGTAACGTTCAGTCTTTTGCAAGAGGTCCCTAAAACAATTAACTGGGGTAGGGAGAGAGAGGAATAAGTAAACTATTAGCTTACTGTGTCCTTGGATCTCTACTCGCTTGGCCTCTGCGTTGATACCAGTGCACAGATAAGACAACATAAGAACAGCCTGCTGGATCAGGCCAATGGTCCATCAATCCAGTTCTCTCAGTGGCGAACCAGATGTCTATGGGAAACTCACAAGCAGGACCTGAGCACAAGAGTGCTCTCCCCTGCTGTAGTTTCCAGCAACTGCTATTCAGAAGCTTTGCTGCCTCCAGCTGTGGAGTCAGAGCACAGCCATCATGGCTGGTAACCATCAATAGCCCTCTCCTCCATGAATTTGTCTAATTCTCTTTCAAAGCCATTGAAGTTGGGGACCACCACTGCCTCCTGGGGGAGTGACTTCCACATTGTGACTATGTGCTGCATGAAGAAGCACTTCTTTTCTTTATCTGTCCTAAATCTTCCAACATTCAGCTTCACTGGATGTCCACAATTGATTTCTTGCCACCCTGACTTAGGAAATCTGTGGAGTTCCTTGTTGGCACCCTGGTTACCCAAACCTTGGTAATTCTGAGTTTCTCGTTATCTTGGTCCTCAGAGGGACAGGGTCACATCTTGCCTTACCTCATCCCCAACACAGTAGCGCCCAGCTGTTTCATGCAGGATCTGCTCCAAAGCTTCAGGAAAAGAAAACGGCATGTTGTTGGAAATCGAGAACACACTCTTTGTTTTTCAGCATAGACAAATCACACTGCTAAATTGGGCAGTGTTTTCATAAAGGAACATTAAATGTCCTGGTTATTAAATGGCAAATATCTGGACCTCCCAAGGAGGGTATTGCATCGGTTTTGCTTCTCCCCTGTTTTTCAGCGCTGTGCTGAATTAAGCCATAGCTTGGCCTTGGATATTGTCCTAAACTGGGCTCATGGTTTAGTTCTCTCCAGACTAACTGTGAGCTATAACAAAGGTTTGTTCTTGGTTGGCTTGTGAACTAAATGAGCCCAAGTTTGGACCACATGTTTATGCAGGGGTGAGGAAGCCAGTAGGCCAGATCCATATTTCCCCAGCCCTACCAGGTGAAATTTGAATGATAGGTGTGGGTGCCCCCCTGCCAATCACCTGACATCACTATGTCAGATGCTTCTGTGATTTGAAGTCCCAACTGTTGGGACTTTGTTCAAAGCACAGGGTGAGGCTCTTTGAAAGCCTTTTTCCAAACAGCCTTATGCTGCTCTTTAAACTTGTGCTGCCTGAGACTAATAGGAGCTTAATCCAAAGCAGCTGGAGGGATACCAGATTGATGGAGGCTGGCTTAACTGTTCCACCAGTGTCTCCCAGTACAAGCTGGACAGGAGGACAGCTTTCCCCTCAAAACCTACCTGGCTAGCAGATGACTAAAGTCCAGCTAAAAGTTTCAACCTGGGACTCACCTTTGAAACCACGAGAAATGCAGTACTTTGCCCAGTCTTGCTTCTTCTCACCAAATTGCGCCAGGACAGTCAAGTTCTGATAAAATGTAGGAAGAGCCTGCAGGTTAGATTGCCTCTACTGCACAACACCCAGAAGCGTCACCATATGGTGGCTAATAAGTAAATATTAATAATAAAAAGAGAAGGGAGGTTGGAAAACTACTTTTGGGGTGTGTGAAGGTATGGAAAAGACAATTATTCAGATAGCGAGGCTTTAATTTATGATATATTGCAAGGGTAGCTAAACTCTGTCTTTCTACGGGTGGAACTCCCATCATCCCAGACCCTCAGTCAGGGTGTCTGGGGCTGATGGGAACCAGAGTCCAATAACATACAAAGAGCCGCAGATTCCCCACTCCTGCTGTAGTGTTATGTGCCTTTTGAACTTTAAGGCTGAGGCAAGACAAACAGGTATTGTCTTGTTTTTATCCCTAGGGACTTTTTTGTTTGGAACAGATACAAAGAGGACGACAGACAATGGGTACTGAGTAAGCACTAGTACAACACAGTATGAGGGCAAGGGTCATCTGCAATACTATCTGTATTCATTACTCCCACCTTCCTGGGAGAGGCCTTCAAGATGCCTTTTTTACTGTGCATTCATGATTATTTGCACACTCATGATGGTGTGGGGTGGTTAAGCATGATTCTGCTTACATTAGGCTTCGCACCTGCAAAAGTGTCAGGATAATAATACTATTTTGTGTTCAATCAGTTCCAGTCCTGTACCTTCTGCTAACATCCTGTCACTTTTTATTCTTCAAATGTTGCAGTTGTTGTTTTTTTTTTTGCACTGCAGTGCAAAAGTGCCCTTCCGGGGGAAAATAATGTTGTAACGTTGAGGAAGCATTGCTTCCATTTGGAACGATGTGTGGCTGGTCTAGTTTAAATCCACCCCCAATTTTGCACTATCACTGTGTCACTTATATATTGCAGAATATACATCCAGGGGGTAACCCAATTGGGAGGCGTGTTCTGAACCACGGGCCCAAAGGAAGGCTCGTGGGAGTGGTTTGGTGCAGGAACACCAAAGGAGGACGTCAAAAACATAACGGCCAATTATAGGGCTTTATTAAAGAATGTGGTGCTGTGGTCTAAACCACAGAGCCTAGCGCTTGCCGATCAGGTCGGTGGTTTGAATCCCCGTGATTGGGTGAGCTCCCGTTGCTCGGTCCCTGCTCCTGCCAACCTAGCAGTTCAAAATCACATCACGTGCAAGTAGATAAATAGGTACCGCTCTGGCGGGAAGGTAAATGGCATTGGTTCGCCAGAAGCGGCTTAGTCATGCTGGCCACACGACATGGAAGCTCTACGCCGGCTCCCTCAGCCAGTAAAGCGAAATGAGCGCCACAACCCTAGAGTCATCCACGACTGGACCTAATGGTCAGGGGTCCCTTTATCTTTATTAAAGAAGGTGTAGCCTTACATCAAAGCAGTCTATAGCCTTTATAGATGCAGGACAGACTCTGTGGACAAGCCATTTCCTTGCTGCGGTGTCTGTCCCATGTCTGCAAAGGCTAGGAGACCTGGCAAGCTGCTTTGCTGTAAGCCTACAACGTATTTGATAAAGCACCAGAACTGGCCATTCTGATGTTTTTGACATCCTTTGGTATCCCTGCACCCAACCACTCCCACACTGCATCATTTGCAGTCAGTAGTGAACTCTGATCCAACAGGGTTAAGGATGGATAGGCAGGCCCAGAAACTGGGCAATTACCTGCAAGGGTTGAATTCCAGAAGCAATGTGCTCTGAGATCATCCGCACCTGGGCTCTCTTCTTTGGATCCCGGGGCAGGAGACTAGGTTTTGGACGCGTCTCCTCCAGGTACTCTATTATTGCTATCTGCAGTAAGTGGAGAGACTTTTAGACAATAATGGCCCGGGGGTGGGGGGTGGGGAGTGGTTGAAATGGAGACAGTGGTTCCCTGGTGCAGATCAAGGAGTGAGAACTCTAAAGTGGTACTTCCCAAATGTTCCCCCCTCCCATGGATTTGATGAGGGTTTTGCTGGACCACTTAGTCATTTTTCTGTCTGCTGCAGCAATTGTAATGTGGCTGTACTAGATACTGTATGACTCTTTAAATGGTATTGCTTTTATTTTCTATATATTATAAAATAATTATATAAACTGTAAGATATAAAAGAAGCAATAGAAATACAATTAAAAAACAATACAAATGTTCAACACAACGGATGCGCCATTACCTGTCTTTGGCGACAAATCCACAGGTAAGCCATGGATCACCTGAATGAAGCTTGTGCACCACAAGCTCTAGATCCACTTGGATTAAACCCAAGGATAGGGAGCCTGGGGCTTTACAGATGATGTTGGGCTTTACAACTCCAGTCGCCTCTCATCAGCTATGCAGGCTGGAGCTGATGGAAGCTGGAGTTCAACAACCTCTGGAGGGCCACAGGTTCTCCATCTGTCTTTCAAGCTAATCTGGAAATATGCTAGTAGTAAAAGCATATCCCGTGTAAGGAATGAATCTCATGTCTCAGAACAATCAGTATGGAACCACAGGTAGGATGGGATTCTTCAAGCAACATCAGCGTGGGATTAACTTCATGGTGAAAAGAAACCCATTTAACGGTGCTCCTAGGTGTTCCTATCCCACTCACAATAGCTTTCCTTCCAGCAAGTCCCAAGCCCGCTCCTGAAATCTGGAGTGCAAAGTCCTTTGCCTGGGCAGC
Organism: Lacerta agilis; assembly: GCF_009819535.1. NCBI lineage: Eukaryota > Metazoa > Chordata > Lepidosauria > Squamata > Lacertidae > Lacerta > Lacerta agilis. The sequence goes on from NC_046312.1 coordinate 28,032,519, forward strand.
AGAACCAAGTAAATAATTAATACAGATTGCTTACTCACTGACTGCGAGAGGGTGATGCCATCAATTTTGAGGGCTGGGACTTGCTGCATTGGGTTCACTGCTTGGTACTCTGGTGTCAGCTGTGGAGACAGGACAGTTCCTAAGAAGTTTTGGCTCAGCTACTGAAGCCCAGAAGAGCAAAGCTTCCCCCTTGCAGATGCACCACCCTGCCTGCTGTGCAGACCACATCCTGGTGTCTCCTTACCTGCTGCCCTCCATCCTTCAAAAGGTTGACAGGTGCTGAATCATAGGCAATTCCTTTCAGAGCCAGTGCTGCCAAGAGAAAGGGTGACATACAGTTTTAGGATGCTACCTACTCCAATTTATCTATTTTTATCACTTCATTTTTAAATGCCCTGCTACAGTGCTCTGAGCACAGTGGAAGTTGAAGCAACAAAACAACAAAAATTTGTAGAATCAGCATCACAAGAACTTGTAAAAATACGGATTTAAGAACTAAGGTGTGCTTTAAGAGCAAATATGAGAACCAGGATTTTGTTTCAAAGGGGGTCAGCTACTGTGCTCATTTATGTTTAAAGCAACAGCAGTGGTTTCTGTGGAACTAATTCACCTTCCTCACTAAAGGTTAAACTAGATGTGACTTGAGAAGACAGATTTGCTGTTCAGGTGTCGTCTCTGTTTAAATATAAAGCAAGGGGTGTCTAACACTTTCCACAACAGGTAAGCATGGGTGAGATGGGGCCGAACTCTTTCACCCTCCAGTTGTTGCTGAACTACATCTCCCAGCCCTAGCAAGCATGGTTGGTGGCCAGGGATGATGGAAGTTGTAGTGCAGCAAGATCTGGAGGACCAAAGGTTCCCCACTCCTACACTGAAACAACAAACCAGACACCAGGCTGCTTCACCATGTTCTGTAATCTGGAGAGAGCAGTTCAGTTAACATTATTGATGCTTTATTTGACTGATTGTTGTAAACCCCACTACTAGCCAAGGTCAGTCTTGTTTATCTTGCTAGATTATATCAGGTTATGAGCTTCAACAGACAGAACCTTTAAAACCCAAAGTCTTCCAGCATCCTTCGAGTGTTTCCAGAGTGACTCTAAAGAATGTAGGAAATGCAGACATCTGGATTGTGCTATTTTTATGTAGAAAATATGTATCTAATTAATCACAGTCCTCAGATAAAAAAGATCAGCCAAAGAGAGAAGGAGCCGCATAAAAATCCTTATGAGCGCAGAAATATTTGGGAATTTCTATATTGTGTACATTGCAATATAGGAGTAAATGTGGCCTATCTCACAAATGTTTTCTGCCACAGAAGAGGGCTACTTCACACATTACAGAACTTCCTGCATGTAGTGCAATTTATGCAAAGGAATAAAAAATTAAACTTCATGCGTTAACAGTGCAATCCTAACCATGTTTGCTCAGAAATAAGTCCTATTTAATTCAATGGGGCTTACTTCCAGGTAAGTGGGGTTAGGACTGCAGCCTGAAACATCAATTTTGATGTAGCTGCACATGTTGGACACATGGGCTGTATCCAACTGCTTTCTCCTAAAGACAATCTGCACAAGGTTGCACAATATTTTCCCATTTTTTGCAGTGCAGTCCTATATGTGTCTACTTAGAAGTAAGCACCACTGAGCTCAGTCATGCTTGCTTCCAGATAAGTGTGAATAGGGTTGCACCCTTAAAGTACAAACTTGTCCTCTGTATTCTCACAATCTAGGAGCTTTCCTCTTTCCACACCAAACTAATTCTAGCATTTGCTCCCAAGACACATTTCAATCTTCAGAAATGGCTGATCTTACAGATATATGTTTGCTGCTCTGTGGTTTAATAAATCACTTATTAGCTGCGTTTTGGTGAAGAAATGCAAAAGACTCTTAACTGGCAGCATCCTACAGAATAGGATTCCATGCCTGTGCTTACCAATTCTCACTCTCCAAGTGCAGGAACTTCTGAAATAAGTATAGAGGACTGGCTGTAGGGATGGGGGTGGGACAAGGGAAAAAAGTAAGTTACAGTTGAAGCAGACTCACTAATATTAAAATAAATGTTAAAAGTTACCAAGTCCATAGAAAACAGACAGAGATAATTTGTTTTGGTGTTTTTTTCTTTTAGGACAAGACAGTCCTGCCATTTGTCTTGTGATTCTCCTGAAAAGGAAATTGACTCACTTTGCAAACAGCATGTTTAGACAATAGTGGCCTCACGGATTCCTATTTCTTCTTCTGAAATACTGGCATTTTCCACTGTTGACCCCTCCTCATCCCCCACCCTACCCTGCAAATCCCAAACAGCTATAAGATGGAAAGCTCACTTTCTAAACTTTGACTGAAGGACTGCCTGCAGACCAGCAGCTTCTACTCCAGAGGAATGTTATAGCAAAGTGTGTGGGAAAAGTCACACAACAATGCTATGATATTAAAACAAAGCCTCACCTACCAGAAACCCACTTTTATCTCACCTTTTTAGAAGCCTCCATGCTGCATGTGGTGCAGGATTCTCAAAATGAAAGCCAGCTCACACTGTCTAAAACTTGCAGGGAGGGTGAGAGGGAGGAATATTTCCCTTGCAGCCAATCAGAGAAATTTCATAATCCCACCCTTTTAGCTATCAGATGGCAAAACAGAGAAAGACAAAGATCTCATTGCTTAGTACTTTTAGCCAGATACCGGGGTGGGGTGGGGGGGAGACTAGAGCTGTGTGACTTTTTTTTTTTTAAGGCAAGCTGAGCCTGTAGTTATTTACTGCAGGGACAGAAAAACTGTGGTCCTCCAGATGTTGTTAGACTTCATCTCCTGCAACCATCATACTGTATCTGGATATTCTCTGCCCTGAAAAGAATCTTTTAGAAAGACCCTAAAGGGTTGTGGCAAAATAAATTGGGGGGTGGAGAAAGTGCACAGTGGAGCAATTGCATAATTACGCTTCAGCAACTGACCTTCAACTTTATCGTGTTTTACAATCAAGCTGGTAAAAGAACTGTAAACAACCCTGAGGTCCTTTTTGAAATAGTGGGTACAAACGAGATAGGTAGAGAGCTTGGAAGCCTGACTAACCAGTGACACAGGAAACTGCCTTATACTACAGTTCCAGTTACAGGTAGTTAGCCGTGTTGGTCTGCCATTGTCAAAACAAAATAAAATAAAAAATTCCTTCCAGTAGCACCTTAGAGACCAACTAAGTTTGTTCTTGGTATGAGCTTTCGTGTGTATCTGAAGAAGTGTGCATGCGCACGAAAGCTCATACCAAGAACAAACTTAGTTGATCTCTAAGGTGCTACTGGAAGGAATTTTTTATTTTATTTTGTTTTGCCTTATACTATGACAGACTATTGACCCATCTAACTCTATTGCCTGCATTGACTGGTAGCAGCTCTCTAGGGTTTCAGGCAGAGGTCTTTTCTTGGGAGATTTGGGGTATTAAACCTGGGACCTTTTGCATGAGCCACAGTGTCTCCCAAAGGGGATGGGGATATGGGACCAGGATTATTCCAGTTTAATAAACCTCAGAACAAAGATTTATGATGTATCCCTGGTTGCCCAGAAGGCAAAACTCCATTCTGACTTTGTCTCCCGCTCCAGTTTGTTGTTTATCAAGCTTAAGTCCTATACTTCAGAGTATTCCTCACTGAACTTCACAGGATATCCTTCTGTTCTTGGTAGACGGGTACAGGGTAGCTCAGTTAGTTACACGGGGAAATTGCCACAGCAAAAAGAATTAAAATGCGTATTAAGCTTTCGTCTGAGCAGAATATTTAATTCAAATGGAAGCCTGGGTACAAGGAAAGAATATTTAGGAAAAGAATATTCAGGAAAAAACAAGGAAAAGAAATACAAACAGCGTGTTCCTCTAAGCACCCATCGCCAACATGTTGTCCGGATGTTTTGGACTACAACTCCCATCAGCCCCAGGCAGCTGGCTTTGCAAACACAAATGTATCTTTTCCTCTTCCCCATTGTTGTAATAGCAACTACCTTCGCTAATGCGGCACACATCCTGTGCAGTCCTTCGTCTCTCTCTAGCCGAAGAACGAAGCTATGCTTTTTTGCTCAACGGGGCATTGGCTATATTAGGAGTAGCCGCCCCCTCCTGTTCCACGCTGGCGTTTTACTGCCGGCCAGCCTTGAATGGAGACTTTGTTCGAGAGTATACGCTTTTCCCGTGAGTCAGTGGGATTCTGGGAGTTGTAGTTTCAGCTCATTCCGAAAGTCTTAAAACTGGCCCTCTTTATTCCTTAGGCTTTAAGGCGGCAAGCAAGAATTTAAAAGAGAACACCCCAGAAAATGCACATTTCAGAGAGGCAGCTGTGTCAGTCTTTTGCAGCAAAAAGCGAACCAAAGCTTGGGCCGCCAGGACCCAGTTTGGCAAATTAGGCAACTTATTTTACAAAAAGGTAAAATACGGTTATATTTGCCTTGACAACTGCAATACATATAGCATTAAGAAAATATCGGGTTAAACTGAAGGCTTCTTTATTTAACCCAGAGCAGTAAAGAAATTTCTGAAAAGGCTAAAAACAACAACAACCCTACCCAATGTTCCCAGAAAGCGAATTGTAAGCAGTCTCTACCCTAGCTCCTGGTTACAATTTTCCCGATTCTCATCCTTGCTTTCCAAAGACCAGTGGACAAAATCTTGGCACAGACTTGGTCTACTTTGTACTGCCTCTCCCTCAGCAGAAAGAGGGGCGGATGATGAGTGTCTCACCCTAAAAGGAATTTGATATAATGAGGTGTTAAGTTTAGCTCCTCGCCTGCTAGTGTGAATTTCTGCATCAAGTTAATTCACATCACGTTGGTCCAATAAAAATGTCACATCACCTACTCTGTGAACCTTTAATTATTTTGCCCATCACGTCCAACAATCAACTAGATCCTCAGATTGATCCGTTAATTTTTAATTTCACATTTCCCCCTTTTCTCGGCCAGATCACGCTATCAAAGCGGCTTGTTTTCCTCTGAAAGAGCAGGAAATGGGAGTTTTAAATTAGTGTATTTATTGTCTTCAAACAGCTCTGCTAGCCCATGTTTTAGCAGGAACTTTTGTATGTACAGATGTCCTTTAAACATGTCTAGCCCTTCTCTGATAGGTAACCCTAGGATACAGTTTTTCAGAGTATTTCAGAGATAGTAGCTTGTCACGTCAAAATGCAGAATTATGAAGTCACTTCTGATGTCACCATAGAGTACAATTGACAGTATGATTGTATCTGGATCATCCCTCAGTCTGCAGTAGAGGCAGGAGACTAAGGCAGCCCCTCTGCAACAAATATACAAAAGGTGTTGCTTGCTGCCCTTCTTGATGCCACAGTGCTTACAGAGACGTGCAGAGGATGCTAGGTTTTACTGAACGTCGCAAAACTCCGCCAGTCCATCCAGGTGCGCACAGCCTTGCCTCAAGGACTACGCTTCCCAGAATGCAGTGGGAGCCCCTGTAATTCCCCACCAATCTCGTCCCTCGCTCACGTGGTGAGGAACGGCAAACTCTTTCGCCCATCATGCCTTTCGAACGCGGACTCTCCTTCCCGTGGTGCATCGGGCGCAGGCAAGGTAGGGGTGCCGGCAGGAGGCGCCTCCTGTCTGGCCGCGAATGCCGCTGGCGGCGAACGACAACGGCCAGGCCGTACCGGCCGGCCTGCGGCAGCGAAAAGCTCTCCGACTGAAAAGCGGCCCTACGCCGACGCCCTCCGCGCCTCGGAGTCCCGGCTGGTTCTGGAGCCCGCTTGGCCTCGTCGTTTTCCTAAGCTTCGCAACCCGCTTCTATCGCCTACGGGAGCCGCCACACATCTGGTGAGGGGCTGTGGGGTGCCATGGTTACGAGGGTGGGGCTTAGATTCGGAGGCGGGGCTTGTGCGAAATGAGTTTCCATGATCTAGAACCCACTTCATCAGACGCGTTAAACGTTACCTTCCGTTGATAGGTACACAAATACGCTTGTTGTTGTTGTTTTTTAAACTGCCTTGATATTTTAATTTTACTTTAAAAAAAATAAGGTGAGGTTTAAATTGTATTAAATACAACATATCTATTTTTGGCCTTTCCTACAAAAAATCTCAGGGTGCCAAATGTAAGTCCCCTTCACCATTTTACATTGCAACAAACTTACGAGAGAGCTTAAGTGGTCCATTGTCCCCAAGTGTAGATCTGCTTAGTGTTTTGTTTCATCATCACACTGAACAGCTAGGAGTGGCAAAGACTGATGTGAGCTGGAGGCTAACAGTCACCTTTTACTCTTTTCCCTTCCCTTTCATAGCTGGGATGAAACACATTTTGGAAAGATGGGAAGCTATTACATTAACCGAACCTTTTTCTTTGATGTCCATCCACCTCTGGGGAAGGTAAATAGCGAACACCAATTCTTGCAAACTTTGATATCTAAGTTCCAGTTACAGGTGGGTAGCCGTGCTGGTCTGCCATAGTCGAAACAAAATTCCATTTCATGCGGCTCAATGTGGTGCCTTCCATAGTTCCAGTTACAGGTGGGTAGCCGTGCTGGTCTGCCTGGAAAGAATTTTCTATTTTGATATCTAAGAACATTCCTTGACAGCAGAACATTCTCATCCTGGTTCAGTTACATCATCATTGTGGCTAAATTATGTCTCTTTATTAGATCCAAGTTAGTGCTCTAAAAGTTATAAACTACTTCATCTACTTCTGCTTGAATAAGGTCAGTCCTCTTCTCTCTCTAGATGCTGATAGGACTTGCCGGTTACCTGAGTGGCTATGATGGCACATTCCCTTTCCAGAAGCCAGGGGACAAATATGAACAACATAACTACATAGGAATGAGAGGGGTAAGACTGTGGGGCTTCTTAAATAACCAGAGGTCATATATGGAGAAGACCTAGAGTTTCCCTCCTTTCTCTCTGCTTCCAATAAACATGTGTTTATGTTTCAAGAATGGGTTTTGATTCCAGGTAATACTGTAATCTCCATTTCTAAAGCTGTACTACATCTGATGGTTAAAGTAATCTAACATTTGGTAGGATTCGGAATGAGTAGAGAAGAGGAATGAAAAACCTATGTGCAATGTTCTTTTAGTTGTCTCATAGTTTTTGAAACTAGTAACTTCAGTTAACTGCAGGGAGGAGGGAACCAGTCTCTCTCTCTCAGAATTTTTCTGTCAGTTATTTTTAGTGCAGGGTTGTGTTTTCCTCATGCCCTTGGAGGTATCACTGTCAGCAGTTTTGATTCTCAAACAATATTACATTTGGTGTTGTGGTTAGAGTTGTCAAACCAGGACAGGTGAGACCAGGGTTCAAATGGCTATATCACAGGTTTTTTGGGGGGGGGGATTAAATGAAGATGGGGGAAACTATCTACATCACCTTGAACTTGTTTGAGAAAGGTGGGAGTGTTGCAAATATAGGGAAAGGGGAGAATAAGCTGTGGGGTGGTTATATTTCCTCATTGTATGCCTTAATGGAAGCTTTAGAATTAGCAATACATTATTTGGGCAGAAGTGAGGATGAAGGAGAAGGTAGGGTGGTGGAGGATCAGATTTGGAACCTTTCATCTGTTTTATCTCTAGTGGAATATTTCTATCATGAGATCCTGACTAAACATCAGGAAGAACTTTCGGACAGTAAGAGCTGTTTGACAGTGGAACAGACTCCCTCGGGAGGTTGTGGGCTCTCCTTTGCTGGAGGTTTTAAAGGAGAGATTGGATGGTCATTTGTTATAGATGCTTTAATTGAGATTCCTGCATTGTAGGGGGTTGGATTAGATGACCGTTGGGGTTCTCTTCCAACGCTATGTTTCTATGAGGGTGGAGAATACTCAGCAGACTGACTTGCGTATACTTGGCTAATACTGTATGCTTTTAAGGTTGTGTAGCAGCAGAGCTAAGGACATGTGTGTCATCACCATGTGAAGAGTGTTTCTCCTCTCTTTATTTAGTTCTGTGCGTTCCTTGGTTCGTGCCTGGTCCCCTTCTCTTACCTCACAGTGCTGGAGTTGTCCAAATCTCTGCCTGCAGCAATGCTTACAGCTGCCATTCTGATTTTTGGTAAGCATCCTCTTCATGTTGCAGGGTTTGTTTCATTAGTTTCCCCTGTTGGAAAATGATGCTCAGTGAAGGAATTGGGCTTCATGGTCTCCTGTCACAGAAGACCCTATGTGTCAACATCGTTATTCAGTCACAGACTTGTGGGGAGTACCTGAACAAGCTTCTTGCCTTCAGTTTTCTGTCTTGAGAACAGGCCTAGTAATAAACACAGAGGATTATTGTGAGATAAATATGATTAGGGTATAAAATACTTTGAGCGCTATACACATGCACAAATGTTTTAAGAGTCTGCATAAAAACAAACAAATGTTTTGAATATACATATACCCTGGGTACAATCAAAAGGGTGAAATTTTTTCTCTTTTTTTGGTCCACATTATTTGGAAAGGAGAGAATGCAGGAACAAATATGAGTTATAGGGCATTTCTCAAGAGGGGACAATTTTAGCTGAAGAAGAGAAGGGGCAGATCTTGAATAAGTGGAAAGTCGTGATAGGAAATAGCATTGGCCTAGGTAATGAGAGGTGGAGGAGGACAGGGAAGATAACTACGGTATCTTGGCTGTCTCTTAATGCAAACCCAGGCCATTGAGCCTGAGCTTCCACAGCTGCCTCCCACCATGAACCACCATGGGCAGGATTGGCAGCAACAGCAGCAGGTATTTTTTATGCTTATGATAATATTTTGTTCTCTTGTTAATTATGCTATTTTAAATGTGCATCTTATATTTTACTTTCTTCAGTAATGTTTTATTCTGGATTGTTTTATTTGTTGCTTTAAAATGTAAAGCGCTTTGAGATTGTTTTCCTAAAAATACAGTAGAACCTCGACTTACCACCACCTTTACTCGCGAACAATCCAACTTGCGACTGCGGCAAACCCAGAAGTAAAGATCGGGTTTGCCGCGATTTGTGGACGTGCAGAAGCGGCTTCTGCTGACTGCACACGCACAGAATGGCGGTTCTCCCAGCGACCTGGATCAACTCACAAATGGACCTCCGAAACGGATTCCATACATGAGTAGAGGTTCCACTGTATAAAGTGGCATGAAAATGAAATGAATAATAACAACAATTAACTGATGACCCCAAGCTGTATGCTTTGAAGCCAATATCTCTGATGGTGAATAGTATCTCTGACAGTGAAATAAATGTGTAGGTGAGGGCGAGACACTTTACAGATAATGAGTGAAAGCAGCATAATTGATTTTGTACATTCTGATGTGCTCTTATTTCAATAAGATTTTGCTTGACTAAGCACTGAAAAAAAACCTTTTGACTGTTTTTAAAACAACAGCTGATATGCCTTTGTCTTATTTTTCCAGATACAGGGTTCATTACTCTCTCTCAATACATTCTGCTAGATCCCATTCTGATGTTCTTCCTCATGGCAGCTGTGCTCAGCATGGTCAAACATGATTCCTGTGCAAACAGGTAAGGTGGCCCTTCAAACTTGTTTCAGAAGATTCAATTATATGTTTGTTTTGCATTATGTTGTGATTTTTCTCCTGCCAACTTGGCTCCAAAGAGTCCTCAGTGTACAGTATTCAGTATATCATAAAACAACTCAAAACAGCAATAAAATCCATTATTAAGAAATAAAAGCACATAATATATAACATGTGAAACAACAGCTAAAAATGCAGAAAAAGGCTGATGTGGTTATTCTGAGCCTTCTGGGCTATTGTATTGACCTTTCTTAAGAGCAGGAGGTTGCCAGGATAGTTTTATTTCTGTGTGGTGTGCTTGATCAGTTGAATTGCTTTAGATCAGATTCTAGCACCACCTCATTTTTAGGGAGAGTGCTTCAAGAACAGGTGAGGAACCATTTTCAGCCTGAAGGCAACATGCCCTTCCGAACATGGGGGCAAAAGTGGTTGGAACAAGGAACGTAAATGTGTTCTGTTTCTCCATTGGAGATACCTAGGTATAAAGTGTATCCTGCCTTCAGTTTACTCCAGGGATCTCTATTAAAAAGTTTATTATTCCAACAGGAAGTTTTTAAAATGTGTTTTTCAGACCCTTTTCTGCTCCCTGGTGGTTCTGGCTCTGTTTGACTGGGATAAGCCTTGCTGGCGCAATAGGCGTGAAATTTGTTGGCCTTTTTGTAGTACTCCTGGTTGGACTGAACACTGTTTGTGATCTCTGGGAGCTGCTGGGAGACCTCGGTCTCTCACTGGTGAGTTTCTAGAAGTTTTACTAGCTTTCAGTGTTTGTGGGGAAATGCATCATGAAAACATTGTACAGTTGTACCTTGGATCTCAAATGCCTTCGCTCCCGAACAAATCGGCTCTCAAACGATCGAAACCCAGAAGTGAGTGTTCTGGTTTTCGAACAATTTTCGGAAGCTGGACATCAGGTGCGACTTCCGCAGCTTCCAATTGGCTGCAGGAGCTTCCTGCAGCCAATCAGAAGCTGTGCTGTAGTTGTTTCCGTCAGCCAGTGGTTACTGTATTGGAGCCAAGTGATGACCATGACAGAACATATTTTAAAACTGCCTGACAATCTATATAAAGCTTCCTTCTGCATTACATATTAAAAGATTGCTATTGTTCATTCAAGGAGACTTGCCCCCTGAATAGTTCTTGTTTTCATTTCCACTTTGCACTATCTAGCATTGACACTGAGTAGCCTAAAGTTAAGCATACACTATAGAGTTCTGCAAATAGTTTTTTTAATGAGAAAATGCTGCTAGATAGAGGCCTTTGATTTGCTGTATCTAATGTCCTGTAATGGGAAGACTGAAGTTGTTTTGACCTTCAATACAGCGATACAGTTCATAGTCTGCAGATTAGATTTTGGCATACACAATGCATTATTCCTAGTTACCGGTTTAGAGCTGTTCTTATGGGTTTTGCAAGCTTTGCAGGTTGAGCTACTTTTCTGAAGATGAAACTTCAGTCAGTTCATTTTTTCACAAAGAGGGTTTTTCCAGACTCAAATAACTTATCAAGGTAGCAGTTGAATTCAGCAATGGGCTTAAATTATTTTTAGCCTGCATTTAGAAGTCATCAATTATGACACAGGCTGACCTTGGTGATAAATGCTATTAAAACTGTGTCTCGTTAACAGCAAGGAAATTGGCTTTTTGCCATCCATAATGCTGTTTATTCAAGCCTATCTTAGAGGTGCTATTATTCTTCTGGGGTCAGCTTCTCAGATTGTTTAAAGTTACAAAATCCAATTTATTCCACCTACTATCCCTTCTATATAGGGTAAACATTCTTTCTGCTAAGGTTTGCTTCTCCTGGTTTAAATAAGTGTAGTGCAAAGACATAGAGTATCAGCTTCTGAAAAGGTCTGCTTCTTATGTCAGGTCAGTTAATTACATTTGAAATAGGACAAATCCATCTTCCTTAAGTCTCCTGCCTGCAGATGGCTGCAGTGTAATTAGAGTTGTGGCATTGCCAGCAAAACTCTATGAGTCTTAACAATATGCAAATAAATGTACTAACTCCACAAGAGGAGTAGCCAGTTGGTGCAGTCCTTGTAGCTTGTTTGGTTAGGTGTACTCAAGAAAGGTGTATAAAGAAACCTGCCTAAATGGTGCTGCAACTGTTCTGAATTCTTTGTTGCAGGTCACTCTGGGGAGGCACTTCCTGGCTCGTGTGCTCTGCCTCATTATGCTGCCACTTGCTCTCTATACTGCTATGTTTGCTGTTCATTTTGCAGTGCTAAATAGAAGGTATTTCTCCTCACTTTTCTGTCAGAAAGAAAACACACATATGGCAACATTAGCTCAATTCACGCATTGTGCCAAGCCATGCTTAAGGAAGCTTAACTGATAAACCATAATTGGCAATTGGCTAGCCAGTGGGTTTGAAGCTTGAGGGTATTGCTAGCTATCGTTCAGACTCTTGGCACAATGTTTGAATTGACAAATGTGAAAGCAGACAAGCAGCTCTGTGTTCTAAACTATGATGTTGTTTGGTGCGATGTTTGAATTGAGCCATAATTCTAATGAAGTAGTATTTTTATGCAAGGCAGGCAAGTCATGGTAATAGCTGTTTTAGGAATTCTACATGGTGTTCCAGCTCTGTTTAGTTATGCCTCAATATTTAACCTGATCCATGTGTGCATTAATTTCTGCAGAGTCTTGAGTGTAGACCTGTGTCTTCAGATATGGTGGCTTTATAATCACTGACCAGTTAGCATTTGAGTGACAGGATCAGGCATGGTTGTTTCATGATTTTGTTGTGGACACTTGCCTACCTCTTATGTTACATTGTTCCTTACTAATAAATAATGGAAGGAAGACTGAAAAGTGATTACAGTGGTGCCTCGCAAGACAAAATGAATTCGTTCTGCGAGTGCTGTCGTATAGCGAATTTTTCGTCTTGCGAAGCACCAACGGGGGAATAGCGGTTTGACGGGGAAAAAAAATCACGGAAATTTTTCGTCTTGCGAGGCAAGCCCATAGGAAAATTCGTCTTGCGAGACAGCCTCTCGCTAGAAAATGCCTTTCATCTAGCGAGTTTTTCGTCTAGCGAGGCATTCGTCTAGCGAGGTACCACTGTATTTTATTTTTTAAAAAAACAATCTGTCACACTTTTCAACAAGTGGTATTAGCCAAAGTACTTGAGCCAATGTTGGCTTTGCAATTCACCAGTCAATTTTCTGGGTGATAGCCAATGTTGTTCATCCTCTGAGTAGACCCATTTAAATCAATGGCCTTCTGTAACTTAGGCTTGTTGAATTCAGTGGTTTATTCTGTGTATGACTTTGCTGGATATTGGTCTCTGTCAAATACCACTGACCTTCTAAAATGACAATATTCACCAAGCTTCTGACCACAGTATTTACTCCCATTTTACTGCCTAGACCTGTTTGTCATGCTTAAGAGAAAGCCGTTAACCCCATTAGTGAAGAAAAGTGACGGGCCAGTAAAGTTCTAATCCTGCAGGTCAGCATGCAAGTTTGAGGTACATGCACAAGTCTGGGGGTGTTTTAGGAAATACTCAACCAAATATCTCACTGAAATTAGGCTTTCCTCAGGATTGTTTACTTGCATTGTACTTGGGCACTATTGATCACTTAGTTGATGTAAATCTGAAGGTAGCTGAAGGTTGCTTGTGTGTCAGCCAAATGATCCAGATCTTTGTAGACATCAAAGGAAATTGGGAACATCCTGTGTGTTGACAGGCCAGTGCTGTTATGTTTCCTGCTTATTAAATTATACGCTTAAAACTCTTTCTATTTGTCTCCATGCACGCATAATTTACATACACTTGGTTCTTTCTCAGTGGGCCTGGTGATGGCTTTTTCAGCTCTGGATTTCAGTCTCGGCTGATTGGAAACAACCTTCATAACATGTCTGTTCCAGAGTGTGAGTATCTAGATACTTGAGGGAACCAATGCTCTAATGAACACTCTGTATCCAAGCAAACAAAAAACTCTCCTGTGTTTTTAAGAGAACACAGGGTGGATGTTAAAGCATTTGTTACATGTCTATTTGCTCTTTAGTGTGTTTGGAATGGTGATCTGAACCACCTTGGAATTATTTCTGAACATTTTTATCTTTGTCACTAGTGGGTTGGGAGTGGAAAGTTTAGAACTGAGCACAAGTGTGGCGGAAGCATATAAAATGCATAATGAGAGAGTAGATGGAACCTCAAAAGATGCAAAAAAACAAACAAATGGAATGGTAACTTTTAATTATATATTTCTGTATTGGAATAAAACGAGTTGTAGTTCTTGGTACCACCTTGGAGAAATCCTAATCTGCTAAACTCAATTGGCAGACTGTGTCTGAAACCAGTGCAAATGTGTGTCACCTTGATTCAGTAGTCATATGCTAGTGATCTCCCAACTGGCATCTTTACTTTGTAGGGCGAGACTGTTGCCTAACAGCTATTGTGCTACCTGAACCATTCTATACCCTCTGGTTACATTCAATAACTGGCACTTGGTTACCAGTACAGTTAACAGTTTTGGGGAAATGGGGTCCCTTGCTGTACCCAAGCAGCAGAGGTGGGAGTGCAGAGAGGCAGTGATAATTGGGGGGATAAATTGTAGTCACTGCACCTCCTCCACTTCAGCCTATGTGCAGTCAGAGTGTTTCTTCTGTGGTTATTTGATTCCCACTCCCCACCCCCTGCACAACAGGAAGAAAAAGAAAAACATCTAAAAAGAATAAGAAACATGTGATTTGAAATCTGCAGAAATCAACAGGAATATTTGGGGGCAGGTGGAGTGTGTGGGTTTCTGATGTTTTTCCAAGAAAAGTTGGCTGTATCTGCAAAAACAAATTCTGGAATTATTTCACCTAATTAATATATTTTTTAAATGCTGTTATCTCCTTAAGTCTAAAAGATTGGGTGAACTATTCTGAAATAACATCTTTGAATGCCTCCCTCATTGCTCAAATTCCACAGCTTAGAAGTATCTGCTTCTATATCTATAAGAATTTGATTTTGCAAATGATGGTAAATGACACTGCAAGGTTTTTTTTCTAATGCAAGTCAGTGTGGACTAGTGAAAGTTCAACTTGTCTTGAAATAGCAGCTGCAGTCACACCAGACCATGATGGCAGCCACATGATGATTCTGTGGTGGCAGCAGTTTCACAGCACAGTGGAATCTTGCTCATGATTAATGACTCTGTTTCCCGCACCCTTGTGGCTGGTTTTTTGCAAGCATTTCCAGTACACAGGTGCCAATATGTTTTACTTTCTCACAAAATTGTACACTGCCCTCTCCCAAAACATCACGGTAGTGTATAGCAACATAAGCACATCTAAAATCAATACAAAGCAATCATTAAAATGACTGGCTACTTGGGACATTTTAGACAACCCCATAGGCCTGTTGCCATAAGAGAGGCTCCAAGAGGTGTCTGAAAGTAAGAAGAAGGGGGCGGGGGGAAGGATGCCTGTCAAATGTTTGCTGCAAGAGCGTTCCACAGCATGGCACCAGTTACACTAAATGCTCAACTCCAAGTGAAGGGTGTTTGCGCCTCTGTAACAGAGGACAACTAACAACACAACTTATCTGTGTTCCATTTGCAATGCCGTCTTAGGTGAACCACCTTAAACCATTGCTCTCTTCCTTCAGACTTGGCGTATGGCTCTGTGATAACAATGAAAAACCTTCGTATGGCAGGCGGATACCTTCACTCACACTGGCACCTGTATCCTGAGGGTGTGGGAGCACGGCAGCAGCAGGTCAGTGAATTGTGGAAATGTCACATTTTGCTGGTGTTGCTGTAAGCCATTCATGTGACTAAAACACTGGAAAGGTGTGTGTGCACATTTGCTTTTGAAGTTGGCAGGTTTATAAGCCCTTCCTGTGTTGTTTTCAGACACAGGAGTGCCTTGCAGAAATACTTCTAGATGGTTTAGAAGTCAAAAACTGTCCGAGACCTGTGCTGTTTCAGCTGCTTCATGTCCTCTTAGTACAAATAATGGTTGTTTCGTGTTCCTCTCTTGCTATGGATTTTTTACAGCATCTTTGCAGCCTGAAAGTCTTGTGTAGTGCTGGAGGAGATCTGTTGGTATTATCGGTAGCTACTAGTCTTGATGGCAGTATCCCTTTGTATGCCCGTCACTAGGGTACAACAGCAGGAAAGGTCTATTGCACTTATGCCCTGCTTGTAACCTTCTCAGAGGCATCTGGTTTGCCAGTGTGGTGAACAGGAGGCTGGGTTATGAATTATCTAGGCTTTTTCCCTGTTCCCGCAGGTCTTGTACCACTTGCTTACAGGAGTAGTTCACACAATCATTAGAATACAAGTCTTCTCCAAAAGCACTTCCATCCTATGGCAGTGATACAGGACAGGGGTGAGAATAAGGCAGGGAGCATCACTCTTTCCTCTGGACTTCGGCAGTATAGATTCCTGGTTCCATGCATTTCTTAATTCAAATAGAGTTGACTTCAAATATTATATTTTATCACAGTTGTGTGCACAACACATTGGTGTAAAAGCCTATGTCCAGCACAGAAATAACTGGTCACTTGGGGGGTGAAGTGTCACAGGGTGGAAATAACACTCCCAAGGTCAAATATGCATCCTGGGTGATACATGGATTTGGCTTCTTTGGAAAATGCATTTTAAAAATGCATTTAAAAATGCAATAAATCATAAAAGCAGTAACTATGCTGCTGTTCACAACAAACTGCAATTGCTGTGTGTGTGTGTGTGTGTGTGTGTGTGTATGCATTGGTTACAATCCTGGGTCATTCAGAAATGCATAGCATTGCCTTTGTAGTGAATGCACAAAGACTAGACTACTTGTATTTTTGAAGGGATGGAATGCAATGACTTCTCTATGCTTCTAGGTCACTGCATATTTGCATAAGGACTTGAATAACTTGTGGATTATAAAGAAACACAACTTGAAAGCAGGTAATTTGAGAATAAAACGGTGTAATATGTAAACTCTGTTTTTTTCCTTCTTCAAGAAAATTGATCTCCCTTTCCCCTAGGAGTTTTAGATTCTTTTCTAAATATGTGGGATTACCTTATTGGTTTGTTTGTTTGTTACATGTATATTCTGCCTCTCCTCCTGTAAGGCATTCCAAGTAGCATACATCATTTTCCTTCACTTATTGTATAAACTGGGCTGTGTTTGATACCCCTCTGAGGCAGCATATTCAGTGGTGCATCTCTTCCTTGCTGAAGGTGCATGGTCCACTGGGTTCTGGGTAAAGGGGAGTGTGGATGCCATTCTCTGCCCTTTCATGCCTGTGGTCTTGTCTGTGACTATGGAAGTAAGGGGAATGGCAGCACCTACTTGTTCTCAGGTCCTGTGGACTTGCCTGTCCTGAATGGGTGCCAAAACACAGAACTTCAAGATCTGTCTCCTAGTGCTTCTTTGTGAGACTTCTCAAGATTGCCTTGGAGGGGCACACTTGCCACTTCTGTTTATTTTTATAATTCATTTTTTACATTCATATCCAACTTTCTTCTGGGAAGGTCAAGGTGGCGTACATAGGATCATAGGATTGTAGAGTTGGAATGGACCAACCACCTGCAATACAGGAATCTTTTGCCTAACGTGGGACTCAAACCCACAAGCCTGGGATTAAGAGTCACATGCTGTACTGACTGAGCTATCCCAGCAATTCATGCTTTCTCTTCTTCCCCAGTTTATCCTCACAACAACCCTGTGAAGTAGGTTAGGCTGAGATACTGTAGCTGGCCAAAGGTCACCCAAGTGAGCTTCATGACAGAAGAAATTTGAACTCTTGTCTCTCAGGTCCTAGTCCAACCACTCCAGTGAAGTGTCTTGCGCCATGTGTAGTGGCACATTAGATCTGATATATAATAAGCTCGGTTCCTTATTGTGAGGAGGTCATTATACAAGGTTTTTGCAAGCTTTTTAAATAGTCCAGTAGCGCTGGAAGGCAGGTTTTGGAGCGCATGCCTCTTGGTGGCATGGGCTAGTGATGGCAACTTAGCTGAATTGGATAAGCATTTGAGGTTGTGTTTTTGGGCAGTGGCAAAGCTGGCCCATTTCAAGGTATAAAATAAAATGTGCTGCCTCCTGATCTAATCCTGTGGTACATCTACAACATGATACTCCCCTGAGAGATGCCCAGATTTATCTCTGCTGCCTGCTGTTTCATCAGTTTAACAGATGGTTTATATACTCTCAAATTGAAATATATTAGTGCAAAATTAAATCGTAGTTACCCCTTTTGTATAAAAGTATAAACACAACAGACTCAGATCCAAGTTAGTAGTTGTGTAATCTATCTGAATTAAAGTCTGGTCAGATCAGAATGAAATATTTCAAAAGGAAACTTGTCTTTAGTGCTGAACATAGCTCCTTGTTCATCTTGCTGGTTGTGGCCACAGTTTGAATGTATGGGAATTTTAATGTTTTTCTTGCAACACTTGCATGCTGTGGCATCCTAGGAAGAATGCTGTCTTATTGGCGATATATTTTGTTTGCTGTTAGAGAAGCTTTCTATCATAATGATGATACTGGAAAGTCATTGGAAATATTTCGGGTTTTTTTGGAATTTGAACTAGAGATGTTGCAACGATGATATTTTTATGATGCTTTCCTAGTTTATTTGATAATGGCATTCTTACATCTTTTCCATCAGCCTCAGATCTCATGCTGTGACCTCTTCTGTTTCACCAGATCATTCAGACCCTTCCTTCCCTGTGGAGTTTGTAAGGCATGGAGACGTTATCCGTTTGGAACACAAAGAGTAAGCTGTTTAGGAAATGTGAGGAATGCTAAAGGCCTGAAGTAGCAGTTCTGGTTGAGTATGGTAATAGCTATCTGGTCTGCCAGTAACTACACCATGGTTAGAACAGACCTTGTTGATGACTCTCTCTTCTGTGTGCTATTCCCTGATAGTCTTTGAAGTGCCATTAGATGCTCTTTATTTGCGCAAAGAAATTAACTTCACTAGTATTCCTGGAATCTGCTAACATGAGAGAGAATGTGGACCTCACTGTAAATCTTGACATGCAAATTTTGACAGAAACTGGTGGCAACCAATTTGCAAGTGGGTTCTGTTCCCGGCCCCTGTGCGTGTCGACGGAGCACATGTAAGTTGGCCCCACCTCGTTCCGCCCCACCCAACCCCCATTCTGCTCTGCCCCCATCATGCCCTCTTCTGGGTCCAGAAGGACCCACGCATCGGCGATCACGTGTCAATTGGACATGCCTAAAATGGTCACCGCCTGTATACTTGGCATAACATCTCTATAGTGTCACCATATTCAACTGTGTTGAAGATGACAGAAAATGTTTGAACCAAGTTTTCTTTAATTGAAATCAATTTTCAGCGCTCAAAGTGTTCTAGGGATAAAATCAAACAATGTGATTTTATTTTAACTTTAGGACTTCTAGAAACCTGCACAGTCACCCTCATGAAGCCCCCTTGACGAGAAAGCATCTTCAGGTCACTGGGTATGGCATAGTAAGTGAACAAAGAGAAAACTTGATTCTGTCCGTCCGTCCCCCCCGGAATATATTCCCAGAACAAAGGGTTATTTCTCCTTTTGGGGTTTTCTTTCTTTTAAGCTGCTCAAAACCCATGATTCTTTCATAAAGGACAGGAAGCTGCAGTGTGAATTTTTTAGCTCATATTTAAAAAACCCTGTATGAATCGCTTGAGATTATTGGAGAATACTGAGAGTGCCTCACCCTCATATAAACTACAATGTAACATGAAATACAAATCCCTACCTGTGCCAGCGCTCGACTCCAAGGAGTTAAGGCTCTTTAAACAGCTTGACTGATTTATATTGTCCTCTGCACTTGTTATGACCTATTGGTGTCTAGGTTGAAGGATGTACAACCATTAACTTTATGAAAATATTTTTTCTTTCATTCTTGTGAGGTGAAAAAAGTGTATTGTGGTAAACCTTTTCAGCAGTCGACTAACAGTTCTGTGTAACTTTTTAATCCAAATGTGGGGTGGGAGTGGGGGAGCAGCAGTGTAGTTTATTTATTGGCCCTAAAAAAGTAGAGGCAAAAAGAGCAGCAAAAACATTGCGATGTTCTGCACACCACAGTAAACCAAACTATGGTTTACTGGGACAGTGCTGGCTCACTCACACTCACTGTGCTGCTGCTTTTAGCACAGTGCAGTATGGCAGCTAACACAGGTTTTGACATAGCATGTCACCCCAGATTGTGGTTAAGGTGTCTCCTCCTTAATTATGATCTGCAACCATAGGACAAGCCTTGGTTAATAAACCAAGTTGATCAAGGTGGCTGGAGCAACTCCCCTTTGAGGAATGGCTACTTACTGCTGGTGTTTGGATAGGGCAATACTGAAGGGCCTCAGTAGCTCCTCACAAGTACTGCTACTGCCTTGAAGCTTCAGAAACCCATTCCTCTCTCATTCATAATAGCTTTCTTTGTCTCTGTGTGCCCCCCCCCTTTTTCTTGGTATGCACGTTTCCTAGAATGGAACTGGAGACTGCAATGATTTCTGGCGAATTGAGGTTGTGGGAAGAAAGACTGGGAAGCGTATCAAAGTCCTACGTAGTCGGATCAGGCTGATTCATGTGGCTACAGGCTGCCTCTTGGGTTCAACTGGGAAGACGTTGCCGAAATGGTAAATATCCAGGAGTCATTTTTCATGGAATTCTTGAGCCTGAAGGGACCTCCAGAGCAAGGCAGCACGTATGCTTTTTGATTTCCTCCTTTTTAATATGTGATTCAGTGCATTTGGGGCTGCATCGTAGAAAACAGATGCATTGCTGAAGGCTCTTCTGACGCTAGATCTTGGGTTGATTTAAAGTGAGTAAACAATGTCACATGCAGCAGGAATGGCAACATTGTCTTTACTCTTTGGCCTTTGTCACTTGAGATATATATTTTCAGGATCCACACTGTTCTTGTGATGGTAATTTGTTTTAAACTGTTTTTAATGATGTGTTTTGAAATTGCTGTAACCTGCTCTGGGACCTTATAGCATAGGGCAGGTAAGAAGAAGAAGAATTTGGACTTGATACCCCGCCTTTCACTCCCCTTAAGGAGTCTCAAAGTGGCTAACCATCTCCTTTCCCTTCCTCCCCCACAACAAACACTCTGTGAGGTGAGTGAGGCTGAGAGACTTCAGAGAAGTGTGACTAGCCCAAGGTCACCCAGCAGCTGCATGTGGAGGAGCGGAGACGCAAACCCGGTTCCCCAGATTACAAGTCTATTTCTCTTAACCACTACACCACACTGGCTCAAAACATGTGCATTCCTTCCTGTTGTGACTCGGATTTGAACCAAGGTTGCTGCGGCCACAATGCAGAGTACTAAGCACTATACGATCACGGCAAGCTATGCAGGAAATAATAACAATTGTAATAATAATAAGACAGCCCCCATTGCGACCAGCTCACTGTCAATCCAGCATGGTAATGAGTTCTTTTCTACTCCCAAATATGGTTGTCTGTCAGATCCCTGAGTGTTCTTTTCCTGATTGTGCTATTCATTATGCCTGCAAAGTATTCATTTATTTATCTATCTCACATGGCTGCAATCACTTGTTAGGAGTTATTATAGCTATTATTGTTATAATCCCACCTTGTGGTAATCAAACTGTCAAAGGATTAGCTACTGTTTTCCCACTTCACTTCAACTCTTACACCCATTTACTTATTTGTTCAGAACTATTTTCCCTTCTGCCACCGTATATATTTAAATGACTGGTTAATAATAAACCTCAGATCACTCACCAGTAGCTGTGGCAAAAACAGTGCAGGCACCACTTAAAAGCAGAACAACAATGTAATATGTGTTTCAGCTTTGATTAACAAATAATAAAAATGAAGGTGGGTAGCCGTGTTGGTCTGCCATAGTCAAAACAAAATCGAAAATTCTTTCTAGTAGCACCTTAGAGACCAACTGAGTTTGTTCCTGGTATGAGCTTTCGTGTGCATGCAGGTATCTGAAGATGAAGAAGTGTGCATGCATACGAAAGCTCATACCAGGAACAAACTCAGTTGGTCTCTAAGGTGCTACTAGAAAGAATTTTCGATTTTGTTTTAAAAATGAAGGGTTATCCTTAGTTTGAAGGGTTACTATATAATGAACTTAACTTGGCTACCGTTACTTTAAAATAACACTTCATTCTGCCAGGTTACTATGTTACTGCCACTTTAAAAAGATACCACTGGGAGAACCGTTTCCTCCTCTCCTGCCCCATTTAAACGAAGAGTCAGTTACCTAAGCCTCTCCAAACCAGTTAACTCTTTTAATCAGTAGGCACTGAGGGCCATGCTTATGAAACCTTTTCCTTGGCTATCATGCTCTGAACACTCTCAGGCTTCAACCCAGACCCCTGGCAAAGTCTTCAGCAGGACACAGCAACCACATTTACCTCAGGCAGTGCACAGTGCCAGCAGACCCTTGGCTTCTAAGTGCCCTCTTGGGACCTCTCTGGCTCAGTGGGGCGAGGCAGAATGTCCACTGTATTGTTCAGCATAGCCCCATATCTGCCTGCCTGTTCCTTTTTGAGCACAGTCTTGTTCCTTTATTAAGAAACAGGACAAAGTAATTGAATATTAGGGCCGAAGCCCAAATGTTGCTTATCTTCTGTCCCTCAACTGTGCTGCCTTGTAGGTGTTTGCTTACTATAAAATTCCTCACTATTAATTTGGATCCTAAGATAAGTTAATTTAAGGAAGTTCACAGATGGAAGGCTTTTTGCCCCGTTCTTTTCCCTGTAGCCACCTGGAGCCCCCAAAACACCTTTCCAGAGGTTGGGGGGGACCCTCCTGAACAATGTAGACTCAGGCATGTGATGTAGCAGGAGGAGAAGGCAGGAATCTTAAGTGAATTTCCTTAAATTAACTTGCATTTTATATGCTGTGTGAGAGAAAGCATCAGATAACTTCTAACAGTCATTTATTTCTCTTTTATACATACTGTTCCTTAGCTATACTTCTTATGAGTTTTAATTGTCATGCAATTGTCTGTACTAAAAGCCTTGTAATAGCAGAGAATTCTCCTCTGGAAAAGTTTGGCTTATTTACTTGCCGGCTCACATGTTTTGAACAGTCAATATAATTGCTTTCAAACAAAAAAGATCAATTGACTTTTTTGTTGTGCAAGTTGCTAGGGAAGAGCAGGTGCAGGGAACAAAAAGCTCTTCTGAACGCTTTGACTGTCCTCTGCCTCCACAATGGTGCATATGTGTGCTTCGGTCTCTATGTAAGTGGATCTGCTTGTCAAGGCTGAACTCATAAGGCTGTCAAGCCCAGACATCTTTTAGCTAGAAAGGCAGTTAACCTGAAACCATTGTGATAATTGAGCATTAGAAAATGCGCTCTTTCATTCCAGGTCATTCCACTTCAGGAACCAGCAAACTAGCAAGAGAACAATGTACTTAGATAAAACCAATTTTAAAATAGTTTAACAAGACGTATAAACACAAGAAATGGGGGAACCATTGCCTAGTAAAGATTAAAAGAGTGTGAGGAGCAGGGAGTAAGGTTTGGTTTCCAGAGTATTCCTCATGTAGTGAGAGCCTGGCTGTTACTGCATATGCAGATTACTATTTCCCCACTTGACAGCAAATTGTTCCTCTTAGTAGGGTCACTATAGATGTGGGCTATCCTAGGTCTGTTTGTCACACTTTACAGATGTAAAATTATTCCCATGCCTTTGAAAGGACGCGTGAGTCTTCCTTTGAAAGGGGGTGTGTGTGTATACATCTATGGCACCCTGCCAAATATCTAAATCACCAAGGTACAGTTTCTAAAGTTTTTATTTAAAAAGTGTGAGCCAGATGCATATTGCCAATTCTGATCATATAATTTGTTTCTTCTATTTTTTTAAAAGGCTGTGTCTGGTGCTTTTGTAAACAAGGCCACTGTTTGAACTTAAATGTTTAAGTCAGTGCTTTTTGCTGGGGGGGACGCAGGGTTACACATAACCCTAAACATTTTGTGAATCTAAATTTGGCCTCATTGAGGGGCAGTATTTCAATATGAGTAGGAAAATGAGAGTACCACTAAAAATTTTTTTAGGAAAAAAGCACTGGTTTAAGTTAAGCAGCTAGAACATAAATATATATGTGTGTGTATCTATCTTAGAGGATGGTGGTGGTGATTTATTAATTTTATATACTGCTTAATTGCCAAGGTGGCTTCTCAATGATTTACAAGTGTAAAACCACTTACAAAAACACACCTAATTAAACACACAAACAATTTCATCAAAACATTAAAATAGACATCCACAATTAAAATAAATAGGAGAATAAGTCCATTAAAACAGCACTACAATTAAAACAGTTACAACAGCAATTCAACATTGTTATAAAGTGAGTCCAGCCAGTGATAGAATAGTAACACATTTATTCATGGCAGCAAGCAAGTAAAAGACACTCACAAACACAAACCCTGCTGCTATATATAGGCACTTGGGCTAGCATAGCCAACCCAGGTGAAACTAATTAAAAGCAATCGCTACCTCCTTTAACTATTTCCTGGCTGCTCTGTTACAGTGCTGTGCCTGCAATTCAGTACACAACACCCCTCCCCTCTTAGCCAAGAACAACCCGATTGTGGATAAAAACAACAACATCGAGCATGACACACACAATGAAACACTTGGCCCCCATCCCCCCGTACCAACCCACAGTCAAAGTCCTTCAGATATCGCGGACGGGTTCGCACCCTCTGAGACCGTCTGAGCTCGGACTCCCGGGGGCTGCCCCCCGCCTGGGTCTCTTCAACTTCTAGCCGTGGCTCGGTTCCCCTCTCAGCCTCTACCGGCCCGGCCTCACTGTCTCCCGTTTGGACTTCAACTGCCTCAGGGGGATGGGTGACTGCTGGTTCTCTGTTGACCTGCCCTGGCAATTGCTCCACTTCCCTTGTGGACAATTCATCCTCCTGGACGGGCCACCGCTGCCGTAGTTGGTCGACATGGCGACGAAGACTACTTGTGCCGTCTGCCTCAACCTCGTATGACACAGGGCCAGTTGGCCTGGAAACTGTGGCTGGAATCCATGCAGGGCCGGACCCATAGTTCTTAGTATAAACAGGGTCCCCCCTGTTGGAAAATACGAGGTGCCTTGATAGCCTCCTGCGGCCGATCCGCCGCACGATCCGGATGCAGTCTATCTAAGCGAGTCGTCAGGCGCCTCCTCATCAGTAACTCTGCTGGGCTCCTCCCAGTTGTTGAGTGTGGTGTTACATGCTGTGATAGTAAAAAGGATGAGAGTCGCTGGTGCCAATCTCCGTAGACTATCCGCCGCAGCGCGTCCTTAGTGGTGCGCACCATTCTTTCTGCTTGACCATTTGTAGACGGGTGGAATGGGGCCGAGGTGACATGGCGGATTCCATTAACGTCCATAAAATCCTTGAACTCAGTTGATGTAAACTGTGCCCCATTATCTGACACGAGAGTGTCAGGCAGCCCGTGGGTCACAAACAAGGCTCTCAGGTTCCGTATAACAACACCTGAGGTCATGCGGGTCACTGGTATAACCTCCAGCCATTTGGAGTGTGAATCTACCACAATCAAGAATGTCTGGCCCTGAAATGGCCCTGCAAAGTCCACATGTAAACGTGACCATGGCTCCTTGGTAACTTCCCATGGGTGCACCGGGGCTTGAGGCATTGCTGGCCTTGATTCTTGGCACGGACAACACTTCCGCACCCATTCTTCGATGGCCTCATCCATTTTCGGCCACCACACGTAGCTGCGAGCCAATGCCTTCATTCTTACAATTCCCGGATGACCCTCGTGCAGTGCTTCCAACACTCGCTGTCGCAGCTTTGGGGGGATCACAACCCGGCTCCCCCACAATAGACACCCTTTATGAGCTGACAGTTCATCTCGCCGGGACTCGTATGGCCGGAATTCCTCTGTGACCTTGCCCTCCGGCCACCCCCTCCACCCCCAGTCCAAAACACGCGCCAAAGTGCGATCTTTGGCTGAAAAAGCAGCCACATCTGCAACACTAACAGGGGGTTGCGGCAGGTCTTCCAAGGACATAACGCCATAAGCCGGTGATGGATCCTCAGCCGGCTCTGGCAATGGCAACCGACTGAGGGCGTCTGCATGGCCCAGGGCTTTACCCGCTCGATGCACCAGTTCATACGTGTAGGCTGACAAAAACATGGCCCACCGCAACATGCGGGCTGACAAGATCTGCGGTGTTTGACGGTCTGGCGCAAACAACCCTAGCAGCGGCTTGTGGTCAGTCACAAGCTCGAACGGGCGCCCATAAACATAATCATGGAACTTTTTTACTCCTGCGACCAATGCCAGAGCCTCCCGGTCAATTTGAGCATAGTTCCTCTCGGCCAACGACAAAGTTCGAGAAAAATAAGCAATGGGAGCCTCCCGCCCATCCGGTAACCGGTGGCTCAGCACGGCTCCAATCCCGTAAGGAGATGCATCACAAGCCAACGACAAAGGCAGATCTTCACGGAAATGGGTAAGAACACTATCGGACGAAAGTAAGTCCTTTACTGCGGCGAAAGCAGCAGCTTCCCGCTGCCCCCACTTCCAAGTTCCCCGGTCATCAAGCAGACGATGTAGTGGTTCCGCGATAGACGCCTTATGTGGAAGGAAGGCATGATAAAAATTGAGAAGCCCCAAGAACGACTGCAGCTCTTTCTTTGACTGTGGGGCTGGCGCACTCCTGATGGCAGTAACTTTCGCAGAAGTAGGATGGATACCCTTGGCGTCAACCAGGAACCCCAGGAACTCTACTTGGGGAACTCCCAAGAAGCACTTCTCCCGCTTAACCTTAAGGCCAGCTTTTGCAAGGCGGGCCAGAACTTCACGGAGGCGGGAAATCAGTTCCTCTGAGGACACCCCGGCGACTAGTATATCATCAAAATAGGGAATTACCCCCGGGATTCCCTTAAGTAGTCGCTCCATCAGTCCCTGAAAAATTCCTGGGGCCACGCTGACCCCAAACTGCAAACGCTTAACTCGAAATGCTCCCCGGTGAGTAACAATTGTCTGCGCCTCCGCTGTGGCGTCGTCTACCGGGAGCTGTTGGTAGGCCTGCGCCAGGTCTAATTTTGCAAAAATCTGCCCCCCTGCCAGGGACGCGAGCACGTGGCTTACCACTGGCACCGGATAGGCATTTTGCTGCAGTGCCTTATTCAGAGTGCACTTGTAATCCGCGCAGATCCGTACTGCGCCGTTTGCCTTCAAAGGGCACACGATTGGAGTCTCCCAGCGGGCATGCGAGACGGGCTCCAGCACCCCCTGCTCCACAAGCTTGTCCAACTCTTCATCGATCCTCGGCTTCAATGCAAAGGGCACACGGCGCGGCTTCAGTCGGATAGGGCAAACAGCCGGGTCCAGATCGAAGGACACCGGCGGCCCTGTGTATCGTCCCAATTGTCCGTCAAAAACAGCTGCGAACTCCTGGCACAATGCCTCAAAAGAAGACGGTGCCGACTCTATTCTGTGGGCCCCCTCTAGGCGGATGCCGAAGGCCTCAAACCAATCACGCCCCAATAAGTCCGGCCGCCGGCCCCCTGCAACCACAATTCGCAATTTGCCTTTAAATTTTCTGTGCTGGACGCGAAAATCCCCAACACCTAGGACAGGCACCGGATTCTGATTAAAGTCTCTTAAAAAGAAATCCAGGGGACGAAGACAATCGCGGCCCGCTTTGGGGCAAAACCTGCGGAAAGTGGGCTCTGAAACAATCGTGAACCCCGACCCAGAGTCCACTTCCAGTTCACAGGGCACCCCCTCTATGCGAACCACTTTCGTGATCCTTGGTGGTGGCCGTACACTATCACTTTGGGGCTGAATACGGGTCGAAGAACACTGACCCACAATCTCAGGCTCTGAGCCCCAGCACCTCAGTCTCTCTCTTGAACGATCTCCAGTCTCTCGATCTCTCTCCACTCCATCTCGCAGCACTCGGTTTCCAGCCCGACAGACTCGGGCAATATGGCCCATCCTCTTACACTTCCGACACTGGGCGTTGCGGAACCTGCAAAACCGTCGCTCGTGTGCTTTTCCGCAACTGTCACAGCTCTTGGGGGACGACTGGGCCAGCAGTCGGCGATGATCAAGCTGTCGACTTCCTTGCTGCCGGCGGGAGGACTGAAACACCTTCAATGCTCCCCCCGTTACCTCGTCCGACACGCCTTCCTCTGTGTCAGTCTCCACCGCATGCACACCAGTCGCCTGTCCACCACGGAGCTCTCGAACTGTGCGGTCTGCCCCCTCCCGGGAGATGACAAAGTCATAAGCTTCCTGGAAGGTCAAAGACTTCTTGGCAACCAATTCCCTCTGCAGCCTCTCATCACACAGGCCACACACAAAACGATCCCTCAGCATCTCCTCCAGATCGTGGAACTCACAACAGCGGGTGAGTTCCCTCAAGGCAGCCACAAACGATGACGCCGACTCTCCACTCTGCTGGTACCGCTGGTAAAACATCTGCCGGCAGGCCAATTGTGAAGGCGCCGGCTCAAAATGGTTGCCAAGCACCGCAGTCAATTCCTCAAAAGTCTTTGACTCAAGTGTGGCCGGGGAGATAAGGTTCTTTGCTAATTTAAAAGTAGCCTTTCCGCACACACTGAGGAACGTATCCCTTCGCTCCTCAGCACTGGTAATTCTATTAGCACGGAGGTAAAACTTAAGTCTGTCACAATAATCACTCCATTCTCCTGGCTCATTGACATTAAATTCCTCAATTGAGCCACGTGTTGCCATATTGCCAGCCGATCCCTCCCGGGCGTTGCTGTTGGTCTCTGTCATGGCGGCAGTTCACTGGCTAGATCCCACCTTCGTCGCCAGTGTTATAAAGTGAGTCCAGCCAGTGATAGAATAGTAACACATTTATTCATGGCAGCAAGCAAGTAAAAGACACTCACAAACACAAACCCTGCTGCTATATATAGGCACTTGGGCTAGCATAGCCAACCCAGGTGAAACTAATTAAAAGCAATCGCTACCTCCTTTAACTATTTCCTGGCTGCTCTGTTACAGTGCTGTGCCTGCAATTCAGTACACAACAAACATGACTTTTGATTCCCTTAGATTTTCTTTTGGTTCAGTGTGAATTCTGAAAGGCCAATGCTTCTGTAAGAGATATCATGGAATATGAATGCAAGTTGGGATAGACAAGTTCAGAAGTTTTATTGATAATTTACTGATGGTTCTTGTTTCACAGGGGCTGGGAGCAGGTAGAAGTCACCTGCACACCATATCAGAAGGAGTCTCCTAATTCTCTCTGGAATGTTGAAGATCACATTAATCCCAGGTGTATGTGATTGAATGTACCTTTTTGTCATCAAAATATTAAGATTTCCCCTCCCCTTCCTTTTGCATGTCAATTTTGAAGAGAGAAAGCTCCATAAAGCAGTTGAAGCAAAATATTAATAATTGGAATTCCTGAATAATTTCTCCAGTGGCTGGATTTGAGCATGTTTTTGTCATACCCACAAGGGAGCTTCTTGTGATTCTAGTTTGACATTTTAGTGCACAGCAGGAAAAAGTGGAGGAAAGATTGCTATTCAAGGTTGCATGGGTTTCTTTGTCCTTTAAAAAACAACAACCACCTTCTGGCCTTTGCCACAAACCTTGGACCTAATTTAATGCAGAGGTAATGTCTATGTATCATTAATGTATGTACTTAATCAACATGTGAGATCCCACTTTAAACTGTCTTCTTTTCCATAGTGCCCAATATCAGTTTGGATGTTCTGAAACCTTCCTTTCCAGAGATTGTGCTGGAGTCTCACATGGTTATGATCCGAGTAGGTAGATTGGCTTGGATTCCATTTTGTTTGTAACTGACTTTCCTTTGTAGAAAAACACTCCTTTTATTTCTGTGTTAACTGTGCCAATTTGGGTACTATCTGGAATAGAAGAAGCATTATGGGGTTCAGCAGGTTTATGTTTAATAGTGCAGTTCTCAAGACATCATGTGTGATCAGTGAGGGCACTTCATGAAGCTCTGGCATCCATCAAGTTCGGGGAAGACAGTGCCAATAAATGAAGGAAGATACATATTGTGTGTGCTATTGATAGTACGCTGATATAAGTAATAAAACCACACATTTTTAAAAGGTATGTGCAGCTCTTCTGCATTTTTCATGTGTGTGTGGGAAGAGCTGGGCCCCTGGAGTTTTGTGTCCAGACAGCTCCTCGCTATTTGAGACCACCAGTTATCATTGTGTCCAAGATTTTTGTCATCCTGATTCTGACTGAGAGTCAGATTTTCCTGAGATGTTAAGAAACGTTGTCCTTGTGTAGGCATAAAATTTATCTGAAGCTGTCAAACATAACAGCTGAAGAAATAAAAAACTAGTATTAACTCTCTTTCATAGCAATGCTATTAATGCATTCCTCTTGACAAGGAAGCTATATAATTTATATTTGTTGCTTTTTCTGAAAAGCGGTTACCAAAAACAACAACAACCCAGAACCCTCAAAGCTTCCCACACTGATATTGTAAGGATAATTCAATTTATCTAAACTAAAGATAGTTTCTTTCCAGAGTGAAAGCAAACCTGGTGAGATCTTGTGGGAGATTTCACAATAAAGGACCGTAGAGATCTTCTCTTCAGGGAGGGTTCTGAAGCCTTCCCCTTTGGATAGTGATCTCATTGAATTCTGTGGTGTGAAAGTTTTTAGGCTGCCTCCACTAGAGGGCAGTGTGATTATATTTGACAAGAAATAGAAGTTCATGTGTGCACGCATGAACACAGACTAGCTTTTGAGCAAATGCTTGTTAATGTCATAAGGATTGCCAAAGGTCCATCAGTTCCAGCATTCTGTCTCCAGTGGTGCTTTGCCTGATGTCCCTGCAAAGCTCTCACACACAAGGTTATGATAACCATCTCTTGTTGTTCCTCCCCTCTGAGACAGAGGCTGCCTGGAGAGAACATACATTTGAAGAAAATATTTTTCAGGGGGGAAAGAATTGTTCTTGTAAACATGTCTGTCTGTCTAAGGCTGTGTGCTCCAGCTCCAGCGACCAGTTATACACAATGGTTTTTGGCCAGTTTAAATTAAATGACAAAGGCCCTCAATGTACAATCTGGCTAGAATATAGGTGGTTAACTGTGAACTGTGATAAATAATTAGTATATACCCTTGTTAGACTCCTACCTTAGCCCTTCCTGTAGATACTGAATAAAATCAAGTTTTGCAACATGTTTAGCTTTTATTATTATGGAGCTATAGACCCAGTCCCTTGCCCTTCCATGTGAACACAGAACCTAATGCTTGTGTTTCTCTGATTTTGCCGCAAAGAATCTCTGATTTGTTCCAGCATTGTTATTTCAGGGTTTTGAATGTTTGGGCTATGGAACTTCTGCTGCTTAACCTTTTGTTGTTGTTCAGTCGTTCAGTCGTGTCCGACTCTTTGTGACCCCATGGACCAGAGCACGCCAGGCACGCCTATCTTTCACTGCCTCCTGCAGTTTGGCCAAACTCATGCCAGTCGCTTTGAGAACACTGTCCAACCATCTCATCCTCTGTCGTCCCCTTCTCCTTGTGCCCTCCATCTTTCCCAACATCAGGGTCTTTTCTAAGGAGTCTTCTCATGAGGTGGCCAAAGTACAAGCTATTTCGTCAGACATTTTTCTAATAAGCAGGTCTTTGAGCGACACACCAGTCTTAGCATAGGTACCTGGGTTTAATCTGTTTTGCTACTATCTGGGGAAGCCTAGCATGTCTATGTGAACAGCATTTAGATATTTCCTCGGGGTATTCGTTCACTTCTAGACTACAGTAACGGGAGAGAATTTCCCAAGGAAAGATCTATATGCCGTTCATATAGACATGCAAAAAGGCATACAGTAGTACCTCTAGTTACAAACTTAATTCGTTCCGGAGGTCCGTTCTTAACCTGAAACTGTTCTTAACTAGAGGCATGCTTTCGCTAATGGGGCCTCTTGCTGCTGCTGGCACACGATTTCCGTTCTCATCCTGGGGCAAAGTTCTCAACTCGAGGTAACTCTTCCATGTTAGCGGAGTTTGTAACCTGAAGCGTTTGTAACCTGAGGCGTTTGTAACTCGAGGTACTACTGTATTGACTTTTGCAAAAAGAGGGGCCTGTAACTTGCATACAGATGCAAATCTGGAGGATAAGTCTATCAATGGCTACAAGTTTTGATAGCTATCTTGATTCAAAGGCAGTGTGTCTCGAATTATCAGTTGATGGAGGACAGTAGTCAGAGAGGGCTATGGCTCTCATGTCCTACTTTGTGAAACAGTATTCTGGAGTATTTGGGAAAGGAGTACGACAAGGCTGTATATTGTCTCCCTGCTTATTTAACTTATATGCAGAATTCATCATGAGAAAGGCTGGACTGGATGAATCCCAAACCGGAATTAAGATTGCCGAAAAAAAATATCAACAACCTCAGATATGCTGATGATACTACCTTGATGGCAGAAAGTGAGGAGGAATTAAAGAACCTTTTAATGAGGGTGAAAGAGGAGAGCGCAAAATATGGTCTGAAGCTCAACATCAAAAAAACTAAGATCATGGCCACTGGTCCCATCACCTCCTGGCAAATAGAAGGGGAAGAAATGGAGGCAGTGAGAGATTTCACTTTCTTGGGTTCCATGATCACTGCAGATGGTGACAGCAGTCACGAAATTAGAAGACGCCTGCTTCTTGGGAGAAAAGCAATGACAAACCTAGACAGCATCTTAAAAAGCAAAGACATCACCTTGCCGACAAAGGTCCGTATAGTTAAAGCTATGGTTTTCCCAGTAGTAATGTACGGAAGTGAGAGCTGGACCATAAAGAAGGCCGATCGCCGAAGAATTGATGCTTTTGAATTATGGTGCTGGAGGAGACTCTTGAGAGTCCCATGGACTGCAAGAAGATCAAACCTATCCATTCTCAAAGAAATCAGCCCTGAGTGCTCACTAGAAGGACAGATCCTGAAGTTGAGGCTCCAGTACTTTGGCCACCTCATGAGAAGAGAAGACTCCCTAGAAAAGATCCTGATGTTGGGAAAGATGGAGGGCACAAGGAGAAGGGGACGACAGAGGATGAGATGGTTGGACAGTGTTCTCGAAGCTACTAACATGAGTTTGGCCAAACTACGAGAGGCAGTGAAGGACAGGCGTGCCTGGCGTGCTCTGGTCCATGGGGTCATGAAGAGTCGGACACGACTGAACGACTGAACAACAACAACAACATTCTGGAGTATTAATGCACTTTGATACAGCAAGGGTCTTTTTAGTTTTCATTTTACATGTAAGAGCTTGTGTATCAATATATATTGAGGTAGAATATTTATTACAGCATAGCTGTTTACTGAATATAGTTGTTTTTTCCCCCTTGTAGGGGAACAGTGGCCTCAAACCAAAGGAGAATGAAGTCACATCCAAACCCTGGCACTGGCCTATCAATTACCAAGTATGTGGGCAAAACAAATTCTGAGGCACTGTAACTTGTTTAACTTCATGTCGTATCTCATTGTTTTCAAGGTAACATTGTGAATAGCTGATCTTCAATTGTATCTGGGAATTTTTCGGAAGGCTTGTCTAAATGGCTTTTGCACAAAACCAATTCTGATTTGCCCTCCCGTAGTTCTTGCTGCTAAGGAACGACATGTTAAATAACCATTGGCTCCCAGACAACAGGGGCTGCTGCTGTGTGACTATCGGAACAGCAAAGACGGAAATAGTTCCTAATATAATTATGAGGTTTGATTATAGAAGCTACACTATTGTTACTCTGTTTATTTCAATTTATTACCCACTCTTTACAGGTTACAACAATCTAAAACACAGTTTAAAACAGTATGAGTACAACTTAAAAAATCACAAAAAATCACATCTGAAATGTCAAAGGCTAAAGAGGTGTGTCTTCATCATTTGCAGAAAACTGCATAATGAAGTTGTCAGACTCACCTCTATGCAGAGGGAGTTCAGCAGCTTAGAGGGGTGCCACAGATAATGCCCTTGCCTGGGTCATTTCTCCCCCAAAGTTTTTGAGAGTGGCGGAACTCCCAAAAGGGGGCCTCCTCCGCCAATCTTAGCACCCAAGAGGATCTGTCGGGAGGTGTCTTTCAGATTTTTTGGGCCTGGGTCATTTAGGGCTTTAAATACTATTGTGGGTTTTAAATGTAGGGCTTTAAACACTGTTACATTGGAGACACTTATCTGTCTTGTAATGGAGGGTCCCTATGGAAATCTTTGATCTTCGGGATTTTTATTGGTTTTTGTTTTTTGTTTTTAATAATTTTTATTTTCCGTGTCCAAGTTACAACATAAGATAAAAATAAAATAAAACATTAATCAGAAAACTAAAACAAAGGGGGGGGGGGAGAGAGAGAAGGAAAAAAAAGAAAAACAAACAAGAGAAACAACGACTATAACAAAACATAACCAAACATACATACATACATTTTGACTTCGTTCCATCCTTTAGGGACTTCAAATTTTCAATTTTTCTTTTTCGTTGTGTTATATGTATATGTACATTTATTACTTCCAGTTTTATGCCTTTCATAACTATTTTTTCTTTTCCTTAAGCCTGCAAACTTAATTTGTCACATATAAATATATTTATTCCAGAACAATGTTTTTTCATATACTCTTTAACACAGTCCCATTCTTTTATTAATTTTTGGTCTGATTGTCTTCTTAAGACTGCCGTTAACCTTGCCAAGTCTATGTATTCACATAGTTTGATTTGCCACTCTCTTACTGATGGAATTCCCCCCCCCCTTCCAATTTGCAGCTATAAGCATCCTGGCCGCCGTTGTTGCATATAGGAATACTTTTTATCACCAGGAATATCATTTGTGATTAAGCCTAGAAGAAATGCTTCTGGCTTTTTAATAAAGGATATTTTAAACATTTTTAAAATTTCCTTATATATATTATTCCAAAATTGTTTGATAAGTCCACACTCCCACAACATATGATACACTGTTCCGGTTTCTTTCTTACACGGATTTTTATTGTTGTGGAAACCTCAGGCTTAAGTTAAAATGTAGACTGAAAAAAACCTGTGTTGCTCACATACTGATGGTGGCCATCAATTTCTCCACAGGGCCTTCGTTTTTCTGGAGTCAATGAAACAGACTACAGGGTTTATTTGCTGGGAAATCCGGTAAGGAGAATATAGTTTTGGTTCCCCTAGGTGGGATGAGGGAATTTGGCTTCCCTCCCTTCCCTCCATATAGGTTCCCTTCATTCCCCTCCCTGTAGTTTTATGGTGCCTTTTGTGCATCTTTGTCTACTTGCAAGGCTTTCCCTCACAGGTGATCTGGTGGCTGAACCTAATTACTCTTGGATTGTATATCACAATGGCAATAGTCGTTTCTGTGGCCATGAAGAGGGGAGTTCGGCTAACAGCTGAGCACAAAGGTAAAGTAAATTTCCTACCTTCTGGGTCTATAACCTCTTCTGTTTTATAAACATTATGGCTTCCTGCTGCAGATCTACTTCCACTATCCACGAGAGGACACCGAGTGCAGTATCAAAGGAATCATGATAGCAATGGGTGGAGTGCAACAGCAATGGAAGACATTGGGCTTTCAGATTTCAGAGGCGCCCTGTGCAGTGCCAAAATTTGGCGCTCCCCTACCTCTTGCCTTCCATTTTAGTCCTTGTTGCGATGCTCCCTGTGGTGCCCTCTCAGCTTTGCGCCCAGTGCAGACGAACCACCATGCTCCCCTAAATCTGCCTCTGGTAACAGCTCACAAAGGTTGATTTGCTGGATTTCGGCCTAGTTTTTAAAGAGAGGTTCTGGTCCTTTCTAATTGAAGGAGGCGACTTAAAAGGAGAAAGTCCATGTAGTAAATGCTAGACCACATTCCCTTCAGTAAAAGTTTTTTATTTGTGCATGTGGAGCAGGGAGATGATTAGTGTTGATCAAACAAAGAAAATCCAAGGAACTTGAAGTGGAAAAGCTACTGTTACTGCTCTAGGGTTCCCATGACAAGGAAAATAGCCTGAGAGAGCAAGAGTTTATATTCTTGGAATTTGGAAATTCCTGATTGGGACTATTCTACCAGCTGTCTACTGGGTCTTTGTCTACTGGTATCATGGAACCGTGATATCAGATGAGGAAACAGCTCTCTTACCTAGTTTTCTTAATCTCTGCTGGTTTGGAGCTACAGCAATTGCTAACATACATGCTGGAATTAGATCTGGTTATTTACAGTGTAGCTGGGTTGGCTTGTCGTGAACACATTGCACTGGGCATGTAGCAGTAGTAATATTTTCTCCTAGACTTAAACTGGTGAAGTAAAAACACACAGAATTGTATCCAAACAAGTTATCCCATTCATGCAAGGATTTCCAACTGAACTCCTCCCCTGCTGTCCGCCCTGCAATCTGTTCTGGGTCCTTCCCCCCCACCCCCTGGAGCAGATTTTTGAGAGGTGGGAGGACACAGGGAGAAGGAGGGGAAGTTCTGTTGCACAACCAGAAGTCCTTGTGCAACTGGAACAACTTTTTTGGATAGAAACCAAACCGTTTCACTGTATAAACTCCATAAAACTAGGTTTCTGCTGGAAGCTTTGTGAACACATTCTTATACAGGTTAGGATAAAAAGAATTCAAGAAATGTGTTCTGTTCCAGAGCTTTCTCGAGTCCTGCTACATAGCGGAGGAAGGATTATGCTAGGATGGCTCCTCCATTACTTTCCTTTCTTCATGATGGGCAGAGTGCTCTATTTTCATCATTACTTTCCTGCCATGCTTTTCTCCTCTATGTTGACAGGTAAGTTTCATAAAGTTTCAACAGAATCAAAATGTTGTGACCGAATAAGAGTTTTGAAAGGACACGAGTGTAAAAGGTCATTGGCACATAGTTGGTTTAAGGTTAATGTTTTGAAAGTTTATTCAGTGCACTGTATCTTGATCAGCAGCAAGACCAGTTTGGTCTACTCTTTGATCTGGGAGACTTAGGTTCAAAAGTCAGTTCTTATGGGGTAGCCTTGGGCAGCTTACTCTCCAATTCTTGTCAGTTCTGTACCTTTTGATATGGACATAAGAATGGCCTACCCAGAGGGTTTTTATGACAATCTGTGTGGTAAAGATTACATTCTACTACCACAAGTGCTATAGAAATCATCTGTATTTTATAACATTCTTTGTTTTGCTTCTTATGTTAAGGGTATCAGCAAGTGAAAAAAAAAGTAATTTCAGCCAGAAATACACACCTGCTGGCCACTGTCTAGCATAATCATCAATGTTTCTATATTAGCTTGATAATTCTTTTCTGTAAGAAAGGAAAATTAAGTTATGGATATTAGAATCAATATAGTCACGAGAAATTCAAGATGAGTGATTTTTGATCTTATGCTTCTTTCAATAGGGACTAACATGCATGCTTCAGTTTGCCTGGTAAAATAAAGAATTTTGGCTTTCTGCCACTGGAAAACTCCATCTGATTGAAATAGAATTGATTTATCTTGGGGAGATGGGTTGATGGGTTGACCCTGGGCTGTGACTATAGATATTGATGTGATTACTGATACAGTGGTACCTTGGTTTTCGAACGTCTCCGTTGACGAACATTTTGGTTTTTGAACGCTGTAAACCTGGAAGTAAATGCTTCAGTTTTTGAACATGCCTCAGAAGTCGAACATGCCATGCAGCTTCCGCTGAGTGCAAGTTCCTGGGGCCTAGCTGTCGGCTATTGAGTTTTTGGTTTTCGAACATTTCAGAACTTGAATGGTCTTCTGGAACAGATTATGTTCTAAAACCCAGGTACCACTGTGCTTTCTAGTTTCAGTGTACCTGGCCAATCTTCCTTTTTCTCTTTCTCCCTCAGGGATTACATGGGATGTATTTCTGAAATTTTGTGCTGGTGCTCTGTCAGCCAGCATCCAATCTGGGAAGGTTTATAATTATGGGATAATGGTGCTGATTCTGCTTAGTATCTACAGGTGAGAATTGGTTCCTGAATAGTTAGCACACATCTGAAGGTTATTTTTGAGGGGAAAGGCCTTGCATCATTACCAAACCCTGAAAAATGCTGACAAGTAAGCAGGAAACCATGCAGGGATTCTCCTACAAGACTGTTTCCTTGTGTGGCCCATTTTGGTGTCGGCTTAACGGTTCTTGATATTGACTAATGCTAACATTCAGCCATTGCCCTCTTCAGAAACTGCCTCTCCTGAAGTGCTTAGGCAGCAGCAATCTTAGTTAGCAGCTTCATAATGGCTCATGTGCATCTCTCATTGCAACGTCCCAGGGCAAAGATGATGCAAGCTTTTCTTTCACAATTTCCTGTCCCCTTTAACTGCAGAGTTTAGTGGACAGTGCATCTTATGTCCTCTATTTGGTTCAATCCTCTAATGTGTGTGAAAGAACTTTGATCTGCCTTGCAAGTTTGCCACCACCAAAACAATTGAATATTTCAGGGTTCCTCAGTAGTATATCATGTAGCTCTACACCTTATACCTACTGCACCCAATTATGTGCTCTACTGTTGTGACATTGGGTCTCCAGGAATTTGATTCATGTTTAGATCTTTTCCACAGCTTCTACCTCTTCCACCCTCTCTCCTATGGAATGATAGGACCTCTGGCTTCTGATCTCAACAGCCCAATGGCAGGGCTTAGGTGGCTGGAAACATGGGAGTTCTAGATACAGCCTGGGGGAAAGGAAGGGAATAAAACAAGATTACAAGTGGTGAAACCCACTGCACAAGAGCTGTGAAGGATTGTTTCCCCAACAGCATTTCTGCGCTGAAGCAGTGGACTGTCAACCTTGAGGTCTGAGAAGAGGAGGAGGAGGCAACTATGAAGGAGAACCTCTCTGTGGGTCCTAGAGCCCCATTTACTTGAACCTGCTGCTACTTAAAAATTTGAACCATCCAAGCAATATGTTAACTGTCCCACAGCCATGGGCTCCATTGTGGTGTCATTTTGTGTGAGTTGGAGGACGTGTGTGTTTTGCAAGGGTATATCTCATGTCTGCCTGTCTCTGCTCATAAGGGATTTAACAGAGCTCGGGAAAGATCAAGTGCGTGTAACAGAGGAAACAGTCTTCTGAGACCAGGATAGTTAATATCCAATAACTTCTTTTTTCATGAACTTAAAAGTATTTGTGTACATATGGTACATGCTCCTGGGAGAGTCTTGTGACTGCTTTTCTAAGTTCAGGGAATTGGACATAAAGCATAAAGCTTTCTGCGATCCAGTGCTCTGTCTGCCTGTCACACAAAAGGCAATGAGTTGTTTTTGCATAAAGCCTTTGCTGTCTGAGCACAGAGACACATTCAGAATAGCCTTTAACAGTTACCTGGAAGATCTCATGCAGAAATGAAGCTGCAGCATTCCATTCATCAGATTATCCTTTTGTTTAAGAAGCTCCGAAGCAGAGAAAGATATTATTATTATTATTAAGGTTTCCTGCCCTAAATTCCTCTGACAGTGAGGAATGGTGCCTTTGAGAGAGAGTGTGTGTGTGTGTGTGCGCATGTGTGCGCGTGTGCGTGCTAGAAGTTGAATACATAATGTTAAAGCTTGTGCTGAGAGCTGTGATGTCACTCTTTCTACTAATTCAGTTGCCTATTAACACTTCTTCCTGTGAGGAAGCTTGTATCTCTTTAATGAATGTAGAGTGTGCAGAACATGCTGCTAACTGCTATGGTACAGGAATGTTGATTTTTTTATATAAATGCATGTGGGTTTTTTTTAAAGGAGGAATTAACCTCTGTCATATGCTATCAAAAAAGGGAGGGATGTAGCTTGATAAGCAGAATAGAGCTCTTCAGTTGTTTAGTGGGAATCCACTTCTGCAGTGATGTGAGAAAAGTTTGACAAAAAGGTTGAGCAAGGCGTTCCCCTGCAAAACGTTATTTTAATTCCATCTCTTGTTCTCTGGAGCAAATTCAGCCTTGGCTTCTGTTAAATTGGTCCCCTGAAGCCTTCTTTTGTACATGACACAGAAATTGAGGCCACCCAGTAATTCATTTTAGTGTCTGTGTTAAAGCTTGAAGGCTGCCACTTCCTATCCCTCTGTGCCATCATCAAAGGGCTATCTCTGTTGGCATGGAGACGATATGCCAACATTCCCAGGAGAGGCTGGATGAGGCATGTTGGCTGCTGTCAGGCTGCCAGGTCCATTAAGAAGGGAAACACAAGACTGATTTAGCTGGTCTGGCTTAACTAGTTTAAGACTGTCGTGACCAGCCTTTGATTATAACTCATTTGTTGACAACTGGTGGAAATTGCTGAAATGAGTTACTGATTTTGATATTATTACCGTTGCCTGTGGCAGGAAATACACTCGTGTGGCTGACCTGACTCCTCAGATATTATACAGGTATATAGAAAAGAAGGAAAGTCATGAAAACTTCCCATTATTCTGCATCTTTGTTGCTGGGAGAAACAGTAGATTGTAAGTACAATAGCATATAAGCAGTAACAATACAGTTGATAATCATAGAAAAGCAATAAGATAGCCAGCTGTTACTAAGAGGACTTGGCTGTCTTGTACTTCAAGAAGCACTTGAGTGTTACTCTTGACTAGATTTCCCTGAGGTTAGGTCCCATCATGTAGTCATTGAACTATTCAATTTTGCCTTTATTAGTGGATTCCATGTTATAGTACTTTTCTACAGCAGTTAAATAATAACAACTGCTGTTGCTTTTTGGAGGAGGGAAACCATTCCCCCCCCCCGGAGATCAAGAGATATTGATCATGTTAATATTTCTACTACTTAATTCAATTATTCAGCAAGGCTATCTATACATTTCATCCTTGGATTCTGCAGTACTCCAGTGGGTGACTGTTTATTGTCGCCTTCCCTTGTATTCTGAGAAATCTCACACCCTAACATACACCTGTATACCTACACTACGAGTGCTGCCCTTGCTGAAAGATGCTGCTGTCTTGAGCAGCTAATTCTTTTGAAGTTTTTCTGACAGGTCTGCTTTACCATAGTAGAAGGGGATCATGGATACTAAACATAGAGCTTTCTAGCGTTGGAAGAGTAGTACCAATATAAGTAAGCAAATAAATAGATTCTGTGGGCAAGATCTGTGGTCTGGAGTTGTTTTCAGTGAATGTGCCTTAGCTGGGCAGCAGTTATGACTTCACTGTGGGCAAGTGGCCTTCCATTTGATAAATGGTGTTGATAGGTGTCGGTTCTCTAACCCATTAGTGTCTTTTCACAAATCAGTTCATGGCTTATAAAAGGGCTTTCGTAGCTTAGCAACTCACCTGTTCCATCACAGTTCTAATGAATGACCCCCATTTTTTCTTCTTTAAAAACTCCCAAAGTATTTGACTCAAAACAGGGTATGGATCAGATTACGTGTTTTCTTGAATGCAAAATATCCCTGTAGAAGGCAGACCTCTGTGGCTCTGCAGATATCATTCATTATGTTTGAAGGGTAATAACATTTATAGGATCAAGTTTGCATTTATAGGATCATTGACTTCTCTACCAATGGCTGCATCTACATGGCCTGGACTCCAGATGCAGTAATCAGAACTGCCTCCCCCCTGCCCCCCGCCCCAGTGGTCTTACTGGTACCCAGAGAATTCTGTCGTGATAGAATATGTGCCTAAATAAAACTTGAGTCTTGGGCACATTTTTTTTCTTCCATATTTGTAGGACTAACAAGTATTATTCTACAGTATTCTTTCTAGGAAGGAAGGAATAAGAATCAGCAATAAACATTTTTCTTATGTGCTTCTTGTGGGATGACACTGTGATAGCTCATTCCTCGGCAAGTACTGTGTTCTGTATTGGTTTCTCGTTCTGTGTATTATGGTCAAGAACCCCATGTCCAGAGTGCAGCAGATAACGTTTGTCAGAAACTGCGCAAATTTTATTTATATATACTCCTAAATGATAGGTAAATAGAACTGAACTACTCATTCAGAAACATTGGCCAGCCCATCTTGAATTGTATCACTTCAAACTGAAAATGGAGGATCATTCACATGTTTAAATGTTTCTTTACTTAAAAACAAGCAACCTTTCACATATACAGCTAGCATATTGGGTAGGCCTGGCTAGAACCCTTCTCTGTGACATGGGAGCTTTTTGCAGGCAGGAAGTTCCTGGAGTGGAAGAGCATTTGCGCCACTCTGTCACCTCTGCCCTGAAGTGAGGACTGCGCCACATAGTGCTCCTGAATCTGTAGTCCATCTCTTAATGCGATTGCTTTGAAGGAGTGATTTGGTCTCTGCACTAGGCATCTGTGTGTCTGTAGTGTCTGATGTAGTTATCTACTGCTCCTGGGCAGCTTCCTGCATTACAAATTTGTCTTACTAACGCTGCTGATGTTGAAGTGTGTGTTTGTGTGTTGTATGTATCTTTTGTACATTATTACCATCTACGCATTTCAAACTGAACCTACTTCAGTGCACTGCCGTGTAATGGTACTAAATGGAAGGATAACTTGCCTTTGGACTGGCACTGGCTTTTGTAAAGGGGTCGACTGTAAATGGGGTAGAATTTCCATCATACTTTTGTAATAAATAGCCTTTCTTTCCAGTGTCTTGTTGATTGCTGATTGTTATTATTTTTCCTACTTCAGCCGTTAGGATCAGCCTGAAGCGATATGGACTAGATTAGTGCAGAAAACACTAATGCTGGCCACGGTGTAGCCACAGCTCATGGCCATGCTTGCTTTTCCTGACCTCCACCAGCAGGAATTAACCTCTCCACTCCTTGGATTAAAGAATGTACACATACAGGACGAGGAGTTGAGGAGTGGGGGAATATGTTTGTATACACAGATCCTGTGGCAGTGGTTTGCCATGCTTTGGTGGAGTCTTTTTGATTCCTGCCACTTCTTACTGGTGTTCACTGGCCAGAGTTTGATACCGAAGGTCAACAGTAGCCCTTTCGATCTACAGTGGAGTTTCTCATGATCCCATCGTTGGCACTTAGTTGCTATTAAAATACAGGTCTTGATCCATTTGGGAAGACAGTAGTCTGTCTGTTGAACTCTTTTTCTATTGCTTATTGCCCTTATTACAGCATCAACTGGATTCTCAAAATCAAAAGGGTGTTGCCTGTATTATAAAATGCAGGTGCATGTAAATTGAGACCCTTGCT
Organism: Lacerta agilis; assembly: GCF_009819535.1. Lineage (NCBI taxonomy): Eukaryota > Metazoa > Chordata > Lepidosauria > Squamata > Lacertidae > Lacerta > Lacerta agilis. The sequence goes on from NC_046312.1 coordinate 28,074,948, forward strand.
GTAGAACAGCAAGTTCAAAACAAGAATAACACTGATATAATGAGGTAATCTGACTGTTGTGCATCCAGCTGAGGAACCAAGCTGAGAGCTTAGAATAGTTGGCAGAGTAATATTCCATATGTCAGAGCAATAAAGAGGGCTACTGCAATATAGGCTTATAGTGAGAAACTTCATTATAGATTATTTAATTACTCCAGAGGGAAAGTGATAGGATCATTTTAAAAAATAAATTGTATATTGGCAAACTCAGTGATGGCTCTTTTTTGTTCTACCCCCACACACTTGCTCTTTTTGTTAATGGTAAAACCACTGGCATGATTGCCTAGAAAATCTGCTTTTCAGTGTTACTGAATATATGCTTATCATGGAATGGGATAGGCTAGCAATTCAGAAATGGTGCAGCTAGTGTTACCTTAACCAGCTGGTTTGTTAAATAGCCATCTTCTAAAGCTTGAATTAGGAAATAGCCATATTCTAAAGCTTTTGAATTATGGTGCTGGAGGAGACTCTTGAGAGTCCCATGGACTGCAAGAAGATCAAACCTATCCATTCTGAAGGAAATCAGCCCTGAGTGCTCACTGGAAGGACTGATCCTGAAGCTGAGGCTCCAATACTTTGGCCACCTCATGAGAAGAGAAGACTCCTTGGAAAAGACCCTGATGCTGGGAAAGATTGAGGGCACAAGGAGAAGGGGGCGACAGAAGACGAGATGGTTGGACGGTGTTCTCGAGGCTACCAACATGAGTCTGACCAAACTGCAGAAGGCAGTGAAAGACAGGCATGCCTGGCGTGCTCTGGTCCATGGGGTCACGAAGAGTCGGACACGACTGAACAACAACAACAAAGCTTGAATGGCTTTAAGAATCTAATGGTTTGTGTGAAATAAATCAAGATTCATCCAAATTCTGAATGAGCATGCCCAAATACCACAGGAAGTTGGAAGTAATCAGCTCTCTTGTTTGACATTTTCCACAAGGATGCCAATAGTGTCAATTTAGCAAGGTGCTGAATGCTTTTCCTCTCGTTTCCCTCTACTTCTTGTTGAGTTGTTGGAGGAATTCAGGTGAGATGGAAAGGAATAATATAAAGATGTTCATTATGCTACAATGATGAGTTGGAGTAAGCTGAAGGCGCAGGAATGTCTAGTGCAAGCTAATAGAAGGCAAGCGACAGCATCCGACTTGGAGCTAGCTAGGTAGTTTATTTATTTGTTTAAGACCTTTTTATGCATCCCTTCATATTGGATTTCGGGACAGTGAGCAGCATAGAGCAGAGATCCAGAGGGGAAAAACAAAAAGAGGAGACAAAACGCTAGTGCATACTAAAACTTGCTTGATTAAATTTATAAAATGTGTCGGTATGCCTGGCTAATAAAAAAAAATGTGTTTGCTTGGAGCTAAATGACAGCAACATTGAAGCCAGGCAAACTTATTTGGGGGTGCTACTACTGTGAGAGCCTTTGTTTTTGCACCTCTTGGAGGACGTATATGGAGATGGACTTTGGCAGATCCTATTTAATCCCGGGCAGGTTGATATGGGAGTAGATGCACCTTCAGGTACTTGGGTTCCAAGCCATTTAGAGCTTTAAAGGTAAGAACCAGCCCCTTGAATTAAGCCTGGAAGTGAACAGGCTGCAAATTAAACTTTTTAAATCGGTGTAGTTTGGGTGGACCAGGTTTGGGTGGCCAGTCACAATTCTGGTAGCTGTGTTCTGTACTAACTGAAACTTCTGAACTGTCCTCAAGGACAGCTGCATGTAATTCATTAAGGAAATGGATGCATGATTACACCAGTCTCTCTGTGTCCAAGAGTGGCTGCAGCTGGCAAACCAAGCAGTAGCTGATAAAAAGGACTCCATGGTAGCAGGCAACCATCATTTTTATAGCATTATTGGACTTTGCTGAAATGGAGACATACCAACTGAGTGTACATCCCGGAATAAGCTCACCTAGTAGTTTCATATAGTCATTCAAAAGCAGGGATAGGCTGGAACACTATGGGATCCCTTTGCACAAGGGGTTGAGCAGAACCCTCCCAATGCCACTTCCCAGAGCTATCAGAAGCTATCAGAAGCTGCAAATAGATCAAGGAGAGTCAATAGGGTTGTGCTCCCACTGTCTTTCATCAGAGGTTAGCCACTGGGATGGCTAAGGCAAACAAAGTTGATCCATTTCTGTTTTTCCTTACCAGATAGGAATTCACAGCAGTACATGGAAGAAAGACAAGAATGGTCTTCAGATACTAAATGGCAAGGAGCGTCCATCCCATTTTTGTTCCTTTCTGCTACAGGAATTTAGCTGTTAAGGCCTTCCTGGGCCAACACAGTTAGGTCTTTTCATCCTTTAAAAAAACCCACAGGCTACTCCAGGCATAGACAAACTCAGCCCTCCAGATGTTTTGGGACTACAATTCCCATCAACCCTTACCACTGGTCCTGTTAGCTAGGGATCATGGGAGTTGTAGTCCCAAAACATCTGGTGGGCCGAGTTTGCCTATGCCTGGGCTACTTTAAAGGTTTCTTATTAAAGCTAAGTGTATTAAGGAACCTTTGATTTTTCCATTGAAATCAATGAGATGTTAGTGGGCTTAACACTGGCCGGATTGTGCCCAGTGTATATCACTTTCAAGGTATAAGATACCTAAGGCACACTTTGGTCAGAGATGCTACAGCATCAGGAAAATTAAAGTCTGCTCTGCTGACTGCATTTTCTTCTTCAGCAAAACATAGTTGATGAACAGGGTCTTTAAATCAAATAGAACGAAGGTAAGTAATGAAATGGTTGAAATATGCAAAGTGTTTGGGTACTGAACAAATGGTTTCATGTAGGTCTGTTCTACTGATGCCTGGAATGAAACCCATAGTTCTTCATTTGATTCCCTTGGCTGAGTTGTGCAGTGTTGCCCTTTTGACTTTCATTTTGTAAAGTAGTCCCTAGCTGGCGGGGCATTATGAGACATTTAGGTTCACTCTCTGTTCAGTGCAAAGGAAAGTCTTAACATGGCCTGCTTTTTTTTAATTGCAATGTTCTTGCATGGCTCAGATACTTTGAGGTCATTATTGCTGCCCCACTGGTTTCCCCTTTAGCTTGATGGCAAGAGGAAAATGGTCCAGTTGTAGCCCTTATCATTTATGTAAAATATTGTTAACCTCAACAAGCCTTTCTGCTGCTTGTTATGCAATCACATTTAAGAGTAGCTTTGCTATATTGTGGCCTGCAGGGGATGAGCAGGAGAAGTTCCGTGAGCTCCTTTTTTCTTAGCCTGAGAGTGGAGTGTGACATGGGGAAAGAACTGTCGTGGTGTCTCATTCCTATCGCTAGGGAAGAGAGGGTGGGGGGCCCAGCCTGTGAAACTGGCATAAAGATGAGCAAAGAGACTAGGGGAGCTTGATCAGAACTGCATTATTCATGAAGATATTCAGAAGTTGAATTTTTGAAATGGAAAGCAGTCTGGAGGGGGTTTGTTTTAATTACTCCAAAGTGAAATTGCAAAGATGGGAACCAGAAATCATCGTGGTACACTGAGGTCTCAAGCCGGAGCTTTGAGCAGGATAGAAGCTACTTAGTGCAGAAGCAAAGCATATAACAGCCTTCCCCAACCTAGTGCCCTTGAAATGTTTTGGACTACAGCTACAGCCCCAGCTTGCATGGCTAATATGGATGAAGGGAAATGTTTTTGTTGTTGGCATCCATCTATCTTGAGAGACAGCGGAGTGTGCCTCTGGGGGTCAAACGGCTGCATCAGCAGCACCAAAGTGAGCTCCCTGGGTCGCAAGCCTGGGCAGTGTGTATGGAGCTCCTGGGCTGCTCAGATGACAAAACCCCACTCTTGGCCTCAATGATGTGGTCCAACAAAATCTGGAAGGCATCAGATTAGGAAGGCTCATGTAGAGGTAGACTTGTCCGTAGTCATAGTGACAAGAACACAATTTATAAGTGGTTTCTTGTTCTCAGTCTGTCTGCAACAGTACCCTGCTGTAGCAATTTGCAAGGCACTTTAGGGACTAAATGGCTCAGATTTGAATTACAGTGGTGCCCCGAAAAACTCGCTAGACGAAGGCATTCGTCTAGCAGAAGGCAGCCCCGCAAGACGAAAAAGTCTATGGGGCTGCCTCGCAAGACGAAAAAAATTTGTCTTTTTTTTTCGTCTAGCGAAAGCGCGGCTTGCATTGCTGCTTCGCTAGACGAAAAACCCGCTAGACGAAAATTTTCGCAGGACGGATTATTTTCATCTAGCAGGGCACCACTGTACAATTAAGCAAGTCCAGTGGCTAGGAATGCCTATTTCCAGCTACAGCTGGTTCACCACCTACAGCCCCTTTTGAACAGGTATAACTTGGCCATTGAACTCCCTGCTTTGGTAACTTACAGATTGGGTTATTTCAAGGTGTTCTACATGGGGTGCCCTTGCAGACAACTTGGAAACTTCAGCTGGTTCAAAAAGCAGTGGCCGGATTACTGGCTATAACCAGGGCTGCTGGCCCATCCACAAGGCCAGGTGAGGCAACCTGAGCCTACAGTAAAAGGGTTTCCAGCATTACACTCCCAAGAAGAAGAAGAAGAGTTTGGATTTGATATCCCGCTTTATCACTACCCTAAGGAGTCTCAAAGCGGCTAACAATCTCCTTTCCCCTCTTCCCCCACAACAAACACTCTGTGAGGTGAGTGAGGCTGAGAGACTTCAGAGAGAAGTGTGACTAGCCCAAGGTCACCCAGCAGCTGCATGTGGAGGAGTGCAGACGCGAATCCGGCTCACCAGATTACGAGTCCACCGCTCTTAACCACTACACCACACTGGCTCTTTCTTCTCCCATAGATGCTGTGAGGGATCCTATTCCCTCCCCTTCAACACTTCCCCAACAGTGACTCTCCCTAAATTTTACCGACAACTAGGATGAATCCTTCAGTGTTCATAAGGGAGTTGTCTCTGGGGTACCTCGGCTCTACGGTTGAAAACCTTTTGCCACCTATGGGATCTCCCTACCAGGGTTCCCAACTACTGCAGTTTGCCTCCCCTTTAGGCAAATAAGTGGCACACTTGGCTTCACTGTCCAGCCCTCTGTATGACAGGAGAATAAGCAAACAGTTTCCTCTTCCCCAGGAAAGCTTTGTTCTCTCCTCTTAGTCACACCTCTTAAGGTACTGATACACTGCCAGATTCAACGAACGTTTAAGCACATTTACCGGTAACTTTATTAGGTAACTTGAAAACATGGATGTCTCGGGTTATTACTGGTACAAATCATCTCATGTAATTCAGCTTTGTTATAATATTTCCTGCATCCCTTTAGCAATGGTAATGACCTTTCCTCCCATTCCCCAAAGCCTAACCTCGCATTTTCTCTCTCTAATCCTCCACCCCCAACTGCCTTTTAACGGTTGTTCCCCCTCCTTTTAGAATGCCAACTAGCTCCGCCTCCCAGGGAACACTTCCTAAAATGGGAGTGATAGGTTAGCCCATGATGAACCTGAATCATCAGCAGGCATTATTCCGCCACAGATGCAACCTAGGATCCAAACAGACATGAGTCATTGTGCCCTGCCTCCTTTCTGCTCCCCTGTCACATAACTCCTCCCCAAGCTTCTAACTCACATCACTGCACTCATTTTGAAAGGCCCCACTCATTTTGCCGTCTCACACAGTGTTCCCTTTGATGCTTTGTATCCTCCTAATGGCTCAGCCCAAAGTTGTCACCTTACACAGAAGCCAGCTTGACCGAATTGGCCCTTAAAACATGCTGATTCCACAGGATTAGCATTATCCAGCACACAATACTCATGAGTCTAATACACAGGGTCTGGTTTATTTCCCAGTTGTAATACTCCAAACATTGATTAAGTTCTAAGACCTATTAGACCCAGGAATTTAGGGTGTCTAGCACCCACCAACTCCTAACAGTATGCTAAACCACAACATTCTGATCGAAATGTTCATTGTTGAAATGTTGAATACTTATCTCTACAGTTTTCTTATGTGTGTCCAAAGCTAGCGAGAGATTTTCTTTTTACGACGCAATCCTATGCTTGTTTACTGCTAAATCCCACTATTAATTCTACTTTCCAGGTAAGTATGCATAGGACTGCAGCCAAGCAGAGCAGTCTGAATTAAGTTTGCTTGAAATTAAGCCCCTCTTGGTTCAGTTATGTTTACATTCTTGTGAGTGGATTTAGGAATGCAGCCTTACAGCACAATCTTGTGCATGCTTATCTAGGAGTAAGCTCCATTGAATTAGATTGGCAAATATACATAGGCTTATGCTGTTACATAAGAGTGTGCTGTGGTGAGCTTAACTTTCTCCAGATTGTGACATCTGAACTGAGCCTTACAATAGAAAGCAGGTGTGGGATTGTACCAGTAACTACATTACCACTACAGATGTTAATGCAAACATCCTAGCTTCGCCAAACTGTAATGAATGAGTAATACTTATGTCTAAAAGTATCTGATACCATGACTTGGCATCAGCTTTGGAGGCTGGGAGTCTAGTGTTCTGTAGCAGGAGAAAGTCCAGTGTATCAAAATCCTACTTTGTATATTCCAAGGCGAGGCCTGGTAAGGTGCTAAGGCTGAGGCCTTGTACCATTAGCCTGTTTCACATGAAGTCAGATAAGGTTACGTAACAAGCCATTTGGGGGTGATGCTGTCATAGGTTCCAAGATGCTGGACGGTTTTGGAGTATGCAAGTGTGTTCTGAGACCCTTCCACAATGTCTTCAGGTTGCATTGCCTGCTTGAATGCTCACTAAAAGGCGGGACAAGAGAGGTGTTTGCTTTGCTTATGACAATTCCCTTTAGGTCACCCTCATCCTGTCAGTACAATGGCAGCCATAGAAACTCTTCTGACACCAGACTAACAGGGAGCAAGCAGCGGAGAGAGAGACTGGGGCTGTCAAGCTCCTCTGGCACTTGTGTGCCTGGCAACGCGCTCATCTGTCATCTCCTGGGCGATGCTACATGCTGCCCTGAAGGTCTAATCGGCTCTCAGCCTTGACCCTCCTGCTGCGTGGGTTTGTTTCTGGCTATTGCTTTTTTGCTTTTTATTTTTTATTTTTAACCTGGAGCTTGGCAGACTTGTTTATAAGAGAGAGGAGAGGCATTATCCCTCCCTTTTTGAATATGAAATGGAAATGCCACGGCATGGAGCTTTTAAGTGGCAGATATGGTCTACCTGGTTGTGCTCCCACACCCCAAAATGAAGCTAAAGTGTGACAATCAAGGGGCATCTATCAAAGTGGCATAGCCCTAGCTGAGAAATCTCCTTAGAATAGAACAAGACATTGAAAGAAGATGAGCTTCTCCCATCTTCCTGGTAAAATGTGGCATTAAGTCAGGGTGACCAAGGTGCCCTCCAGATGTTGTTGGACTGCACCTCCCATTGTCTGTGCTGATGGGTTGATGGGAGTTGTAGTCCGGCAACATCTGGAGGGCACTATATTGGCTATCCCTGCATTATGCTAATTTTGTTTGGCTGTGTGTTTTCCTGGCCCTGCCTCACATTGATTTTCTGTTGGGGTAGGAAACACGAAGAGTAATATTTCCTCATACAGAACTGAGGAGAGGGGAGAGAAAGACCTGGATGGCATGGTGGCAGCCCTGCATCTTTTCCAATATCTAATTCTGCCTGGAGGGGATTTCATGCCGCCGTCACCTGGGTTATGAAGACTCTTTGCACAGTGGTGCAGTGTCCTCGCCTTGCCCAGTGCACTTAACATCTGGCCTGAAGCCTCCATGTACAAGTTCAAGTTCATTCCCCCTTAAAGTGAAATGTTCCTTTTGCATGTATGTCCCTTTTTAATAATTCATTGGTCAGGCATTCCACCACCATGCAAAGAGGATTCCTAGTTCAGGGTAGAAGTCTTAAGAGAATGGTCTTTATTATTTGCTGAGTGACTCGTCCCAGAGTTCATACTGGCTCAGGCTAGGCTGCAAATAATGTATTGCCACTGCCAGTGCTCCCCCCCCCCCACTAAAATGTTTAGGGGTACTCTCATTTTGACTCAAGAAAATCACCCTTTATAGTTCAAATCGGGGGAAATAAATACTGTACAGCAAATGGACAAAAGTACAACGAATATGCATTACCTCATATTACACAGCTGACAGCTCACAGTAACTTCCACATTGGCATGAGGTGTGTGCACTAACATCTTCCCAATTCCTCTGTAAAACACCACACATCCACATTCCACACTGCTTCACACATTAAACACTTGCTTCCGTCTGAGACTCAGGAAACACCAGGAAAGGAAATGAAGACGCCATTGGAGGTGGTAACAATGAAACTGACCAATCACAGTGCTAGATTCCAACTCCTTCACACATTAAACGCTCGCTTCCATCAGACTCGGGAAACACCGTGACAGGAAATGAGGCCGCTATCAGGGGCAGCAATGGAACTGACGATTCACTGTGCTAGAGAAGAAACTATTTTTTAAAAAATTAGTTTCTTCTCCTGTTAGATTCACAAAATGTTTAGGAGTATGCGTACTCCCAGAAAAAAAAGCACTGGCTACTGCTATGTAGGCAGAGCAGTTAGGAGAGCAGGCTCAGAAAAGAGCAAAGAGCCCAAGTTACGATGTTGCTCAGTGCAGCAACTGGGAGAGAGTTTCTGTGGCCGACTTCCTCATGACTTCATAAATAGCTGCATTTGTCCTTCCTGAAGTAACACCTATATAGCCTGCCAGCCTTTCTTTGGAGATCTGATGAATCATAACCCCACTCCTTAGTACTAGCTTTTGCAAGATCTCTTCATATGAGAGTTATACCTGTTCGCACTTGCTGGGATGATACACATCCTGTACTCACAGGAGTCCAGTTTATAAACCTCGAGTGAGTGAGTGAGTGAGTAAGTGAATAAGGCAGGCATATCTGGACGTTCCTGGACCCAAGGGAGTAATATTATATATCTGAGGTCAACACCTGCGTGCTTGACAAGCAGCTAAAAAAGCTAGATGCTCTATAGACAGTAAAAAAAGAAAAGAAAACAGACCCTGCCCAAATTGTCTTACAATCTAATGTAGATGCTTGTTGGTCATTCTTGGGCTACTGTGTCTCTCTTTTGCTTACATGATCATACATTCCAGAATGAAATAAAGACTAGCCAAAAGCCTCAGACCTTGCCCTGGGATGTGGACTATCTTGCAACTCACTCCAGTTTCTGATTTAAATCTTAAATGGGCGAGCAGCTTGCAAGCTAAGGTGAGTTCACAGGTTAATTGATCATATAAATAGACAGTTGCCATAGCTGCTGGCAACAACCCTGAAAATGACAAAAGTGTTACCATGTTAGCACTTCTATCTTGCTTACCTTAATGTATTGGCCCTGATCTGACTAAGAGTAATGGTGTTTATGCTCCTTTTAAATCAGAGGGACAAGATAGTTGTGGCTACTTAGGCCCCATTGATTTCAATGGGACTGAAGAGTGGCTAACTTTAGTTGGCTCAAGGCAGAAGTATTTATCATAAACCACACAGAGCAAGGACATAAGAGACTTATAAGAGTAACCACACAGAGTAAGGACATAAACTAGGTTTCTAAAGTACCTTCACTTTGAGATGAATATAGCTGATCAGAGTTGTTCAGAGCAACAATCTGCCTTCTTGCAAATGTAAGTGGTTTTAAGAAGAAGCGAGGATACCTAAGAGATGTCAAGGGAGCATTTTTGAGAGAAATGAGGACCCTTGAATGGTGCCAAGTCAGGTGGTGAGATGTGAAAAATAATTCAGGTTTCTAGCTTTGCTACCAGCCTAAAACACATGAAGCATTCTGTTTCAAGATCCAAAGGAAAGACCGGCAACCTCAGTGCTCAAATTGCCAGGACACAAAGTACACTGCAAGTAAGGCTGACTGTTACCTATCCATCCTTTGAATAAAACAGACTAAGAGACTTGTACCTGCAAACATGGATGGCCCACATACAGCCCAGAGCATTTGGCTTCTTCCCTGCTGCTTTGTGTCCCAGCCACACACCCCTTCTCCTCCAACTTGAGGATGTGCCTACACAGCCAACACACTGCCACTTTGCATGGAATAACTGCCAAGTCTGAAACAGTGGTACCTTGCTTGGCATTTGCAGAGGATAAGGTGCTGCTTTAGACTTAGCTGTATTTTTATCCATTCCTTGTTTCCAGTATTTGCACTTGGTATGTTTGTGATTTGAATGGTTACTAGCCCATTTCTATTCTATCTATCATTTTAGTAAATTTGGTTTTATATTTATAGCCAGTTTGTGGTGTTGTTTTGTTTTGCTGTTTTGGACTTGGCTGCTTCTGGCATGTATCCTGTGAGGATGAGAGAATATGCCAGCTCCGACATCCTGCGGCTGCACTGATCAGTGCCTGATTCAAGGATGTGTTGTGTGGTTCAGGTGAAAGAAGGCACACACACACATACCTTGACCAGCTTCTAATCTATTTGCAGACCATGCCTCCTTGACTTTGCATTTGGCAACCCCCAAAAAATGAACACAAAGCAGATAGAAAATAGATGAAACCCTTAGAAATTAAGCTTGATCAGATTTGTAAAGCTGCTGTTCTGCATGAAGGATTTTAATTTAATGCCCCGGTAATTTGTAATTACACACTGTAAAGTAATCTGATGTGGGTGGTTCAGGTGGTGGTGTACATTTGCAACTTGCCAGGATCTACAAGGTGTGAACTGGAAATCCGCTACAAATACTTAGGGGCTGGCAAGCTTTGAGAGGGGACGAAGATGCCGACTTGAGCCAATGCCATTTGCAGGAGGTTTGCTTGATCGTCTCTGCTTATGTTCTTGGAGGTGAAATGTCCATCAAAGAGATCAGAGAACTTTTATTATAGGCCGTTTTGTGCTTCACATCCTGTGTAGGGCATACTCTCATTGTAGGCCTTTAAGAGAAGGAGAGAAGAATGATAGAAGACTGGACACCCCGAGTGAGGTGAGGCTATGTAGTATCTACCCTAGACCCAGCTTGGAGAGGGACACAAAATGGCCATTGGAAATCACGTAATATGTTGCCTTTTATTTTCATAAGGTTATGTTATTTCCCCCAGCTCTCCGGTGTATGAAATAAATTTGTCCCATTTTCAGACTGGAAGAGGAAAAGCCAGAGATCTGCTTGTTCTTAGTCTTGTAGCTTCTCACCGACACTTTCCCCTGCAGTCTAGCACAGCAATACACTGAGCCAATAAATAATACTGTAAGAGGAGAAATTGGAGACCAGATATTGGACAGCAGGAGCCAATGGGGTGCCTCTACAACAGCACCAAACAGGAGCAGTCCATCTGAGCAGAGAACTTTGATTTTGTGCCTTAAGACTCGCAACTGTCCATGACTTTTGTCACTTTTGGGGGTAGGGGAACTGAAGTCTGCCCCAGGCATGGAAACAAATGGTTATAACACTCCTCTCACCCACCTCACCTCTTCCAAGATGCAATCTGTTTTGAGTGGAGGGACTCAGTATTTTCCCCAGCTCTCAATATTCTGCCCGAATGTGAATGACATCTGTAACTAAGAGCACACAGGAATGACGTGACATATTCTGGTGAGATGTTCCTGAAAAGAAAATTGGATCAGTTGATTAGTTTACTGTGGGGAAATTGAGCCCTTGAAATATGTGTGCACTACAGTATTTGCAAGTGATGGTGCCAAGAATATATTTTGTCATTTAAATTTGAACATTTATTTATTTTTTGTAAAGAGTGAATCTGTCACAGTATGTGAGAGGTTTGTAGATTCCTTCCTCACTTAGTACCTATCCTATTTCACAGGTCTGTTGTGGGGACCAATTATAAAGTCCCTTGTGCAGTAAGAAGTGCCTCAGTTGTTAGGTTTTTTTTTTAATTAAAAGCCTAAAATTTCTCTAGGCGGCCATTTGAGCTACTGACCTGATCCCAGACTCTGGATACAATAGTAAATGGTGTGGATATCTGTTAGAGCTTCTCATTTCCTGTCTGTAAATAAAAAGAGACCAAAAGCTTTTCAAAGCCAGCTGCTGACTTGTAATGAAAATAATAGTTTTGCTGTAAGGAAATGGAGCTATTTAAATGTTTGTGCTCCATTCACAATTCAAGGCACTACAAGGGTCATCAAGTCCCACACCCTTCATTGCAGGAATCGTGTGTGTGTGTGTGTGTGTGTGTGTGTACACACCGGTATATACTACACACACACACACACACACACACACACACACACACACACTGACTGTGTGTGTGTGTGTGTGTGTGTGTGTTAAATAGTTGCATACACAGGAATCTTTTGCCCAACGTGGAGCTCAAACTCATGACCCTGAGATTAAGAGTCTCATGCTTTACCGACTGGTTGCTGTTACTCTGTATGAAATTTTCCACTCCAACTGTCATTTTTGATACTAAAGCACTGCTCTTCACTAGATAACTTGAGAGGCTGTTGACCCTCTTGTAAATACTGTATATATGGGGTCAAGCCTCTATTTGCATATGAAATGGGAAAATGCTGCCTTCAGAATGCATTCCAACTTCCACTATGATTAGGAAGCCTAAGTGGATATTTTGTGCTTACTGATTCTGCTCTGTTTTATTTCTGAGTTACCCACCTTGAGTCCTTGGGAAGGTGCTGCGGTACAGAAGTTTGAATAAGGCTGTGTGCACATTCCTGTTTAGTCTGCATCCAGCTTGCTCCCACCAGTGGTTGGAGAAGTGATGTTAGTTACAATCCATACCTATCCTGTTGTTTCGTATGGAAAATTATGGGTTTTTTATATGTTTTCCCTAAGCCAAATTCAATCTGAACTGAGAAAAATAGCAACCCAGCTGTGTTTTAAGCTGCTAATGTGTACACAGTCTAAATAGCCCTTTAAAATAATATGATTTGAGAGAGAGAGTAGCCAATAGTTGGCTACCTTGGTTCTTGGAACTGAGATTGGCTGTGAAATATGACAATGCAATAAAAGAGAAGCATCTATCTATCTATCTATCTATCTATCTATCTATCTATCTATAGCCCACCTTTCCATTTACCAAAGGAGTGCTCAAGGTAGCTAACAGCCTTTGAGATACAATAAAACAAGCAACAATTAAATGTTAAACTGAAGCAGCACCAAAGCTGGCCAATTAAAACTGGTTAGAATACAAAAATTAATGGAAAACCCAATGGAAAAACAAAATGGTCTTACTCTAATAAATATGTAATAGTATTAGTGGATGGGTTGTTCAAACAGCTAGCCAAATTCCTTGTTTCAGCCTTCCCCAACCTGGTGCCCTCCAGATGTTTTGACCACAATTCCCATCAGTCTCAGCTAGCACAGGTGACCTGCCTTGGGACAATGAGAGTTGTAGTCTGAAAAAAAATCTATAGGGGACCAAGTTGGCAAAGAATGCCATGTGGTTTCTATAACTGCATCTTTTCGTATACATTTGATGTGGGCAGGCTCAAGAATTTTTTGGTCTGCATCAACTGAGAATAATGTAAAATCTGATGCAACTAGGTTTTAAAATGGCACATTTGTCTTGGTAAAACCAATACACTTCCATGCAGGAGTTTGCAATATTTTTAACATAACTTTTGCAATTATGATTCTCTTTCTCTGGAAATTTTTCCAGTCTTTCTTTTTGGTTAAATATTTTTGCCTGATTGCTTCCTCTTTCTAAAGCTGCATCACTGGTGCCTGGAGCAACAGAACATTTTAAAGTAAGAGCTTTCACTTAATCTTAATGATAGAAGCTGGGGGTTTGAATAGATTTGATGTAGTTTAAAAGCCATTATTAAATGCTTGCTTTGCCTTGTACAATGGGTTCTGTTTGCCTTAAATTAAATGTGTTGTAATGTTCCCATTTATACCTTCCAGGCATGTAGAGTACCCGTACAATGATTGTACTGGGATTTATTTATTTTATTCTATATTTTTGGCCCACTTTTTGAGACAAAAATCCTCTTACATAGCAATTAAAATCCACCACACTATGAATTTAACCTAAATGGAAACATGATACATGCCCTTCTCTCAAGCCCATAAGCTTTTTAAAAAAACAATATAATGACCTAGATCATAATGCTGTGTCCGGAATTGCTTGCTGGTGGGTTTATTCAGTCATACCCAGTTCTGAACCTTAACTCTACAGGCATGGACGTAGCCAGGATTTTTTGGGGGGGGGGCTTTAGTTAGGGTGGAGACAGAACCTCAGTTATATGTTTTTATTGATGTTTATTGATTATGGGGGTAGCTGCCCCCCCCAGCTATGCCCATGTCTACAGATGTGTGGTCATGCTAACGGATCAGGACCTTAAACTGTGAGGCTGCTCCAGCTTTAACAGAATCAGGGCCTGAGTTTTCTGAACACAATGCTCCTATCACACAGATCTAGCTAGCATGGGGTGTGTGTGTGTGTGGCAGGGGCGCGAATGAAAGATCAAATCAAATCAAATGTTACTGCATCACCTTCGGTTTGCTGCTACCTCTCTTTCATGTACAAGAAAGGCAAGAGAACACACAAGTAGAGTCCAAAACTAATATGATGTCTGTGCATCCATTAAATTTTTTTTTTTAATACAGGATTCCTTTCCAACTTCTGTGTTCCCCTCTTGGGAATGTTATAGCCCATGGGTGTCATATGCAAGCAGTCATAAGATCCACTGGCAGACCCGAGGCTTTTTCATAACTTGGGGGCAAAACAGCAATCTTAAACAACGAAGGAAGGTTTGTTTAAGGAAAAGCAAATAGAACATAAAATCAGATCCATAAAATAAAACACAAAACAGTCCACTAGCTTAGCTGGCCCTGGAGGGGCCGGGGGGTGTCATAGTAAGGGAGAGATCTTTTTTTCCTTTTTTTAAAAGACGTTACTACTACATTGGCAGTACGTGTTGTTCCTCGCAGCCAGAGAACAAAGCAGCTGTCTTGTAAAAGAGGGTGTCTCTTGCAACAGCATTAGGCCATGTGGGTTCCAAAAACGTCTCTGTACCGTACTATACTTGCATTTGCCTGCCATCGCATGGCTTTCATTGGCTGTTTCCCAAGGTTCAAAAGGCAGGAGGAGGAGGAGAGGAATATTGCCTGTAGTGAATGACTGGAGGGGGGGGGCGTTAAGGGAATGTATTTGTGGGGAAGGGGATGAGAAGGGTCTCATGTATGACAGCTTTAGTCTGCTGGTAACTGTAGGGAAAAGAAAGGAGGAATTGGGGGCAGAGAAAGGCGGAGCTGGCTGGGTGTAAAGGTGGCATTTGGAGGAATGAAGGAGAATATAGGAAGATAGTGTGGAAGGTAGGACCAGGGGCTGAGGAAGGGGGGGCGGTGGGGGCGGTTCACCCCAGGTGTCATCGCTGAGGGGGGTGACATTTGGCTCACTGCCTACCCCAAGCCATCAGGGGAAGGGGGGAGCTGCGCCACTTTGCCGGCGGCACCCCCCCCTTTCCTCTTCATTTTGATAGTTGGGGGAGGCTTGGGAGTCATGGGCAAGCGGTGCGCCGAATGTCCGTGATTGGCGGCTTGCTCTGCCCCCAGCTGCAGGGTGCGCATGCCACTCTGTGCACCCGAGTGGCTATCCCGTGCCTGGGAGGGCACCCTCTGTGCTCTGCCCCCCTCAGGAGCGCCCTGTGCTCCTCAGGAGCGTGCCTCCCCTGGGCAGCGCAGGCATATGCTCCGCTGCTGAGTAGGACACTTTTAGGACTCTAGGAATTGGGGGGGGGGGTGAATCTGGAGATGGTGCAGAATTGGGGTGGAGGCCGGTGGAAGTTGGTGGTGTTGAAGGGGGCATTTGCACTGCTGTGAAGGAGCAAGAGGGGCATTGGGCAAAATAAAGGGGAATGTGTCTGTGCCCCCTTCTCCTTGCTGCACTCAAATTTCTCCTGCTTCCATTCCAGATGGGTGGGTATAAATAATAAAATAATAGTCATCATCATCATCATCATTATTCCTCGGCTACTCATATGAGAGAGATGGAGGATGCAGAACCTCAAATATTCCATAGTACCCTCACACAATGCATTTCACTCCTGGTGTTTACTTAAATATGAAGTTCTAGATTCAGTGTTGTAATTTAGAGTGGATATTTTGTTAACAAGCAGACCACCACCCACATATGTACAACATCCATCAACTGAACTTAACTGTGACTGAACAAGCCAACTGACAGGCTTGCACTGAAGAGTCTGTTCATCTTAAACATGTATTGCCATGAAGTGGGTGGGTGTGCAAAGGGGACTGCAGAACAGGAGAGGAAAGGAGGCGCAGAAATGTGACTGGTCTGTGTGCAAAGGGGAATTGCAAAAAAGGAAGGGGGAGAGGAGGGGAAAGGGGGGTGGGGTGAGCGTGGGTCCAAAGAAGGGAGGAATGCAAAAAAAGAGAATAGGCAGAAAGAGAATGGGGTAAAGATGAAAGGAAGGGTACAGAATGGGCTGCAGGATTGGAGATGGTGGCTTCCTAATTGGGTGGAAGGTGCCTGGTAGTTGCAATGTTTGGAAGAAGGAAGATGCAAGAGGTTACATTGGGGATGATCTGTGTGCAAGGAGGGGGTTGCACAAAAAGAGGGGGAGGCATGGACCTGGGGGTGAAGGTGAAAACAGGTGAAGAATGGGACCGCAGAAGAGAAGAAAAGGCTTTTCTCTTCTCATTCCAGCAGCAAAAGCATTTAATTTTTTTTTACTTTGTTCAGAAGTACTACACAAAATACATTATTTATTTGCCTTGCATCCTAAATGGACAACAGTTTGGATCATGTGGCTTGCCTGGCATTCTTGCAATCGATTCAGTAGTATTGCTGGGCCTACTCAAGGCTAAGTAATTTGAAGGTTTGAAGTCCTGTTCGTGCATCCAGAAGATTAGGTGTAAGAGGCTGGCTAACAGTGATCAGCAGCCTGAGGACACTTCAGCTTTAAATGTTATGTTGAAAACATTGGAGGGAGTGGACAGCACTGAAAAAGCATTGTCTAATACTTTGGAAAAGCAGTCTGGGTACTGGGTGAACTGGTTTCAAGCCTTTGTTCTGTTGCTAGGCACTTCACTTATGTGTTGCATTTTTCTTCAGTTAGAGCTCCTTGTAATTATTATTATTATTTTTTAAAAAGAATTCTTTAGCCAACAGCAAAGAGAACTCCTGCCTCCATATGACAGCTAGCATGAGATGGTACTATTTGTTTTATACCCTTGGTTTTTGTAAACCAGCTGGAAAGTAGATAAAATACACAATGTATTCTGAATCACCTTAGTTGTGTTTCCCCATTTTTCCAATGCAGCATTCGTTTCCTTTGAAGGAAGCAATGCCCTGGCTATGGCCAAATTCAGGCTGCACAAACTGTTCTCTTTAGCCCCCAAACATTGGAGCCGTTTGTCCTACTCTTAAGTGTCAGGCTATTCTGCAACACTATATACAGGCCAGTGCATAGAATGAGTGCTTTTTTTCTTAAAAAATGTTTAGGGGTACTCTCATTTTGACTCAAGAAAATCACCCGGAAAGGAAGCCACCAATGGAGATGGTAACAATGAAACTGACCAATCACCATGCTAGATTCCAACTGCTACTTCACACATTAAACGCTAGCTTCTGTCTGAGACTCAGGAAACACTGTGACAGGAAATGAGGCCACCATCGGGGTAGGGATGGAACTGATGATTTGCCATGCTATTCAACGGAACTGACGATTTACCGTGCTAGAGAAAAAAACTATATATATATATTTTAAAATTGTTTCTTCTCCCGTTAGATTCACAAACTTTCACGGTATGCATACCCCTGCGTCCTCCCAGGACTACAAAGAATCATGAAGTTGAACTAGTCCCATCCCTCCTGATTCAGGAAATCTGCTGCTAAAAGCATCACAGAAAGGTGGCCATCCAGTCTCTGCATAAAAACGCCTAAGGAAGGAGAGACTGCTACCTTCCATGCTCTACTGTTGAACAGCTCACACCATCAGGATGGAGGTTCTTGCTGATGTTTAGCCTAAATCCCTTTGTAAATTTTATTTATTTATTGAATTTATATACTGCCCCTTATCAGAAGATCTGAGTAGTTCACAAAATAAAAAATACAAGATAAAAGCACAAATAAATAGAACAAAAACAAAGCAATAGCACTCCCCCCCCCAAAAAAACATTTAAAAGGCTGTAGAATATTGCACAGTTAAAGGCCTGGTTGAAGAAGAATGTTTTCACTTGGCATCTAAAGATGCCAGGCGAACCTCCTTGTGGAGAGCATTCCACCAAGGGGGAGCCACTCCAGAAAAGGCCTGTTCTCATGTTGCTACCCTCCTGACCTCTCGTGAAGGAGGTACACAAAGAAGGGCCTCAGATGATTGTAGAGTCCATATTTTTCAGATTACAACTTTGCTGGCTGAGGGTGATGGGACTTTGGCCTGAAACATCTGAAGGGACTAAGCTGGCAAAGGCTGTTCCTCACACATTCATTTCCCAGAAACTTGAAGCAAGACCTGTTGTTCAGGCACCTTATAATTATGTATGGATTACGTGGACAGAAATAAGATTTTCTTTAGCCATTGGAAGGGGGATTAAAAAAAAAGCGTTAGTGCTTAGACGTGCTGAGGCAATACTGCTTGCTGGGTAGCAACAGTTCCTCTAATTTATTTGACTCTCATAAACCTTCACTTTTACTCCCCTTTCACTCTTTCCTTGGTTTCCTAACAGCTATATTTTCAACTGCATTTTCTTACTCTACTAAATTGTTTTCATTACGTTACATTATCCCATGTTGTAACCTCTACTGCTGAGTACTTTTTGTCAGCCTGTTACGATTATTTTCTTATTATAATATTTTTCCATATAATCTATATTTAATGTCCAGTCCTCTTTTAAATTATCTTTATTTCTTAATCTATTTGTCATGCTGGCAAGTTCTATATATTCTAATATTTTAAGATGCCAATACTTCTCATGATGGTACTTTGTCCTCCATTTTTGTGCTACCAGAATTCGGGCAGCTGTGGTTACATACATTCATAGAATAATTTGATTTTTGGGAATCAGGTCCAGCTTTTAAGTGTGATCAGTGCTCAAGATTTTGATGACATCTTTTTCATGTGGAGTTCTCCAACTTGCATATCAAAATCTTTCTGTCCAAAATATTGGAAGGAGATATTTCTGCAATATTTCCAATACCTTTTTGATTGGAGAGAGATTTAAAGCTTATTGATCACAACATACTGGGTAGTTTGTCACTGTGCAGAAATATGCCTGCCTGAGAAGTGCTGTCCTATCCACATAAAGGTAAAGGGACCCCTGACCATTAGTCCAGTCGTGTCCGACTCCGGGGTTGCGGCGCTCATTTCACGTTACTGGCCGAGGGAGCCAGCGTACAGCTTCTGAATCATGTGACCACCATGACAAAGCCGCTTCTGGCGAACCAGAGCAGTGCACGGAAATGCCGTTTACCTTCCCACCAGAGCAGTACCTATTTATCTACTTGCACTTTGACGTGCTTTCGAACTGTTAGGTGGGCAGGAGCTGGGACTGAGCAACGGGAGCTCACCCTGTCGTGGGGATTTGAACCGCCGACCTTCTGATCAGCAAGCCCTAGGCTCTGTGGTTTAACCCACAGCACCACCCGCGTCCTATCCACATACTTGTGAGTAAACATGGTTGGACTGCAGCCTTGATTCAAAAATAGCAGCATACATCAAAACACTAGGATGTTTGCACAAGTGGAAGCTGAACTTGTGAACATGCCCTTTAGACTTCTGAAGTACTTCGAGCCTTCTCTTGGCAGGGATGCAGAAAGCTCACTTACGTGTTTCGGACTTGTTAAAACCACAGAGTGGCGGCTGGGGGAAAGCTGGATTCCCTTGACTTAAAGGTGCGAGGCTGGCAACGTCGGAGCCTGAGTTGGGCGCTGCCCCTTTAAGAGCTCCTCTTGCCATGATCTTCCTGCTGGGAGCTGGGAAGGTGCTGCCGCGGTGAGGAGGCGGCGAGGCGAGGCCAGAGGTTGGCCCTCGGAGATCAGACCCGGGATTGAGAAAGGCAGGATCCCACCCTCTTTGCGGCTGCTGCGAGCAACGGTATGGCGTTCCCCTGGGGCACTCGGGAGTCCCTCTTCAGGCCAGGCGAGGGGATCTTCCTCAAGTCAACCACGCGGCGCCCTAAGGAGTAAGTAGCCAAGGCGCGGACTCGGCGCTTCTGCCTGGCGCAACCGATCCCGCCATGGGAGCGCAAGTCTCGAGCGCAAGGGGGATCTGAAGTGCCTTGTGAGCGGATCGAG
Source organism: Lacerta agilis (assembly GCF_009819535.1). Taxonomy (NCBI): domain Eukaryota; kingdom Metazoa; phylum Chordata; class Lepidosauria; order Squamata; family Lacertidae; genus Lacerta; species Lacerta agilis. The sequence goes on from NC_046312.1 coordinate 28,095,107, forward strand.
CTCCGGGCGCCTGGGATCGCCCCGGGATCCGGGTCGCCACCTGTTGCTCCGAGCGCACAGCCAGCCTCGCTGCGCGTCCGGGAGGGGGCGGCGGCGGCTGCTGCTTCTCTTGCTCTCCAAGCGGCGCTGCGCCTCCAGTTGCGCCTCTCGGGGAAAATGGAGAGCGACGGACTTTCCAGCGCGGACCAGAAGCTGATCCGAGAGAGCTGGGAGAAAGTGAACAGCAGCCCCATCGAGCACGGCTTGGTCTTGTTTACCAGGTAAGGGGGGAAAGGGAGAGGGGCAAGCTGGGCTGGGCTGGGCTGGAGGGAACATGTGCGAGGCCAGATGCCTTAAAGGAGGAAGACTGTAAGGGGAATCGAGGATCTGCCCGGAAGAATCAAAGAGCCAGGTGTGTCTCCACGACGCCTGAAGAGTGGGGACGGTCCTTTACAAAGAAGACCATATTGACCCAACTTGGTTGGTTTCACAGCTTGAAAGACTCCGATGAAAAACTTTGTTCCACCTTCTGCGCTACGATCTTTACGCTCCATATTCCCAGAGTCTCAATGCTTAGGTTTGTTGGTGGCGAATCTCTACCGGGAACGAACAAGCTCCTTATTAGCAGGGGTTTGGTCCGCTTCGCACATCACAGGGGTGGGACGTCTGAAGTGGTGGCGGGGAAGCGGGCAGATCGTGTGTATTGGTTATGCGAGTGTAGACCCTCTTTGGTTATTTGCAGGTGATTTATATATGACACAGGTCACAGACTTGCTTCCAACATGGAAGTGTTTTTCTGTGCAGCCAAAGTGTAATAATAGGTGAAGTAAAATGCCTCTCTCTCTAAATTAGCTTGGTTAAAACAACAACAACAACAACAACAACAACAACAACAACAACAACAACACATTTATATATCACTGTTCCATGTGGGTGCCTATCATGAGCTCTGTCTAGGCTTGAGAAGAGACTATCTGCAGGTCGCATACACACCTCTTTGCTGGGGCTCTTGTCCCAGAAGTCCAGGGCTGGTTTCAGTTTCTAATGAGGGAGAGGGGCTCCATCTTCTCTAACCCCCCACTATAAATAAAAATTTAAACCACAAACAAAAATACATACATAGTTGGGGAGGAAATGAGCTTATACAATAAAATAAATAGATGACAAAAGCCTAGACAATATTTTAGGATACTGAAGTTTAGATTTAATATAAATAAAACAGCATTGAATTAGGATAATTAAATAATTTCTCTTTCTTACATTCCCCCCCCCCCCCGAGACACCAGGACTTGACTTGAGCTAGAGCTTGTTGCTAATATTTGCTTTCAGTTCCCTGGAGTATCCCTAGAATATGCAAAGTAACAAGTGCCGCTGAGCATGTGCAGAGTGCCTTTTGATAAACACCAGTCACTCACAACAAACCCATGTAAATATGTGATGAATAGTTAAGGTGGCAATCCTGTATGAGCTTACCTGAATGTAAGTCCCAGACACGTATAGGCTTGTGCTGCAAGGCTTCTGGGACAGAAAGAGGGGACTTCTAGACAGGCTTGAGTTCCAGCAGGACTTTTTTTCATTTTAGAAAATGAAGCATTAGATGAGTCCAGACAGAGAAAAGAGCTTGTGCAGTCCTGTGAAGGCTTACTTTGGTGTAAGCTTGGGCAACATAGCACCTCTATGGGTTTGAAGGGTGCAAGTATTGATGTGATTTTCATATGAAACTCCATGAGGATTAAAGGCCAGCAACCTGCTTAGAAAGACAGGCCAAGAACACAGTGTGTGAGCTCTAAGTCTTCCCTTTCATATCTTCTTGTCGTTGTGGCAGAGATGAGAGTTTTCTCTCCATCAGGGAGTAGCTCCACAGTCCTCCTGCATGTGCTCAGCTCTGCAGAGTGTATCGGAGCGGCTTCCTAATTGCATGTGACATGGCACTCACGGGAGCCAAGGCCAGGCCTGGCCCTTGGGGAGAGGCTTGATTAATTCCGGGATCAGTCCCAGGACAGAGGAAATGGTGCATGCGAGAGAACAGCTGAGTGCCCGGGTGCATGCCATTAACCCTGAAGCTGAGGAGTACAAAGCTGGGAGACACAGATGGGACAAAGGCTTTGAGCCTCTGGAAGGCCGTGTTTGGTTTTATAGGAAGCAACAAACTTTATCTCTCCATTCACAGAGGGGTGTGTGCAGAGGCTGCTCTGCAGCCAATGTTCACCACCTGCTCACAGCCACTCTTTAAGTTTCCATTGTATGGACAGGAAAACTGAGGCAGGTAAGCGTGGCTTGCTCAACATGGACTGAGGAGAGTCTATAGTGTGAAGAATGGAATTTGGAACCTAGGAAGCTGCCTTATACAAGGGACAGACCTTGGCATCTCAAATTTCAGGGGTGCCCTTTGCAATGCCAAAATCCTGTGTCCCCTTGCCTTCTGTTAGATGTCATAGTTTCAGTGCCCCAGAAGCTGAGCACCTGGTGTGATCAAACCTGTTGTGTTCCCCTAGATCTGCCTTTCGTACAAGGTCAGATCATTTGTGTACTTGTCGACACTTGGCTGGCAGTGGCTGTTCAGGATCTCAAGCAGAGGTCTTTCACATCACCTCCTATCTGATCCTTTGTTATTTTTAATTTCAGAGACAATAAATTGAACCTCCAGCCTTCAGCATGCTCTACCACTGAGCTATGATCCGTTGTCCTATACAGAGAACAGAGCTGTTTATCTGCTGCTTGTGTGTGGTGGGTGGCAGCATGTCCATTGAAATTCCACTTGCTTTGTCTGACTTCAGGACTGTTAGATTTTAGTTTCCAAGAATCGAAGTCCAACACAGTCAACTCCAGCTCCCCGTGTAGAATATGGATGGGTGGAGCTGGTAATATAAAATGGGCAATGAAATGTAGGTAAGGTATCCTTTAAAGTGGTGGGCAAACAGCTTCTGGGAATTCTCCGCTCTGTTAATAGGAGATTTCTCCTGTGGGAAGATAAATTATTCTTTAGTAATTTTTCAGGGGTGGGGCAGGCTATTGGCAGTGAGGGATGGAAGCAAAGTTTTTCTTTCCTGCTAAGGGTTTGTTTGTGTGTGTGTGTGTGTGTGTGTGTGTGTGCGCGCACACACACACACACACACACACTGCTGATACTACAAATGGCTGCAGGATCTGTGTTGGTGGTCGAGTCCCCATTTGCCTTTTCCACACAATGACTTGGACTTGGTGTTGTTTCAGGGCTCAGACGGGTGACAAATGCGAGAGAGAGAGAGAGAGAGAGAGAAGGTGGAGAACATTGGGGGGGGGATATGCAAAGTGGCCTTTCTGGGGACAGGGTGAAGAAAAAGGAAAAAATATGTAGACATTCCTGCATGGCTTTGGACTAGATGACTCTTATGGGCCCTTCCAACTCTGCAATTCTATGATTCTATTATTTTCTCAGTAAAAAATGCCTTATGGGAAACTGAATAGCTGTAGTACTGCTCCATTAATTAATAAACACACAACTTTGTTTCTCTGAGCCAAATGCAGTAAGACCCACTCAATGAATATGAAGACAAAATTATCTGAGGGTGCTTAAAAGCTTGGAAGGGATGCACAAAGCTTCTGAAGGAGTAGACAAATGAGAAAGCGACAGGTTAGCAGGGCTGAATTGTGTTCACATGGGTTCTTCAAGAGTTCAAATTTAAAATTGTTAACTAAGGTATGTAATTTAAAATCAGCAAACTTTTCCAGCAACTGCTGGAATTGTCATTGTAGCACCTGTGTTTTCAGCAGGAACCAGGAAATCAGAACCCTTCCAGACAATTCTGTATTGTGCAATATGATGGAAATCGTTATTAAGGCTAGTTTATCTATTGAATATGTAACACAACAAAACTTGTGGAGGAAGAGTTGGTTTGGTGTCTCCAAAGAGATGTCTTGCTTCACTAACCCTTTTAAGTGTGTTGAGAGTATCAACAAAAATGTAGAGATGGGTGCTCAGCCGAACATTGCATACATAGGCTTTGTGTTTGTTTTTAAGAGAGCTTTTGGCAAACACTCCATTCTGTGGAAAGTTAACAGTCAGAAATGCACCCTCTTATGCGTTCAAACAATCCTCTAATTAAAAACCAGAAAGCTGTGGTTAGGAATACAGGCATTTTTCATCATAGAGGAAAGCAAATTACATGGAGTGAGGCTGGTACTGTTTAGACTATTTAATCTAGAGTCAGCTACCTTGTGCATGACACAAAGTTATTAATAGGATGTTATAACTGCAATGAGCATAGATGTGTGTTTTTTTTTAACAATTAGATAAAGTGACAAAGGACAAACCTACCAGTGACCATTGTCTATGATAGCCTAAATGGACTGTCTGCGTAGCTGCTAAGAGTTTGAGTGAGGAACGCTCTGGTTCAAATCTAATCTCTTTACTTCATAACTCTCAGCCTCCCTTCTGCAGCATGAGGAGGATACCGGCCTACCTTACTGATTGCTGTAAATGTTGTTGAGGTAGGCAGGTATTCTCCTCATGCTGCCAGGTAGTATTATGAAGTCTCCGCTACAAGTTTTTATTTCTTATTTTGCTGCAAACTGCTTTATAGCCCCTGTCTGGTGGACGACACCATTCTCTTGCATTACCTTGACTTTGGAGGATTGCGAGTTTTGAGTTCCTGCATGGAGCAAACCATTCTTTTAGATACCATTACAAGTTTTATATCACTGTGTGAAATTGTTCAGCGAATAGCAGAGAGCAGAATTCAGGCCAGTATATGGAACGATATTGCAACAGATTCTCGTTCATCCTTATTAGTCAGGAGAGATGTGTACCATATAAATAGAAAAAAAGGGTTCCTGTCAATCTAGGAGGTGAATTACCAGAGAGATGCGCTTAGGGAGGCAGTCAGGGTTGAAAGGGCACCAGGGATGACATGCATGTGTGAAATGCAACCTGGCAACGAAAAGCTGATGTGGATTTTGGGCTGTGTCACGGAATGAAGGAGGGAGAGTCTAATCTCAATGCAGTCTGGAGGTGAAGACCCTTTGAATGTTGTGTTAAGAGACTGTGGTTAGTGGGTATTTTGACTGTGTGTGTTGGTGGGGGGAGGAAAGGGCAGAACAGATCCTACCAAAGGGAGTTTGGAAACAGACAACAAAACAAGTCATTGCTACGAGAAGAACTGAGGATGTTTTCAACACTTGCAGTAGCAAGAATCTTATGCTCTTTTGCTCAAGGGTGGTAACTTAAAGCACCTGTGGTGGAGTAAATGGTGTGTGCTAAACTCAGATTTTTTTTTTCAGAGAAAAGCTTGGTGCTGGCGATCTTCCAGTGCTCTTGCAAAATGCTTACGATGTTCTCATATTTTTCTGCTATCCAGGTCTTTGTCACTTCACACATCTTTCTCTCTATGTGTCTTTCTGTCTCTGCTTCTCTAAAACAGCCAATCTTCGACCTCCTATTATTGCTACGATCTAGCAGTGTGATGCTGCAGCACGATAAATGGAGATTGCTGTTTATACCAGGAATGAATGGACCCTTCCCCATTTCTTAAACACATATTTGAGTGGGACGTTTCTACACGCTCAGTTGAGAAACTGGCTTCAGTCCCACTCCCAAGCAGAAGAGCACCATGAGATGAGCAAGGGGAAAGGGGCGGTGGCAGACCTCCATTTGCATTGCCTTCCCCTCCTGGGCAGCCTGTGCTCGCAGGGGGAGCTCAAGTGACTGGGCAGTAGTGATAAAACAAGGCATTTTAAAATTTGTTTAAAACAAGTCCAGTACAGATGGAGATTGGGAAAGATTGCTACTTGAAATGCCTGTTGATAGGGGAACATTTTCAGCAGGCACTGAAAAGACAACAGAGATAGTGCCCGAGAGTTGTGCTGGGGCTCCATTTTTCTTTCCCAGAAACCAATTGTAAAGGGACAGGGGAAGTTGTACCGAGAGAAGAAAAATGCCCTGGGTGGTAATAAACTAAGTTTTACTCCGTGTACACCTATTGGAATTAATGAATATTAAAGGTAAAGGTAAAGGGGACCCCTGACCATTAGGTCCAGTCACAAATGACTCTGGAGTTGTGGTGCTCATCTCGCTTTATTGGCCGAGGGAGCCGGTGTACATGACTAAGCTGCTTGTGGCGAACCAGAGCAGCACACGGAAACACCATTTACCTTCCTGCTGGAGCGGTATCTATTTATTTACTTGCACTTTGATGTGCTTTCGAACTGCTAGGTTGGCAGGAGCAGGGACCAAGCAATGGGAGCTCACCCCGTCACAGGGATGTGAACCGCTAACCTACTGATCGGCAAGCCCTAGGCTCTGTGGTTTAACCCACAGCGCCACCCGGGTCCCTTTAATGAATATTACTAAAGCCTATTCATTTCAGTAGGTCTACCTTTGGAATAAAACCTAGTTGAGTACCACTCCTTGTCCTCTGTTGTACCTGGTTTGTTTCCCTGAAGGCAGGCTGGGCATGAGGGGAGGAGACTGTACAAGAGAGGAAGAAGACATCCTTTCCTCCCCTGACATTAGCCTTGTCCTGTGACTGGCTTTCTTTCTTGGGCCTCCCCAGAAGCTAAGATGTTCCATGAGGATGGGAAAGAGAGATGGGATGGGATGTCTGCACAATTTGTATGGAGGCCAAATAATTGTTGGGTTGATGTCTTTCAGGCTTTTTGATTTGGACCCTGACCTCTTGCCCCTTTTCCAGTACAACTGCAGGAAGTTCTCTACTCCTCAGGAGTGCCTCTCGTCACCTGAGTTCCTGGAACACATCAGAAAGGTGAGAGGTGTCAAGGAGTCCTTCTGGTAATTGTCTTGAACTATAGCAAAAGGCTATGCTGGCAAGTGGCAGTGGGGTATCCTGCTTAGCGTGTTTGGCTAGGGCCTGGGAGGCGTGGGTTCAAATCCCCACTTTTCTATGAAGCTCTTGGGGTGAAAGGAGCTTGTTGAGTAAATCTGGGCCAGTTGTTCTTTCTCAGGTGGACCTACCTTACAGGGGATCAAATGGTATACAGGCGACCTTACATATTTTCCCCGAGATGCTTGGAGGAAGTTTGGGATAAAAACTGCAGTCAACAAATGCAGCTTCAACCTAAAACTCTCTTGCTGTGCACCAACAGCCTTTTGTGTATCCTCTTCACCAAGAAGTATCATTTAAACCAAAGTCAGTAAAATTATAATAAGCTATTATTTATTCTACACTGCCAGGGAATGGGGAAATATTAATTGGTGCCTAGTGCTTCAGTGATGATTCCCATGTGTTCTGATCTGAACTACTTGTATGACACGAAGGACCACTGTTGTCTAAGAGGTACCTGTGGAAAGTTGTGTGCATGAATCTATCCTGATTACTTTTCTGCATGCAGAAAATGCATTTTAAAAACGAATATAAATCTATTAACTGTATTAGATTAGGAATGAGTTTAATCACATTTAAATAATTAGATTTAGTTTAGCAGAGCAAGAAGGAAGGACAAGTATGAGCTTAACTCCAAGAGTGTGTTAAGAAAATATTGAGACAAGGAACCCTATAGGCAACCTTTCTTTTCTGACAGACTTTTGACCTAGCTGTGGGCTGGTTTTAATAGAATGTTTTCTGCTGCATGCCTGGTGTTTGGATATGACATGTTTTTAATTTGTTTTACTTTGTCCATTTTGATTAATTTTCTTTTCATTAGCTGCATTGGACAATGTTTTGTTGGAAAGTCAGGAAAGAAATACAAATATAGAAATAAAATAAATGAGAAGGTTTGATAGGGTGTTTAGATTGCCAGATTAAACGAGAACAAGTTTAGTCTAGCTCTTCCCCACCCCCAATGATGGCTAGTCAGGTTTTATTTTTCAGCATTTTTGTCCTGCCTTTCTGCGAAATAGGGTGGCAGAGTACAAAATGTGAATAGATGAGGTAAAATTTAGTTGAAAAAAACCAGTCTGTTGGACAAGCAAATAAAAGGATGACGTTGGTGCAGAAACCAGTAGCAGTCAAAGATCAGCCTCAGAAAACACTATCTTTAAAAAGCCTGGTGAAGAAGGAAAGTTTTAGCCTCTTTTGGCAAAGTGTTCAACTGTCTGTATCCCAATACTGAAAAGGCCCTGTCTCTTAGAGCCACCTGCCAGGCTTCAGATTCAAGTAGGCCAGGAGACATCCAACAAGAGCCTCAGTAGATCCATACCCTCCAACATTTCTCTGATGAAAATAGGAATGTCCTAAGGAAAAGCAGGATCAAACCAGAAACCAAGACAGCTTCTGTAAATCCAGACTGTCCCTGGAAAATAGGGACACTTGGAGGGTCTGTAGATGATCATAAAGATTAGGCATGTGGGTGGAAAGAATTTTCCAGATACAGTACTCTAGTATCAGGTCAACTGGGCCTTTAAAAGTTAAAACAAACACTTAGACTTGAGCCTGGAAATGAATTGGTAGTTGCTGTACTGAAGCCAGGTCTTGTAAACATTCTGGCAGCTGCATTCAGGACCAGTCAAAGCTTATGAACTACAAAGGCTGAGCCACATGGAGCACATTAGAGTAATCCAATCTGGAAGTGACCGCAGCATGAATAGCTGGCTGCTCCTGGCTTTTCAAGGGAAGGATGCAGCTGACACACATGCTGAAAAAAGGTATTTCCAGCCATAAGATCATCCAGTTGCCAGGCTGGGTTTTGGAGTACTCCCAAGCTGTGGCTGACTTTTAAAGGAGTTAAACTACTGTATGTGCAAAAGAAACAGAACACCAGCGCTTCTAACACTAAACCCTCAACTACCCACCATTACCTCTATTTTGTCTGGATTAAACATCAGTTAGTTCACCCTCATCTGCTCCAAAACTGATGCCCTTAAGGACTTTTACAGGCAGGGCGCAGCAGAACCATCCCTTCTTGTTTGTTCCATTAATTGGTAATCAGATCTATACTCTCTCTGGGTATGGAAGCTCCATTTTTAGCTATCATAGCTAATTGCCAGTGGTAGACTTTCCCTATTGAATTTGGCTACAAAATCACCGATGGGCACACACCTATTAGGAAGTAAATCCCATTCATATCAAGGGGGCTTGTTACCAAGGAAATTTAGTTATAGGGCTGTGATTTCCCCTCTGCCAAAATCAAAACTCATGCAGGTGGGAAGAAAGGCAGAGCAGCCAGGAGGGTTGAATTTAAAATTGGGTAGTTAATGTGTCTTGTAGCACCAATCTGCCAGATAATGTGTTGCTGTGATGTGTCCCTTGGGAGTCATGCATGACAACTGCATGGGCAACCATGTCAAGCTGTCTTGGCAGGCCACACTGGCTGTGGTAGCTTTTCAACATGTGTAAACGCTACTAGAAGAGGTAAGTGTATGAGAGATCAGCACACAGGTGATTTGGGTTTGGTTTCCAGGCTTTTTCTTGCACAAACATGCTTTCTGCCTAAGGGTTTTGTAACATTTGCTGGAGGCCCTAAATGGCAGGATTGGTGTAATAGACAGATATAAATGATGCTTAAATACAGATTTTCTTCAAGCATGCCTTTTCATCTTAACCCGAGCTCTTAGGCTTATGGAGATATCCAGAACAAGTCTTTCAGAGTCTCCTATAACATTTGCAGGCGGCTTTTAGAGTGCTTTTACTTCCATAAGGTTCACACCAGATTGTCCTGTTTGTCGTTCTTTCTGCTTGGTAGGTAATGCTGGTAATAGATGCAGCCGTGACTCATTTGGAGAACTTGCACTGCCTGGAAGAATACCTTGCCAACCTGGGTAAGAAACACCAGGCAGTTGGTGTGAAGGTGGAGTCTTTTTCGGTAAGGAGGTGTATCTGTGGCACTGTTGACTTGCTTTTAATTCTTTCCTCAGCTTTCCAGGTTTGTGTTGCAGGAAGGAACATGTTGGGAAATCAGTACAGATTGAGGAGGAAGAACAAGGCCATGGAGGGTTTTGAGAGGGCAAAAAGCTTGCTCAGGATCCCAGAGTGGATGGGAAACCAGTGGAGAGAGCTAAGGAGGGGAGAGTCACATGGTCTGAATAAGTCACAAAATAGTGAGCAGATTTCTGAGCTGTTTTGGACCTGGGTGGATGAAGGAGAGGGCTGCATGGCAGCAGTGGCGAAGCTGCATGCTCCGCTGCTGGGGGTGGAGAGCAGGTAGGGGCATGGCACGCATCCTGGGGGTGTAGTATGCCGCCTGTGAGGGCGTGGCATATGTTCTGGGGGCGTGGCGCGCGGGGGTGCACAGCATGTGTCCGAGGCCCCCGCCACGATGGTACCCTACCGGAATAGTGGTGCCGGAGGCAGTCCGTTCCCTCCGCACTCCCATTCCTCTGCCAGTGCATGGCAGAAGGAAAGTTGGGGTGACATAAGAGCTACGAACTCTGCAGTTGAGATAAGTCATAAATCCTGGAGGAGATTTAGACTGGATGGGATTAGCTTTCTGAAAAATTCATTAGCCATTACTCAGCTCAGCCTCCAGCACCAAACAAAACTTGCAGGTTCCTCTGAGGCAGAGAAGTAAAAAGCAAGGTAGTCTATTGTTAGGCAAACTGGGGATAAATAATGGTTGACAGCACTAGGTAAAATGCCAGTAAGAGCCTGGAGGGTGTGTGCTTCTTTTTGAATGCTGATTCTGCTGTCTCCTGTTTGATTTGCAGGCTGTGGGCGAATCCTTGCTGTATATGCTGGAAAAGTGCCACGGCCCCGCTTTCAATGTGAATGTGCGTGAGGCCTGGACCAAGCTGTACAGCGTTGTGGTAAAAGCCATGAGCTGCGGATGGGATGTTCCCACAAAAGTGGAATAAACCTGGACCCAGGATGCTTGAGTGGGAACAGCTCCAAGGAGAAAGCAAGCTTGCCTTTCTAGCTCTGTGTATTTCAGAGTAATCTCAACATTTCTCTCTCTCTCTCTCTCTCGTTTTACTCTTGCATTCCCCATTTTTCTTGTGGTAATGTGATGATGCTCCCATATTTCAGTGTTGCAGTTCCATGTATCTGTTTGCAGGGGGCGAAAGAGAGCCAAGCCGGAATTAAAAGCTGAAATGCCAACTGCAGCTAGCGGCTTTCCTTCCAAAAGGCATGTTATCATTCTCTTTATTTCCCCATTGCCTTTCAAAGAGTAATTACAAAGATTTCTTAGCACAGAAGCTAGCTTTCCCCCCTTGAGATTGTGAGCCTGCGATTGTTTCAGTGAAGCTAAGCAGGAGTGTGTGCATTTCCTTGGGATTATCCAAGCAGTGTAGCTTTCCCCCTGCCTTTTAAAGTGGGTTAATTCTACAGTAAGGTTCCTGTTTGTATGCCTGAGCTGCTAGATGGTTGGATTTTGAAATGCTTGGCCACAAGTTATAACTTGAAAGCCAGTGGGAATGCAGCAGCTGCCAGTTCCATGAGCATGTGGAAATAAAATCTTGTAGTGAAATTAGTGACAGATGCGGCTTTTATACTGGGGAAAGCTTCCAAAATTCATCCTGGATTCTGGCCAAAGGAGAGTCTGTAGAATAAAATCCATTTCTGGGCAACTGCTTTGCTGCCATTCCTCCCCTCCCCAGGCATTTCTGGTACAGTATAGCCTTCCAGGTGCTTGACAGAATTCTCCTTGCCCGAATCTTAATGAAAGCAACTTAGTTCTTGGGGTTGTTTTGGAACCCATCTGGGGGCGGGGAGGTAGGAAACCCAGAAAAGAAAATTTTTGGTGTGGTGGATGAACATTTAAAAGCCCCTTGCTTTTCAGTCTAGGTGCAGATAAGGCCCATAGGAAAACTTGAGGTGGGCCAGGTGTGGTCTGGTTGAATCAAGAGGAGACAGAGGGGGTGTGCCTTGTCCTGGTATGGACAGTCCTTCTCGATGACTGACAGGGGTTGTTGTGGTTCCTCCACTTAATCTGCCATCTTATAGGTGGCCTAGGAAAACTGATTAGGCAGTGTGAATGGTCCCACTGTCACCATTGGTAGACAATCACCAGTGGTTGACATTGGGCCCATGAACAGTAGCTAAAGTTCACCTAAAACAGTTTAGCAGGCCCAACCGTCAAGGCCTGGGAGCCCTCATTAGCCCTAATTAGGCCCATGGCTGGAGGCTCCCTGTCCCAGTAGAGCTAGTGATAAAACAATTTACTGGGCCTCTAGGAAGCCATTTTTTTGCTTGTGCTTTACGCATGATCAACAGACCAAATGCAAGTCCTACCCAGTAATATCTTGTGATTTATATACGATATGAGAGCTTCCATACAAAGTGCCAACAACTGCCCACTCGCGATCGTGAGTTTGGGAACCACGTGTGAGGGGAACCCGTTGTGTGTCAAAGCTTAGTTCAGAGATGTGTTGGAGTTTGTTGCAGTGTTTGTGGGGAGGTGCATTCCTTTTTCTGTTTTGTGAACAATTTCTTTTTCTGAGTTTTCCATCAAGTCTCTCTATTTAAACTCCAAAGCAGCCTAGGGACAGCTATTTTGAAATTTGCTGAGAGCTGCATAAAAGGGGCAATGCCAGCAGGGATGGCTGGTGCCCACTGGGGCAGAAAGCAGGGGTCCAACCGTAGGTGGAGCCAATGACAGGCAGAGCCAACAATTCTAGGCCCCCCCCTCTCATTCTAGTTCTCCCCTAGGTGTTGAGCACTAGCCTAGTGGGATCAAACCATATATATATATTGGGTGGTGGTGGTGTATTGGAAGTGACATATTCTGTATACTCACAACCCAGGTGGGGAGGATACAGAGGCTCTAGTTCCTCTGATAATTTATCCCTTTCAATCTCAGGACACTTTCAAATGCTCTAGGTTCGTGGAATAAGAGATCTGAAAGTAGATAAGATTCCTTTCGTTATCCCTCACCCTAAACTTATTGTGAATAATGGTGGTGGAGAGAGTGCTAGTAGCTGGATAAAATTTAAAATTCCTAGAGGCAAGCAGAAATCTGCTTCACAGAAGTAGCAATTGAGAAAACAAATATTAATGACCCAGACATGGTCACATTCTTTTGTCATCAGAAATGCTTTCTCCTGCACAAATATAAGAACTGTGTTTAAATGCACTGATTTCATGCTGTCTAGAAAAGAGAACCCGAATCCTCAAACTAGGGTTTTTGAAATTATTTGCAGAGCTTTGTATTAAAAAATTGTGTGTCCCATGACATTATTATAACTGCAAGCCAGTCTTAAAACCATTGTGACCGAGGCCTAGTTCTCTGAAGCAGCAGGGGAGGAAATAAGCCCATTTCTGGGTTCCACTGCTTCAGACTCTGGCAGGGAGAGTAGACTTATGAAATTGAATGGTTCTCCATACAAAAACATTTGCTGCACCTAGAAAATTAAATGCCAAGGAGAAAGGGGATAGCTTACCCCAACCCCATGCATATAAAGCTGGGCCCTTTGTAAGCTTTTCACAGCTCTCTTCACATTTTGTGTGTGCCATATTTTGTTGCATTCCAAAAGAAATAAAAAAACATGGTGTTGGTGTATCTCAGACCTGTTTGGGGTGTTGTGGGTCTCCTGCAAAGTAAAATTTGTTATATTTCACTTACTTGGTAAAGTAGCAGCGTGAGAGTATAATCTCAACACTTTCCTACTATACACATCAGTCCTGTGTGCAAGGCGAATTCTGTCTTGGGAACAGTCTGGAACAGGGGTAGGCAACCTAAGGCCCGTGGGCCAGATGCGGCCCAATCGCCTTCTCAATCTGGCCTTCGGACGGTCCAGGAATCAGCATGCTTTTACATGAGTAGAATGTGTGCTTTTATTTAAAATACATCTCTGGGTTATTTGTGGGGCATAGGAATTGGTTCATTTCCCCTCACCCCAACATATAGTCCAGCCCACCAAATGGTCTGAGGGATGGTGGACCGGTCCACGGATGAAAAAGGTTGTTGACCCCTGGTCTGGAAAGACTGCTATGCAAATTTTATGCTATACATAAAGCTGCTATACAAATTCTGTGGTGGAACCATATTGGAATAGTTTATAGTTCTGGTTGCCTTGCAGAGCTGCAAAAGATGCAGAAATTGGGAGCTCAAACGATCAAGGGGCTGATGAAGCAAGTCCCCTTTGATTAAAGGTTGCAATGTTTGGGACTTTTCAGTTTAGAAGAAAGGTGAATTGGGGTGAAGCGTGTGTAAGTATTATGTATGGTGTGGAGAAAGGGAAGGTTTTCTGCTTCGTAGTACTTCATCCGATGAAACTAAAACGCTAGGAGATTAAGGACAGGAAAAAAGGAAGTTCACCACACAGCAGAGAATCCGCTATCACAAAATGTAGTGATAGCAAGCAACCTGGTTCGGTTTGAAACATGATTAGACAAATTCATTCAGGGTACCAATGGCTACTCACCATGGCTGTGTACTACCTTCAATATTGGGGAACGCGAGTGGGGATAATGTCCTTCTTATGAAACTCATGAACTCAGTCACAGTGAGAACAAGATGCTGGACTATATGGTTCTTTGGATTTGATCCTGAAGGGTTTCTTATATGAGCTATTCTCTCCTTTGGAAAAACTAAAAGGGCACGCCGACCATGGGGTCACAGTGACTTCCCACTACAGTCAGTTGTATTGCATTTCACTTGTAGTAATTATTTCTGAATCTGCATCTTTACATATAAATTAGCATGTGCCCCTTTTCAGTCATGTGCAAGTAGCCTCATCACCCTTTTTGTCATCCTCCACTGCCATCATTGAGAAGGTTGCCGGTGTGGGTGGATGACTGGAAGCTCTCCTCGGTCAGGGCCAGGTGACTAGAACCGCAAGAGTTCCTCAGAAAGTGAGGGGGAATTTACCATCCCTATGGTTTTATACTAAGCATAAGAATCCTGGCAGGAGGAAGATAGCTTTGTGGGAGCTCCCATTTCCATAGTAACCGGAGCAGGAGTTTGTCGAGGCAGATGGCTGCCTACAGCAGCAGCAGCAGCCGCAGCAGGTATCCTTTCTTATTACCAGTGGTGGGGACTTGTCCTGGGTTAAACCACAGAGCCTAGGGCTTGCTGATCAGAAGGTCGGTGGTTCGAATCCCTGCGACGGGGTGAGCTCCCATTGCTTGGTCCCAGCTCCTGCCCACCTAGCAGTTTGAAAGCACGTCAAAGTGCAAGTAGATAAATAGGGACCGCTCTGGCGGGAAGGTAAACGGCGTTTCTGTGCGCTGCTCTGGTTCACCAGAAGTAGCTTTGTCATGCTGGCCACATGACCCAGAAGCTGTACGCCGGCTCCCTCGGCCAGTAACGCGAGATGAGCGCCGCAACCCCAGAGTCGGACACGACTGGACCTAATGGTAAGGGGTCCCTTTACCTTTATCACACCACCTAAACTACTTGAGCTTTCTCATTATGTCCAAGACCTTGCTCTCTCTCTTTGAACAAAAGCAAAAGGGGACCTCTCAGGTTTCTGATATGCTTGGCAAGGACCTTCTCCTCCTCCTGTTTTGAGTTAGCACCACTCTGCGTCAACATGTGCAGCTCAACCCCAGGCACCAGCTGGGCGAAGTAACTTTATTCAAGGCACAGTCATAGCAATAAATATAACAAGAAGATACATAACTCTGGCACATTCCTAGAGGGCAACAGCCAAGGGAAAGACAAAAGACCAGAGCTTCCCAAAGACACCATACCCAACTCACAGGCACTTTGCCTCCATAAAAGAGAAGCGGCTAAGACAGGAGGCCTTGAGGTTTGCTACATTAGCATGTGACTAGGCAAAGGTAATTTCATAGGTTCCAAGGAGGGAGTAGTAAGGAACCGCTTACTCACGCTACAGCACTGGACCCGACCACCCTTCGTCAAATGCAGCCAGCTATGGCACTCGATAATAGGATGGGAGAAACCTGTGATGGCATTAGTGCTGGATTAAGGTGAGTCCCTTCAACTGAGTCACATTATGGGGTTCCACACCTCAACTTCTCTGCCTGTTTGTGAGGCATACACAACCTTCCCCGTTTCAGAAACGAGCCACAGCATTCAATGAAGTATTAACCATTCCTCTCATTCTGGCAGATGGGGTCCTGCTGCTCCCTTCTCTGAGGACTCAAGTGGCTACCATTTCTTACCTGTGGGAAATGTTGAAAAAACCCAGCACAGATAATAAATAGCACAGAGATGCCTGGCTATTGATATTACATGAAAGAGACTCATTTGGATGAGGAGTCCCTATCCTCTCAATACACCAGAAGCCTGACCCTATGCACATTCACTCAGATGTTAAGTTCCACTGCAGTCAGCAGGGCTTCCTCCAAGTTACGTGGGCATCGCTTCAGATGTGTCATTAGCTCAGTCCTGCTGCATTGGAGGATGGTCCAAGCAAGCAATCTTACCAAGGCAGACAGACTGTTCTTCATGCCCCCTATTCACTGACATAGCTAGTGTTGGATGTTGCAGAATCACCAGTTCTCTTCTGCTCACATCAAGTTTTCAAATGACTATTTTAGGGACAATATGACTACACACCCTGCAACAGACATGTGTGTGAGATTATTTGGAGCAATGATGCGTATTATCAAATGTTGCTAAAGGCAGTTAGTCCCAAAAGGGCACAGGAAAGGTTTGTAAACATATACCCACAAAGCTGGAGCCTTGCAATCCTGCCAACTTCTGGAGGATGGGAGCTCACCAGTCCAGTTTCAGAGTGGTGTGTTGCCTTTATTTAAGCCAGTCCTCCTTTGTAACCACATGACTTATTCCATATGTGTACACACAGACCCTCTTCTGTGCTAAGATTACTCAGCATTCCAACCCTCTGCCTCTGAAACCTGTCACAGGCGACAGGACTGGCTCCTGGAACAGAATAACTAATACAGTTGCAGCCCACAAGCAACATCAAAAGGTGCAGACACAGCCTGCAAAAACAATTTACTGTCTCACAATTTTCTGCGAAACCTCAAAACGCCAAGAAGACAGACCATTCCTCTTATGCATGTGCTTGTTTCCTCTTTGGACGGCTTCCAAGAACCCCCAGCCCCTGAAAAAAAACTTTTATTTTTTAAACAATCCACAACCCAGTTTTTTTTAAAAAAATGAATTTAACTCTCTTCAGTTAAACTGGAGATTGCTTTATGGCTCCCTGTAATCTTCATCACTTGTTCACTAACATGTCCATTTTTTCCTTCGCCTGTTTTTTAAAAAGTGGGCAGGTGACACTGTGCATGGCACAAACTGCTTCTGAAATTGGGCTGCTGCATTTACTACTACACTGAGGCAATACACTTAAAAGATGCCTTTTCTTTCCATAATAAAAGGCTGCAGTGTGGAGCATAACGCTACAGACTCTTCCATGGCTGCACATGAGAGAAGCTAAAGCAATGAAAGATAATCTGTATTGCATAGATAAGGTTGAAGTTCACTCCCCAGTTAAAAGGATCTCAGGGTTGCCAAAAACATTAAAAAATTTCTACACGGGACTACACATTAATATACTGTATTTTACTGTAGGTACACTCAAGCAGCATGGTGTTCATCCAGCAAAATAGACGTATCTCATTGCATCAGTTGACTGATACTTTGCCTGTTAATTCTTACATTGAAGGTAGGGATTTTTTTGTACTCTGCCTGAGACTCTGGAAACCACCTATCAGCAGAGAGTTCTAGGCTGTACGGGGTTGACCGCGGCAAATTTGTGGTTGGATCTGCCAACATATTCCACTAAACACCAAGCAGAAGTGGTCGTGAATTAGACTGTTGCACTGGTGGTGGTGTAAGCGTTTAACCTTTCCTCTCTGCGACCCTGGGTGAACTAAAAGCAGAGTGACCAGTTTTTAATAAACTAGTCCTAAGGTGGCCAGATGCAAAAGAAGACAGAGCCCCACAACCATTAATAGTTGTACACAAGAGGGATTTCAGCAGGTCTAAGTTGTCATGCTGCACAACTCTTATAGGTGCCACTGTCCTTCCTCATTTGCATATTTGCATTAGGCCACTCTTATCTAGCTGCCTTTCTTATGTACATGTGAGTAACTAAGCAAGAAACAAGTGGGCAGCTTACCCTAGAAACACAGATGTAGCCAAGCCTTTGTGCTGCCTCTGATGCTGGGCTTTTGCTTCATGGGGCCAGGAATGGAGACTTACTCTATGAAGTCCCTATGCAGCCTCTATATATTAGAAGGAATGCTGTGTTATAGGCATTTTTATCTGTGGCAAGGTGTATGAATGATCTTCAGCTAAGAAAAGGAAATTCTGGGAAGCAGTTTTACCTGGGCATAATCCCCACTGCTTTTAATGGGATTTACTTCCTGGATAGCAATTACAGGTAAGCTTCTAAAATAAATCTTTTTATTTAGCTATAATTGCAAGGTGCTTTTTCTGTTTCTCAAACAGCAGTGTGCAACCTAGATCTGCCCTGTTCAAAACAGGCCTTGAAGATGGAGACAGGGCTTCTTCTACCTTCTCTCCCCACAGCTACTGTGCCTTTTGACAGTTGCATGGACAGCAGAAATCTAAGAGGCAAACCTTTTCTAACACCGACAGAGTAAGCTTGGGAACAACTTTCCCCATTACAGCACCAGCATGCTAGGAAAGTTTCGCCTGCTTAAGAGTTGTGAGACAGGCAGTAATTCAGCGCACAGGAGTCCTGCTAGAAAAAGGACATGGCAATTCTGATTTGTATGCAGATCACCTAATACTTCTCCTTGCTGCTTGCTCTCTTGCAGCTTTTACTTAGCTCCTAAGTAAAAAAAAATTGGACAGCCTCATCCCAGGTTCTGAGCACAGCAGCCCACAAGAGAAATCTCACTCCATTGCTCCTAGGGACTTTGCAGAATCACAGATTAAGAGTCTCATGCTCTACTGACCGAATGCTTCGCATCATGAATGATGGTGAGGCATTGATCTAATGGGCTAGTATATAATGCAGTTGAGCCAGAGAAAGTCCTATACAACAGTGGAGGATTCAAAGTACAATGGAGTCATTCCCATGCACAAGTCTATCCTGGCAGGCACACATGTCATTTGGAAACAAGAGGGCTGGCCAGGTTTGGGCCTGTGATATCATGCAGCCTGTGCACTGGCACCTTGGAACATGCTGGTGTACAAAGAGGTTATTGTCACAGAAGGGTCGAGATGTCCCCACTGCCTGCCTGCCATCCCACCCAGCTCTCAAGCCAGTGCCAAATTAGATGCGATTGTGGCATAACCATATGTTTAAACTTGGATCTGTAACGAAGATGCTGAAAGTCAAGCAGGTGTGGAGATCCAATTTATGGAGCAAAAGGGGCATATGAGTGATGTACACCAAACCCATAACCCTCCCCAGGGCTCAACCCCCTGCAGAAAGTTATCTAGCCCCCAAATCAGGGCACTAGCTGTTTGTTTAGCTCCTCTCCCACACATGCTCCTTTTTTGCCTTAAAAGTTTGACTCTACCCTTGGTTTCTAGGGGTTTGCATCAGATCTGGATTTATACACACAGCTCTGCTGCTGTCCTGTTTAGTTTGGGTTCAGCTTCAACACAATCTCATCCATCACCCTCACCCCCCCGCCTTCAAGTTTGCTTTCAAACAAGGAACCAGGCAGTTTCCAACACGGTTGGAAAAAAGGTAAGCAAAAATCCGAACATGGCAATTATTCTGGGCAAAAAGCACACAACCAGTCAAACCTAGAAAAAACAGAGACAAGTCAGGCCTGTCACTTAGGCCACACTGAGAAAGAACGTCTTTTTTCGGAGGCAGTGAATTTGGGCAAAAGCAACAACTGCAGCAGCAACAAATGGGCATATAAAAAATGAAGCAGCTAAAGCACCTGTCTTTTGCAAATGCCCGTCTTGCATTCAGGAAACAATTGGGACTTTGCTTCTGCAACAAATGCATTACACTGGGCTGTGCGGTCAGCTTGAATGTGTCTTAGGAGTCACCATTCTGCTCTCTACTCCACACACCCACACCCAAATGTTTTATAGAAAGGTTTGTAGCTACTGGGCGCATGATGCTATTTAAATCCAGACAGTCTCTTGCTCCTGCTGGCCTGAGCAGAGAAGGCTGCACACACTAGAGAAACTTCTTCCTCTACCAAAAAAAAAGAATATAAATGAAAAGCAAAAATAGTGGAAGGCGAGGGAGACCAATTGGGGCAACGGAGAGAAGGGAAGATATGTCAGAAGACACAGGAAAACTCAAGCCATGGCAGTCCATAGCCCTGGAGCAGAAGGATGAGAGGCAACATGTGGAACATGCTGCTGTTAAACAGCTGGGAGTAAAAAATTGAAGTAACACTGCCTGCACAGAACCTCCCTGTTCGTTTCATCTCTGCTGGAGAGTTGAGCTGCCATCCCAACACTGTGGCCAAGAGAACTGCAGCACTGAAGGCCCATTGTGCATCAGCCTGAGTGGTTCTGGTCTAAGTAGCAAAACAAGACCTTTGCTCAAAACTGGTTTACAGCAGGACTGATATGGCAACTCAGAGCAATCTAGGCCTTGGGACATAATGCTTCCCTCCGGCACTCTTAATACTCAAAATGTTTCTCTGGTCTGTCTCGTCACTCTGAGAGCAGGTGGTCAATGATAGCGGGTTTGGTCATCCAGCACTGGCCCGGTTCTGTATTCGCCCTCCGTGCTCTCCAGCTCTGTTTCAAAGCTCTGCAGGCCACCCTCCTCCATGTTCTCGGCTTGCTCCAGGCGGCTGCCCATGGTGCCGTAAGACTGGTGAGCTGGGGAGGCTGCTGGCGTTAGGCTTAGTTCTGGCTCCTGAAGCACTGTAGCCACAAACATCTACAACACAAAGAGCAAGGGAGTTACAATTCCAAGGTCCTTTGCTTTGCATCTTGCTGAAAAGACAAATTTCTCCTGTAACTCTTCCCCTTTGTGAAAGGATAGTGACTGCAGAAATGCTGGCACGTGGATCTTGCCAGTCTACATGAGAGAACTGGGACATTGCAAGCAAGTGTACAAGGCCAGTAAGGGAGGCATACAGGAAATGGAAGATATACTTACATTTGAATTGGGGGTTGAAGAGATGCTGCTCCTTTCTGTATCGTTGAAGGCACCTTCAGATTGCTCAGACATCTGCTTGCAGGTGGAGAGGAGAATAAAGTTGGGCGAGGGATAGAAAAACAGGGATTGATGCTCCACCCCATAGCTCCCAAAATGGTGATTCTCCCAAAAGCAAGTGTCGCAAACCTGGAGCCCTCCGTATATTGTTGGACTACACTTCCTATTATCTGGCTAAAACCAATGGGAGGGTCAAAACTTCTCCATCCCTGCTGTAGGTCAATAGATCATGGCTATTTTTGAGGTGGACACCTTGTGAAAGGGAAGTGTAAGGGGATATACTACTGAACTTAGACCAGGGAGACCCCCCGGGTCAAATATCCACTCATTTATGAAGATCATGGGCTAACACCCTCACAAAATTATTGTGAGGACAAAATGGACCATAAAGCACACATGCTGCTTAGAGCTCCTTGGAGAAAAAGTGGAATACAAACCTTAAAGGCACAAAATGAGCTGTCACTACACTCTTGAGAATGCACTTCTCTTTCAGTTGTTTTCAGGCTAATCAAGGGCAATTACTAATGTAACACTGAAGAATAAACAAAATAAAAATTTCTTTCCAGTAGCACCTTAGAGACCAACTAAGTTTGTTCTTGGTATGAGCTTTCGTGTGCATGCACACTTCTTCAGATATGCATGCACACAAAAGCTCATACCAAGAACAAACTTAGTTGGTCTCTAAGGTGCTACTGGAAAGAAATTTTTATTTTGTTTTGACTATGGCAGACCAACACGGCCACCCATCTGTAACTGAAGAATAAAGGGGGAGAACGAATGCCCCAAGTAACCAAGAAACCACAAAAGGGGTACCCAGCAGTAACAAAGACATACAATGTAAAAGCTGATACTTTGAAGTCCTATGCAATTCCTTTTTGGAGTCATCAGGAATCATTAAACACATACATAATTATTCCAAGATTAGATAGCTTCACCTACAGTATCCAAACCTGCTTGACAGAACTATATACTTTTGGTCAGCATTTGAGAGTTGATTCGCCCCCCCCCCTTGTGTACTCGTATGTTGTGTTTGTGTCATTTGACAGAAGGAGTGGGGCAGAGGTCAGTCGAGGTCTACAAGTACATCTCTGCCTGGTTTGCAGTGGATCAGCAAAGGTTTCCTGTCTCTTAACTGTTTAACAATAGCAACAAAACAACTTTCCCTGACTAAATTTGTCTGCTGAAACCAAGAATGCTAACCAGGACCAGACTTTAGTCTGACAGGACTGTGAGATCAGTTCTGGTACCGAAAATGAACTCCTCCGTTCAGAATGTGTTCCGGGGCATCCAATCCTCTATATGTATTTTCTAAAGTAGATCTGACAAGCATTTCACCTTTTTGGTAAAAGGTTTAATGCACGCATCCATCCATTTCAAAGCAAATGTATGTAGCGCAACATTTTAAAAGTGGTTGTGAATGGAACATGCTAGTCAGAGAAGTGTGTACATGCATCGTAAATAATATTGTGGTAACCATCTCTCCATGCTTGGATTTTCCTCATGTAGCTCAGGTGACAAGTGGTCGTGAGCAAATGTAAGAAAGAGCACACAGCAAACTGGGCACATTCTTGCCTTTCTTACCTGGTAACTGGAGGGCTTCCTTGGATGCAGCTTCTTCAGACAAAGGCCAAAGAAGGAAAAAAGGATGCAGGAGACAAGGACCACGCAGGTGAAAATGGTGATGGGTCTGATGGAGCCTAGTGTTGACAGACCAGGAAATGACATTAGGTGCCATTGCTTTCTCTGCCTACAATTTAAAGTAGTCTGCAACTCCCGAGACCCAAACCCACTTTTGTTAGGAGCAAGCCCTGTCACCATCTGGATGAGGGCTCTCCAAATCACCAGTGGTGAATCTGTGGCCCTTTAGATGTTACTGGACTCACCAGCCCCAGCCAACACAACATTCAAAGCAACTACCTGGGGGAAGGTAAATGGATGCGCTCAGTCTGGATACTACTCAACCTTTCCTAAATAAATGTCAACAAGCCCCAGCCTTAGAGGGAGAAGGTTCAGCTCAGAGTATGCTTGATGGCAGTCCTTGCCTACCTAGTCGGATGACGGAGAAGAAGAGCAGCCAGAACATGCAGAGGATGGGAGCTACCACCACCTGGCTCACAGCTGCTGTGTGGATGCGCTGGTTCAGCTTGGTGGGGATGTACACATAGTAAATGTTGTAGCGGTCAACCATGTGCTTCAGCAGCATATACAGCAAACCTGCAGGCACAGATATGGAAGCAAAGGGACAAGGAATGGTTACTCAAAGGAGATGCTGGTAGGCGAGATGATAAGGGGCTTGGCCAAGAGAGATTTTGCAGCAGACGATTCAGTGGGAGAGGCCACAGCTTAGTTAGTAGTGGGACATGTGCTCCGCATGCAGGAGGCCCCAGATTCAATCCCTGGCTTCTTCTGTTAAAAAGGATTCCAGGTAGCTGGGCTGGGAAAGACCTCTGCCTGTGACCGTTGAGAGTTGCTGGCAGCCAGGAGTACTGGGCAGAATTGGCTACAAATCCTGTACACCGGGCAAAGTACAAGCGCATAGTCATTTTCTGGCCAGAAAGTGTACTTTGAGAATGGGGTATTATAATTCTATGTGAAAGAGCTAAAACCTAAATAAATGTAGCCTAATATGCATTATTTACACTCAGTTAAACAAAATTTAACAGTACCAAGAGCTCACTAATTTGCCCTCTTCAGGAAAAATCTGTAACTTATCTGTGCAACAGGGAAGTAATGCAGCTGTGCCTACTGCGAACAAAATGCCAGCCCTTTTCTCCTTTACTGCTCAATACTTGCACTTGAAAGACATTACTATTTTCCAAAATGGTGTAAGGTAGGAGGAGGTTTAATTCTAACTGAGCAGTTAGGTATAATATTGCCTACACAAGTTCCCTTTTCTCTGTGTAAGAGAGCCTCCAGCTGCTGTTGGACTACAACTCCCATCATCCTTAGCTAGCAGGACCAGTGGTCAGGGATGATGTGAATTGTGGTTCAAAAACAACTGTCAGTTAGTCAGTCAAGTTTATTGCTTATAGCCAAAGGCTCCTGCAATGTATACAATGTCATTCAATAAAATATATACTAGTTTGATACAAAAACTTAAAACATTTACATTATCAAAACATGACCTAATCTGCACAAAGCTACAGAAACTCCTTAATATACAAATTGAAACATTAGACAATAAAATTTATAAGCTAAAATCACCACGGGGCCACTAATATATTAAAAGTAATACAATAAACAATTATGTACAAAGTTTAGTGAGAAAGATACAGCTTGGTGTAGATAATAATAATAATAATAATATTTATTATTTGTACCCCGCCCATCTGGCTGGGTTTCCCCAGCCACTCTGGGCGGCTTCCAACAGAAATCAAATAGATGGGGTCAAATAAATTCATCTTCTTTACAGTTGATAGCTATCTCGGCTATATAATTTTTTTCTGATTTTCCTGGCAGCAGTTGCAAAAAGTGCTACACGCCAGGTCACATACTTATCAATGTCTGCAAGGAGATATAGAATCATGTCAGAAGGTTTCTGGCCAGGGGACCTTATCATTATAGGTGTCAAAAACCGTTCTCTTGCTTCAATATATAAGGGGCAGCCAAAAACAACTGGAGACCCAATTTTGGGAAACCCTGAGCTAGAGATTTGCTTTTTATTAAAACGAAACCAAACCAAACCAAACTAAATGAAACCCAACCCAACCCAACCCAGAACACTAATAATTCAGAGGAGCCTGGAATATCTTGGTGTGTGTGTTGGTAGAGAAACAGAGGAAGCTGCCTTATAACTGAGTCAGAGCAGCAGCATCTACACTAATTGGCTCAGTATTGTCTCTACCAATTGATTGCAGCTCTACAAAGTCTTAGAATGAGTTTCCCAGAGACTGAGTGTGGGATTCTGTGCATGCAAAGCACATATTCTACCACTAAGGTTCAGTCCTTCCCCTTGCGTCAAGGCCTTGAGCAAAAATGCATAAAAAACATCTAAGACAGGGGTAGGCATTATGGTGCCCTTCAGGTGCTGTTGGATTACTCCCATCATCCCCAACTGGGGAAGATGAGAGTTGGAGTCCAACATCATTTGAAATGCACCATATTGGCTACTCCTGAACTAAAGTTTTTAAATGTAGAAAGTATGGCAGTCCAGTGTTTGCCCAGTGGATTGGAGTGCAGCCATGTGGATTTTGGTAAGGCTGCTTTTAGCTGTGAAACACAATTGCATGGTAGCAGAGCCCCACGTTTTGCCCTGAATCCTATTAGGCAAACTTCAGCAGCTGCCCTGCCCAGCAGCCCCATCTCTATTCCCCATATCCTTCCCCACGCATCCTGAAATCTGACTAGGGTATTGATTTTCTCAAGTGACTAGACAAGGACAGGAACTTTGGGGGGCTGGCAGAGATACTTACCAAAGGGGACAATAATGGGGCAGGTGATGCTATAGGTCATGACAACAGCAAATATACAGCAGGTCCAGGCATACTCCAATCCAAACTGGAACTCATAAGCTTGGTTCTAAGCAAAACAAAGCAGCACATTTATCCTGTTGTCTTCAACTTCATCATGAGGAGAGCTAAAAGAACACCTGAGGGCTGGGTTAGCACACTTAAAAGCCTAGAGCCGATATGATATGTTTCCCTTAGCTACGGTTAAGTATTACATCTATGTACCTAAACCACGGTTAAGTATTGGCCACAAACCAGGATGCAAAATCATGCTTCAAATAGGTTGCAAACCACTGCATTGGCCTGCACTGAGCAAACTGTGGTTGAGGCAGCTTTCCTGCCTCCTGAGCTTCTCTTGCCTGCAAAGCAACAATCAGGTTTTGCCAATGTCTCCTTAGATATGCCCTTTACAAGCCACATCATGGTTTCAATGTTTCTTTGGGATGTTAAGCAGTGTTTAGGCAACAGTGCTAACCATGGTCAATGTGTTAAGCATTGTCTGCTCTGGGCCAATCAGAAGCCCTCTTTGGGTGTCTAATACTCATGTGATTGAAATTATGTTAAGGGCCTCTGTGTTGCGTCTCCGCTGCCCAGCCACACCACCCTCCACTCACAGGAGGAGGAAGTCTAAAGTGAGGAGATTCCCTACATTATTTAGCATCATACACAACCAGGATCGTATAGACAGGGTTGTGCACACAGGGAGACCTTCTCCCTCCCCCAAAGTGTGGAAGGCAGTGGGGGCCAGCAGCTGGTGACACAGTAAAAGAGGTGGGTCCAGCAAGTGCAACACTCTCTTTCCCCCTTGCATGATAAGTATCATGACAGTGAACTCCCAAATACAGCTTGACTTTCATGAGATTCCTGCTCCTTAAGAACCTGGGCCACTAGAACCCTTCTCCCAAGATTGCCGTCCTTGTTTTCCAATATTATATCTGTAACAACAATGCACAGGAAAGTGCCCTTCCGTGAAAAAAGAAAGCTAAGCTTTCCAAGAAGTGAAATTTTGTTCTCACTCGCACACTCTATAGTATGCAGCTGAAACACATAGAATATATATATATCTAATCCTAACTAATAACACTCCAGGACTGAAGCTTGCCCTAAGTTCATGTTTCTCATAAACCTCTGGAGAAGCTGAACCTCAAGTCTGGCCATTTGTGAGTTTTTTGGTTGGGGGTGGGCGGCATTTCCACACCCTTACAGGACAGAGTTGCTTCAGGACAAGACATAACAAGAGGGAACCCCAGAGATTCAGAAAACGCCCGAAGTGCCAAGAGGACAGCCTTCTGGTCCTAAGACAGGACGGCATGCGGCTGAGTGTGAGAAAGTAACAAAACTGCAAACCCGCTTGATGTGGAGCCGCTCCGGTTCAGACTTGGCAAAGCAGAGCCGTGTGGCATAGACAATGAGTCCAGGGATGCGCAGCAACTCCATGGCTGTCCCAATCAGGCTGGAGGTGACGACGTAGTTGACAAAGAAAGCACCGTTGTCTGGCAGGAAAACACACCTAGGTGGGAAGAAACCAGGGGCGGAGGAGAGAGAGGAGAGAGATGCACTAGTTTAAACAGGCTGGGAGAAAGGGGCACTTCCAGAAACCTTTGCTGAGAACCAAGGCCACACATGCTTGTGACCTACCTCATAAACACAAACAAAGGCACCCATCCTGCCAGCAGAACTGGTGAGCCCTCTTTCTCTCTCACACACAGTTCTGAGCAATACTCACTGAAACTTTATCTCTGCCTGATCCACAAAGTGGGTGTCAAAGAGCCAGCGGAAGAAGAGATCCAAACTGGGGAAGGAGAACAGAGAGCAAGAATGGAACAGAGGCTTATTCTTTTGCAAGGAAACCTATGCAGGGCCCCCAGGCCACTAGTCTAGCGCACTAAAGGTTTGGGCTATGCCAGCAGGACCACCATGCTGGCTTCACCAGTGTGTCTGTGCATTCCCAACCTTAGCGGCACTTTGCCCCCAGCCTGTACATGTAAGCTATAGTGATGCTGGTGCTGGGGAGGGGGCTCTGCTCCACCACCACAGCTGCTGCTGCTGGTGTAGCCTTTAGGATTTTTGTTGTGTAGCCACAAGGCCCCTGTGATTTGCCCCTCTCCAGACCTTCATACACACTGCCCTGGCTTGCGCCCCAGAGAGTTCACTTCAATGCTGGTAACGCAGCGATTTGACTTCGCCCCTGGAGTGAAGTCATTGCCCATTGTCTCTAGAGACAGACGGATGCCAACAACAACAATGCCTAGAGATGGATGGGAAATCAAAGAGGATGGGTAAACTGACTTGGTATGCAGCACAAGGGTCTTGTATATCCCAATAGTTGACACTTTACAGAGGACATTTTTAGTTACGGGTAGGTAGCCGTGTTGGTCTGCCATAGTCAAAACAAAATAATAAAATAAAATAATCCTTCCAGTAGCACCTTAGAGACCAACTAAGTTTGTTCTTGGTATGAGCTTTCGTGTGCATGCACACTTCTTCAGAAAGGAGGACATTTTTGTTTTTGCTTAGGCTGTGCTCCAAAGTCATACCACATTACAGAGATATCTGTACAATAATTACTACTTTTTGGTGACCATCTTACATACATTTCATGTCTACTATACTGGGCCACTCTTTCTATTCCTTCCACCTTATTATAACCATTGGTGGTATGTACATCTTCCTGCTTCAAGTGAAGTGGGAAGGCAAGCTCAGCTGTGGATTATTATTATTTTCATTTCTATACCACTTTATTTTTAAGAAAGAAGATCTCAAAGTGGCTTACAACCTACATTAAAAATCAAATAAAACCATCCAGAATAAAACATTACAGAAGAGAGTCAAATAGAAAATATACATTCGAAGCAACATAACTAACAGGAAACTAAAAAAATTACCGTAAAGATTTCAAAATAAAACCTTACTAAAGGAAGTCAAACATAAAATGCACATTTAAAACAGCTGTGTAGCTATTCTACAGAGAATAGCTCAGTAGCAAAACAAAGCAAGTGGCATAAACTAAATGCTGCTTCAGACATTAGGTTTTTAGTCCATATACTATTTTGAAAAGCCTATATACACAGCATGAGAACTATAATTGGTCAGGGTTTCCTACTGTACGCAAAATTCCTAAACCCGTGTTAGAGCAATACCTTTATTAGGTCAACCAAAATATCACAAAACACTACACACTTCCTACTGTGTGCAGACATCTTCGAAAACATGCAGTTGTTGCCCGAAATGGTTTAAGTGGACTTAAGGCCCTCTTATACAGATAAAGACTAAAGTCGTGAAATACCACCTACTACTTTGTCTCTACTTTCTCATGCAAATCCAAATGCCCAAGAAAGCGTTTCTTTCGCTTTAGAAAGGAAGAATGGAGTGCCAAGTCAAGTCTCAATCCTAAATAAATTTACCTCTAAAGTGAGCTTAATTTTCTCTTTTGAAAGGAGTGGATTCGATTTACGTTCCTTTTATATGACAGTAAGCTTAATATCAGCAAATCACTTAAAAAACAAGGTTTTATGTGGTAATTTGAACTACCACATGGAAAACACACTTGTGCAAATCTCCCTCAAATCCCAATTCCTGCTGATTTTAAATCTTGCCAAGTACTTATTCAGAACTGCTGGTCTCCCTATCGGAGGGGGGCCGAATTGCAGTGAGACAGGAAGCATGCATTCAATCAATCTGCAAACACTCTGGGAGGCTTCACAAAAGGCCAGAACAAAGGAAGAATAATTTGTGTTTTAACATCTGCAAGTTGCTCTGTACCTGGTCAATCCAAGTGAGGGCAAGATGATAACCATAAACACCAGGAAAAAATAACACTTGTGCATTGTGATCTGATTCTCATTTGACCTAAAAGGGAAAAACAACAACAACAACACATATTTATCCCACCATATTGATCCCATGGGGAGAGACAATCAGCAACGTAACAGGAGCTAGGTTAGAATTTTGTAGTAAAACTCCCGAAATGATACTACTAAAGCAACCTGATAAAACACCCCCAGATTCAGCAATAAATATCACTGAATGTCACTGAAACACACTTTGAGGTTTTGATGAGGACTTTGCATTCCCCCCCTTTTTGTTTAGATTAGTCTGTTTTTTATTGTATTGTATTATGAAAAGCCTTAATAAAATCTGATTTACATAAAGCAGCATACAGGTACATTGTGTGTGGCATAATGGCTATTGTGTTGAAATAGGACCTGGGAGGCCAGGGTTCGAATCCCCACTCAGCCATAAAGCTCACTGAATGACCTGGGGCCAGTCACCGTCTCTCAGCCTAACCTACCTCACAGGGCTGTTGTGAGGATGAAATAGGGAGGAGGAGAAACATGCACACCACCTTGAGATAAAGGCAGTATGTCAATGTAATAAATAACAACAACAACAACAATGAGAGTTACAAACCCTTTTACTCCAATATGAATAAATAAAATAAAGCACGGGGTTCTTTTAGGGTTTACCAGGTTTTTTTCCTTTTAACTTTGGAAACCATGCTATTAAAACAACCAGATAAAAGGATTCCCAGTTTCAGCAATGAATTTTACTGACTGTTACTGTCACGGCCAGGTAGATCCCCAGAGAAACTCTGAAAATGCATAATGCAACAAAATCTAACCCCAACAATGGGGTTTGTTTCCAGCATAAAACCACTTTAAAATTTGCGGGTGTAAGGATATGAGTTACCTCGTCCAGTGCGATTCGAAGAAAGCAGAGTAGTATACGATGAAGGGAAGGAACACTGAGAAGGCCCAGAGCAACAGCGTGGGGAAGAACTGGGTGACAATAGGATTCTGGGAAACGAGATAGACAGGAGGAATAAGCTTAATACTTTTACTGAGAATCCAGCAGCTTCTCTCCCTGC
The DNA here is from genome assembly GCF_009819535.1 of Lacerta agilis. NCBI lineage: Eukaryota > Metazoa > Chordata > Lepidosauria > Squamata > Lacertidae > Lacerta > Lacerta agilis. Next base: position 28,125,261 of record NC_046312.1, read on the forward strand.
CACACCCTGGGAACAGGATTAAAAGCATGCAACTTCTCCTTGATAGTGCATAGCCTAGGTTCCCTCTCATTGCTGCTAATTCGGACACTGACTGTACGTGTGGCTTGGAAAAAACAACAACACCACATCAAAGGCAAAAAAGGGTGAATGGCTGATCTGTGCTGGGAGATTTCTGCCACGGCTCCTTCTCTAAACCAGAGGATCACCTGTGTCACTCTTCCTTCAGTGCAACAACCTATTCAGTATCGGGATGCGTCTGAAGATCAAAGATGAAGATGGCAAGTATCATAGCAGTCTGGCTCCCATGGGCACAGCAGTGCTAAAGGCTTGACTATCAGGACATTAGGCAGAGAATTTATTCCCTGTCCAATGCTTTCACAGGTATATGCTTCTCTTTTGGGGGCATGGAATGGGCAAGCCCTGAAAAGCAGGGAGTGGGAATGTTACCCTCCCCATAGCTGGGCTCTAAAGGCAGAACCCCACAGGGGATGGCAGTGTGCACCTTGAGGCTCTCCACAGGCCGCGTGACGTTGAACATGTCCATGGTGTTGACAATGATGGCAGGCGTGGTGAGGAAGAAGAGTAGGATGAAGAGGCAGATGTTGAGCAAGACAAATCGCACCCACCATGAAGCACCGCTGACGGATAAGTTCTCCCTACAAGAAAGAAAGCATGAGGAGCATGTGGTATGCAGGGATGGCAGCCGGCCAAGAGGTTACAGCAGCTGCCGTCAACCTGATGCCTTCCAGATGTGTTAAGACTACAACTCCCATCAGCTCCAGCCAGCACGACTGCAGACCGAAACACATGGAGGGCACCAGGTAAGTGAAGGCGGAGTTAAGAAGTTCCCATCTCATAATAACACTCTTGCCCTCACTTTTGGGGTTTAGGACTTCTGCATAAATCTTAATATCTAACTAGAAACATACTGATTGTGCGTAAAGTGTTTGCAGTTGTTTGCAACATGCTGGCTGCTGAAATTAGTGATTGTATTAAAAAGGTAGCACTGGCTTGTGGATTATTTGCTTTGTGGATGACCAATCACAGTGGCACATTGCATCCACAAAAAGCATGGTTTTTGCCAGATTATGCAGAGGTTTGGAGGCACCTACAGATGAATACTCACTTCAACCAGATAGGTCTGCTAGGTGGCCACGGACAAGGGCCGTAACTCAAGTGGTGTAGCATCTGCTTTGCATGCAAAAGATCCAAGGTTCAATCTCTGGCGTCTCCAGGTAAGGTTAGGAGAAACTCCCAGTCAGTATAGACAAAACTGAGCTAGATGGACTCAGTATAAGGCAGCTTCCTTTGGTTCTTGCGGAAGCTGCAAAAATCCTGTCAATATCCTCGAGAGCAGTTTCCACATCACCTTTGTGTAGTGAATTAATTGCAGTCAGCAGGTGGTGCTATTGTTTTACCCATTTCTTCCACAAGCAATGATACATGAAAGCAAAAACAGCCAAGATTCTAAGGTGCAGTAAGAAATCAATTGCAGCATACACTTTTGTGGGCTCGAGTCCAGTTCATCAGTTGCGTGCGGTGTAAACCCTAGTTGCAGGTATATTTACACATGGAAGGGTAGTAAGCAGTGAGATCGGAGGGAAATAAAATGCAAAAATTACAGACACTGATGTCACTGTTTACAATTCCCCAATCAACTATGTATATACGTGCTATTGAGGATTATTCTTCATGCAACTGGTGAACTGGAATGTGGTCTGTAAAAGCTAATGCTGCAATAAAGTGGTTAGTCTTTTGGGCACCACAAAACTCTGTTGTTTTTGTTGCAATGCAGAGTAACATAACTTTCCCTGTGGAGATATATTAAAAAGGTCTGCCTTCTGCCACATGAATGTGTCTGAATTCCAAGGTTCTCCTCTATGACTGCGTACACGTCACACATTCAAAGCACATTTCATTGTGAACTGCCCTGAGATCTATGGGTAGAGGGTGGTACAACAACAACAACAACAACTTTTTTTCTCAAAGAATTCTGGTCATTGTAGTTTGTGAAGGATTGCTGGGAATTTTAACTCTGAGGAATGAACTGCAGTGCCCATAATTCTCTGAGGGGGGAAATATGCTTTGAAGGTATAGTTGTGCTCAGCCAAATCTCCCTGAGGCACTGGCTGTGGGGTAGCTCAGGACTCCATGGCTGCCATAACGATCATGGGGCTGTCCCAACATGTCATCGGCCCAACGCATGTGGCAGGCCACACTCTGAACCTTGTTTTCTCAACAGGGTAGGAAGAAGGCAATCCGAAAGTGGGAGATACTGACATCAGTCCCTTGTCATGGTCAGATAACTTCCTGCTGAGATTTAGGCTTTTTGCACCTTTTACCCTCTGCAGAGGTGGCGGAACTATTAGGATGGTCTGGCCTTGGAGTCTAATGGATCCATCTATAGCTTACCAGAGCATAGATTACAAAAGTTGGGCTATTCTCATTTTGTATTTTTATGTTGTGAACTGCCCTGTGATCTTCAGATGAAGGGTGGTATACGGATGTAATAAATAAAAAATAATAATATTTTCCCTAGTATCAATTATGCTGAATTTTTATGTAGTGATTTTTTTTATAGTGGCTATAAAAAAAGCACCAGAATAACCAATCACTCTCTGGACTCACCCAGCATTTCAACATCAGTGCCCAAAGGAACATTTACACCTCTCTCTCTTTTCTGCCTGATGTCACTGCCCAGGCCAGCCTCCCGTAACCTGATGCTGTGCTGGATGGGAATCTTAAAATTTCAGCATGTTGAACTTGCTACTTGTCTTGATGCTCCCTTGAAAACCAAGATGGCAGAAGCATGGGAACTTACCAGATGATGTCGTTGGGAGCGGGGGCATAGCTGACCCCCCAGTAATGGGATTTCACCACTGTGGTAACAGAAGACTGTTGTGGATGCTTGCGACACCAGACACGGCTGTAATCCTTCAGAATACTGGGGGAGAGAAGAGGCGACAGCTGGAGGAGGGTGGTCCAATACCACTCCCATACAGAATGTAGCTCCATTTGGAGGAAAGGGCTGTGGCTTCTCGGTAGTGGCGCCCACCCTGTGGAACACCCTCCCACCAGATGTCAAGGAAATAAACAACTATCTGACTTTTAGAAGACGCCTGAAGGCAGCCCTGTTTAGGGAAGTTTTTAAATGTTTGATGTTTTATTGTGTTTTTAATATCCTGTTGGAAGCCGCCTAGAGTAGCTGGGGAGGCCCAGCCAGATGGGCAGGGTACAAGTAATAAATGATGATGATGATGATGATGCAGAAGGTCCCAGGTTCAATCCTTGGCATCTCCAATAGGGTTGAGAGATCTCACTGCCCCAAACCTTGGAAAACAGCAGCCAGTCAGTCAATACTGAGTCAGATGGGCCAATGTTTGACTCTGTATAAGGCAGTTTCCTATATTCCTAATGTTCCCCTTGGAGATAATCCTTTCTGACCTCAAATACGGTGCAATTTAAGACGTTCAGTGTGAACAAACTCCTAGAGAAATTAGTAGCAGCAGGGAACACTCACGTGGCTGTCATCCTCTCATCCTGAAACGTGACAAAAGCCATGTCGAGGCGTTTCAGCGCAATCCGGCTCCGCTCCGCATTAAATTCATCTGTCAATTTCTCTTCTAGCTCCCCATAGTATTGCTCAGCATCTACCTAGCAGGAAGAAAAGGAAGCATGCTCAGTTATTGGTTCTGCTTTGAAATGCCCGTGAGAGTAAACGCAGAATGAAGTTGTCATCTTCTGTCTTCACACATTCTCCAAAAGGGGGCCTTCACTGGCTGCTTCAGGAAACTCCAACCACCGCACATTTTTTTTTTTTTTGGTGAGACAGCAAGAATGATATATACTGGTTTAATCTAGGCATTTTCCATCACCAATGTAAACTGATTATACTTGCTGTAATGAGGTGGAGTAAAAGTCCAAGGCCAGACTCCGCAATAAAATTGGTACCAAGCAAACATTCATCAGCTGCCAAATTCTAGCCCAGGAGTTGCAACTGGAGTGAATCAGCTGTCACAGGAAGGTGTGTGCATGCAAGTGAGAGAGATTAACTGCGTCATTCCAGCCCTTTCAGGCAGACACTTCTTGAAAAAGAACAGCAATAACAATGTCAAGGAGACTACGGTCTCAGTCGGAATAGCAGCTGCCAGCTGCCAGACAGTATTCCAGCAAGGCCTCTAGATGGTGCAAGCTGAAGCACATCTTCAGAGATGACATAGAACCGTGAAACAGTTTGTAACAGTTTCAGCCCAAGCCCTCCCTGCCTTTAGTCCCAGCCTGAAATGTTGGGCCCATTTTTAATTTTTACTACCTCATGTGCCTTTCTCTATATCTCTCTCCCTCAGAAACACTGTCTATGGATATTCTAATGATCCCCGCTTCTGTCCCAATCTGAAATGCTGGGCCCATTTTTAACCTCGTGTATCCATTTCTCTATAAATTCTTGTCTTCACTGAGCTTTCTCTCGGTGCTCAAACAACCCCCTTTAGTCCTAATCTGAAACACTGGGTCATAAAAAAATATATTCCCTCGTATGCCTGTCTTTATACAATCCTTTCTCTATCTCATATGTTCTGAGGAATAGAGGAATAGAGACACAAACAAACCTCCTCACACATTTACAAAATGTGCATGCAGGATGGGGGAAAGAGTGCCACTGGTGCGGCCCATCTTTGACTTTGGCCTAAGAAAATTGTGGATCCCTATTCACCAGGTGAAGGCCAGTTGTGTAGAAGACCAATTTCAGCTCCGTCATGAACTGAGTCCAGGGGGCAGGCAAGTGCTCAGGAAAAACACACACACTCCCATTGCCAAGTTGTTCTCCCCTGTCACTGGGTGACATTTCCCTGAGGCTGCTTAAGAAAGACCTGTGTGCCCCGAGGGAAGGCAGAAGCTAGGAGACTCAGGCCAGGGAGCACTAACCATCAGCTCCTGACAGAACCATCAAGAGGTCTGAGAGAACTGTTGGAGCAGGCCTTTCCCCCATCACCTTCCCTGGGGCTGCTCAAAAAAGGCCTGTGCAGCCTGAGGGAAGGCAGGAGCGAGGGAACACAAGCCAGGGAGCTTGTGCCATCAGCTCTTTGAGAGACCTGTGCTGCCTGAGATGACTCTGTCAGTCACTCTGTGTTTTATAACGTGCATTTGCTTTCATATTTTAAAACCACAAACCATGTTTGGGAGCCTTGGTGGAAAGGTGGTATATAAAAGCAGTGCTTTTTTTATGGGGGGGACGACACATACCCCTAAACATTTTGTGAATCTAACGGGAGAAGAAACTAAAAAATTTAAAAACTTTAGTTTCTTCTCTAGCACAGTGATTGATCAGTTTCGTTGTTACCACCTCCGATGGCGGCCTCATTTCCTGTCACGGTGTTTCCTGGGTCTTAGACGGAAGCGAGCGTTTAATGTGTGAAGCAGTGTGGAATGTGGATGTGTGGTGTTTTACTGTCAGCTGTGTGATATGAGGTAATGCATGTTCTTTGTATTTATTTCTATAAAATGGAGATTTTCTTGAGTCAAAACTAGAGCACCTCTAAACATTTTTTTTTAAGCACTGTATAAAAGCAATCACTCAATCAAACTTTACTTGGAAATTGTCTCTAGCTTAGCTTGGTAGCCAGCAGACTAACAAAGCAACAGGGTAATGGACAATCATAAATGTCCACGGTCAGTTTCACATGTAGGCCCTGAATTTCACTCTGTACCTCTTCAAAGCCGCAACTACGGCAACAGAAGATGCGTGAGCAGGGGTGTATCTTGATCATGATTTTCCCCTCCTTCTGAGCCTTGGTGGTGAAGTAAAGCCTCCCCTTCATTGCCTTGCGCCTGCCAGCAAAAAGGAAGCAGAGCGGAAAGTTAATGAGGATGCCCACTGAATCATTGTGTTCAGAATTACTGTATTTTTCCATGTATAACATGCCCCCATGTATAAGACAATCCCTATTTTTCAGGGGGAAATTGCCCAAAGTTGTTGAGCAGGCTAATCACATGGCCAATTGCTGCTGACAATCTCCTGTTGGCTGCTGCCACCAATTGCCTGCTCACCCACTGCTATCCATGTATAAGACGACCCACAATTTCGAAGGATAAAATATCGTCTTATACACGGAAAAATACGGTAAGTGTATTTCCATGCATGCACAACTGCAGCTGCTTTGCTTAAGTTTGAGGCTTTTGGATTCCGTACAGCAGGGGTGGGGGACCTTTTTCATTCCAAGGGCCTTCCAGGCAGACTTCTGAGGGCCACATGCCAGTGGTGAGTGGGGACAAAATTGGGCAGAAAAATTGATGTAAACATTGCCTTTGTACAGCATTCTAGTGTCTTCACACCCATACATGTCCCTCCCTATGCTCCATCCAGACAAGTGAAAGAGGCATGAAATAGTTCAGGGACACTTTCCAGTCAGGCCATTGAGGGAGTGTGGACTGAGGGCGGTTCTCAGGGTCAGATAAAGAGGACTGGAAGGCCGCATTCAGCCTCAGGGTCTGAGGCTTCCCACCCCTGCATTACAGAATTACATTCTCAGAACCTCAGCTGTGATGTTCCTAGGAAATAATGTTGTGGTGCAGCTCTTAGTATTAACATATTTATTTAAATATGCAGACGAAATACTTGTTTAAATAGGTATCAAGGTGTGTGGCTTGGATCCTTTGGCTCTGTGAATGGGAGCCTCCATTCATGGAAGAAGAGCTACACTCACAGAAGAAACCCTGTCATGACCTCAAATCTCCTTTCATTCACAGAGTAAAAAGTTGTGATTTGAGGCAGTGTATTTAGACACATTTAGACACATATCTTGAGAGGAATTTATTTAAAATTGCAGATTAACTGTGAGGCCTGAATGGAATTATGGGTAAAAACAGTATGTTTAAGTGACACAGACCAGAATTGGGTCTGCCCTTTAACTGTTTCCATTCCAGCTGGTCACTGTAAGAACTACTATTCAACATTAAGAACTGACATGTGAGTTTGCTTCCCCCCCCCCCCTTTTCTTCCCTGTTCCTTTTCCCTCGTATGCTGTGCCTTTTCGATTGTAAACCTGATGGCAGAGACCATCTTGTTTTTATCAAAGGTATGCCACTCTGGGAGCCTAAGTGCTCTAAGTAAAATAATAAATAAAATACAGCAAATAATTGCCAAGATGCAAGTCTTTGTCTTGTTAAAAGGATCAGACACAAGCTTCTCCCTTGTATCTTGCAAAGTGCATGAAGCAATTCTCAAGGCTGGGTGAGAACAATCTTGCCCAAAGGTGCTCGCTACTGCACTGCAAAATTGATATCAGGATATCTGCTTAATAGAATCCAAGGAGTTTTAAAAAATTCAGGTCTCAGCAGAAAAACAACACACCCACCTCTCTGAATCCAACTTCATCAGTGTGCGAACATCAGAACAGAACTGGACACCAGTCACTGTGCAGCTTGGGTAAGCCTCACTGTTGAGAAGAGACAATCAAGAACTTTAAGGAACATGCTCACCTGTGAAAAGGAAGTGATGGAGCTTGATCAATCCTGCCCATCCCATCCCTGGCGTCACAAGGGAATGGAGACTGGGATGGTACCATGAAAGACAGGATACGTCTTTAGAAAGCTGTTGTAGCAGTGATTGGTTAAAAATGGGACATTACATTATGAATGTATTTATTTTATTTTTGTATACTTATATCCCACATTTCACCCATCTTGGGACCCAAGGTGTTGTACAAGTGGTACCCAGGCAGTCTCCCATCCACCTTCAGTGAGTGACTATTACTAGCTGGAGAAGAAAAGGGAAGAGGGAGGGATGTGTTTAGAGGCATGGCTATCACCTTATACTTGCACTTACTGGAAATGTTTGATGACAAGGGAGGGATCCATAATATCTTTGGGAATCCTGGTAACCATCAGGGTCCGGGCCACCTTAGGGAGAAGAAAGGGAGAGAGTCCCTGAAAAAAGGAAACACCTGAGAGGAACAGGACCAGACTACCCCCCACCCTCCTGCAAATAAGCAGGGTATCCAGAATTCTGTAAAGATAAAGCTTAATGCTGAAATTTTGCCAAGGCGTTAAGACACTATGCAAAGTGGGTAAGCTGTTAAACACATATTTATGCTGCTTTATTTTATGGGTTTCTTTCTTTTGTATTTAATTGTTTTATACTTATTGTAGGCCACCCAAATAATTTTGTTGTGGGGTGGCATGAAAATTAAAATAAAAGGAACCCAAGAGGGAGTTCCCATTTTTGGTTCATAGCTCTCACTAAGCTCTCATTAAGGACACAGACACCAAAATCCCCCAACAGTGGATGGTTACCTGACTGAAACATATTAGGATCCATTCTCTCATTAAAAACTTTTGAATTAAATTAACTTTCCCACCTGCAGCTAGTTCATAACATTAATAAAGATGAAAAAAATTATTGTTTATATAGGAGTCTTTCCTACATAAGACGCTTGCCTCATTGGTCTTCTGAGCAATTTGCGAAAGGCCACCAAGTAAATTAGTTTACAGCTGGCTTGGGATTTCTTCCAGAGCAAAATCCAACATTCTAACCATACCAGCGTGAACTTCTTGAAACCAGCTTTGGACCCGAGGATCTCCCTTAGCAAAGGACATTAAAAACACCTCATTGCCCAGAGTTGCTCTGAAAGGGCAGAAGGGGAAGGTGTGAATGGGACCACTGTATTTCTTACCTTCTCATTCTCCTTGTATTCAAGTTGGATGGAGTGATGAGCCATGCAGAGCACGGTGATGATGAAATAGAGGAGGGCAAAGATGCTGTGCAGCCACAGGAGACGGTCACTACAGGAGACAAAACAAAATACTGTACATTTTTCCCCAAACAAGAAATACAAGGGATCTTGGCCAGAAGATAAGGAAGCTGCACCTGTTTCCTGAGGAACACCTAGAATCCTTCATTATGGGATGTGGATTCAGAGGAAGTCATTTCCCACCAGCTATCTAGGCAACAAGTTCCACTCTCACATAACAATATCACAGTTTCATGGAGAGAGGGCTAGCCCAGAAGTACCCCAAATTACCCCTGTGTCTTTACACACACAAAAAGCTTCCCAATAGTTGTAAAGAGAAGGAAACAAGCAGAACCTTAGTTCCTGGATCTTTGTTACTCTACGCATTCAGATCACCACAGAGTCATGCATGTTGAAGATGGAAATATGGGGAACGGGTCAAAGACCAGCAGTAGACGAGAAGCTATAAAATTGCACAGTGCATAAAAACAGTAACCCTGGATTTGTTGCCATGAGGTTGTAGCAATGTTCAAAAGAATTCTTGCAGCCAGTGACCAACCCTGGAAGATTTGATATTATTCCCTTCTCCCCCTGCCCCCATATTTGCTTTGCTGTGGAGGATAAAAACATTTCCTGTTTGTGGCTTCCACCTAAATACTTACTGCTCATACGAATTGCACAGAGCAGGTACATACATGGGTACACATGCATAGGGTAAAGGTAAAGAACCCCTGGACGGTTAAGTCCAGTCAAATTCAACTATGGGGTGTGGCACTCAACTTTGCTTTCAGGCTAAGGGAGCCAGCATTTGTCCACAGACAAACATGTAACCAGCATGACTAACCCGCTTCTGGAGCAATGGAACACTGTGACGAGTGCCAGACCGCACGGAAACACTGTTTACCTTCCCGTCACAGAGGTACCTATTTATCTACTTGCGCTGATATGCTTTCGAACTGCTAGGTTGGCAGGAGCTGAGACAGAGCAACAGGAGCCCACCCCGTCATGTAGATTCGAACTGCCGACCATATAATCGGCAAGCCCAAGAGGCTCAGTGGTTTAAACCACAGCTACCACCTTACCACATGCATACACACACACAGGAATTATAATTACAGGTAGGTAGCCGTGTTGGTCTGCCATAGTCAAAATAAAATAAAATAAAAAATTCCTTCCAGTAGTACCTTAGAGACCAACTAAGTTTGTTCTTGGTATGAGCTTTCGTGTGCATGCACACTTCTTCAGATACACTGAAATGGAAGTCACCAGACCCTTAAATATAGTGAGGGAGTGGGGAGGAGTATTACTCAGAAGGGTGGTGGGAATGGGTGATCAGCTGATAGGTGTGGAAAACCTGTTGGTGACTCTTAACGACTGCAATTGGTCTTACAGGGAAAGGCAAGGGGTGAGATGGCTAAAGATAGCTTTGTCATGTATAATGAGATAATTATAATGTCAAGTTATAATGTCAAAACCAACAGAACTCTGAGGAAAAGAAATCACGTACTCTTTGGGGACATTTGCAATTGTGGTTCGGCCAAAATTAGCTGGATGCTTTCCTGAGAGAGAGAGAGAGAGAGAGAGAGAGAGAGAGAGAGAGAGAAGCTGTCAGACACCAGAGGGCACTGTCACAAGAGATGCCTTAAAAAAAATCCCATTTCCACAGCCATGCTTTCAACATTATGCAAACAGCAGCATTTTGAGGCTCTTAGTACAAGGATGGCGACAAGGACCCCTCAGGCCTGGGGTCCGAATGCTGCTCTGTGGCCACACACCACTAATTACATAGTGGGAGAGCAACTGGAGGGGTTTCTGTGCCCTGCGCTGGCATAGTCTATGTACCCAGGAGATCCCCAGAGAAGTTGACAGGGAGGACTACAGCCACTGAGAGCACGCAGATGATCAGAAGCAGCACCAAGACGTGCCGCTGGAAGGAGAGGTAGGTGGTGGCGTCGATTCCACACTTGCTTTGGATTTCCTCATCCCTTAAGAGAGAAAGAGAGATAAAGGCATGTCAGCACAGAGCCAAAAAAATCCCATCTATTTCCCTTCCCTTCCCTTCCCTTTCCTGCGAGAAAGAAAACATCAAAACAACACAGATCGTCACATTCTCAGGTCCAGTGCAAAATGGACGACTAAGCAGTGGCTTTACGACCATGTTTGATAGGGATTCACGTCCACACATCTAGCGGAGTAAAACGGCTAACGAAAAACAGCAACGGTGTTATTTGGTCTTGAGGGAGACTTCTGGAATTGGAATTTTTCTTCCGCTGTTTCCCTTTTATGAACATGAATTCACTATGATGCGCCAGAAAATGAAGGAGGCTTAATGCATCGCTTACTGAACCTGCCACCACCATTGCTCCCATTTTAATAACCAGCATAGCTTTTAAAAGGCACTAAGGCTTTTAATGTTCGGGTGGCACAAGGTTTCTGCAGAAATGGTCAGGGTCCTCACAAAGGTAGAGAAGCAAAAGTTGGACTTATCGTGGTAAGTTCCTTCTTGGTGGGGGGGGAGGGGACCCTGTACTGTCCTGCTGTGGAGCTGGCAGGAAGAGAATTGCAAGGGGGGGTCATCCAAGCCCCTTGGATGGCACCCACTCAAGTGTCATATTCCTGCCAGTGGAGCAAGTGGGCAGGGAGAACCCATGGAGGTTGCTCTCATCCCTATGAGGAGTGGAGCTGATTAGTGTAGCGCAGATGTGGGCCTCTGGTGGTCCTCAACCTAATTTCATGAGGGTGGCGAGGAGAAACTGGGGAAGGAGCAGGTGCTAGAGAGAGAAAAACAAGGTTCCTCAGCTATCATAGGGGAAGATATCTGATTGGGTTTGCATTTGAAGCTGAATCTATCAAATTCACACTTAGCTGAATGTTGTGATGTAGTTCTCCAACCAAACAGTGCATTACAAAAATGCATTACAGGAAAGTGCACGTAAAAATGAACATATTAGTGGAAATAACGTACAAAGATGCATTATATTAGAAAAAATGCTTGCATTAGTCAGAGCAAAAATGTGTTTATTGGGAGAAAGCGCTGAAAATGTTGGTGAATTTTCATGAGAAGTTTGTTTTTTAAAAAAGCAGAAATTGCAGCAGAAATGTGTGGTGAACTGAAGAATGGGAAAAAGGAGGAACTGAAAGAAGTGAAATTTGCAGATCCTTCCATCCCTAGCTTCCACCCGCTTTGGGCTGTGTTTCCCATCAGATTACCCCAAGGGAACGCAGCCCTCAAGAGAGGGAAAATTAAACATTTTCCAGCCTTGGTGTAGTGAGTAAGGTTGTTATTGCATGGATATATGGAACTATGGAAAGACAGGGAGGGGCAAAATGAAGCAGGATTCTTCCATGTCAGGATTGTAATAGGGATTACCCTCAGCTGTGGTTTGCCTCCTGCCTTATTCATAACTTTATCTGATCAATAATATGATTAATCAACCGGTACCAATACAAATGGGTTGGTGCTTTAAGCCAGGGAGAAGAGGAAGTCAAGTCAACTGGCGAGTCCTGTTTCCAAATGTCCCAGAAAACTAATACTTTTAAGACCTTCACTTTTCTGGGGCAAACCAACATCCAGAGGAATCTACATAAATGGGGCCAGAAAGTTATAGAATGAGTAAGCCTCTGAATCTACCGTTGTGATCCAGTGTTGAAGCATATCAGAACTGGAGGGCAAAATGGTGTAGCAGAATTTGGCATGAATTACAGATCTCACTCCACACTTCCATTTCAACTCTGCCACCAATGTCATCCTATGTATGTTTACTCAGAATTAAGCCTCCCTCCGTCTGGTTGCGCTAACTCCTAGGCAAGTATGCTTAGTGGGCACCATCTTGAAGCTCCTTCTCTCTCTTCTGCCCTGCTCAGTGGGCTGCCAGAGTATGACAAATCATTCTTGCTGGAGAACTGAACTGATGAGATGCAGAGGGTATTTGAAATTAGGCCACATCTTGCCCAATCTGGAGGTTGCAGCTTAAGAGAGAAAACGTTTTATTATGTGAATGGTTCATGGCGAAAAGTCACCATATCTGTGATTCTCACCCAAGAGGATTTAATTACACAAAAAGCTGGAATAAGACATGTAATAGTCATCACCCAAAAGTAGCATGTACTCACTTCATCTGGTAGACTGACAGGAGCCAGGAACAGAATCCCTAGAATGGAAATTGGAGAAACAAAATGAGCCAGTTGGCTGAGATCAATTAGGCAAGAACCGCTGATCTATTGATGTTCCTACCAATCTCCAAAAATTAGGGCTATGTCTGCATTTGCAACTGTGTTGGAATGATATGGTGCAGATCAGTGTAAATGAGCATGATCCTAGATAAACATTAGGAGAAAGAACACACAAGTAAGTGCCCTTTGCTTTTCCTGTGCATTTCCACTGAAATACCCAGTACAGTACTAGTCACTGTCAGAGGCAGTAGTCTTGGAGAGGTGACCATTTGTCTGACGCAGCTTGGCAATCAATCAATCAATCAATCAATCAATCAATAGTATTATTTATTATTTATACCCTGCCCATCTGGCTGGGTTTCCCAAGTCACTCTGGGCGGCTTTCAACAGAATATTAAAAACACAATAAAACATCAAACATTAAAAGCTTCCCTTAATAGGGCTGGCTTCAGATGTCTTCTAAAAGTCAGATAGTTTATTTCCTTGACATCTGGTGGGAGGGCATTCCACAGGGCGGGCACCACTACCAAGAAGGCCCTCTGCCTGGTTCCCTGTAACCTCACTTCTCACAGTGAGGGAATCGCCAGAAGGCCCTTGGAGCTGGACCTCAGTGTCCGGGCTGAACGATGGGGGTGGAGACACTCCTTCAGGTACACAGGGCTGAGGCCATTTAGGGCTTCAAAGGTCAGCACCAACACTTTGAATTGTGCTCGGAAACGTACGTTCCAGATAACAACAATATAATCAGATGAACAGTTTTTCAGAAATTGGCAGGATTAGAAATAGTGAAAGCTATTCATGAAGATCACTAGGCTACCAAGCATCACCTCCTATTTGTCTGCCTCATGATGAATAATATCATAGCTTAATTGGCGGGTTTCCAGAAAAGCACTATTCACTCTGAAAACATTAGTCATCCCTACTTCCCCCACCCTTTCTTGAATGTCTTGTTGACCCAATTTACATACAGTGACAGAAGCTCCTTTCAGCAGAATGCAGCTCCACCCTACTTTCCCCACTTAAGCTTACCACATCTTTGTTGTCGGAGTCCAGTGGGCTGGTCTCTGATGGGGATTTCTCCTTTTCACTTTGCTCCCCATAGAAGAGCGATGTGAGGCTTCATGTATCCAGCAAGAGGGGCAGAAAGAAAGAGCATGTGGTTGGGAGAAGCACAGAGGGAGCAAAGAAGAAGAGAAGAGAGGAGGCCAGTGTGGGTGAGAGTTGGGGAAGAAGGAAAAGGAAAGAGGAGAAAGAAAAACATTATTCTGATCAAACCAACTTTTAGGTGTCTAGCTCTTTCACCCCACAACCCAGGAAAGCAGAGAGGCCCCCAAGAGGAAGGGTGAGAAAGACAAAGGGGGTTGGCATTTTTAAGCTGCACCAACAGCACTCCATGATTATGCTAAAGCTCAAGAAAGCCAGTAGGGATCAAGTGCCTCCCCTTCTCCAATGAAAGAAGCAGTTTCAGTTTCACAAGTATTGTTGTGTACTGACCTGAAGGGGAAGAAGGCCCCCTGGCAGCCAACAGCAGCAGCATCTTAAATGAAATGCACTGTGACTGTACGTATCCACATATGCCACATACTCTTGACTGCATGGAATCAGTCAATTAAACTATTAGAATGTGTTTCATTGCCCCAACCCTGCTTGCTCCTAGCAAAAGAGCCTCCTAAGTTCAAAGAGTGTGCGGGCAAGGGAGAGGTCTGTGTAGGTGGAACAGAAAAATTGTGTTTGTACGAATTTGGGGTTCTGGAAACGCCATGGACTTCTTAAGCTGTAAGACCACCAACTTGATCCTTTTGACAGTATTTGATAAATATTTATCACACCAATGTACCAGGACCTTTTTGAGCAGCTAGAAGCTCAGGGCTATCAGAGACCCTCTTGGTGCAAAGCAGATGTTCTATGCCCTTCAATGTTCCATCACCTGAATTCAGCCAGGATTCTGCCACCACAGGGAGACCAACCATTTCCCTCTATTTCTTTTTCACTATTGGGGGTTATGGTGGTTACGGATGGCTGCACAGTTCCTGCCTCTGCTCCAGGAAAGTGACATCATTGAATCTGTTACATCATCACAGATAAGACCTCACTAATCCAGCACAGAGCCAATGTTTGCAGTATTGGAATGGGGAAAGAAAAGTCCATGTGAAAAGGAAATTGGTCAAGGGCAGAAGTTTTTGGAAGATATAGCAGGACTTTGTTTCCTGCTGCTGCTGCTGCTCAACCTACTTAGCACTTTAAGGAAAAAACAAGTGAAAACACATACAACCAGCATGGCACTGAGCTCTGCTCAGTGATTTTCCTGGCAAACCAAAATGGTGGGGATTCTTTAAGACTGTGAATTTTGATTCCCACCCACTTCCAATGTGCACTTTGCAAGTAGGCCGGGATCCATATCAACAACCACTCTTTCCCAGGACTACGGTTGAAGATCCAAAGTTCATGAACAATAGGGGCTGGGGGTGGGAATCTGATTTGAACATAAACTTACCTCAGCTTCTTTGCTATTACTATGTAGGATAGGAGCACTATAAAAAAGGGAAGGGATAAATGACACCCAGAGCCAAATCAAACTACCAGTGGAAAGTGACAGACCCTTTAGACGAAGATGCAGCAGAAATAATCTCATGTGACATTAGAACAGGAATCCTGGATCAGAATTTCAACAACGGTTATTTCAGAGCTGTGGTGTCTGAAATAAGGGATGCCCATTGTGTACAATGGAAGTGTGTCATTTTAGAATGAAGGATAGCACTTGAAATCAACTAAAATCAGGAACCACATCATTAGTGTGATATTGTAAAAAACAAAATTGAAAGTGTCAGATGTTGACTTTGACCGTTTCCCATGCCCCACACATGTAAACACCAGAAGTAATTTTTTTTCACCTCCTGATTGGCAACAAAACCATAACCAAACAACCCCACCATCACCAGATAGCCAACATCCCAGAGAGTAAGGATCAGGAGAACTTTCTAGAAGAGCGTGACTAGAAACTATTCCATGCCATTTGAGTATAATCCCTACAGGGAATGTCCTGTGAAGGAAATGAAAGCCACTGCAAGGTGAAGATTGGGTGGGTCCATTTCAATGTTCTTTTTTTTAAAAAAACAACCCACCAGGTTGGAGTGAGGCTTAGGCCTACTCAAAGCTCACTGAAACATAAAATTTAAGTCCCATTGAAGTCAATAGGTTTACTCTGAGTAGGAATAAGTCCAAATCCAACTCAACGAAGGAAGGGCAAACTCATCTGATTTGAAACCTGTTAACACATTTCTTGGAATTCTCTTTCACCTGTATAGGTTCAGGTCATTTGTACAAAAAAAATAAGATCCCCACCGCCTCCAATGGATTTTTTAAAAGGATAGGGAGCCCCAAGTACAGGCAGGGAAACAGAATATTGTTCTCTTTCACTGTGAGAAATTCAGGTGAGAAAGTGAGGTAATTTTGGGAAAGTCATCTGCCCCTTGTGGGGGCTGGATCAAGCTCTCCTTTAAAAGAAGTGGCGATTCCTTTCTTTCACAAGAATTCCTATCTTCCCAATGTTTCAGTCCCATTGTCACCATCATATCATTACTCATAGGAGTTCCATGTGCTTGGAGGAAAACGGCTGATTAAAAAAAAAGGGGGTGGTGGGGTGGTAGGAGAGAAATCATAAGAATAATTAGATCAAATAATAATAAAAAACAGCAACTGCTACTACTTCACACAGTTCTTCTAAACCAGGCATAGGCAAAGTCGGCCCTCCATGTTTTGGGACTACAACTCCCATCATCCCTGACCACTAGCCCTGTTAGCTGGGGATGATGGGAGTTGTAGTCCCAAAACATCTGGAGGGCCGAGTTTGCCTATGCCTGTTCTAAATTGCTTCAAGCAACATTATCAAAGGGAGATAGGGAAGAGTTCTAAAACACAATGGAGGTAGCTAGAACATTCTTTTGTTTATTCTGCTCAACAAACATAAAAAAATCAAAGGAATGTACTTAACACAAGAAAATACAGATAACAAAAATACTATATCTATCTATCTATCTATCTATCTATCTATCTATCTATCTATCTCAATTGGCTGGATTCAACAAACCGGGTGCACAAGTAGAAGCCAGCACAAGGGTATCTGCTAGTGCAACTGGGATTTCTCCCCTCTCCTCTCCCCACACCTCCGCCAAATCCACCCTGGAGGGTTGGCAGAACCACACTCCCCGCAAACAGTGAGCAGAGAGAGGGAAGGGGAGACCATTCTGTCTGGCAAGCAGAAATGTTTGCGCTGACAGAACTATCAAAATTCCTCCTGCTGTGCTGCATTCTGAGGTTTCTGCCGTCAGAGCAGTGAACACATGCTCATGTGCACTAGAAAACTTTGTTTCCTTGGTAAGAAAGCTGACTTGATCAGGGTTCCATGCATGTTGTACAGCAGGCACCGGAGGGACCCCTTCAGTCATTCTTACACTCCCTCAGCCATGCAGATTCTAGGACATCTTTGCCCACTGGGACCCCGCCCAGCAGCACCAGTCAGCATTTCCTGGGGCTCTTATTTTGGGTAACAGAAAACTGCCCTCCTATTATTCTTTCAGGCCCTCACCTTCTCCATCCTTTTAGGAAAGCTGCATTCTTACCTGTCATTGTCCATAAGCAAGGCCAGGCGCCCATAGTCCCAAGCTGCTTTCCGAAGGCAGGAGAAAACCAGGAGGAGGAACTGTAGGTGGGAGACAGAAAAGCAACAGCTTAGGGGACTGAGAGGAGCCCACCCTTAAGAAGTGTCCTTCCCCTTTATCTATGGCCTCACATCGTGACAGAAGCCTGGTTTTCTTTTTTAACCTATAAAGCCTTAAATGGTTCAGGATTACAATGCTTCAGGGACAGCCTCTCCTCATATGAACCAACCCAGACCCAGCAACCATCATCTGTGGCTCTTTTTCATGTGCCTGCTCTATGAAAGCTCCAGAATGTGGCAACACAAGAACAGGTCTTGGTGGCTCGCCCCAGGGAGGCTCACCTGGTTCCTTCATTACGTATCTTTAGGCACCAGGCAAAACCAGGCCTTTGGCGTTTAACTACATGTGGCCTTTTAGAAAAGGGTGAGATGTTTTAAACATACTTCTTTTTCCTCTTGCGTTTTATGTATCTATGTGCAGTTTTTTTGTTTGTTTGGATTAAGTCGCTTTGGGTTGTCGCAAGATAAAGCAACCAAGAAATTCAATAAATAATAATAATAATAATAATAATAATAATAAACAACCTTGTATGCAGTCATCCGCAGGGCATCAAAACTAACTTGGAAAATCATTTCCATTACAAATTCAGCTCACATCCACTTAAGACTTCAGTCTTAAGTGTTAAGATAATTTCTCAATAGTCGCTGCTATGACCGAGACTGAGGGGAGGTTACTGTAATATTTTCAATAAACGATATAAATCGAGACCCTACAGAGTCAAACCCATCTTTGCGATTCCTCTTATCACCTCCAATGGTGAGTTAAGTGTTCCATAAGTGCTATATTCCACACATATTAGGTCCATGTTTCTATGGTGGGAAGGGGTGGTCCTCACCACCACCACCACCATTTGTCTTGCTGAACACTTCTGCTTTCACACATTTTGGTATTTTGTTAAAGGGCAGCACAAGATGTTAGCTAAACAAAAATTCATGCCCAAACCTGCATTTGCTGAGATACTGTGAAAGTGAGATGGGAGAATGAATGGCCAGGAAGGAAGAGGGAGTGTTTAACCTTTATCATGCCTGCTGGTCTTCCCTTGCAAAGCACACAAACACTCAAGCCAAATTTCCCTTTTACGTTTACTCCTGGACTTGGAAAAGGTGAAAAATATGGAGGCGGGACTAAACATCTCCTACCCAACTTGCAGTTTCCCCAGCAAGTCTCCCACCACCACACAACGTTAGTGGTATAAGGCTAACTCGGGGCTGGGGGTTCTGTTTTATGTTGTAACATGCAGCTCCACCCTAGGCTTCATCAGGAAGAAGCAACCTTCTTTAGAAGCAGAGTAACATGAACTGTGTGTACAGCAGTGTCATCAATTATCAAGAGTTATTCTACATACAGCAGCACTGATAACATGGCAAACTCAGGATGGAGAAATATCTGCATATGACTTTTTAAGGTAAGCTATTATCAGTGTGGAACATTTTTAGTGTGTTCTCTTCTAACCGCTTCCCTTTTTGGAAACAAGAACATAAGAAGAGACTGCTGGATCAGGCCAACAGCCCATCAAGTCCAGCATCCTGTTCTTACAGTGGCCAACCAGATGCCTGTGGGAAACCAGGGAGCAGAACATGAGAGCAACAGCTACTGTTTCCAGAAACTGGTAGTCAGAGGCATATTGACTCTGACAATGGAGGCAAATTATAAAAAGGTAAAGGACCCCTGGACGGTTAAGTCCAGTCAAAGGCAACTATGGGGTTGTGGTGCTCATCTCACTTTCAGACGGAGGGAACTGGTGTTTGTCCATAGCAGCTTTCCGGGTCATGTGGCCAGCATGACTAAACCGCTTCTGACGCGATGGAACACTGTGACGGAAACCAGAGCACATGGAAACGCCGTTTGCCTTCTGGCTGCAGCAGTACCCATTTATCTACTTGCACTGGTGTGCTTTCAAACTGCTAGGTGGCGGGAGCTGGGACAGAGCAACGGGAGCTCACCCTGTCGCGGGGATTCGAACCGCCGACCATCTGATTGGCAAGCCCAAGAGGCTTGGTGGTTTAGACCACAGCGCCACCTGTGTCCCCCAAGGCAAATTATAGCCACTGTGGATGGTATATACAGATAGTAGGCCTATGTGCACATAGATAGTGGGCAGAGTTGAAAGAAGAGCAAACGGCTCATCTAATCATGATGAAGCCAACCCATTCCCAGCTGAATGTGAAGCAATGTGGATCCCGAGTAACGCATGGTTAATTATGAGATATTAAGGACCTCCCGTCTTCACTCACCAACCAGATGATGAAGTTGAGGGCAAGCACCGTGGGTACACCGCCAAATGGCAGCCCTTGCAGGACAGAGCTGCGGGAATGGGCGTTGAAGCACTGCTCTGTGCTGTTGTTTTGGGCATCCAGGAATATGGAGTCATCCAGGGAGATGGAGCTCCAGTTTCCTGCCAGAGGGTCAGTTCTGTACATCCTGTCCATCTATGAAGCTGGTGGTCTCCTAGAGAGCTTTACTCTGCAAAATACCTGGGTAAAGTTAAGAGGGGCAGGGTTGAAGGAGACTCTAAAAGCTCTCTTTATTTAGTAAGCTTACATGCTGCTTACAATATATAAAAATATCTTGAAGAGGTTTACAATAAGAAGCCAAAGACTTTAAAAACAGTAAAAGATCATAGACTCTAAGATACGCAGCAAACTCAATATACAAATACAGATAACATATGCAAATAATATCATTTAAAAAACCCAAATACAATACAATCCTTGAACTAATAAGCAATATGATCCAGCAATCCCATCAGGAAATGTCTAACCAAAGAGATATCGGCTTGGTTTGCACACCATGCTATACCAAACCATAGTTTAGCACACATGTGCAACTGTGCAGACCCTGGCAGAAGAGAGCGCAGCTACTCTGCACTGTGGTCAGTCCATTGCTGCACTGTGCTAAGCCACAATTTGGTGCAGTGTGTCATTTAAATATGGGCTTGTGATTTAGCTATTTCCAGACTAACTAAAAGCTGTAAGCAAGGTTTGTCCTATAGTTTACAGCTTCCGGTTTGTCCAGAAGAGCTAAAGCACAAGCTCAGGTTTGGATGACAAGAAGCACAGCGGAAAGACCACGGAGAAGCAAAGTGTTGGTGTAATTTGGAAATATGGGTGAAATTGCACTAACTGCTTGGTCTGTGTCTTGTCTCCCATCTGTTAAAACGGGTGGCTAACCTATGACCCTCTGGACTCCCATCAACTCCAGCCAGCCCAGGTCAGGGATCATGGGATTTGGAGTTCAACTATTAGCCACCCCTCCTCTAAGACATGGGTACAGCCCTGTTCCCTCTGAAATCACCAAGAACAATGAACAATAGGCTTCTGGATTACATAGACCTCAGCCTGAACCAGCAAAGCAATTCTTGTATTTGTTTTCCACCAGCTCTTAAATGGTCCCAATGCCGGGGAGGAGGCAAAGCACCAGTTGCCGTGAACTCACTTAAGAAGAGCCCTGCTTGCTGGATCAGGCCAAAGGCCCATCTAGTCCTGCCCCCTGTCCTTCATGGCAACTCGATGCCTGTGGGAAGCTCACAAGCAGGATCCGAGTGCAACACCACCCGCTGCTGCTCTGCCTCATGCTCTATGACAAGGACTTAGGAGCCAATCTATCCTCTTTGCACTTGTGGTTTCTTTTTCATTCATACCTGAGAAGAGTCATTCCCAGATTTAGACTCCGTTCCAGACACCAGGATCAGCCATTATCATCACTGCGGTGGAGTCAGTCTGAGCTCTGCTGCAAAACAAAAACAAAAACCAAACAATAACTTTTGAAAACTGAGTGCCTTGAGCTGTACAGGCCCTCCAGTATTCTTTGCATCATTCTTTGTAATAATCCAGTGAAACGTGTCTTGCCACACCTCACCAACCCTTGCAAAACAAACATCTGTTTTGAGAGGCAGGAATGTCCTGCTTAGATCTTCAGACATGCAGGTGAATTGGCAGCCACTGAATTACTCAGGCCTGTAAGCATTTGCTTTCACCTGCCAACTTCCTTTGTTTCTAATGATCAACCTAAACAGGACATGGTTGGCAGTGAGGTAGAACAAACACAGCAAATTCATTTCACTAAACTCGTTGCATGCTGCATGTGATAAGCTTTCTAAAAGTGCAATGCACACACACAATTTACATACTCTTTAATCAACAAAAACTTCTGATTTACATGAAACAATATAAAATAATTATTAAAAATACAGATAACTCTCAAAAGTTAAAAAACAAAACAAGCCGCCATATTTTTTAAAAAATAAAAAATAATAATTAAATGAAATAAAACAATAAGTATGTGTGAAGCACCCTGATTTGGAAATTAATGTTCAACTACTCTGAGAACTGTAGCTCTGAGCAGGGAACCGGGATCTCCTAACTCTCAGCCTGATGTTGGGAAAGATGGAGGGCACAAGGAGAAGGGGACGACAGAGGATGAGATGGTTGGACAGTGTTCTCAAAGTGACTGGCATGAGTTTGGCCAAACTGCGGGAGGCAGTGGGGGATAGGGGTGCCTCCATGGGGTCACGAAGAGTCGGACACGACTGAACAACAACAAACTCTCAGCACCCTTAACAAACTACAGATCTCAGGATTCTTTTGGGAAAGCCATGTTTAAAGTGGTATCATAGTGCTTTAACTGTATGGTGTGAAGGTGTGGCCACAGTCTCCCTCTTTGGACAGGCAGTCAGGTTGTGTATCCATAGCAGTGACCAGGAGGAGGAATGACCGATGGGAGGAACACAGAGAGAAGAAACGCCACAGTGCATCTGCAGCAGCACAACCAGGTGCCTTCATCTGCCCCACCTGCAACAAAACATGTCTCTCCCATATCGGTCTCTATAAGCCACAGCAGGCGCTGTAAGCTTCCAACAGTTTGACTTCACCCCCCAGAGGTGCACTCATCCATTGCCTCCCAAGACAGAGGGATGCCAATTCCCTCCTTCAAATGGGCAGTGGAAATAAGTCTCTTTTGTCTTTCAAAATGGCAGCAGAGTCATAGTGAAATCTGCCCTCTGTCTGAGTGTGCAGCAACTTTCTGCCTGTGCCTGCCTTCTCTCTCCTCCCCTCTTTATGTAAACAGCAGGGAAGTCGCCATCTGGCACTGCCAATTGCTGCATAATTCATCCCGCTTTTGTTAACAAGAGTGACCCTCTCACAGAGAGAGTGTCTGGACCAGAGAGACTCCTAGTAACCTGCAGCTTTGAGTTTATTTTTCCCTGGCACAGAGAAGGCTTTTCAGGGTCAGCATTCCACAGTTTATAGCTTTCCTATGCAAGAAAGCACCTTCCACGGCTTCTTCCATGGGTGTTACCATCACAATAATCCTATGAAGCATGTTAGGCCGAGAAGTAATGGCCAATTGGCTCAAGTGTGTTTACATACATATATAATTTTATTTTTATGCTACTTTTCCTCAGATCAAACCATGCTCAAGGTGGCTTGCAACATGAAAAAATATATAACTACAACATAACAAAAACAACCCAACAATAAATAAATTTTTTTTTAAAAAGATACAACCACACTGCACAATTTCCACATACAGTGGTACCTCTGGTTGCGGACACGATCCATTCCGGGGTGTCGTTTGCACCCCGAAAAGTGCGCAACTGGAGCGGCGTTTTTGTGCATGCGCAAAAGCACAATAGAGCGCTTCTGCGCATGTGCGCGCGGCAAAACTTGGAAGTAAACACTTCCAGGTTTGCCACCTTCTTAACATGAAAAAACGCAACCTGAAGCGGCCGTAACCCGAGGTATGACTGTAAATGGCAAGATATAAAATAAAGATACAAAACCCAACAGCAAGAACCCCCCTAAACTGCCAAATAATACCCCAGCCCATGTGTCTGTTCAGCAGCCTCAGCTTTTGCAGTTGGAGTCAGTCCGGGCCCCGACCTCCCAGGCCAGGTGGGAAAAGGCGTGCAAAAGGCAGAGAGCAGGTCTTCCAGGACTCTCAGCCAACATGGTCTCTGGCCTAGCTTCAACAGCCTCAACATTTGAGGTTTCACAATGTTTACATATGATGTACATATGCTGGGAAACTGCAGCCAATTATACCTTCCCTATACAAGTATGTGGGACTTCACACATTAAGAAGCACTAATAATTTTCACACGTTTACTATATAGAAGCATCTATGCATAGAAAAATAAAGGGGGCACACCCAGCAGCTTCTATTCTGATTTTAGGTGCATCCCGTTCTCCCTGCTTTACAGATCTGATCAAAACCAAACGCTCTTAGACATAGAGTAGAAAACAAAAGTTGGGATGTCTCTTATCTTTTTAGTCCAGGGTATCAAGACTCCTGCCTCTTCCTGCTGATGTAGACACAGCTTTGCCACATCATCAATATTCCTTTTCTTTGTCTTCCCTTGAACTCCCACTGAGCCTTCCTGTCAGATCTACCAGGGTTGCTGACACTTGCTAATTATCTTATTGAGATATTTTTAAGAATGTAATCTCATTTCTTGGGAGCTCAAATAAGAGTCTGGGGGGAATGTACAAATATGCAGTTCTCCATCTGTGCTCTGAATTTCTTGGAGGGCATTCCACAAGCACTGAACTTCTTTCAATATTACCGAATACCAATCTTGCTTCCCTGCAATATCCAGTCTGTTTCAGAGCAATCTGTCTCCTACATCCCTTCTCACAAAACAAATGCAGAGGCATCCCTCCGGCTCAGTTTTTCCTAAACAAAAACCTTGGTTACCTCAACAATGCAAACAGAAGAGCTACATCAGTACTGGGGAAATCATCCAAAACGTTAAGTGCACAGACACTCACAAGGGGAACAACACACTACTGTGCCAGGCTCTAAGTTTCCTCTCAGCAGATTCCATTTATACTTATTTTCCATTGGATTTTCTGAAGGTCCTGCCCTTTATTCCATCCTTCCAGTTCTCACATGAACTGATATACAGTAGGCCACATTCACACTATAAAGGACTATGGGACCACCTTAAACAGGCATGGCTTCCCCCAAAGAATTATGGGAGCTGTAGTTTTAAGATTGCTGAGAGTTGTCAGGAGATTTCATTCCCCTCCCAGAGCTATGATTCCCAGAGTTCCTTAGTATGAGGGATTGACTATTAAACTACTCTGGAAACTGTAGCTTGGGGGGTGGGGATTAGAGTTCTCCTAACAACTCTCAGCGCCTTTAATAAACTACAGCTCCCAGAAGCCATGACTGTTTAATGTGGCATCATAGTGCTTTCAATGTATTGTGCGAATGTTTCCAAAGTCACTTTGCACCGCATAGCTGTTCTGTTTCAGACAATACAATAAAGCAAATAGCCAACACCAGAAATGACTGACTGCCTTCCCTATACCTGGAAACTGTTAAAGAAGCATTTCCTAAATAGCATGACAGGTGTCATGAGATACTGGCCGCCTGCTAACCTGTGCCAAATTTTACGCACGCTTAGCGTCCCAATTCTAAGTTCAAACAGTACAGCTTCTTTCCCAAGTGCTGTGTTTAGATTCAAGCAGTACTACAAATCAGCAACACTCTGGTGCATGTAACCAGTGCACAATAGCAAAAATTAAGTACAACAAACTAAGAACAGAAGGGAGCTAGTACCAGTTCAGAATTACTGTCCATTAACCATTTATTTTTACCCTAGGTGTATGTAAATGGTCATCAATCTGTATCACTATTCATTAAGTGTTTTAATGAGGTCCTTACAGTATGAACCTATGACTTACAAAAGGATTGCCTCCCCCCCCCCCCAGCTCCCTGAGGTTTGCAATATTTTTTGTTGGCAAGGCTGTTATTTTAAAGAGAGGGACCATCCTAGTAAAGCTGCCCTTCTACTACATCAGAAATCTGGTCCATCTAGCTTTTTACTGTCTACACTGTAAACTCTATACAAACTGGAAAACAGCTCTCCATGGTGTCAAACTGGATTTGCCAGGGATCGAATCTGGGATATTTTGCTTGCAAGGCACTCTCACTATACAGCCTTTTCTTATATCACAGCCCTTATTAAATCTTGAACTTTTAACTATGCATTTGTGTAAGTTATGTGTCCACATCAATTCACTTTATTTTGGCAAAGCCCCCTCCTCATTTAGATCCTTGCAGGTGCTGGATTCTAGCAAACAGGTACTATGTCAGTAAATTGCTTCAGTCTCTAGCACCCAACCTTTATAATGGGACAAGCCAAAGTAGAAAAACTCGTGCTTTTATGAACAAAATAAGGTTGATAATAATAACATAACAATAATTTATTATTTATACCCCGCCCATCCGGCTGGGTTTCCCCAGCCACTCTACAAAGCTTCTTCTTTGACAAATAATCTCAGACAAACATGGCTTTGGACCAGAATCTGAGCTACTCTGAGAGGAGGTAAATTTATTTTTCATCTCCAGCTGGGGGGGGGGGATTTCAAATATCTATAACCAAACCTCCAAATGTGATTATTAACATACAGTCTGTCGTGGGTGTGCATCCTCCAAAAGCCACTTTAAAGTCTTCCTAGCACCAGACTCAACAAATAATCATGATGACAGAATAGGAAGGGAATAGCTGCCGATGTGGCAAAAGCTAATTACAAGAAAAGTCAAAAGAATATGCACAAGCAAGTTGTATTGGCTTGTTTTCTTAATTCTATTCATAACCGTCCTCCCCTGCAACGAGACAGTATTAATGTAATTTGATGGCAGATCAAAGTCAGTTTAAATTAGGTTTTATGAGGGGGGTAGCACAAAAACTCAGCACAAATGTTATTTGATTTTTTAGGAGCCCTAAATGTCAGTTATATGCTCAACTTCCTCCTCACGCTTTGGTTTTGTCACCTGAGCTCACTGCTCCTGCCATTCTGGTCTTTCGACATGCCTGAGTGGGAGGTCTCCATCTTGTATCAATGCAGTGGGGTCATCTCAGATTAGCTGTTCTTTGCTGCCCAGAGCCTTGACAAATGAACGAAGCTCAGCTGTTGTGCATGACTTCGGGTTGCTGAGAGCGCAAGGTCAGTGGAGACCCCCAGGGAAAGAGGGAAGGGAAGCCTTTAGCTGGTTACACTGACTCAGCACCGCTGACAAAATCGATAGCTAGCACTGCCTGGGAAAGATGTCTCAATAGAGGCCTCCGTGCTGACCTCAGCACAAACATGGGTCATGACATGCAGCAACTGGGGGAGGGGGAATAAAGGCTGCGTTGACCTCCAGCATGCTTCACTTTCACTTGCCAAGAAAAGAACAAAGCGACCAGGTCATGACTGGGTCAATAACCTTTGAGATTTCAAATGAGAGCAATGGGAAATTGAAACGAGACAGGAAATGAACCACAAACAGTGGCATATGATCTGGGCTCCATAACAAACCTGTGTTTCAGAGAATCATAGAACTATGGAGTTGGAAGGGACCAGTGAGGTTTTAGACATTTAATTTTGATGCTCCCTTTCTCTCTCTCTCTCTCCCCAGCTTCTCTTTGCATATGGCTACTTTTTACCCAGGTTCTGACACCCACAAAAATGCTTCTTGCACAATGACACAAAATGTGACTCACGCTTACGAAAAGCCCTGTGTGACTATGGCTCTCCTCACACCCACCCCCCCATTACAACTCACATGATTTTGAAAGGAATGTTCTCCCACCTGCATGCATTTCTGAGGAAACAGGTATGATTTATGCAAGCATGCACTCATCAGTACGGACACCACGTGTGTGTTCTGTATTTGGCTAGGCCAGAGGTTTTGAACTGTTTTGATTCCACGGCTCCCTTGGCCAACTACATTCTGCGGCACCCCAGTGGGGCTCAGGAGCCCAGTTATGTCACCCCTTGCCTGCAGAGCTGGTAGCCTCCCAGTCTTTTTCAAACACCCTCCCTTGTGGAGTGTTCCCTCAACTTCCTCTCCCTGCTCCTTGGGGGTTGTCTGGGCAGCCGCTGCCGCCACCCCTGGCCTCTGAGCTACCCCTGCCCCAAAGAGAGGTGCCTCCTCACACTGCCCCACAGGAGCCTGGCACTTGTCTGTCCATTCCCAACAGCAAGGGCTGGCGGACTGGCTGCACTCCCTTGCCAGCTTGCTTGCTTACTCCCAGGCTGCTTCAGCTCCTGGCAACCAGCACCCCCTGGCCAGCCGCAGAGGCACCATTCGCCTGGGGAGCTTATAGCCAGGGCTGCTGAAATAAACAGTTGTGCAAGCCTTTGGGAGGCAGAGACATGAGAAGGCATCAGAGGGGGGAGGGGAGGAAAGAGGGACAGATGCCAGTGTTGTCCAAGGCACCCCTAACCATCATTCAAGGCACCCCAGGGTGCCACGGCACACTGGTTGGAAACCACTGGGCTAGGTTACTGGAAACAGACTACAAAAACACTTTAGGACAAGTGCCTCACAATCTAACACTTGGGTGGACAGCTCCCAGGTCGACAAACCAGACTTGATCTGTTTTCTGTCATCAGTTCTCTCTTGCTCTTATTTGAGAATCCTTCCACTTTCTCATTCTCCCATATTAAATATTTACTTTCCCCTGAGAAATGTACTTATGGATGATATTGTACAAATAAGCAATGCTGTTCCCCATAACATCTCTACAAAGAATCAAAGCCTAAGAAGGCATTGGTACCCATGGCATTTAGCCATTTGGGCACTCATGCCATAAGTGAAATTATAAGCATGAGATAAAGTTACAGTATGAGCCTGCCCAGGCCCTGAGATCATCATCTGAGGCTCTTTTCTGTGTGCTACTTCCAAAGGAAGGTGGCAATGACAGACTAGGGCTAGGCCTTCTCTGAGGTAGCCCCTTCCCTACATTTATGGACTGTTCTTCCCTAGGAAGAACCTTGCAATTATTTTGGCACCAGGCAAAACTTTTTTTTCCCCCCAGGCATCTGGGCAACACCAATGATATTATCTATCATTATCGTTATCATGATAATTAATGTGATTTTATCATTCTATTTTTTACCTGGC
This sequence comes from Lacerta agilis, assembly GCF_009819535.1. Lineage (NCBI taxonomy): Eukaryota > Metazoa > Chordata > Lepidosauria > Squamata > Lacertidae > Lacerta > Lacerta agilis. Next base: position 28,153,780 of record NC_046312.1, read on the forward strand.
TCTAAATTGCTTTGAGAGTTGTTGTTGTTGCTGTTGTTTTTAAGTAGCAAATGATACAGAAATGTAATAAATCTAACCCAGTACATACAAAGTCCCACCATCCCGTGTTTTTTGGGCTTGTCTACAGAATGGGATAGTTGCCCTTTCCATATGTTTATCGAGAACATCCTCTTTAATGCTGTGTCATGTTTGTTCAAGCTACACTTGAGTTGTGGTAGTGTGTGCACTTGCCTGGGGTGGACCTTGCCTGGGATGTTGCCTGGGCTCTGAACCTATGAGAGGAGTGAACTCACAGGAGAAATAAACAACAAAAAATCATACCCAATAGCTTGCAAGTGATACAGAAGTACAAAAAAGGGACATGAAACAAGATATTGTAGAATAATCTCTCATCTCTTTTCATATGGCACAGTGCAATTGCAAAAGGATTCAACACTCCAAAGGATCTCTGCCTATTTCTCTAAACCTTCCCATGTTTGTTTATGATACATCTATTTATGCATTAACACTCCTCAGCTAAGAGGGCAGTTTCTCCCAGAAAACAGCAGGTTCAGGCTCCTGTTTTTGTTTTGTTTTGAGGAGAAGAGCATCTTAGCAGAAGCACATTTAGCCCTGGTTGAATGAATTCCTGGCTGAGATCTCCTTATATCCACAGTGCAGCTTGTCTTTCCCACATTCCCAGCAGTAGCTTCCTCCTTGAAATTGCTCCAGAACACCTTAACCAAGCTAGCACTGAAGAGATTAGGAAGGGGAGAGGTATTGACTAGCAAGCTCCAAGACCGTGGAGATTTGAACTCAGGTCTCCCTTGTCCCAACCACTACACCACACTATGTGTGACTATGTGTACACACAAGACACAGGACCCCTTTACTTTTCTGTGTGCAAGTTCGTATTTAGATCTTGATTATTTTTTTTAACTAAAAAAAAGTAGTTGGCTAGGAACTAAGTGATATTCACCAGGCTATACATTTCTCTTGGAATAATTAGCAGTCAATTAGTCCTAATTGTTTATGTGGGACGTAAATGATCTCAGCAGCTGTAGTTAGCATCCATATAATAGTAATGAACAATTTAAAAAACCCTACTGCTCAAACTGCAACAGCCCATTTTCATTTAATTAGAGCATGATTACTGGAGATCCATGTGGGTGCAATTGCAGGGGAAGCTGGGCTGAAAGGGTAACTTTAAAGAGCCTCTGGTCCATTACTCCAGGGAAGAGAAGATGTATCCACAAGGGTCGTCCACCTTCTCAGGCCCATGGACACATTTGTAAAAGAAAAAGGCAACTGCCGTGGTACCACAGATCTACCAGAACCACACACACACATGCCCTGCAACTATGCACACACACACGCACTCTCTTTCCCTCCTCCCTGCCAGCATTTAGGCCTGGCATTTCTTTTTCCCCGGCTCAAGGGGGTAGGTGAGCTTCCTGAAAAGTACAGCTGAGCAGACAAGACTTTACCTTCTCAATTTCTAATATCAGCAGGGGACTGACTGGGGCAGTGGGGGAGGAGAGGCAACAGGAATGGGACCCTATGGGAGCCGGGGGGTGGTTCTATGGGTGCAGGTGCAGCCCAGCTCCTGCACTGGTGACTGGTGATTTCCTCCTGCCATTTTGAAATGTTTTAAAATTAAGAAGTCGTAGAACTGCCCTTGGTAACTCCCAACACCATGCAACCCTGTATTTTGGCATTCAGCGTTCTTGGTGCTCAAATCCAGCTCCTTCTGAGGAATAGCCATAGAAGGACACCATTACCTTCTTTGTTTGCTTGTCCACTCACAAGAGGCATTTGCCTGGCCCTCGTTGGAAGCTTTAATGCTGGACTAAATGGAGATTTGGACTCATCTAGCAAGAGCTGTGTTCTTCAGGGAGCGTCTAGACTGCACGCCCTTAGGCCGACTCCAGGACTGAGGGAGCTAGTTGCCTCTCTGTGAGCTCCCTCCTTTGCATGGGGTGGCCTCCAAAATGGTTTTTTTGGGGGGGTTGAGGAGGAAGGGGGTTCCTTTAATATAGGAAAGCAGTGGGCTGTTTTTCTTCAGCACTGAAAGGATCAAGACAGCTCCTCTTGGAGCAACCAACATTGTCCACTTGGTTGTAAGTTGTTTTGGTTTGTCTTGGGCAAGATAAAGCGACTAACAAATTTAATAAATAAATGAATAATAAGCTGCTTTTGTACCAGAATATTGCTCCTCCTACCTCACTACACACTAACTGGCAGCAGCTCTCTGCCAGGTATTTTCCACCACTAAAACATGGTATTTTTCAAATCAAAGAGCAACAAAAGTATGTTTACAGGCCCGCCCGCCCCCCAGCATAATTTACAAATTCTCCTAACTTTGGCTACCTTTTAACAACTAATCAGTGTTTTAAAACAGCAACAACTTGACACTAGTGTATTTGAGGCTCACTCTGTAGGATTAGTATACAGTGGTACCTCGTGTTACGGACCTGATCCCTTCCAGGGTGCCATTCGCACCCGGAAAATCCGTAACCCGAGCGGTGCGTTTGCGCATGCGCAAAAGTGCAACATCACACTTATGCACATGTGCGAACTGTGCAGGACACTTCTGCACATGCGCAGACTGCACAGAACAAATCTGCGCATGCGCGCATGGCGAAACCCGGAAGTAACTTCCGGGTTTGCCACGTTCGCAACCCAAAAAACCGCAACCCGAAGTGAACGCAACCCGAGGTATGACTGTATGTTCTCCTAAGCACACAAAATCACCAGCTCTTTCCAGACAGCACAAATTTTATTTTTTATGAGTTGCACTTTGCTCTTTCCCCACTGAGGTGGACCTGAAGCGCGTGACCACACATGAAACCAGAAAACACATCAAATCATAAAACTAAATTACAAGGGAAATACAAAAACACAATCCAAAAATACATTCTCCTGCCAAGCCCAAAATTCCCTGGGATGCGGCTTCTCCACCATTAAGCTCCCATGCACCTCACTCCATGCACCATCATTAGGGGGGGAACCCAGTGGTAGAACTCATGCTTTGCATTAGAAGGCGACAGGTACAACCCCAGGTAAGGCTAGCAAAGGCCCTTGTCTGGAGAACTCCTGCCAATCAGCCTAGGCAGTTTTGAGCTAAGATGGGCCAGTTGTCTGACTTAGCATAAGCCAGCTTTAGATATTACTAAGGGTGGAGTGTGTCAGCTTCTCAACGTAATGGGTGCCCATGTCAAATGATTGGCACTGCCTCATTCCAAGGCTGAAAGGCGCATCAAAATCCTCAGTCATCTAAACTGTGTGAAACACCCGGAGCCAAACTAGACGTGAGACTTCAGTATAAACAAAACAACGGAGTTTTAAGAGATGGCTAGGCACTCAGAAGCTTAAACCTCACTCACGAAAAATAAAAGCTTATTAAAACTGCTACATACCTGGGGAAAACTGCCAGACAGGCTTAGACACAGATAACAATGCCACTGGGATTAACCGGGTGGGGGAAAGGGGATGCTTGGATCCTGGTTCGCACAAGGCTTTGTCTCTCAGTTGGTCCTGACGAAGTTCCCAGAATCAGCCTTGGAGTCTTGATGTTTGCTATGAAGCAGCGGCAGCGGCAGCAGCTGTGCCCTAAGCCCCCTGGAGACACAAGAGGGAAGCTGCTGTCAGTACATCTGAGGCCTCTACAGTTGTATACGCAGCTTATGATGCATGAAGAATTGGCATCCTTCCCCAGCCCTTGCCTTTTAGGGCACTGGAAACAAACCCTGCGTTGGTTGGCGGAGGAGAGAGGTAGGATGGGTCAAGCGCAGCTGCCAGAAGAGGGTTTCTAATTAACAACGCGGCACAACCCCGCTCCAGGAAGCAGAGGACCCCCCCCCAAAGAAACCCCCGGAGAAGAATCGGCATCCTCTGTCACTTCAGATGGGCTTCTGCCATCGGAGAACAGTTCTCTCCCAGCTTTGCCATTTATACACCATGCTTAGCTGGAGCACAGCTCCCGGCACTTAGCATCAGCCAGGGAGTGTGTGGGAGGACTCCTGCACACACAGACACGCCAGGCACATACACACAGAGTTCCCCCACCCCTCCATCCCCCTGTCACTGCAGTAATTCATCAATTTCATCTGATTCAGCACTTGCCGTTCAGTTATTCCTGGAGTGGGAAGGCTGTCGGCTACAGCTAGATCACAATTTGCAAGCGGGGGGGGGGGGGAGAGAGGTGGGCCTTATAAGTTGCCTGGTGCCTCTGCCCCCAGGGACAATCAAGTGTCACAACCAGAGATGTATTACCAGTCCAAAAACCTGGCAGGCATTTGTCCTGCTGTGCTGCATTCAGCCTATTTGGATTCTTCAGAGAAAAGGCCTGCAAATTATTACCTTTCATATAGCAACTAAAAGGGGAGAGATAGAAGCCTGGGTGCAGTCCTAGCGGCGAAATCCATCTGGTTTCTGATCTCAGTTTAGTACTGCCTTCCCCGACCTGATGTCTTCCAAACATTTTGTGCTACAACTCTCATCATCCCTGACCAATGGCCATGCTGGCTGGTGCTGATGGGAACTGTAGTACAAAGCATAAGAACTGTCCTGTCGGATTAGACCAGGGTTTCCCAAACTTGAGTCTCCAGCTGTTTTTGGACTACAATTCCCACCATCCCTGATCACTGGTCCTGCTAACTAGGGATGGTGGGAGTTCTAGTCCAAAAACAGCTGGTTTGGGAATCCCTGCATTAGACCCAAGGCCCATCTAGTCTATCCTGGTCTCAAAATGGTCAACCAGATGCCCATAAGAAGCCTGCAAGCAAGACCTGAGCACAGCAACACTCTCCCCACTTGTGATCGAAAACAACTGGTATACAGAAGTATACTGTCTCAGGGAGTGGAGGCACAAAATAGCCTTATAACCTCAATGAATGTGTCTAACAGCCTTTTAAAGCAATCTATGTTGGTGGCTATCATTACCATCTTATGGTAGTAAATTCCAGTTTAACAGTGCACTACTTCCTTTGGTCTGTCATGCATATTCCAACACTCAACTTCACTGGATGGCCCTGAGTTCTAGTGTTATGAGAGAGGAAGAAAAACCTTTTACTATCTATTTTCTCTGCACCATCTTCCACACCTCTATTGAAGCTTGCTCCAGACACTTGACCATTTGGGGGGCCCTTTTCTGATCCTTCCCGAGCTTTACCGTGTCCAGTGGTGTACTAAGGGGGGGTGGGCAAAGCGCACCAGGTGCCAGCCTGGGGGGGTGACACTCAGCGGCGCCCCCCCCCACTCCCAAGCTGCCGCCCGCCACCCCTTCCATGCAGTGGCGGCAACTTTTAAGGCCATCCAACTTTTAAAAGTTGCCGCTGTGTGATGGCCTGGGAGTCAGACTCTGATGCTGAACCTGAGGGATCCCAGCCTGCACGGGATTCCCCGCCTCCAGAACCAGCTGAGCCGGGGCCAGGGCTTGAGCCTGAAGGATCCCCACCTGTGCTGGATCCCCAGGTGCAGGCATCAGCAGAGTCTGCTCTGGCTCCTGATGGGAGGGAGGACCCATTGCCTGCAGGTGCTCCACTCCCAGCCTCTTCAGAGGAAGCTGAGGCATCCCCTGGGTCCAGTAACCCACCATCCTCTCCTGAGCTACAGAGGCTCAGGGCAGAGAGGCGAAGGGAGTTAAGTGTCTGCAGGAGGAGTGCTCGCCTCCAGGCCCGGAGGAGAGGCGAGTCTCCGGAGGATCGGGACCGCCCTAAGCGTAGGGCCAGATAAAAGCCAGCCAGACCCAGCCCAAGTTGCGTGAGCAACTTAGTTGCAAGCGTGTGCTCAACCTGCAACCTTGTGCCTGAACCTGCCTTGGACCTTGATCTGCTCCCTGCCTCGCTCCCTGCCGGATTGACCTCCTTTGGACCCCTAGACCCAGGACTGGATTTGGACCTCGCTTCATGGACAAACCCTTGGGGCCAGCACACGCTGCCTTTCCCACACTGAAGGGGTGTCGGCCACTTGCGCACTCCCCCCTGGATGCTGCGCGTGCGTCGTGACATCACACCGCATGTGTCATGACGTGCGCGTGCTAGGGAGCGGCACCCCGCCCCCCCGGGGGGGGTGCCTCCGCATTTGCCGCTTCGGGCGGCAAAGCAGCTTCCTACGCCACTGACCATGTCCTTTTTGAGGTATGGCAACCACAACTGTACATGGTCAAATCAGATTTGCATAATAACAGTGTGGCATCATGTTGTTTAGCACGAGCATCTCATTAATCAAGCTAGGGATGAATACAGCGATTACACAATGAATTTAATCGGCTGCCTATTAAAGACTACATGACGTGGTCCCAGTCTTTCCTCCAAGGCACACCTAGGATTGCTCACCCAATCCTGATTCAGATATTATTTCCCGGTTGCCTCCTTGTAGTAATTATCCTTGTCAATGCAAATAAGGGCATTTCAACCTCACACCTTTCTTGAATAACTTGGGTCATCATTCATGGGCTGCTGCCTTTCTCTATGGAACTGTGAGCACCGCCATCCCAGAGTAAACAAGACTGTTTGTTCCTGCTCACCTACCCCAACAGGAGGAAAGTTCACGAGCCTTTGATTTTAAAGAGTCAAAATGCTTCCGCCTCTTTTCTTTGGCCAGGACTTAAGAGAATGCAGTCTCTAAGGCTCAAATTAGAGGCTGATTCACACTTCACAACAGCAGGTACATTGGCTGCATTTACACCAATGATGCCAGTTTGAATTCACTCTAAGCATGTTCCTTTGCATCAGAATGCTGGTGAGCTTTTCATTTAAAGAAAAGAAATAATTGGGAACACACATAAAGGAAAAATCAGGAGCAGGGGAAAGCCAGGCATGATCTGCCCAGAACAGCCTGCCGGGCCAACCTCCGAGGCCTTGTGGGCCTAATCAGGCCACAGGCCAAAGGTTCCCCACCCCACTTTAGTATTTACAAGCAGCTGGATAGCTCAGTTGGCTAGAGCGTGGTACTGATAAAGCCAAGGTTGCAGGTTCAATCCCTGTAAGGGGCAGCTGCATATTCCTGTATTGCAAGGGGTTGGACGAGATGATCCTCAAAGAAAATCTCATGGGCTGGGCAAAACGAAACATTCATTTTGCAGAAGAAAAACTGGCGATGGTCAGAAACACGAGTCCCCAGATGGGAAAACACTTACACAGAACCCAAAATAAATGTAACACAGAGAAAAAAACAAGCAGGCACCCCCCCCAACAACAACAAGTCAATTGCAAAAAATAAATAATTGGAAGGGACAGGGGATCTTGACAATCACCATGGGTTGTGCCCAAGGATGTTGTGGTGCCTTCAGGTGCTTTGTTGGACTTCTGCCCGAAACCTTTCAACAGCAGCCACTAGGCAGGACTCCATGTCTCTTAGAAACCCCTCCTCCCCGTTTGTTGGTTTTGTTTATTTATAGCCTCCTGTGTATGCACTGTACCTTGACAACAGTAATGCCTAGTACAACTGCGGCATGATACATCAGCAAAGCACTAAGCAAACATTAACTAATTAGATGGCAAGCTCCCCATGGCAGGGTCTTGGCACTGTTCTACCCGTGACTTCACAACTTAATCCTACGACTATTGCAGAGCTGCAGAGTTTCTCTTTTGCAGCATCACAGAGTCTGGCACCCCCTAGAAGTAGCACCCAGATTGATTGATTGATACAGAATGTTTGCACTGCCCTCCCCAAAGCCAAGGCCCTTCCCCCTTCCCTGCTGGCAACGCTATTGCTACAGTCCTAAATACACAAAAAGAGCCCCTCCCCCCCAACGGGTGAGACCAAAGGCTCATCTAGCCCTGGATTCTGTCCTCACAGCAGCCAACCAGATGTGCATGGGAACCCCACGAACAAGCAGGATGTGAATGCGGCAACACTTGTCCAGGTCCTATCTCTGACACTAGATAACAAGACGAGTAGCCACTGAGAGCTTTATCCTCCATGTCAGTGGTTTTCAACCAGTGTGCTGTGGCACCCTGGGGTGCCTTGAATGATGGTCAGGAGTGCCGTGGCCAACACTGGCCTCTGTCCCTCTTTCCTTCCCTCCCTTCCTCTGATGCTCTCTCGCATCTCTGCCTCCCAAATGCTTGCACAGCTGTTTGCTGCAGCAGCCCTGGCTACAAGCTCCCAGAGTGAATGGTGCCTCTGGGGATGGCCAGGGGGTGCTTCTCAAGCCCCTGTGGGGCAGTGTGAGGAGGCAACTCTCTTTGGGGCAGAATGGGGCAGCTCAGAGACCAGGGGTGGCAGGTGCGGCTATCCAGAGGACTCCCAAGGAGAGGAGGTTGAGGGAACACTCCACATGAGACGGGTGAGGGGCTGCCAGCTCTGCAGGCAAGGGGTGACATAACCTGAGCCCCACAGGGGTGCTGTAGAAAGAATGTAGTTGGTCAAGGGAGCCGTGGACCCAAAAAGGTTGAAAAGCAATTCTCTATGTATTTGCCTAATCCCCCTTCAAATGCTGTCCAAGATGGTTGGTATCACTACATCTCGCGGTATTGAATCCCATAGTTTTAGTATGTGCTGCTTGAAGAAGAATCTCTTATTTCTGCCTTGAACCTTTCGGCATCACTGGGTTTTGGAATTATGAGGAAGAAAAACTTCTATCTACAGATCCCCCCCCCCCGTCACCTTCTTGTATATAAACTAAAGAGCCGTCAATGCTGTAACCATTCCTTAAAACAGAGTGGTCCGGGCCTGCTGGTTATTTTGATTGCCCTTAAATACACCCACCACCCTTTTCCAGTTCCACAATATCTTTTTGAGGTGCAGTAGCCAGAACTGTACACAGGTGTGATTGTATCATAAAATTGTACAAAGGCTGTACAAAGATATTGGCTGTTTTATTTTCAAACCCTTTCTTAATGATCCCAAACATGAAATTTATTCTTTTCACAGCTGTCCCACACTGCATTAACCTTTTCATTAAGCTACCATCCTCCACAATTCCAAGATTGTTTTATTCACCAGTCACTGTCAGTACATGCCCCATTAGTGAATATCTGATGTTAGGATCTTTTGCCCAATTGTGCAACTCATTGTCATGTCTATTCATCCAGTTTGAAGAGATTCCTTTGAGGTTCCTTACAATCTCTTCTTTGTTTTTAACCCCCTGAATAATTCAGTGCCATCAGCAAACCTGGGTCATCCCACTGCTCACTTCTAACTTCATACAATTCAAGAACAAATTAAAAAGGGCAGGTTGAAATACACATTCTTGGGGGTCCCACTTTTTACCTTCCTCCTAGGGAACCTGTACTCTCTCTTCCCACAGTCTTTCAGTTTACTTGTTTAAAGATTTCTATCCCACTTTTCACAACATGTACCAAAGTGGCACACAACAGTGTAACAGCAATAAAACACCATAAAACTACATAAGAAACATACACGTCATACAGTGGACACAAGTGAGTTGATGATGCAGTATTCACAGAGGCTTGGGCGAACAAGAATGTCTTCAATTGCTGCAGAAACACATCGCTGAGAGAGCCCACCAGATCTCTGAAGGGAGATTTAGCCATATTTTGGGGAGGGGGGGTCTGTGTGGTAGTGAAATGCCCTCTGACTGGAAAGATGGTGTGGGTGGATGTTCAGTCTAAGAGTTAAAATCTCATGTCCTGCAGGCTGTTGGGGTGGGGGAGAATAGTTTCTTTGTTTTATTAAATGTGAGTTTCTCCTCTGCTTCGTCTCTGCAGGTTCCTTGTAAGCTATACCCAGCTTACAAGAGTAGAAACAGTTAAACTCAGGGCTTTTTTTCCAGCTGGAACTCAGTTCTGGCACCTCTCAGGTGGGTGCCATTGCCATTCTAAGAGAACGAGGGAGGTGTTCATGGTGAGTTCCAGCACCTCTTTTTCTAGAAAAATAGCACTGGTTAAACTTCTACCCCACTTCCCACCACTGCAGCGTCTGAAACTCCCATTGTTCTAGGCACGTTTTTGCGAAAAGGGAATTTCATTAGCACAAGCAGTTTCTGAGCTCTGGGCACAGTGCTGCACCTAAGATTTCAGATTAAAGCTGCAGTGCCTCCCCGCTTCCAGCCACTCTCTGAAGACTGGAGAAGAGACCCTCTTATGAATATTAGAGGGGTGGGCAGGGGAAGCATGGCTTTGTTTTTTGCAATCATCAGATGCGAACGAAAAATGAACATAAGATTTCAGCTGCAGTTCATTCATTCATTTTCAGCTTTGCATTCTTGTTATAAAAAAAGTGCACCTAGACATTCCGTTGTTGCGGCCATAAACTAGGTTTAAGGTGCCATTTAGCTCCTAGCTTTCATACCTCTGTTTCTAACACTGCCCCACTGCATCCCAGACTGGAAGATCCAGGGTTGCTAGTAACTCTTCTTGCAGCATAAATACCTTTTCTTTCTCTTTGATCCCCCGCAAATCGGCTTGTTGCACACTGTGTTATAAGAAAGACAGACTAGTACCATCCTTGCTGAAGTAGCCAACGTCAACCATCACACTGCAATCCTGAAGCGTACCAGAACGAGGAGGAACAAACATCACAGGGCAGAGGGCATGAATGCAGACACACGCTCTTTCCAACGGGGTGTATAGAAGGAGGGATTTGCTAGGGGCTTTGTCGAAAGCAGGGCAGGAGGTATGAAATCTCTGCTAAAGGGGCAGGCATGGCAATTCAGATCTCCACATGTTGCTTATGGGAGCAACAATTGGCCTTCAGCAACGCTGCTTCCTAGCCGCTGACGTAGAGAGGCTTATTGTCTCTCTTTTTGCGTGGGCGGGTGTGGGCTGACTAAGAAGCGCCAGGCAGAATGTCTTGCCATTCCCAGCTTCACTCTAACATGTACAAAGGCAGCTGGGCTTTAAAACTTCCAGGCAACAAAAACATCCCTTTTCTGAGAGGTTTAGGGAGGTGACACACATCCCACAATCCCTCACCTACGTGCCTGTGAAAGGCATTGGAAATTAGCACCAAAGCCACAGATACCTTTAAAGGTAAAGGTAAAGGGACCCCTGACCATTAGGTCCAGTCGTGTCCGACTCTGGGGTTGCGGCGCTCATCTCGCTCTATAGGCCGAGGGAGCCAGCATTTGTCTGCAGACACCTTTAGGAGAGCACTAATCCACATAGGTAAAGGTAAGGTAAAGGACCCCTGGACGATAAAGTCCAGCCAAAGGAGACTATAGGGTGCGGCGCTCATCTCGCTTTTCAGGCCAAGGGAGCCGGCGTTTGTCCGCAGACAGCTTTCTGGGTCATGTGGCCAGCATGACTAAACCGCTTCTGGCGCAACAAGACATTGTGACGAGTGTCAGAGAGCACAGAAACGCTGCTTACCTTCCTGCCACAGCGGTACCTATTTATCTACTTGCACTGGTGTGCTTTTGAACAGCTAGGTTGGCAGAAGCAGGGACAGAGCAACGGGAGCTCACCACCGTCACGCGGATTCGAACTTCCGACCTTCCGATCGGCAAGCCCAAGAGGCTTGGTGGTTCAGACCACAGTGCCACCCGCTCCCTTCCACATACCACTAATCCACATACCAGGAACACTGCAAAACTAAATGAAACAGATATGTGCTAAAAGCTTAGGCTTAAAAACAAAACACCCACAAATTGGGGTGGGTGGGTTAATACTAAAAAGTATGGAGGTGATCCAATTATGTGTGCACATTTAGAGTTGCTTCATTTTTTTAGGCGGGCATAATCACAACCTCATAAGAGAATGCACACAACAGCATATGTGTGGATAAAGGATGCATACAGCCTAGAAACGTCCCTGGCTCACATTATACTGGGCTGGGCCAAGACATTTTGCTACCTGAAGCAAAGCAAAAGACAAGATGGCACCTTCCCCTCCACTTCTTATAGAGAAGTCAACTGAACTAGCTGTTAAACCTTCTATCAACACCACTGGTGGGAAACTTTCTCTACTGCACCTGAGGACGGCATAGGAAGGAAGTGTTCCTGGGGGCTATTTAGGGAGCACAGGGCAGAGTAACTTAGGGACTGCAGGGGCATGGTGCTGGGGCTGCTGCCAGCATCTGCCGCCCGAGGCAGCTGTCTCAGCCTGCAAAGTGGTGGGGGCCAGTCCCGTCGCTAGTTCACGAAGTATACTAGAATCTAGAGCAGGGCTAAGGAACCTCTGTTATTGGACTACAACTCCTATCAGCCCCCAGTCAGCATGGCAAATGGTGATGGATGATGGGAGTTGTAGTCCAGCAACATCTGGAGAGCCGCAAGTTTCCCAGCCCAGATTTAGAAGGATCAGGGCAGATGGCAGAGTTCAAATCAGTGACTGCAGCAGAAAACCCTCTCATTGGTTGATTGGGCCACCTCTTTGTGACGTGTTCCTTCCCACTTTGGGTTCATCCAAAGGAGGAGATAGCTGGAATGAGATATGACTCCTGGGGAAGGGAGTTTCAACACCAGGGCATCGCCCCCACTAAGAATGCTCTGCCTTGGTAATATGTCTGCTGCTGCTGCTGCTGCTGCTCACCTAAGGGTCAATTCAGAGTCAACATTTTGCCCCACTAAAGAACATTGGTGGGAAGATGATTTGTTGGAATGCAAAACTCTTGTTGATTTTTGTAGTCAATATTCACAGCCTGGATATTCTGATCACAGTCTGTTTTGCAAAATTCAACAGAAATTGGTGTTACAATACTATTGATCACATGCATTCCTCCACAAGCTTCCCTTCTCTGCAAACCGCACCCCCCCCCCCACCCCACAATGTCTGCCTCTTACTGTTGTGCTTGCAGCTTTGTTGTTTCTTCTCCAAGGGGAATATGCAGCGCTCAGGTTTATTAGGCATCAACAATTTCCCAGCAGTATCAGCAGGAGCTGAAAGCAACAGTCAGGACTGAGCCTTGAGGCTTTTTGCACTGAGATCAGCCTCCCTGATGTTTATTAATGGATGGGGCTCAGCAGATGGGCTAAGGCACCTGCAGAAGCTCAAACAGCGTCTTCCCAAGGCAGGAATATTGTTGAAGAGCATCTTTGGACCTTTCTGGGTGAGTATTATAAAAACTGCAGCAACGTAATGGCAGTGCAGAACCCAGACAATGTTCTCCAAAATCTGCCCGTCTGATGTGAGAAGAACCACATATCCTTACTCCAGCTGGTACTTTGGCTGCAGGAAAACTGCATTTGCCAAGACACAGCTGGATAATTTTCTCCCATTAATTCCATTGTTGCAATTGCTACGGTTGTGTGGAGTAAAGTATGGACATACAGATATTACTTTCTCCTTTCCTTCTGCCCGAGGTGAAGCTGTAAATCATTCCCAGACCCCAAACCTAGTCATTTATTTATGGAAGTCATGTATGTATGTATGTATGTATGTATGTATGTATGTAAATCACATTTATATCCCACTTTTCCTCCAAGGTGCTCAAGGTGGCATACATAATTCTCCTCCTCACAACTTAATCCTCACAACAACCAACCAAACCTGTAAGTTAAGTTAGAGATGTAGAGTGATTGGCCCAAGTTCTCCCATTGAGTTTAATAGATGAATGGGGATTTCAACCCTGGGCTCCTGCGTCCCAGTCCAACACTCTAACCCAGGCATGTCCGAAGTCCGTTTTGGGGGCCTAATCCGGCCCACCGATCGATTTAATCTGGCCCCCGTGGCAGCACATGTCCTGGGGTAAAATCCCCCCAAAAGCTCAATAACTTTGGGGTCAAACTGCAAAAAAAGCTCACGAACTTCAATCCTTAAAAAAAGCTCACCAACTGTGGGGTTAAATCCTTAAAAAAAGCTCACCAACTTTGGTTGGCCCTCATGCATGTTCACTTCATCAAATCTGGCCCTCTTTGAAAAAAGTTTGGGCACCCCTGCTCTAACCACTACACCACCCTGGCTCTTAGGGAGAGTGCAACTCCCTCCACAACAAGCTCAGATGAGGAGGTTATGAAGGGATCTGACCAGTTCCAGACAGAATCACATTCCCTGTAAAGGTCCAGGGGTGCAGCTTTGGGCTGTGCACTGTTAAGCCTTGCCTGATGGCTGCTCAGACATCTTCTGTGGCTTTTAGCATCTTTCACCAGCTTTGGTTGCCAATTTATAAAGATATTCCATTGCTGGGTTGCTAACATCATCAGAAGTGAGATGGTGGTAACAAAGGAAGGTTCTCTCTGTCGTGGCACTTGGATGATGCAAGGCCCTCCCCTTGCACACTTCCTCAGTGCCTTCCTGGATGGCCCTTCAGAGCCACATAGAAACACAGCTAGATATTCACACTTTTAATGGAGTCTAGGATCTTTTAAGATGTGTCCCCGGCACATTTTAATCTTTGATGCATGCTGATGCTCTTTTGCTCTTATTGTTCTGTTGTTTGCTTCTGCGACTATTTTTTTAAAAATCGTTTTCACTTCTGCTCTGTCTTGTTTTAGTTTTATTGGTTTTATTGATTTTTTTTTAACTGTTGCAACCCATCTCTGGAACTAAGGTGGAGAGGGACATGATTGTTGTTGTTCTTTTACAGAAATAAATACAGTAATAGAACTGGAGAGCTGGAGGGGTCTTGGAGGTCATTGGGTCTTACTTCCTGCTCTGTTTCTCCTGTAATTGGGAGGCAGCAGAAGGGCTTGGAGGGAGCCTCCCATCTCCCCCCACTTAAAAGAGAAGGCTGATGAGCAGAGATTAAATCCAGCTGCCTAGGCTGCCCAATCCTGTTCCTTGCTGGGAACAGGGCAGCACAGCCAACACAGGATTAATCCCTGTGCTCCCACCCACCAGTTGACATCCAGTCATGTCATCTGGTGTGCAGTGTCAAGGACTGGCAGGATGCTGTTGAGCATGCATGGGGAGGAAGGGGGGCTGGAGTCTAACTTGGGAGAGGGGGGCAGGGTTTTGGAGGCAAGAATCAGAGGCAGGGGAAGCTTCAGAGCTGGAGGAAGAGGCAGGCCGGGCAAGTGAAGAGCTGGGTGCTGCTAACCCACCCTCTCTCCTGCACCACTGTCTCCTAGAACCAAGAGAGGACTAAAGAGGGAAGAGCAGAGGCAGCTGTCACGCAGGCATAGTCTCCGGCTACGTGCGCACAGCCCATCGCGGGAAGGTACATAAACTGGTGGAGGGAGGCTGGTCACCAGTTGCTGCAACTGTTCCATAGAAAGCAGACCTGGGAACAGCTGCCTAGACGTTAAATTGGTGTGCTTCGGTATCCAGAGCTGTAGAAGCAACCGCTAAGTGTTATCTTTGACAACATAGAGTGAATCCTCTGCTGGGTGCGTTCCTTTGGCTGCAAGCGCCATTGACAGGCAGGTGGCTGTGGTTTGCAAGAAACAGCTTGGTGGGCCAAGTCAGTCTTGCAGGCCGGAGGCTCCCCACCCCTTTCCTTCATCAACATATACACAGTATCCATTCAGGGCTGTCCATGCAACCAGGTACCCTGCTAGCAAAGTCCCACTCAGATTAGACCCACTGAAATTAATGCACCTAGGTTAGTCAAGCTTATTAACTTCAATGGGTCTACTCTGAGTAAGTTTAGGAATGAAAGCACCTGTAATCTTCACCCAGTACCTTTTCCAGACCTCCAGACCTACCTGGGTCATTTCTAAAGCAACCTCTGGTTGGGGCAACATAACTCTAATGCAGACCAAGAAGTGGAGTCCTGCACTGTCTGGGCAGCTTTTGCCAACTCATGAGAGTGGACCTTGCAATGTAATGTGTGGCTTGCTTCCAGGTAGGCTGGCACAGCCCCAAGGCATTCCAGCATATCTCGCCCTAATGCAATTGCAGAGGGCCGCAGTAATAAAGCCGCACTTAAGATCTTCAAAGTCTTAGCTTACAGTCCATTTCACTGTCCCATCTCTCAAGCAGAGGGCAGAAAAGCGGTTCCTTAGAGCAATGCTCCATGCAGCGGGGTAACATGTAATTGCCCACAGTTTACATGGAGATCAGTCACTCAAAAGACTCTCGCCTATCGGCAAGGAGTTTACCTGCCCACACATTTCACCAGGAGGTCTAACCTGCAGCAGGTGGCACCTGCATCTGGTTACATGGGCAGGTAGGGGCCCATGGCTTAGAAATTGGTCCATGCTCCACCAGCCACTCTCCCATCACCAGCAATGGCTCTGCCTGCAATAACTAGCAGGCATTTGACAAATCCCAACCCTTCCTTCTTCATGCCTGCAATGTTGTAGCTCCAGCAAAAGCAGCCAACGCCGCAAACAGAAATGCAAGATCCCTGGGAAAGAGACACCTCACTGCATGTATGACTGATCCATCCCACTGTGGAAGTAACAAGCTTGTATAAGCAAGACTGGGAAGTGATCAGGAAGTAGCTGCTGTAAAGGGCAAAGTTAGCCAACTTTTATCTCTCGGGGAGGGGGAGCAACAAAGCAAGACTCCGCATTTCCACAGCTACTGCCATTCTAAGAGCAGTGCAAAATCAACAGGGAGAAAAGCAGACTGAAAAGAGGTGGCAAGGGATGGAAGAGGAATTCCATTCCATTTGCACACACCAAGAAGGCTACACACAGATTGGGCCAATCCTGTGCTGACCTCCATTAATTGGGCAACCTCCACGTCGGGCAAAAGAATCCTGCACTGCAGGGGGTTGGAATAGATGACCCTTAGAGTCCCTTCTAACTCTATGATTCTATAATCCAACTGGCAGGTGGACTGCTTACCAAAGCTAGCACACCTAACAGATGGTAGTTCCAAATGTGGTGGTGCTCTGGAAGTGTTGGACAGACTCTCTTGCATCTCTTGGGGGCACATTTTTTCCATTACACTGGTGCTAGATCATGAAGGAAACAGAGGCCGGCCTGAAGCCATCAATCCTCACATGGCTGGGGGCTGGGGGTCTAATTCTACAGAGAGAGAAGAGCCTGTAGAACAGGGGTGGCAAGCTTTTTCTGTCCAACAACCACCTTCCCCTGAGTGCTACCTTCTGAGCCTGCAGCTGCATGCTAGTGGTGGCTTGGGCAACAGGAGTAATTCTTATATTTGTACAGTATCTGCAGTCCAGCCCTGCAAAAGTCAGAGGTTTCTACATGTACATCTTTCCATCCAAGCAAGGAAGAGGCCTTGGTATGTTTCAAGGGCACATTCCAGCCAGAGGAAAAAAACGAAGGAGGGTGTTGAGCAGAGCCAGTAAGGGGTGAGGTCTGGGGAAAGTTCTGAGGGCCAGGCTGAGAGGTCATCATCATCATCATCATATTTGTATGCTGCCTTTCCATAGTTAAAACAATGCTCAAGGCAGCTTACAACATGACAAGATTTACATAATTACCAACATAACAAAAGTCCCAGTTACAGTTAGGTAGCTGTGTTGGTCTGCCATAGTCAAAACAAAATAAAAATTCCTTCCAGTAGCACCTTAGAGACCAACTAAGTTTGTTCTTGGTATGAGCTTTTGTGTTGCATGCACACGAATGCTCATACCAAGAACAAACTTAGTTGGTATCTGAAGAAGTGTGCATGCACACGAAAGCTCATACCAAAAACAAACTTAGTTGGTCTCTAAGGTGCTACTGGAAGGAATTTTTTATTTTATTTTGTTACAACAAAAGTCATAAGCAATAAATAAAACACATCAAAAAGTACACAACCAAATGGAAAACGATTTCCACATAAATCATAAAATCTAAAACTAAGACTACAGCATTAATATCAATCACAATTTAAAATGACATAGATAAAAAATAAAAGCAATTTTAAAAACAAAAACAAAAATGGAGCCCTCTCTGCCCAGCAACAGCGGCAGCAGTCCTTTATGGAGCCTGCCAGGCCCTGCCCCAAGCCAGGTGGAGAGAAGAAGAAGAGAAGCAGGGCAGGTCCCTTCAGGCTCCCAGCAGGTCAGTCCTCCCCCAGGTCTGGGGTCCGCATTTGAGGTTCTCCACCCCTGTGCTAGAGGTTCAGTGCCTATTTAAGCAAATGCCTTTTAAAAATAAAACAGAGCACCCTGATTGCCAAGAGGGCATTTAATTAAAACATGCCTTTTTCTGCAGCCTTTTCCCCCTAGTAGCTCCACCTTCCCTGCAGAGCCTTGAAATGCTTCCTGGTGCTCTGGGATTCTCTTGCCCATAAAAGCAAGCTATATTTTGAGCAGGCATCTGGCAACTCTCCTTTTTTGGAGACTGACAAGAGGCAACTCAGCTGAGCCCCAATCCCTTGTTTTGCATAGATGGTTCCATCTCACACAGTTTCCAGGAAAAGCAAAAAAAGATTTAAAAAAACAAAGCAAAAAAAGCAGGAAGGGCTGAGGGGAGGCTCTGCTCACAAATGAGCCCAGAGAGGGCTGCAGACGTGCATTATGCAAACAGCACACTCTGTTCCAACCTTTTCCAGACACCTCAACAAGAGCAAGCGCAGAGAAGACAGGCAGTCCTTATCACTCCATTAAATGCTCGACTGTATAAGATCCCTCTGCTCCAGTGACGGCTGTGCAAACCCATAAATCCCGGCACACTTTCCTGCCAAATGGAACAGCAAGGTTTACATACTTCCCCTAAGTGGTAAGCAAACTTCCTTTCCAAGGGACAGGCAATCTATCAGAGCTCGGGTTCTCAGTGCCGGCTCAGTTAGCCCCCTGATCTACGAATGCACAGCTTTTCTCAAGTGGCCGGGAGTCATGCTCAGCTCCCCTCCCTTTCATCATGTGGCAGCTTAGGAAAGACAAAGCTTGGGTTTGCAATCACACTGCACGCTTCTGAAGACCAGATTCTGGCGACAAACAAAAGGACAACGTCAACGTCCACATGCCCAGTTTGCGTGCTTCAGCTGGCAGCTGTGTGATCTGATCCAGCCACAGCAGGTACACTTGGATCCTGGGAACACAGGAAGATACAGAAAGAAGCTGACCCACTCAGTCCTTTAATCTATCTAATTTAACACTGTATATGTGGACCACCAGTGGCTCTTCAGGATTCAGGAGCCTCCCCCAGTCCTTCCTGGAGATGCCAAGGACTAAACCCGGGACCTTTTGCATATAAAGCATGTGGCATTACTACCGAGTCACAACCCTTACCCTAAAGCCTAGAGGAATGTTTGGCTCCTGGCACCCATCCAATCACATAGTATTGGGTAACTGATGTCTCTTAGTGTGGTATCAACAAAGCCAGTTATTATGGACAGAAATATCCTCCTGCCAAAACAAGCATTTCCTCCGCTTTTTACAGTTTGATTGAAACAGGATTAAAGGATCAAGATAGGCATTTATTGTGAAACAACTGTGTCTGTGTTTGTGTGGAAAAACTACAGCTCCCATTTTAAAATATGCCATAGCCCCATCAATCCACAGTCAAAATAGTTGTGAAGAGGCTTATTTCACATCAATTTACAATAACCACAAACACTGACAGACCATTTTCAAATTTGGCTTCCTCCTCCCCTTGCTAAGGAGAGGAGGATAAACAAGATTACTGGAACAGTGCATAGTTCTGTATGCTGGAAGAAAAGGCATGTGGGTCTGTGGCCCTGTTTTAGTCTGCACAACACTGTAAATCTAATTGAGCCTCCCAAGTGAAAACCTGAGGGAGGAGGATATTTATTCATCTGCAGCGAAGGAACTAATCTCCACTTCTAAGCAGGAATGCTGGAGCTGAAATCCTAGCTCTGTCAAAGGTGAGGGGCAGGATGGGCGAATTAAGAAATGCACAGCTACAATGCAATTCCTTTCTGCTCTGTTGTATGAATTTAAGCTGGTAGCTTATACTACCTGCCCACTGATCTAGCAAGCTCAGCTCCGTCTATTCAGACTGGTAGTGGCTTTCCAGGGTCTCTTGAAAAGGGTTCTCCCACCACAGCCTAGCTGATCCTTTTAAATGGAGGTGCCAAGGATTGAACCTGTGACCTGCATTCAAAGCAAGTGTTCTGGGCCTGGGATAGCTCAGTGGGTACAGCATGAGTCTCAGTCTCAGATTTGTGGGTTCAAGCCCCACATAGGGCAAAAGATTCCTGCACTGCAGGGGGTTGGACTAGATGACCCTTGTGGTCCCTTCCAACTCTACAAATTCTACTGTTGAGCTTTGGTTGCTGCCTGCCAAAAAGTCTGCTGCTATGAAAAGGAGAGTGGCTCCCATAACCCTGCTCAAATCCTAGCTCAACCACCACCACCACAGAACAGTCTGCCTCATTCCTAAGGAGCAAGCTTTTAGGATGTGTTCTGACCAGGCTAGGAACAGCTTGAAGAAGCTCCAGGGCTTGAAGACCTAAATAAAGGAGATGACAGTTCCAATCTATCAACTTCTTGTGGCTATGAAAAAGCACAGGAGGCCAGTAGGTCTGTGGCAGACATCTGAATATTATTACATTCCCATGCACTGCAACAACACCAGTCTGGATTCAGCGGTAGTGTACTGGCAAAATCAAATGTGCAGGGTCCCTTCATGATAATTACAGCCATGTCCCTTCACAGTCTTGCCCCTTCTAAGATTATACAATAAAATTATAATTATGCAATAATAAATATTGGGGGTGCATTGTACCAATCAACACAGATCTAGTCTTTCAGCCAGACCCACTGTTTTCTGCACACATACATGGGCAAATGATTTGGAGTGCTCCAGTAACTTCTTTCAGAGGAACTTAAATTGCGTTTTTTATAAAGTTCCATTGTGCATAGCAGAACCTGCACTCCATTCTCTTGAAACCAAAGCACCTTGTGGCTTTGAATACAGGAGACCCTGCTGCCAAAATAGGAAAAGGTACCCTGCAACCCCGGACCACTACACCACTGGCCAACTTCTCTCCCAAACAAGCATACAGTCAAACCTTGGTTGTTGAACGTAATCCGTTCCAGAAGCCCGTTCGGCTTCCAAAATGTTTGACAACCGAGGCACGGCTTCCGATTGGCTGCAGAAGCCATGTTGGACGTTCGGCTTCTGAAAAACATTTAAAAACCGGAACATTTAGCCAAAATGTTCCAAAACAGAGGCGTTTGACTGTATTCCTAGAGGAGCAGTATGTAAAACATGGCAATGGATTTCCAGAGACACTCTCCTGTTGTAGCGGGATTCCCGCCCGCATCGCTCTTGGGCCGACCAACCCGGTGAGCCGGGGGGGGGCGTGTCTTGCTTTCTTTAAGCAAGAGATGGACGGGAATTTCTTTCTCTTTCGCCCCACTATCCAGCTGCACAGGTTCACCTGCCCACCTGCCGTTTAGGTTTAGCTCTCGACCTTGCTATGGACCTCGGTTGGTCACCTTAGTTGGTCAGGGGGCCTGGTAGGACTTTTTCCCTCTTGGACTAGCCAAAGGGTTTTTTCCGCCTACCTTGTAGCAATTTGTCACAATTCTTGGTTTGGCGGTTAGGCATAGGAAAATTTCTATAGAGGAAAGGAGGGGAGATAGCACCATCACCTGCCCTTCAATTGGGAGGGTATTCCTGTTATGTATTGGGTTTAACACATGTTATGATTCTAACCAATCGTAGAAGTGTAGGTGGACGAAAGTTCCAATGGCAAGCTCTGTCAACTGTCAACTGCCACTTGGCAGTTCTTGTTGTGGGGGCTTTCAGAGTGTGTTCTTGTTTAATATGGGAGTGAGCTGTTGAATAAACGAAGTTGCATTGGGCTTCTGACTTTTCTTGAATATTTAATAATGGCGACGAGGATGGGATACATGAGCTCCCGCTAGCTACCAGAGGCCCAAGAATGCAACGCAGCACAGCCGCCTGCTGCCTCGCAATAATCGCAACACCGCCACGCTGGACTCAGCAAGAAGCCCCGGAAACGAGACTGCGCCTGTCGCGTCTTCACAACCACCCATAATCGCACAAGTGACTACTTCAGGTCTGAGGATGGCCACCAGTCATAGTCGGCCGCCACCAGACTTCGATATGAGCCATCCTGCAGAATGGCCACAGTGGCTCCGCTGAATAAGGAGCTACGTCCGACTACAAGGCTTCACTAGGGAGACAGACAAGGTGGGTGTGCTATTGATGGTGCTGGAAAGTTCTGCCATCACTCTACTGGAAGGTCTGATGGCACCCAGGGACATAGAAGCCTGCACTTTCGATGAGCTGACACAGGCTATGACAAGACACTTCGCGCCTCAGCCAACTAAGAACCACCGCCGCTACGACTTGGCGCACAGGGTGCAACAAGCGCAAGAGTCAGCGAGTGAATACATCACCGCGCTCCGGGCGATTGCGATGTATTGCCAATTCGCTGACATCGAGGAATGACTTCTCGAAAGATTCATCACTGGCATGCGAGACAGCCGTCTCCGCCACAAGCTGCTGGCAAAAGATGACATCACCATGATGGAAGCAATAAATATGGCCACAGCCTTTGAGAAGGATAATGCCCACGAGGCAGCCTACAGCCCACATGCCAAAAGGAGAACTCACCGATTACAGCGAGACCGGTCATCTTCCGTAGATTCCCACAATGAGGATGTCCACCGAGCTTCGGACCGATCCGACTGACACCACAGCTCCCAAGCTACGAGCACATTGTCGAACCAGCGATCATCTGATGCACCTCGAGGGACCTGCGCCAGCTGTGGAGAAAACCACGAGCGGCGGACATGCAGTTTCGGGACGCCATATGTCGCCGCTGTGGGAAGACTGGACACATTGGTCGAGTCTGCCGCTCCAAGACCTCCGGAGCACGACCCAAGCAACATGTCCATGAGGCCTACATAGAGGAGGAGTTACAGTCCACCTCTTCAGTCAGGGTACTGCAACTTCCATCCCTGGGGCCCAATAAGCTTAGGGTGCAACTCGTGTACTATGGAGTTGGATACCGGCTCATCCTACTCCATAATATCTGCTAAGACTCTGAAAGAGCTTTGTCCTGACGGCGGTTCTCCTCTCCGCCTGGCCCCCATAGTGCTGCGGGACTTCCAGAGGAAAACAAAACAGCTAAAGGCTATGGGCACCTTCAAGGTCCAGTTTAAGAAGTACACCAAGAATTTGAACCTCATCATAACTGAAGGCCCATTCACTAGCCTTCTAGGCCTAGCATGGTTTGGGCCATTAGGCTTAAGCATTTCAGGGCTTAATCAGATTTCCCCAGGGGCAGAATTCAAATCAATCTGCCAGGAGTTTCCATCAGTCTTTGATGGAACCCTGGGCCTGTACAACGGACCCCCGATTTCCCTACGGCTCAACCCCACGGTGCAACCCATCCGGGTCAAGGCCTGTAGAGTCCCGTTTGCACTTAAACCCAGGATTGATGAGGAGCTTGATCGTTTAGTCACACAAGGGGTCTTAGAGCCGGTAGATTTGGGAACCTGGGAAACCCCAATCGTCACAGCGGTTAAGCCGGACGGCTCAGTCCGTATCTGTGGTGATTACCAATGCACCCTGAACCGGGCCTTACAGGACCACGCGTACCCAGTTCCTGTAGTGAACCATGTGTTAGCGACCCTGGCTGGGGCCAAGATTTTCGGGAAGTTAGTTTAGCGCAAGCTTATCAGCAGCTGCCTGTTGATGAGGCCACCGCAGACGCCCAGACAATCGTGACTCATAGGGGTGCTTTCGGGGTCAAACGCCTACAGTTTGGAGTTTGCGTGGCCCCAGGGTTATTTCAGAGCCTAATGGACTGTCTCCTTAAAGCGGGGGTCAGCAACCTGCGGCTCCGGAGCCGCATGCGGCTCTTTTACACGGCTGCCGCGGCTCTGGGGCAAATACGCCGCCCACTTCTCCAGCTGGCCAGCGGAAGCGACCGCCCTCCAGCTGGCCGGCGGCCTGCCCTCCGGAGGCTGAGGGCGCTGCTCAGGGGCGTACCCAGGATCACCTGGCCTTGAACAGCGGGGCAGCGGGGCCACAGTAGAGGTGGCGCAGCTCAGCTGAGGGCTCTGGGGGGAAGCGCACCTGAGGCGCGCGCGCTCCTTCGGGAAGAGATGGAGCTGGGCGAGCGGGAGGGGGAACTTTGAAGACCCTGCCTCCGCCTCCGAAGCAGGCGTCCATGGGAGAGGCCACCCCCCCAAGCCTGCCTGGCGGGACCAACCCTGCCCAGCTCCAGGAGTCTTCCTAGCGTGGGAGGCGGCCTTGGGGTGGACAGGGGAGCTCCGGGGTCGGCAGCTATGTGGGACCCCGCGGCATCCAGAGGCACCTGGGAGGCGGGGCAGGAAGGGGGCCTTCAGACGCGTGCCCGCACGGGCACTGGAGGCCAGGATTCCTCAGCTGGGTCGTGGGACCGCGGGGGCGGGCTGGCCGCGGTTCCTCTCGGAAGGCTGCTGGCTGCTGCGCTGAGGCGACGACGAGGTAGGCAGCTGTGGGCTGGGCCAGGGGCGGCGGGTGGCAGGCGAGTGCGAGGGGGGAAGCCCTTTTTTTAAAAATGGTCGAGGAAGCGGCGCCTGTTTCCCTGCCGCTGCCTCCTTCGCTCCTGGTTCCGCTCGCAGCATCAGACCGCGCTCTCGCGGGCGCGCGTCTCTCTCCGCCCCGGAGCAAGGCCGGGACGTTTTGCAGTTTTTCCTCTGTCCTGAGTGTGTGTTAGGGGAGCCTTGACAAAGCACCTGTTGGCGTGGAAGAGAGGAGTCCTAACTTGGATCTGTGTTCATGTGCAAAATCTATCGCCATTGTCATTAAGGGGGCAGGGAACTCCCCTAAAAAGGTTTGAGCACTACGAACTACTACAGCCACCTGTATGCAAGTCAGCACAAACATCACAGGCTTCTCTGGTGCAATTCTGTGCTTTATTTAGCAAGAGAGGAGGTTGGAAGAGGTGAACATAGCCTCTGGTCTGAAATATTAAGAGTAAAAGACACAAAGATTATTGTAAAAGCCAGCAGTCTTCAATTAGACATGGGACAAACATTTAACACAAGTGTGCAGTTGAGGACTCATTTAAAAAAAACAAAAACAAATCAGATATTTGTATGCTGTTGCAACCCACCTTGGATCAGGCTGTGACCTGGTAGTGGTCCCCAGGGTGGATAAAAATGAATGATTTTTTTTTAATGGATTTTTTTTTATTTAAATCAGATTTTTTTATTTAAATAGGATTTTTTTATTTAAATCAGATTTTTTTATTTAAATAGGATTTTTTTTTATTTAAATAGGTTTTTTTTATTTAAATAGGATTTTTTTATTTAAATCAGATTTTTAAAAATAAAATGCAGTGTTATATTTGTTTTAAATGTCGCAATGGTTTTGCGGCTCCCAGGTTTTTTTTTTCCCTTCGGAAACGGGTCCAAGTGGCTCTTTTGGTCTTAAAGGTTGCAGACCCCTGCCTTAAAGGCATCCCCGGAGTCACACCGTTTTTCGATGATGTGCTGATTGCCGCATCATTAAAAGAGGACTTTACCGCCAGATTACGGACAGTGCTCCAACACTTCCAGGCAGCAGGACTTAAAGTAAAGCAGAAAAAGTGCCTGTTGGGAGTTAGCAGTGTGGATTTCCTGGGGTTCCGGGTTGATGCGGACGGCCTCCATCCAGCAGAGGACAAAGTGCGTGCCATTTGTGATGCCCCAGAACCAAAGAGCAAGGCAGAGTTACAAGCCTTCTTGGGACTTCTTAATTTTTACCATGCATTCCTGCCACACAAGGCAGCCATAGCTGAGCCTTTGCACAGGCTCCTGGACAAAAAAGCACCATGGGTCTGGGGCCCTCGACAGGCCAAGGCTTTCCGAGGAGTCAAAGACTTGCTTGTGTCCAACTCAGTGTTGGCACACTTCGATGAAAAGCTCCCGGTGGTGCTGGCTTGTGACGCTTCCCCAGACGGGAGGGAAGTTCCAGTGGCTTACTTCTCCCAAACTCTCACGTCGGCAAAGCGCAACTACTCCCAGATCGACATGGAGGGTTTGGCAATAGTTAAAGGAGTCAAAAAGTTTCATGGCTTCCTTTATGGTCGGCCTTTCACAACTGTTACAGACCACAAGCCACTCGGGCACAGGAACCACGACGGCCCCAGCGGGAGCAGAAAAGGCCACCACACCTTGATGACTATGTTTGTTCCTTTTGTTAGGAAGTTGGGGGGGAGGAGTGTTATGTATTGGGTTTAACACATGTTATGATTCTAACCAATCACAGAAGCGTAGGTGGACGAAAGTTCTAATGGCAAGCACTGTCAACTGTCAACTGCCAACTGGCACTCCTTGCTGGGTCTTTCTGAGTGTGTTCTTGTTTAATATGGGAGTGAGCTGTTGAATAAACGAAGTTGCATTGGGCTTCTGACTTTTCCTGAATATTTAATAATTCCGTTAAAAGATTCCGGGGGCGTGGCTCTGTCTGAAGCCCAGGGAGGTGAGGGCCTAAGGCACGCCCCTAACGGTGATCACAGGGGGAGTTTCAGTCGATGTGCATCACTGGGCTCCTTACTGGTGGTTAACCCTTCCTGGACTTCCAATACACGGGTTGGGGTCGGATATAGTCTGTTAGGGTCCAATGCCTAAGCCAATACCGCTCAACATCCGTAAGCAATAAAGTTGTGGCCTTTTCGCCCATTAAATTTATACGATGTGTCAGTGTCATTATTTCCCACGGGGAGGGGAGGGACATTGCCACGCAATGCATTTCCAGAAGGAGGCACTCTCCTGTTAACTGTCTTACCCATCTGCAAGTTACATGGCCTAAGTTCCTTAACTTGTAGTAATAGACTGCCACCACAACAGCTTTGAGGATGTGTGTGCACCTGTTACTCATGTGGCAATGGTACGTTTTAGCAGAACGCTATGAAGTGCGAAGAACATGACAGGAACAAAGCCTACCAATGCTTTTAAAAATGAAGCCTTTGATACATATAGCAGGACAGGAACTGATCCGCTGCCACACACCTTAGAAGTATGTTAATAAAGAAAGTAAAGAGATAACTATTGCTAATCCAGAATTAAGATGACCGTGTCTTTGATTAACAGCCGAATCCAGTTACAACACACCCTTTCTGCGAGCTCTTCCAACAACTCCCCCTCCCCCATCTGTTTACCATCCGGCCAGAAAAACAGTGTATATTGCCCACCAATAAGGTTGCCATGGCATCGAGAGATGCTGCTGGGCAACAATGCACCAATATAACCCGTCATACCCTGCAGTGCAAGCATTCCCAGGCATCTGCATCCCTCTTGTCGCTTTTATTGTGATTTACGGCCACTTCTCTTTCACTGCAAATCAGAAACAAGCAAGAATCTCATGACGCTGAAATACAGATTCCTTCAATGTATTACGGGGGAGGCAAAATTGGATCGCTACACCCTATTTCTAGGAGAGGATTTTCCCGTACCCAACTTCACCCCAGGGGCATGGAGTTTATTTATTTATTTATTATATAAATTTTATTTTCAATTTTTCACAAGTTGACAAATGCACACCTTACAAACACATACCTCCAGTACAACTGCATATTTGACTTCCCTCCACCCCACCCCCTTTTGTGGTTCCTTTTCTAATTTAAATTAACATTGCATTTTCCACTTTTTAAAGTTATTCTTCCATTTATCTTAGTACAAATTTAACTGCTAATGAACTTGCTTGTATGCCAGAATTTTTCAAATATTCTACAAATTTTCCTCACTCTTTCTTTCTTTTCTTTTATAAATCCCTCTTGGTTTCTTATTACACCTGTCAGTTTTGCCATTTTGGCATAATCCATCAATTTAATCAGCCACACTTCCTTAGCTGGTATAACATCTTTCCACCTCTGGGCAAACACCATTCTGGCTGCAGTTGTGGCATACATGAACAAATTTTTAGGGTCCTTTGGAATCTCTATATTCACTATCTCTAACAGAAAAGGTCCTGGTTGTTTTTTTTACTAAATTTATTTTAAACATTTTATTCAGTTCATTATATATCATTTCACAGATTTCCCAGGGGCCTGGAGTTTAAGCAGGACCACTCTGGAAAGCAATTGTGCTCACTGTTGGTGTGCCAGGGTTTCCTACAAACATACATATCTTTAAACACCCATGTTGTATCCCAGAACAAGCAAAGAATTGTACTTTCCATTTCAGAAACAAGGAGGAAATGTCTAGTCCTGGTGGCTATGGCGAGCCGAATGACACTGTGCAAGGAGCATCTCTCTCTTTTTTTTTAAACAAAAATTTATTGGTTTTTCACATCAAAAAAGAACAAATACAACCAAACAAAAAACAACAACAAATAATAACAATCTTCAAAAAACAAAAAAACAAATATTACAAACAACATCAACTAAATAAAAGAAAACAAATACATACCTTACATACAGGAACACACCAACTATTAGTTATAATCTTATTCCAAATCTTATTAGGGGGACTTCCTCCGTTCTCTCTCCTGCGTTCAATTCTAATTTACTTTAGTAACTTTTCTAGTTATTTTAATCATTCACTATCCTTCTTAACCTTTATCTCACAATCTTATATCATATAACTTCTAAATAAAAATACAACCTCATATTACAAATCTTAACTTCTTATATCCTTTTCTTTCTGTGCAAGGAGCATCTCAGAACCACGGTGGGTAGCAGTGGCTTGAACCAAGCTTCCCAGCGGGCCACAGGTTACGGCACTGCAGTACACTGAGATGTGTATTCAAGACACACCCTCCTCCTCTTCCAGGAAGGTCCATGCACTTGGTGCGATAATAAACACAGGCCCAGAATAAAGAGCAGTGATAAGAAAAGGCAGGTGCCACGTAGTTCACTTCAATGGATTCTTAAAGAGAGGTGTGTGTGTGAGGAAGAGGCCATACGTCACCAAAGAGTTTAGAAAAAGCTTCAGCAGGAGAAAATATACTGACATTCTGAGAGTACCGACTCCCTATGCAAGCAAACTATAAAGGAGCTCGGCGGTCTTTATGGTTTCTGTGTTTTTGATTAGCTCATCAGCCCCAGTGCAGAAGCTACTCCCATTCCAGCAGTCATAGAATTCATTCACAAAGCACTCATGATTAGGGCCGTCATACAAGGATACAGACGTTATGAACGACAGGGTGATTGTAGGGGCAAAGCCGTAGATCAATAGCTGAGCATCAGCAGTAAGTCCCAACTTCGATCCTTGGCTTCTCCAGTTTAAAAGATGGAAAGGACTCCTGCCTCGGTCCTTGTAGGGGAATGGCCAGTCAGAGCAGGACAGGGGTCACCAACACTGTGCTTGTGAGCATGCAGATGCACCCTTGACACCTTTTCCTAACTCCTACAGAATCTCTGAGAGACCCTCCTCTTCGCTGCTCTCTTGGCTGTGAGGTGATGAGTATTGTTACCTTTTTCTCCCTTGAAAAGTACATAGAGTTGCGGGAGGAAGTTGCAAGAGTGGCACTCTTCCCTACTTCCTCTTTCAGCTCTGATGTTCTATTTAAGGCTCAGATTAATTCTACTAGATCCGAATTTTACCCCGATCTCTTGGGAAAGTGAAATATGTGTGCACATGCTTTCTCTTTTTGTCTCTCAGATATGTGTGTGTTTCATTTTTGTTTTTGCATGTGTGTGGTATGCATTGGTTCTGTTCCTCTTCACTAGGCCTCTAAGCACTGAAAGAAAATATAGAGCAACAAAAAGGGCCTGAAAGTATATACTTAATTACAGCTCAGAAAATGATTCTGATTAAATTCCATGCCCATTCATTGAAACTTAGTCCCACTTCCTTCTTCAGTTCTTTTTATGAGAATGTTTTTTTTTAAATACTGTGGAGAGGAAATATAATTGTTACTTCTGGATTTTTAAAAATTGTTTTGTGGAGTTTTTTTTGTTCCACATAAACTAGTAAACAGTTCGGGAGATTGTTGCTCCATTTGTTACAAATACAAATAAATATTATTTTAAAAGTAAATTCTGTTTGTAATAATTGTTTGGATACACTATATTTTTAATATGCTAGTTGTTATAATTTTATGCCCATTAAAATTTCCCATAGTTATATTTTATGTTTCTAAAGTAACAGAATGACTTTCAATCTGGAAAAGAAAAAAGAAGTGGCGATTTCCCCCCGAAAATTTCCGGTTTGTTCCAGAAAAACCCTGCGTTCTTTTCCGAGCTTCAAAATTTCCGGAAATTTTACATCTCTAGGTTCGATATAAGATAGGTTCCTATGTGTTCCAGGTATTATAAGCATAGTACAGTAGGGTGTTACGTGTGCTCTGAAATCAAAAGTGGGTTTTGAAAATTCCTTTTATAGGTTGCCACTATTTTACCTTCGTACTGAACTAACTTCCCACCACTGTCCCTGAAATGAAAATCCCTGGATCACAACCTATCATCCCAAAAAGTTTCCACAGCTGGCAGGAGATCCCAATTCATCATTTGGGAGTTCCTCTCCTATGGGTCAGTGCATTTTTTTAAAAATCAGCATATAAAAGCAAAGGTCCTAGATCATATTGCAGCCCGACTAGTGCAGTAATAGTGATGCTTCAGGATTAGGTATAGATTTGTCAGATTCTTCCCATTATGGTAAACTTGTGTCTGAGCTGTACCACCTCAGAGGGCAAGTGAGGATCTCACAGGTTGGATTGTTCTTCCATACCAAAAAAAATCCCCCCATACAAAAAACTAGAAGTCATGGAGAAGGGTTCTATTTGAGTCTTCACCCTCTGAGATGCTTTTAGTTTTTGAAGGGAGGAGAACTCATTTGTGCAAGCCCAACACCTGCAGTCAAAAATGGTGAAGCCCAACTAGGCCTCTGTCATTGCTTACTTTCTTTTTTAAAAAGAAGAGAGGAAAAAGGAGATGGTGATGATCAGGCCTGCCTATATGGCATAGTCTGTAAATTGGAAGCCTTGCCCCTCCTAACGTGGGTAAACTTAGCTGTTTGTGACAGAAATGCACTCAGTATTGCCCTTTCTATTACTAGCTAATATACTCCAGGGCTGAGTCAATGCCTTCAAAATACCAGTAGTACCTGAGGCTTATAGTACAATCCTATACACGTTGCTGTCTTTATTTATTTTATTACTCATTAGATTTCTTATCCATTCCAGGATGATTTGCAGCAATTTTAAAATTAAATATTAAAAACAGTTCAAAACAAATTAGGGTCAAAAGAATGGAGTAGGTCTTAAAATGTGTATCTCTCTCTCACACACACATAATGCCAGGAGTCAAAAGGCCAGGGTAAGAGATGCATCTTCATGCAACCTACATAACGAAGGCACTGGATGCACCAATGTGGGGAGGAAATTCCATAATTTAGGGGTTGCCACCAAGAATGCTCTCCTGGGCAGACACCCCAAACTCCTGAGGACAGTGCCCCCAACCTGCCCTCACTGCTGATCCTGACACCCACAGAGGCGGCATTCTTTCAGATATTTGGGTGCAAGCCATTTACTCAGAAGTATGTCCCATTGAGTTAAATTGGACGTTCTCCCAGGTAAGTGGGACTGCAGCTTTAAGCCTCAAATTTCAGCACAGGTGCCTCATAAATACATAGGCAGCTGGCATAGAATCTATTACCATTTAGAAATTGTAGTTTAAGATCACTCTGCAAAACTTATGCAAGTGGCAAGATTTTAATTCTTTCATCAATAGTCCGCACAACGATAACCCCACAGTTGCAATAATGGAGCAACTAGGCCCACTCACATTTTATTTTAAAACCATACACATGTGCCTCTTTTTCCTTTCTGAAGCTGCTTTTATTTCCATGCCCTTTCTGTGGTGCCCATCCTGTTTCCGACTGTGGCCCATACAGATGTCGCCACCAGACCAAAAACAAGGCCCAAAGGCCCTACTCTTTGGTTGGGGTTTTCTTCAGGCTTCCAGCCCTACAACTACAACCCCGTCTTCGGCGCTGCTTGCCAGCCTAAGCAGGGTCCGCGAGCAGAGGAGATTCCCCCAGACTGCTCCTCTGATCATTGCAGGCAGACAAACCGCCCCCGCCCCCGGTGCAAAGCCCCTCCTCTCCTTTCCCATGGGATCTCTCACCACAGCAACGCGGACCCTTAGGAGAACACACGTCCCCATGGCTAGCTTAGGTCGGTGGTGGTGGTTTCCTACGGATCCTGACGGCCTCCCAAGCCATTCCTGCCTCGTGATTTTGAAATATATGCGCACACAAACCTTCCCTTCTTCCTCCAACCCCTCTGGGATCACCACCACCCGAGACTGGCTGCTCTGCACGCGTCTTCACGAGACGCTGCAGTCCCCCCTCACAGAAGTCGTGCAAAAAAAGAGAGAGAAAGGACCATGCTGCAAAAGAATTGCTCCCCTACCTGGAAAAAAAAGGTAGCCGAGATCTTGCTTTTCCCTCCCGCCTGCACCGGCGTGAAATCGAAGGACGCTTTCCCGAAGGACGGCCGCCGGAGACACTTTTTTGGGCCAGCTTTTCCCGGCGTCTACCCTCTCCAGATCAACTGCACACTTGCTCGGGGAGACCTGCTCCGGTTTGCAGCGTCAGGCTGTTCCAGGCGCCCAGCGAGAGACCATAACAAACCCACTTTTCGCCAAGCAAGGGGCCGTCGCTAAATTCCCCAATCAGTGCAAAGGGTTACTCGGCTCCGTTCAGGAACTGGAGCAGAGAAACCCGGTCTCTGCCCCACCCACATCCCCTCCCGGGTTCGCTCGGCGCGCCGCGACCGCGCAGCTGCATCCTGGCGTGGCCACGGTGGCGCGCCAGCCAGGCCTCCCCTCTCCCCGAGCGGGGGTCTTCGCGCCTTGAGCTATGGCACGAAGGAAGAGGGCGGGCTTCCCACGAGGGAGAAGGCAAGAGCCTCCAGCAACGGGCAGCGAGGGATCTTCCCGTTCCGCCTCCGCCCTGCCCTCCTGCAACGCGGCGGCGGCAGCAGCAGCAGCGGGGAATGCGCGCCTCGGCCCCCGCTTTGCTCCCGAGTTGCATGCCCGGGGAAGGGACTCTATGCAAGTTGCCGAGCAAAGCCGAAGCACGTCGAAAACGCGAACGATGCCCATGGGCGGCGAATATGGAGCCAGCGGCAAGGGCTCGGTCCCTCCGCGAGGGTAGCTCGCAACTTATCAGCGATCCTGTTCTGGGGTTTTCGCGTTGCAGGCTGTAGCCCAACAGGGGCACCTTTCACTGTCCCGGAAGTGCAGCGGTTGGGGGAGCATCATCAGCTGAATTTCTTACGTAGTTATAGCAAGTTAGACTAGGGGTACCAGCTTGAATAAAATGGGGGGGGGAGGTAAGCTACACCCCACATAATTGATCACAAGAAGCGGTGCACACACCCTGTTTGAATGCAAATACCCCTAAACTTTGGGGAGGTTGATATTTTATTGGGGGGGGGGGGAGACGAAGGAACCTCGGCCCCTAGGAATTGGCTCCTATGTCAGGCTATTTCTCAGAGTGTAGTCTGTCCAATACTGTTTACTCTGACTAGCCGTGGCAATCTGCAGAGCTCTTTACAGAGAATTATCTAGTTAATATGCTACTTAATAATAGTTAAGATTCCTGCGCTGTAAAGGGTTGGACTAGATGATCCTTGGGATCCTTTCCAACTACAATTCTATGATTCCGTGTTTTTTAAGGAGGGCCTCCTGCAGATACCATCTTTATCAGGCAGTTCATCCTTCAGCACAATGTTTTAGAAGTTATGTAACTTGTGAAGTAATTACAATTAAATGATTTGAATACATCTAGAGTCCGTGCGTACAGGTGCTGGCTGAATGAAGAAACTGTACAGCAGGGGTGGGCAATCGATTTCAGCCTGAGAGATGAATTGGAATTTACCCAACCTTACGG
This sequence comes from Lacerta agilis, assembly GCF_009819535.1. Classification (NCBI taxonomy): domain Eukaryota; kingdom Metazoa; phylum Chordata; class Lepidosauria; order Squamata; family Lacertidae; genus Lacerta; species Lacerta agilis. Next base: position 28,187,206 of record NC_046312.1, read on the forward strand.
GAGGCTACATTGCTTGGGTGGATATGACAGACATTAAAGGTAAAGGACCCCTGACAAGTTAATTCCAGTCACGAACAACTCTGGGGTTGCGGTGCTCATCTCGCTTTACTGGCCAAGGGAGCCTACGTTTGTCTGCAGACAGTTTTTCCAGGTCATGTGGCCAGCATGACTAAGCCACTTCTGGTGAAACCAGAGCAGCACACGGAAACGCCGTTTACCTTCCTGCCGGGAAGGTAAACTATTTATTTACTTGCATTTCAACGTGCTTTCAAACTGCTAGGTTGGCAGGAGCTGGGACTGAACAATGGGAGCTCACCCCATTGCAGGGACAAACCTAGGCAGGGACAAAAAACACAAAGCAACCCCCCACCCCATGGATGCACCTTGATTTCCCCCCATTGTAAGGAACACACAAGCACAGGGCAAACAGCACACTCCTTCCCTCTGGACTCGAATGCTGGTGGCAGGGAAAGATCCCTCTGCGGATTCTTTAGAGAGGGGTTTTATCTTCCCATCTTTACAGTAAGCACTGCAGCACTAAAACTGGAGATAACCCATCTGCTTGCTCTTTCTCTAAAAAGCAGGCAGTGGGGTTATCTCCAATGATAGAGCTTAGTACTCAGATCAGAGATCCTTTGGCCTACTCTTTAAAAAGCAGTATTTCTACTGCTACCAATCCAAGTACTAGAGTGGGAAGAAAGGCTGCCTTTATCATTGTTGCTATTATTTATTAAATTCATATACTACCTCTCTATAGATCCCAGGCCAATTCACAGCATACACAACAGGAAGAGGGCTTATCTCCAGTTAGTTTAGATAATCCTTTAACTGTCCCACACCTGATGTCATATGACAGCGGGTCAATGGCAGGTGGGCACTGTTTGCCACCATGGACCAAATGGACAACACTGGCAGGCCCAATTAGACCTGTTGGAGCAGAGGTTCCCCGCAGCTGTTGTCCAGCATCAAGTGAGTTGGAGGCAATGATCTGTCAAGTTATTTTGTTCTAAAGAAGGAATCCAGTGCCTAATCTGTCTGGTGCACAATGTGAATGACTTGAGGTCCATCATCTGCTTGGAAACTGCTGGTACCAGTTTATCCTACTAAATGGTAAAACTAGATGGCTCAGCTGAATCATAAGAAGAGTTATAGAAGAGATGCAAGTCTTTAAATCTGATGAATCATAGCATGACTCAGCTTATGCTTCCTTTGTCCTCATATCCATTCCTGAGTGCATCCCTCCTTAGCTGTATTGAGTAAACAAAACCACCTGAACAAGATCAAAACATCCTGGTCCCAGGCCAGATCAGGCACTGCTTAGTTCCATTTATTTCAACTCTATAAGCTGCACAGCTGGGACTGATCGGAGTTGCAGTCTGGAAGGCACCTAGTTGGGATAGGATTGCTATGTTACTAAGAAGAAGATTCACAGTTGCTGTATTTGTGGCTTTCTTCCTGTTCTGTAGCTTTGAACTCCCTGTTCGTTTCAGATACAGAATCCTATATTGCCAAATCACATTTATTGATTGCTTTTGCCTGTTACTATAGGGATAACACATCACTAATTCCCCAAACTGCATCCGTTTAAAAAAGAATCAACAATAATAAAATATTGCATACCACTTAGGCTCCACATCTGCGCCCCAGCCCCCATATAAAATATTCATAAATGCAAATCAATTGTTAAAGAACAGCCTGGCTGGGAAGAGTAACTGTGTAAGAATGGCACCCTTGGGTTCCATGTTTGGTGTCTGCCTTTGATTCCAGATCTAACCCCCTTAATCAAAATATTGACCTTTCTTCATGTCAGTGCAATTGCCTCATGAGTTGGGGTCTTCCTTGGCTTTTAAATCATAAAGGAATCTGTTCCAGCACAACACATTCAGTAAAGTTAAGCCCAGTGATTTCAGAGAGAGAGCAAAGTACATAATTGACTGGTCAAACAGAATCTCCATTTTACAGTCAGTGATTTTAACCGGTTTATACATCCCTTAGAATATATTTCTACGTCTTTCTCTCAGGAGCTCTGAGATACTTCTTGCGCTATAGGAAATGTGAGCATTCTATATTTCCATCCAGGGGTACAGTGTCTTTTTTGTAATATTTGAAGGGCATTCATTTGTGTGAATTACAGGCAAACTAAGTGATCAACATCACTTGAAATTTGAATCTCCAGCACAAATTTTTAATAGTACAGCATATTGGGGCACCTAGACCACAATGAACACAAGGAGACTTATATCTAAACATACACCACACACGCCAACAATTCTTGCTGCAGTCAACTAAAGACAGCCATGCCCTGCCTCCCCCCAACCTCTCTCCAGAGGGAAGACAACAGAAGTTAGACTACATCTCTTCAGATAGAGATAGGGCCACCAGCTGAAGCTGATGGAAGGCACTCTGTGCCACCAAGGCCACCTGAACAAAGGATCCACAAGTACCCCCAAGTTACGAGGGAGTGTAATCCCATCCAGAGCAGGCAATCTCCCATCCATCCAGTCTAGGAACCACCTACTAACAGTGCCTCGGTCTTACCTGGGTTGAACTTCAGTTTGTTGGCTTTCATCCAGTCCATTACTGACACAAGACAGCAGTCCAGCACATCAACTACCTCACCTGCAGATGTAAAGGAGATGTAGAGCTGTGTGTCATCAGCATATTGCTGACACAATGCTCCAAAACTTTGGATGACCCCATCGGTGGTTTTATGTAGATGCTAAACAGCATGACATAGGGCAGGGGTGGCCAACTTCCAAGAGACTGCGATCTACTCACAGAGTTAAAAACTGACAGTGATCTACCCCCTTTTGTTGAGCTTTTTTTTTAGGAAGGAAAGCCCTGTTTTGGGGGGTTCACGTAAAAGTTGTTGAGCTTCTTTAGGGAAGAGGAAAGCGACATTGAGGTTTTTTTTTAGGAAGGAAAGCCCTTTTTTGGTGGTTCAGGTCATTTTAGGGGTGCAGGTCAAAGATGTTGAGCTTTTTTTAGGGAAGCCAAAGTTTTTTAGCTTCTTTGGGCCACTGATCTACTGGTGATCTACCACAGCCCAGTGATCTACCGGTAGATCACGATCTACCTGTTGGACATGCCTGCCATAGGGGATAAAATTGAATCCTGAAGAAGTGCACATTGAAGGCTTCATGGGGCTAAAGAACACTCCCCAAGTATCACCATCTGGAAATGACCAGCCAAGTAGGACCAGAACCACTGCTAAGCAGTGCCACCAACCCCCAACTCAGACTTGCAGAAACCACTGTGATTAGGCCCCCTTCGCCCCCCACTCTTGCCAGCTCCTCTCTTCCCAAGAGCATCCTTTTACAGTCTACTTCACCAAATGCTTTTCATCTTGAGTTGCAGTGGGGGTTGTAAAAATAAATGAGGTGACAAGGAAATAAAATGCAGAAAAGTACAGACAGTGATAATTACAACCTTTGCAGCGGTCATTCACAAAAGTGTTGCTAATGACACAGACATCCACACATTGCTTAGCCAATTAACACATACAGTGCACTAAAAATATTTTTTCCTCAGTTTAGTTCTCAAGTGTTAGCACTGAAACTTTTGATATGCTTTAATGCAGTGGATTCATGCTGCAGATTCTCTCTGAAGATCCTTTGCTCCAGGATGGGCTACGACTCGTAAGTTCATTTATGTATGGGTGGGTGGATGTATGCATGTATACATATAATGCATTATATTTATATCTGGTCTTTCTTCCATCATGAAACTGAACGTGGCCCCCAAAATTATGAATCATTTAAGTCAGACTCAGTATCAATAAATAACTGAAACAAGGATATCCAAAGCCCAGCATGGGGGAATGCCCAGAAAGCTTTAAAAGAGAGGAAATGTGAATGACACCTTATCAGCATGGAGCGAAAAGCAGGTCAGCTTTTTACTGCTATTCAAGCCTGTATAATTGCTACCAATTATCAAAAAGTATATTACAAAGACCAAAGATACTCTCTCAGAAAATGCAAAGATTAATCAGAAACGGAACATGTAATAGGTCTCTGCCTTGTCCTATCCAGTACAGAATAACTTGCTGAACATAATCAGGTTGCAAAAGCCATCAATTACTATGCTGTGCCAACTAATCATTTAAAATCTGCCTTCTTACTGCAAATATTATCCTCAACCAGTTTTTGAAAACAATGGTTGCACCTTGCTATTGGGGGAAAAAAACCCATTATAAGAACTGGTCAGGCATAATTCTGATGAACAATGACAACAACAACAAGGCTACTAAAAGAACCCAGCATTGCCAATATCACAAAAGCCGAAACCTAGCCTTGGAAATAAGGAACATCTGGAAAGTCAAGATAATTCAATCTAAAAGCATTTCCAGGGAGACTAGATTTTAGAGAAGGGATGCTACAAATGTGCAAAAACCTGTTGACCTTGTAGCCTTCTAAGATAATACATTTCTAAACAATGAAGGATACCCCTCTCAGAAAGAGGTTTGGGATATTCAAACCCAGTGCTGAGCTGGGATGAGTGGAGGGAGGCAGAGTAGTAATGAAACTGAACTGACTGTGGTTCCTACAAATTTGCGAGATTGCCTAGGTGTGTAAGTATGTAAGGTTGACAATTCAAATATTTTTTTTTAAAACCATAATAGCCAGTAATGGACTTATGACATATTATTGGGCTGAGCAAACTGCACATTTTAAACACTGAATACACAACTTCTATCCATATTTACAATCTCTAGTAGCATATGTACTTCTGATTTTCCTCTACGGTAGTAGGAAAAAGAAGCAATTGTTTGAGAAAATAAGATCCCTCTCAGCTTTTGTCAGGTAGTTACAGTAATTGCTTCTTCCACTGAGGAAGGTAGTTTCACAGTAACAGGCGTGGAGCGATTGTGGGAAGTGAATATACTGCCTGCTGCTAAGTTGCTTATTTTAACCAGTTGACTTGTCCTGATGCCTAACAATGTTCTCTTTAAATCCTCAGTTGAGTTCCTGCTGATGTTTCCAGGAACTGCTCAAAGCGCCTTACAAAGAATAAAAGAGGAAGGCATTTCAAACACTACAAAAACAATTTCATAACGACGCAGCAAAACAAAAGCAAATGTAACAACAGACCAAAAAGACCCTACATTTCAAATAAATATAACAATGCTTATAGCAAACTTTTACAAATAACCGTATGTACTTCCTGAGGCAGGGCATTCCATAAATATGAGGTGCCACCACTGAAAAGAGAAAAAGATGCCCAAGACTGCATACATTTTGAAGTTAATAACATGTGAATGTGAGTGGACTGAAAGGTACCTGTCTGTTTCATAACATGGGAAGAAAAGAGAGTATCCATGCAGGGATGATAAGGTCTACCCCTGCGAACTATTCACACATGATTGTGTCCAGAACTGTACACAGCTTCCCCTATGCTCATGTGTAGGAGACATTTTAGGATTGAAGCAGTCCATAATACATTCAGCATCTGCATATGTAACTCAGAAAGGTGCCTCCTGGAGGGGGTGGGTGGGCTAGTGGATTTTTTTTTTTTTTTTTGCTAATTCAGCAGTGCCATCTACTGGCTTTTCTGGATATTGTCAGCCATCAATTTCTAGCCCCTGAAAGGCCAAGTCTTGTTTAATCCTCTTTCAGAAGATGGTCCAACCTGGGTCTCCATCTTGCATTGGGTTTTTGACAGTTTTCATCTTCAGGGCTCCAGTTAAGCCTTTTGGGTGCTATTCCTATTCAGTCCCTCTCGTGAGGGGTTGTTGCTCAGTAGTAGAACAGAAGCTATACATGCAGAAGGTCAAAGCAGAACTGGATTTAGGGTGGTTCCCCCACACAGGGCACTGAGCTAAGTGGGCACAAAATTGAGAAGATCCATAATTGAGAAGATCCATTTGGGGGCATGAGCATAGCCAGGATTTATGTTGGGAGGGGGCATATGGTTGCCATACGTCTGGGAAATCCCAGACATGTCCTGTTTGGAGGGAACTACATGCCCAACTGGGGAGATTCTTTTTACAATTGTAAGCAAATGTCTGGGTTATTTTTTTTGGGGGGGGGGGAGTTAAAAAAAATTGTGTGAGCCAACAGCTCAGGTTCAGGCTTGAGCTCAGGGTCTGGCAACCCTAGAGGGGCAGGATTTATGTTAGGGGGCAGAACCGAGCTATCTGTGATGTGGTTGGTCAGTTAGTTAAGTATTTCTATTTATTTATTTACTTGATTTGATTTGGGATGACAGTTTTCCCCTTGGGTACAACCATGTTTGGCAAGCGAATTTTGGCCTCGCTCAAGAAGCCATGTTACCAAAGATTATCAAAGTCTGCCCCTGGTAAAAGTTTCGATCCCTAGATGGTCCATTAAAAAAAAAAAATAACTCAGCAAGGCTGCAGACGTTTTTTCCTGATTCCCTGGAGAGTTGCTGCTGACCACATGATACAGAGCCAGTCTTAAGGACTGCACTCTGGATTTGTGTAGGGTTTACTCCTTACCCTTTTCTTTTCCTGAAGGTGTCCCACAAGTCAGTGGCGTATAGATTTCTCATTGGGGTTTATTCCCAAAGCCTTTCTCACAGATAAGAATAGCCACAAGGCAGCAGAGGTTTAGGATCAGAATACACCCACAAAAAGCAGCTGTCTGGAGGGTCCCAGAGCTAATTTGGGCACTGCAGTGTGTGATGCTGATGACTCTGTGTGATTTCAAATTGGCAGTCTCCAAGTTAATATGACTTTTGTTAAAGATGTGCTCTCAAATGATCCCATGCATGCTTACTTAGAAGTGTAGTGCAGGGGTAGGCAACCTAAGGCCTGTGGGTCGGATGCGGCCCAATCACCTTCTCATTCCGGCCCACGGATGGTCCGGGAATCAGCGTGTTTTTACATGAGTAGAATGTGTGCTTTTATTTAAAATGCATCTCTGGGTTATTTTGGGGGCATAGAATTTTGTTCAACCCCTCCCCTAAAAAAATATAGTCCGGCCCACCACATGGTCTGAGGGATGGTGAACCAGCCCATGGCTGAAAAAGGTTGCTGACCGCTGGTGTAGTGAGTTCAACGTGGGGAGAATTTGCTTGTGATGAATGCTATCCTGGAGTTCAGCCTTAGTCGTTATTGGTAGCTTGTTGAATTGTGCCTCCTCCTTTTTCCAAATTCATTTGGATGTCTAGGCTGTGTTGAGAAATCTTCTCTTTTCACCTTGTGCTGAGTTAAAATATCTGGTTCTTCCTCCAAAGGTGACTGCACTTCAGGAATGTGGAGAATGATTTTTGCAGATATGATTTAGAATGCCAAGAGGAGCAGGAGAAACATAAAGGCAGATGCTTAGCAACATGCACTGGATGAGAGAGAATAGCTACTTTCTGTGTCTCCTCCAGGCTTTTGATGTCCTTCACCTGTCCTGCCTTTCAGAATTACAGGTCTTGCCTGCGACCTTCACACTCCCTAAGGGTGTCTTGTTTGCTGGATCTGCTTAATTGGGGATTTTGTTACCTAGAACTAATGCCTTTCCCCCCTGTGCAATGCTTCATAACATCACAGCAATTATATAATTCTCTTGATTCCCTTTCAGTTTTTGCTGCTGCTAGGTTATAGCTCTATTCTGTTCCCAGAAAGCGTAGCTCAGAGGAAGATTGGAAATGCTCAGGTCTTTTCTTGTCAATACAGGGCCATGGACCCAGAAACACCCCCCCCAAGGGGGGTGCTTTGTGAGGTGAGCCAAGGCAGCATCAAGAGTTGGCATAGCAGGGCACCTGCCAGGGCAAATGTTCCCAGACGAGGGCCTGCTGGAAAGAAACCCATGGACCTTCTCCTCCTCTTCACCATTACAACCTGCTTCATCACCTGCCTTTCCCCTGAGAAGAAGGCGCTGCCACTGGCTTCTTGCTCATTGTCTCTGTGTCTGACAAACAAGCAGCTGATAGCAAAACTTGGAGAGCAACCCACTTCTGACACCATGCAGTAATCCTTGGGCATTGTCCCACTTCTGACACCATGCAGTAATCCTTGGGCATTGTCAGTAGGGGGCGCTGAGTTCACTTTCAGTCCATCCCTTGGCTCTGTTCTCCAGACAACTCACAGAAGATTCCCATAATTTAACAAAAGGCTTGTTTGTTTAAGAACCGCAAGCCCCTGAGAACTGTACAGGCAACTCCCCATTTACATGTTTCAAGGCATTCACAACGGTGACTGTGTGCATAACTGTGAACCCGGAAGTGGCAGGAAAAGGGGCAAAATGGCCCTAAAAGAGTGTGTAAACTGTAAAAATGGCACAAAAATAGTGTTTGGCAATCTCAGGAGCCTTTACACAAACCTCTGAGGCCTGTGGACAGTTGGGGTTTGAGCAAGGAGGTTTGGAGTAAGCAATTGTGGTGGTTTGGTGGATTTTGGTGTTTTTTTTAAAGTGTTTTTCAAGGTATAGAGGGTGTTTTCAGGCTTTTTTCAATGGTGTTCTCAATATACGCAATTTCACTTAAAATGCACAGTACCATTTCCCCTGTAAATGGGGAGTGGCTTGTATTGCACACTCAGAGAAGAGGTACATTGCTGAGGCTCCAGGCCGGGTCTGCAGCGAGAGAGGGTGAAGCCCCACCCAGACCTTAAAAAGGAACTAACTTAGGTTCACTTTATCCTAGCTATCTATATCTTTTTTTTAACATAAATTTTATTTAAGATTTGACAATAACAATAAATCAACAATAACTAATACATCAATATCTATATCAACAGGTAAGTGACTGATTACGGTAACTGGGGCAACAGCTCTCTTGTCTGTTCAACATTTTCAAAGAAGAAATACCCCTGATCATTTACTGAGGAATCATGGTCCCTCAGGGGATTTAATAGAATTTGAAAACATACGGGTGAAAAGAACAGAAACAACAACTTCTGAGCAAAATATATTATTCTGAGTTAAACTATAACCAGAAACAAATATCAAAATAATTGGAATAGAGATGAAACACCCTGGAATTAGTATGGGAAGGGAATTGGCAACGTGATGGCTGCTTGCGTAACAATATGTAAAAACTGGAGAATATATTTATCCTAGCATTAGAAGAGTGGATAGAAAGTATAGGAATTGGCTTATATGGTCAAATTAACTGATACTGTAAAAAGGAAAGTAATGCCGACAACTTGATAATTTAGTCACTGAAAAATTTAGTATCTTTTATATATTTGCGCAATAAGATCAGACACAAGAAAATGTTCAGCCATACATATTGTTAGAAACAAATTAGAGAACAATAAATTGTATGCTTACATTCCTTTGTTTTGAGACTGCTGCTAAATCTGCATGGTTGCTTATTAGGAACTTTTATGCAATGAAAAAAGCAAACAAAGAGTAACCAGTTAGCTGTTTCTTTACTTGCCGTTACCTATCTATAGGTTAAAAAAAGGTTACGGATCCCTGGACAGTTAAGTCCAGTCAAAGGCGACTATGGGGTTACAGCACCCAACTTGCTGCGGGCCAAGAGAGCTGGTGTTTGTCCACAGACAGCTTTCCGGGTCATGTGGCCAGCATGACTAAACCGCTAGTGATGCAATGGAACACCATGGCGGAAACCAGTGTGTACAGAAACACAGTTTACCTTCCTGTCACAGTGGTACCTATTTATCTACTTGCACTAGTGTGGTTTCAAACTGCTAGGTTGGCAGAAGCTGGGACAGAGCAATGGGAGCTCACCACCATCGCACAGATTCAAACCACCAACCTTCTGATCAGCAAGCCCAAGAGGCTCAGTGGTTTAGACCACAGCACCATCCACATCCCTATATACATACATCACATCTATACATCACCTATCTATATGCAGACATCACATCAGTCCTGCACAGGTGAGAATCTCATTTGTATTACAAATGCTTCTCCGGAGTTCCCTATTCCCTATTAACACACAGATGCAAATCACATTAAAGACTCAAAGGCAGCTGAAAGGTAATGTGTGAAAATGTCCTACCTCTTCACCAAGGCAAGGCCTATTCATCTGGCTCCCCCTCTAGGAGCCACATACCCCAGGAACATTTGCAGTGTCATAACACAACGTGCACATACAGAGCAGGATTCTCCATGAGTCTTTACCTTCACAAACATATCTGGAATGTCACTGGGAAGAGGGAGGTTTGAGTGACAGTTGTGTGGAAGGGGGAAGAGATGGATGGCAGAGGGGTTAAGCACTCTCCCCCTATTGCCATCTCTCTGTAAATTACCCCTCCCCAGCTACGTAGTGGAATTTTGTTGCACAAATCGGTTTGTAAGATGTGGTTCCGCCTGATGCAAGGACAGTTCTTTCGAATCGTACTGTGGATTTTTCAAGGAAGCACATTTTGTAAGGAGAGCCTTGGGGGAAAGAGAATGAAAGGGGAATGAATATTTTATCTTTGGTAACTGGTCATTTCCATTCTGAAGAGAGGAAACGAAGGACCGTCTGTTGGGTGCTGAATATTCAACACACAATCAGCAACTGGGTTATGTATGAATATAAGGATGTGTTATTATTTATAGAGCTTCATAGTCATGCACAACACTTTACTAGGAGAAATATGCTATGATAGGTAGCAAGGCCAACATAGCTTTTGCTTTCTCTCTCTGTTTTTATAATTACTGTTACCGATACATACATATGGATTCCTGTCCTGACACTAGGAATGTATTTTCTTTCCGAGAATACCCACTGGTTCCAAGGAAGGGTCTCATACTGTAGCCTGCCCCAGTAAAGTATTTTCCTCCTGCTCCTGCATACAAGACATCCACTTTAACGACAGGCTTCGGCCTGGTACTTAGACACGGAGAAATGGTAGTGACAGGAACATGAAGCACAAAGGGCGGCTTTTTATGCAAGGCGGTGGTGTAGCAAAGTAATTTTTTTACCCTGAACTTAATGGTTTCGTGTGGGGACTCCTTTATACGGTACTGTATATTACCTCACTTAGTTTACCAACCTTGCTACATTTGAGGATCCTCCTGCTAAGTGGGGCTCTGAATATCTGTCCTGACAGCACTGTTTATGCAAGACACCATTCTCTTAACCTCGACCACCCATCTGTGACATCAGGAAAATGACACTGGCAAACATCACTTGTAAGCCAACGTCACGTGAGGTAAAAAAATGTTGTTTTATGAATTTTTTAGTCGTGCTGTGGAGAGGCGCTGTACAGATGGGTTGTAGCTAAGTTGCTTGGAGACCTTCAGATAATGAGAGACTAACAAGTATTGTTGTTGTTGTGTTGTTGTTGTTGTGGCTCCCTGTGACTGCTAATGAGGATTCTGCTGTTTCGCACAATCCTTGTTCAATGTCCTGGTCACCCTTGGCTGAATGCTTACCAACAGCCATTATTAGGAAATTCCATGCCTTTAGCTGTTTAGGATAAACTAAATATCCCCCCACCCCTGTGCTATTTGCTTTATGCCTCTGAATCATTGGTTTGCTCACTCCTTCACCACACAGCACTTCATGCTCAATTATGCTAAGTAATACATCTTCGTTACAGAGCAGGCACAAGGCGGGTATCTTTCTTTTCATTTAGAGCTCCTCTCCCATCTTTATAGATGTGGAAGGCTCCTCCAAATATTTGTTCCCTGCCTATGTGATATTTCCTGGCATGCAGAAAGGAATTTGACTTTGAAAGGCGGGTGTTTCCCAGCAGCAACAGCAGCACACAGCAAATGATTCAAATGTTAATTTCAGCAACAGCTTTCCTAACACATCAGGATGCGCAGCCAGTTGCTGCTTGGTACATTTGCCTCTAATTCCACCCTTCTCTCATTTTCTCCAGCCTTTCCAAATCACAACTAAAAGGTTACATTCTCCTGCTGTCTTACTCTCTCTCATTTTTCACTGAGACAGTGAAGCTAGGTTAAGACACATTTTGATGAATTAATCTGGGAGGGCAGTGGTTGTTACCCTGAGAGAGCCAGGGGGAAATAATGAAGACAGTAAGGCAAGAAGAGCCCAGGTAGATTAGACCAAAGCATCTTGTTTCTCACAGGGACCGCGGGGAGCTCACAAACAGGACATGAGCACAATAATACTCCCCTCTCTCCGCCAAACAGTGGCAGGAGTGTGTGGGGGCACAGGCACACACACAGGGTCTGTGTCCCTTTGGAGAATGGAAGACACAGCGGAAACAGTCGTGCTTCAAGAAATATGGTTTTATATTTTCACCTTCAGTCTGCATGGGGGGGGGGGGTCCAGATCTTAAAGCATGGTCCAAAGCATTGCAGGCAGTTCTTCCTTCTCCCTCGCCAAGATGGATCTCACCCTTTCTTCTTCCCAGAAGCCCCTTGCCCTCCCCCAGAGCAGTTACCCTGGCAACTTTCCAAATCTCCAATCTCTGGTCACACCTGAGCAAGAAGCTCCATTGTCTTGTTAGTAACCCACAATGGCTCCCTTAACAGCCCTAGTTTGGCCAGGCTACCGAGGAATCCCTTTGCAGCTTATATTCTCCCTTCATATCACAAATAACCCAAAATCCTAGCATTTATCGGTATTAATTTTAGTGTTTGGGGGGAACCCCCCAAGTTCTATAACAGTGGCCAAAGGTCAGAATCCCATCACTCTCTGGGACACCCACTTGCTGCTGCTGTTGTTGTTCAGTCGTGTCCGACTCTTCGTGACCCCATGGACCAGAGCACGCCAGGCACGCCTATCTTACACTGCCTCCCGCAGTCTGGCCAAACTCATGCTAGTCGCTTCGAGAACACTGTCCAACCATCTCATCCCCTGTCGTTTCCTTCTTTTGCTCTCCATTTTTCCCAGTGGCCAGAGTACTAGAGCCTCAACTTCAGGATCTGTCCTTCCAGTGAGCACTCAGGGCTGATTTCTTTAAGGATGGATAAGTTTGATCTTTTTGCAGAGAGAGGGGTGCTACTGGAAGGAATTTTTTTATTTTTTATTTTGTTTTGACTATGGCAGACCAACACGGTTACCTATCTGCTTTTTAAGATGCTTTTTTGTTGTTGTTCAGTTGTTCAGTCGTGTCCGACTCTTCGTGACCCCATGGACGCCAGGCACCCCTATCCTCCACTGCCTCTTGCAGTTTGGTCAAACTCATGTTAGTAGCTTCGAGAACACTGTCCAACCATCTCATCCTCTGTCGTCCCCTTCTCCTTGTGCCCTCCATCTTTCCCAACATCAGGGTCTTTTCCAGGGAGTCTTCTCTTCTCATGAGGTGGCCAAAGTACTGGAGCCTCAACTTCAGGTGCTGTTAGATGAGGCCAAAACAGAAGACCCATCCATCTGCTTAAGCAGGCATTCCCCGGCTCGTAACTTTCTTCACATTATTCTGCTTTATTATTTATTGATATTTAACCGCATCTTTTATTGATGGCTTCTCTGTTTTTGCTGATGTATTTCTATGTACTTTTGGTTTTAAGTGTTGTGTAAACATTCCCCTCCCCCCTTTCATTTTTAATATTCTTGCCATGTTTTATGTAAACTGCTGAGGGATTTTGCATATTAAGTGGCATATAAATATTAATCATTAATGATAATCTTACTCTCCCATAATTGGTGGATCTAAAGGAGTGCTCAGCAAAAGAAAAAAGAATAAACTGATCAAGTGTTGAAACAAAATAAAAAATTCCTTCCAGTAGCACCTTAGAGACCAACTAAGTTTGTTATTGGTATGAGCTTACACTTCTTCAGGTACCAATGCACACGAAAGCTCATACCAATAACAAACTTAGTTGGTCTCTAAGGTGCTACTGGAAGGATTTTTTTTAAATTTTGTTTCGACGGTGGCTGACCAACACGGCTATCTACCTGTAACATGATCAAGTGGGGTTGTGTGTGGAAAAATTGGGAGCCCCACAAACCTTTGGGCCTCATGACATTAGGGGTGGGGAACACAGTTATGGCAGCAGTCAATTAAGAAAACTATTTTAAATGACAGTTTGGGTTTTTTGTGGGGGAAGCTATGATTTAGTGACTGTTGTTCTAAAAGATGGTGTAGGTTGCTCTTTATACTCTGTTTAAATATTACCAGTGGAAAAGAGCCTATCACCTCCTGAGGCAGATTGTTCCACTGATGATCAGTTCTGACTGTCAGGAAGCTTTTCCTGCTTCCTTGTATTTCCTACCTGTTGGGTCTATTTGTTCCACCCATTGGAGCAAGAGAAAGGGAAGTCTGCTTTATCTTGTGCACAATAGCCCTGCAGATAGTTGCAAACCCTGATGGTCTCTCAGCTTGATCTTTCCTTTTCTTAAAATGTGGTGCCCTAAACTGGACACACAGTACTTCAGAGGCAGCCTGACCAATGCAGAACAGAGTACTGTACAAATATTTATTTTTGGGATCTGGGCACTGTATGTGCTGAACAATTATAAGGCTTCTGGGTGACAGCAGCTTGAATAGTCCAGGGACAAGTAAAAGAATGGCTGAATAATAATTGTACTGGCCCCATGCAAGACAAGACTGGCTCTGCCCTGATCTCCCTTTCTCAGTATTCACTAATTGGACCTTGACCTGCCACTTCCCTTCTCCAGAAAGGACTTGCATACCTTGCCAGACACTGCTTCCTACAATTACTTGTTAAAACATCTTCTGCATGCACTCGATTTTCACGGAAATGACACACACTGCTTCACTGCCTGTACCTTGATTTGTGATAAAACATTCTCCAATAAAAGAATTTTATGCCTCTTTATATGCTCGGGTTCATTGGTGGAACTCAGTGTCGTACTAAGGCAATTGGCTCATCAGCGCAAGAAAACATTCTTCTCCTCTCCTTCCTCCGGCACCCTCATAATCTGTTCTAGGGGTTCCCCCAACCCCCTGGAGAAGGTCTGGGGACAGCGCAGGTGACATGGAGAAGAGAGAAAGCCCATTGTGCAAGCAGAAGTTGTTCCGCTACCTCAATTACTTAGTAGAATATTGCCCTATGTTACATTTTTTTTGTAAATAAAATTCAAGTATATAAAAAGGCATAAAATACCATTCTAATACAAAGACTCTGCTCCTGTTTATAGAGCAACTTACCTAGTCAATTCATAAAGAGCAAACCTTCTTCTTTGCATCCCAGTTGACAAAATGCAGTGTGCCTGCCAGCCAGCTAGGGAAAACTGAGACAATATTGTTAGAGAAATCTGTGTACTTAGCTGTGATGTAATGTGATACCACAATCTCCCTAAAAGAGTCTAGTGTCTGTCTCCATGATCAGTTTGAGGACACAATGGATGACTGATATGTGGCTTGAACATGCAGGCTGGATCAGAAAGAGTACGTAATGACACATTTTCAATGTATTAAGTCCCATTATCCACAGTGGGACTTCCTTCTGAGTACCTTAAATCATTGCATAAAAGTATTTTAAATCCAAACCTTAAGTTCTTCAGGATAGCTTTGCTGGATATTAGCTGGAGCAGGTGAGGAAGAATAATTATTTTCAATTTAAAGGCAACATTTTAAAAAGCTGTGCTGGATCAGACTGAGAATACATCTAGTCCAGTTTATGAGGAGCTTCATATCCCAAGATTGCTAAATTTACTCAGGAACCTTTGAAGAGGGACTTGGACAAAGTATTTTGGAAGTCCCAAGAGCACAATATGTATGCTTGTTGAAGTGCAAATAATTCAAAAAGATTGGTAAGGAGAGTTTCAGAAGCCATGCTTTGTAAGGTTTACCCTTCTAGACAGGGCTTTTTTCCATCTGGTACTCACTGGAACCCAGTTCCAGCACTTCTCAGGTGGGAGCCATTGCTATTACAATAGGTAAAGGTAAATGACCCTTGGACAGTTAAGTCCAGTCTAAGGTGACTATGGGGTTGCGGCGCTCATCTCACTTTCAGGCTGAGGGAGCCAGCGTTTGTCCGCAGACAGCTTTTCGGGTCATGTGGCCAGCATAACTAAACCGCTTCTGGCGCAACGGAACGCCATGACGGAAACCAGAGCACACGGAAACACTGTTTACCTTCCTGCCACAGTGGTACCTATTTATCTACTTGCACTGTCATGCTTTCAAACTGCTAGGTTGGCAGGAGCTGGGACAGAGCATGTGGCGCACACTCTGTCGTGGGGATTTGAACCGCCGACCTTCTGATCAGCAAGCCTGAGAGGCTCAGACCACAGTGCCACCCGCGTCCCTGCCATTATAATAGAACAAGGGAGATGTGTATGGTGAGTTCTGACACCTCTTTTTCTAGAAAACTAGCACTGCTTATAGATGTTTAACGTTTCTAATTTTAATATTTTTTCTGCCCATTTACCCAGCACAGTGGCAAGTCTATAATTTCCTGGATTCCCTCCCCTCTTTAAAATTTGCGGCATTCAAAATTCTTTCGTAAGGAGCATGGCTTTAATAATAAAAGAAGCATGCTTGTGAAAAGATTAGCAATTTTTCATTTGAGTTTTGTTAAAGGATTCTCAGGTGGGTGCCATCTGGTGGCTAGTGAATTTGTAACTTGTCAATTAGCTGTAAGCCTTCATTCACTGTCACCTTGCTTTGACTGTCCTAACCTCTGAGATACCCTTTTGGAAAACAATGGTTCAGATGTCTTTCTAACATCTACAGTGTGAATGCCAAGGCAAATAATTCATGGGCTAGCCTCTCTGCAATCTCTTCAGCATTCCTCTCACATCCTTGTCGTTTAAAGGTCCTCCTATTCCCTCCTTGACTGGCTTCCTGCACCTAATGAATGCAAATAAATACATGTTGGTTGTTTTTAGCAACTCAGTCCTTAAATTCTTTATTTGTTTGCCTCATCATAAACTTACATTTGTTTTGCGCCGGACTTCCACTTTTTTAAACAACACTTGCAAAAATTATTACCTTTTATTACTCTGATGACGCTAGTTAACCATGCTGGTGTTCTCTTGAACTTGTTCATCATATCCTTTCTGATATGTGATATACATTTTGTCTTAGCTCCTAGTATAATGGTGTTCACCTCCAAGCTTCCTGGTGAAAAACAGGGTGCCCTCCTGCTGTTTCATTTTGCCAATGCCCTTCTCCTTGCCTCAGTCTCCCTCCCCAGAGTTCTCCTCTCCATTACCACATCTCCCCTCTCCATGCCCCATTGCCCCAGTTCCTTCTTCCCCACATTCCAAACCCACACAATATAATATATATATAATATAATATAATATAATTTATTATTTATACCCCGCCCATCTGGCCGGGTCTCCCCCAAACCATCCTCTCTCCCACCCCCAGCATCTCTTCCACCCTGTCCGAAAAAAGACCCTTTCTGTGCCAGGAAGAAAGAGAGGGAGGAGAACTCCCCACATCAGGTTATGGTTGTGCCTCTTCCTCCCCTTCCCTAAGTGATCCATTTTGGGTCCGAGGTGGATTCCTGCAAGTTTTGGTTCAGTCTGTGTGCCTCTTGTGCCCCCTAACAGGTTCAGACTGCCATCACAGTGTGATGACAGACTAGGAAATATATTATATAGAGAGATATTATTTTTAATTATCTTCTAAAATTAAAATTGACCATGTTGGACTTTCTTGGCAATTTTCCACTTACATATAAGTTTAATTCAAGAGTGCTTGATCCCAGGCTGTTATCAACAATTACATCTCTAACTGGATTCTGGGCACCACCAGCATTTTTACTTTGAAGTTTCTAGCATCATTATACAAACATCTATGCATTTTGCTCCTCTGGATAGTTCTTTCTTTTGCATTTCTTTCCCCCTTTTCTTGTCCAAGCTGATGTCTCACGTATTGCAAGTGATGCTGTCAGAGTGATAGCTTATTTCTAAAACATGGCTACCTGGGCTACACCATGGCAACAGCCTGTCGGAAAGATGCAAACTTTTCACTCGAGTCCCTTAAAACTCTCCTGACTGATTTTCAGTGTGTGGCAACATGTAGAACATAATGTGTTCCAAGATAGCTGCTTTGGATGGCATATTTTTGCCCACAGCAGATTTCCGCAGTTGAGCTGCAAACTCAGGAAAACAGGAGGTTTGCAAGCAGGCAACAAACACACACGTCAGACCTGAGCTTGGCCCACGAAGGAAAGAAAGTCCTGCATTAATGTGACAGATTTCAACATACATTTTAATACTGAGGACTGGAGAAATGCAAGGGTGTAGCTGGTGAACAAGACTCACTGACTCTGAGACTGAAAAGGCATTATAAAAACATATCAGCTTATGAGACCCTAGGGTGAGGGTGCAACCTTGTTGGTGTCAAGGGCCACATTCTCTCAGGGGGGAAGTGGTTAGGGGCCGCATACAATCAGTGGGCAAGGATACCCATTTTGTTTCTCTCCCCTCCTTATTTATCCATCCCACATTCTTTCCACACCCACCGCACAAATTCCCCCAACCAGCCTCTTCCCTTTGTGACCTCCATCCTCTGCTCACTCCCATCCAGCCATCCAGCTCCATTTCTGCCTTCCTGCCTCCTCCTTAGATGACACAGGCCAAGGAGTGCTCTCCCTCCTTCCCCTTTGTCATAAGTGTTGACATCAATCATCAATGTCACAAAGATGCAGCAATAACAAAGGGAGCAGATCACATATTACAGAAATCCTGCCTATGATGTAGCCCTACGTGTCCTTGGGAACACATTTGTAACATGGGCACAGAGCCATCCATAGTGACAACTTCAGAGCTCTTGCATGTAATTAACAAATAGAGCCAAGGTGGCAAAATGGCTTCCTTTTAAAAAGTAGAATTTTCTTGCCCAAAGGAGCAAAATAAAAAGGAGTACGAACTCTGGCAGGACGCTAAGTTGATAGCAAAGCAAGCAGAAGGAAACCTACTGCTAAAGATATTGAAGCATGCAATACACACCCTTTCAAAGACAGCAAAAGTAGAATGTTCCCCCACCAGTGGGACCATGGAATGATAAAGGTGTGGAAAGATTGCTAGAGGAGGATAGGGAGGTTGCAGATAAAGCCATGTGTAAGATTTGTTTTTGGCGAGAGCTTCTGATGATCTAAGTCTATAGGAATTACAACATATAAAACTCTGAGGCTAATAGGTAAGTTAAAAATTAACAAACACTATATTCTGGGTGGCATTTATCCAAAAGTCTGTGTAGAACTCGTAGAATTCTTTAAGGACTCTTGGGTAAATGCCAGCCTGAAATTAACTACCGGTATCTTTAACAATATATGCGGCTTATCAAAATCAGCCTTGTTACTGGGCAGTTAAAAGGTAGTCAAAATGTACTAAATGTTTTTCAAAGGGATCCAGTCAAGAATACAGGAAATAACTTCTATCCAAGGTAAGCTAGTGAAAAGCATGATTAAGGAAGCAATCCAAAGGCAGGATTCCCTGGGATGAGCAAGTTAGGATCTTGCAGATCTCAGGCACAGTTGGTTGGAAGCTGGTGGAATTTACACTGGTTTAAGTGACACTGGTGTAAATTATCCCTGTTCCAAACTCTGATCAGGAGCAGGGCCACTGCAAGCTGAGAGGACCTGATTCTGAACTCAAGTGTTCTGGGATGAGAGAGTTATGCTGGTGTTTATCTAGCTGAGTTGGGATGTGGAGCTTATGTTGGCATAGCCCAATTGTACCAGGGATCAACAGCCTGAGCTGGAGACCCACTGGATCCTAAATTCCTCATCCTAGTGGATCCTGGGGTTGGATTGCTCCATTAGACTGGCAGTAATCCTGCTCCTGGACAGAGCTTGAAATAGGGGTAATTTGCACCTGCTTCCATCCTATACTTAGGATTCCTTTGTACATCTAGAATTATTAAGCATGTGGAGTAATGAGTCCTCTTGAAGAAAGCTCAGCATGGTGTCTATGATTGGAAGTCCTGCACCACCAGATTTTTAGAATTATTTCATAGTAACACTTTCAACCAACATATAGATATTGGTGATCTGGTACACTTTATGTATTTGAACTTACAAAAAGCTTTTGATAAACTCCCTCATCAAGGTCTCCTGAGTAAACCAAGCTATCATAGAAACATAGAATCTTCGAGTTGGAAGGGACCCTAAGGGTCATCTAGTCCAACCCCCTGCAATAAAGGAATCTCAGCTAGAGGATCCATGACAGATGACCATCCAACCTCTGTTTAAAAACCTCCCAGGAAGGAGAGTGCACCACCTCTGGTGGGTGGGAGTCTGCTGAACAGCTCTTACTGTCAGAAAGTTTTTCCAAATGTTTAGTCAGAATCTCCTTTCTTGCAACTTGAAGCCATTGGTTCGAGTCCTACCCTCCAGAGCAGGAGAAAACAAGCATGCTCCCTCCTCCATGTGCCAGCCTTAAGATATTTGAAGATGGCTATCATATCTTCTCTCAGTCTGGGAAATGATATACAATGAAATGAAAAGGATGTTTAAAATAACGTTTGTTTAAAAAAAACAACCACCCAGAAGCCTTTCTCTTGGGAATTATAGAGCTAGAACTACCTAAATTGTATAGAAATTTATTCATGTATGCGACTACAGTGGCAAGAATGTTACCGGTACTTGCCCAAAAATGGAAAGAAGAAGTCCCAGCAAAGGAAGAATCAATACAAAAACTTATGGAATATGCAGAAATGGCGAAACTTACCAGAAGAATAAGAAATCAAGATAACAAACTTTTTAATAAAAGAATGGAAATGATTTGTTGAAAATTTACAGATAAATTGTAAACAGATAAAAACACTGGCAGGATTATTGTAATAACCTGAAGCTACATAAGAGTATATATTTAAAGAAGATAAATAAATGAGTAAGTTAATTTAATTTGGATATGCAGAAGATATTAAAAATAAATTTAAGGAACCACAGAAAGAGGGGGAAGGAAGTCAAGTTTTAAAATGTTAAAATGATTGTAAAAGGAGTTAAATGTATATATCTGAAAAGTATAACCCCCCCCCCCAAAAAACAAATCTTCTCTCAGTCTCCTCTTTTCCAGGCTAAACATCTCCAGCTCCTTAAATTGTGGTGCCCATAATTGGACACAGTATTCCAAGTGTGGTCTGGCTAAGGCAGAATAGAGTGGTACTGGAATGACATTAGCTTTTTTTGCTGCTGCATCACACTTTTGACTCATGTTAAGCTTGTGCTCCACCAAGACCCCTAGATCCTTTTCATATGTACTGCTAGTAAGCCAGGTGTCCCACCTCACCCTATATTTGTGCACCTGGTTCTTCCTGCCTAAGTGCAGAACCTTACATTTGTCCCTATTGAAATTCATTGTGTTAGCTTGCGCCCAGTTCTCCGATCTGTTAAGGTCATTTTGAATTCTGATTCTGTCTTCTGCAGCATTAGCTACCCCTCCCAGTTTGGTGTCATCTGAAAATTTGATAAGCACCCCCTCAATTCCTTCATCCAAGTCATTTGTAAAGACGTTGAACAACAATGGGCCCAGGACAGAACCCTGTGGCACATGAAAGCAACACGTCCCTTTGCCAGATGGTTTACAATGACAGTTTACAGATGAAGGGCAATATAAAAATGTTTTAAAATCCTTGCCAGTTTGTACAGAGGAAAGCAGCCCCTCAGGTTATTCTGGTCTCAAGCTATTTTGGATATAAATGATCATAACCCAGAACCTCGAGTCATGCCAGAAACATAGCAGCAAGACAAAGTGAGAGTTCAGGGTGCAGATAGCCGTGCCCTGAGAGAGAGCTCAGCTTGGAGATTCGTAGGAGCAAGGCTTCAATGGAGCAACCCCAGGGCAAGCTTTAAATAGAGTTCTTTCTAGTAGCACCTTAGAGACCAACTGAGTTTGTTCCTGGTATGAGCTTTCGTGTGCATGCACACTTCTTCAGATACACCAGTGTATCTGAAGAAGTGTGCATGCACACGAAAGCTCATACCAGGAACAAACTCAGTTGGTCTCTAAGGTGCTACTAGAAAGAATTTTCGATTTTGTTTTGACTATGGCAGACCAACACGGCTACCCACCTGTAACTTTAAATAGAGTGACAGGCTCCATCTGGGTGGCTAGCTATGCTTCTAGTGTGAGGCCCTTCCTCAGTTAAAGGGGCCCTGCTTGCTTCAACGGCCATTGACTCCAGTAGCTTGGTAGAGTCTGCAGTTCTACTGGGGCTTCTGGGATGGGCTGGGACGTGCTGGCCACACAACCTTTTCAGGCTGGAAACCTGCTGCTAAAACTGCTTCTGGGGCAGCTGAGATGTCTGGGGCTGTTTTTGAGGGAAATTCTCTCCCCCACTCAGATACATCCAAATCCATGGCCTCAGCCCCCAAAGATGGCTTGTGGCAGATAGCAGCAACAGCAGAAGCAAAGCACACATAAGCATCAGACAAAAAGGGCTGTAACCCGTGAACGCTCACCGGCAGTACATTTGTCCATCTGTAAAGTGCCATTGCCAAACACCCAACACTTTATGATTTTCACACATTCGTAATTGGTTAAAGGCTATGTGATGCAGCTGATGACCTGAACTCATCATATAAGTAACTAATGGAACTGAGTCACAGTAGATGAGGTGGAGGCCAGCTATTTTGGATTTTTGTTTTAAAAAAAGAATTAGATAAAATCACCAGAGGTAGATCTTTCTATGGATATTAGCCCTGATGGGGAAATTGAATTTTCATGTACATTATGCCATTGAATTCCAGATGCTGGGGATAAGCAACAGAGAAGACCATCATCTGCAGGCCCGGTGAGAATGTATGCTTAGAAGCAATCTGACTGACTGCTGTTGGAAACAGAATACTAGGCTACATAGCCTCTCACAGATGAAAGGAAGGGAAAGTATATGATCATATACAGTGCTGTGTTTTTGGTTTTTGTTTTTTTTAGAAAAAGAGGTGCTGGAGCTCACCCTGAACACCTCACTCATTCTCTTAGAATGGCAATGGCACCCATCTGAGAGGTGCCAGGACTGAGTTCCGGCGAGTTCCGACTGAAAACAAGCCCTGATCATATATACCAATTGCAGTCTCAGTTCTCTGAGCACCAGTCATCAGGTGGCGAAATGGGACTGGCCGCCCTGGGCTGTGGGTGGGGTGGGGGGAACACCCCCAAAACAGTCCAGTGAGAGTAGAGTGTATTCATTAACCACCAAATGATATCTGACTGTTGGGAAGGGGACACAAATGCAAAAATGGATATGAGGGGAATGAGATGGGAGAACTCTGCACAGCGACATTTTTTAATTTTTTGCACATCCTCCCTGTTCGCATCCTGTTTTTAAACTATGACGCTCTCGCGTGAAGTTGAGCTATGGACATCGAAACGGAGAGGACCGTTTTAATGAGAGAGCCGAGCTCAAATTACTTTGCCTCTGTAATGACTCCTTTGGGGAAAGCTGTTCAATTTCTGTTATACATTTCATTAATAAACTATAACTTGTGGTCGGCTGATATGGGGAGGATTAATGCCTTTCATGTTAGTCATTCCCTTTCGTCTGCAAACCTGTCATTACATGAAAAGCCTTATATGCATTCTCTCCCCCAAAGATGAAAGCTGTTAAAATATGGAGAAAGCACTGTTTCATTAAAAATAGTTCCCAGGCTGCTACGTTGCATGCATCCCTTCTATTGAAGGCTTACACTATGTTGAATCAACATATTAAGGGAGCCTCACCCTACCTGCATGCTATAGTCATGAAAAAGAGACTACTGGCACAATCTACCTTGATGTTTTTCTGTGCAAGTTCTACCAGGGCAACATAGGCTAAATGGGGCACTGGCTCACCAAACTTAATCTGCGCTCAGCTAGCCCCTGCCTGCCTGCCTTCTGTCTTACAACCAGGGCAGATTCACATCATACATTTAAAGTGCATTCAACACTCATTTAAAGCACATGGCTTTGGCCAAAGAATTGTGGGAACTGTAGTTTCCCACTAACAAAATTTCCATACCCTTGTCAAACTACAGTTCCCAATATTCTTTGGGGAAAGCCATGTGCTTTAAATGTGCATTGGACGGGCCTTTTCAAAACATGGTGTGGATCTGCCTCCACTCAGGGATCCGCCTTGCCTGTCATTGGCTCTGGCACCCCCTACTGTTGGTCTCCCTGCCTTTCACCCTGCCAGCCACCACTGTACCCTGGACTTGTACAGCTTCCATTGATTTTAAGAGGAAATGTTGGTGCATTGGAAGGCCCAGGTTTCTTGCACCTCTTGGTGAATTGTATACTGCACTATAAAGTCAGAGTTAGAGATATCACCGTTATAGAAAGGCATTGGCAAGATCAGAAAATGTATAGCTGAGGATAAAAAGGGGTCTTAAAGGCAAGTTTGAACAAAAAAGAATAGTTGTGCGGTCTTTATTTGGGAGCAAATTGCACGGAACTCAATGCGGCTTCCTCGTTTGTTTGAAAATTTGTAATCTGCTCTTTCATAAAATATAACAAGGTGGCTTGCAACATATAAAATACAATAAAACTAGTCTCTAGATAGCTATAAAACATAATTAAAAACATCAATAAAAATCTTGCTAAATATGCATAGGCTCATGCTGTGTGGGTGAAAAGCAATTTTCGTATGGTTAAGTGGCTATGAAAGAGACCAAATGGAGAAATGTGTTTTGTTCAGTGAGGACCTGAGGCTCATTTGAAAGAAGGCAGGTGTAAGTTAAGCAGAAATGCATACTTTCTAACTACTATAAAAGTAGTTCAGCACTAGAGCAAGATGCCATGGAAGACCATAGAATGTCTCCCCTTGAAGCATTTCCAGGAAAAAATTGAGCAGGCAACAATTAGGGATGCTTTTGAAAAAGATGAGGGGGGGGGATGGTGTTAGATTATCTGCTTCTTCCATCTTGTGGTTTAGGATTCATAACTTTTAGATGAAGAGTAATTTAGAATGTTGAGACTATTACGAAGGAGATTTCATACTGCAGGGTTTATGCTCTAGAGGTGTATCCAGTTGGGGTGTCTCTATGTGAAGCCTTATGTGTATGTATGTATGTATGTATGTATGTATGTATGTATGTATACAATCACTGTGAGAAACTGTATTTATAGCTATTGCAAAAATTGTGTATTTGTGTCTTTCACATTGTTGCATAGTTAAAATGTATGTATACATGTATAAAAGTATAGTGCCCTAAAAGTATAGTGCCCTTTAGATTTGGGAAGCAAGACAGCTGTAAGTCTTTTGCATAGGAGTCTGGGAAGAAAGCTGCTCAGGGAAAGACGATGCATGTGAAATAAAATACTCCCAGAATGCAGAAAAAATAATATATTTTTATGATTTAGTTATCAGTAAATTGCAAAACAGGTAAGGCCACATTTGACCCTGGTTAATAATAATAATAATAATAATAATAATAATATATTATTATTATTATTATTATTATTATTATTATTATTATTATTATTTCTACCCCACCCATCTGGCTGGGTCTCCCCAGCCACTCTGGGCGGCTTCCATCAAATATTAAAATACATTTAAAATATCACAGTTTAAAAACTTCCCTAAACAGGGCTGCCTTCAGGTATTTTCTGAATGTCAGGTAGTTGTTTATACCCTTGACTTCTGATGGGAGGGCGTTCCACAGGGCGGGCGCCACTACCAAGAAGGCCCTCTGCCTGGTTCCCTGTAGTTTTGCTTCTCGCAGTGAGGGAACCGACAGAAGGCCCTCGGTGCTGGATCTCAGTGTCCGGGCTGAATGATGGGGGTGGAGACGCTCCTTCAGGTATACAGGACCGAGGTTAGTCATCAACAGCCTTGTCTGGATTTAGCTGTAAAAATACAGGTAATTATAAACTGGTTTAATGCTTTAATAGTCCTTTTATTTTATTGATCTAGATATTTAAAATTCCTTAGGGCTCAGCACAGATGTAAACATACTGAATTAAGAAGATATGCAAAAAATACCCCAGACATAACAACACACAAAACTAAACAATAAGTTCTCAACTATAACAAATCTTGCAAACATCAGCCCAGTTGATGAGGTCCTACCTAAGGGTTCTGTAATAGAGGTTGCAATGGTTCAGCTGCTTTGCATGCAGATGGTCCCAGGTTCAGTCCCTGGCGTCTTCTGCTGAAAGGATCACATGGCATATGAAGGGAAAGATCTCTTCATGAGACCCTGGAGAGTTGTTGTTGTTGTTGTTGTTCAGTCGTTCAGTCGTGTCTGACTCTTCGTGACCCCATGGACCAGAGCACGCCAGGCATGCCTATCCCCCACTGCCTCCCGCAGTTTGGCCAAACTCATGCCAGTCGCTTCGAGAACACTGTCCAACCATCTCATCCTTTGTCGTCCCCTTCTCCTTGTGCCCTCCATCTTTCCCAACACCAGGGTCTTTTCTAGGGAGTCTTCTCTTCTCATGGGGTGGCCAAAGTACTGGAGCCTCAACTTCAGGATCTGTCCTTCCAGTGAGCACTCAGGGCTGATTTCTTTAAGGATGGATAAGTTTGATTTTTTTGCAGTCCATGGGACTCTCAAGAGTCTCCTCCAGCACCATAATTCAAAAGCATCAATTCTTCAGCGATCAGCCTTCTTTATGGTCCAGCTCTCACTTCCGTACATTACTACTGGGAAAACCATAGCTTTAACTATATGGACCTTTGTCGGCAAGGTGATGTCTCTGCTTTTTAAGATGCTGTCTAGGTTTGTCATCGCTTTCCTCCCAAGAAGCAGGCGTCTTCTAATTTCGTGACTGCTGTCACCATCTGCAGTGATCATGGAGCCCAAGAAAGGAAAATCTCTCACTGCCTCCATTTCTTCCCCTTCTATTTGCCAGGAGGTGATGGGACCAGTGACCATGATCTTAGTTTTTTTTATGTTGAGCTTCAGACCATATTTTGCACTCTCCTCTTTCACCCTCATTAAAAGGTTCTTTAATTCCTCCTCACTTTCTGCCATCAAGGTAGTATCATCAGCATATCTGAGGTTGTTGATATTTCTTCCAGCAATCTTAATTCTGGCTTGGGATTCATCCAGTCCAGCCTTTCGCATGATGAATTCGTACTCCTTTCCCTATTTTGAACCAATCAGTTGTTCCATATCCAGTTCTAACTGTAGCTTCTTGTCCCACATAGAGATTTCTCAGGAGACAAATGAAGTGATCGGCACTCCCATTTCTTTAAGAGCTTGCCATAGTTTGCTGTGGTCGACAGCAGAGGTTACCTATCTCTTGGGTTGCTAAAGAGAGGCAGCACTGGGAAGATATTTCCGCATCTCACACCTGCAAGGAAACACAGCCTTTAGCCAGAATAGCCAACTGAAAGCTCCTGATTCAGGGGCAATAAGCCCCTGGATGCCACATGCTGTGGGCAACTGTTGCCGATATCCCCTGCTCTTAAGCACCCCACAGGCTTCTGGTTCGACACTGTGGGAAGCTCTGAACTAGCTGGACCTTTGGTCTGACCCAGCAGGGCTTCTCTTCTTAAGGCACGCCAGGAGGGAGCAGTGAGCACAATTTCCTCCTCCTTTCTTACCTTCTTTAGTTTTCAGGATCAGAGAACCGGGTCATCTGCAGGAGAGACTCTCCGGAGCGACTCCAGGTGGGAGCGCACCTCTTTCGGATTTCCTGAGAATTCTCTTCCCGCCCACGCCGCTCCATAGGCGGCTTGCTTCGCTCGTGGTGCTGAAGGGACAGCTCCCCGCCGAGCTCCCGAAGCGCTTCCCCAACAGGGTTGCGGAAGGGGCGGACAGCTCCCCGGGGAAAGGAGGGCTCCCCACGGAGCCCGGGCGGGAGGGTGGGCTGCCGGTAGTAGCGTCTGTGCTGCTAACGGGGACTCTCTGAGCGCCTTTGCTGTTCACACCGCGGCGGCTAGAGGGGGTGGAGAGAGGGAGATCAGGCGGGGAGGGGGGGGAGCAGCAGCTGGCCCGGGGGCTTCGCGGCGCACAGGGCTGGCTGGTGCTGAAGGAACAGCAGCTTCCGCTCCGCTCCAGGCTTTCAGGTAAATATGGGAACGGCGGGGAGGACCCATCCAGGCAGCGAGCAAGGGGACTTCAAGGTGAATTCAACGCTCCTTGCCAGACAGATAGCCAGACGGAGCTGACTCGGGAAGTGGAGACTCCTGGCAGGTCCCTCGCCAAGTCACCCGCCCGCAGGGCTGGAGCACAGAAAAGTTCCCACCGGCGACCGTCAGATCCGGGGAGCGGACAGAGTTCCTCGCCTCTCCACAACGAAGGCAGCCCCTAAGTTCGCCTTCACCATGGACAGAGGCAAGGGGCGGCCACTGGAGAACCGGCTGGGGCGCCAGGGCGCCTTGTTAGCAATAGCAATGTTCTCCAACATTTGAAGTACGTGTGTCGTACATGGATTTGTTTTGGAAGAGAAAGCCAAGCGTGGAGAACTGGGTGAGGAAGGCGGGGTGGAGAGGGAAAGTGAAGGGGTGTGTGTGTGTGTGTGTGTGTGTGTGGCGAGGGGGAGGTAGACTTGTAGGAACACCTCCCTGTTTGGGTGTCTGAGCCCCCGCGTTCTTTAAGGTGGGTGGCTGCTTGGGGAGTGGATGTCGGCTTGCTTCGTTCTGCGATGCGCCTTGACGGAGCAGCGATGCTAGACAGGCTGAATGCCACAGACAGAGTTCCTTGCTGGCGCACCGCTGGCGGCTGGTGCCCGGCAGCACTTAAGCAGCTGTTTGGAGCATTTCCTGATGATGCCCATGTCAGGGCAACAGCCGCCGCGGTAATCTGCGGATTTGTGGCTTTCCAGGCGAAATTAGAGCATCGTTTTTGATCCGTATTGCAGCGGATTAGGACCGCCACCCGGATCCTCGCCTCCCCGCTATCTAATTAATAGCGCATAATAAAATAATAACGGCGCCCTGCATGGAAGAAGAGGAACTCCTGAATTGCAGGGCGAACCTCGGCAGGTCTGCTCAGCACACACACGCAAGAATCGTCCTCGGAGTTCAAGAGGACTCGCTACCCGGCGAGGGTGTCTTGCAGCCTTCCAGAACAGGGGGCCACGAGGAGCAGAGAGAGCTGGGTGGCGATGCAACCGGCAGGCAGACAGATAGGCAGGCTGGCAGGCAGGCAAGCAAGAGGCAGGCAACTTGAGAGAGACACTCCAGGGACTGCGGCCCCTGGCATCTCAGTGGCAATGCTGCCCGCCAGAGGCAGGGCCCTGGAGCCAGACCTGAGGCTCAGCGATGGAGAGCGAACCTTTGAGTTTGTCGTCCTGTGCACCGCTGAGCAGAGCTAGGAGGTGAAATGTGTGGGGAGTGTTTGTGAGAGATTCCACTGGGGAAGGGAGCAGGTTGGGAGGGACAAAGAGCCAAGGAGACCTGTGAGGAGGTGCTTCTTTTTCTCCAGCATCGGGGCGGGGGGGAGGAGGGGGGAATGGGGAATCCTTGTGTGCATGGGAAAGTGCAAGTCCACTGGCTAGGCTGGTGACCACTTGCGCTCTCTCTCTCTCTCTCTCTCTCTCTCTCTCTCTCTCTCCCTCCCTCCCTCCCTCCCTCCCTCTCCTCTTGCTCCCCGTTGCAGGAATGTAATCCACAATGCTAGTCCTCAGGTTCCTCAATGTGGTCGCTCCTGCCTACTTCCTGTGCATCTCCTGTGTGACCTTCGTCCTCCAGCTCTTCCTCTTCATCCCCAGCATGTTCAAAGACCCTTCCGCCGCCCCGCTCTTCTGCTCCTCCGCTTTGCTGCACGGCGCCCTCTTCCTCTTCCTCTCCGCCAACGCGCTGGGCAACTACATCCTGGTGATCCAGAACACCCCGGAGGACCTGAGCAAGGGCCTGAACTGGGTCGGAGAAGGAGGAGGAGCCGATGGGGTGGCCCCCAACTGGTCCGATGGGAGCTGCCCCCCTGGCTCGGCCTTACCCAACACCCACTTCTGTAGACTGTGTGCCCGGGTCACCCAAAGGCATGACCACCACTGTTTCTTCACAGGGAACTGCATTGGGAGCAGGAACATGAGGAACTTCGTCATGTTCTGCCTGTATACTGCTTTGGCTTGCCTGGATTCCTTGGTGGCAGGGGTGGCTTACATTTCCACTGTGCTCTCCACCTCCTTTGCCAACCCACTGGCATTCCTCACTCTCCTGCCTCAGTCCATCAGCCAGTTCTTCTCAGGTCAGTGTCTTCTCCTCTAGCAGAAGGGGTGATCTGTGGCTCCCTTCCCTCTCCCCCTCTCCCTGCCAACACTTCTTTATAAGACTTCCTTTCCCACAGCAGCTGTCCCTCCAGCATTGCCAGGAGCACGGGGGAGGGGGCTGTCTGTGCCTATGTGGGTTTCTTATGTTCCTTTGCCCATCTTTTGCTGTAATTGCTGGGGCTGATTATTGGAATAGCCAGCAAATAGAAAAGCCAGAGTGCTGTGCAAAGGCCACCTTGATACACAAAGGTTGGGGTCTGCTCCAGGTTACCGCCCAATGCTGTCTATGTATAATTGGATTGATTCTAAGAAAAGCACCCTGAAATGTCCTATGGGTGACTCAGTGTGGACCAGCCCAAGGCCATTGTCTGAAAGGTTTTGTACATGTTGGAAGACGGTGGAAGGAGCATTTCATTTTTGTATTATGTGACTACTGAGGGAAGTTAGTGTAGAGGCTTGCAAGAAAGGTTCCTTTTCCAGAATCCTATTTCCTCAGATACTCATTGGCTATCACCTGGACTTTGGTTCCTCCTGATCTGAACATCGTGTCCGTTCCTGTGAAAAGGACAGGAACTCGTTATGGAGAAAATTAATACAGTTAATAATTTAATACTTCATTTAGGCAGCAACCCTAATTAAGCCGGTCCTATTGAACCTTCAGATCAACACCACACGTTAAAAACATATCCAGCTCGCATTGAAAGCAAATGACTTTCCTCAAAACACCCTAAGAACTGTACTCGGCGAAGGGTATTAAGAATTGTAGCTCTGTTAGCAGTAAACCACAGTTCTTGTGATTCTCTGTGGGAAGTCCTGTGCTTTAAATGGACATTGGATGTGCTTTAAATGTGTGGTGTGGATCTGCCTTTATTAAAATGCATAGGATTGCACCACTAAGCTGCTACTCTAAACACACTTGCTAGGAGTAAGTCCCATTGCTGAAGAAGCATGCATAGGATTGCACTGTCATTGCCTCCTAGTGGAGGTAGACAAAAAGCAGATTTGATGCGAGGCACCCTGCTACATCCCACTTGCATTTGAAATGTGATTCAGATTCTGACCTTTCTGGTCAAGATCAAGCAGGCCTCATCATCATGCTGTTTTTCTTTTTCTCCACACCTCCGTTTGTGCCCAGTTTCTGGTTTTCCCTCCTTGTATTTATCAATTTCCACCCCTACTGCTCTCACTTCTGAAATTCAAGAACCATACAAAAGATCATTAAAATGAGAAACACACACACACTAAAGCCAGCCCAATATATTTTGCTGCCTGAGGCATAATAGTAAATGCCACCTCTCAAGTTAAGATGAACAGTACCCAAGGCTAGTCAAGTTACGCTGATCCCTGAAGCAGAAAATCTCACAAGTAACTTTTCTCTATGCTGGTAGGGGAAAAAATGCAACACTTTAAATAACAAGTTGCTGCCTTTTTTTTGACACCCAAGATCTGCTGCCTGAGGTAGCTGCCTCACTTTGCCTAATGGTAGGGCTGGGGTCGTGGGCACACACACAGATGGATTCAGTTCCGAAAGTGATTTTTCCCACCCAACAGGCTTGCTGTCTGAATGCATTGTGTTTCCAGAGTTTATAGACTGAACGACTTACAAGGAAGCATTAATATCCCTTCCTGCTGCTAACATTGTAGAACCAGGGAAGGATTGGGAAAAGGTCAGGGGTGTATATATTGGCTTTGAGATTATCCACGGGCTTGTTGACTCTAGTCTGTTCTTTATTGTTTATAATGACTGAGGCTAAATGAACCCAGTTTATTCTTTAGATAAAAGGATAAATTTGTATGGCTGATAAGCAGACAAATGCCAGTTTACTCAGATGGTAGTGTGAAGGTAGACCTTCATTGCGATATTATTTTAAGCTGGTGTCTGAGAAGAGTGGGGTTGTTTTTTTATGTAAAAATAATATTGTTGGATCAATTTCTTAAGCTGACAGCTTGCCAAGTTCATTCTGATGTTTGGACTCTGCCCAGCATTTATAAACTGGAAAGGGAGAAGAAGAGGAAAGGCCACTGCAGTAGGGTGCTTTGTTGTGAATCCTTGATTCCATCGCCTATTCCCCACCAGTCCTCCCATGAGCTAAGGCACGAGTTCCAACGTGAGTTGCAAAATGGAAGAAAGGCGGGAACATATATGTAACAAATAAAATAAAACTAAATGGTGATAAAGAGTATCTCTCTTTGTTGTAGAAGTGCTGCCCCACGATAGTCCTGTTACAGGAAGCCTCACCATGCATTCTCAATCTACTTGCATGATTTATGGGGATGTTTATTTTAAGGCATTGATGTATCACCCCCAAGGGCTTAGTAACATGAAGGGCGAATGAAGAGAGAGAAATTCTGCCATGGGCTACCATCTTGCCTGTGGCACTGTGCCCCAAATTATTATTATTATTATTATTATTATTATTATTATTATTATTTATGCTATATAGGCGCTTCCATCACAAAATAACCTTCCTGAAATGAGCAACTATGGCCAGAGGTGTTACACCTTAGGTGGCCTGGGATGGATTTCAAAACTGGATTGGTATGCAAAATCATTATCGTGCTTCAGCATTCATTAATTCATTCAGGCAGCCTTCCCATTTCTAGACCTCCCATTCAACTGTCCTCCGGGCAGTTTACAAAAATCAATAGAATACACAAACGCAATTCAATCAATAAAACAATCTCAATACAAATGACATAAAGACTCAGAACCCAACATAAAACAGATTCAAGATAGCATAGAAATGGAGCAGCATAGAATCATTATAAACACCAGCCTAAAAAGCCAGCAAAGGGAAAACATTTGGTCCCTAGATTTCAATGCTCTAAAACCTACAACTGAATTTAAATTCTATTTCTGACATGGTTAGGTTACAGCAATAGCGTTGTCATCATATCACCTCATGTCCATCTGGAAGAAAATTAAGACATTCAGGTGGTGAAATGTGGGGGAGCTGAGTTAGCCTGCCTGCTTCACACTCAGCTTTTGCAAACTTTGCTCAGAATGAATAATCAAAATAACAACCTCAGCTGTTTTACTGTATTTGCTTGCTTCAAGAAGGAGATTAAGAAACCATATGTGTTTTTAAGCAAGTGGCTTACGGGAGAATTTCAATTAGAAGCGGCAACAAAGAAATTGCCAATTTTCCCTCTGCAAATGTTAGAAATGCGACCCCTGAAATGAAGCTTGCAGCCTTTTCTGGGAGAAAATGTCTCAGCACATCTCCTGCTACAGCCTGAGCATTGAAAGGAGATAGCACAGGCGTTCAATTAATGTCTGCCTCCAGACCCCTTACCCACTGTTTCAAATCCATCTCACAGTAGAAAAATGACATATGTCTGGGGTTTTTTGCTTTCCAAAGGAGCCTGGTCTCTCTTTCACTATTTAGTGTTCATGATGCCTTCCTGCAACTAATGGGACCTGACAAGGATGGAAGGATGACACTGCATTTAGAAAGCAATGTTGAACAGATCCCCTTAACATCTCTTTCAAGTTTAGAGAAGACTCTTGGAATAACCAGCTGCCACCGTCTCCTTATACTGTAACAAGCTGTCATGGGGGTTCACTACAATGTGGTGGGAGAGAATCTCTGTCTTTCTCCCTCGCCGCCATATTGGAGAGTTAACTGATGAAATGGATGAGCAGCAAATTCAGGGCAGATAAAAGAAAGTGATGGTGGCCATTAGCTTAAATGGCTTTTAAAGTAAAGATTAGACTATTTCCTAAAGCAGGGGTGAGAAACTTGTTGCTGGGCTACAACTCCCATCATCCTTGACCATTGGTCATGGTGGCTGGGCTGATGGGAGTTGGAGTTCATCTGGAGGACTGCAGTTTCCCCACCCTTGTCACCATGGAGAATAAGTCTATCAATGCATTTGTGAATGGGCAGTGAGATTCATGTGATAACCCCAGCCTGGATTGAGCAGGAGATCTAAATGCTGATTTGCAAATGTGTTTGGCTGAACACACTTAGGATGGTATGCAACTAACTTATTCACAGTTGTTGACATCCATCTGCCTTGGGAGACAATGCAGGAGTGTGCCTTTGGGGTTGGTCAGGCTGTTGGAAGGTTGCAGAGCCTGCTGTGGCTGTAGAGACCGATACAGGAGAGACATGTTTTGCTGCAGGTGGGGCAGATGAAGGTGTCCGGTTGTGCTGCTGCAGATGCACCAGGGTGCTTCTTCTCTCTGCACTCCTCCTAGCAAGCCATTCCTCCTCCAGTCACTGCTATGGATACATGACCTGACTGTGTGTCTCCAGGCACTGCGGTCGTCTGCAAGGGATTCCCACATGGCAGGGTTGATTGTTGCCAGCCTTCCTGTCATGTCTGCAGCATTGGTCTGCCAATGGACCTGGTGCCTGAAGCCGGCTCCCCATAGAGCACTCAGAGTAGACCCACTGAAATTAATGAACAAGGTTAGGTATTAATTTAAATGGCCTGTGCTGAGTAAAGGTTAGCTGGATTCCACTCTTACAGTCCTCCCCATGAGCATGGAGCCACTGCCTGTCCATGGATCCAGTTTAAGAACTGCTGAATAGGGGTCATGTTCAGAAGCAATAAAGCCCTTAATATGAGATGTAGAAGAGAATCAGCAGTGGAGACCTATTGCCATCACACTCCGTTTGCAGCATTCCCATTGTTTACAAGCTGGCTCCTGTTGAAAATAGGCTGATGGATTAGATCAGGGGTCAGCAAGGTGTACCTTGACTGGGCCAGTTCACTCCTCCGGAGATTGCTCTGTGGGCTGGATCACGTCTGCGCAGACGCAATTTCCGTCGCTGCCGAAGCGAGTCCCCTCTCGATGCTGCACCGGTTTAGCGCAGTGCGTGGGGACTACCTGACCAGGTGGCTCGGATCGGGGGCAGCTTGTGGGCTTTTTAAATGACACCCGTGGGCCGCTTGTGGCCCATAGGCCGCAGGTTGCTGACCCCTGGATTAGATGTTGCCCCTTTCTGGTGAGGTGGAGGAGAAGGAAGAAGAATGAAGGTGTGGGATGCAATTTGTTGCTGCTTCGTTAGGGTCTCTCTGACCCCGGCACAGCCAGCCACATGGTTAAGTTAAGCACAGCTTTAATTCCTGGCTGCGCTACCTAGCCTGTCATTTGTCCCTTCCTGCTTGAATTTCTCTCCCCCCACTCTGCATTTTACTGCACTTTATAATAATGATTAGGAGATTACAGTGGTACCTCGGGTTACAGACGCTTCAGGTTACAGACTCTGCTAACCCAGAAATAACGCTTCAAGTTAAGAACTTTGCTTCAGGATGAGAACAGAAATCGTGCGGCGGCGGCAGGAGGCCCCATTAGCAAAAAGTGGTACCTCAGGTTAAGAACAGTTTCAGTTTAAGAACGACCTCCAGAACGAATTAAGTTCTTAACTCGAGGTACCACTGTATTGCCTTGTTTTTGCCCTTATTTTTATTATGTATTTTGTGTGGGTTTTTAAAATGTATTTTACGTTGTGGACTGCTCTGAGATCTACAGATGAAGGGTGGTATACAAAATAAATAAATAAATAAATAAATAAATAAATAAATAATAGTCTGAGCCATCAAAGCACTAAAGGAGGTGGAGAAAAGGTGGGAGTTGTTGTTGTTGTTGTTTTCTTATGTCAAGCTAATGTTCTGTTTGACCCATCTAGGAACTCATAAGAACCTGGGGTTTATTTTGAAAGAACAGCTTTGGCCATTGCTTTGATAAGGGGCCAATGGGAACCGGAGGACCCACTGAGTATCTTATACAGTGGTACCTTGGTTTACGAGGTTAATCCGTTCCTGAAATCTGTTCTTAAACCGAATCTGTTCTTAAACTGAGGTGTGCTTCCCCTAATGAGGCCTCCCACCGCTGGTGCCCTTCCACCATTTGGTTTCTGTTTGTAGACCGAGTTAAAGTTCGCAAACCGGAACACTACTTCCGGTTTTGCAGAGTTTCTAAATGGAATCATTCGCAAACAGGGCTGTTCTTAAACCAAGGTACCACTGTACCTAGAACACTGGAACAACCAAGCCATAACCCTTCCGGTCTTACCAGGAAATTAGCTTTCCTGATGAGACCAGAAGAATTTTGACTTGGTTATGCTTTGCTTAGTATGGTTCTCTCTATTGACTTTTATAGTCAAATGGTTGGATGAAAATAATTCTGATCTTTCCTACTGACCTCTTGGCAATATCTCCTTCAATCTGAGATAGTAACATTACAAATGTCTTTTACAGAACCCCGAAGGAATTACTTACCGAGGTTTGATCATTATATAAATACCTTGATAAATGTTACAGAAAATTCTTTAAACAGCATCAAGGATTACATAGTAGAAATATATCAGGAGATTTGAATAAAATGGACAGGCATGACAGGGTCATGTCCGTCCATTTTATTCAAATCTCCTGATATATTTGAGTTTTGTACATGTTTTCTGAGTATCCCTGAAGCAATTTAACTACAGGTAAATGCATTCCTGTTTAACTCATTGCCTAATTATCTAGCTGTTTGGGATGCTTCTTAGGCTATTTGGAGAAATGAGTTTGTTACATAGCTCTATGAGTCACTGAAGCCATTAAAACTAGCTAATAGTCTGCTCCAATTTTCTTCTCCATAGACATTATATCATATTTTAAAACAAACCATTATTTTCCTCCGATTTTCATACCATTAAAGTAAGGGGGAATACCTAGCAGTAGCACCATTATTGGTAACACACAATATGAAACTCATTAACTATCAATAATTTAATGACAATCATCTATGGCTTAAATCAGAAGAATGGGTTTTTATCCTATCGCAGGCATTCAATGCCAGGATGTTTGTGTTATCACCCTGCTTTGTTACATACATTTAAGCTGCTCCACTGGCCCTTCTTTACAAGATTGTTTATTTCATTTAAATCATTTCTATATATTTTAAATGGCTTACAATTTAACTTAAAGCATCAAATAAAGAATGACAAGAGTATCAAAACATTACAGATGAAGGTCAAATAAAACACACTTTTGAAGCAGCAAGTTTAACAAGAAAACAAAATATTGAACATAAATGTTCAAATAACTTGAGCATAGTTTGGCTGGCTAAAGATATTTTCTTAAAGTTCAGTCTGTCACAATGTTACAAGCACATTCACAGATCCTCACTGTGCAAACCTTGGAAGATAAAGAGATGTACAGGAGGGCCTCATTAGTGGGTCTCTTAAAGCAGGCAGATTTATTGCAGGGGTGGGTTGTTGTTTTTAGGTTTGTAGTCTTGAGCCATTTTAAAGCAGGCATGGAGAACTTGTGGCCTTCCATATGTTGTTGGACTCCAACTGCTACCAACCCCAACCAGCATGGCCAATGATCGGGGTTGATGGAAGTTGCAGTTCAACCACAGCCAGGGCCAGAAGTTCCTCAGCCCTTCTTTAAAGATAATGACTAGGGTCTGGAATTATGACAAGGGGCCTATGCCCTTGATGGTACAATGTGAGAAGGTTTCTCGTCTTGCACCAAAAGGCTTCCTATCGTACTTCTGGTTTCCTGTGGCTTTGGTCAATTTGAGCAATGTGTGTAATTTAGCCCATTGAGTTCAACAGGATTAAGATGTGACTAGCTTTATGGGGCTTTTGAATGAATTCACATGATTAATGATAAATGAAAAGATTAAACCAGCTTTTCTTTTGAGGAAGGTGAATATATTTCTTGATCAAAGTAAA
Source organism: Lacerta agilis (assembly GCF_009819535.1). Lineage (NCBI taxonomy): Eukaryota > Metazoa > Chordata > Lepidosauria > Squamata > Lacertidae > Lacerta > Lacerta agilis. The sequence continues at coordinate 28,224,720 of NC_046312.1, forward strand.
TATATTCAAGGGTTTGGAAAAAAAAAGAGAGACACAAATTGGCTCTGTCCTGATTCTATCTATTCCAGTATTATTCCAGAGAGGTATCTGTGCTAGTTTGTAGCTCAAAAAGAGAAAATATTAAAAGCTCATGGCACCTTAAAAGACTAACAGATTTCTTGTGGTATAAATGCTTGTGGAGCCAGCCCATTTCATCCTTATAAGATATAAGATATTAGTTACAGGGAAGGGGGAAATTGTAAACAGTGAATTCAAAGGCAACATTGGCCTTTGTCCCTCTTTCTTTACCTCCTTCCTGTGATGCTCTCTCTCTCTCTCTCTCCCCCCCCTGCCTCCTCCCAAAGGCTTGCACAGCTGTTTATTGCAGCAGCCTTGGATATAAGCTCTGCTGGTGAATAGCGCCTCTGGGAGGCACCACTCTTTGGGGCAGGGGGGGGCAGTTCAGAGACCAGGGACGGCAGCAGAAGCTGCCCGGAGGGAACACTCCACAAGGGAGGGTGTTCGAAAAAGGGTGAGGCAAGGGGTGACATAACTGGGCTCCTGAGTCCCACAGGGGTGCCCCAGTAAGTAAGTAGTTGGTTAAGGAAGCTGTGAACTCAAAAAGGTTGAAAACCTCTGATCTACAACAAGACAAAAAAAACTACAGAGCTGGAAGGGACCCTGGGAGTCACTTAGTCCAACCCCCTGCAATGTAGGAATCTCAACACATGGTTCCCCGTCCAATTTGAAACCTTACTTGATCCTGCTTAGCTTTGCAAATGTGCTAGCAGATTTATTGCTGCACCACTTTCACCCCTATTCAGGTAATCCCAGACAGAATCAAAATTCTCAGTAAGTTCCAATTCAGTATTTCGGAACAGGAGCCGCCCCTTGAAATCCCCTAGTAGGAGAATCACAACTTTCAGGACAGCAGCAGAGTGAGTGCCCCGGGAGAACTGAAAGAAGAGTTGCGTTATTAAGTGAGAAGGAAGCCTGTGTAGGCAATAAACAAAGGTCAAGAATAAGGTTGCATGGGTTCAGTGCAAAGTGTTAGGTTTATAATGAAGCTGTTCTGGTGAGGCTGGTTCGGAATGCAGAGAATATAAGCAGATGGGAAAGATCAGTTAGCTGCTGACTTCTACAGGCAGAGCAGGCAACAAAGGTCCATTTCTTTTGGCTAACGTCCCAATGGTTCAATATTACATGTGCCAAATGTCTCTGGATCCAATCCTGGTCTAGCCTACATACATAGGAGGGGTAGGATTAATATATCAACCTCAAACTGTCAGTGTTTGGCACATCTGACAACATGGTTGATTTCCAAAGAGAGGAATTAAGCACAATAACATTGAAAGCCTCCTGCTTTCTTACAGCTTCATATGGAATGGAGCTCCTGCTCTCAAAGTCATATGACAACACATTTCCTATCTGAATTCTTCCTAGAAGGCTCATTTTGGTGCATTGTTTTATCTTATCTCCTGACATTTAGACTAATGACTGCGATGTTGTTTATATTCTGCAGAATTTTCCATTCTGACCCTGTCACTAAGAATTAGCCGCAATGTAAACTACTCTAAAGAAATGTTGGATTTTAACTCCACTCGCCCCCCCCCCACTTGATACTGCAATTAAGGAGCTGCTGAAAAAAAGACAACTGAATATTTATTTAACCATGCAATCTTATGTATGCCAATCTACTTGGAAGTTGGTCCTACTTTGTTCAGTGAGGCTTATTCCCTAGGAAGTATGGTTCCAGCCTTAGTCCTGCATCTTCCTCCCCTTGATTCTGTTTAATTGTAAAGTAAAACTTCTACATTTGCCACATTTCACCTCTGCTTGCTGTACTGCGAAAGAACTGAAATCAGAAGAACCTACCTCATACTGAGGCAAACTAATGGCCTACCTGGTTCAGTTCTGTCAACACTGACTGGCAGCAGCTCTTCAGATGTCCAGACCAGGGACATTCCCAGACTAGTATCCCAGGAGATACTGGGGATTCTACCTGGGACCTGCAAATGTTCTGCTATTGAGCTTCTTCTAGCTCTTGGCAGCTGAAAATCTACTTCTAAGCACTAGCTACAGATTAAGCCACTAACTGCAAACAAGCTGCGTTGGCTTCAGGTTTTGGAGGGGGTAGGGAGCTCTGGCAAGATCCCCTCAGGGACACCCTGCTCCTTGTCACTGTCATCACGTCCTCTTGGCCCAATGGACAGAGTGAAGCCAGTGGAAACTGCAGTTCCATCTCCTTGCTGTTGGCATTGCTTGCAGGCTTGGAGAGAGCAGTTAGCAAGAGTGATGGAAGGGTGAGATGGGGAGCAGAAGCCTGGGGGAGCTTTGGGGTGCAGCCATGAATTCCCTGCTAGGCTCTAGGCCTTGGCAGGTGTCAAAAAAGACCTACCTTGAGTATTGGCCTTCCACACCAAACTTCCTTTGGGCACTCTGCCAACTGCCTCCAGTATAAAAGTATTATTATTATTATTATTATTATTATTATTATTATTATTATTAACATTATTTATTGAATTTATATACCGCCCTATATCCGGGGGTCTTAGGGCGGTTCACAGAATAAAATCAAGATATAAAACCACAAAATACCTAATAAAAATTAAAATAACAACCCAATAGCCCCCCCACACACATTTTAAAAGGGCATAGGATGTAAATCGGATCAACCAAAAGCCTGGTTAAAAAGAAAGGTTTTTGCCTGGCACCTAAAGGTGCATAATGAAGGCACCAAGCGAACTTCCCTGGGGAGAGCATTCCACAGACAGGGAGCCACTGCAGAGAAGGCCCGTTCTCATGGCCTCAGAAGATGGTCTGGTAGGTTCATATGGAAAGGGGCGGTCCTTGAGGTATTGTGGTCCTGAGCCGTTTAAGTACGTGTGCCAATTTGTTTTCTGGGCCAAATGAAAGGTGTTCCCATTGGTGTTTAAAGGCCTAAATGACTCTGACCCCAAATATCCGAAAGGCCACCTCCTTTCCTACAGACCTTCTCAAGCATTAAGATTAGCAGAGAGGTTCTTTTTATACTTCCACCACCCTCAGAAATGTGGGGGGAAAGCAGCTCAGGGATTTTTTTCTGCAAAATTTGTCAGGCATCCGTCACCTAATGTCATAATGATATCGGCTAACTTGGTAGGTGGGTTGTCCTTACCACCTTTCGATTCTGGTCACAGGAAGCGGGGGAAATTAGGAATCCCCAGCCCCACCTTAAATTTTGGGACTACCTCCCCTAAGAGATGAGCCCGTCATTTTCATAACTGGTTCACGTTGGAGACGCACCTCTTTACCCTGACCTTTGATAGTTAGGGTATTTGTGTAGAACCCACCTCTTCTGGTTTTGTTTTGTTTTAAATTGATACTGTAAACCCTTTGCTTCTTCATATAATTTTTGTTTTCATTTTTAAACTGTATGATTATATCATCATAATGTGTCCTGGGGACTTACAGTGAACGTAAGGTAAGAAGTCTCACAGACAGACAAACCCCATATAAAATGTCCTGCAGGGAACATCCAAAGAGCTCTCATTTTTAAGGGCCAGTCACATCTTCGCATCACTTCAGATCAGTTTAGTTCAAGCGTGGCTGCGGCACCTCAGACTGTGGCTGCGCACATGTCATGGGTTTAAAGCACAGGACTTCCCCCCAAAGAATCCTGCAAACTGTGGTTTGTGAAGAGTGCTCAGAATTGTAGGTATGGTAAATGACAGTTCTCAGGACTGTTTGGGGAAGTTGTGTGCTTTAAAGCTATGGTGCCTACATAGCCTGTGTTAGTCTGACCATTCTGGTCCATACGACGGGTGCGGCTTGAGTGTGTGCATGCTGTTCACTCTCCCAGTGACTGTGGGAGGGAATAGGCTTGCCTTTCCCTTGGATGCCTTCCATGCTCTTGGTTCTGCACTCAAACCCCCATCTAGGAGGCTGGAGAGCTGCCACTGGAATGTGTTTAAAATGTGGACAAACCATATTCTCTGTTCCAGGATGGACAGATATCATCACACTATGAGTGCATAAGGAAAGTGTTATGTACTGAGCTGAATCCTAGAACAATAGGATCCAGAATGCAGCAGTCTGATTGGTCCGCAGGAGCCACCCAATCCAGCTCCAGGTAGAAGTGAATCAGCGACCTGATTGGCCTGCAAGTGCAGCCAATCAGGCTCCTGGAGCAAGTGAATCTTCAGTCTGATTGGCCTACAGGAGTAGCCCAGAATTAGCCAGTCACGTGGGGCCCATTGTGTAAATAATGTATATACAGCAGACGTTTTGGGGAAAATATTCATTCCTTGCTACTATGAGCTGAATAAAGAGCATGAAATTCACACTTGGCTCCGAGTATATTTCAGAAAGCCTGCTGGATCAGGCCAATAGCCAATGTGGTCCAGCACCCTGTTCTCACAGTGGCCAACTGGGAAACCCCACGAGCAGAACCCGAGTTCAAAACCACTCTACCTCCCTGTAGTTTCTAGCAGTTGGTATTCAGAAGCATCACTGCCTCTGACCATGCAGTTGGAGCATAGCCGTCATGGTTAGTAGCCCTTGATACCCTCAAGGAATTTATCCAATCCCATTTCAAAGCCATCCAAGATGGTGGCCATCCCTCCCTCCCATGGCAGTGAGTTCCATAGCTTAACGATGCTCCGTGTGAAGATGTACTTTCTTTTATCTGTCCCAAATCTCCCAACATTTTCTCTTCCTTTCCCCTTTGGGTCTGCAGGAGCTCTGCTAAGCTCGGAAATGTTTGTCATCCTCATGCTATACCTCTGGCTGGGGATTGGACTCGCCTGCGCCGGCTTCTGCTGCCACCAAATGCTGCTGATCTTGCGAGGGCAAACGCGGTACCAGGTGCGGAAGGGGGTGGCGGCACGAGCCCGTCCTTGGAAGAAGAACCTGGAAGAGGTCTTTGGGAAGAGGTGGCTGCTCGGACTGCTCATCCCCGTGCTCAACGTAGGAAGCGACTATCACAGGCAGAAGGAGAAGTGACGCCGCCCGGCACGCAGGTGCGCATGCGCACACATACATGCACATGCGTGGGCCATAATGGAGTTGCGGCACTTTGAGGCACTTCTCTTTCCCTCCCCACTTCTCAGCCTTGCCACCTACAGGAAGGGAGGCAACTATCAAGCTAGCTGGGCTGATTCTGTATTTTAGAAGGGGGAATTGTTGCCCGTGTTATATGTGAAGCTACAGCAGTAATCTCCGGGTTGCTAAAAGCGTTCATCAGACCCACCCTTGGGACACTGAATCATTTTCTCACTGTGCCCCTTCTCACAATCTTCTCCCTTCCCACCTTGCCTTTCATGCTTAACTTGCCGTAGGAGTAGCAACAACAACATCCCCCACCATCTCAAGGTAGTCTGCGTTGCTCTGAGTAGGCTGTAAGCACAGCAGAGACTCCTGTGGGATTTGCCCAATCTGTTACTTGAAAGCTGCTTTTTGTGTGTGTGTGTGTGTGTGCAGTTTTTCAACTGACCCCAATATAGCAAGGAGCCGGTTTCACAAGAACAGCAGAGTGTGGTTGGTGAAGCACTTTAAGGTGCAAGGAATGACAACTGCTGGGAAGGCAGATGGTATATGCCTGCACACTTCAGAGATGACAAGCATTTCCCTGCCCACTTCCTTGTTGCTCCCCTCCATTCCAGCATCCAGGAACGATGGTTAACAGCCCGAGTATGTGGCCTGCCAGGGTAGCAGGTCTGCTGGCTGATTTTTTTTTAAGGGAATGAGGTTCGTTTTCAACCCACTTGCCCTGATCCCTGACACATAGCGCTGTTCAAAAACCCACCTGGCCACAAGGATGAGGAAACAAGCTTATTTGGGTTGAGCACAATGGCAGCAGGGAGAGCAGGCAAGTGTATGTGAATGGAGCAAATGAATGTATGAAGACATTAAAGTTCTGGACTGTCTTATACTGAGGCAGAGCACCAGTCCACTGAGCCCACAATTGTCTGACTTACAGGGGCTCTACATGGTTGTAAAAAGAAGTATTTTCTAAGCTCAATCCGTTAACTCACAAGTTGGCAACCCACAGCTTGGTGCCGACAAACGGGCATCCACCTCCTCTTTAAGAGGAAAAGATGGTGAGAGGGAAGCTGTGTACACATTACTGTGGCTCCTGTGCACTCTCAGTGCTGATGTTCAAAGCCTAGCGCACACGACCATTAGCCACAGTCCATATACATCCTGTACTTTCTGCCATTTAATGCCTTTCCTCCTTCCAATTTGAAAATGTAAGTTGCAGTTAAGCAGAGATGCATTGTACTTCAGCCATCTGTTGCACATGTGCAGAGGACAGCACATGCACAGAGCTTGGCTTCCTTGAATAGGAATTTGGAAGGTTTGCAGGTGTGGGAAAAGTCAGGAAATGGTGTGTACGGGGATGTAAACATGTGGCTTGAAATGCAGCAGGTGGAAACGACCCCGTTGTGTACATGCTCATGTAAGTTGTGTACATGCTCAGAAAATGAGGGGATGAGTGTTACTGGATGATGGACAGGTGTGTGAGTGCAAATGGAGGGATGGGTGAAAGGGAGAGAGAAGCGATGTCCCCCCACCCCACCTTTTGCTTTGGCCCAACCTCTCTCCACTAGTATGTGTCCCCCTGTGTATGTGTCCCTTCTGATGGAATGCAGCCTTTGACCCCCCCCCCCCGCCCCAAAGCTTACTCACCCATTTAATTGGAGATGGCAGGGGTTGAACTTAGGACCTTCAGCACCAAAGCTGTGTGCTTTGTCACTGGGCTATGGGCTCCTGCCTTCTCAAGGGACCTCTCACATGGAGGAATACCCTAAGACTGCATTGTTGCGTATGTGTGAGAGGGGAGTGAATGAGCAGAGGCTGGAGAAGAATGGGATGGTGTAGGTGGAGGGACTTATTTGAAAAGTGTGTTGTGTATGAGAATAAACAGGGGTTTCTTTTCAATCATGCTTATATTGGAATGAAAGAATCATAGCCTATGTACTTCTATGTGTATCCAGCCCTCCCCCATTCCATGTACAAAAGCCAACTAGAATGGCAGTGGAATCTTACTTCAACATTAGGAATGGAGGAGAAATTTGATTCAGTATGCATTTTAAACTGGATCTCTCAAATCCACACTTTCCAAAACAATATGTGAACTGAAACACAAGCTATCTTTTGAAATTTGCACTTATCTGAATTTTGGTTCTTCAACCAATGTTTACAAAAATGCATATTTTAGGAGACACATGCATAAAAATGAAGATATTGGTGAAAATAATGTGCGCAAATGCATTATGTTGGGGGAAAGTGCTTGTCAAAATGTGTACATTAATCAAAGTTGCTTATAAAAAAATGTGTTAAGAGAGTTTGCACTAAAATGCTGATGATTTTGAAAATTGCTTCCAAATGTGGAGGTCAGTTTAAGATGGGTAAAATGAGAAATGAAGAGAGCCAAAACTGGCATATCCCTATTCAACACTGGTGATGGAACAGAGTCACCCACTGCGCTATGGGGCAGTAAGCTAACCCTGAGGACACAAGTTCTTCCATAAGGAAATATCTGCTACCCATTCTGGCCGACTAATGTGCAATCTGCCTGACAAAAGGAAGAGCAGGAATGGTTGGCTAGCAGCTATAGCAGTACTCTTCCTCTTTCACCTTTGGTAAACCCATTTTGCAGCTTTTTAGTGGTGTTGCAAAAAAAAAAAACAAAAAAAAACAAACCAAAAAAATCACTGTGATCAATGAAATGTGTATGTACACCCAAGGCAACAGTGCCCGTCTTGCACCACTTTCAGCTTTCTTCAAAACTCCCATCAGTCTCCAACTTAAGAGGGCATGAGATGTAATTTTGCATGTGTCAGGGAGCAACCAAGTGAGATAGTGAACTGAATTATTGAAGGGAAGACTCTAAGTAGCAGCCCTTGAAGGCAGGCCCTCAAATTAGCACTTTGTAATAAATAATTCTTTCATGATTAATAGGGTGAAGAGTTCATACCATACATGGAAGATAAGAGACATTTCAAGGAACAAAACCGTTCAATCTCATTTTTCATTTCTATTTTTATCATCCTTCCACAGCCAAGCTCTGTTCCATATTGTTATTCTAATCATGACTGCCTCTTGGGCCACACCAACCTGTTCTGTCTTAAAACAGCCTCCCCCCAATCTAGCACCCATAATGTTTTGGGCTACAACTCCCATCAGACACAGTCAGCCACATAGTCCAAAACATCTGGAGGGCACCAGGTTGGGGAACGATGTCTTAGAATGATGCTTCTAGCAACATACTCATTCAATTCCATGGGGGCAATTAACTTAGTTTAGTCTAAACTGCAGCGATTAATCAGATCAGTAGAGAAGCTGACATACAACTTGGACATACACCCATTGTCCCTGTATCAGAACACTATAGTGGAAGGTGCCTTATTATTATTATTTTTTAAGGTAACAAAATCTGTCAGCCTGTTTCAGCTAAGCACATTTTATGCTGGTGCCCATATTGGATTTTGCAGACATTGAAAATCCATCACTTTTTCACAATTCAGAAATAGGTATTTGTGTTTCATTTATTTTTTAATTAGGAACTTGCATATTGAAAATGGAAATCTAAGCACATGCGCTAATGCTGAAATCTGCCCACAGAACAACCCCACAAACAAAATACATTTTACCTTTTCCCATATGCAAATTACCTATTTATTTTCTACAACTTGACCCCGCCCTTTTGGCACCTGTGCTTTAAAACGATAAAATCAACAACTGAAACAATTAAAGCAGAATAAACAGAGAAAATAAATGAGCAGCATTTAAAACCTAGCAGGAGCTCCGAAGTTAAAATTAGCACAGACTATTTATAAGGCCGGGGGCTGGGGGTGGGGATATTCAGCTGGTGCCAAAACAACACAAAGAGGAGTACCAGGAAAGTTTGCCTGGGAAGAGTGTTCAACAAAGAGGGCAGCCCCATTGAGAAGACTTTCTCCCCAGTCATCACCCAGCTCACCTCAGAGGGCAGAGGCACCTGGAAGAGTCAACATTTCCTCAACATTCAAGTTACGACAAGTGTCACATTTGTATTAGTAACATAAGGAAACCTTAATGCTGCTCTTGAGTTGGCCGGAAGGATCACAGTTAGCAATTGGTGCTGGATCTTTTCCTTTCACAACATGGTTGGTTCACATTTGGTGGAGAGATGAGGTCCAAGGAACTGTCCAAGTCACATTTCTCACATTTCCATTGACAATAAGCTTTGGCCATGTCCTTGTCATACAGCTTTGTAGTGCCAATATGCACACATAAGAAACAAATTAAATAAGCATATTCTGAAGAGGTGTTTTGACCTTGAGAACATCTCAGAAGAAGAAATTGCTAACAGGTTAGATAGATGGTAGCACACATAGAGAAGTGGCTTACTAAATAAGACATGTGCTTGCATGAAAACGCCTTTATTTACCTAGCTCTATCCTCTGCTGCATTTTCACACTTAACAATAAAATGTCTTGATTTTTTTTTAAATAAAAAAGTTTGCCTCTTCCGTGCTGTGAGCTTTAACTTCTCTTTTGGGAAATGGGGAGGAAGGACGAGGATGCTAGATTCTTAAACACCATAAACAAAAGAATTAGTTTCATTATTACATAAAATATTTCAAGTTAGCCTAGCAATTAGATTTCAGGTCAGTGTAAAAATAAGGCCAAAAAGGGTCACGCCACCATCATAAAATTTTAAACCATAAAATCGTAAAATGATGGAGCTTATTGATTTTCTCTTTCTGGTTCTACAATGTGTGTCTCTTGTGTAACTACTCTTGGCTTTTCATTTTGGACTCCTTAAATCTTTAATGCTAAATCTCTTATATAAGAAACAAAGATTCATGAACTACTGCATGCTACGTTTTCAGCATCAGGGAGTTCAGCCCTGGAAAGCTGAGGAACCTTAGGCTCTCCAGGTGTTTTTGGATTACAACCCTATCAGCTTCTGGCAAGATGGCCAGTGGTCAGGAATGATGAAAACTGGAGTCCAATAGCATCTGAAGGACCCCAGTTCCCTCTCCCCTGCTTGCTCATAAAGATCCTCTGGAGAGGCTCTCCTCCAGAAATTCTCCCATCAGCATGTGAATTGAGTTAGGCTGGGTAACAGGAAAGGACTGTCCCTGTGACCATATGCAGACTATAGAATTCCTGGTTAAGGGAGACCTTTGCTTGCTCTTTGATGGTCTTCTGTCACCTCGTGATGACCATTTTATTTTACCAGGCTTTTGGTAACACTGACACGCCATCTCCAGCTCCTTGAAAGATTCCATCAACAGTGTCTCCAAAAAAAATTATACCTCACTTGGGAAGACAGGCAAACTAATACCAGTGTACTGGAAGAAGCAAAGGTCACCAGTGTTGAAGCAATGATTCTTCAACATCAACTTCCTTGGACTGGTCATGTTGTTCAGATGCCTGAATATCGTCTTCCAAAGCAACTAGTCTATTCCAAACTTTAAAATGGAAACGTAATGCTGGTGGTCAACAAAAGAGGTTTAAAGACTCTCTCAAGGCAAATCTTAAAAAAATGTAGTATAAATGTAGTATAAATACTGACAACTGGGAAACACTGGCTTGCGAGCACTCCAATTGGAGAACAGCCTTTACCAAAGGTGTACTGTAATGGACTTTGAAGATGCTCGAAGCCAGGATGAAAGAGGGAAGCCAGCTAAGAGGAATGCACATTTGGCAAACCCTTACCATGATCAGCTGCCACCCGGAAACCTATGTTCCCACTGTGGAAGGAAAAGTGGATCTAGAATTAGCCTCCATTGTCACTTACGGACTCACTCTTAAGACCGTGTTCATGGAAGATAATCTTACTTGGCTACGAGTGATCACCAAAGGGGTGTGTGTGTGGGTGTGTGGGTGTATTTGATATATTGTTTTCAATTTGATCTTTTAAGCCATCTTAGGTGTTATTGTTGAAATAAGTGCTTATTTCCCTCACCACCAAATAATCACAGTCAACTCCCTGACAGACAGTCAGGTCTTGTAGCAGTGACCAGAGGAGGAATGACTGCTGGAGAAGCACAGAGAGATGAAACGCCATGGTGCATCTGCAGCAACACAACCAGACACTTTAATCTCTCCCAGTTACAACAAGACATGTCTCTCCTGTATTGGTCTGTACAGCCACAGCAAGTGCTGTAACCTTCCAACAGCTTGACTTCACCCCTAAAGGTACACTCCTCCATTGTTTCGAGACAGACGGATGCCAACAACAACTCCCATATATCTGCGGGGGGGGGGGATTAAATACCCCTGCCTTTGTTACCCTTACCAAAAAACTCACTGTTAATGTCCCGGCAAATACCTTCATTTAACCTACCCCACCCACCCCAACAAAGACTTCCCCAAGCTTTGTCTACAGTGAGTTCTCATATTCTCAAGGAAATCTTGCTGGAGGAAATGATAATATGATTATGTTTCACATCTAATCATCTGGAATGCAATGCCCCTTCTGGGATAGTTTGCCGTGACATTGTCTCCTTTTATATTCAAAAACCCAGAGCCGAGATTGTTGTTCTACCCTTGTGGAAGAGTGAATAAGCTTTTCTCTCAATGTACCTGTCCTTGGATATGGTCCCAATGCTCTGTTTTGTATCACTGCTGCCTTTTTTGTTTTCTTGTTGATTTCTAAAAGGGACTCCTAGATACCCTGCCAGTAGCTTTCTTGTATCAACACAGCTTATTAAGCTATGAGATTCTTGCCCTTTGCCCTTCATATTGATTGAACCAGTAGTTGCAGGCAGGGATATTTTGCAGGCTGCCAATTGTCATTTGTGGGATTTTTATGCCCACAATGGAAGTCAGAGCAGCTCCATATTTTGGTGGAACAGTGTGTGTGGGGGGGTAGGGGGTGCACAGTACCATCCCATCTCCCACACACATTTGCAAATATTAACCCCCAACCTCATCGTTTTTTGTCATACTGCAGTGAAGCAGAAAACACTATGAAGCACTTTGCAAATGAAAAGCACCACAATGAAAGATAAATCACAGCTATGTTGCTGTGTGACTGCCTCAAGGTCAGTCAATATAGATTTCCTTTTGAGAAGTTTTGCATTTGAGATCCTTCCTGACATGCATAGGAAACCACACAGTGACTGATCTTTGTTCTCTAGCTAGGTATTCTACTCTTGACTGGCGGGAGCCACCCAATAGAGCTTCTCTGTACAGACATGTTCAGCCTGGAGAAAAAACAATTAATAGGCAATATCCACCCATCATCAAATATCTGAAGGACTGTCACATAGATGACGGAGCAAATTTGTCTTCTCTTGCCCAGAGCGTATTATCTGAACTAACAGGTTCATATTACAAGGTATCAGCTAAAAATTAGGAATAACTTCCCAATAGTATCAGCTGCTTGACAGCCCATCATTAGAAGTTCTTTATCTGAGGCTGAATAAGGGGTGCTGTAACAGTGGGTGTTCAGCATCGACCAAGAATTGGACTATATGACCTTTGAGGCATGTTCCAACTCTATGATTCAACGTGAAATCTTTGTAATGTTGCAGGCTAGATTATTTCTCTGTCGCTTTGCCAGCTCTCTAGAGAATATCATCCAAGGCCTCAGAGTTGTAGACCCCACAGGAGCCGTAGCTGTCAGAGTGCCTCATTTACTCAAACTCCCTGGTTTCATCAAGCTCTCAGCTACGACAAGAAGTGCAGGGTGTGTGGGTGTGTGGGTGTGTGCACGCGCATCTAGGGGTCTATTCACAGAAATTCCTGAGATGAAGAAAAGTCACTATCTATTAACTCAAGACACAACTTTCTCTCAATTAAACTGTTCTGCTCCGGGGTCATGGAGAAGCACAGAAAATGTATGTCTTTAAATGAAGAGGCTATGAAGTTCCAAATACCCTGACCATCAAAAACTTACATAAAAGAAACAGGGTCTTTTCAATGGTAGCACCCATGCTGTGGAATCCCCTCCCTAGAGAGGCCACCAGCAATGTAGTTGTGAGGGGAAGCATTCCTGTAGGTCCCCCACAGCAGCAATGTTATATTTGCCCATCACTCTCACATGGTTTGGCATCTTTAAGAGACAATCTCTTGAAGTCTTCACATATCCTACACACTGTCTGCTTTCTGTGCAAAACTGCATAGGAAAAGTGCATTTGCTTTGCCCGAGGAAGTATATATTTCTCCATATACGAGACATTCTACCACCATAGAGCAGGCACTGTCCTTTTTTACATAGTATGAGCAGACAAGCCAGGGTTATGTTTGCTGCACAGCATAAAAAGAGTTCTCTCTCAAAACCACAGTGTTCCATCTGATTTTTTGAACTGGGCCTTTGGGTGCCGTTTGCCGTGCTAGTCTCCAGGCTTTGGGGAAAACACAGATGGAAGAAAACAGAGTAACAAGGAAATCTGACAAGAAACAACAATAATTCTGCAAGGCTCAGGGAAGACTTATGAGAAAAGACAAAGGGAGCTCATTCTGTAATCTGAAAGGGGGAAAGACTTGGGGAGATGCAATCACTGTGTGTGCCAAAGGGTGCATGAGTGAATGGAAGGAAGACTAGAGGGGAAAACACTGAAAGCTAAGGAGCTAAAGGCTTAGAAAAGGGAAGTCAGGGCATAGCTGTCCCCTATCAGAGAATGTTGGTGGTTATAGAGGCCAAAATTATGCCTCGCCCGGTTTAGACTGTTGTTATGTACCATTTCATCTGCACAACACAGAACTAAATCTGAAATGCAATACAATATATGTAAACTATCTATATGCACATCCTTTAGATCTCTTAAGCATTTTATTTAGTTGTAGCAGGAGAGTGATTTTACAGCTGGGAAAGACAGGTCTGTGGTTCCTACATGTAATTTTCAGTTCGAATGGAGGCCAATAACCCTCAGTATCCCAGTATAGCCAGCAATGTGTGTGTGTGTGTGTGTGTGTGTGTGTGTGTGTGTGTGTCTACCCACACACACTCTCTATTATTGCTTTTTCCATTAGGTAGAAAAAGCAAACTTCCCCAAAGTTTTGAAAATGACAGTGGAACCTTTTCCAGCTGAGGACCACATTCCCTTGGGAAGTGGGGCGGAGCTGTTGGGAGCTGTATGGCTGTGTGGTGGGTGGGACTTAAGCCAAAATGGGCAGCTATTCCTTCCTCTGCCTTTTTTGTCAACATCTTCTCTCTCTCTCTCTCTCTCTCTCTCTCTCTCTCTCTCTCTCTCTCTCTCTCTCTCCCTCCCTCCCTCTTCACCAAGTGGACTTCTGTGAGACAGACAACATCTCACAGAAGAATTTAGGATTAGAAACAAGGCTGTTGCTCTCACAGATTTGCTTGGGAAGGGATTGCCCAAAGTATTTCTGTGTGCCACTTCCCTGGGCTCCTGCAATATTGCAACAATTGATAGTGCAGATTATTGCATTACAAGCAGGTCCATGCTAACCGGTGAGGGTGCATTGTGTGGTGTGGGCACAGCTATGCTACTGGATGTTTTTCCACCCTTAAAATCAGGTTTTCCATCAAGAAGCCAGTCTCTGCTTCCATTTCACAATCAATGTGCCAGCATGTTACAAATGCACCCCCATGTGGTGAAACCAAGATTCATTCACATTATAGGCAACATTTGTTTTGAAGCACAGCATTTCACAGAGGCAGATCTCAATTTCATCACATCAAGGCACATTTATGGAGGACTCTGATGACAAGGAAATGATCCTTGATACACTTCCTCATAAAAACCGAAAATATAAACTCAGCCTTCCCTGCAAAATGTAATGCCCTGAATGCAGAAAGACAAAGTCAATGGCACCCACAATTTCACCCACTGAGCAACTTGCTCCACCAACTTACAGGTGAGGTGACTAGCAGGCAAATAAAAGGGAAGAGATCTGGTAAAGACAGGAAAAGTTTCGACACATATTGTAGCCCTTTTCCATATCAGCAATTCATGTGCAACAGCAAGAGTCTATTAAACAGTTGATTTCCAGCGAGGTAGACATATTAGCCTGTTGCAGCAAAACAAGAGGGTATTGTACCACCTCAAGCCAAGAGAGTCCCCAATCCTTTGGGGCCTGGAGGCAGATTCAGAAATGTAAGAGACTGCCATACACACCATACATTAACAATGAAACATCTGAACTAGCCTCTTCCCTTCTAAAGCAGATAGAAAAACAGGTAACATTCCCTGTAAAAACAAAATTTTAAAAAATTCATTCCAGTAGCACCTTAGAGACCAACTAAGTTTGTTATTGGTATGAGTTTTTGTGTGCATGCACACTTCTTCAGATACACTGTCTGAAGAAGTGTGCATGCACACGGAAGCTCATACCAATAACAAACTTAGTTGGTCTCTAAGGTGCTACTGGAAGGAATTTTTTTTTATTTTGTTTCGACTATGGCAGATCAACATGGCTACCTACCTGTAACTATTCCCTGTAAAGAAAGCTGAGCTTTTATGTATGGTGGTCCATTTCATCATTACATGAATTGCTACCCTGAGTACTTGGAGTGTGTGTGCTTGTGCACGTATACATACAGAAACACTGTTAATCACCTAATCATCCCAGTCTTTATTTTCTCTGTTTCGTTTTCTTCTGACCTCAGTGTTTGTAATTCCCCTTCTCCAACCATGCGTGCATGTGAGATACTCACTCACACTTATAATACACTCATATATTGCACATACTCAGTGCAAAACTTCATGCATCTGATGAAAGCTTATGCCTTAATTGACAGACAAATCAGTTCTGGATGATCTGCAATGCAGAAAGCTGATACCAAAGACATTTCATGTTCACAAGTTTTCTTAAAAGAGATGATTCCTCTATTCCTCCCTATCCTTCCCTTTGGAAATTGGAGCAGAATACAGCACCCACTGTGCATTATACCGTTTTGAGGAACTGTTTGCTTCCTTAAGAGGAGTAAATTATCTTTTTTTTAAAAAGTATTTAAAAAATCATCAAATAGTTACTTGCTTCTTAGCAACCCTCCCAGGTGGGGAAGACTCTGACCCCACTAGGTCCTTGGCTCCTATTTCTATTCAGCTCCTACCTCTGTTTATTTCTTCTCTCCATTTACCAACAGCTGCCACCCACTCACAATATTAACTTCATGGTGTTTTTTGCTTGGTTTCCCCTCTCACTTCCATCTTCTCAAATTGCTGAGATTTTAAACACGAGCCATGTGGCTACCGGGTTCTCCTACCCAAAAAATTGTTCTCATTTCTCACTTGATGCAATTCTTTAGAAGACGGCGGAGAGATGGAAAATTACCGGTACACTGAAAACAACGTAGTGAGGGATGCAGAAGCTGGCGGCGGGGAGTGGTGGTGGGGAGATAATGTTATTTACCACAAGGATAAGATGTGCATGAGAAAGAAAAGGTGGAAATGAGATCACAGGGGTGCTTGCTGCATGATAAGTGCTGCAGATCTAGACCATAGACCGAAAAGGAGGGCAAGAAGTTCACATTTCAGAAAATAAACTGAAAAATAAGAAAGAAATTATGGCCCTCACACAGACAACATATGGTAAGTATTAGGATGCTGAAAGAGATAAAGCAAGATTCAAGTCCCCTGAGACTGCAGAAGCAAGAGGGGAAAGATATTGGTCTCTGCCATTAGCCAAGGGTCACTGGGTGCTTTTCCTGCTGCCTCCTAGGAAGAGCATCATAGCAGTGGTGAGACCAACCTAGTCCCAGTACAGTCGTACCTTGGATCTCAAACACCTTGGCTTCCGAACAAATTGGCTCCCGATTGATCGAAACCCGGAAGTGAGCTGGTTTTCGAACAATTTTCGGAAGCCGAACATCCAATGTGGTTTCCAAATGGCTGCAGGACTCTCCAGCAGCCAATCGGAAGCCACACCTTGGTTTTTGAACGGTTTCAGGAGTTGAATGGACTCCCGGAACGCATTATGTTCAAGAACCAAGGTACAGCTGTATTGATCAGAGAAAGGTCAGCTGAAGGGAGCGTGTGTCTCTTCTCTTCCTACCAGAAAGAAGAAGTTCATGCTCTGACTGTTGTCCCGAGACTATAGATGCAAAGGAAAAAGAAGACAGTGGCCTCTTCCACCAGTCAAACAATAAAGACACCAGCTGCTATTCAGGCAAAAACACCAGGAAGGGAAGACGAGCCTGACCTGAACTGGATATAAAATAGTCACAGGGCTTGTCCACACTTCTGCTTGCCCCATGCCTAGAAAGCACATGTTGAAGTGGTTTTCCACTTGACCCACACTTTCTAGACACACGTCCAAGCGGCTTCCCCCTTGCCCCGCTCCTTTCCCAGGGAAAACCCACTTTTTAAAGCTAAATTGAAGCAAGCATCAATCCAGAGAAAACCTGAATTGCTGTTGGCTCCGACTGAGCACTAAAGAGTGGTTTCCATGGGTTGGGAGGATCACCCATTTTCAGCCGAATTTGCCCTAGAAACTCTCTGAAACTAGATGACCAAAGGTAATTCTGAATTTCAAAAGACAGCCAAAAGAAATTCAAAGTGCAAATACAGTGCACAATTACTTCAAGTGCAGAGGCCTCGGATATCAAAGATGGAACTGTAGCTTTTTAGTTTTGTGATGGTTTTGGTTGCAGTTATTTGAGATGTGAACACGTGCAAGAGAGTGCTCTTGTGCTCTGATTTTGCTTGCAAGCTTCCCATAAGCACCTGGTGGGACACAGCGAGGACAGGATGCTGGACCAGATGGGCCACTGGGCTCTTCTTATGTTCTGCATCTGAACCTGCATCTCACATTCTGAAAAGCCACAAGGCAAAAGCATCTTCGAGAGAAGCAGCTAAAGAGACCGAGTTTTTTAAAAGAAGGAAACTGAAGGAGCAGTCTGTATACTGGGAGAATTTATGAGTTATTTCATGACTACATTTTATTTCATTTTTAAAACAACAACATCTGCAACAATTATTTTCTTTTCCAGTTGTTTTCCAGTTGTTCAAATCAAGACAGATTTTAAGTGCACTTTACATGTTTCAATTGCAAGAATAGATCTGGCATCAAACTGATCTGCAAAAAAATGCAACTTGAAAAGAAAATACATTGCACATACTTTTGTAAACTGAGAAATCTTTTTAAAAAGGAATAGATCTAGCCATTCCTCTCCTAACTGCACACTACCTGTAGTATTACCTATCGCCGTGGTTTTGACTTGTGTACCCGGGCATCACCTGTGGTGAGCAAACAGCTAGGGAAGTCTGTAGCTGATTTCAATAGCAGCAGAGCTGTGCAAATTTCCAGAGGGGGCTGCCCTTTAGACAACATTCTTTTTTCACAAGGAGAACACCCCCCCCCCCAAATGATTTGCAGCAGTCCTTATTCAAAAAAGCAATTAGTCCAACAACAGTTATCACAACACTCAAACTGTGGCAATAATTTATATTTAAACACTCCCAAGCCGAAGCATTTTGGAGAACAAAGGACCTTTTTGCTTGCCTTGATATTGACGTCAGCTCCCTGCAGTAGCTGATTTATTATTATTATTTATTTATTTTTTACAAAAAAAGACAAACAGTGCTGAATCCTTGCAGAGCTTCTGGGTGCTCACTTTGATGCTGTCCAGCTGTTAGCACAGGAAGGCTGGCAATCACTCCAATACACAGCGCAGGGGATGCTGAGCCACTGATGAAGAGCCCTTGAAGCTGGGAGGAGCAGGAAGGCAAGACCATTCAATCTGCCACCTTCAACTTTTTTGAATATATCTCATATCTATCTGTCTAGTCCAGTTGTGTGGGATCAGTTCCAATCTGTTACCTCCGAGGATGTGGACAGGCTGCTTGGACGAATGAAAACAACCACCTGTCTCCTTGATCCTTGCCCATCCTGGCTTATAAAAGCTAGCCAGGAAGGGCTGGGCGATGGGCTTCATGGGGTGGAGGCTGCAAGGGAGCCTTCCCAGACCCGCTTAAAGAGGCGGTTATTAAACCGCTTCTTAAAAAACCATATTTAGATGTGGCCAATATGGCCAACTATCGCCCAGTCTCAAATCTTCCATTCTTGGGCAAGGTGATTGAGCGGGTGGTTGCTGAACAACTCCAGGCACGCCTGGAAGAAGCGGACCATTTGGATCCCTTCCAGTCGGGATTCAGGCCTCATCATGGGACTGAAACTGCCTTGGTCACGCTGGTCGATGATCTCCGCTGGGCTAGGGACAAAGGTGGGAGCTGTTTCCTAGTTCTGCTGGATCTCTCAGCAGCTTTTGACACCATCGACCATAACATCCTTCTGGACCATCTAGAGGGGTTGGAAGCTGGGGGCACTGTTATACAGTGGTTCTGCTCCTTCCTCCTGGGCTGTGTTCAGAAAGTGGTGGTGGGGGATGAGTGTTCAGACCCCTGGGCTCTCACTTGAGGGGTGCCTCAGGGTTCTGTCCTCTCCCCCATGTTTTTCAACATCTACATGCAGCCACTGGGAGAGATCATCAGGGGGTTTGGGCTGGGTGTTCATCAGTATGCGGATAATACCCAGGTCTACCTCTCTTTTAAATCAGAACCAGTGAAGGCGGTGAAGGTCCTGTGTGAGTGTCTGGAGGCGGTTGGAGGATGGATGGCGGCTAACAGATTGAGGTTGAATCCTGATAAGACAGAAGTACTGTTCTTGGGGGACAGGAGGTGGGCAGGTGTGGAGGACTCCCTGGTCCTGAATGGGGTAACTGTGCCCTTAAAGGAGCAGGTGCACAGCCTGGGAGTCATTTTGGACTCACAGCTGTCCATGGAGGTGCAGGTTAATTCTGTGTCCAGGGCGGCTGTCTACCAGCTCCATCTGGTACGCAGGCTGAGACCCTACCTGCCCACGGACTGTCTTGCCAGAGTGGTGCATGCTCTAGTTATCTCTCACTTGGATTACTGCAATGCGCTCTACGTGGGGCTACCTTTGAAGGTGACCCGGAAACTACAACTAATCCAGAATGCAGCAGCTAGACTGGTGACTGGGAGCGGCCGCCAAGACCACATAACACCAGTCTTGAAAGACCTACATTGGCTCCCAGTACATTTCTGGGCACAATTCAAAGTGTTGGTGCTGACCTTTAAAGCCCTAAACGGCCTCGGTCCAGTATACCTGAAGGAGCATCTCCACCCCCTTTGTTCTGCCCAGACACTGAGGTCCAGTGCCAAGGGCCTTCTGGCGGTTCCCTTGCTACGAGAAGCCAAGTTACAGGGAACCAGGCAGAGGGCCTTCTCGGTAGTGGCACCCACCCTGTGGAACACCCTCCCACCAGATGTCAAAGAGGAAACCAACTACCAGACTTTTAGGAGACATCTGAAAGCAGCCCTGTTTAGGGAAGCTTTTAATGTTTAATAGATTATTGTATTTTAACATTCTGTTGCAAGCCGCCCAGAGTGGCTGGGGAAACCCAGCCAGATGGGTGGGGTATAAATAATAAATTATCTATCTATCTATCTCCAGGCTTCCATGTTATATATTAATTAAATGAAACATGTATACGTACGCTCAAAATCTGCTCAGGCTGCTCACAAAACACCAAGAGAAGACCCTGTGGAGGGAAAAGAATAAAGAGAAGCAACACTGTAAGTAAGAACATACGGTAAAAAGGTAAAGGTAAAGGACCTCTGGACGGTTAAGTCCAGTCAAAGGTGACTATGAGGTTGTGCCACTCATCTTGCTTCAGGCTGAGGGAGCAGGCTTTTGTCCGCAGACAGCTTTCCGGGTCATGTGACCAGCAGGACTAAACCGCTTCTGGTACAACGGGACACCGTGACGGAAGCCAGAGCGCACGGAGACGCTGTTTACCTTCCTGCTGCAGTGTTACCTATTTATCTACTTGCACTGGCATGCTTTCAAACTGCTAGGTTGTCAGGCGCTGCAACAGAACAATGGGAGATCACTCCGCCGTGTGGATTTGAACCACCGACCTTCTGATCGGCAAGCCCAAGAGGCTCAGTGGTTTAGACCACAGAGCCACCCACATCCCATTTGTAAGAAAATAAATACTTACCAACTCCATGTTTTGCTACACATTTATGGAAATCAGTGCAATTTACTTTTAAAAAAATAACTGCTCATCCTCCACCAGACATCTTTAAAGCTGTTGCTTATGGATGTTCAGGGGAAGGAGGGGAAGGAAATTAGCAAGTAAAAGAGAAGCAATTCTAAAAAGTGACCCATTCAAATACACAACAAATACATTGTGTGATACTCGCCTAACCAGCCCCATGCCACAAGGACTTCTGCTTGTGCAATGGGGTTTTCCCCACTCCTGCCCCTGTGCACCCCCCAAAATTGACTCTGGGAAGTCGATAGGACCCTCAGAACAGGACGCTGGGGCAGGGGTGTAGCGAGCCGCTTTGCTGCCCGGGGCAGCAAACCAGGGGCACCCCCCTAGGGGCAGGGCGCTGCCCCCAGCACGCGTTGTGATGTCACGGTGCGCGTGTGCAGCATCCTTGGGCGCAGTCCACCCAAGATGGCAGGTGCGAGCAGCCGGCACCCCTTCCGACAGTGCCGCGGCGGGGCAAGTTTTAAGGCTGCAGCGCGCGAACAGCAACACAGACGCTGTGCTGCTGTTCACACGCTGCAGCCTTAAAAGTTGCCGTGCGCCGGCAGCGCCAATCGTGGGGGCGGGGCTCTGCCCCGAGTGTCACCCCCCAGGGTGGTACCCGCGGCGGACTGCCCCCTCCCCCCTTGCTCCACCCCTGCCCAGGGGGAGAAGATGGGGGAACATGCCATCT
This sequence comes from Lacerta agilis, assembly GCF_009819535.1. NCBI lineage: Eukaryota > Metazoa > Chordata > Lepidosauria > Squamata > Lacertidae > Lacerta > Lacerta agilis. The sequence goes on from NC_046312.1 coordinate 28,246,342, forward strand.
GGCATGCTGAAATGTTTTGCACAGACAGAATGACTGGGAAAGTGTGGCGTTGAATTCCACCCACAGAGATTACATTATCTATTTGCTCCAATATTAATAGACTCTGGGCCAAACTGCACATTTTATTAGATTCTTCAATTGTCTATGTCTGTCTTTGTTTGAAAAGATGCATGGTCTGGAGAAACTGGATTCCTCCCTCTCTCATAATACTCAAACTCAAGGTCATCCAATGTAAGCTGTTGTTGCTTCAGTTTTTAGTGCACCGTTCAGAGATATTTTTAATATATTAAGTGGTACAGAATATGAATAATCTAATATAAACAAGGATTGAAGAGTGAGGATAGACAAAAGAAAGTACTTCTTCAGACCACACATACAATCTCCTACCACAAGATGTAATGATGGCCCCCAACTTGCACAGCTTCAAAAGGAGATTAGCCTTCTCCTCCATGAATGCGTTCCATCAAATGATGGCCATATAGAGCCTCCAAGATCAGAGGCAAATATGGCTTGAAATGCCAGTCACTGGGAATGGTGGAAGATGGCTATTGCATTCATGTGGTGTTTGTGGGGTTGCTAGAGGAATTTGGTTGGCTACTGCAGGAACAGAATGCAGGAATAGACAGGCCTTTGATCCGATCTGGCTGGGCTCTTTTACGTCTGCTTTCCCCTTTTAAAGTGGCAGCTGCTGTGTTGGTGGTGCGAAGATCAGGAGACAGGGATTAACCTTTCCCGGTCTGTGCTGTGAGCCTGAGGAAAAATAGCTGCCCCCACAAAGCTGCTGGTACATTGGTCTTTTTTTTTTTAAAAAAAAAACACATCGTTAAGTATAATAATGCTTGTGTTTTGCTCGCTCTTCCTTTGGCTCATGTTGAGCAATTAAATAGAGCAAAATTGGAGAGGTATATACCCTCCCCACACTGCTAGCTTTGGGTGCTTGGGGTGGTGGTGTCGGGTTTTTGTTGGGAATGCAGCATGGGAGAAGAAGGTTTACCCTCCATGCTCTGCAGTCCCAATACCAATCTCTCCCACAAACATGCAAGGGCACATTATACATTTAACACAATGTGTAATTTGGTCCTGAGGATGATAGCTCCAGAGGTTTGCCTCTGAGGACCCCCACCCATCAAGGCGGGCCAATAATTCTGCAAAATTCACAAGCCTTTGGGTGTGTTGCAATCACATTCTCCTTGAGGAACAGTGAGGGGCAAACTTTTTTTTTAAAGCATTGAGGAAATGGAAATTTCAATGGAATTCTTAGCTAAGCCACAGGTGTTCCATTGCTGCATTTTTTTGAAATTAAGTGTTCTGTCCCAACTCTGAAAAGCATTTCCAGATGTTCTCATTCTTCAGGAATTGGAATGCTGCTGTGGGTAGAAGCATGTTGAATACCTGCAAGCCAGACCTTGTACTGATCGCTGCTAGTGTGTTTTGGGCTAACTGCTTATCAGCAGCACTCCAAGAACCACCTTACATCAGATAGTATTTTTGAACCTCTTACACAATCTTCTTCGACAGCAGCAATCTATTGGATTCCAACAGACCCCTTTAACTTCCTAGCGGGAAGTAAAGATAGAATTAGTCGCAAAATTTCTAGATTTTCATTGGTATTGCACTCCAAAAACATAGTATAACATGAACACTGTTTGGGTACATTGTATTCCACAATGTTAACTTAATGGGTTCTATCTGTTGGATAACTAATTTTCTATTGATTTCAATGGGTCTGCTCTGAGATGACTTAATGATGGATATTTAAAAAAAACAAAAAAAAAAGTGTTGTGCTCTCATATTCCAGCTCTTAAACAGCAGTACTGTACAGAGAGCACTCTGTGCTAAGCAACCAAGAGTCTCTAACAACAAAGCTGAATATCGATTTGTTCTGTTAGGGGCAGACAAACCTATGACTGTTACTGAGGAAAAGATACAGCCTTCCAATTGGGCCATCATCATTGGGCTGTCAGGAAGCCCTGGAGGAGAAAACAGAGGAGCAAGCAAAACAAAAAAAAATTAAAAATCTCCAGTGGAAGAGATTCAATATGGCCCCCCAATAGTCTAATAAGTGAAAAACCATGTAAAGTGAAATCTCTTTCACTAATGCCTGTGGGGCCCCAGAACATAAGCCCCAAGTACCGGTAAGTGGGGAATTGTCTGTACAGGCATTTTTGTACACTAGGCAGAGACGGGACGGGACGGGACGGGACGGGGGTGGTGGTAGTGCACAACCTTTGTAAAAGTAGGTGTACCTTTAAATGCAAAATGAATCAACTTTCTCACCCATCCCTAATTGTGACTTTTCCTCCCTTTCAACAGGTCTTAGGCTAGGGAAGCAAGGTTTGAGCAGTAGGCAGAAAGATTTTCTGCAGCAGTAGCACTATGAATTAAAGTATATTTAACTGTAAATATATTTAAAACCTTGTTCTTGATGCAAAATAGTAACACGCAGCTAACAAAACACACAGGTTTTCTTACCCAAACCCCAAGGCATTACAGATCAGAAGACAATAGATGCAGGGCCTTAGCAAGAGGTTCTGTTGAGGTTTAAATTACTCAGGCTGTTAACACTGGAATATAGTGAGCATCCTATATTTAAAGCAATAAAAAAAATCACTTTGCATTTCTGACTAGGAAACATTCCTGCTGTTTTAAAATTGAGATACGTAGAATTCAGCACTGCTCAGTTTTGCTCCAAGAGCTGTCCTACAAAACTTCTTCCCAAATGCTTCACTGAACAGCTACCAGTTTGCCGTAGCAAACCCAGAATGGGTTGTTTTCTTTGTGCCATTTCATTTTCTCTCCTACAGGCTGGAGCTAAGCTCAAGGGAGAGAGGGGTCAACATGAAAAATGAAGAACTGACGAAGTCAAAGATAGCATCTCCTTCATCAAATAGAAAGGACTGCTGTACCTCTTCAGAATCAAGGCCCTGTCCTCTTCTTCAGTGTCAGTGTGCACAAAACTCAAGTGGGCAGCAGTGGCAAAGGGAGGTAGCGTGGATAGGCATTTTAAGGTTAGTCAGGCCACATGTACAAAAAAGGATTTACCAAGCCAGCAGTATCTGTTCAGAAAGCATAGGCTTCCCCACAGTTCCCTTTTACAGAATAGACAAGAACACAGTGTGTTCTACAGATCCCAACACTCTCTGAAGGTAGCATACCAACGTCATACCCTGGCCAGAAATCTGTCTCAATCTTACAAAGTGGCTGGTTCTCTGTCTCAATTGTGTCTGGGTTATAAGGCACATGCTTAATGCTATACAATATTTACACAGTCTCTTATTTTTACTTTTTAAAAAAAATGATAACCTTTTCCTCAGGTACCAAAGAAACACAAACCAAACCCAATGAAGACTTTTGCTTTTTAGAATTAACATTGGGTGTAGTTAACACAAACAACCTTGGTTAAGGGATAGAAAGGTTCGCTGGAGACTCTTTTGACAGTTCATCCAATTCCCAGATTCAAGGGTGTGTGTGGAAATATAATACCATAAATATAATAATGCCAATTCTAGCAAGAAATGTTATTTTGGTTCAAAAAAAGCACATCCGGTGCTTAAATGCAGCAATGCAACATTTTAAGAGTGCAACCTTCGTTTCCACTGGTCCAACAAGCTTGTGATTCACATAGAGACCACTTATTTCAGATCAGTAACACATCGAACTCTTTTGTTTTGTTTTCAATTTCCAAAGAGCTCATCTGAATGGCTAAAGCCATTCCTCTCCAGCTGTGAACAAAATCCTAAAAACTAAAAAGCTAAAAAGGAATGATGTTCAAACAACCTTTCTCACACTATCAAATCATTGCTTACCTCCAAAAGGTCCAACATGAACACACTATAAGAGATCCAGATTGCATGCAGGTGATTTGAGAAGTATGTTATTTGTTTACATACTGCCCTTTCACAAAATGTCAGGGTGGTAGGACCTATACAGCAACATATTTTATTTTATTTTTAAATACAGAATAGGCTAACCATTCAAATGACTGGCTACTCAAGAGATGTTTTAAACAACTGTATAGGCCTGTCAGCACAGAAAACTCTTCAAGAGATGCCTGAAAGTTAAAACCCAGGATGTTTGCTGAATACTTGCTGGAATAGTGTTCTACAGTTTGGGACTGGTGCCACTAAGTGCCCAACTTCTGGTTGAGATCAGTTAGGCCTCTGTAACACAAGGGAAATTAACAGCTCTCCTCCATATGATTTCAGAGATTGAGCTGGAATATAAGGGCTCAGGCAGTCCGTAAAGTATCCTAGACCCAAGCTGTTAGGGGCTTTGCATATACAGTAAGCACAAGTCCTGAGCCTGCAATGCACTGCAGTAGTCAATCCCAGATGTTATCAGAGCATGGATAATCGTGGCCAAACTATCTCTGTTCAAGATAAAGGCTGCTGTGTCCTCTGTGGCATAAACTGATGAGAAGCCCTCCTCACCACACAAGTTTACCTGGCTCTCCAAGTGGCAGAACCAGATCCAGGAGTATCCCCAGGCTATGAAATTATTCCTTTGGGGAGCGCAGTTCCTCCCAGAAGAGACCAAACTTTCTCAGCAGGTGAGCCACCTACCCATAGATCCTCCACGCTGTCAGGATTTTCAGTTTATTCACCCTCATCTAGCCTATATCTGATTCTGAGCACCAACGCAGGACTTCTACTGCCTCAGCTGAATCCAACAGAGACACATACACAGCTGGGTGTTGTGGACATACAGACGGCACCTTGCTCCAAATCCTCAAATGATGTCTCCATCTACTTTGGAGACATCAAGTATAACACAAAATCAGCATAATAAATGTGGAAAAATATTAGTGGTCAATGTATAAGTTCTTGGTTCATGAATTGGTTTAAACAACTAGGAAGAAGAAAAATAAAAAAGGGGGGAGATGGGAAGTGGGGAATGGTGAGTGGGGTGAGGTCAGGTGAGTTGTGTTTCTATTATTCTAAGTGTGTGTGTCAGTGTTACTTGTGTGGCTTCTTTGGTTGGCTGAAGTGAGAATTGTTTTTGTGTGTGAGCTGGGTTGCGGGTGTGTATTTTTGAATCAGGTTAGCCAGATTGCTTCGTATGCTGTTGGCAGAATCTTGTTGTTGTCTTGTTGGGTTGTGTATGTGATTAAAGGAAAACCATACCAGGGCGAAGGTGTCTTCTTCTATTTGTCCCCATGTCAGTTTCAGTTTATTGGTTAGTTTCCATACTATTTGATACCATTGGTATTTCATGTGAATGTTAAAAATCACGGGGGTTAAGAAAATAACAACAACACCCTGCAGGACCCCCACTGCATAAATGCCATGGGGCCAAGCAAAAGTCTCTCCAAACATTTCTTCTCTTCTCTGAGAAGAATTGTAAAATGAAATACTTACATTCACAATTAAAACTAGCCAGGGAAAGAAAGAGAGATATCAGTACGCTTAGCAGGTAAGCTTTCAAAAAGAAGTTTGACAGCAGTTTTTCCTTGTTTTTAATAGGGTCAATAGGAGAAAGTTAAGATTTAACAGGGCGGGGGAGCTGCCAAATGCAAAAGCAAATAATAAAACGGACTGCCAACATGATTTTAGCACCAAATGAGCTGATGTTTGGAGCTGATTGCTTTATATTAGATTTCCTGAATTCATTCCGACCGTAGCAAATCTGAAATTTGTTATGGCACCTAAGATTCCACGGTCTGGACTTCCAAATAATAAACTTGCATTGGGGTTCTGAGTTACAGCCATGAATTTTGATTCCTGTGAGCAATTAATCTTAGGTGGGAACTTGCAACTGATCAGATGACTTCACTGATGGACAGTAAAGGTAAAGGTAAAGGGACCCCTGACCATCAGGTCTAGTCGTGTCCGACTCTGGGGTTGCGGCGCTCATCTCGCTCTATAGGCCAAGGGAGCCAGCGTTTGTCTGCAGACAGCTTCCGGGTCATGTGGCCAGCATGACAAAGCCGCTTCTGGCGAACCAGAGCAGCGCCCGGAAACGCCGTTTACCTTCCCGCTGGACAGTAGCCTATTAAAATACCATAAATAAACAAATGCAGGCTTGGAGACCCAGCCTGTCCCAATGTACTAACAAGACTTGGTGGGATTGCAGCCTAAGGATGTCCATAGTTTATGTGCTGCGAAGAAGCACTTTCTTTTATTTGCCTTGAATCTTTTATTTGTCCTGAATCCTGAAGGTTGCATTGGATGTCCATAAGTTGTAGCGTTATGAGAGGGCACAGGAACCCTTATGAGATTTGCTTCTCCCCGTCCAAACTCTGGCTTGCTACCCACTGTTTCTACAGCCATCCCTGACTTATTTACCCTAATGCCTGCTCCCATCACTTCCCCCCTCACTGACCCGCCACGCCAGTCTCTCTCTGTGAGCTGGACGTGCTCTTTGGTCTCTTCGCCCCCGTGATCAGCAGCCAGCGCTTTCCCCTCAACATGGGAGTAGAAACCGCTGAGCCACCTTAAAAAGCCATTTCGGCAACAGGAACTACACGCCTCGCGTTCCTCCTTCTTTCTCGGGCTGAATCCCACCATAGAGGAAAGTAGGGGTAATAATTACACCCCACTTCCGGGTTTCTATCTGAATGTCACCATTTGCGGGGCAGGAGGCAAAGCCGCTTTAGCCCTACCTCTCTGCGGCGCCCTGTCCCGTTCCGCACGTTCAGTAGACAACCGGAAGTGTCGTTTGGCAGCTGATGGTAACGCTTGATACCTCAGGCGAAAGCGGGCTGTGCTTCAGGGAAATTTAAAGCCCAGTGCATTTGTTAACCTTTAAGGTGCCTTGAGATTCTTGGTTGTGAAATCACCGACGCTGCGACCCTTTCGGGTTAAAATCAATTGGGCACTAAATTGCTTCTCTTTCACAGGATGGTACGCAGAGTGACTTTACCACGGTCACAGGTTCGGTGTACAGAGCCCAGCAGTGATTTGGATTCTTGCCTCTTACACCAAAATCCAAAACTCACCCAGTCCAATGGCTCACATGAATTTTATCAATTATCCAACTCAGTACAAAACCAAAGTATAGAAAAAGTTTTAAATGTGTTTTTAATAAATAATTTTAAAAATGCAGATACAGGCCATCATTGTACTGCAGGAAGTGAGGGCTGTGGCTGACATTGCATAAGCTACACCAGCCCTGAAAAAAAATAGAAAATTCTTTCCAGTAGCACCTTAGAGACCAACTGAGTTTGTTCAGGTGCTACTGGAAAGAATTTTCTATTTTGTTTCGACTATGGCAGACCAACACGGCTACCCACCTGTAACCAGCCCTGAAAAGTAACCAAGTGTTCCTATATCCATTTGGTTGGAGTGGGGAGGTAGAATAGCATATGCCAGGGTAATTTCCTGGTGTTTGTCCCCCACTCCTCAAAAAGGTTAATACAGGGTGTGTGTAATTCTCTCTCTCTCTCTCTCTCTCTCTCTCTCTCTCTCTCTCTCTCTCTCCTCTGTGTGTGTGTGTGTGTGTGTGTGTGTGTGTAAAGTTGATTGTAGCAATAGTGCAGTTAATTAAGGACTGGAGGAAGCCAGGGGAAGAACTGATGGTTTGAGCTCTTGAGTGGAAGGATTTTGTCTGATTGCTAGGTTTATCTGTGGATAAAACAGCTGATCTACCCATTGGGAAACAATGAAGGGTATACAGTACCTATAACTCTAGCTTTTTAATGGCCATGCCTACCCAGGCCTGGCCACTAGTCATCAAATGTACCAGAATTCTCTTAAACTAGTTATGTTTTGTTTGGTGTATTTACTTCACTCTCGCCTGGAAATATTTCTGCAGATACACATTATTGTAAGAGTGCTTGAAGCATATGACAAGTCACTCTGGGAATCAAAACACTAGATAGTACTAACTTTTGGTCTGATGGACTGTAGCTCCGTAAGTATAGAGCACCTGTTTTGCATGCAGAAGGTTTCTGGTTCAGTCTCTGGCATCTCCATGTCAGGCTGGGAGGGACTCCCTGTCCAAAATCCTGGAAAGCCACTTCCAGTCCTTGTAGACAGTACTGTGCTAACTAGACCTGTGGTCTGACTCAGAGGAAGGCAGCTTTCTGTGTTCCTAAATTCTTAGGAATCTATTGCTGTGACAGTGACTTTAAGTGACCCACAGGTGGCTTATTTTATTTGGAATTTATCATTGTGTTTAATGACCACTAGGTGTCATCTACACTGTAATTACATTATGCTGCTGGCTTAATAGGATGTCTGCTGAGTTTCATTCGAAATTAGAAGATAGCTGGGAATTTCCAAAAAAAGAGATGCTGGTGGCTGTGAAACTCACTACATTAGTTTCTTCTGTTCCCCATCATCATCTGGGCCTTAGGGAGCCCTTCCACAAATTAAACCCAGTTTGTATCCACACCAGACAAAAAAGTACTTCTTCCCGCAATGTGTAATTTATATGCAGAATTTGCAGGCATGGTAGGTAGTGATGGCTTCTTATTTACTTGGCTTTAAACAGGGTTTAGTCAAATTCATGGAAATAGGTTTGTCAATTGCTACTCTCCATGCCAAACTGCCATGTTCAGAGGAAATATGCCTGATATTGCTTTTTTAAAATTGAAAAATTGTCCAGTAGCACCTTAGAGACCAACTAAGGTATAAGCTTTCATGTGCATGCACACTTCTTCAGATACACAGTGTGCATGCACACGAATGCTTATACCTGGAACAAACTAAGCTGGTCTCTAAGGTGCTACTGGGCAATTTTTTTATTTTCAATGTTTTTATTTATTTTGACTGCGTCGGACCAACACAGCTACCTACCTGAATCTGATATTACTTGTTAGGGAACAAGCGTGGGAAAGGGTTGTGGCTTTCATGCTTTTCATCTGTGGGAAATAGAGTGCTTGATTAGTTGGGTATTTGGTCTGGTCCATGAGGCATCATATGTTCTTATAAGCTTTTCCTAAGCTCTGATTAACTACAGGGAGTCACTTAATCACAGGGTCATGGGTTCAAGCCCCATATTGGGCAAAAGAGTCCTGCATTGCAGGGGGTTGGACTAGATGACCCTCATGGTCCCTTCCAACTCTACAATTCTATGATCAAGGATTGGGATTATGCACATTTTGCCCTGGCATATGCAATTTTGTACACGTCTAGAGAATTACATTGCAAAATTGGAGCAGTATGAATTTAGAATGGCTGTGTTTTGGTTCGTGTATCTTTTGGAAATGGCAGATTATGTAGGTTCACCTTCACATTTCTTCCCTGTCCCTACTTGTAAATGCATCCACTTTGCCAAACATTTTCCCAGTTGCGCTCTTACAGGAAATCTAGAATTCCTTTCAGGAAGCCCTGTGGCAACTGCAAGTGAAATAATTTAATGAAGTAATTTGCCATGTGAATGGCTTTGGTTGATGTGAGAGAGGAACTTTATTTGTCTTGAGGGAAAGGAATCCCATATAAGACATACAAACATAAATAATGCATGAATACATCTATGACATAGATTCTGTGTGGAAGAGATGGGGAAAATTACCCCCAAGAAAATTTGCATTGTGGGCATTTCCCACACGATGGCAGCAAAAATCCTTGGAAGACCAGAAATTACCTTCCAAAAAAGGGGGGGGGGGCGAAAGAGGAAAAACAGTCCAGGATAATCACACACTCAAGTGTTTCTGGCTGAAGATTTTGATCTCTCAGGTTTCTCCCAGTAAATCTCAGAGTCTGTAGCTTGCATTCCAGGCAGCCAAAAAACACCCAGGCCAGTACAGGCTAAAGTACTGATCACTCCATATAGCACACTTATACAAAAACATAATGGTGCCCATCGGCACTGCTACAAGAAGCAGCAGTGATTTCCTGTGTTTTGTATGTTTGTGTGGGAATGTTGAGATGTGAGATGTGAGAGGCTGGGATGCACTGCCCAGTAAGGAAGTCATGCTGACTTATCACTTGAAACCAGTCTGGCTGGAGGCGTCTGCCAGGGGAATCGGTTTGCCCCTGCTAGGCATCTGACCCATCCCGTTTAGTTTCTTTGACAAGGCCAAACAGAGATTAGTTTTGGAAAGGGACTTGAGTCTGCCTGCAGCACTTCAGATAGCCTCGCACATGAAAGCATTTAAAGAGGAGCATATTTAAAGAACTCGGAGGCAGCTGTGCATCTAAAATTAAAACGTGTCTTGCTTCTCGTATTGTTCGGCTGGGCTTCCTCTTGCACACTCGGAACCTGTCTGAGAGCTCCGAGCAAGAGGAGAGGGAGACATTCCTCCTTTGTTTTCTGCAACCTGGATCCGCCATCTGTGTGTGTGTGTGGGGGGGACCTGTGGTGAAGAGAAATGCTTGGGTTTTCTCTCTCTCTCTCCCTCCGTCCCGTCCCCGTCCCCGCTAATTGGGGCAATTCCATTCCATTCCCAATTTATCCTGAAGAATTCTCTTCGACACAAGGGGATTACCAGGATAACACAGGCAACCATAAGAACTGGCATTCCTGTCCTGCTCCCTCGCTGGAAATAGAAAGGTTCACACTGTCATTGTTTTGCACCTTGGGTAATGGTTCCCACTTTTGTAATGTAGGTGTAAAACTGTTACAGCTAAATGATAGTATTTGCATATAAATTCAGTATCGTTCGAGGAACTAATGGGGTGGTTGTGTGGTGGGGAGAAGGGTCATAGCTCAGTGGTAGTAGAAGAACACATGCTTCAATGTAGAAGGTCCCACTAGGAGATACCATGTCTGGGGATCCCGGAGAGCCACTGCCCAGTTAGTGTGTAGGCAGTTGTGAGCTGCATGGACCAATGCACTGATTCTGTAAAAAGCAGCAGCCTCTGTTCCTGTAGGATGAAAGATGGGGAGGTGGAGGTGGAGAAGGTGCTTCATAACATCTACAAATCCCAATCTTGACTTCCTCTAATTTTGTTCCACCACCGCAAGTCCGCAACCTTCCATAGTAAAAGTCTGCGGCACGGAATTTAAGGGGGCTGCTCCCTACATAACTGCATTGGATCTTGAAGTGGGATATCTTGAGAGAGAGAGAGAGAGAGAGAGAGAGATCCCAAATTGATTATGTAGATTTTAAACTGCATTTGGTCATGCTTATATAAATTGTCTTCAGGCCTTTGGACAGAAAGGAAGAGTTAAAATCAATCAAATAAATATAGTGTCAGGCTGGGAGTGGGGGGTGGGATGGTGGGGAAGAGCAGCAACAGTTGCATCGCATCCTGCCCAAAATGTGACATTGTGCATTCATGTCATGCTACATAGGTAGAGTTTAAGCAGAGTGTTTCACCAGACACCACCCGCTTTCACCAGATAATCCTATGCAGGCACAGAAAAAAGGTATAGGAAAACAATTAAGCAAAAACAAGAAGCAAATATGTAGGCATAGGATGGGGAATACCTGGCTTGCAAGCAGCACATGCGAAATGCACCTTGGGATTGTAGTCAATCTCAGTCTGAACCAGTATGTCAGCAGTAGGACGTGGCTTTAAAAATAGCTCATGCAATTTTAATACATACATTAAGAGAACAGATTTTTTTCAAGTTGCAAGAAGTCGCAGTTCCACTTTATTCTATATTTTTCAGGCTTCATCTAGGGTACCAAGAGATCTTAAATGTAAAAAACAACAACACAGTAAATTGATTAGCTACATGATAGATGCTAGAGTAGTACACACGAAACACTGGGAATTCATATGAAAGCCCATGTTTAAAAGAATCAATAGTAAAAACCTTCCAACCTTGCAACTATGGCACAATTGTTGTCTTTCATAAGAATGAAGGAAAATCACTTATATTGGGCTGATATAGTAGTAGACATATAAATGAGGTATATTCCTAAGTAGGTGGGTTTAGGACTACAGTCTTAATTTATTACTGAAACCACTATGTTGTGTTAAGACAAATGAGCAAATAAATCAAATATAGAAATTATTTAAATTATATGTACTTTCTGGGTGTTTATTGTGTATTAGAAAGAACAGAGGAAAACCCTTCAGATTAATAGTGCAGTCCTAGGCATGCTTACACAGAAGTTGACCCTACTGTGTTTAAATAAGGGTATATAAGGATTGAAGCCCTATCACACTTAGCTGGGAGTAAGTCCTTTTGAATACACTGGTACTACATTTTGATAAAATGTTGACAGTAATGAGCTAGATGGACCAATGGCCTGACAGCTTGCTATGTTCCTATAAAATGTAAGGCAGCTTCTCATGTTCCTATAAAAGACTGGGAAGCAAGCAAATGCCTTTTGGGGGCATGCACGTTCTGAGTTCACTGCAAGCATGCATAGGATCAGGCACTTATTTATTTACTTATTAATTTAAAACATTTTTATCCTGCTCTTCAGTGCAAGCCATTTCAGAGCGGGTTACAAATTAGAAATGCCGTTAACAGGCGCAGATTGATTGACTGCTGTGGTTTTTGTTCAGTTATAATCTAACAAGGGGTGTACAGTATAGGAAATGGTAGTGCCTCTGGTGTGGGACACGTTGTGCTCCTTCTTTGCCCACCTTTGGTCCCCACCCTGCACTCAGCTCTCACCTGTGGCTCCAATGGGTTCTTCTGCAGCCAAGCTGGTGCCAAAACATATTGCTCTGATTTTCTTTGGACCATATGGACACAGGGTTGAATATGTAGGGAGGAATTTGTAGGTACATCCTACACAGAGTCCCTGTGGAAATGGACTGTTATGTTTCTACAAAAAAAACACAAAAATGTTGCCCCACGTTCCAGAAAGTGCCTTTCAAAAATGAAGAAGAAAAGCAGGCAAAATGGAACTTTTTCACATTATGAAAATATGATTTAACGTTGAGATGAGAAAATGTTTTGGGTTCAATCAGTTTAGACTTCAGAACGCCACCTAAACTACATAGGGAAAGAACATAACATCTAAACAAAGACGAAAGGCTCCTTGCAGAACTTGAAAAGTCCTCCTGCAAGTATTAGTCTCGTGGGTGGTAGATTAAAGAGAAGGAACGGACGTCTCATCTTCAAAATATGGAACACCCAGGATCAGAGTTGTCTCATTTCTCATTTCTGTTTATACAGAGTGCTGCTCAGGTAACACACATAACACTCTTTTATCTGTATATAAGGGCTGTTGTCTAACCGTTGTCTATTCATGCTAATAAAAACCAGGCGTGTTGCATTTGTTTTTCAATTGGTGCTCATCTATTGTAATGCAATTGGGATTGATTCCCAAGGAGGCTTTGATGGAAATACATTACAGCATTGTGTATTATGTACTGAGACACTGACTAGCTCTATCCAGGTCTGTTTCTAATGTTATAACAATGGTGCTGCCAAACCCCACCCCTTCTGATGCTTCTCTGCCACTGCCCCGCTCTCCATGAGGAGAGGGCAAAGTTCTGCTTTCTGTTCCTGAGGATCACAGGAAGCTGCCTTACCTTATACCAGGCAGGGCTGTCTTAAGCATAACCGGCGCTGTGGTGCAAAGAGCCCTCTGGTGCCCCACCCTTTCCCAGAATTTAGAACTCGGGGCCCAACTAGGAGACCACCTTGTAGCCTCGGGAGCTGCCGCCCACAGAAGACACCACTGATGTGGTGGACACGGCGCGGCTGGCCAGACTGCCGGAACCGCGCGCTCGCTTGCGAGGCTCTGGGGCGCCTCCTCCTCCTTTGCTGCCTGACAACGACAGCCCACTGCCGGCTCTCTCACTGCTGCCCAGCAGCCCGAGGAGCAGGAGGCGGTTGCCACACTGCTGCCTGTGCCACAGGGAGTGGTGGTGGGGCGGCGGCGGGCACTGGTGACGTGGAGGAGGCCCCTCGGGAGCCGCTCCCACCATGGGCGGTGGCTGAGGGGATTCCTGCAGCCAAGGAAGAGGAGGTGGCGGTGGAGGAAGAGGCGGCGGGGGCCCGGCCTCGGCTGCCGCCTCACAGTCGAGGAGCGGCTCCTAGTCCGCCGCAGCCCACACCACCGCTGCAGAGCACTTGTGGGAGCACATAAGCAGCAGCAGCAGTGCCAATGCACCCACAGAGGGGGGTGGGCAGAGGAGGGTAGTAAGGAAAGATGGTTTGGTGGGGCGCAGCTGGTGGCGTGTAGGGAAAGGTGAGGCCACCAGCCAAGGCGCGCAGCTCCCCCACTCACTGGGGCACCCCTGAGAGGCCAGCACCTTGGCGCAACGAGCCACTAAGGCCTTTGGGAAAGACGGCTCTGATATCAGGTCAGACTGTCTGTCTGTCTGTCTGCTCTGACAGTGGCTCTCCTGGTTCTTTCCCATCACCTGGTAGCATTAACCAGAGACACCAGGGATTAAACCTGAGACGGTCTGCATTCAAGGCATATTCTAAATCCTGGAACTATTAATTGTTGGAACATTGGTTTCCCTTGAGGGTTCAGACCTACTGCTGGATCATTCAGAGCTATGTAAATGGCATTTAATGCCAAAGTACTATGAGGCAAGGGGCATTCTCGGTGCTAATTCCAAGGGCAAACTGCTCTTGCGCACTCATGTAAGTTCACAAAGACAACCAATGAAGGTTTTGGAGGAAGGACACTCTATAGTCCTAGAGCTGCAAAGGCTCCCTGTCTGAAACCCTGCAGAGCTGCTGCCAGTAAGTGTAGACAGTACTGAGCTAGATGGACCTCCGGTCTGACTCCGTATAAGGCAGCTCCCTGTGTTCCTGTGTAACACTGCTATCACACTGTGGGTGGGGGACAAAATACTGGTCTGCTGCAGTTAATAACGTAGCACTGATGTCACAATGGAAGACACACAATATGAATTAGAAAAGGCCGTGTGTTGGTGTCAGTGGCATTCCACCTCAGTGGAACACTGTTCCCATTTTGTGGTTTTCATAAATTCAAGTTAGATGTTAAATGCAAACCTCCTTTCTGAGGTTTCCCTCCCAGCTTCCAGCTCAGAGGTTCAGTTCCTATGTGACCTGGAAGCATCCTGTGGAGGCACATAAGAACATGAGATCATAACAGCAGCCAGACAGGATCAAAGGCACGTCTAGCTCGGCATCCTAATTTCACAGTTGCCAAAAAGTGCAACAGCACTCTGCCCACTTCTGGTTCCATTTCCCAGCAACTGGAATTCAGGCCCACTGTTTCTGACAGTGGAAGAAGAGCATCACCAACATGGCTGCTCACCATTGAGAGCCATAGCTTTATCCTCCATTAATTAGTCTAAGCTCATTTTAAAGCCATCCTATTTGATGGCCGTCACGATATCCTGTGTGGCACCAAATCCCACCGTTTGTATTTTGCCTCTCCTGATTCCCCCTGTCTTCTGCTTCCCTGGATGACCCTGGATCTAGTATTATGAAAGGTGGATTCCCTCTACTTTCTCCACACTATGCACATTTTATACACCTCTATCATTTTCTCCTCCTTCCACAGTATGTACATTAAAAAATAAAATAATTAGAAGCCTCAAATGCTGTAAACTTTCCTCATAGGGGAGTTTCACCAGCTCTCTTAATCATTTTCTGATTTTTTAAATTATTTTTTTGCAGCGCAGCAGTATCTTTTTTTCTTTTTGGAGTGCAGAGAACAGAACTGAACAAAGCATTCTAAAATAAAATAAAATAAAAAAGTTATACTTGAAGTGGCTGTTCATAATTTCAGTGGGGTGAATTGAATGCGACTCATGAGATTTGTCCTGGAAAATATTATGTGGATAACCTGTTCCAGCATACATATTCCTTAATCACAAGATAATTACAGGGGGGGGGGAATCAATGCATAGAAGCACCAAATGATATTGACACAAATGATTCCTTTTTATGCACACCTCATTAACAGGCCTGGCATATTTTAACCTCATCTCCGTCATTTCTTCCAGATGGCTCTCTTCGTGGCTTTTGCTCCGCACATTATGATCGCTGCACTGAATGTTACCCTGGTGTGTACCCTGCAGCAAGCACATAAAGAGCCGATCAAAAATGGCCTTCCAAAATTCTCCACTCTGTCTGCAGGCAGCAAAACAGGGGGAACCATTTTACTGAATATGGAAGGAGGAGAAATCCCCCCCCCCTAGTTGATAGGCTGCCCATCTGCTGTAGCAGCAGCACAGCTTATCCCTGCCACCCACCTAGAACCATGTATTTTTATGCTGCAGCAACTCAGTTGGCAGACTTGGCAACA
This sequence comes from Lacerta agilis, assembly GCF_009819535.1. NCBI lineage: Eukaryota > Metazoa > Chordata > Lepidosauria > Squamata > Lacertidae > Lacerta > Lacerta agilis. Next base: position 28,262,375 of record NC_046312.1, read on the forward strand.
TTTTGTGTTCCTCCCAATGCCCGAGACCTGCCATTGTTCCAGGACTTGGTGAGTGGGGAAATGGTAACAAACAAACAAAAGGGGGGGCACATAGAATATTCCAAGAAGGGACAAAAGTATATTTTAAATTATCAGAAAATTTCTGAGAAATTTCGGCTCAGGATACCCACTTCATTGAAGGTGATGCCCATGAGTGATATCTGTAGCTCAGTGACAGAACATCTGTACTGCATACAGGAGGAAACTCCCTGTCTGAAAACTCCAGAGTCTGGATGAACCGATGGTTTGATTCAGTATAAGGCAGCTTCCTGTGTTCCTATGGGCAGATTTCCACTATACATTTAAAGTATAGCGAACACCCATTTGAAGTACATGACTTTCCCCAAAGAATCCTGGGAACTGTAGTTCCCCCCTCACAGAATTACTGCTTCCCAGCATCCTTAACCGACTACAGTCCCCAGGACTCTCTGGAGGAAGTCATGTGATTTAAATGTGTGTTGGATGTATGGTGCTGACTTGCCCGGTGTTGCTATCCGCTGTAGGAAATTCTGACGTGGGCTTTGCCACACAGCAGTTTTAATATGTGGGGCTGTGCTGAATCTTTTCACGCCTATCTCTTTCTGGCTCGATAGCGGGTTGCTTCCCTTCCCCTCTCGACGCATATCGGAGCATTACTCCCTCGCTGGAGCTGTGCCTGGACTAAGAGGCTATATCTGGTTTCATGGAAGCTGGCTTCTCTCAGGCTTCAACACTCCAAGGCTTGAGAAGATGCATTTATCTCTAACACCTCCGGGATGGGCAGACTCCCATCAGCCCCAGCCAGCATGGGCCAACGGTCAGAGGATTATGGGAGTTGGAGTTCAGCAACATCTGGAGGGCAATAGGTCCGGCCTCATCCTGCCTTAAAGGATGAGTCTCAATCTGTTTGGCCTCCCTTCCCCCCTCCCACAAAACAAAATAATTTGAGGTTGTTGGCAATGCTGTTTCTCAGCCACATTGACGCTCTCCTGTTCTGCTGAGTGAGATTTGTTGCTTTAACTTCTCAGCTTTGAGCTGACATTAAAAAGGCTTTCCACGTCTCCATCTGCAGGGTGGGAGCATCCCATTAGTATGCAGTACAGGTACGCAGAGGACGCTGTCTCCATGCGACAGCTCTCGATCTACTTCTCTGATTAATATGGCTCAGGGAAGGATGAGAAATTCAAAAGATTCCTTTGCTTTTTTTTTTAATGAACAGCAGTTCTGGAAATATTATCCAAGATCTAATGTTGAGATTTATATTACCATTCGCTGCAGTCGGAATCTCCTTAACGGGCATTTTTTTAAAAAGCAAGGGGTCAGCAAAGAAAAATAAAATGCAAGGCACTAATTACCTGATGAATTTATTATTTCCATTAAAACATAGCGCGTGCACACACCAATAATAATAGTACCAACAACAGCAGCCAGCTTCTGACCTTTATCTAGAAAGATTTTGGCAAAGCCCAGCATCAAAGAACAACCTCCCATTGTTCTCTTGCTTTTGTCTTTGAGCAAAAGGCTTCTTGGCAAGGTCAGAGAAGTCTAAACGTATTGTGTGTCCTCCTTTAGGGAGAGAAGGGGAGAATACAAGCCATTGTTTCTCTTGATCTTGCAAAGAAACCAACAACCTACATGGCATATTGCAATAGCCCTTTATCTTGAAGGACACCCAAAATATAGGGTTGTGTGTGTCTTATCATTCTAAAAAAGAAAAAACCATTTTTCTTATGAAGTGGGTTTTGATTCACCTCTGAAATAGAATCCCTTGAGGTAGGAAATATAGCCACAGTTTAAGGGCACAATACTATACTCCACTTGTGCCTGCTGAGGGCTGGGAAGCCAAAATGTCCTTTGTGCATCCGATTGCTGTCTGTGGATGCAGTCACATCCACACAGTACATTTAAAGCACCCTCGTACCGATTTAATAGTCATGGTTTCCCCCAAAGAATCCCGGGAACAACAGTTTGTTAAGGGTGCTGCAGGTTGTGAGGAGACCCAACCACAGAACTATAATTCCCAGCACGTTTGGCCAACCAGAGTACCCAGAATTCCACAGGGGACCTTATTCGATTGCGCTTCAAATTTATGCTGTGAATGTGACCTATGTGGTTGGAGGAATGCTCTGTTGCACTCACAGGCTCAGTTTCAGTTTGGGGCACTCTCTTTCCCCCCCAGTGTGGTCCCCCCCCCGGCACACAAAAATGAACAGAAGAACAGCCTGCTAGATCAATCCAATGACCCATCTAGTCCAGCATCCTGGTCTCACAGTGGCCAACCAGATGCAGGGCATGAACAGCACGCTGCCCACCTGCAATTTCCCATAACTGGCATTCAGAAGGATGCTGCTCCTGTCCTGACTGTGGAGGCAGAGCTCAGCCACCATGGAAAATGTCTAGTTGGTGGCCCTTGCTGCCTCCTGCGGTTCCATAGTTTAACTGTGCACTGCATGAAGAAGCAGTTCCTTTTATATTTCCCAAATCTTCCAATATCCAACATATTGCCTCTTTCCTCTTAGTGAAGCTCAAACTCCCACCTTCTGCTTCCAACCCCCTGCCCCTATTCAGTGAGCCACGGGAGACCTGCTACGGTCAGAGCACATCTCTGGGGTGCATCAATAGCTGCCCATGTTGCATGTCCTGGTCCCGTTTTCTGACTGCTTTGGTCGGCGCAGGAGAAACCTTAAACCCTTGTCCCTTGAGCGATGTGTGCGCTCTTTTGCGGGCATCCTCCCCAGTAAGCTATGTGGGTGCTATATTGTGCATCTCCCCCTGCTTCCCCTTTGTATGTGCTGTGCACCGAAAGATGTACTGTGGGTTTGAATCCCTGCCTGGGTAGATGCCTGCAGTGCTGTGGGTCACTGTGCCACGGGGGTTGATGGAGCATGGGCACTGCTGTGGCATCATCTTGTACGTGTGTGGTGATGCAGGGATGTGTGCGTGCTGGGACAAATCCTCATCATGGCAAATTCATTGGTTTCCTCATTGTGTGGACAGAGATACTATCACTGGAACAGCCTCTGGGTTTCCCAGAATGCTGGGGCATGTTGGCTGTGTTCCTCCCATTTTTGTATTTTCCGAAAGTGTATTTACCAGGCTGTGCACACATCGGATACGGTGGCCATTCTGCTGGTGTAGAGGCAGCATATCTCCTCCGGTCCTGGCATGATATGAGTGTAGGGTTGATGTGCTCAGTGCTCCACAACTCTGCATTGTAGTTTAGAACAAGAACAAGTAGATAATTTTAAAACTGCCCGGTGAAACATAAGGGTATGAACAGCAGGAATGGGTTTAGCAAGGCTGTCGAGACACATGAGGCTCCTCTTAAAATATGAAACAGCACAGGGGGGTCATTCACATACTCTGGGACAGGCTTCTCCTTTGAGTCACTGGGAATTTTAAAATACCAGTAAATGTCAAATACAGAATTGGATTTAGAATATTTGATCATAACAGGTAGCGGTGAGTTCAAATACTTTTGGAACCAGGAGATTTCAACAGCTATATATTTTATGTTATAAATTGTCAAGTTAGTTTTGCACCCAGTATTCTTTCCCCACTTTCAGTCCACAAAGAAAGGGGGGGGGGGAAACAGCTGTATTTAATTTATAAGCAGCTATGTGAAAGCATTCCTGAGCTAAGGATGAAGAGGTCATCATCAAATGGGCCAGTCAAAGATTAGATGTGACAAAAGAGCAGATCAGCCTTCCAAGACTCAGGAGGTACCAGGTTTCCTTGTCCATTAATCAATGATAATCCAGAATTACAATCCTTAATTATTTGCAAAGTCTGTTATATACAGGCAGTTGATAATCACCCATGTAATGTAAGGCAGTAATTCTATCAAGGGATTCTGGTGACACTATAAACCACCATATATATGGAGACTGAGAAATCAGAGCTGAGATTTGTTGGGATTAAGCTATTGACTAGTTGCAAAACAAATTTTGTATTTTCTGTCTCTCTCTCTCCCCCCCCCCAATATTAGCTTTGTCAAAATTATTCTCATTGTCGAATAAAATGGAGAAATGTACTACAAATGGAGAAATGCCCTGCCGCTGCTTTCAGTTTTTTTATATATATATACATACACATATAACGTATGTGAATCATATTGTGTTGTGAAATTGCTTTGCGGTGCTTCATAAGAAGATAATAACATAATAGTTTTGATTCCTATTAAATTCATTCTCTGATTCGCTAACAACAACTACAACTGAGATTATGTAGGTGTGTCAATTTTGTATCCTGATGAGTTGCTGTATAATGGCCAGTGCAATTTGAGTGGGGCTGAAACAAGTCCATATTTTCTGATTATATAAGGCATAAACACCATGAGTGTAATTCATCCTTCACCAACCTGGTGCCCTCCAGTCCAGATGTATTGAACTACAACTCCCATCAGCCCCAGTCAGCGCAGCTTATACATAACTATGTTCTCTAGGGGTATTAGGCAGCCTGTTCTCTCTGACTTTACCTAATTTCCTCTACATTGTTGGTTCATGCAGATCTACTTCCCCAACTTGCTTCCTCCCGATTCTATATCTCAGGGGTGGCCAACTCCCAAGAGACTGCGATCTACACACAGAGCAGAGTTAAGGGTGTTGGGTCAAAGTCATTGAGTTTTTTGGGGGGAGGAGGTAAAATGTTGAGCTTTTTTTTAGGGGAGCCACAGTTGTTCAGCTTCTTTGCGGGGAGCCAATGATCTACCAGTGATCTACCGCAGACATCCAGTGATCTGCCAGTAGAGCATGATCTACCTGTTGGACATGCCTGCTATATCTTATTTCCTTCCTCCTATAGCATTCTGTTCACGTCCCTTTCAAATACTGGACTCAGCTATACAACTGCGAATAAAACACTTAAGTGTGTTTTAAGTGCAATATACAATGGGACACTAGATGGTGATAGTGAGCCTTTTGGAAAACCTCAATGTATTTTTAAAAACACTTTAAAAAAGCATTTTCAGAACTTTTTTTATATGTGTGTAGATTCCACCAATCTGTTAAACTTATATGAAGAAGAGCTGATCAAACAGCCATGTCGAAAATATTCTACAGAGGTTTTCACGGTTGAGGAAAATTTGAGAGTTAACAGTTACAAAATGTTGACTTAATCTCAACTGCAGTATACAAGGTTATTAACCCCTGATATCAGCCAGCTATTCCACCCTCCCATTAACAAAAAAAATGCCATAAAATGCTACTGTATATAGAAAGCAGGAGGTACCATAATTTGGCAATCCAGGAAGGGAACTGAGGAAGGACTGGGGTACGGTATATTGGGCTATGGAAGATGACAAGGAGCTGCTACCACCTGGGCAACTTAAAACACTGGTGCACATAATGCGCTTATTTCCCAAGTCTGAGGACAGCATAGTCAGAAACTAGGGGGATGGGAGATCAGAGGAGCTCTCTTTGACTGACTGCCGTTGCAGGCACTGGCCTGGGCTGAGTCCCAGGGGAGGAGGTTTCTCCTCCAGGCAGGCCAGTCATTGCTCCGCAACAAGACAGAAACTGACAAGAGATGGAGCTTTTGTGCCTTACATTTGACAAGCATGGACAGCAAAGGGTGCCTTTGTTCATATAAGGTACTAGCGAGAAGGATGGGGACTGATCACTCCAATGTGCTGCTTGTCAGCCTCTATAAAAATTTCTACCTCTTGGCTAGTATAATTTTGTGCCAGTTCTACTCTGTGTGAATGGATTGACAAGCACCTGTGATTACCCTGAACTGGGATTGGCCCTCCTTGCCCATTTATTTATTTATTTATTGGCAAGGTGGAGAAATAATGCAATGATTTGTGTAGCAATATTGTTTTATTTGTTTTATTTACTGAATTCATATACCGCCCTATACTCGGAGGTCTCAGGGCGGTTCACAGAAAAGATCACAATATATAAAATTAAAATTAAAACAAGAACCCAATAACACGCCGCTGCCCACCCCCCCAATGAAAAGAGCCACATTTTAAAAGG